>NC_091766.1:68552939-69802939 GCF_029378745.1 Bos indicus
GATCTTCGTTTTCTGAATGTTGAGCTTTAAGCCAACTTTTTCACTCTCCATTTTCACTTTCATCAAGAGTCTTTTGAGTTCCTCTTCACTTTCTGCCATAAGGGTGGTGTCATCTGCATATCTGAGGTTATTGATATTTCTCCAGGCAAGCTTGATTCCAGCTTGTGCTTCTTCCAGCCCAGCATTTCTCATTATGTACTCTGCATAGAATTTCAATAAGCAGGGTGACAATATACAGCCCTGACGTACTCCTTTTCCTATTTGGAACCATCCTGTTTTACCATGTCCAGTTCTAACTGTTGCTTCCTGACCTGCATATAGGTTTCTCAAGAGGCAGCTCAGGTGGTCTGGTATTCCCATCTCTTTCAGAATTTTCCACAGTTTATTGTGATCCACACAGGCAAAGGCTTTAGCATAGTCAATAAAGCAGAAATAGATGTTTTTCTGGAACTCTCTTGCTTTTTCCATGATCCAGCAGATGTTGGCAATTTGATCTCTGGTTCCTCTGCCTTTTCTAAAACCAGCTTGAACATCTGGAAGTTCACAGTTCACGTATTGCTGAAGCCTGACTTAGAGAATTTTGAGCATTACTTTACTACCGTGTCAGATGAGTGCAATTGTGTGGTAGTTTGAGCATTCTTTGGCATTGTCTTTCCTTGGAACTGGAATGAAAACTGACCTTTTCCAGTCCTGTGGCCACTGCTGCATTTTCTAAATTTGCTGGCATATTGAGTGCAGCACTTTCACAGCATCATCTTTTAGGATTTGAAATAGCTCCACTGGAATTCCATCACCTCCACTAGCTTTGTTTGTAGTGATGCTTTCTAAGGCCTGCTTGACTTCACATTCCAGGATGTCTGGCTCTAGGTCAGTGATCACACCATCATGATTATCTGGGTCGTGAAGCTCTTTTTTGTACAGTTTCTGTGTTTTCTTGCCACCTCTTCTTAATATCTTCTGCTTCTGTTAGGTCCATACTATTTCTGTCCTTTATGGAGCCCATCTTTGCCTAAAATGGTCCCTTGGTATCTCTAATTTTCTTGAAGAGGTCCCTAGTCTTTCCCATTCTGTTGTTTTCCTCTATTTCTTTGCATTAATCACTGAGGAAGGCTTTCTTCTCTCTCCTTGCTATTCTTCAGAACTCTGCATTCAGATGCTTATATCTTTCCTTTTCTCCTTTGCTTTTTGCTTTTCTTCTTTTCACAGCTATTTGTAAGGCTCCCCAGACAGCCATTTTGCTTTTTTTCATTACTTTTTCTTGGGGATGTCTTGATCCCTGTCTCCTGTACAATGTCACAAAACTCCATCTATAGTTCATCAGGCACTCTGTCTATCAGATCTAGTCCCTTAAATCTATTTCTCACTTCACTGTATAATCATAAGGGATTTTATTTAGGTCATACCTAAATGGTCTAATGGTTTTCTTCACTTTCTTCAATTTAAGTCTGAATTTGGCAATGAGAAGTTCATGATTTGAGCCACAGTCAGCTCCCAGTCTTGTTTTTGCTGACTGTATATAGTTTCTCCATCTTTGGCTGCAAAGAATATAATCAATCTGATTTCGTTGTTGACCATCTGGCGATGTCCATGTGTAGAGTCTTCTCTTGTGTTGTTGGAAGAGGGTGTTTGCTATGACCACTGTGTTTTCTTGGCAAAACTCTATCAGCCTTTGCCCTGCTTCATTCCATATGCCAAGGCCAAATTTGCCTGTTACTCCAGATGTTTCTTGACTTCCTACTTTTGCATTCCAGTCCCCTATAATGAAAAGGAAATCTTTTGGGGTTATTAGTTCTAAAAGGTCTTGTAGGTCTTCATAGAACCATTCAACTTCAGCTTCTTCAGCATTACTGGTTAGGGCACAGGCTTGGATTACCGTGATATTGAATGGTTTGCCTTGGAAATGAACAGAGTTCATTCTATCATTTTTCAGATTGCATCCAAGTACTGCATTTCAGACTCTTTTTTTTAAATAGGTGTGTGTGTGTGTGTGTGTGTGTGCGTGTGCATGTGTGTGTAACAGATACACACTACTATACATAAAATAGACAAGCAACAAAGATTTACTGTATAGCATAGGAAACTGGTGACTCAGATGGTAAAGAAATCACCTGCAAGCAAGAGAGCCAGGGCAGATCCCTGCGTTAGGAAGATTCTCTGGAGAAGGGCATGGCTACCCACTCTCAGCATTCTTCCCATGGACAGAAGAGCCTGTCAGACCATAGTCCATGGAGCTTCAAAGAGGCAGACAAGACTCAGTGACTTACTTTTCACACTATAGGTAACTATATTCATTATCTTGCAATAAACTATAATGGAAAATAATCTGAAATACATACACACACACACATGTGAATCACTTTGCTATAATCCTGAAACTAACATAATACTGTAAATCAACTGCACTTCAATTTAAAATAGTCGAGTTACACTGTGCCCCAATATAATTTATATACCTCTCTCACATATTAATACCACGTCCATTGATGTTCCAGGTTTTGAAGCTGTGAGTGAGAGGATGTCAGAAAATGGAATGTGAGCTAAGTGAGCTCCTGTTCACATAGCTAGAGGGCACTGCCTAGTGTAAAACAGAACATCTCCCCAAATTATGAGATAATGCATCCTTTTTCTTCATCCCCAAAACCAAAACAATGTTTTCTACTTAAAAACACTGACATCAGAGATTTGTTTGGGGATGAAAACTTTCACTTTTAGCTATGTGCCTTACTGCATTATCACATGATTGCAAGTCATTTCCTCTGCATCCATTTTAGGGAAGATGGCTGGATGAGAAAAAAAAAAAAAACATGATAGCACTTGGCTTTCATCAGATAAGGTTAAAGGAATCTTCTGAAGGACTCAGTACTCTTCCAAACCAAGCCCACTGCAAGACTTGGGCACCAGTTGAACTCCTGTGCTAGTAGAAGTTATTCAAAATGTATGCTGAGCTTTATCAAGGCACCGCATTTGTAGTGAGCATTGCGACTTACCACACTGACAACAGAACCCTCTGTTAACTAGCTATGTTGCTAAAGAATGTTGACATTTTAAAATTTCAAAACTTCAAATGTCAAAAATCAAAAATGAATTATTTCGAGTGAAAGGAACACTATTGAAATAAATTGCTTTCAGAAATGACTGCCTTGAGAAAAAAATATACATTTAGTAATACACTGAATGGTATATTTCTTTAAAAATATACTGTTGTTCTATTGTCATGATAGTTCAAATACAATCACATCCTTTGACACAAAAATTCCATGTCCAAAATCATAATATTGGAAGTATACAAATGCACAACAGATCAGATCAGATCAGTCGCTGAGTCGTGTCCGACTCTGCGACCCCATGAATCGCAGCACACCAGGCCTCCCTGTCCATCACCAACTCCCAGAGTTCACTCGGACTCACGTCCATCGAGTCAGTGATGCCATCCAGCCATCTCATCCTCTGTCGTCCCCTTCTCCTCCTGCCCCCAATCCCTCCCAGCATCAGAGTCTTTTCCAACAAGTCAACTCTTCGAATAAGGTGGCCAAACTACTGGAGTTTCAGCTTTAGCATCATTCCTTCCAAAGAAATCCCAGGGCTGATCTCCTTCAGAATGGACTGATTGGATCTCCTTGCAGTCCAAGGGACTCTCAAGAGTCTTCTCCAACACCACAGTTCAAAAGCATCAATTCTTCAGCGCTCAGCCTTCTTCACAGTCCAACTCTCACATCCATACATGACCACAGGAAAAACCATAGCCTTGACTAGATGAACCTTTGTTAGCAAAGTAATGTCTCTGCTTTTGAATATGCTATCTAGGTTGGTCATAACTTTCCTTCCAAGGAGTAAGCGTCTTTTAATTTCATGGCTGCAGTCACCATCTGCAGTGATTTTGGAGCCCAGAAAAATAAAGCCTGACAATGTTTCCACTGTTTCCCATGAAGTGATGGGACTGGATGCCATGATCTTTGTTTTCTGAATGTTGAGCTTTAAGCCAACTTTTTCACTCTCCTCTTTCACTTTCATCAGGAGGCTTTTGAGTTCATCTTCACTTTCTGCCATAAGGGTGGTGTCATCTGCATATCTGAGCTTGTTGATATTTCTCCTGGCAATCTTGATTCCAGCTTGTGCTTCTTCCAGTCCAGTGTTTCTCATGACGTACTCTGCATATAAGTTAAATAAACAGGGTGACAATATACAGCCTTGATGTACTCCTTTTCCTATTTAGAACCAGTCTGTTGTTCCATGTCCAGTTCTAACTGTTGCTTCCTGTCCAGCATACAAATTTCTCAAGAGGCAGATCAGGTGTTCTGGTATTCCCATCTCTTTCAGAATTTTCCACAGTTTATTGTGATCCACACAGTCAAAGGCTTTGGCATAGTCAATAAAGCAGAAATAGATGTTTTTCTGGAACTCTCTTGCTTTTCCCATGATCTAGTGGATGTTGGCAATCTGATCTCTGGTCCCTCTGCCTTTTCTAAAACCAGCTTGAACATCAGGAAGTTCACGGTTCACATATTGCTGAAGCCTGGCTTGGAGAATTTTGAGCATTACTTTACTAGCGTGTGAGATGAGTGCAATTGTGCAGTAGTTTGAGCATTCTTTGGCATTGCCTTTCTTTGGGATTGGCATGAAAACTGACCTTTTCCAGTCCTGAGGCCACTGCTGAGTTTTCCAAATTTGCTGGCATATTGAGTGCAGCACTTTCACAGCATCATCTTTCAGGGTTTGAAACAGCTCAACTGGAATTCCATCACCTCCACTAGCTTTGTTTGTAGTGATGCTTTCTAAGGCCCACTTTACTTCACATTCCAGGATGTCTGGCTCTAGGTCAGTGATCACACTATCATGATTATCTGGGTCGTGAAGATCTTTTTTGTACAGTTCTTCTGTGTATTCTTGCCATCTCTTCTTAATATCTTCTGCTGCTGTTAGGTCCATACCATTTCTGTCCTTTATCGAGCTCATCTTTGCATGAAATGCTCCTTTGGTATCTCTAATTTTCTTGAAGAGATCCCTAGTCTTTCGCATTCTGTTGTTTTCCTCTATTTTTTTGCATTGATCGCTGAAGAAGGCTTTCTTATCTCTTCTTGCTAGTCTTTGGAACTGTGCATTCAGATGCTTATATCTTTCTTTTTCTCCTTTGCTTTTTGCTTCTCTTCTTTTCACAGCTATTTGTAAGGCTCCCCAGACAGCCATTTTGCTTTTTTGCATTTCTTTTCCATGGGGATCATCTTGATCTCTGTCTCCTGTACAATGTCATGAACCTCATTCCATAGTTCATCAGGCACTCTATCTATCAGATATAGGCCCTTAAATCTATTTCTCACTTCCACTGTATAATCATAAGGGATTTGATTTAGGTCATACCTGAATGGTCTAGTGGTTTTCCCTACTTTCTTCAATTTCAGTCTGAATTTGGCAATAAGGAGTTCACGGTCTGAGCCACAGTCAGCTCCTGGTCTTTTTGCTGACTGTATAGAGCTTCTCCATCTTTGGCTGCAACGAATATAATCAATCTGATTTCGGTGTTGACCATCTGGTGATGTCCATGTATAAAGTCTTCTCTTGTGTTGTTGGAAGAGGGTGTTTGTTATGACCAGTGCATTTTCTTGGCAAAACTCTATCAGTCTTTGCCCTGCTTCATTCCGTATTCCAAGGCCAAATTTGCCTGTTACTCCAGGTGTTTCTTGACTTCCTACTTTTGCATTCCAGTCCCCTGTAATGAAAAGGACATCTGTTTTGGGTGTTAGTTCTAAAAGATCTTGTAGGTCTTCATAGAACCATTCAACTTCAGCTTCTTCAGCATTACTGGTTGGGGCATAGACTTGGATTACTGTGATATTGAATGGTTTGCCTTGGAAACAGAGAGATCATTCTGTCATTTTTGAGATTGCATCCAAGTACTGCATTTCAGACTTTTGTTGACCATGATGGCTACTCCATTTCTTCTGAGGGATTCCTGCCCGCAGGAGTAGATCTAATGGTCATCTGAGTTAAATTCACCCATTCCAGTCCATTTCAGTTCGCTGATTCCTAGAATGTCGACATTCACTCTTGCCATCTCTTGTTTGACCACTTCCAATTTGCCTTGATTCATGGACCTGACTTTCCAGGTTCCTATGCAATATTGCTGTTTACAGCATCGGACCTTGCTTCTATCACCAGTCATATTCACAGCTGGGTATTCTTTTTGCTTTGGCTCCATCCCTTCATTCTTTCTGGAGTTATTTCTCCACTGATCTCCAGTAGCATATTGGGCACCTACTGACCTGGGGAGTTTCTCTTTCAGTATCCTATCATTTTGCCTTTTCATACTGTTCATGGGGTTCTCAAAGCAAGAATACTGAAGTGGTTTACCATTCCCTTCTCCAGTGGACCACATTCTGTCAAATCTCTCCACCATGACCCGCCCATCTTGGGTTGCCCCACGGGCATGGCTTAGTTTCATTGAGTTAGACAAGTCTGTGGTCCTAGTGTGATTAGATTGACTAGTTTTCTGTGAGTATGGTTTCAGTGTGTTTGCCCTCTGATGCCCTCTTGCAACACCTACCGTCTTACTTGGGTTTCTCTTACCTTGGGCGTGGGGTATCTCTTCATGGCTGCTCCAGCAAAGCGCAGCCATTGCTCCTTACCTTGGATGAGGGGTATCTCCTCACCGCCACCCTTCCTGACCTTCAACGTGGGATAGCTCCTAGGTTTTGTATATTTGAAATGGGGGGGGGGGGGGACTAAACATCTATGTGTGAGGAAGTGATTTCATAGATTAAGTACATTTGTTCTACTTAATACTACATAGCTGTCTAAGTAAAGGCTGTTGTCCCATTCTCACAGGGAATGATGAGCTTCTGTATGTAGTGGAAAAAATTAGGTTACTGTGTGTGTGTATGAGTGAAAGAGGGGGAAAAAATAAGAGAATAGCCTAGAACTTTGCTAACTCTAGAGCCACTAGCCACATGTGGCTACTGAGCACTTAAAAAGTGACTAGTCAGAATGGAGATGTCCTCTAAATGGAAAATACTCACTGAACTGTGAAGACTTATAATGAAGGGGGAAAAAAAGAACAAGAATAAGAAGAGAAAAAAAAACACTGCATTTCTACTGGACAGTGCTGACCTAGGACTGTTCCTGGGGATTGGGACTGGGGAAAAATTTTGATGGAGAGGACAGGGAATAGGCATTTCCAGTTTTAATTATTTTTCAGAAAGCACTTAATTTAAAATTTTAAAAATCAGAGTAGGAATCCAAGCAAAATTTATCGTTTAGTTACTATTATGTGTCAGTCTTAATTCCTTAGTCTTCACAAATGGTACCATGGTTATGTAAGCTGTTAACCAAAAAAAAAAAAAAAAATCTGCTGAATACAGGAACTCTACACTATCATTGCAACTTTTCTGCAAATCTCAAAGTATTTAAAAATAAAAACCTAAAAAAAAAACAACAATGAGGGAAACAAGCACTCTAACAAGATATATCTTCCGCTTAGAGATTCTTACTTGGAGTTTCAAAGTACTTACTGTAAAGTAACTCACCTACCCACAGTTCCTTGTAAACACATTTGCTTGAAACAAGGCAGCTAGGATTACTAAATATCATATTCCTTAGCTCCCACCTGAAATTCCATCAATTCAGAAAACTCCCTTCTCCCTTGGTGATTAGAAGCTGCCTGGCTGCTGCTTAGGTACCAGGGATTTTTGCTGGAGTAGGAGGCTTGCTCAGAGAAGAGGAAAGCTGCCACCTCTCCAAGGACTTCACTGAGGCCTGGGCAGCTAGAAGTTTTCAAAGCCCCTTCACTTGCTCCTTGCTCCCTCATCGGCTCCTGGCTCCAGCCCTCAGACTAAACCAACACTAAGGTCAAGAGATTTTTGTCAAGCTACCAACAGTATTCTTCACAGAGCTAGAACAAATAATTTCACAATTTGTATGGAAATACAAAAAACCTCGAATAGCCAAAGCGATCTTGAGAAAGAAGAATGGAACTGGAGGAATCAACCTACCTGACTTCAGGCTCTACTACAAAGCCACAGTTATCAAGACAGTATGGTACTGGCACAAAGACAGAAATATTGATCAATGGAATAAAATAGAAAGCCCAGAGATAAATCCACGCACATATGGACACCTTATCTTCGACAAAGGAGGCAAGAAAATACAATGGATAAAAGACAATCTCTTTAACAAGTGGTGCTGGGAAATCTGGTCAACCACTTGTAAAAGAATGAAACTGGACCACTTTCTAACACCATACACAAAAATAAACTCAAAATGGATTAAAGATCTAAACATAAGACCAGAAACTATAAAACTCCTAGAGGAGAACATAGGCAAAACACTCTCCGACATACATCACAGCAGGATCCTCTATGACCCACCTCCCAGAATATTGGAAATAAAAACAAAAATAAACAAATGGGACCTAATTAACCTTAAAAGCTTCTGCACATCAAAGGAAACTATTAGCAAGGTGAAAAGACAGCCTTCAGAATGGGAGAAAATAATAGCAAATGAAGCAACCGACAAACAACTAATCTCAAAAATATACAAGCAACTCCTACAGCTCAACTCCAGAAAAATAAACGACCCAATCAAAAAATGGGCCAAAGAACTAAATAGACATTTCTCCAAAAAAGACATACAGATGGCTAACAAACACATGAAAAGATGCTCAACGTCACTCATTATCAGAGAAATACAAATCAAAACCACAATGAGGTACCATTTCACACCAGTCAGAATGGCTGCGATCCAAAAGTCTACAAATAATAAATGCTGGAGAGGGTGTGGAGAAAAGGGAACCCTCTTACACTGTTGGTGGGAATGCAAACTAGTACAGCCACTATGGAGAACAGTGTGGAGATTCCTTAAAAAACTGGAAATAGAACTGCCTTATGATCCAGCAACCCCACTGCTGGGCATACACACTGAGGAAACCAGAAGGGAAAGAGACACGTGTACCCCAATGTTCATCGCAGCACTGTTTATAATAGCCAAGACATGGAAGCAACCTAGATGTCCATCAGCAGATGAATGGATAAGGAAGCTGTGGTACATATACACAATGGAGTATTACTCAGCCATTAAAAAGAATACATTTGAATCAGTTCTAATGAGGTGGATGAAACTGGAGCCTATTATACAGAGTGAAGTAAGCCAGAAGGAAAAACATAAATACAGTATTCTAACGCATATATATGGAATTTAGAAAGATGGTAACAATAACCCTGTGTACGAGACAGCAAAAGAGACACTGATGTATAGAACAGTCTTATGGACTCTGTGGGAGAGGGAGAGGGTGGGAAGATTTGGGAGAATGACATTGTAACATGTAAAATATCATGTAAGAAACGAGTTGCCAGTCCAGGTTCAATGCACGATACTGGATGCTTGGGGCTAGTGCACTGGGACGACCCAGAGGGATGGTATGGGGAGGGAGGAGGGAGGAGGGTTCAGGATGGGGAACACATGTATACCTGTGGTGGATTCATTTTGATATTTGGCAAAACTAATACAATTATGTAAAGTTTAAAAATAAAATAAAATTAAAAAAAAAAAAAAATAAAGAAATGAAGGAAAAAAAAAAAAAAAGAGATTTTTGCTAAGATCTCATCGTGAACTTTGAGATTAAAAAAGTGAATCAAAAATCAATATCATTAGTATAACAACCTTCACCTAACACCTTGTACAGGTGTTACTATTTACTTAAAGGTTTCCAGAATAAGAACTAAACTCAGCATGCAAATGAGTAGGAATGGCAGGTAAAACTGGATAACAAAATTTAAAACAGATTTGATATAGATATATAGATACATGGCTATTTCAGAACTGGCCAAATGAAGATAATTTTAAACACTGCATTGGAGTGTAAAATACTTTCATTTTACATGAAGTAGGTTTAAAAGGCATGAAATGTAGAAATTACAAAGGACAACATGTCAGATTGTCATAAGGCATGTTGTTAAGTATAGACTATAAACCTGCAACAAAATACTTTCCAAAGGTGACCCACCCACAAAACAATTACATTAAAAATAATGTGGGTATTTAAACATTCTACCACCACAACCACACTTGCATAGCTTAAACAATTTTTTAAAACATCATTACTTTCTCTGGAAAAAGAGTCACACCATAAGCAGAAGGAGCTTGACTAAGAATTACGAAAGAAAACTGCTACTATGTAAATGAGTGACCTTTATAATTACAGGCAATACAACTGAAAAAAAGATGTAGAGAGAGGATCTAGAATCTTGAAAGTCACATTTCTGATGCATTCTCTACTGCACAGCTTTTCCACTGAAAACTGGTTAAAATCTGAGCTCCCCTTAAGCTTGAGAACTCTCCAACCAAGTGTCCCAGCTGCCTCTCTCCTTTTCCCCTTTCCAGCTGAGTTCCAGAAAAGAATGACGAAAATCTTTAAAATTACAGATCTAGGGCATCTCTACTTACCTCTGGAAAGACTTTCTCAGTAGAAATATGGGGACAAAATTAATTTGTATTCAGTTAAAAAACAATTCAAACTTATGTGAAAATTAAATTTAAATGGAAATAAGCATAAGGGGATGTTCCCAAATAAATGAATGACAAGTCAAACCGCTTGGAATTTCTGCCTTGGGAATTCTAACACTAAAAGTGATAGGCAGATAAAACATGGCAAGATCTTAAATTTTCAGTCTGAAAAGATCAAGGAGCTTCTTCGGGCCCTGTGGGTGTCTATGGCAGAGATCTAGGAGAAAAATTTCTAAGGCACTTCTAAGAGAAAAACCACACATTCACTCTTCCTACGTTGTTTTTAATTAAGTAATCACTTGTCATCACCCAGACCCTTTGTGGGTTCCTTGATAGTTTGTTATCTTTCTGCCATCTTCCTCATTACAAATCACTGATACAGAGTTGACCCTACCCTGAAAACCAGGGTCCCAATCCCTGCTGGAACCACTCTTGACACGTCCAGAGTGATGCTACACACTACGCTGGCTGTGACCTGAGCTTATCCAAAGTCTTCATTTCTTTCTGTGAGGAGGAGGGTGGACAGGGAAACGTTGTGATCATACTTAAATCAATTTCTTTATTACAAAAAAATGGAGAAAATGATTCAAACAGTTATAGAAGCACATAAAAGGAAAAAGTGAAACTCTTGACTATTTGCCCCTGTGGAATAACCATATTAACTTTGGAATATGCTTCTGGAATATTTTACAGTAAAAGAAAAAAATAGTATTAACTATACTATTTTAGAATCTTTTTCTTTTTATTAGCAATATAGATTTCTCCTTTGACAAGTAACACAGCTCTGTGAAACTAGGGATTTTGTCTGTTTCCTTCACTACTATATTTCTAGGAACTAAATCACTGTCTGGCACAAACTAGGTGCCAAAAAATGTTCACTGAATGAATGAATGAGATCCTCCTTCCTGTCAGATCAGTCAGAAGTTCCATGGGGTCAGGGATGTGTCTATTCGGTCCCTGTGATCCCAGCACCAGAGTCCCTGGCACAAGGTAAGCACTTAGTATCTGTTGAACTAGCAAAACAACTCAATGATGAAACCACCTAATTTTTTTTTAACTGTTCCAGTGTGTTGGCAATACCATAATAACCATCTATTCCCCAATTCATGGAAAAAGTGTCTCACAAATACTGTTGCAAGAGTTGTTCTTATATATATATATATCCTTGTTTAAAGATTTTTTTAGGATAAGAATCCCTTTTGTGGGACAATCATTGACCTGGTTTAAATGTGTTCTGAAACCTCTTCCCTCTAGAATTTCATAAACTAAAAACACTTAAGATTAATTATTCAGCTTGTTTAAAAGCCACTGCCTTGAACTTTGCAAAATGATCTCCCTTTCAAATCTCCAGTAGAAAACCAATGCTTCCCAATCCTATCTAGATGCAGCCTGAACACTGTAACAAACAGGCTGCCTGCATCCTTGGTGACCAACATCTCCTGCATGCAACACAGTAGCACTTTAGTCATCACCCGGAGAAGGCCGTTTTCAGGCAGGTCTCTACTGTTGATTCATCCAGCAGAAAAGAGAAAGAAAACAGGAGAGTAATAGACTTCCAGGGCCTGAGCTGGAAGAAGATGCTAAGAAAATAAGAGCTGGACAAGACCAGAAACAGAGGATTAAGAGTATTTTTTAGTTCCCCACAAGTGAAGGTACAGAGCTCTATCTGAATTCTCCAATGGAAAAGTTTTTCCAGAAATTTGCCTTTCTGCTTGTTTAATTTTTTCACTCCAAAGATATTAAGTAAATCTCTATTATGTGTCAGAGTTGAGCCATAACTGAGGAGGAAAAAACAAGCAAGATGGACCTACTCTCCACCATCTTGGCACTGAAGCTTAAGGACCATTGTCGAAGCATGAAGGGATCTGACTCTGACAAATAAAGATGGCTAGAGACCTTCACCTACTTTCCACCAGGGAACAGAATTTGTGTCCCAGTCCTGCTTCTTCTTTTATGAAAAACACTGCTCCATTTCTCTCCATGAATGGAGAAGTCGGTTAGAGATCTTCCCCTTTGAGTACCCTCCAAGCAAAACTGGTCAATACACACTGAGCGTACTTCCTTTTTCTCCAGGAGCATCTGCCACACCACAGGCCTTGCTGGCCCATCTTCTTAACTGAGGCCAAGGAGAGCTGTGCATTGGCACTTACTGTTGCAGAGTCAACATTCAAAGAAGTATAAACCTTGAGGCTTTGAGGGAATCAAGACCATCTAGTCCTACTCCAGTAGTTTCCTAACCCCTTCTATGGATCACAGAGCTCTTTGAGAATCAGTGACCCTTTAGACTTCGTGTATTGAAAAAGACACACATGTATCTCAGCACATAATTTCCCCTGTATTTTCAGGAGTTTCATGGACACACCATGTAATCGAATATCTAGAATTCCAGAGATCCCATATTAAGAATTCTTACTCTCTATAAAAGCCCACTGGAGCTCTAATGTCCCAATTAGCAGTCTCTGAGTTGGGTGGATGGAACACAGAGGCAATGTAGTGCCTGTGTATTACCACACAGGTCCCAGCTCAATCCTCAAGTGAGCTAGTTATCTTTAAAATATGGAAAAACTCTGCTCGGTGGCCAAGGGCAGAATTTCTCAAATCAGTCAGCTGAGCCATCTCATGTTTTCAAAGAAGACAACACCAAGCCCCTAGATGAAGTGGTTGAATCTGGTGACGTTGAAAGGTGACAGCAGCCCAGAGGTTGTTAGGATTGATGCCCACTGTTGACGGAGCAGTAACACTCGTATGGATCCTCCACTTCATATATGTTTTCCTCAATGATATAGATGTTTTCCACTGGGTGCATCCCCTCTGCTGCTGTATTTGCCAACCCTGAAGGAGAAAGGTTGGCCAAAGTGATGAGGCTGTGGAAATAAAGTATTGTAGTTGAGTTAAGCATTTTCTGGACAACGTGTAGTAGAATTGAGAGAATGGGCTTTACTGAAGAGTTAGCAACCAAGGAAGTATATGATCCTTGATCAGGTCCTGACTAGGAAGGGAAAACATAAAATAGCAATGAAATAATCTGGGGAATACTCTGTACAAATTCAAATTAATCTGAAATTTCTTAGGTATAAAAGTGGAATTGTGTTATCTAAGAGAATATACTTATTCTGAGGAAGTGCAGACTAAAGTGTTTATGTGAAGTGTCAAGATGTCTGAAACACCTGTATAAATGGTTCAGAAAAAAAACAAAATTGTATACGTAAAGACAGAAACAAAGTAAATGTGACAAAATATCAAATAACATGCTCAAATTGCACTGTTATTTCAATTATTATGTGGGTTTAAACAATTCTGAAAAGTAAAAGGAATGTGTTATGGATCCAGTGAGACTTGAGTTTGAATTCTACCTCTGTTGCTTACCATCCGTAAGATCTAGGCTAAGTTGGATTTGCCTTTTCCATTTATTCATTAAAGAACTATTTAGTGTGTTACACACTGAGCCCATGCATCAAGAGATACTACAGTGAACAAAACACAAAAAGCTCCTGGAGGCTGTATATTAGTAAACTCAGGGTGTTAGGGTCCTCATCTATACAATAGGAATAAGTACTCTTCTCTCACAGGGCTGCTGTAAGGAACATTTATCCATGCAATCCTCAAATATTTATGAAGTGTGTACTAAGATTCAGGTGTGCACTAGGGGATACAGTTATTAATGTGGCTGATAACTTACTAATTTTCTACGGAGTTTACATTTATAGGTAGAGATAAAACATTAACCCAATAATTTCATAAAGAATCTCAGGGATGGCGGAGCCTGGTGGGCTGCCATCTATGGGGTTGCACAGAGTCGGACACGACTGAAGTGACTTAGCAGCAGC
This sequence comes from Bos indicus, assembly GCF_029378745.1. Classification (NCBI taxonomy): domain Eukaryota; kingdom Metazoa; phylum Chordata; class Mammalia; order Artiodactyla; family Bovidae; genus Bos; species Bos indicus. The sequence continues at coordinate 68,567,258 of NC_091766.1, forward strand.
AGGAGCAGCAGTAGTACACATAAATGTAAATATTACCTATTGATATTATAACATTTCAGGTTTCAGCTCTAATAAATGCTGCTTATATATCATATAGAGCCATGATGATTAAATGTTTTATTTGGTCTTATTTTACTTTTTTACTGCAGACTATTTTGTCTTCATAACTAACTATACCATCTAGTGTGTGTGAATGCTAAGTCACTTCAGTTGTGTCCAACTCTTTATGATCCTAGGGACTGTAGCCTTCCAGGCTCCTCTGTCCATGGGATTCTCCAGGCAAGAGTGGGTTGCCATGCCCTCTTCTAAGGGATCTTCCCGACCCACGGAGTGAACCTGCATCTCTTATATCTCCTGCACTGGCAGGCAGGTTCTTCACCACTAACACCACCTAGACTTAGTCTAAAATTATTAGTGGTTCAGATAGTATTCAGTGGACAGAATCATTTTTTTCTTAAAATATATTTCATTCTGCCCATGTCCCAAATGTCACAGAAACCCAGTAAAAGTTATATAAGCTTTGTGTGTATGTAGTGTAATTAGGAATGGAGACTAATTCTGCAATATGACAGACAAGCAGTTTTCAACTCTGTTTGTATATTACAATTACCTAGAAAGTTTTTAGAACAATAAGGGCTTCCCTGGTGGCTCAGATAGTAAAGAATCCACCTGCAATGCAAGAGACCCGAGTTTGATCCCTGAGTAGGGAAGATCCACTGGAGAAAGGAATTGCCACCCACTCCAGTATTCCTTCCTGGAGAATTCCATGGACAGAGGAGCCTGGCGGGCTACAGTTCACGGGGTCACAAAGAGTCGGACACAAACTGAGCAACTAACTCTTTCACTTTTTCACTATGCTGAGACCTCATCCCCAAAGATTCTAAAGTATTTGCTCTGGGATAGACAAATATGTTTAAGTACCCTAGGTGATTCTAACAGGCAATCAGAGTTCAGAAGAACCAGGCTGAGTTATGAAAAGCTCTGAGAGTAGACGCTGAGCTTCTCGTTCACTTCTGTAACCAGTGGCCACCTAGAGCCTGGGTGGAGTAGGTGCTCAATCAGCTGACGGCTCACTCAAGATCCCCACCTTCTCCTACCCTACTCATGATTCTTACCTTGAATTTTGTATCTTCTCTTTTCTATCAGAATACCCTAAGTAGAAAGGCAAACGAAAGTCCACTTAAAATGATTTAATAAAATAAATGAGATAAAAAACAAAACACGCTAACGGGAGGCAAAGATTGTTTAGGGAAATCTGGTCTACCGGTTAAGATTGAATTACATCAAACCACTGATGTGTGTCTTGGTATATTACATAAACTGTGGTAGAAAGTAATAAAGATGTATTTTCATATTTAACAAATATAGGGAGTGCCTACTACATATCTGGTAGTATGCTAAAGCACCAGGGACACAAAAATGAATTATGAGCCCTGACATCATTAAGCTTGTCTTCCAGTGGGGAGACATTTAAGAAAAAAAAATAAGAAATAGAAAAAATAAAACAATTTCAAACTTGATGTGACAGAAAGAAAAGTACTGCAGCAAAATGGATTAACCTAGAGATTATCATACTGAGTGAAATAAGACAGAGAAAAACAAATATGGTATCATTTATATGTGAAAGCTAAAAACATTAAATAGCTTTATTTACAAAACAGAAACAGACTCACAGACATAGAAAACAAACTTATGGTTGCCAAAGGGTAGAGAGGAGCAGAGATTAATTAGGAGTATGGAATGAACAGATACATACCACTAAGATGATCTTTAAGATCAGTTCTGAAAGAAGAGAATGAGTCAGCCAAATGAAGAACCAGGGTGAGCATTCTGGATTGAGTAAAGCCCTGGTAAAGATGGTGATAAGTGCCTGAAACTGAAAGCATGACTGGAATAAAAGAGTGGTACAAGATAAGGTCTGAAATGGATGCTGGGCTAGATACTATAGGACCCTTGAAGCCATAATCAGGAGCTTGGGTTTTATCCTAAGATATAAGAAATAATTGAAGGCCAGAAAAATGATATAACTGGGTTTCAAGAAAATCACTTTGGTTGCTATGAGGAGAATGAACTAAAAGGAGGTATGAAAAAAAGAGCAGGTAAGGCATGAACTGCCTCAGAGTAAGGTAGTGACAGAGAGGCACAGAATCATGAATGGATTTTAGATATGTTTTGGGGAAAGTGCAAGAAGTGAAACTGGATTGTGTGTAGTTGGGATTGTGTGTTAGGAGTGAAGAAGGAGAGAATTCAAGGAGGGCTTCTAGCTCAGGCAACCACTTGGATGGTAGGGAAACACTATGATGAAGACCCAGCGAGGTGGGGTAGGGTTTTTAAAAGGTGGAATATAGACTCCAGAGCTCCTTTTTGGACACAGTAAGGTGGGAGACAAATAAGTAGAGATAACACCTGAACAGCTGGACAGTCAGTACCAACACCCTTGAGGGCTGAAGATAGAAACTAAGGATGACATTTAAGTCTATGGAAATATAGGTTATCATCATCCAGAGGGTATGGAGAGAGGAAAAACACCAGCTCTGGGGAATCTCAACAACTAAAGATCATGCTGAAGGAGAGAAAATTATAAAAATGACTGAAAAGGAGTGGCCAAAGTGAGAGTGGTCTTTCAGAAGTCAAGAGAAGGAAGACTTTTTTGGAATGAGTGAGGGTCAACAGGTGAATATTACTGAAAGATGGATGTATTGCAATGAAGACAGAGGTATCTACTGGGTTTATCAAAATGGAGATCACTGAGCTTGAACTAAAACTACTTCCATGGCAATTCAGGTGTAGAAGCTAAATGGGGCTGGGGGTGTTTGAAGAGTACAGAGGAATGAAATGTAGGAATAACTCATCTGAAATATGCCTGTGAAGGAGAGGAGAGAAATGGGAGTGGCAGGAGAGAAATGTGTGAACTAGATCTTATTTTTACACTAATAAAAAAAGCATAAATAGGAATGGAGAAAGAGATGATTTTGGAGAAAGCAATCAAAGGAAGAAGGAAGTCATGGCTATGCCAAAGTAGTTGAAACAGGCTTTTAATACTTCATTAGTGCAGTGAGAAGGGAGGGAGGTTTGAGAAGCAGTGAAATATGTGATGCTCATCTCAGACACTGCACTAGGAAGAAACAAGATTGCTGCACATTTCTGAGTGTCAATTTATGGCTTTGATGTCATGATTAAAAACCTGTTACCCTCGTTGTGTGATTTTCTCTAGCAGCTTCTAGGGAAAAGACTGCAAATTGTACACAACTTTCCCATCTATTCTTCTATGTAGTCATTTTTTTAATATAAATTTATTTATTTTAATTGGAGGCTAATTACTCTACAATATTGTATTGGTTTTGCCATATATCAACATGAATCCGCCATGGGTGTACACGTGTTCCCCATCCTGAACCCCCCTCCCACCTCCCTCCCCATACCATTTTGGCAGTTATCATATGTGTGTACAAAACACGACTTCTCCCACTCTTCATCAATTTCTTTCCATACCCTTTTACCCAAACCATAACAGTCCCCAATATCCAGGCCTTGGCAGAACACAAAAAGTGGGTGTTATCATTACTCCTATCAGCCTGTAGATTCCATATTCATGTGGTCAATTCCCAAACTCCACTGCTACCTCTCCATAAACTCAGGTAAGTGGGAGTGAGTAGCTTCTTCCTCTGAACAATTCATTTACCATTAATGGCAGAATAACAAAAAGGTAAGCAGCATAGCCCAGGTTTCAAATCCTCTATCAATTAACAGTGTCACGTTGGACTAAAAGTTACTTAACCTTTCAACACAATGGCTCTCCAACTGGTAAATGAGAACAATATTAGTACTTTTCTCAACAGGGTAATTATGAGGACTTAATGCACATAAAGCACTTGGAAGCTTTAAGCCACACAGGATGAGCAGCTCATCCCAGTTTTCCCTGGACTGTCCCAGTTTTAGCCCTGAAAACCCACATATTCAGACCCCCTACCCCGCTTCAGTCCTGGGAAATTTCGGAATGGTTTGTAATGCTACACACAGTCTATGTTTACAGATGAGTAAGAAAGGCTACTAAAATAATAGAGGTATAAGGCCTTGGCCTCTGCCCCAAAGAGAAGAGAATATATCACAATTATTAAAGTATGTGAGGCTTTCAGAGTGATGGAAGTGTTTGGTCATTGATTGTGGTGATGGTTTCCTGAGTGAAATCATCTACAAAAATTCATTAAGTTGGACACATTTTACATAGACAGTGTATCACATATAAATTATACTTATTTTTAAAAAATAAACATAATCAACTTAGAAGTAAAAAGTTTGCTGAGTGCCACAATGGAGGAAAATTACAAATGCTGCAACCTTGACCATGACCCAATGTTAAAGGAACCTGCTGCCCCTCTTTAAAGAACCACACGTAAGAGATACATAAGATAGAAAATGCATAGAAGGAAGTGATTGCTAATTCATGAATTTAAAATATTTATGCTCTTTACAAAATAAGAAAATAGGTACTAGAATCAACCTGCCTGAATCTGAATTCCAGCTTTGCCACTTACCGATTCTGAAACCTTGAGAAAACCTTGAAAGTTTACTGTCTCTAAGTGTTACTCTCCTCTGCTGTAAAAAAATGGGGATAACAGTACTACCTACCTTATAAGATGGTGATGATGATAAATATAAAAACATGCTTGTTACACAGTAAGCACTGAATAAAAACAAGCTATTATTAATCCTGTGATTTGAAAGGACTGAAGAGTATTGATTCTAATCAATATAACCTAATAATTATAATGTCTAGGTTTGGGTTGGTTCCTATATTAACAGTTCCTTATCAGAGGGAGAGAGAAGCACCATCAGATGACTTACATTTGAGAATTAGACCACCAGAGATAAGAATCAGAGCCAGCCCAGCAAAGACTCCTGCTCCTATGTAGAGGCCTGTTCTGGTGGTGGCACCCATGTCTTGTAACTCAGTAGCCAGTGTGGATATTTCCTATGGAAACGCAAACAGAATTACAGCAAATGGCCAGAAACCCATTGTCTGCCCAGGTAATCTCACGACTTATGCATCAGAACAGCCCTTTCACAGTATCCCAGGAAAGCAGGGACCCTGAAGTGACTCACAATCTGTCCCCTTCTAGACAAACTTCAAACCACCCAAAGAAAAAGATTAGCTGAAGTTTTGGACTTAGCAAGAGAATAAGATATGCTTGTCTGCAGTATGGGTGGAGAAGTAGCCTTAGTAAATGGACTCCCAATTTCCCCAACAAAAATGAACATTAAAGTGGAACCCTATTTATATAAGATTCCCTCATGTTTCCAGGGAGTTTCAGAGAGGTCTAAATTTGGTGTTGTACCATGAAACCCCAATTTCCACAGAAAGATAGTGATTTAAAAGCTAGGAATTTGCAACCTGACAGTCTTGGGTTCAAATCCCAGTTCTGTCACCAAACAGCAGAGTCATCTTGTAAAGTTATCAGGAAAATCAAGTGACAAAAACCAGAAAACTTGGCACAGAGCCTGGTACAGGATAAATGTTCAATCAGCGATAGCTTTTATTGCTATTGCTCTGCATCCTGCTTCTAAACTTTCAGTTCATGTTCCCCCTTTAAAAAGAGCAACAGTGAACACTTTTAAAACAACATTAAGCAATTAAGTTCTCCATTTATTCAACCCACATTTACTGCAAGTGCACTGTGCAAATGCGCCCTGAGCAGTGTGGCACAAAGAGGTATTTAAAAGGCAGTCCTGGATTGCAAAGACCGCAGGACAAACACAAAATACTTGAGAGTGAGTCAGACTGTGTCAAATGAATGCAGACTCCCGGGTATGTCCTCAAACAATTTCCCAGTCACTGCTATCAGATTGTTTTCTAGTGGTTTTCCCTTGCATTCTGAGAAGGTGGGAGATATTAAAATGGTGGTTGATTGAAATACAGCTTTGTTTTTGGTTAGATATGTAAGTTCTTACCTTAGAATATTCCTGACTGGTGTCTTGTCATAAATAAATAAATTTAAACAAACAAACAATCTTTCTCACTAGGGTAGAAATGTTAACAAGGAAAAACACTACTCTCAGGAGATGCAGGGTGTCTGAACCCTCCACAGTGGTATACAGTTGTGAAATTTCAGGATAAGAACAAAATGCTAGTGAGTCTTCCTTTTGGCACACCTACTATGTGCCAGGCACTTTTATATGCATCATCTCACTCCATCCTTACAACAGGCCTCTGCAATTACAATTGTCATCAGCAACATGTTATAGTCAAGGAACCCAAAGACAAGGGAGATTAGGTATTTTTCCCCAAGGAAAGAGTGGACAGGAAGGAAGTCTAAAGCCATACTTTTTTTTCTTTGAGTTGAGCACGAGCTGAGTTCACACACACAGTTACTTACTGTCTGATTTTTATCATGGAGGGTCTTCAGTGTCCGTGTCTCTACCACAAAGAAGAAAAATAGCCAAAACAGTTAGGAATGCTCTTTTATATGAGGTTTGTTGTTTTTTTTTTTAAGCTGCCTATAATTCTACTTGAAATTAATTCTACTTCATACTCTTCACAATAATTAACTGAGAAACCAACGGAATTTATTGAACACTTACAAATCAACTCTAGGATGATGTTTTTTCACCCAGATAACAAACCGAACTACCTATGTTCTATGAAATGGAGACTTCTTCTGGGAAGACATATTTGAATATGTAGTTTGTTGTGTCCATAGGACCTAAAATGGTCTGCAAAATTCTAACAGCATTGACGATACACAAGCAGGCATTATAATTAGACTTTTTTTAGATCACATGACTGCTCTTCAATATTTATTTTGTTCATTTTTTAATTGATGTATAGTTGATTTACAATGTTGTATTAGTTTCAGGTATACAGTAAAGTGATTCAGAATATATATAGTCTTTTTCAGATTCTTTTCCCTTACAGGTTATTACAACTTACTGAGTATAGTTCCCTGTGCTATACAGTAGATCTTTGTTGGTTATCTACTGTATATATCTGTGTGCTCAGTCGCTCAGTCATGTTCAACTCTTTGAGACCCCATGGACTGTAGCCTGCCAGGCTTCTCTGTTCATGGAACTTTTCCAGGCAAGAATACCAGAGTGGGTTGTCATTTCTTACTCCAGGGTATCTTCCTGATCCAGGGGTTGGACCCCATCTCTTGCATCTCATGCATTAGCAGGTGGATTCTTTACCACCAGGGCCAACTGGGATGCCTCGTCTATGTTAATCCCGAACTGCTAATTTATCCCTCCTTCACCCTTTTCCCTTTTGGTAGCCATCAGTTTGTTTCCTATGTCTATGAGTCTATTTCTGTTTTGTAAGTAAATTCATATGTATATATGCAATATGATACGACATTTGCCTTTCTCTGTCTGGCTCACTTCACTTAGTATGATAATCTCAAAGTCCACCCATGTTGCTGCAAATGGCATTATTTCATTTTTATAACTAAGTAATATTCCATTGTATAGATGTCCATCAACAAATGAATGGATAAAGATGTGGCATGATTAGACTCTGAAAGGTAACGAAAGTTGATTTTCTCAAAACCATTTAACATTAAGAGAGGGTATTTTGTTCCCTAAAAAATGAAAATAATAATAACTGTAACTATAATTTACTATGAATAGGCATTGTGTTAAATTCTTCAAGGAAGTATATCTCATTTAACACTCAAAACAACTATCTTACAGTAGGGAGTATCTGTCCCATTGCACAGATGAAGAAGCTGAGAATTAGGAAGCTAAATGACTTACCCAAGGTCATACAGCTTAGCGAATAACAGAAATGGCCTTCCAATTTAGGTCTGCGTGGCCTTAAGTACACACTTAACTATGCTGCCTCCAACAATGCTCACCTCAGCACTGTGATTACTAAGCTCATCATGTTGCCCAGATCCCAGATCACTTTCTTTCCTTTTTAGGTATTCATTTATTTATCTGCCTATCCATTCAATGAACATATATTACATCCCCACTCTATGCCAGGCACAGAGGACAGAACAGTGAACAAGATGGGTGCAGGCCCTTATCTCATAAACAATGCATTTTAAAAACCAATAAATTGTCAGCCTTGGGAAAAGTAAGGATGCAAACTCATTTTTCTGGTTGAGTCAGAGGCTATGAAACTTCCTAAATGCCATGGTCACTTTCTGGTAGCTTCAAAGTCTAAGCCTTTTAATGCTAAACTCCTGGCATACAGACTCTGATTTTAATACTACAAAAGCATATTCTCAGCCTAAAGTTTTGTTTATTTTTTAAGAAAAGGAAAGACGTTATCTCCCATTTACCTTTGCTCCTTTACGAAAAGGAATTTTAAAACCACACTGGTGGAACTACTAAGTAAACTACACATACAATATTTTCTAGTGTAAATCTAGTTTCTGCTTCCATACAATTACTTTTCTTGGCTTAAATGATAAGACTGTCTGACTTCTAACTTTTTTTTTTAACTTCATCTTACAGTGAAAATGATCAATCAACTAAAGCCCTATTGGGTTATCACAGCTTATTTTCACATAGATTGACGTCAACCAAGATGGGTGGGACAGATGGAGGAAGTTACAGTGTGTTTCCTAGAGGACCCAAGACTGGCGGAGCAGGTTGATGATATTAAAAGTATACAAACTTAATATTTACCATCTAGCATGTTTTATGTGCCTGACACAGTGCTTAGTACTCTACATGCACAATATCTTTTCATCTTCACCACCGCGTTGTTCTTGTTCAGTCACTAAGTCATGTCTGACTTGCAACCCCATGAACTACAGCATGTCAGGCTTCCCTGCCCTTTACTATCTCTGTGAGATTGCTCAAACTCATGTCCATTGAGTAAGTGATGCCATCCAACTATCTCATCCTCTGTAACCCCTTCTCTTGTCCTCAATATTTTCTAACATCAGGGTCTTTCCAATGAGTCAGCTCTTCACTTCAGGTGGCCAAAGTATTGGAGCTTCAGCTTCAGCACCAGTCTTTCCAATGAATATGCAGGGTTGATTTCCTTTAGGATTGACTGGTTTGATTTCCTTGCTGTCCAAAGGACTCTTAAGAGTCTTCTCCAACACTACAGTTCGAAAGTATCAGTTCTTCAGCGCTCAGCCTTCTGCATGGTCCAACTCTCACATCCATACATGACTACTGGAAAAACCATTTTGACCACACGGACCTTTGTCAGCAAAGTGATGTCTCTGCTTTTTAATACACTGTCTAGAGCTGCCATTGCTTTTCTTTGAAGAACCAAGCATCTTTTAATTCATGGCTGTAGTCACTGTGTGCAAAGTACTATTATTTTCCCATTTTTCAAATGAAGAAGTCTCAGAGAGGTATTTTGTCCAAGATCACATAGCTATTAACTGGAGAACCCAAGATTCAAATCAAGTCTACTTCCAGAGCTAAGGATTCATCCATGATCCAGTTCTGCTTTCTTCAGGTGGAAGAGAGATTTCATTTGTCCGATGTTCAAAGTTGGTTTAGGAACCTCAAAGACCCTTGGAACTCTTACTTGTAAAGGCTCCTCTCCACTTCATAGCAAGCATATGTACCCACATTCCACGTTAAAGAAACGGTGTGTACAACTACACACAAGCTGACTTGCAGGTAATTAACTGGTATAATGTTACGTATTATAGTCATACCATTAAATACTAATTAATTAACTAATTAAATACTAGTTAATTTCAACTTTTCCTTTTATTTCCGTAGTTTGGAGCCATTGCCTTTTTTTGTTTAAGTATTTTCTCAGGCCTTTGAAAAGCTCAGAGATTGTAGGCACTCTCCCTATATTCCCAGGTACAAAAGATGGCCCCATTCTGTTGCCCTAAAGGGAAGGAACAAACAAGTAAAACCTGAAGTGAAGGCCACTTCTGGTTATGGTACAGACACCTCAAAAAACGTGCACTGCCTTGTGAGGAAGCTATTTCTCTATCTGGGAAGGTGTGTGGTCACACAGCAAATGTCCACTGGGGCGTGACATTGTAAAGAGCACTGAAACCCATGATGGGTAAGTGGGACTCCCACCATTCCCTTCAAGGTCTACAGTCGTGGAATTCTTTAAAATATAACAATGACATATGATAAACACTTGGTATGATTTGATTAGCTCACTATGTGGGTGATCATCTGTTTTCACCATATTTAACTTCCTTACTAATTGCATGAGAGATCTTGGTACCCAGTGACTAAAGAACCAACAAAAAGATTCAACCTCTAGAGAACTGACATTAATATTTAAAATAACTAATATTTGAGTGCTTTGTCTGGGCAGGGCATTATGCATTATGCTTAGTGCTTTACATATGTCATCACATCAATCTTTACAATAGTCTTATGACATAGGCACTGGAAATTAGCCTCATTATAGAGGTAAGGAAATTGAGCCTCACAGAGTTTGAGCAACAAAACTGAGTTTATAAAACTAACACAAAAAGCTGACATTAGAACCCATTCTGCCTATCACTGAAGCACTGTGCTGTGCTCACTTGTTTCAGTCATGTCCAATTCTTTGCAACCGTATGGACCATAGCCTGCCAGGCTCCTATGTCCTTGGGATTCTCCAGGCAAGAATACTGAAGCGGGTTGCCATGTCCTTTTCCAGGGGATCTTCCTGACTCAGGGGTTGAACATTCATCTCTTGTGTCTCCTGCATTTCAGTCAGGTTCTTTACCCACAGAGTCACCTTGGGAAGCCCATCACTGAACAAATACTTAACTGCAACCTCATTCTGCCTCTAGATCTTACTGAAAATGACAATAACTAACATGTACTGGGTATGTACCATGATCAGACTCTGGGCTAAGCACTTTAGACACACTTCCTTATTTAAATCTGAGAGATTTAATAGATTAGGATTGGAATTTACCTATTATTAAATTTTAGGGCTTTCCTGGTTGCTCAGTGGTAAAGAATCCACCTGCCAATTCAGAATACGTGAGTTCAATTCCTGGGTCTGGAAGATCCCCTGGAGAAGGAAATGGCAGCCCACTCTAGTATTCTTGCTTGGGAAATCTCATGGATAGGAGCTTGATGGGCTACAGTCCATGTGGTCACAAAAGAGGCAAACATGACTTAGCAACTAAACAACAACCACCTCATTTTACTGAATCAAAGACTATGCTTTGGAGAGTTTAGAGAGACCAGAACTCCTCCCTGATCAATGTGACTTGAGGTCTGCTCTGTCAACCTTATTTTCTTTCTAGAGCACTGTGGAAAATACTTGTTGAAATACTTGAAGGTTTTAGCTGCTCCTTCTGAGGTCAGAATCTGAGGAAGATGATGGACTTTATTCCAGTTAGAAGGAACTCTTGAAATAGCCTAATCCAAATTATCCCAAACATGGACTGGGGCCAATACATGACAAAACATCATCAGTACAGGAGTAAATCAGAAAATAACAAGGAAACATGAGTTTTTCATTAAACTTATATAAGAGTATCCTCTTTTTTTTTTTTTTAAACACGGGGATGTCAATAGTAGAAATCTTTTTTTCCCTTGTTTGGCAAAATAAGAAGCTCATCAAAAATCTTTTTCAAGAGTCAGGAATTATTGGGTGGTGAAATCCAAGTCTCTGAACTCATTCCTCAGACAGAAGAGGAAGCTGCTATCAGGAGAAGTGAAAGGCTTTGGCTCAGGTAGAGGGCTACTCATGACTAATTCAGAATCCTAGCCTGGGGCTCTTTTTTCCCAGCATAAATTTACCTCAAACCCTTCCTTACCACTGTCACTATCTTGGGTGCACAGAAATATTCGTGCCTCCACTCAAACTATTTTCTCATATTTTCCCCATATTCTAAATCTTCTGAACTCTGAAACCAACTAAAGGTTTCCTCCTATACACCATGTGTAATTACCTGAGACTGGTCCCTTTGTGGTGAGCATCCTTGGAAAGGCTGTAGTGATGTCCCTCCATGGAGTCCAAGCTGGGGTGACCTTGGCTAAAGTCAGAAACCAACGTAAAGATGAGGCTTCTCTGACAGCAGAAAAGTGGCAACAGAAAAAAAACTGTAAACACAACAATAGAAGAGAAACACATGCTAAACTTCCAAACCTACCTGAACACCTTCGTTGAGAGTATATGACACTCAGAATGTCTGACAGAGGTGTGTTACATCATTATTATCACAGTCTAATTGTTAACAATAAAACTTACAGCCATAGTAAATGCATTTGACAAAACATCTCATAAAATACTCCCAGTGGCCTCTAGGGTAGGTAATATTATATTTTATAGAAGAAGAGGTCACAGAGTTTAAATAACTTGATCAAGATTACATAGCTGGTAAGAAGCAGTGTCAAATTTGAACTTAGCTCCATCAACCACTAAGTACACACTCTATAAGCATTAAAACATGAAAGCATACGTGCCCCCTCTTCCCCACACATGCAGATCCAGTGGTTCTCAATCTTGGCTGCACATGGGGAAGAATCATTGGGTGTAGACTTTGTAAAACTCCCATGCTCAGGCTCCATCCACCTCCAGAAATGCTGATTTCCCTGGTTCAGGGCTGGAGCCCAAGCATCTGTGGGAGTCAAAAGGCTCCCCAGGTGATTCCAATGACCAGTCAGGTACTCAGACCACTGATCTAGCACTTTCCTTCATTCTATGGCCATGAGGTTCAAAATAGATGGAGGGAATTAAACACGGTTGGACCTGTTAAGCTTTAGGTCTTAGGGTCCCAACTGGAGGGCTGTAATTGGGAAGACCAAAGGTGAGATCAGTCAGTGTATTTAATATGATCCACAGGCAAATCTCATTCAGAAAGAAGGTATGCAAAAGTCTACTCACCTGGTTTGATGATCAACTCCAGGTTTGATTTTCGATCATTCATTAGACCTGGGAATTGGATCCGGCAGCAATAGGTCCCACTGTCAGCTAAAGTCACATTCTTTATGGTTAAGGTCACGTCTCCTTTGTGCAAATCCCTCTTTAGTAGGTATCTGCTGGATGTCTGATAGGTCACGTTCCTTCCATCAGTCCTGAGCACCAAACTGTAACATTCAAACACAGGGCAGGGTCCCTTGCCCCAGCACACAGGCACGAGATTCTCAGTGGTAGCTGGAGAGTAGGTGCAGGGCAGATCAGCATTCTGACCCACCTGAGACACATATGCCCCTTTCAAAGAACCTGCATAAAGAGGGAAAGAGAGCAGTGAGAGAGGTTGTTCCACTTCAAGAAAACTGCAAGCAGTGCTTTGCAGAATAAAGAGGAAACCACTGCTGCTGTCCTGCTTGGAGAACAGTTCACTATAGCAATGATTCTCAGACTCAAGGGGCACCAGAATCACCAGAAAGCCTTGTTCAAACAGAGAGAGCTGAGCTCAACTGCTAGAGTTCCCCATTCAATAGTTCTTGGGTGGGGCCCAAGAATTATATTTCTAACAAGTTCCCAGGACACGCTCAGAATATGGCTCATCTTAGAACCTCACTTTGAGAACCAGTGCCCAAGGAGAGAATCATGGCCTGGTCCTGTAAACATTGAAGGGCACTGCTGATGGAAACAGATAATCAGCAGTGAGTCACTGCCAGCCAGGAAAAGAGCTCACCCATTTAGGCTAGTCGTCTATTCACAAACTCAGGGCAGTTATCCTGACACAAAACTCTCTCTCCTTTTTTTTTAATGAAGGACCAGTCACATAATGAATAAAAACCCTTGGTTGAATAAGAAGTTAATGTATGGCTGTTCTGAGGTTTAAAATTTATGTAAACTACACACTAATATACATGCATATTAAAAAGCAGTATAAAAATATACACACATATTATAAAAGCAGTATAAAAAGCATATGACAACTCTCCCGTACCCTGCTCTTTTCCATTTCCCAGCTCCCTTTCCCAGAGAAGCATTCATGTATTCCCACTGCCCTGTGACACACACAAAAACAAGTCCAATATATCCATTTTTCTGCTCCTTGCTTTCTTCAATTAACATTATGATTTAAAGACATCTCATATCATTATGTTTCATCAGCTTTGCAATTTGTATCATGGATATATCACAATTTCTTTACCCACCTTCTGCTGGTGGATATTTAGGTTTCTTCCAAGCTTTTGCTTATTACAATGATCATCCTTGCATCTTTATCTTGTACTATCCAACTGCAAAAATCCAGACTTACTTGTAAGCAGTAGCAGCATGAGCAGGACACAATCAAAAAGAAGATGTGAAAACATGGATTCTGAAGAAGAAAGTCAAACAATGGCTCTGTTTAGGTGCCGTTTCAATTCTCCAATCGAACTGAGTATTTCCTGGAACTGTCTCTCCTCCCAAGTCACAGGAGCAGTGGCCACTCTCCAGACTGCTGGCCCAGCACAGCAGGTGTTCGACTACCAATCACTGCTCTCTTAACACTGTCATCTACGATGACAGCAAAGGAAATGCCAGTTCTCTCTCATGCTAGACCACACACATCCTGTGAAGACTGACATTTACCCTGTCCTCATCAACGAAGAGGAAGCAATACTCAGAGGAAGAAAACTGTTACTCTGTCAAGTGTCTCTTGGCAAAGAGAGTAAACCCTCTACTATCTCCAGTGAAATAGTAGTCCTCGGTCTGAAATGGACAGTGTTCCCTGGGAACACAGGTAGAAATATATCACTCATACATTCATTCAGTCAAGTCAGTCAGCTGGTGAGTTCTGTGACCAATGTTTATGAAGCATCTGCTACTTGTCAGGAACTGGACTAGGAGCTGGGAGATACCACCATGAATGAATGGCCTGATTCTTTTTTTTTTTTCCTTTTGGCCATGCCATGTGACTTGTAGGATCTTAATTCCCTGACCAGGGATCGAACCCATGCCCCCTGCATTGAAGTGTACATTCTTAACCACTGAACTGCCAGGGAAATCCCAGGCCTGTTCCTTATCCTCACATTTAGCTGCCCTTTCTACTCCAATCATGAAACTAGTTCTTAGCCTTGCTCTAATACAAACTGAGCTATGTCATATAAGCTTACTAGGTTGGCCTCCCCATTTATAAAACTTATAACATGAGGAAATTGTGTTAGGTGATATATGAATAGCTGCTCTAATATTCTGACTTTGACCTGAACTTTCAAACTCTTCTACCAAGGAAAAATGCATTCCTTCCTGCAATGATTCTTTCCCCCTCCTGTTGGGGGAACTGAAGGCACCTCGATATTCTATTTCCTCCCATATAAACTAGTTGTCCCCTCTCCTTCCATCCCAGGGGCTTTGGGCATCAATTGCCAGAAAGTGTTGAACCACACTCTCCATTATTGAGATTAACATCTCAGACTCAAACAGTCTCAACTCTGGGAGAGTGACTTTTGTCTGGAAATCTTAAAAGCAAACATCTATTTATAAAAGGGAAGTGAGCTCTCAGATGGAATAGTTTCTGAAACCCTGTGGTCTTCCTCTGTCTTCTCTGCCTGAATTTCCTTGTCACTCACTTTAAAAGTTACTAAATGCATTTATTATAAATATCCAGCTTGTTCTGTGTGTGTACCTTTATAGTGCCACAAAGTTAGTGGTGACTCAGGAGATCATGTTCAATTTCTTTATGGTATATATCCACTCCAGTGTTCTTGCCTGGAGCATCCCAGGGACAGGGGAGCCTGGTGGGCTGCCATCTCTGGGGTCGCACAGAGTCGGACACGACTGAAGTGACTTAACAGCAGCAGCATAGACAAGGAAACTGAGACCTGAAAAGACCAATTTGCCCAAAGGTATATGACTGTTCATTTCAGGCAAGAACACGAGTTTCCCTAAGAACCAGATTGTTTTCCCACTGCAAACTATGTTTCATAAATTTCATATTTGTCCTTACTATGTCTGCCCACATACCTAATAACAAGCAAATGTACATATTCAAGTGTAAGGTAGATTTGATTAAACATGGGGTCAGAGGTTAGATTTACTAACAGCATGCGTGAGTCCAAGCAAAACTGTTAAAAGTTTCAGGCTTCACATTTTGTGTTCTGATTTTGGTTTATTGTGTTTCTTATTATTACTCTGTCCTTTATACATCTCTGGAATTATTACTGGATCCAGCTTTATAAAAGTTTAACAATGGGAACTTCCCTGGGAAGCCACCTGCCAATGAAGGGAACACAGGTTCAATCCCCATAGCCCAGGAAGATCCCACATGCCATGGAACAACTAAGCCCACATGTAGCAGCAAAGACCCAGGACAGCCTAAATAAATAAATAAAATTATTTTAAAAATGAAATTACTTACTAGTCAGGCTTTTAAAAAAAATTAACAATGTATTAATTCATTGAGGTCTAGACATGAAGTTGCTTAGAAATCTACTCTAACCCCTTTCTTTTTCTGTGTATACAGGACTTTTTCTGAATATTATCATTTTCACTTAACTTATTTCTTGGTGTTTTTTTTAACTGTTTAGGCAACACATCCAAATGGCTAAAGTTTAAAGCAATATAAAAAACCTATACTGAGAAGCTTCATTCTCACCCCTTCAAGTCCACCAGTTTCCCCCACCCACCCTACAGGTTTCTATTTTCATAAATCTTTTGTATATCCTCCCAATGTAAACATAAGAAAATAAAGTATATATTCTTATTTCTCCCTTTTTCAGACAAAAAAGCATATCATAACACATTTTACAATTTGCATTTTCCATTTACTATTTTATATGAATTTTCTGACATATCAAAAGCAGAGAGAATAGTACACATTCTCAATACACAAATTCAAAATTATCAAATTTTTCTTTTAAAACAAATCCCAGATATCATGTTATTTCACCCTTACAGACGTCAATGTGCATCTTGTTTTTTAAAAATTGACACTCTGCTAATTACAATGATCACATAAGACAAAATTAATAATGATGTCTTAGCAGCACCTGATTCTTCAGTCCATAATCAAATTCCCCTGATTATCTCAAAAATGTCCTTTAATAATAGGTTTAAACCCAGATCTAAACACTGCATTTGTTTGTAATAACCCTTGTGCTTTTGGTTGTTGTAACCCTACACTGCATTTGGTTGTTATAACCCTTGTGCTCTGTGTGCTCAGTCACTTAGTTGTGTCCGACTCTTTGCAACCCTTTCGACTACAGTAGGCCAGGCTTCTCAATCCATGGGATTTTTCAGGAAAGAATATTGGAGTGCACTGGGACAACCCAGAGGGATGGGATGGGGAGGGACGTGGGAGGGGGGTTTGGGATAGGGGACACATGTACACCAGTGGCTGATTCATGTCAATGTATGGCAAAAACCACCACAATATTGTAAAGTAATTAGCCTCCAATTAAAATAAATACATTAATTTTTTTAAATCACTTCAGCTGCTGCATTATAAAACCAGTTAAGAAGTGTTCACAGATTTCCCGGTGAGAGATAATAGTAACTTGAATAAGAGTGGCAGTTCAGTTCAGTTCAGTCGCTCAGTCATGTCTCACTCTTTGCTACCCCATGGATTGCAGCACGCCAGGTCTCCCTGTCCATCACCAACTCCTGGAGTTTACTCAGATTCATGTCCATTGAATCCGTGATGCCACCCAACCATCTTGTCCTCTGTCAGCCCCTTCTCCTCCTGCCTTCAATCTTTCCCAGCATCAGGGTCTTTTCAACTGAGTCAGTTTTTTGCATCAGGTGGCCAAAGTATTGGAGTTTCAGCTTCAGCATCAGTCCTTCCAATGAACACACAGGACTGATTTCCTTTAGGATGGACTGGTTGGATCTCCTTGCTGTCCAAAGGACTCTCAAGACTCTTCTCCAACACCACAGTTCAAAAGTATCAATTATTCAGCACTCAGCTTTCTTCATAGTCCAACTCTCACATCCATACATGACTACTGGAAAAACCACAGCTTTGACTAGACAGATCTTTGTTGGAAAAGTAATGTCTCTGAATTTTAATATGCTTTCTAGGTTGGTCATATCTTTTCCTCCAAGGAGAAAGCATCTTTTAATTTCATGGCTGCAGTCACCATCTGCAGTGATTTTGGAGCCCCCAGAAATAAAGTCTGTCACTATTTCCACTGTTTTCCATCTATTTGCCCTGAAATGATGGGACCAGATCACCATGATCTTAGTTTTCTGAATGTTGAGTTTTAAGCCAAAATTTCTACTCTCTTCTTTCACTTTTATCAAGAGGCTCTTTAGTTCTTCTTCACTTTCTGCCTTAAGGGTGGTGTCATCTGCATATCTGAGGTTATTGATATTTCTCCCAGCAATCTTGATTCCAGTTTGAGGTTCATAAAGCCTGGCATTTCTCATGATGTAATCTGCATAGAAGTTAAATAAGCAGGGTGACAATACACAGCCTTGATGTACTCCTTTCTCTATTTGGAACCAGTCTGTTGTTCTGTGTCCAGTTCTAACTGTTGCTTCCTAACCTGCATACAGATTTCTCAAGAGGCAGGTCAGGTGGTCTGGTATTTCCACCTATTTAAGAATTTTCCAGAGTTTGTTGTGGTCCACACAGTCATCAAGATGAATAAAATTGCTTCCAAGCTCTATTTGAGATGTAGAACAAGCAAGACCAGATGGGACCAGAGGGGTGAGTGAAAGGGAGGAGTGGATAATAACATTCAAGTTTCAGGCTTCAGTGACAAGATGAATGAGGGTGTAATTCACCAAGATAAAAATAAGTCAGCAATGGTACGTACTGGCCCCAAAATATGCTTAAATAAATCCTGAAAACCTTAAAAAAAAAAAAAATACTGGAGTGGGTTGCCATTTCCTCCTCCACAGGTTATAACCCTTAAGTTTCTTTTCATCAAGGCCAGTCTTCCCGCCTTTCCCCCTGCCACTGACAAGTTGTACAAAACAATGTGCTGTTCCACATTCTGGGTTTGTTTCCCTGTGTCTCTTCATTTAAAATATTCCTCTTTTCTTTGTATTTCCTATAAATGTAACTTAGCTCTAGAGATTTGGTTAGATTCAGGCTTGATTCTTTGGCAAGAACACACAGCTGGTGCTACTCCATCACAATTGAATGGTTGTGCCACATCTAGAGATGCTAAGATCAATCAGCTTGCATCTTTCTTTTTCAACTTCATATTCTATTCTGAGTATTTCTCCATTTCAGCTCATATAGAATGTTCTTGTTCTTTATTATGGCAACATAGATCTTATTGGGTGAAAACACTGGGTGGAAATAATAATGATTATTCTTTTGAAAGGAATACAGCGTGTCTAATTTATTTATAAAGATGAGCATAAAAGACCCATGAAGGTCTATGATTCTTTAATTATGTACAAGAGAAGTTTGCTTTTTGAAAGGAGACATTGAATGTATTTTTGGTAAAGAAGTCTTCCATAGTGTAATATTTTCTATATTCTGTTTATTAATAGAAACTCATATCATGAATTTTCTTAAGGGTTTGTTGAGGGTTGGCTGTAATTACGTGGAGGGATAACTACACAATAAAACGACTACATATGATACTACTGTAGAAGTTAAGTGTTCTGTTTTCTCCCTCTGTCAGCAGGAAACGTGGCAGAAAATCTCAGACTCCTTAAAGATATCCTCCAAACACTAAATGGAAACACTGGAATTATGTGTAATTACAATTACACATTTATAGATAACTAAGGGGCCACCTGATGGGCTTCCCAGATGGCTCAGTGGTAAAGAATCCACCTGTCAAAGCAGAAGACATGGATTTGATCCCTGAGTCAGGAAGATCCCTTAGAGAAGGAAATGGCAACCCACTCCAGTATTCTTGCCTGGGAAATCCCATGAACAGAGGAGCCTGGTGGGCTACAATTCATGGAGTTACAAGAGTCAGACATATGACAAGAGACAAGGGACCACTTGACAAAATGTATAAAATGGAAGTGAGAGAATTTTACTCAGGTCAGAAGATAGGAAAATGTGGGTGAGACAGATAAGATCACCTGGAAAACTCAGTTCACTTAGAATCTACCCTATACAACGGGAGAACTGCAGTTGACTAGGTAATGGAGAGATAGTAATGCCCACTAGAGCTGGAATTCTAGACATACTTAGTTTGAACCAAAATCCTCTCATTTAAATCACAGCATCTCAGTTAGGTTCCATGTACCATTAGTGCCAAAATTTTGCAAAGGCAGACACTGAGGTTGGATATAAAGGGTAAGAAGTTAAGCAACTCTGAACTTGATCTTGACCTATAGATTACAGCTAGCCATGTGACTTCTCTTTAAAGGGACTATAACCTTATGTGTCTGTACAATACTTAAAAAACTTTTATTATATACATCATAGTCACTGTAGAAAACTGTGAAAAATAGGAATAAATAAATAAAATAAAGGCCAGACCCCGGTACCTTGAAATATCCACTGTCACCAAAACAGTAATGTTTTTCTCCTTTCAGATATTTTTAATAAATTTCTCTCTATATATACAATGTGTTAACACCATACTTTTGGTAGGTCTATCACCACTCAGAAGGTCTTACTCATGGACAATTGTGAATATCCTGAATTCACTGGGACCCAGGAAAAGGTACAAAACTCCCCATTAAATCACCTATCAGTGTGTAGACTGCATCTCAGATGATCTCAGATGATGCAGTCTACAAACTGCATCGATGAAAGTCTTTTTATTTTACTTTTGTTTGTGTGGTCTTGGTGCTTTCATTCGCATCAAAGTGCTTTCAATATTGCCTTCTGCACCTGGTCCCAGCACGGACAGAGTACTTCGTCCCTCTCATCCAGTATCTTAGGGTTAGCTGCAAGACAAATTTCTTCCTTGCTACTGCCCACCTCTCAGAACATGATCTTGGTGTTCTTTTGCCAACAAAGACTTCTCTCACCAAAGACCCTATACTTTACTTATGTTGCAGATGACTGAAAATGCAACTCAAATTAGCTTAAACTATGGATTTATTGGCTGATGTTACTGAAAAGTCTAGCTTCAGGCAAAGCTTGGCTCAATGGCCCCAGTGAAAACATCAGGGACCTGATTTCTAGCTGTCCTGGCATTGGTGCCTTCTGCAGATCCTACAGTGTCCCTCTCCCGTCCCTTCAGAGCACATATCCGCACACCAAGAACATCTCTTGGCCACTTTCCCACAAGCCCACGGATGCACATTCCCTCAAACACCCAAATTGGGTTACAGACTCATTTTTGAACAATCTGTGTCCATAGGGTCAAAAAGGACTAATTGGGTAAGGCCTGGGTCACCAAATCTCATGCTCTGAAAGTGAGAGAAGGGTGGTTACCCTAAAGAAAAAAGTGTGGTGCATTTTAACAGGAGAAATGGATGCTGGGCAGCAGAAGCAAATATCCACTACAGCAGAAGCAAATGCCTCCCAGAAAGGGATGGGGTGGTGGGGAGATGGGGAAAGAAACCTTGATGCTCCAAATGTGGATGGCTCTTTTTCTTACAAAAAGGGTATTTTACTAACATAGTGCTTTTTAAGGACTTCCCTGGTGGCTCAGGTGGCAAAGCATCTGCCTACAATGCGGGAGACCTGGGTTTGATCCCTGGGTCGGGAAGATCCCCTGGAGAAGGAAATGGCAACCCACTCCAGTACTCCTGCCTGGAAAATCCCATGGACGCAGGAGCGTGGTAGGCTACAGTCCATGTGGTTGCAAAGAGTCGGACAGGGCTGAGCGACTTCACTTTCTAGTGCTTTTTAACTTAAAAAGGACACATTCTTCACAACCCCAGGGAGATGCTAAAGAGCTCTCTTGTCTCTAGAGTTTTTATATTTAGTAACTGGATGAGTGCCAGAGAGATTTTGCGGTCACACTCAAACCAAGGTCAGAATCAGCTTAGCGCTGCTTCTGCTCAGGTAATCAAACCTCTTCAGAGGGGAGGAAATGGGAGGGGTGTGAAATAATTAACCCTTGATAACTCACCGAGGCTCCCAGTGACGAAACTGAAAAGCATGAAAACCATCAAGAAAATTCTATTGAGCTACGTAGTGAGTCACTGTGGGAACTCCTATCTGAGGTTTCAACTTGAAAATGCCAGTCCCAGTCTCCTCCAATGTGATGCTGGTTGGGGAGTGGTGAGTGGTTGCTCACCCCAAGCATGTTCAATATGGCAATTCTTTGTGTTCATTATTTTTTTGCTCCAGGTTCAGATACTAAAGCTAATCATCCTTCTCAGTTTAACAGACGTACTCTTCATCGTCCCAGTGAGGATTCTCTCTTATTTTACTTCACTATTTCCCCACTTTGTCTCTGACTCACAATCTTATTTCTTTTAAAAAAATTTTTTTTAATTTATTTTAATTGGAGGTTAATTATTTTACAGTATTGTATTGGTTTTGCCATACATCAACATGAATCCGCCACAGGTATACACGTGTTCCCTGTTCCGAACCCCCCTCCCTCCTCCCTCCCCGTACCATCCCTCTGGGTCGTCCCAGTGCACCAGCCCCAAGCAACCAGTATCATGCATCGTACTTGCACAATTTCATTTCTTTCATCTCATGGGCATTCACTTCACACAAGAATGTTGAACAATTTT
Organism: Bos indicus; assembly: GCF_029378745.1. Lineage (NCBI taxonomy): Eukaryota > Metazoa > Chordata > Mammalia > Artiodactyla > Bovidae > Bos > Bos indicus. The sequence continues at coordinate 68,589,642 of NC_091766.1, forward strand.
CTAAAGTGTTTATTCCAGCTTACAATCTTACTGGCAGTGAGAACTCTTAATGCCCTACATCTTTGACAATATCAGGACTGTCACACTTTTTAATTTTTTCCTGAGTGTATGATGATGTCACAGTATGGCTTTTAAGGTTAAACTACTCTGTTTAATGGAAAACGGTAAAGATGTACAGAACACTGCAAAAACTTAAATTTACAGTTTACCAATACTTAGAAAGCAAACACACAAGTAACCAGGACCCAAAACAAAAAATAAAACATAGCCGATCTCCTAAAGTCTCTCTGACCTCTACTCCTTTCCCAAGCACAAAACCTTCCTCTTGTCCTATAGGTAATCACTACTCAAAATTTTTCAGTAATTACTTGTTTTTAATAGCGTTACCATTTAGGTAATGCATCCTAAAGTTATATGTATAATTTTGCTTGTTTTTGAACATCATATAGTGAAATCAAATTGTCTATAGGCTTTTGCATCTTGCTTCTTTCATTTAACAGTGTACTTGTGAGATCCATTCATGCTGCTTTGTATCTCTGTGGGGTGTTTTTATTACTGAATAGTTTTCCTGGGACCGGATATGTCTCAAATTGTTTATTAACTTTGAAATGAACATTTCATCTTGTTTCAGTTTTCAGGAACAATGTCACCCTGGACATTCTCATTTATGAATTCATGGTGGACACACAGGAGCTTCTCTGCAGCATACTTCTGACAGTGGAATTAGTAGGTCAGAGGGTATATATGTTTTGAGCCTTATTAGATAAGGCCTGTTTCCAAGACATCTACCAGTAGTGTATGAGCTTCTCCTATTCCATATCCTTCTCAACAGTTGGTATTGCGAGATTTTTTTTTTTTAGCCAACTGGTAAAGGATATGATGGTCTCTCACTATAGCTTTATTCTGCATTATACTCATTACTAACAAGGTTTTGAGTGAAAAGTGAAGTCTCTTAGTCGGGTCCAACTCTTTGGGACCCCATGGACTGTAACCTATCAGGCTCCTCCAACCACGGGATTTTCCAGGCAAGAATACTGGAGTGGGTTACCATTTCCTTCTCCAGGGGATCTTCCAGACCCAGGGATCAAACCTGGGTGTCCTGCATTGCAGGCAGATGCTTTACCATCTGAGCCACCAGGGAAATAGTCACTAACAAGGTTAATGAACATCTTTTCTTTGGTTTATGAACCACATGGATCTAGGGAGTGGAGGGGCACAAATGCTTATATGGGTCTTTTGCCTATTTTTTCTGTTGGGTTTCTCAGTTTTTTATTGATGCATATGAGTAATTTATATACTCAGGATACCAGTCCTCTGCTGGTTTAATCTGTTATTAATATGTTCTCCCACTTTGTGGCTTTTCACTTATTAATGGTATGCTTTTTGAATACAATTTCTTAATTCAAATGTAGTAAAATTTACTAGCTTTTTATTTTGCCAGAATTGATTTATATATATTTTTGTCCTAGCCCCATTTATTGAAAATTCCAGCATTTTCCCACTACTTTGCAATGCCATCTCTGTTATATTTGAAAAATCATATAGGCATGAATCTGGTTTTTGGTTTTCAAGTCTGTTCCAATAGTATATCTGTCTTTCCTTCTGTCAGTATAAAACATTAACTATTGCAGCCTTATGGGACATCAAATCCTCCACTTAGTTCTTTTATCAAGAGTATCTTGGCTATTTGGGTCTCTTGTACTTCTCTCCTACACATTTTAGAACCATCGCACCAAATTAAAACAAAACCAAAAACAAACTAGTAAAAATCTGACTAGCTTGCATTGACACTGCAGATCAATGTGGAGGAAATTTGATCTATCACCTTGAGGGTTCCATTCCATAAACATGCTTTATCTCTGCTTACATTTAGATTTTCTTTAATGCCTCAATAAAAATTTAAAATATTCTCCCTAGTGGTATTCAGCTTATTTCTTAATGTTTTTTCCTGGGCATTTCTTATCAATAGATGCTATTTTTCATAGTATCTTCTTTTTTCTATGTTAATTTTTTAATTTTATTGACAATAGTGAACTTACAATGTTGTGTTAATTTAAAACTTCTGTTTGTTGCTGGTATTCTGAAATGCACTTTATTTTTGAACGCTTTTTTCCTCCAACCAATGAACTTTTTTATTAATAACTAGTTCAGTTCAGTCACCCAGTAGTGTCCAACTCTTTGTGACCCCATGGACTGCAGCACACCAGGCTTCCCTGTCCATCACCAACTCTCAGAGCTTACCCAAACTCATGTCCATTGAGTCAGTGATATCATCCAACCCTCTCATCTTCTGTCATCCCCTTCTCCTCCTGCCTTCAATCTTTCCCAGCATCAGGGTCTTTTCCAACGAGTCAGTTCTTCGCATCAGCTGGCCAAAGTATTGGAGCTTCAGCTTCAGCATCAGTCCTTCCAATAAATATTCAGGACTGATTTCCCTTAGAATGGACTGGTTGGATCTCCTTGCCGTCCAAAGGACTCTCAAGAGTCTTCTCCAACACCACAGTTCAAAAGCATCAATTCTTCAGTGCTCAGCTTTCTTTATAGTCCAACTCTCACATCCATACATGACTACTGGAAAAACCATAGCTTTGACTAGACAGACCTTTGTTGGCAATTAATAATTTACATGTAGATAATTAATAAAACCATAGTCAAAGCTATGTGAGATGGACCACATAGAAGGCTGAGTGCCAAAGAATTGATGCTTTTGAACTGTGATGCTGGAGAAGACTCAAGAGTCCCTTGGACTACAAGGAGATCCAACCAGTCCATCCTAAAGGAAATCAGTCCTAATATTCATTGGAAGGACTGATGCTGAAGCTGAAGCTCCAATACTTTGGCCACCTGATGCGAAGAACTGACGCACTGGAAAAGACGCTGATGATGGGAAAGACTGAAGGCGGGAGGAGAAGGGGACGACGGAGGATGAGATGGTTGGATGGCCTCACTGACTCAATGGAATTGAGTTTGGGCAAGCTCCAGGAGATGTTGAAAGACAGAGAAGCCTAGTGTGCTGTAGTCCATGGGGTCACAAAAAGTCAGACACAACTGAGTGACTGAACAACTATCTGTAAATTATACTGAATTCTCTTATGTAGCCAATCATATTTTCTGCAAATAATGACAGTTCAGTTTTTTCTTCTTCTTCAACCCTACATTTTTCTTATCAAATGTTAGGCAATGTGTACATATTTAATTGAAGTTTTGATAGCAGACATCCTTGTTTCATTACAGCTCTTAAAGAAAAGGTTTCACCTTTCACCTTGGGTATAATACATGCTGTAGATTTTATACAGCTACTATTTACTACATTAAGAAAGTTCTCTTCTATTCCTAAACGTTCTAAGTTTTTTCTTTTTCATGAATGGATACTAAATTTTATATATTTTTTGTGACAGACTACATTTTCTAGTCTACATTTTAAAAATAAACACAGATTGACCATAAAGATCACATTTTATTTTCACTTGTTTATTATGGTCTCATAAAAACAACTGGGGGTTCTTCCATTTCCCCTTTTTCTATTCTGAGTCTGTATTTTTTTTTTTTTTCCCAACAGTGTTTGGTAGGACTTGTCAGCAAAACTATTTGAACTTCAAGTTTTCTAAGACTTTGACAACTTTCTTCTTAATAGTTAGAAAGCTACTCAAGTTTCCTACTCTTAAGCCTAGTTTTATAAGAATTTATCCATTTTACCTAAATTATCAAATTTGTTGGTATAAAGTTATCCATATTTTATTATCTTATTTTCTATCAAATCTATAGTGATGTCCCTTTTTCATTTCTGCTGACTATTTATGGCTTCCTCTTTTTTAACCACTCTTCCCTTTAGGTAGTAATGAGTCAGAGCCCCAGGCTCATGCACCACTGAAGCCTTTCAGACACCCACTCAGCCCTTCCAGATCAGATGCTTCTTCAGAGATGATTAGCAAGCCTAAAACCTGAATATGTTGCTTGGGGACAAATAAATTTCAGAAAGAATTAGTGTGGGCCTTCATTTTTGACATTAGATGGTAAATACCCTGTGTGCTGCATTGTGCTGTCATGTTCAACTCTTTACAACCCCACAAACTGTAGTCCTTCAGGCTCCTCTGTCCATGGAATTTTCCAGGCAGGAATACTGGAGTGGGTTGCCATTTTCTACTCCAAGGCATCTTCTCGACCCAAGGATAGAACCCACGTCTCTTGTGTCTCCTGTGTTGGCAGGCAGATTCTTTACCACTGTTACCACCTGGGCTTCCCAACTACTCTATGAGATGGGTCTATAATTATCATAGCTAAGGAAACTGAATGTCATTGTGGTTGTATTTCAAACCAAGGCTACAGTGCTAGTACATACAAGAGCTCAAATTCTACCATGTCTTACTCTTTTTCTCTTCTCTTTTAAACCTTATTTTTAACTCAGCCATTTACTAGCCAAAGTGTCTTCAATGTGTAAGAAGTTACATCTTCATCCATAAAATAGTTTTTAACATTTTTCCAATCTGAGTATGGAAAGACAGACAGACAAACATATATACCAACTCAGACTATACTCAGCAACTTGCTGTTGCTATATATAGAATATACTTTCACAACAGTACTCCCATTCTTAATGGCTCTTAACGAGTACGTGGTATTCATAGTATACCTTCATGCTTGTTGAATGACTGAAAAATTGTGAAAATAAAGACCCAAAGGCACCTTTCCTTGTAGTTATGATACAGTGTATTCCAAGCCAGCCATGTCTCCCCCTCCCAATCCCCGACTCCCATCCTTTCAAAGCCCTCCCTTATTCCCAACCTACAAACAGCAGGAAACCAGCAGCTTCACAGATGGTGCTTCACAGCTTGATGCTAAGCAGATGTGAGAAGCATCTTTCTGTCATCATCTACTCAGAATTAACCAACAGTGTCTTAGGTCTTCCTCAGGTCTTGTCCAGGCAGCCCTGAGAGAAAAGCTCTAATCAATTAAAAAAAAAAAGAACTCTTATTCACAACACAGTACTGATTATTTTGAAAAATCTATACCCTATTCTTTCCATGAGAAAAAAATGCGTAGGCCACAGCAGATACGGCATCCCACTCGTTAAATACAAAGTTCAGTATTACCATCAGCATCTATGAGTTTCTCCATCTGAGTCCCCTCTTCCGCCACCTGGCTGCAGCTCCTAAACAAGAGGTAACAGTGCCACTTACTGTTAGACTCATCACATTACAGTTTGAAACCAGTTCCTCAATTTTGGATTCTAAATGCCAAATGCAATTAGCAGGAAAAGTAACAGTTGACCTTTGAGAGTTTACTAAGTACCAGAAATTATGCTGAGTGCTCTGGAGCCATAATCTCACTTCAGCCGCAGAACAAACCTATAATTTTTATTTTGCAGTTATTAAGTGGTTTTATGAAAATATTCCAGGGTTAAGAATCTAATCACCTAGATCAGACCCTCTGGCCAAATTCATTCGGCTGCCTGTTTTCGTACATTCCACAAAATAGGAATTATTTTTAACATGTTTAAATGGTTTGGAAAAAATCAAAAGAATATTTCATAACATGTAAAAATTATTTAAACTCAAGTTTCAATCTCCATATCTAAAGTTGGAACACAGCATTCTCATTTGTCGACATATTTTCTATGGCTGCATTTGTACCGCAGTAGAGGAATAATTACAATGGCTAAAAAATGTCAATTCCTGACCTAGATTCTAATCTGGATACACCACCTGAGCAAACCACAAAACTGATCCCCATTTTCATAAAGTGGGGGTGATATCTACTTAAAGAGAGTTTTAGGAAGGTTAGTGCTTAAACACACAGCATCTCAAGACAGCAGCAGAATTCGATATAAATGCTTTAAAATGTTCAAAAGGAGCTCATAATTTCCATCTACAAAATCCTTCCTCAGTCTAATACTGTGTGATGTATAAAATAAGAATTTGGGGGTTAAATATCAGATTCCACTCTTGACTCTGTTACTATCTATGATTTATTAAATATATGATGCTGCAGCAACAGCACAGAGAGGTAATAAAGTATGAAGGTTTAGGCTTTGAAACTAGAATATTTCAATCCTGGCTTTGCCACTCACTAGCTTGGTGACCTTGGATAAATGATACCCCTCTGAGTCTCCACTCCCTCATCTGAAATAATGGTGCAAAAATCATGATTTTAATGGGTTGTTTTGAGGATAAAGAAGCTTTTTGTATATTAAGTGATTAGAACAGTGCCAACTAAGTGCTTTATATGCATGCTATTGATGTATGTTACAACTTAGGGCAGGGTGCCCCAAAATATTTCCAATGGCATACTGAACTAAGAAGTGGCCAATACAAGAGCAACACTCTGACCACCCTCTCCCAACCCCAATTTCCCCCACCCCACCCCACCCCTGCACCGTTTCCCCCAAAGCAAAAAACAAACCTCTCCCACAAAAGGTGCACTCACCACAGTGAAGGGAAAAGGACACCCTTATCACCAGAGATAAGGAATTTGAGCTGAAAAGCCTATATAAATAAACCTTGTTACCTCTTTATTACTCCAAGCCCAAATTGTTTAGATTCCTCATTGAGCACATGCCAATTCCTCACAAATTCAGTGTTTGTGTAAAGAATATAAATGCTCTGGCTACTTCTTAGGTCCCATTGCTGAGACCTCTGTGTATAGGAATTAAAATTTTCTCCTATTGTCTTGTGTCAGTTTTATTAGTCCAATCACAAGAACTCAAGAGGGATAGAGGGGGAAATTCCCCTCTCCCCAACACTTCCCATCAGATTTAGGATAGAACAAACTCCTTTCCTAGGCCTTCTAAATCCTGTAATCTGACACCATCTGCTTCTCTAGCTCCAACCTCCTCCCTCCCTATGGTGTGGCCCTAACAGCCTTTTCCCTCAAAATTATGCCAACTTTTGTCTCAAGAGACACTTGTACTTGCTGTTTCCTGTGACCTCAGGACAGGTCTTTTCTCTCAAATACAACACAGCACAGTTGAAATGGTCTTCCACAACCCTTAACAATTTCAAACACAGAAACAACTTGAGAAATAATGTGGGCAAGGCATTTTGAGTAGGAAACAGAAATATATTGGAAGCAAGATTCTTGTTATAATGGCTGAATGGTTAATGCAAGAATTTATGCCTTCAAAAATTAACCTATTTATGTTCCTGTTTCTTTCATTTTCCTTTCCACTCTTCATACCCCCAGGAACTAAACCACTGTCAGGAATAAAGAGGACCACAATATCTACTAAATGAATAGAGCAAATAAATGGACTTAAACAGAAGGGGGGACCACCTCCTTCCATACATTAACATGTTGGGATCTGTCATATTCTTACAGAATCTGCCCCCCGCCCCCCACCAGCTGAATGGCCCAGCTGAAATCAGGAATGCCACCCCTAACTTCTCCCTCCCAGCTGGTCAATTACTTTTTTTTTTTTTTGAGACAACTCCCAGACAGTAGTACAGAAAGACTTAACACTCAGGAACTGTTAGTACACATGTTCTCCACTCATACCATCAAAGAAGCTGGTTTGTATAGAATGAAATTACAGAAAAGTCAGAAAGGAGGGACAAAGTGTTCTGGACCTTGCCCTAAAGAACCTCCAAGTCCTCTTCATGGTTTGGATGTTTAATTTATCCCTCAATCATGTAACACATGATTTCAATAATCATGTTAGGGATTTCATAAATCCTTCATTTCATAAATTTAAAAGGATTTCATAATCCTTTCAACAAATTCATCTTTTGCTTAAACTAGTACAAGTAGAGAGTACTAAGTAATGCAATCCTTTATCCTATGGCACAGCAGTCACCTACAAACTTCTTAAAACCAATTTCAGGGCCCCACTCCAGAGCAATGAAACCAGAATCCTTGCAGTCTGGGTCCCAGCACTGGTAATCTCAAGAGTTGCCCTGGTTATACCTTCAGATATTCCACTTCAAAGTATCAATCTATACGGAATATTCATTATGATCAGGTGTGCAAAGATATATTTTAATCCTCAGAGTTTTTACATACACTTTGAAATTTGTAACAACTATCAGACCACTGCTGTTTTTTCATCACATTATAACAGCAGGAGTTCACATCAGAATAGTTCCACCCTGAAAGATCTGCAAGCTCACATATCCCCTCAAAGTCAGAATTTAAGATTTCACATGAAATTTTAATCTCTTACTCTTTCTCTCCAACAAACATACATTATATACAAATAATGTTGTGACTCTCTTAAGGATGTGATAGTGATAATGTGATTCAGTTAGTTTTTTCCATGCAAGGATTTGCAAAATTGGTTTTGTACCTCAGTGTTGTAAGAGGGTTGTGGTCAAAGGAGATTCCTTTGGAGAGTTGCTAAAGTGTTATGTTATGTCTACCTTATTCTGCCACAGGGAGATAAGGGGGTTTCCCTCCCCCTTCAATTTAAACTTAACAGAGCCCAGACTGCATCTCCTGGAGTCTATGGAGCCCCAAAATCAATACCAAACACATATGAGGAAAAAACAAATGAGATTTGCCAACTATCTGCCTAACAGAGAGGTTGTCTACTTGAAAGTTACACAGTCATGTCTGACTCTTTGTGATCCCATGGACTGTAGCCTGCTCAGCTCCTCTGTCTATGGAATTCTCCAGGCAAGAGTACTGGAGTAGGTTGCCATTTCCTTCTCCAGGGGATCCTCCAGACCCAAGGATCAAACCCAGCACTGCAGGCAGATTCTTTAGCAACTGAGCCACTGCTGCTGCTAAGTCACTTCAGTCGTGTCCGACTCTGTGCGACCCCAGAGACGGCAGCCCACCAGGCTCTCCCATCCCTGGGATTCTCCAGGCAAGAACACTGGAGTGGCTTGCCACTTCCTTCTCCAATGCATGAAAGTAAAAAGTGAAAGTGAAGTCGCTCAGGTTGTCTACTTGAAAGTTATACAGTCATGTCCGACTCCTAGCGACCCCATGGATTGCAGTCTACCAGGCTCCTCCATCCATGGGATTTTCCAGGCAAGAGTACTGGAGTGGGGTGCCATCGCCTTCTCCAAACTGAGCCACTAGGGAAGCCAAATATTTTTTATGACAGGCAAGAGGCCCATGAACAGAAGAGAAGAGTGGCCTCACTTGCCAAGAACGTCTGTCCCTCATCTGGCATGGCTTAGGCCCAGTCCGGGAGAGTGCGCAAACAGGCCATCTACTTTGGACCAGCCTAAAGCCCCCAGAATTTTAAAGAAAAGGATAAATGAGGGTTTCACACACAGAATTTACCCATGGCCACTTTAAACCGGACTTTGCCTGTTTATTTGGGAAAAGGCCTTACCATTATCAGGGATTCTTAAGCTTGAGCCTGCACGGGAATCACCTGAGAGCTCTTTAACACAGTTTGTTGAGCCCCACTTCTACAATTCACTTTAACATGGCTGGGGTGGACCTGAGAATTTGCATAACCAGTCCCCAAGTGATATCAATGCTGCTGGTCTAGCACTATGCTTTGAGAATCACTCAAAGCATATTTCTAAATATGCTTAAGAGGAAGGCTGATAGAAACCCTCAGATACAAGGCAGACTCTCCATCAAGATTTCAGTGGAAGAGGGGTTGGAGAAAAGAAAAGAGAAGTGCAGAAATGAAATCTCAGTGCTCAAAACAACAGTAACAACAAAATAACAACAGTAAGTTGACTTCTTATTCACATGGTGAAGTTAAATCAGCAGGGGTGAGGAGAGGGGTGGGACTGGGGCAGGGGAGGGTGGAGTTGAAAGGAGGGCCTAGTCTTCAGGCATTCAAGGACCCAAAATGACCAAACTTTTGCCATCTTCAAGTGGCTTCCAAAGTTTTCCTGGGTGTGACCATCAAACCAGCAGATGAGAAGACAATGGTGGGTGATATAAGAAACTTTTATGGGGCAGGCCTGGATTTTTACATCATATTCCACTGCTTAGAACTCAGTCACATGGCCTCATAGAGATGCACAGGGAATGGAGAACCACAGTTTCTGGCAAGGCAGCATGTCTCAGGGGAGCAAGAATCTCTGGTGGACATCCAGCGCTCTCTGCCCCCAAACCCCCTTTCTATAGCAGGTTTCCAGCCTTAAGCAAGTCTGAATCTAGGAAATATAGTGCAGACAATTTACATAGACATTTTAATGATTAAAATGAATGTCTGTAACTAAAAGTGATCAAAGGACTTCTTAGTGACTGAATAAAAGTTCCAGGACCCATCCAGGACAGGGGTAAGAGGCTGAGACGGTGTTTGCAAGAACAGCCAAGAGAAAAAATGAAACTGTTTTATAACTCTGGGGTTCCTCTCTTTAAACATGTTACACTATTCTTTTTTAGAGATTAAGCAAGTTTTTAAGTGAAACAAAGATCGCATAATTTCACATTTATAAAGTCTGATGTCCTTTATTATCTATCACTCTTAAAGCAAATGACAAATCTACTTCCCAGTGTTGAAACCTGCTATCACTGAAGATATCTTCAAAATTCACTGCAACTCTGGAAACAAGGATATTCCACAAATACCTGCACTCTGCTTTTTAAGGTAATCACTCTTAATTAATGTAGGCACACTCATTTACCTATGCTTGCCATAAGGTGAAATTACTGCTGTGACTTCTCACAGTTGAGAAAGTTGGAGAATCAAGCTGCTTGCAAGACTTCTTTCTAGTTATATCTTCTTTTGAGACTCTCTAAAAGTGAATTAACTAATATGTTTACCATTCACTGAAGGGGAAAGGAAAAGAAACATCCTTCACGGCCTTTCATTCATTTCGTCAATCAGGACACACAAGGCAGCATCTTTCTCTATAATCTGATCTCTCCGATGACCTGAATTTTCTCTTTGTTGTTCATTCTGTCCAATACAATTGTTGCTGTCATCAGCGTCCATTGGTTCAGTTTTTACTCTCATCCCTGCTTCTGAATGAGGCAAATCATCAGGCAGAGAAGCCAAGCAATTCTGAATCATCTCAATGACTCGTTCCAGATGCTTTTGAAACCTCTCGGCTGTCTCAAGACGTTGACGTTTCTGCACCTCCATCATGACTCTCAAGGTCTCTCTTGCTTGGTGGGGTCGGTATTCATTTATGAGATGATGTACATGCACAAAAAGCAGCTTAAGATCTTCTAGCTTCTCTTCTCGTTTTATACTCCCAGGGCTCCGTATCAAGATATCTAAGAGGTCTAAGAAATTAATAAGGATAGACATATTGAGTTTTCTCAGTTCTTTCTTGTGATCAAACTGCATAGGATGAAGTCGTTCAATACCCTGACTTTCTAAAGGGCGGATGATAAGATCATCACACTGGAACTGGTTGCCAAACATCATGTAACTGTCCTTTATTGGAGGTGGAGGCTTGGGAGCGAGGCCTTCCTGAATATTTTCATCTGTATACTCCTTGATGTACTGCATCGGAGGGGGTGGGAGGGCACTCACTTGCTGTGGCTCACCCATTGTGGAAGATCAAGAACCTACAGAAATAAACCATCAAACAAAAAATAAGAGGAAAACAAAACGTAACACACACACACACACACACACACACACACACACACACACACACACACACACAAATAGACCAAAGATTGAGAGTGGAGCTACAAAACAAACCTATCACATTCAGTGATTAATGACAGAATCATTTCCCTTTTCTCCCATGGCCATTTGGTGCCCAAGACAAAATGATCTCCCTCGTCTCTAAAACTAACATTTACAACAGGGTAAACCTGCTATCTTTTTCTAATTAGCATTATATACTCAATCATTCAGGTATTTTTCCAGCTCTACTTAACATTTCCATCGGCACAAAAAACTACTGTAGTATACAGCTGACCTTCAAAGCTATGGTTTTTCCAGTGGTCATGTATGGATGTGAGAGTTGGACTATAAAGAAAGCTGAGCGCCAAAGAATTGATGCTTTTGAACTGTGGTGTTGGAGCAGACTTTTGAGAGTCCCTTGGACTGCAAGGAGATCCAACCAGTCCATCCAAGGAAATTAGTCCTGAATATTCATTGGAAGGACTGATGCTGAAGCTGAAATTCCAATACTTTGGCCACCTGATGTGAAGAACTGACTCATTTGAAAAGACCCTGATGCTGGGAAAGATTGAAGGCGAGAGAAGGGGACGACAGAGGATGAGATGGTTGGATAGCATCACCAACTTGATGGACATGAGTTTGAGTAAGCTCCAGGAGTTGGTGATGGACTGGGAAGCCTGGTGTGCTGCAGTCAATGGGGTCACAAAGTCGGACACATCTGAGCAACTGAACTGAACTGGTATCACTGGACAACATAGGTTTGAACGTGCAAAGGTCCACTTACATGTGGATTTTTTTCAATAGTAAATACTAGAGTACTACAAGATTTATGGGGCTTCCCTGGTGACTCAGTGATAAAGAATCCACCTGCCAATGCAGGAGATGTGGGTTTGATCCCTGGGTCAGGAAGATCTCCTGGGGAGGGAAATGGCAACCCACTCCAGTATTCTTGCCTGGGAAATCCCAGAAGAGCCTGGTGGGCTAATCCACAGAGTTGCAAGAGTCAGACATGACTTAGTAAATAACTAAAAACAAGACCCATGTTTGGTTAAATTCTCAGATGCAGAACCACAAATGTGAAGGAACGAAAGATACAAAAGGTCAATTCTAAGTTATACTCAGATTTTCAACTGTGCAGAGGCCGGGCATCCCTAACCTCCCAGTTGTTCATGGGTCAACTATATTTTCATCTATAAGTGAAATAGTCTGGATTCCACACCCCTCACCAGTTATGCCTCATTTCTCTATCCTCTCTGCAGCCAAACTACACATGCTGTCTCCCCATCTCATGTTATAATCACTTGTTTTATATTACAGATTGATTTCCAAAAGCAAACACCTGTAACTCTAAGGAACACTGACAAAATTACCATTGCTCTAGTCTAAACAAACACATCATCTGAGCTTCTGTGATCCAATTGCACTTCCTTTTATTCTACAATGTATTTTACAATTCTTTATAGATTCACTAACTTTTCTACATCCACTACAGAACTTTCAAACTCAAATATATCTTCAATTCAATAGCCACAATAACCTCTATCTATTCCATTTTAACTTAGGAATATCATAAAATGAGAAGATCCTGAGTGCTCATTTAGACTGATCTTACCAGATTTTCAAGATTTATTTATACAATCCAACATCAGAGATAGCAAGTAATATACTGGAGGAAGATTCATACTTGGAATTTCTGAGGTACTAAGGGCAGCTGTGGGGCAGTCCTGAGTTTCCACCAACCTATGGTGGTGAACTGCATACTACTGAGTCAATATGGCAGTGGCCATGGGCATGATGCATTACTCTAACTATACCAAGCTACACTTCACTGCTCTACTAGCTTTCTGTTTATCCATTTTTATCACTATTCAATCTGGAATCAACCTCCTTCCTCCACAAATACTCAAAGTCATCAACAATCATCACATGACCAAATTCAATGGACATTTTTCTAAAGTGATCTTAATCTCTAAGCACCATTTTCTTCCTTTTCAACCCAGTCCCCTTCTCCTTCAGCATCTGTGATCTTACATTTATGTTTTCCTCCTACCTTACTGGAGGCTCCCTCTCAGTCTCCTTTACTGCCCCTCCTTCTCTATCCAAATTTTAATGTTGGCATGCATCAGAGGAGTGCCCTATAGAGTCACAAATTCAAAGATCAAAGGGAAAAGGCAGGGAACATAAAGTTACACATGCAGGGGCAGGGATTAGAGAGAACAGAGGATCTCCAAGCCAGACCTCAAAGCCTCCAGCCACTAGCATTCACTCATGAATTAAGATTCACTGCACCTTAGTCTTGACTTTTCAAGAAAGGAAGGAAAAATCCAGAATTATATGGGGAATTTCTCAGTTTTTAAAAATACTAGCAATTAATTCTGGAAACTGTCAAGTACTGTTAAGTCAAAAAGAATTTCTAACAACCTCTGTGGTCTGCAGGCCACTAGTTTTAGGCCTCTGTTTTATGTTCTTCCTGGGATGACCTCAGTCAACTGCATAGCTTTTATTAGCATTTCTATCAGTGGTTCTCAACCAGGTGTGATTTTTGCCAGCTCAGTTCAGTTCAGTCGCTCCTTCATGTCCGACTCTTTGCGACCCCATGAACCGCAGCACCCCAGGCCTCCCTGTCCATCGCCAACTCCCGGAGTTCACCCAAACCCATGTCCATTGAGTCGGTGATGCCATCCAACTATCCCATCCTCTGTGTCCCCTTCTGCTCCTGCCCTTCAATCTTTTCCAGCATCAGAGTCTTTCCAAATGAGTCATCTCTTTGCATCAGGTAGCCAAAGTACTGGAGTTTCAGCTTCAGCATCAGTCCTTCCAATGAACACCCAGGACTGATCTCCTTTAGGATGGACTGGTTGGATCTCCTTGCAGTTCAAGGGACTCTCAAGAGTATTCTCCAACACCACAGTTCAAAAGCATCAATTCTTTGGCGCTCAGCATTCTTTATAGTCCAACTCTCAGATCCATACCTGACCACTGGAAAAACCATAGCCTTGACTCGATAGACCTTTGTTGGCAAAGTAATGTCTCTGCTTTTTAATATGCTGTCTAGGTTGAACGTAACTTTCCTTCCAAAGAGTAAGCGTCTTTTAATTTCATGGCTGCAATCACCACCTGCAGTGATTCTGGAGCACAGAAAAATAAAGTCAGTCACTGTTTCAACTGTTTCCCCATTTATTTGCCATGAAGTGATGGGACCAGATGCCATGATCTTAGCTTTCTGAATGGTGAGCTTTAAGCCAACTTTTTCACTCTCCTCTTTCACTTTCATCAAGAGGCTCTTTAGTTCTTCTTCACTTTCTGCCATAAGGGTGGTGTCATCTGCATATCTGAGGTTATTGATATTTCTCCCAGCAAGCTTGATTCCAGCTTGTGCTTCTTCCAGCCCAGCGTTTCTCATGATGTACTCTGCATAGAAGTTAAATAAGCAGGGTGACAATATACAGCCTTGACATATTCCTTTTCCTATTTGGAACCAGTCTGTTGTTCTATGTCCAGTTCTAACTGTTGTTTCCTGACCTGCATACAGGTTTCTCAAGAGGCACGTCAGGGGACTGGTATTCCATCTCTTTCAGAATTTTCCACAGTTTATTGTGATCCACTCAATGGCTTTGGCATAGTCAATAAAGCAGAAATAGATGTTTTTCCGGAACTCTCTTGCTTTTTCGATGATCCGGCAGATGTTGGCAATTTGATCTCTGGTTCCTCTGCCTTTTCTAAAACCAGCTTGAACATCTGGAAGTTCATGGTTCACGTATTGCTGAAGCCTAGCTTGGAGAATTTTGAGCATTACTTTAATAGTGTGTGAGATGGGTCAATTGTGCAGTAGTTTGAGCATTCTTTGGCATTGCCTTTCTTTGGGATTGGCATGAAAACTGACCTTTTCCAGTCCTGTGGCCACTGCTGAATTTTCCAAATTTGCTGGCATATTGAATGCAGCACTTTCACAGCATCATCTTTCAGGATTTGAAATAGATCAACTGGGATTCCATCACCTCCACTAGCTTTGTTCGTGGTGATGCTTCCTAAGGCCCATTTGACTTCACATTCCAGGATGTTTGGCTCTAGGTGAGGGATCACACCATCGTGATTATCTGGGTCATGAAGATCTTTTTTGTACAGTTCTTCTGTGTATTCTTGCCACCTCTTCTTAATATCTTCTGCTTCTGTTAGGTCCATACCATTTCTGTCCTTTATGGAGCCCATCTTTGCATGAAATGTTCCCTTGGTATCTCTAATTTTCTTGAAGAGATCTCTAGTCTTTCCCATTCTATTGTTTTCCTCTATTTCTTTGCATTGATTGCTGAGGAAGGCTTTCTTCTCTCTCCTTGCTATTCTTTGGAACTCTGCATTCAGATGCTTATATCTTTCCTTTTCTCCTTTGCTTTTTGCTTCTCTTCTTTTCACAGCTATTTGTAAGGCCTCCTCAGACAGCCATTTTGCTTTTTTGCATTTCTTTTTCTTGGGGATGGTCTTGATCCCTGTCTCCTGTACAATGTCACAAACCTCCGTCCATAGTTCATCAGGCAATCTGTCTATCAGATCTAGTCCCTTAAATCTATTTCTCACTTCCACTGTATAATCATAAGGGATTTGATTTAGGTCATACCTGAATGGTTTAGTAGTTTTCCCAACTTTCTTCAATTTCAGTCTGAATTTGGCAATAAGGAGTTCATGATCTGAGCCACAGTCAGCTCCAACCTGGAGACACTTAGTTGCCACAACTTGGTAAAGGGGTGTTAGTGGCTTCTAATGGGTAGAGACTGGGAATGCTGTAAACATATAATGCACCAGGCAGTCCCCCACCACAAAGAATTATCCCATCCAAAGTGTCAATATATTGTGCCAAAGTGGAGAAATCTTGGTCTGTATTTGAGTCTTGGGTTTTTTTTTTTTAAACTGAAGTATACTTTATTTACAATATTGTGTTAGTTTCAAGCATACAGCAAAGTTATTCAGGTTTTTTTTTTTCAGATTATATTCCATTATACGTTATTATAAGATGATGAATATAATTTGCTGTGCTATAAACCAAATCTTTGCCACTTATTTATTGTACATATAAGACTTTGTTAATCTCATATTCCTAATTTACCCCTTTCTCCCTCTCCCCTTTGGCAACCAAGTTTGTTTTCTATGTCTGTGAGTCTGTTTCTATTTTGTTTATATATTCATTTGTATTATTTTTAGATTTCACATATAAGTGATATCATATAATATTTGTCTTTCTCTTGATTCATGAGTTTTGATCTCTAGTCCAGACTGCCTCTGGGCTCTCTATGGATACCTCATAGGGCATTCAAACTTAAAAAAAAATTTTTGATTCCATCTACAATACATACCCTCTAAATCTGCTCCTCTCATAGCTTCTAAAGCTTTAATCTTTCCTATCTCAGTAAAATGTCCCCATTTCCCACCTAGTATTCCAAGCCAGGAACCTAAAGTTTATCTCAATGCTCCTTTTTTACCAACTTCCTCTCCTCACCACCACTGCCAAGTCCTGAGATCCCCCAGAGTAGGAAATGGCAACCCACTTCAGTATTCTTGCCTGGAAAATTCATGGACAGAGGAACCTGGCAGGCTGCAGTTCATGGGGTTGCAAAAGAGCTGGACTCAACCAAGCATGCACACAGGCACGCTGATTCCAAACCCTTGCTATCTCAAATTCATCACTTCTGACCAAGACACCACTCCCTCTTATTTGGAACACAATGGCTTTGCAGGGATCTTTTTGTTTCCACTACAGTTCATCCATACAATAGCCAGTCTAATTCTCATACCACATTCCCTTTTACTTATATCCTAGCAATACTGTCTTCAAGTATTCTCATACAATTCTTTACCAACCTCTTCTGCCTCTGGGTCTTTTCATGTGATTTTCTTCCTGCTTCAGGCACTAGCTTAAAAATGTCACTTCTAAAGATATAACTTCTCTGATTATTCATCAAAAGCAGACCCTGTCTTCCCCCTTTTATTCTCTTCATCAGTATCTGATTTGTGTCCCCAACCAGACTATAAACTCTATGAAGGGAAGGACTATGACTATCACAGTTCTCACTGGGTTCAAAACCATGCACATAAGCTTCATAAGTCTTTGTTGGTAGCTCCATTCATTTCACAAGAGCTTCAAGTCAAAGGGAATTTGAAAGCAGGTACAAACATCTTTAATGTGTATTTACTCCTTCAAGTATTTAATGTTTGTCTAATACATAACAATAATGATTATGATGACAGGTAATACTTGATTGAGTGCATACTACGTGCCAGGGACTGTTCTTAACTTCTCTCATGGTTGTGAGAAATCTGAGAAAAGAAAGGTGAGCTTTCCATTTCAAGGATGAGATCACTGTGGCTCAGAAAGGTTGATCCACTTGTGTAAAGGAAGTAGCCAGAGCCAAAAGATCTCAAACACTACATCATACTATCTTTCAAAGATAAATAAGAAACACTGCCTCCATGCTAGTGTTCCTTACAATCTATCAAGGAAAACAGACAAAAAATAACTGTACATTTTAAGGGTTCTACAAAAGACCAACAGATCTGACTACCAAAAAATCAATCTAAAAATTCTATATGGGAAAATACATCAGAAGCAAAATTAAAAGATAATCCTATTTTTCTGGAAGAAGAGTGCTTGCAAGCTAACAGGGGTAAATACTAGAAATTTAATTATGATTTTTTTTAAAACATATTTTCTGATTCCATCCCTATGAGAAGAAAAGCACTATGACTTCATATTGCCTTTTATTCACAACTCTACCTCTAGCACCTTAAGCAATGGCTAGAAGGTGCTAAATCCTCAATAAGGATCCACTGAGTTTTTTTTTTTAACCTGTATCTTTAAAAAAAAAATGGAAAAATAGGCAAAAGATGAAGAAAACGCAAATGCTGGATAAAAGCAGGAAAATATTCAGAATAATACATTGCTAAAAGCAAATTTTTAAAAGAATCCTTTTTGAAACAATCCCATTCACCATTCTAACAAAAAGAGTAAAATACCTAGGAATAAACCTACCTAAGGAGACTAAAAGACCTGTATACAGAAAACTATAAGACAATGATGAAAGAAATTAAAGATGACATAAAGAGATGGAGAGAGAGATATCATGTTCTTTGATTGGAAGAATCAATATTGTGAACATGACTATATTACTCAAAGCAATCTACAGATTCAACATAATCCCTATCAAATTACCAACATTTTTCACAGAACCAGAACAAAAAATTTTACAGTTTTTGTATGGAAACACAAAAGACCCTGAATAGCCAGAGCAATCTTGAGAAAACAAAATGGAGTTGGAGGAATCAACCCTCCTGAATTCAGACTATACCACAAAGCTATAGTACTCAACAGTATGGTACTGGCACAAAAACAGAAATACAGATCAAAGAAACAAGAAAAAAAGCTCAGAGATAAAACCTCACACCTATTGGGCACCTTATCTTTGACAAAGGAGGCAAAAATACATAAGAGAAAAGACAGCCTCTTCAATAGGTGGTGCTGGGGAAACCGGACAGTTAGCTACATGTAAAAGAATGAAGTTAGAACACTTCCTAACACCATACACAAAAATAAACTCAAAATGGATTAAAGACCTACACATAAAGTCAGAAACTGTAAAACTATTAGAGTAAAACATAGGCAAAACACGCACTGACTTGAATTACAGCAAGATCCTCTTTAACCCACCTCCTTGAGTAATGAAAATTAAAAAAAAAAAAAATGGTACCTAATTAAACTTAAAAGCTTTTGCATAGCAAAGGAAACTATATACAAGGTGAAAAGACAACCCTCAGAATGGGAGAAAATAATTCAAATGAAACAACTGACAAAGGATTAATTTCCAAAATATACAAGCAGCTCATTCAGCTCAACACCAGAAAAACAAACAACCCAAAGAGTGGGCAGAAGACCTAAACAGACATTTCTCCAAAGAAGACATACAGATGGCCAACAAACACAAAAAGATGCTCAACATCACTCATTATTAGAAATGCAAATCAAAACTATAATGAGGTATCACCTCATACCAATTAGAACGGCCATCATTTAAAAATCGACAAACAATAAATGCTGGAAAGCCTGTGAAGAAAAGGGAACCCTCCTGCACTGTTGGTGGGAATGCAAACTGATACAGACACTACACAGAACAGTATGATTCCTTTTAAAAATTCCTTTAAAAAACTAGGAATAGAACTGCCCTATGACCCAACAATCCCACTACTGGGCATATATCCTGAGAAAACCATAATTGAAAGAGACACAAGTACCCCAATGTTCATTCCAGCACTTTTTACAATAGCTAGGACATTGAAACAACCTAGATGTCCATTGACAGATGACTGAATAAGACAGGTGTGGTACATATACACAATGGAATATTACTCAGCTATAAAAAGGAAAGCATATGAGTCAGTTCTAATGAGATGGATGAACCTAGAGCCTATTATACAGTGAAGTCAGAAAGTCAAATATTGTATATTAATGCATGCGTATGGAATCTAGAAAGATGGTACTGATGAACCTATTTGCAGGGCAGCAATGGAGATACAGGCATAGAGATCAGACTTGTGGACACAGTGGGGGAAGGAGAGGGAGGGACAAACTGAGATAACAGCATGGAAACGTGTACATTACAGTATGTAAATGTACCATATAGTGAAAATCTGCTGTGTGACACAGGGAGCTCAACCTAGTGACAACCTACATGGGTGGGATGGGGTGGGAGATGGGAGGGGAGTTCAGTAGGGAGGGGACTTATGTATACCTGTGGCTGATTCATGTTGATATACGGCAGGGGTCAACACAGTATTGTAACGCAATTATCTTCCAATTAAAAAAAGAAAAAAAAAGAAAAAAAATCCCAACATATATGTATAATAGCTAATGAGAAGTTGCTGTATAACACGGAGAGCTCAAATCTGGTACTCTGTGACAACCTAGAAGTGTGAGATGGGGTGGGGGTGGGAGGGAAGGTTCAAGGGAAAGGGGACATATGTACACTTATGGCTGATTCACAGTTGCCAAATAAGCGATTATGCTTCAATTAAAAATAAATTTTAAAAAAGGATCCTATCCATATAAGACTATCAAGATTTCAAATCCTCCATCACTTAACAAATAGAACACTTTCTATGTGGCAGGTGCTGGATTCCAGCACAGATCACACTCTACCTTTCAGCTTCTTCAGAGTGGTCATGCCAATTTTACAAGCAAGCTCTTAGCTACTCCAGCCCTGCAGGGAAGTCTTCTGCGGTGGAAAACATCCATTCCCCTGAGGTCCCACAAACACCATCACAGCCACCATAATAACACTCTAAGGTGGCAAGCCAGTATCACCAAGAGAATATAGGGAATTCTCATATACAACTGATAGGAAAGGAAACAAATATGCTTACTTGGAATTTAATGTGACAGTATCAAACATTGTAATGCTGATATTCTTTGACCCAACAATCCTTTTTATTATTTTATTTTATATTGGATTATAGCTGATTAACAACACTGTTGCTGTTGTTCAGTCGCTAAGTTGTGTCCAGCTCTTTGCGACCCCATGAACTGCAGCACCTCAGGTCTCCCTGTCCTTCACTATCCCCCAGAGTTTGCTCAAATTCATTTGCATTGAATCAGTGATGCTATCTAATCATCTCATCTTCTGCCACCCCCTTCTCCTCTTGCCCTCAATCTTTCCCAGCATCAGGGTCTTTTCCAATAAGTCAGCTCTTTGCATCAGGTAGCCAAAGTACTGGAGCTTCAGCATCAGTCCTTCCAATGAATATTTAGTGTTGATTTCCTTTAGGACTGACTGGTGACCCAACAATTCTATTTCTAGAAATTTATCCTACAAAAATATTGGTACAAGTACACAAATCTGTGTATCAGGATATTTAGTGCAGCACTGTTTGAAAAGAGCAGGAAAAGCTGGAAATAATCCAAATCTTCATCCATACTTTCACCCATATGAGGGCTTGGATTAAATGTCTATATATACACAATATGGCCTGAGAAAAAAGGGGTGAAATTACATGGAATGGAGGGTTATAAATACTGTGTACTGTTTCATTTATTTACAACACACTTATGATAGTTGCAAATAGTTATAACCAATGTTTTAACTTTTAAAAATTCAGTCTTTTCAGCACATGAATAATATTCCATATTCTTCAGATTCTCCAACTGTTAACATTTTCCTCATTTGCCTTATTGGGTCTCTCATTTCTTTATCTAAGATACTTCAGTGGATATCTCCCAAATAAGAATGTTCTCTTATAACCACATAATTACCAAAATCGGAGAATTAGCAATCATCTGGTACTTAAAAATAAATTTCATACAGCCTAGGTTTCACCCCTTCAAGCCTTTTCAGATTGGAATTCCTCTTCTGCCAATCCCAAAAGGGCAACTAAGTGACAGGCATCACTATTTTATATCCTCTTTTACTTACGCTTCAAACTAATTCTATGAGTTAAGTACTACTATCAATTTCATTTTAGAGATGAGGGTTCCAAGTCTGTCTCACCAAGAAGTGTCTGCAACCAAATCAAAGGGCCAAGAAATGGCACAGCAGGAATTCTCAACCTTGGTTGTTATGGTTGCACAGCACAAGCTCCTTTAAATCAGTAAACAATGAAGCATCTGCCAGTACAAAAGGAAACTGACATACAACAGAAATCATGTTTATTTATATCACTTCTCCAGACTAAACGTGCCAAAGGCAACGGAGGTTTTTCGTAAGACACGCGCCAGGCATCATAGCTGATTATCAGACTCAAGATCCACCTTTTAGTGTTTGTTCCGTTCTGACGGATTTAACCACAAAAAGAAAGGTACTGTAGGGTCTTATCTCCAGACGTTCGACTCGTTTGTGTACTGTGAATGGAGCTGCTGGAATGTTGTTTTTAAAATCTTCCCAGAAGATCTAATGAATGACGCGTGGGACCTACCTCCTTCCCCGTCTCCCATTAAATCTTTTGATTTCAGGAGTGCTCCCTGAGGAAGAAGGGCGAGACTGGTTAGGGACAAGGCCGAAGAAAGGCCAGAAGACGTGGCGGGGCCACACAGCTCGGCAAACCAGCGGCGCGGGTCTAGAGCTCAGGTGTGCCAACCTCCGGCCGGGCTCGGCCTCCCCACCGGAGGAAGCCTAGAGCCCGCCGCGCAGAGGGTACCTTCCCACGGGAGGCCAATCACCCCACCCACCCCTGACCCCGGCTCCGCGAGCTGCGGGGAAGGTCGCGCTCTCTGAGGAACGCCGGAGAGGAAGGCGGGCGAACGTCCTCAGCACCAGGCCTCCCCGGACTCCCAGCCCTCTCAAAGGAAGCAGCGGGGTCCGGAAAAAGAAATGTACGAGGAACTGAGGCCCAAGCCGTCGCCGCCCACTTACTTCAGCTCTGGGTTTACACTGGCAGCCGCCTTCTCCACCTCAAGCCGAAATCCAACTTCCGGCCTCCACTTCCTGGAAGAAGCCACTGATGCTGCCCTTTGATTGGCTGGAAAGAGCTGTCCTTTAACCGAGGCTCTAGTCCCGCCTCTGTGACGGTTGGCTCACTATTTCGCCGGCACATAACTCCCCCTCTCTAGCCAACCCTCTCCCCCTACCTTCCTTCTGGCACCGCCCACCCTTCCGGGATTAGGCAGCAGCCACAGGGTTTTGGGGTCGCGGAGGATGTGTGTTACCAATAAAAGCAGTTACTCTTTGCTTTCTTTTTCTGTTTTCCTGAATATTCACTGGAAGGACCAATGCTGAAGCTGAAGCTCCAATACTTTGGCCACCTGATGTGAAGAACTGACTCATTGGAAAAGAGCCTGATGCTGGGAAAGATTGAAGGCAGGAGGAGAAGGGGATAACAGAGGAGGAGATAATTGCATGACATCACCGACTCAAATGAAATGAGTTTGAGCAAGCTCCTGGAGTTGGTGACGGACAGGAAGGCCTGGCGTGTTGCAGTCCATGGGGTCGCAAAGAGTCAGACACGACTGAGCAACTGAACAACAACTATTTAATATCGTCAAAATCAAGTCAGTATTTGGATACCAATTATCTGAGGATCCAGTAAAGTCCACCCCTTTGTGACTGGCTGTATCAGTCAGTCTGATACTGGATGTATCTTACTAATCATCTTTTAATCTAGTTTCCTTTCTCTACCTCAATCTCCTCCACCCACAATCTATTTGTTGAAGAAGTGTGTTCACTTTTGAGCATACCCCAGTTAGGCTTTGCTCCCTTCATTGAGACCAATGTGACATAAACTGTGACCTCCAGTGGGCATTCTTAGTCCTCATCTTAGTCTACTCTCAGCAGCATTTGGCACCCTTGATCATTTGAATTGCCCTGGGACTGAGTTCTCTGTTTTTAGTGGGATGTCATCCAGGTGATAATACTGAAGTGATATCTAGATCCTGGCAACACCCTGTCCCTTGCACTCAGACCCTCTTTTTTTTTTTTTTTATTTTATTTTTAAACTTTACATAATTGTATTTGTTTTGCCAAATATCAAAATGAATCCACCACAGGTACACATGTGTTCCCCATCCTGAACCCTCCTCCCTCCTCCCTCCCCATACCATCCCTCTGGGTCGTCCCAGTGCACTAGCCCCAAGCATCCAGTATCGTGCACTGAACCTGGACTGGCATCTCCAACAGTATTACACATCTTTATTCAACTGTAAAGTCTCAAACACAAAGGTTCATCTTTACTCCTCTTTCTCCCATAATCTATTCAAAATTAGGGTGTCAGTCTTTTGTATTAGTTCTATGTGGAAATAAGTAAAAGTTCTAAATATTAATTTTCACCATCCACACTGCCTCCATCCTCATCCATGCCATCATAACCTTCCCCTGACTTCTGAGATAACCTCCTAAATGTCAATAGTTTCCTTGCTTCCACTTTTGTCCTTCCTTAGCCTATTTAAGAGTCGGACATGACTTAGTGACTGAACTGCAACAACAACAAAGCCAATTTTATCATACTGTCTTAAAATATGACTGATCTGACCACTCTTCTCAAAGTTCTCCAAGGCTTCACATTCATAATAAAATCTAATGTCCTTACCATGGCCTATAGAAAGTGCTACAAAAATCTCATCCTTGGCTACTTCCCCAGTAATACTTCCTACCATTTTTTTCCATGTTCAATCTTCTCCACATACAGGATTCTTTCTTTCCCTTGAAATTTTCAAGTCTACTTCTGCCTAAAGGCCATTGCATTTGCCTAGGACTCTCTTTCCGTAGATATTCACATGCCTCACCTCCTCACTTCATACTGGTTTCTGGTCAAATGTGACCTTGTCAGATTGGTCTTCCCTGGATACTCAAAAGTGGCGTGCCCCAATCATTTTCTTGGGGAATGTCCCTAATTCCCTTACTATGCATTATCTGTCCTTCATAGAATGTGTTACAATCTGATATATTATGTAGTATATGATTTGTTTATATTCATTGTCTTTTTTTCCCCATCAAAATAAAAGATTCATCATCATAGGGTCTTTGTTTCATTCACTGCTGCATCATCAGTACCTGGAACAGTACCTGGAATTGGCCAGTACTCAATGAACATCCACTGAATAAGTAACAAAATGAATATAATCATTTTCAAATGAATTCACAGTGTGACATCAATGGATAAACCAGGGTCTATATAGCCAAAGCCTGTTATATGAAATTATCTTCCTTCCAACTTTTGCTATTGTGAATATACTGGATGAGTATCCTAGTTCCTGGTGCACACGTATATGTTAGTGCACCTGTTCAATGTTTTCCTTGAGATAAATTTCTAGAAATGAAATTTTGGATCCAAAGGTTCAGTATCTTACAGTTAAGGGGAGGATTAAGGCTGGAATCTGGGACTCTTGACTGTTAGTCTAGTGTTCTTTACAATAAACTACAAATGAATAATGGTGTGAAATTCACATCATGAGAGGAACTAGTGAAAATATGGTGTATAATAGACATTCGCTTATGTGGCTACACTTCTGGAATCTGAATGGAAAGTTTCTCTCTTAAAGGTGCCTTTTCTAGCTTAACAAGGGCTGTGAAAGTCGCTCAGTTGTATCCGACTCTTTGCGACCCCATGGACTATACAATCCATGGAATACTCCAGGCCAGAATACTGGAGTTGGGTAGCCAACCCAAGGATCAAACCTAGGTCATCCACATTGCAGGCAAATTATTTACCAGCTCCAGAAGATCTTTCTGACCTTGGAATTGAACTGGGGTCTCCTGCATTGCAGACAGATTCTTTTCAACTGAGCTACCAGGGAAGCCCAATAAGGACTATACCTGTTCAGCAAATCTTTATTGCATCTATTGTGCCAAGCACTGTTCTAGACGGTAAAAATGACAAACAAAAGCTTTGCCTTCTCATAGATACAAACAACAGCATACAAGGAAAAAAAAATTCTAATGGTGATAAGTGCTATGGAGAGAAAAATAATACAAAATAAAGTGATAGCTATGTGGGTTGATAGGTAGCTACTTTCTAGAAGGTGATTGGGGTAGCCTCTGCTAAGAGGTGCTTTGGAGCTAAGACAAGTGATGAGAAGGGGTCAACTGTGCAGGTATCTTGTAGACAGCAAGTGCAAAGAGCCCGAGGCTGCCGTGATCCTCTGAGAGACAGGAAGGGGGCCCATGTGTTTCACAACTAACAGCAAAAGGACAGTGGGAGGAGGTGAAGCAGCAGTTACAGGCAGGAGTCCATGGTAACTAGCATCTTGTCTGTTTTTAGGAGTGTGGCACATTATAAAGAACATCTTTATCATTTGATCCTAAGTGGCAAGCAGAAATAGTCACACTCTTTCTACACCCTGTCAATTTTTTAAGGTTGTTTGTTCTTCAGTCGCTCAGTCATGTCTGACTCTTTGTGACTCCATGGACTGCAGCACCCCAAGCTTCCCTGTCCTCACTATCTCCCAGAGTTTGCTCAAACTCATGTCCATTGAGTTGACAGGTTTATTGAGTCATAATTCACATACAGTAAAATTAACTTCAGGTAGACAGTTCGATGAGTTTTGATTAATATATTCTGCCTTCTAAACACTATCGCCAGAATCAACGTATAGAATATTTGCATCATCCCAAGCAATTCCTTTTGTACCCCTTCAGTATTCATTCCCCTCCCTCATCCCTAGCCCCTGGTAATTGCTGATCTGATTTCCATTCACATAGGTTTGTCTTTTCCAGAATATCACATAAATGGAATCCTGTAGTATGTAGACTTTTGTGTCTGACTTCTTTCACTTTAGCTTAAAACTTCTGAAGTCCATCAGCATTGTTCTATGTATTAATAGTTTGTTGCATTTTACAGAAAAGGGGTATTCTATTGTATGGAGGTACCATAATTCATTCATCAGTTGATGAGAATTTGGGTTATTTCCAGTCCTATGTATCACATACACATCTTTGTATGGACATAAAGTTTTCTTTTTTGTTTTCTTTGAATAACTACTAATGGATTGTAAGGCCTTATAATATAGGTACATATTTAACTATATAAGAAAGTGACAAGCATTTTCTATAAAAGATACATCATTTTTCATTTCTACCAGAAAACTATAAGAATTTCAGTTGTTCTGTACCCTGCTCTGCTATTTTCCTTTTTGCAATGCTACTGGCTAAGTAGTGGTTTTAATTTGCATTTCTCTAGTGTTGAGTATCTTTTTGGTACTTATTTGTCATACATATCTTTTTTTTTTGGTGAATGCTCTGTTAAAAGTTTTTGCCCATTTTTTTTAAATGGGCCAAAGAACTAAATAGACAGTTCTCCAAAGAAGACATACAGATGGCTAACAAACACATGAAAAGATGCTCAACATCACTCATTATCAGAGAAATGCAAATCAAAACCACTATGAGGTACCATTTCATGCCAGTCAGAATGGCTGCAATCCAAAAGTCTACAAGCAATAAATGCTGGAGAGGGTGTGGAGAAAAGGGAATCCTCTAACACTGTTGGTGGGAATGCAAACTAGTACAGCCACTATGGAAAACAGTGTGGAAATTCCTTAACAAACTGGAAATAGAACTGCCTTATGATCCAGCAATCCCACTGCTGGGCATACACACTGAGGAAACGAGAAGGGAAAGAGACACGTGTACCCCAATGTTCATCGCAGCACTGTTTATAATAGCCAGGACATGGAAGCAACCTACATGTCCATCAGCAGACGAATGGATAAGAAAGCTGTGGTACATATACACAATGGAGTATTACTCAGCCATTAAAAAGAAATATCATGTATGAAACGAGATGCCAGTCCAGGTTCGATGCACGATACTGGATGCTTGGGGCTAGTGCACTGGGACGACCCAGAGGGATGGTATGGGAGGGAAGAGGGAGGAGGGTTCAGGATGGGGAACACATGTATACCTGTGGTGGATTCATTTTGATATTTGGCAAAACTAATACAATTATGTAAAGTTTAAAAATAAAATTTTAAAAAATGAAAAAAAAAAAAAAGAATACATTTGAATCAGTTCTAATGAGGTGGATGAAACTACAGCCTATTGTACAGAGTGAAGTAAGCCAGAAAAAAAAACGCCAATACAGTATACTAACGCATATATATGGAATTTAGAAAGATGGTAACAATAACCCTGTATACGAGACAGCAAAAGAGACACTGATGTATAGAACAGTCTTATGGACTCTGTGTGAGAGGGAGAGGGTGGGGAGATTTGGGAGAATGGCATTGAAACATGTATAATATCATGTATGAAACGAGTCACCAGTCCAGGTTCGATGCACGATACTGGATGCTTGGGGCTGGTGCACTGGGACGACCCAGAGGGATGGTATGGGGAGGGAGGAGGGTTCAGGATGGGGAACACAGGTATACCTGTGGCAGATTCATTTCAATATTTGGCAAAACCAATACAATATTGTAAAGTTTAAAAATAAAATAAAATTTTAAAAAAAGTTTTTGCCCATTTTTTTAAAAATTCAGTTCAGTTCAGTAGCTCAGTCATATTCAACCGTGCGACCCTATGGACTGCAGGACACCAGGCTTCCCTATCCATCACCAACTCCCAGAGTTTACTCAAACTCAGGTCCATTGAGTCAGTGATGTCATCCAAATATCTTACCCTCTGTCATTGCCTTTTCCTCCTGCCTTCAATCTCTCCCAGCATCAGGGTCTTTTTCAATGAGTCAATTCTTCACATCAGGTGGCCAAAGTATTGGAGTTTCAACTTCAGCATCAGTCCTTCCAATGAATATTCAGGACTGATTTCCTTTAGGATTGACGGACTGGCTGGATCTCCTTGCAGTCCAAGGGACCCTCTAGAGTCTTCTCCAACACTACAGTCCAAAAGCATCAATTCTTTCGTGCTCAGCTTTGTTTAGTCCAACTCTCACATCCGTACATTGAAAAACCATAGCTTTGACTAGACAGACCTTAGTTGGCAAAGTAATGTCTCTGCTTTTGAATATACAGTCTAGGTTGGTCACAGCTTTTCTTCCAAGGAGCAAGCGTCTTTTCATTTCATGGCTGCAGTCATCATCTGCAGTGATTTGGGATCCCCCCCAAAAATAAAGTCTGTCACTGTTTTCATTGTTTCCCCATCTATTTGTCATGAAGTGATGGGACCAGATGCCTTGATATTAGTTTTATAAATGTTGAGTTTTAAGCCAACTTCTTCACTCTCCTCTTTCACTTTCATCAAGAAGCTCTTTAGTTCTTCACTTTCTGCCATAAGGGTGGTGTCATCTGCGGATCTGAGGATATTGATATTTCTCCCAGCAATCCTGATCCCAGCTTGTGCTTCATCCAGCCTGGCATTTCTCATGGTGTACCCTGTATTTTAATTTAAATAAGCAGGGTGACAATATCCAGCCTTAGCATACTCCTTTCCCAAGTTGGAACTAGTCTATTGTTCCATGTCCAATTCTAACTGTTGCTTCTTAACCTGCTGTGCGGTGCAGAAGAGGAGGCTGCATGGCACAGGAGAGGCGAGAGGAGATCCCCCACGTCCAAGGTCAGGAGCCACGGCCAAGAGGACATACCCCATGTCCAAGGTCAGGAATGGTGGCCATGGGGAGATACCCCACGTCAAAGGTAAGGAGCAGCAGCTGCACTTTACTGGAGCAGCCGTGAAGAGATACCCCATATCCAAGGTAAGAGAAACCCAAGTAAGATGGTAGGTGCTGAGAGAGGGCATCAGAGGGCAGATAGACTGAAACCACAATCACAGACAACGAGCCAATCTGATCACATGGACCACAGCCTTGTCTAACTCAATGAAACTAAGCCATACCATGTGGGGCCACCCAAGACGGACAGGTCATGGTGGAGAGGTCTGACAGAATGTGGTCCACTGGAGAAGAGAATGGCAAACCACTCTTACCTCAAGAACCCCATGAACAGTATGAAAAGGCAAAAAGATAGGACACCAAAAGATGAACTCCTCAGATCAGTGGGTGCCCAGTATGCTACTGGAGATCAGTGGAGAAATAACTCCAGAAAGAATGAAGGGATGGAGTTAAAGCAAAAACAACACCCCGTTGTGGATTGGACTGGTGATAGAAGCAAGGTCCGATGCTGTAAAGAGCAGTACTGCATAGGAACCTGGAATGTTAGGTCCATGAATCACGACAAATTGGAAGTGGTCAAACAGGAGATGGCAAGAGTGAACACTGACATTTTAGGAATCAGCGAACTAAAATGGACTGGAATGGGTGAATTTAAATCCGATGACCATTATATCTACTACTATGGGCAGGAATCCCTTAGAAGAAATGGAGTAGCCATCATAGTCAACAAAAGAGTCCAAAATGCAGTACTTGGATGAAAAATGACAGAATGATCTCTGCTCGTTTCCAAGGCAAACCATTCAATATCATGTAATCCAAGTCTATGCCCTGACCAGTAACACTGAAGAAGCTGAAGTTGAACAATTCTATGAAGACTTACAAGACCTTTTAGAACTAACACCCCCCAAAGATGTCCTTTTCATTACAGGGGACTGGAATGCAAAAGTAGGAAGTCAAGAAACACATGGAATAACAGGCAAATTTGGCCTTGGAATACAGAATGAAACAGGGCAAAGGCTAATTGAGTTTTGCCAAGAGAATGCACTAATCATGGCAAACACCTTCTTCCAACAACACAAGAGAAGACTCTACACATGGACATCACCAGATGGTCAACACCAAAATCAGATTGATTATATTCTTTGCAGCCAAAGATGAAGAAACAAAAACAAGACCAGGAGCTGACTGTGGCTCAGATCTTGAACTCCTTATTGCCAAATTCAGACTGAAATTGAAGAAAGTGGGGAAACCACTAGATCATTCAGGTATGACCTAAATCAAATCCCTTATGATTATACATTGGAAGTGAGAAATAGATTTAAGGGGCTAGATCTGATAGACAGATTGCCTGATGAACTATGGACGGAGGTTCATGACATTGTACAGGAGACAGGAATCAAGACCATCCCCAAGAAAAAGAAATGCAAAAAAGCAAAATGGCTGTCTGGGGAAGCCATACAAATAGCTGTGAAAAGAAGAGAAGTGAAAAGCAAAAGAGAAAAGGAAAGATATACCCATTTGAATGCAGAGTTCCAAAGAATAGCAAGGAGAGAGAAGAAAGCTTTCCTCAGTGATCAATGCAAAGAAATAGAGGAAAACAATAGAATGTGAAAGACTAGAAATCTCTTCAAGAAAATTAGATATAACAAGGGAATATTTCAAGCAAAGATGGGCTCGATAAAGGACAGAAATGGTATGGACCTAACAGAAGCAGAAGATATTAAGAAGAGGTGGCAAGAATACACCAGAAGAACTGTACAAAAAAGATCTTCATGACCCAGATAATCACGATGGTGTGATCCCTCACCTAGAGCTAAACATCCTGGAATGTGAAGTCAAATGGGCCTTAGGAAGCATCACCACGAACAAAGCTAGTGGAGGTGATGGAATCCCAGTTGATCTATTTCAAATCCTGAAAGATGATGTTGTGAAAGTGCTGCATCAATATGCCAGCAAATTTGGGAAACTCAGCAGTGGCCACAGGACTGGAAAAGGTCAGTTTTCATGCCAATCCCAAACAAAGGCAATGCCAAAGAACACTCAAACTACCGCACAATTGTACTCATCTCACACGCTAATAAAGTAATGCTCAAAATTCTCCAAGCCAGACTTCAGCAATACGTAAACCATGAACTTCCAGATGTTCAAGCTGGTTTTAGAAAAGGCAGAGGAACCAGAGATCAAATTGCCAAAATCTGCTGGATCATCGAAAAAGCAAGACAGTTCCAGAAAAACATCTATTTCTGCTTTATTGACTATGCCAAAGCCTTTGACTGTGTGGATCACAATAAACTGTGGAAAATTCTGAAAGAGATGGGAATACCAGACCACCTGACCTGCCTCTTGAGAAACCTGTATGCAGGTCAGGAAGCAACAGTTGGAACTGGACATGGAACAACAGACTGGTTCTAAATAGGAAAAGGAGTACACCAAGGCTGTATGTTGTCACCCTGATTATTTAATTTATATGCAGAGTACGTCATGAGAAATGCTGGGTTGGAAGAAGCACAAGCTGGAATCAAGATTGCCGGGAGAAATATCAGTAACCTCAGATATGCAGATGACACCACCCTTATGGCAGGAAGTGAAGAACTAAAGAGCCTCTTGATGAAAATGAAAGAGGAGAGTGAAACAGTTGGCTTAAAGCTTAACATTCAGAAAACTAAGATCTGGTCCCATCACTTCATGGCAAATAGATGGGGAAACAGTGCAAACAGTGTCTGATTTTATTTTTTAGGGCTCCAAAATCACTGCAGATGGTGATTGCAGCCATGAAATTAAAAGACACTTACTTTTTGGAAGGAAAGTTATGTTCAACCTAGATAGCATATTCAAAAGCAGAGACATTACTTTGCCAACAAAGGTCTATCGAGTCAAGGCTATGGTTTTTCCAGTGGTCATGTATGGATGTGAGAGTTGGACTATAAAGAAAGCTGAGTGCCAAAGAATTGATACTTTTGAACTGTGGTGTTGGACAAGACTCTTGAGAGTCCCTTGGACTTCAAGGAGATCCAACCAGTCCATCCTAAAGGAGATCAGTCCTGGATGTTCATGAAAGGACTGATGCTGAAAAGCTGAAACTCCAATACTTTGGCCACCTGATGCGAAGGGCTGACTCATTTGAAAAGACCGTGATGCTGGGAAAGATTGAGGAAAGGAGGAGAAAGGGACAACAGAGGATGAGATGGTTGAATGGCATCACCGATACGATGGACATGAGTGTGGGTAAATCTGGAGTTGGTGATTGACAGGGAGGCCTTGCAACCCCCATAGGGTTGCAAAGAGTCAGAAACAACTGAGGGACTGAACTGAACTGAACCTGCATACAGATTTCTCAAGAGGCAGGTCAGGTGGTCTAGTATGCCCATCTCTTGAAGAATTTTCCACAATTTATTGTGATCTGCATAGTCAAAGACTTTGGCATAGTCAATAAAGCAGATTTTTTCTGGAACCGTTTTGCTTTTTCTATGATTCAACAGATGTTGGCAATTTGATTTCTGGTTCCTCTGGCTTTTCTAAATATAGCTTGAACATCTGGAAGTTCACAGTTCACATACTTTTGAAGCCTGGCTTGGAGAATTTTGAGCATTACTTTGCTAGCGTGTGAGATGAGTGCCATCGTGCAGTAGTTTGAACATTTTTTGGCATTGCCTTTGTTTGGGATAAGAATGAAAACTTTTTCCAGTCCTGTGACCACTGCTGAGTTTTCCAAATTTGCTGGCATATGGAGTGCATCACTTTCACAGCATCATCTTTAAGATTTGAAATTTTTAAATTAACTTATTTTTTTACTAGAGTTGTAAGAGCGCGCGCGCACACACACACACACACACATAGCATAAAAGACCCTTGTCAGAAATGTATTTTGTTATTTTTATTTATTTTCTCCTGTAGCTAGTCTTTTCACTTTCTTTACAGTGCCTTTCAAAGAGCAGAGGCTTTTACTTTTGATGATATACTAGTTACCAATTGTTTTCTTTTATGGGTCATGCATTTTATGCCCTATTCAATAAATTTTTGCCTAATTCAAGGTCACAGAGGCTTTTTTCCCCATGTTTTCTTCTAGAAGATTTTTTTTAGCATGTGGAAGTCCAAATATTCCAGAAAATGTACCCTATTGATTATGTTGGTCTTGCTATGTTTGTCATTGGTAGGTTCATAAACAGTAATCACTGAACTCTTATTAATTAATTACATTGTGTTTATACTTGTTAATAAGCCCATACAGAAAAAATGGAAGCTAGCAAGTTAAATTCTTCATCTCCAGCCCCTGCTTATTCCTGTCAAAAGATTTTTATCAGCTTGTCTATACTGTTTAAACAATGCACTCTGAGTGAGAATCATTGCTAATACATTTTTCTCTGCAGTCTGCTGTGTAGTTTTAATTCCTAATCACTGTTTTCATTCTTGCATTCTTGCTGTTGTCTCATGTGTACTAATAACCTTATCACTAATAATAGTCTCAACAACCCAGACCTGTGTGCAGCAGATGGGCCAGAAGGAGGTCTCTAGTTTGCTATGCCTGCTACACCTCTCTGTAGCAGCAGAGGGCAGCATTAACCCTGGTGTTGGGGAACTAACCCCAGTTTACACTTATTTCGTAACAGAAAGATTAGTGTGCCACGTATGACGTCCCACTGAGAAACAATGTCAGTTGTCACTTGCAGGCTGAAGATCTTTAAAAAGATGTAGAATCTTGTACAAAAAAGCAGGTACACTCTTTTATTTGTTGTACTTACTGATGAAATATTAATAAAATTTATATTTTAAGGCAGGACAAAAACTTAAACATAGCATTTTCTCTGTGTGTTTCTTTGGGTCTTCCTAATGTGTAGTGTGCATTCCCATTATACATTAACCAGAGCTCCTCAAAGACCAGAATGCCTGCTCAGAGTGCCTGCTCAATAGTAAACATCTTTTTTTCTTCTGATGCTAGCAATATAACTTCTTAAAAGAACAGTATTCTTTCCCAGCTCCATAGGGGGTCGTGGTGATTTGATGTTCGCTCTTTATGTGTTTACCTGGATCGTGTATCCTTGATGAATTTTATGTAAAATATCAGTATATGATTTTGATGTATGACCCTCTGTCTCAAAAACGTATATGACAATGCCTTTGACTTCTAACAAAATAGTTCTCAGAGCTTTCTGAGAATATGCTTCCCTGGGTTATAATCTTCAGTTTGGCTCAAATAAAATTTCTTTATTTTCTTAACTTGACAGTTAATTGAATTTTTGTTGACACTATTACTGTCATTACAATGTAAAATCTACATTTACATTACTATGTGAAATTTCACCTGTGCCATGAGCATGGGCTTCCCAGGTGATGCTAGTGGTAAAGGACCAGCCTGCCAACACAGGAGACATAAGAGATGAGGGTTCCATCCCTGGGTCGGAAGGTCCCCTGGAGGAGGGCATGGCAACCCACTCCAGTATTCTTGCCTGGAGAATCCCATGGACAGAGGAGCCTGGTAGGCGATAGTCCACAGGGTTGCAAAGAGTCAGACACAACTAAAGTGACTTAGTGTGCACAAACACCATTATCATACCTGTTTTGGAATCATCATAGAATCTATCCATTTTATTGGTTATTTGATTTATTTTCTAAACACTCCCCAGAAGATCTGGCCTGTATCCAACCCTTTTAAAGTCCACTCAAACATGATTTTCTTCAAAAGTTTTCTCTGAGTTCACCAAAATAAAAATCACCCCTATACCCACTCACAGCCTCTTTTCTATACCTACAGCACTTCTCTGCCTTAAGTTGCATTTTTTTTTTCTTTGTTGGGGGTTGGGGGAAGGAAGGATTTATTACTTGTAACAAGTAAGGAGAACACGGGTATCTTTCCCAAAGTAGTGTCTCCTGAGTTGTCATTATGCACCTGCTTTTTTTCCTGTGGCTGTAGTTAAGTCCCCAACTTATCTGTGCATTAGCTCTGACAACTTCTAGTATTGCCTCACATATAACCAGTGCTGAATATATTTTTGTTGAAAGATGAGTATCATTGAAGAGTTCCTACTTGCCCAGTGATTAGGATTCTGGACTTTCACTGATGTGGCCCAGGTTCAATCCCTGGTCAGGGAACTAAGATCCCCACAAACTTTGCCATGTGACAAAAAAAAAAAAAAAAAGTGGAAAGATGAGTATTGAACAACAGTAAAAAAAAAAAAAAGAGAGAAAAATTTCATGTTTCCTAAATGACAGTTGTGTATATATGAGCTTCCAGCTTTCAGAATCACATTAGGGCTGGAACCAACGTAAGCCTCAGATGCAAAATTAAGGAAGAGGAGAAAAACTCAGCAAGCAAGATAAATAAATAACAGTATTTTTTAAAAAACTATTAAAGGAAAAAATCCATCATGGATAAAACACTCCAATTTTAAATAGTCAGGATCAGCAGTTTATATTCCACCATTTTTTTTTAAGCCTTTGCCTGTATGGATCACAATAAACTGTGGAAAATTCTGAAAGAGATGGGAATACCAGACTGCCTTACCTACCTCCTGAGAAATCTGTATGCAGGTCAAGAAGCAACAGTTAGAACTGGACATGGAACAACAGACTGGTTCCAAATAAGAAAAGGAGTACCTCAAGGCTGTATATTGTCACCTTACTTATTTAACTTATATGCAGAGTACATCATGAGAAATGCTGGGAGGAAGCACAAGATGGAATCAAGATTGCCGGGAGAAGTATCAGTAACCTCAGATATGCAGATGACACCACCCTTATGGCAGGAAGTGAAGAAGAACTAAAGAGCCTCTTGATGAAAGTGAAAGAGGAAAGTGAAAAAGTTGGCTTAAAGCTTAACATTCAGAAAGCTAAGATCATGGCATCTGGTCCCATCACTTCACGGCAAATAGATGGGGAAACAGTGCAAACAGTGGCAGACTTTATTTTCCTGGGCTTCAAAATCACTGCAGATGGTGATTGCAACCATGAAATTAAAAGACACTTACTCCTTGGAAGGAAAGTTATGTTCAACCTAGACAGCATATTAAAAAGCAGAGACATTATGCCAACAAAGGTCTGTCTAGTCAAGGCTATGGTTTTTCTAGTGGTCATGTATGGATGTGAGAGTTGGACTATAAAGAAAGCTGAGCACCAAAGAATTGATGCTTTTGAACTGTGGTGTTGGAGAAGACTCTTGAGAGTCCCTTGAACTGCAAGGAGATCCAAACAGTCCATCCTAAAGGAGATCAGTCCTGGGTGTTCATGGAAGGACTGATGCTGAAGCTGAAACTCCAGTACTTTGGCTACCTGATGCAAAGAGCTGACTCATTGGAAAAGACTCTGATGCTGGGAAAGATTGAGGGCAGGAGGAGAAGGGGACGACAGAGGATGAGATGGTTGGATGGCATCACTGACTCAATGGACATGGGTTTGGGTGAACTCCGGGAGTTGGTGATGGACAGGGCGGCCTGGCTTGTTTCGGTTCATGGGGTCGCAAAGAGTTGGACACGACTGAACGGCTGAACTGAACTGAACTGAATTTGTTTTCATTAATATTTGGACTTACCTCGCAACACATGGGATCCTAGTTTCCTGACCAGGGATCAAACCTGCACCCCTTGGAGTGGAAGTACAGAGTCTTTTTTTTATATAAATGTATTCATTTTAATTGGAGGCTAATTACTTTACAATATTGTAGTGATTTTGCCATACATTGACATGAATCAGCCATGGGTGTACCCATCCTGAACCATATCCTGAAGCACAGAGTCTTAACCACTGGAGTGCTAGGGAAGTCCCCACATACCACCCATTTAAACAGTAGAGGTCTTTTCATGAAACTATGTCATTCAAAGAATGGAATTATTTTCCTGAAGGCATCAGGGACCATACACTCTCAGGCAGGTTTTTAGAGCTTAATGATGAATTCCTTTTCTAATTATTTCATTTGTTTACTCATCCATTTTTTATTCTTCATCTCCTAAATGTCAATTACTGCCCTCGCAGCTGCAAATAATATGGTCCAATCCATTGCAAGCCCAGATGTTGCTCCTCTGCAGTTATCTGAGAAAGTCTTTACCCACTTGGTTCCTGCCTCAGGTCCAAAATAAACTTCTCTTAGAACCTTGGGCCTCCAAAGGACAGAGGCAGCTTTTATGTATTTAAATCACTATGGCCTCCTTTACCCCATGCAGACTCCAGTCTCTGTGATTTGCCCAGGACTTGATTATCTTTCTTCTGAGTCTACTTTCCTTCATCTCATTATCTACTCTAGAGGAGGTGGCCACAGCACATTACACTAACATAGTGTCACAGATTGTGTTCTCCAATGAGCAGATTTTGAGATAGAGTTTTGAGCAATAAGGAGAATTCCTAGGAGCAGCACCTCAGGAAGAAGCAGGAATGCACAGAGGGAGAAACTGAGCTGTGATACAGGTCCCACCAGAAGCTCCTGAACCAGAGTGACCTTGGGCTACGACACCCAGACCTTTACCTCCTTCAGTTCTTCCTATGCACCTTGGATGAGGAACCTAGGCAACTTCCAAACTCACTGTCAGCTGAAGGCTTTCTGCGGGCCGCACCCCCACCAGGTGGGGCCATGGGTCCTTCACTGAAGGAATGCCCACCTCATGTGGATATTTCAAATGGAAAACCATCTTTCAAAACATACCCTCCAGTCTCATTTTATAGATTCTGTGGCCAATATAGAAAGTGACATAAAGTCACATATTAATGATTTCCTCACCAAATATTTCTTTGCACAGAAACCACAGTGCCCTTCACAAAGTGCACACTTGATCAAGCTACTCCCTTATTTAAAACATTCCATGGCTTTCCATCACTCTAAGGCCAGAAATCAAAATCCTTTAAATGGACCACAAAGCTTTGTACGGCCTGGCCCCTGCTGTGTTCCCCAGCATCTCATCACACTCGCTCTGCCAGCCATGACACTGCTTTCAATATTTTGAGGCACCTTGTTTCTTCCCACTATCACACATCTTTCTTCTGTCTGAAAGACTCCACTTGATCACGACAATCCTGTGAATGATTGTACTTACTTTGCTGTAGGCAAAACACTCTAGTATGTACGTGTGTTGCTAGACTTGAAGTTTGGGAAGCCAGTTAGTCAGTAACCAATCATCCATTGCCTAATTGCACCAGCAGCAGCCAAATTGTTACCATGGAGATGAATATTGCTGTCAAAAATATTGGCCTTTATCTGATAGGGTTTATTGACTTGATGCCCCAATTGATAGCTCCCTCCAGAGGAAGATGCCTGTTGCATTGAAATATGTATGTATCTGAACATGCATCTCTTGATGAACTGTCAAAATAGAAAAGGAAATGCAGAGAAAGTGCCAGGCAGGGCATGTTGTGGTGGCAAGTCCTCACCTGCACTTTCTTAGATGGTATTTGTGTACATTCTGCATCTGCTCAATTAATGTCCTGCATAATGGACAAACTAGGTTGACATTAGAGAAGCCCTTTGGAGTGAGAGAGTGAGAATGCATAAAACAGGATACAAAGGACCAAAGGTAAAGCCAGGGTATACAGAATCATGAGACTGAATTTTGACTAGGCTGATTTGGCCTCTGGCATGGTGAAAATTTGGGACTCTGAGAAAGGCTTTGGAAAGAGTTCCTCTCCTCTGGCACATTGCCCCTCACATTTCCAGAAGGCCTCCCCCAAATCCCTCTCAGGTCTTAGAGAACATGCCTCTTGGTTTCTTCCTCCCAAGACCCACTGTTTCAAGAGTTAATTCCAAGGACACATTGATCCCCAGAATTGATTGATCTTATTTATCGGAAATCCCAAGGTGGGATTTTCCAGCCGCCCACCAGAGCAACTGAGAAGGGCTTCCCCTCATCCTCCCAAGCCACCACTCCTCCCTATCTTGTTTCTCACCTCCTCCACCTCTATCACATACATGTGCTTTGCAGAGAAAGTCCCTAAGTTTTACTGGAAACCCAGCTTCCGTCCTAGTAGACTGTTGTCACAGAGGAGAATGAGCAGAGAACTGCAAGGTTGCAGATGACTCCCAGGCTCATACAAACACACATGGTTCTCAGAATCATTTTTCTCAAAGGCCGCTTTATCATCTGTTGTTAACAATTTAATGATTTTCATAGACACGTGAAATTTATTTACAACTTCTTAAAATTGCAATGATTCATTTTTATAATGGACATTTGAAAATTGCATAGTCTCACTTCTAATATATGGTTTTCTATTTTTAGAATCATTTTCCACATGCATACATCACTTACATAGTTCATAAGTATAGACCATTTTGAACTATTCTATTATTCCTTACCAAAATATCAAACCTTTCCTATGTTCCTGGATAGTGAGTATGTCACTTAGATTTTTTAAATTTTATACTTATTGAAAGATTATTTTCCAGACTTAGATATTTTGTTATCTCTTGCACATATATTAAAAGGGAAACATACGTGAAATACATTGGTTAAAATATTTTTAAGGTAGTTACTGCCACCTGGCTGACAGCAATATAAAAACCATCCTGATATCAGAGATACTAAAATAGAATATACACAGGGGTTCCCTGGTGTCTCAATGGTGAAGAATTCACCTGCCAATGCAGGAGACATGGGTTTGATCCCTGATTTGGGAAGATCCCACATGCCACGGAGTAGCTAAGTCTGTGCACCACAACTACTGAGCCCGTGCTTTAGAACCTTAGAGCCACAACTACTGAGCCCTCGTACCGCAACTGCTGAAGTCTGCTGAAGTCGGTACCCTAGAGCCCATGCTCCTCAACTAGAGAAGCCACTGCAATGAGAAGCCCGCAACTAGAGAGTAGCCCCTGCCCACAGCAACTAGAGAAAAGCCTGTGCAACAACAAAAACCCAGCACAGCTAGAAATAATGAATGGAATTATTTTTTAAATAAAAATAAAAAATACACAATAATACATCCCCATGGACACCCCTTCTTTGTATAATAGAACAATCCCCACTCTGTTGAAGCTTTCATATGTACCTCCCAGGCCATCCCTCTGTTCTTTTCACCTTATAGAAATCCACTGTTGTGAATTTGTTGTTTATCATGTCCTTGTTTTTCCTTTACACATTTAGTGAACGTGTGTTCCCACACTTATTGTTTGATCTTTTCTACAAATGGAGCTATATTGCATGTATTTTTATGACACTTTGTTATTCAACGTTACAAGAGACTCACCCATGCTAACCTCTCCAACTGCTATTCATCTTCACTGCTGTATAATATGTACTGTAGGCATACACCACATTTGATCAGTTCTCCTGTTTGATGATATGTAGACAGTTTCCAGGATTTTGCTATTACAGATTGTTTTACTGTAAACATTTTCCTAGTTGTCTCCTGGAAAGTGTTTATGAGAGTTTCTCCAGAGTGTATACCCAGGAGGAAGAAGAATTTTAAGATTACATCCAGGTGGGCAAACTTTTCTGCCAAATGCCAGAGAACAAACATCTTAGACTTTGCTGGTCACGTGGTTTCTGACACAGCTACTCAGATCTGTCTTTTTAATATGGAAGCAGCCTTGTGTTGCATTAGTCGCTCAGTCGTGTCTGACTCTTTGCGACCCCATGGACTGTACAGCCCACCAGGTTCCTCTGTCCATGGAATTCTCCAGGCAAGAATACTGGAGTGGGTTGCCATTTCCTCCTCCAGGGGAAGCAGCCTTAGACAATATATAAATGAATGGATGTAGCTACATTCCAATAAAACTTTACTTATAAAACCAGATAGTTGGCAAGATTTGACCCTCAGGCTGCCAGTTCCTGATCAAGATGATAAACTTCACTATTCTGATTGCCCACAAGTGCTGAAGCACCCTTTCTTTTCTCACCTGATTACCCCCAGAGGAGACATGAGTCCTGTCTTATTCTATGGACTGGACTGAATGACCTTATTCAGGAGTCTTCGGGGAGAAGAGGAAGGGCATGGGGATGTGGTGGTGGTGGTTCTTCCCAACCTGTACTCTGTGACTTACAGCCATAGTCTTGGGGAAACCAAAGGCAGAAAGGGGTTGAGGCAAGGCAGGGTACTAATGCTGGCTCTGCTGGACATGGGTGGGAGCTGGGGTTCTGCTTGACTGGAGACGGGTCTCAGCAAAGTTCAC
This sequence comes from Bos indicus, assembly GCF_029378745.1. Classification (NCBI taxonomy): domain Eukaryota; kingdom Metazoa; phylum Chordata; class Mammalia; order Artiodactyla; family Bovidae; genus Bos; species Bos indicus. Next base: position 68,631,245 of record NC_091766.1, read on the forward strand.
ATCACAGAAACCACTGTGAAGTCACTACCAGGCAAGAGGACCTAGAGATTCAAACAGAACAGAGCTTTTCTTTTGGAGTTGTATGGTTTCCTTTATTAAAGAAAGCTGGAATTGACTCTCTAGGGATCCTTTCCTGAAGTTGGGTCTCCATGGAAGCTTCCTGCCCTGGCTCTTATTTAAACGGATTTTGTTTCAATGATGATGGTCTCCATCGTCTCTGATGTCACAGTTCCATGGATCTCCACGTCCTCACCAACCGGGGCTTTCTCCACCTTGGCCTCTATGTTGCGTTTCTCTACCGTCTTAGCCACAAAGTCTACCTCTCTGTCATGTCTGACCATTGGTTTTGAACCAGGAATGACTCTGAAGCTTCTGAAGAAAGTGCTGATCTTACTGGATCTCTTATTTAAAGTCCCTGAACTGGTGCTGGACCTGCTCTTCCCCGGCTTGCGAGCTGTCCTCCCCTCCTTGCCAGATGAGCTATGGCTGCCACTCTTGTGAGGGCTGTGTCCTTTGCCCCTGGTGCCACTCTGCCCTTTTTCTTTTTTGTCATCTCTCTTGTTTCCATGGCCTGATACAGACCGGTGGGAGGATGACTTCCGGGTCTTTTCCCCTCCTGTCCTGTGATGACCTTCCCCTGTCCTGCGGTGACGGGAACTTTTCCTAGATGAAGACTTGTCCTTCTTTTCCCTTCTTTCCTTTTTTTCCTTCCGAGTTTCATCCCTGGGGTGGGAGACCTTCTGGCTTCCATCTCGTTCAGACATGTAGCCTTCACTCTGCAAGGTAGAGACCAGGGGGGCTCCGACCTGGCCTTCAGCACTTGCAGCAGCAGCCTTGCCAGTCTTCACTGCTCCTGCAAACACCACGCTCATGCTGCTGTCTGCACTGTCCACCCCTGTAGAGGATGTGCTGGCAGCACCTGCCAAAACCAGGTTCGTGCCCTCTGAGGATATGCTGGCAGCACCTACAATGGCCTTGCCGGATCCGCTTTCTCTTGAACCCTTGGCGGCAGCTCCTGCCAGGGTGGTGCTCACCTGGCTGGTGCTGGTGCTCCTAGTTGCGGCCAAGCTCACAGCCCCTCCTACAGAGCCCGCTCCCACCCCTGCAACTGCCACGCCTCCTCCAGAGCTTGTTGTTGTCCCTGCTACGGCCAGGCCCGAGGTTGTCCCTGCTGCTCCTCCTTCAGTACTTTTCAAGGATGTAGTTGAGCCATGGGGGACATGATAGTCTCCCTCTCCACCAACATAAGCACAAGACGAGGCTCCCGACACATCACCAAGCTTGTGAAGCCCCACAGCGTCATGATCCCTTTCTCTATGGAGCTCTGTGGTCTGTGCCAAGGGAGGAGAAACAGGTAAGATAGAGATCACAGAAAATGAGATCAGAGCTGTCCACTCCTCTCCCATCCTGAAGCTGACCAGTTCAAGGGTTTCTCTTTAGAATAACCTTTGAAATCATCCAGTCTAAGCTCCCACTGGATGAAAGATTCCATCTACAGCATCCCTGTCAAACAGCCACTCCGTTTGCTTGAACAATCCCAGGGCCAGGGAAAGCATTGATATTAATACAGTTCTCCACGGTCATTTAATTTTATACCCTTGTGCTTCTACCTCTGCAGGACAGATTCCTAGAAGTGAGGTTGCTTGGTCAAGGGACACATACATTCTATGTTTTGGAGACTATTAGAATGAATTGTGCCTGAGTAGATGCACAATTGAGTTGGACTGATTTTAATAAGCATATGAGAGTCATGGGGAGACAATGAAGAACTTCCTAATTGTGAATAATATTCTACCACTGATGAGATTACCTGGCCTTGGGTAAGTGTTCAAGAAAAGATTAGACAATCAGGATTGCTGTAGAAGGGGTTACAACCCTGGGATGAGACCAGTGCGGCTGATACAATACTTAAGGGCTCTCTGAAACTCGGCCTTGTGGGACAATGTAGAGAAGTGCTTGGAACCTCTCCAGTATGTCAGTCCCACAGTGATGGCTCATTTGGTTCTGAGACCTTTTGACATGGGAAGGCATTTCCCAGGTGAGTCTCAGAGAGAATCAAATCCCTTTGAAGGACCAGCTTTGCACTGCTCTCCCAAAGCACTCTGCTCCGTGTTCTTGAGTCTCTGTAGGTACTTACCAATAGGCTTTTGTCACCCTCCAGAATTCTTGCATCTCCAGTTTGGAGCGTCGGGGTACTGCTGCAACTCTCTACCGGTGGTCTCAGAAGATAGACAAGCTTTTCCCAATAGCAAAAGAGGTCTTCTCGTGCATCAGAAGAGGGGCACAGCTGCAAATAAAAAGTACGGCCAGTGGCAAGCTTCAGGCGCAACTGTTGTTTTTCACGGTCGTGGATGGAGATCTTGACAAACTTCAAGGGAAGCAACCTGGTGAGCTCTAAGGTCTTTGCGGGCTTGCGACCTCTCCCCTTGGTGGTCCGGGTGTGTCTGACATGCTCTTCACAGACTTTAGTTGGTCGGGCCAGGAGCATGACATCAGGTAGTGGGAGGATGGGGCTGGTGGATGCAATGCCCACAGTCACCATTCGAACTCGGTTGTGGACGTCAATCACCTCTCCTTTCTTGCTGATCTGGATAAAGTCGCTTTCAAACATGGGTGCGTACTTGAAAATGTCATACTCTCCTCCCTTGTACAGTTGTCGTTGCAGGTCCCCCATGGAGGTATTGAACACATCCATTGAACGGTAGCTGTTGGCCGTGTAATAAGGTAACAAACACTCACTGCTCATGGTTCTCTTCTTTGACGACAGCACCACCAGCCACAAATTGAGTCGCTGAGAGAGAGAGGGAGCGAAGGCAACTGCCCATCTCCCTGCAGGGCTCTGCCTAAGTCTCTTGGCATCACCACATTTATCCTGCACAGTCCTTTGTGACCTGTTGCCATCACACACCCCTTTATTCAGCCGCCAAGCAGCCACCCCCTCAGGACAGGCTCACTAGCCCTCCCCAACACCATCACCAACAACAAACCATCTTCTCCATCAAGAATAGGCTGACCCTGATAAGATATAAGCGTGGGTAGGCTGGATATTCTTCCTGATCAAAATGTTAAGATGCATAATTAATGAAAACCATTCAGCTTCTATAAATATTTGGATGACTTCCAGTTTTGTTGTTGTTACAAATCTCCCTGCAATGATCATCTTCCTGCATCTGCTGAATAATGTGCTGGGGATTAAATCCTGTAAGTGGGCAGTGTGCTTGTTAAGGGCAGTCATCCTATGGGGATGGTTATTCTTTGACAGGAACTTAACAAAGAGTGCTATCTGTCAGAAACAGAGTCCCACTTATACAGTGGTTTCCAGGATATGGAGAATTTTCTCACCCATGTAATCATTTCAGGGAGGCTGGTTTTTATTTGTATTTATTTACTTTATAGTTTTAGAAACAGTTTTCATTGTGAAATATAACACACACTCATAAAAGTGCACAAAGCATAAATATATAGCTTAATGAGTAATAAGAAAGTGAACATCCTTGTAGCTGCTGCCCAGAGCAAAAAATAGAACACTGCCAGCCCTTCTTCAGCATGTTGCCTCCCAAGCACAGCTCTCTCCTTCCCCACAAAGGTGCCTCAAATTTGGCTTTCCTTTTTCCTTCTTTCTTTTTAAATTGAAGTATAGCTGATTTACAGTGTTGTGTTAATTTCTGCTGTACAGCAAAGTGATTCATTTTCCATTATGGTTTATCACAGGACATTGAATATAGTTCCCTGTGCTATACAGTAGGATCTTGTTGTTTATCCATTCTATATATAATAGTTTGCATCTGCTAACCCCAATTCCTAACTCATCCCTCCCCCATCCCACTCCCTTGGCAACTGTAAGTCTGTTGTCTTTATCTGTGAATCTTTTCTGCTTCATAGATAAGTTCATTTGCATCATACTTTAGATTCCACATATAAGTGATATCATATGATATTTGTCTTCCTCTTTCTGACTTACTTAGTGTGATAATCTCTAAATCCATCCCCATTGCTGCAAGTGGCATTAGTTCATTTTTATGGCTGAGTAGTATTCCATTGTATATATGTACTGCAACTTCTTTGCCCATTTATCTGTTGATGGACATTAAGGTTGTTTCCATATCTTAGTTGAAAAGTGAATAGTGCAACTACCAACATAGGAGTGCATGTATCTTTTTGAGTTACAGTTTTGTTCAGATATATGCCTAGGAGTGGGATTCGTGGATCACATGGCAACTCTATTTTTAGTTTTTTGAGGAACCTCCATACTATTTTCCATAGTGGCTGCACAAATTTACATTTCCACCAACAGTGTAGGAGGGTTTCCCTTTCTGCATACCCTCTCAAGCGTTTGTTATTTACAAACTTTTTAAAATGTTTTTTATTTATGTATTTATTTAGTTGTCTTGGATCTTAACTGAAGCATGTAGGATCTTTAGTTACTGGAATGTGGATTCCCTAGTTGTGGCGTGCAAGCTCAGTAGCTGCAGAATGTAGGCTTAGTTGCTGCATTGCATGTGGTACCTTAGTTCCCTGAACAGGGATCGAATCTGTATCCCCTGACATTGCAAGGTAGATTCTTAACTACTGGACCACCAGGAAAGTCCCCAGACCTTTTAATGATGGCCACTCTGACAGGTGTAGTCCTCATTGCAGTTTTGATTTGCATTTCTCTAATAACTGAAGATGTTGAGCATCTTTTCATGTGCCTCTTGGTCATCTGTATGTCTTCTTTGGGGGAATGTCTATTTAGTTCTTCTGCCCATTTTTCGACTGAATTGTTTTTAATTGTTGTTGAGTTGTATGAGCTATTTGTATATTTTGGAAATTGAGCTCTTGTTGGTCACATCATTTGCAAACATTTTCCCCCATTCCATAGGTTGTTTTTTTGCTTTGTTTATGGATTCCTTTGCTGTGCAAAAGCATATAAGTTTGATTAGGTCCCATTGGTTTATTTTTCCTTTATTTCTATTTCCTTGGGAAATGATATAAGAAAACATTGCTAGGATATATGTCAGAGAATGTTTTGCCTATGTTCTCTTCTAGGAGTTTTACAGTGTCATGTCTTATACTTAAGTGTTGAAGCTATTTTATTTTTCTGCATGGTGAAAGGGTGTGTTCTAACTTCACTGATTTACATGAGGCTGTCCAACTTTCTCAACACCACTTGCTGAAGAGACTATCTTTTTCCTATTGTATATTCTTATAAAGGAGGCAAATTTTTAAAACCATAATTTTCTGGTGAAGAACTGAGGTTCAGTATTATCTTACTCAGGGTCAGAACATGGAGCTGGATGGATTCTGCCCTGATCTTGAAACTCAGGTCAGGCATTTTCTCTCTCTCAAGCTGCATGGCTCACAATCATACTCTCATTCTGTATCAAATACGGAATCATTCATGGTTAGCAATATGTGTGGGGACCCCAGAAATTCACTGAGGTCCTGAATCACCATAGGATTTCCCATATTGGTCTGCCTGCTTCCTCCCTCTTGATGTCTACCTGATAAACCGTTGATGTTTCGTTTCTTTGAAAAGCTCTTCAGAGAAATTATGGCAAAGACATCTCTGGAGTTTTTGTACTTTGCACAAGGTGATGAATCCAAATTCCCCCTCCCTCAGTTAGAAGACTACTTTTGAAATAAAAATACATCCCCCAAACTCAGTGATTACTATATAAAGGTCTTGAAATAAACTTCATCCCCTAAATGTTCTTTTTTATATCCCTACTGCCTGCTTCAATACCTGGAAAATTGCAGCTTTTTAATAAATATGAACTTGCTTATGCCCACTGAGATTCATTATTCCATTTGTTTAGTCAACAAAATTTATTGAGCAAGCTCTATTTCCAGGACCAGCTAGAAAAGAGAAATGCAAAGATAAAGGTCCTTACCTCTGAAGAGATAAAAAAAAAAAATTTCTGAAGATGTTAAATGACTTCTCAAAAAAAAATAAAGTGGCTTATACTCTACTGTAAGGAAATAATCACTAAAAGGTAACACAATTGATTTTTAAATGAGTTTCTATATTCTCAGCCACCTATTCAGTTCATAAATCCATTTTTGATGAATGATTAATAAAGAATGATTAAAAGAGAAATCATAACTGTATTATTAAGAACTTACTATAAGCCAGGCATAGTACTAAACACTTTATGTTCTTTTCAAAATGTAATCCCCAAACAGCCCTATAAAACATAAGCACAGCTACTATTTATAGAAAGGGAAATCAAGACTCAGAGAAGTTAAGCAACTTTATCGGGGTCACAAGGCACTAAAAGCATAAGTCCCCAAATACAGCAAAGCTTAAACTACACTACATTGTATCACACAAATAGAACACAAATATACACATACTATTCTGCATAAATTCACCAGTTCTTCTAATTAATATATAATTAAAGGGCCTACTTTTTGCCAGGCCCTGTTTGAGTTGCTAGGCATGCTGAAGTGGACAAAACAGAAAAATATCCTCAATTTCACGGAGCTTATATGTAGACAGTAAATGACAGTAAAATAAATGATATGTCCAATGCTGTGGAAAAAGATAAAGTAGGCAAGTGGGATGGCAGTCTGTGCATGAGAGAGGGAGCTGGAGGTGGTGGTCAATGAAGGCTCAATGAGAAGCAACCTCTGAGCAAAGACCTCAAGGAGAAAGTCAGGGAGGAAGGCACACAGGTGTTTGGAGAGTAACCTCTTGTCAGAGGGAATAGCAAGGACCACGATCCTAGTGTGGAAGTGTGCCTGGTGTGTTAGAGGAACACCATGGGGGCCACAGAGACAAGAGTGAAGTGAGGGAAAGTGGTTGGAGATGAGACCACAAAACTGTGGTGATAGTAGGAAAGCAGACCATGTGCAAAGCTACATATATGGAGGATCATTTCTGGCTGCCATGTGCAAAGAGATTGTAGAGGTGTAAGGGGGCAGAAATGGAGATTAGGTAGCTCCTGCAAGAGACGATGATAGGTAAGATGTATGTGGGAGCCGTGGAAATAGTGATCAGCTACTAGACATGCTTTGACTGAGGTACCCATATGTATACTTGTGTTGAACAATTTTCAATAAATATTAATAAGTAAAAAAAGCAAATTGCAAAAGAGTATATATAATATACCACATATTGTTTAATTAAAAAGTTTTAAAATTGTGTGTGTGTGTGTGAACAGATGCACAGGAAACTGGTACCAGGAATAATCTTCGAGTAGTTTGTTGATTGAGGAAAATGGTGGGACAGAGACTTATCTTTCCAGAACATTCTCTTTTATACCTTTCAGATTTTATTCTATTGCATATACTACTTGCACAAAAATAAATAATACTTTATAGATTTATAAAAATATTATGCTAGTAAAATTATATTCTTAGGCTATTTGTCAATTCAAACCTTATTATAGAAAAGAAGTAAATAAACAGGTTCATTCAAATTTAACTCTCTCTGGCACAAAATTTTAGAATTTGAGAACCAAAACACAAAATATCATTCAAAATTCATTTTCTGATTTTTCTAAAAGTTCTGTAAAATTATTCTCTTCCCATAGTTTGGAAGTCTGCTGCATCCCCATTAAAAAAAAAAAAAAAAACTGGAGATCAATAAGTCAAGATTATTGATTGCCAGCTATGTGCCTACCATTAAACTAAGAGCATTCAGGTTGTCAAACAGTAAGTTTCAAAAATCTGAAAATATAATTCTCACACAAATATACAATGAAAACATGTCGTAGATTTAATTAACTCATCAGTGAGGAAGTCAGCAGGATGATAAAGCTGATTCAGAGAATTAGAAGACCGCTGCTGCTGCTGCTAAGTCACTTCAGCCGTGTCTGACTCTGTGCGACTTCATAGATGGCAGCCCACCAGGCTCCCCCATCTCTGGGATTCTCCAGGCAAGAACACTAGGCATTGGCATTAAAGAAAGGATGTTGGACTAACATTGCCAGGTTAGAAACAAAACTGGTTAAATGTCTACAGGGCAATAAAATCAACCTTGGGGCTATCCTTTTTACTAAATGAGATCACTTGCATCTCTTCTGAATGAAAATCTGTAACTTATTACAGAACTTTCCAGAGTCTGAGACTTTAATCAATAATAGATAGTCCTCTTGAAGTGCTGAAAATGTTCTAAAGTTACATTGTGATCATCTCATAACTGTGAATATATGAAAAAAAAGCACTGAACTATACACTTTCAATGGATGAATGTTTTGGTATGTGAAATGTATATCAATAAACCTATTAAAAATAATAGAAAGCAATACTTCAGTCTTATTAATCCAATCTCATTGTCTTACTTACTTCTCTTCAAAAATCACATAATCTTCAGATGTGTAAACCATGCTCCAATATGACATTGAAAGTACACATTACCTATCTTATAATTTTTTTCTATTTATACATTTTTGGTAATTCTTCTTAATAAGGACTATAATGAAGCATGTATAAGCCACCACCCCAACTTTAGAAAGGTTATAAGTCAGGAGAACCCTGAAGAGGCAGAGAACAGTAGAGCAGGGCAATTAAATACATGATAGAGTAACAGCGAGTGAGTTGAATGGATGGACTCAATAACACTTGCGTGCTTGCTCAATCACTAAGCTGTGCCCGACTCTGCAACCACATGGAGTGTAGCACGCCAGGCTCCTCTGTCCATGGGATTTCCCAGGCAAGAATACTGGAGTGGGTTGTCCTTTCTTTCTCCAGATATCTTCCCAACCCAGGGATCGAACCCACATCTGCTGACTTACAGGCAGATTCTTTACCAATGAGCCACATGGAAAGCCATGATAATGCTTATCTCAATATCTAAAACCAACATTGTTTTGTAGGAAGAGAAACTGTCAGAACCACAATTCTAAGGACAGTTTTTGGTACATTTTTAATTGCCCTAAGATTGAAGAGGTGCGAAGTATGAAAACACAAAATATTGTATATGGTGTACTGAGTAAGGTAGACATGCAAGTTTATAGATGGCTAAGGTCTACATGTTTATCATGGGGAAGAGGTTTCAAGTCAATAACTTTTGTTACCCAACTATCACTTTGAAAAGCAAGGCAAACAGACAGCTATATATAGCCTTTTCAAAGAGTATGCCACCTGAGAGGGCCTTGTGAGCTAGGCAGGATGTGAGGGTGGGGAGATTTCCATACTGTATAGAGTATGTATCTACTGGGTAAATCCCCTGGCCTAAAATACAATCCACAGTCCTTTGGTGTTGGCACTGCTAAACCGATGTGGCGTGGGATGCGCTGCGGTTAGCCTTGGGCACCTAGGACTTCAGGAAGTCAACCTGAGGTCTGCCTTACCTTCTGATTGTCAAAAAAAAGACCACAGTCACCTAGACTCTTTCCCTGAGGGCCATTATGCAAATCCATTTCCTTCTGCCTTAGTTTTCAAAAGAAAATGAGCTGGTATAGATGAAAGAAGCCAGACAGGTGATCTAAAGAATTTTATTTCTCAACATTATGATCCAACAAGTGTCACCTCTCTTCTCCACCTACTTACTTTCTGTCCCCTTCTTGTTTCTGTCCTCCAACATATTTGGCCCCACTCAGAGCCAAAATTCCGCCCTGCTTTTCACCGTCTTACAACAATTTCTCTCTCTTGGCTTTCAATTTTGCTACATTTATAAGCCATGAGAAGTCCCATCTCGGTCTATATGTTTATTTCTTTGATGTTATGCTAAATAAGCTTGCAATTAAATACACAAACAAATAACGAAACAGTTAACATTTAAGACAAAAATAAAGATTAGAAACTAGAGGTGAGAGGTGGTAAATGATCCAGGAACTAGGATGAAATGATTATTGCAATTAAATATTAAATTTAACTCCTGAAAAAAAAATACTGGAAGAAAGTAAAATAAATCTTAAGATTAATTATTTCTGAGGGTTGAGACTAGAAGTGATTATTATTTTTGCCTATTTGATGGTTGGCTCCTTCCAGCAAAAATACATTTTAGTTTTGTAACCAGAAACTATGAATTATGGATGGAGAACTATGGACTGAAGGACTGTGAATGGAGGTTCCTAACATTGTACAGGAGGTGGTGATCAAAACCATCCCAAAGAAAAAGAAATGCAAAAAGGCAAAATGGTTGTCTGAGGAGGCCTTACAAATAGCTGAGAAAAGAGAAGTGAAAGGCAAAGGAGAAAAAGAAGTATATACTCATTTGAATCAGAGTTCCAAAGAATAGCAAGGAGAGATAAGAAAGCCTTCCTAAGTGATCAATGCAAAGAAATAGAGGAAAATACTAGAATAGGAAAGACTAGAGATCCCTTCAAGAAAATTAGAGATACCAAGGAAACATTTCATGCAAAGATGGGCACAATAAAGGGCAAAAATGGTGTGGACCTAGAAGAAACAGAAGATATTAAGACGAGGTGGCAAGCATATACAGAAGAACTATACAAAAAAGATCTGAATGTCCCAGATAACCACAATGGTGTGATCACTCACCTAAAGTTAGACATCCTGGAATGTGAAGTCAAATGGGCCTTAAGAAATATCACTATGAACAAAGCTAGTGGAGGTGATGGAATTTCAGCTTAGCTATTTCAAATCCTAAAAGATAATACTGTTACAGTGCTGCACTCCATATGCCAGCAAATTTGGAAAACTCAGCAATGGCCACAGGACTAGAGAATGTCAGTTTTTATTCTAATCCTAAAAAAGTTCAGTTCAGTTTAGTTGCTCAGTCGCACGTCAGGCTTCCCTGTCTATCACCAACTCCTGGAGCTTGCTCAAACTCATGTCCATTGAGTTGGTTGCCATCCAACCATCTGATCTGCTGTCACCTCATCTCCTCCTGCCTTCAATCTCCCCCAACATGAGAGTCTTTTCTAATTAGTCAGTTCTTCATATCAGGTGATCAAAGTATTGGAGCTTCAGCTTCAGCATCAGTTCTTCCAAAGGATATTCAGGGTTGATTTCCATTAGGATTGACTGATTTGAACTCCTTGTAGTCTAAGGGATTCTAAAGAGTCTTCTCCAACACCACAGTTCAAGAGCCTCAATTCTGCTGCTCATCAATTTGGTGCTCAGCTTTCATTATGATCCAACTCTCACATCCATAACTACTAGAAAAAACATAGCTTTGACTAGACGGACCTTTATTGGTAATGTCTCATATTTAATATGCTGTCTAAGTTGGTCATAGCTTTTCTTCCAAGGAACAAGCATCTTTTAATTTCATAGCCATAGTCACAATCTGCAGTGATTTTGAAGCCCAAGAAAATAAAGCCTGTCCGTTTCCAGTATTTCCCCATCTATTTGCCATGAAGTGATGCAACCAGATGCCATAATCTTCATTTTTTGAATGTTGAGTTGTAAGCTAGCTTTTTCACTCTCCTATTTCACTTTTATCAAGAGACTTTTTCATTCCTCTTCACATTCAGCCATAAGGGTGGTGTCAACTGCATATCTGAGGTTATTGATATTTCTCCCAGCAATCTTGATTCCAGCTTAAGGTTTGTAAAGCCTGGCATTTCTGATGATGTACTCTGCATATAAGTTAAATAAACAAGTGACAATATACAGCCTTGACATACTCCTTTCCTGATTTGGAACCAGTCTGTTGTTCCATGTCCAGTTCCCAAAGAAGGACAATGCCAAAGAATGTTCAAACTACTTCACAATTGTACCCATTTCACATGCTAGGAAAGTAATGCTCAAAATCCTTCAACCTAGGCTTCAATAGCATGTAAACTGAGAATTTCCATATGTACAAGACGGATTTAGAAAAGGCAAAGGAACAAGAGATCAAATTGCAAACATCCATTGCATTTTGGATGTTTGCATCCAACAAACATAGATCATAGAAAATGCATGATCACAGAAAATGATCATAGAAATGCAACAGAATTCCAGAATCTGTTGATCTGGAATAGAAAATGCAACAGAATTCCAGAAAAACATCTACTTCTGCTTCATTGGCTACACTAGGACTGTGTGGATCACAACAAACTTTTCAAGAGAAAATTCTTCAAGAGATGGCAATACCAAACCACCTTACCTGGTTCCTGAGAAATCTGCATGCAGGTCAAGAAGCAACAGTAAGAACTGGACATGGAACAGCAGACTGGTTCCAAATAGGGAAGGAGTACGTGAAGGCTGTATATTGTCACCCTGCTTATTTAACTTATATGCAGAGTACATCATGAGAAATGCCAGGCTGGAAAAGCACAAGCTGGAATCAAGATTGATGGGATAGATATCAATAACCTCAGATATGCAGATGACACCTTCCTAATGGCAGAAAGCAAAGAGGAATTAAAGAGCCTCTTGATGAAGGTGAAAGAGAAGAGTGAAAAAGCTGGCTTAAAACTCAGCATTCAAAAAATGAAGATCATGGCATCTGGTCCCGTCACTTCATGGCAAATAGATGGGGCAACAATGGAAGCAGAGACAGGCTTTATTTTCTTCGGCTCCAAAATCACTGCAGATTGTAACTAAAGCCATGAAATTAAGACACTTAGTTCTTGGAAGAAAAGCTATGACCAACATAGATAGCATATTAAAAAGCAGGAACATTCCTTTGCCAACAAAGGTCCATCTAGTCAAAGCTATGGTTTTTCCAGTAGTGTATGGATGTGAGATTTGGACCATGAAGAAGGCTGAGCACCAAAGAATTGATGCCTTTGAACTGTAGTGTTGGAGAAGACTCTTGAGAGTCCCTTGGACAGCAAGAGATCCAACCAGTCAATACTAAAGGAAATCAACACTGACCATCCATTGGAAGGACTGATGCTGATGCTGAAGCTCCAATACTTTGCCCTGATGTGAAGAAGAGTTGACTAATTTGAAAAGACCCTGATGCTGGAAAAGATTGAAGGCAGGAAGACAAGGGGACAACAGAGGACGAGATGGTTGGATGGCATTACTGACTCAATGAACATGAATTTGAGCAAAGTCCAAGAGATTGTGGGGGACAAGGAAGCCTAGTGTGCTGCAGTCCATGGGGTCACAAACAGTCCAACACAACTGAGTGACTGAACGGCAACAACCACCAAAAATATAAATATTTAAATATAATTAAATATATATTTATATATATACACATATATATTTCAAAATTTGTCTAAGCTCCACAGTTTAACTGTTCCCTATCTTCTATGAATCAAACCAATTATTTCTGATGAGGACATTTTTTTTTTTCAAGCTAACAATTTTATTATTATTTTTTTTTTTACTTTACAATATTGTATTGGTTTTGCCATACATTGACATGAATCAGCCATGGGTGTACATGTGTTCCCCATCCTGAACCCCCCTCCTTCCCCATACCATCCCTCTGGTCATCCCAGTGCAGCAGCCCCAAGCACCCTGTATCATGCATTGCACCTGGACTGGTGATCCGTTTCACATATGATAATATACATGTTTCAGTGCCATTCTTCCTAACCATCCCACCCTCACCCTCTGCCACAGAGTCCAAAAGATTGTTCTATACATCTGTGTCTCTTTTGCTGTCTCGCATATAGGGTTATTGTTACCATCTTTCTAAATTCCATATATATTCATTAGTATACTATATTGGTGTTTTTCTTTCTGGCTTACTTCACTCTGTATAATAGGCTCCAGTTTCATCCATCTCATTAGAACTGATTCAAATGTATTCTTTTTAATGGCTGAATAATATTCCATTGTATATATGTACCACAGCTTTCTTTTCCATTTGTCTGCTGATGGACATCTAGGTTGCTTCCATGTCCTGGCTATTATAAACAGTGCTGCAATGAATATTGGGGTTAAATTGGAAAGTAAAGGCAGAGTGAGCAAAAGAGGAATAAATGAAATTAGAGTAAAAGAAATAAATAAATTATAAATTAAAAAATTCTCCCACAATATTTTCTGTTTTAATTATAAATGAAAATCAAAATTCCAATTCCTTGCTAGATGTTTGATATGGAAGCTTTCTGACACTGCCCTAAACATAGACATATGTATTAATATAGACACAAAATACTTTTATGTAAAAATGGGATCATGCCATACATATTAGTCTGTACCTTTTCTATCTTAACAATGTATCTTGTGCTTTTTTCAGAGTGATAGCTTATATAAATTCTTCATCCATTTTCATGATCTCGTAGTGTTGCTTTGAATGGAGGCACCATAAATTAATCAGTTTCTCACTGATGCATATATAGATAGTTTCCATTATAGACACAAATACAGTGAATATTTAGTAGAAATGTTCTAAATGTGCTAATGTTATTTGTTTTCTCTAGGATTAATAGTTCTAGAAGGAATATTTTTTTCCAGAAGAAAGAGGTTATATAATTACTGAAATATTCTGGTAGTACTCTTAAATAGATACAAATAAATAAACCTGATCAAGTTTGGATGAGAATCACAGGGAAAATAAAGGCCATGGAAGCCACCCCCTAAAGCACAGTTGAAGGATCTCTTTGTCTTGGACACACGAGGGCTCTAGAGTTATGCAAGAAGCATCTTCCACACATCTAAAAGGCCATTCCCAGGAGCAGGGAAGAAAATTGGAATTTCAGGGCCTCAAGTGATACGACAATGAAGATGGGCTTTAGGTCAGGGTAAAGGTGAGATCACTAGTGATGAACTGACATCCATTCCACTTTCTCTAGTGGCAACACTCTGGTGTTTCTTTGGAGGAAAACCACTCTCTACTCTCGGCCCATGTGGTGGATAAGGCAGACTCTATCCCATCCTCAAATCCAGGAGAGGGTGCAGACCTGAAATAGACAACAGAATATTCTATTGCTTGGCTGTAATAACTGAGCTACATATTAGCACGTCATCCAAACCAGGGCAATGATTCACAGTTCTGAGACTTTTGCTGGAACTATTAGGAAAAAAGAGTCCAGTTCCAGGGATAAAATGTCAGTCTTTTCTTCCACAGAGGAAAGCCTGCCAAAGTGTGAAGCTGACATAAAACTAAGAAATGAAAATCAAAATTTCTAATGTCATTGACTAAGTAGCTAGATCCATAGTGCCAGGCTGAATTGGTTTTTTCTGTTAGAGAATGATAAACTTTTCCAATTCAGTTTCAGTTGAGGCCTCAAAGGCCTAAAATAATACAATTAAAGGAATCAAGTTCCTTTCTCTCCTAAAATAGAGTACTTCATCACCCATGCCTGATATTCTAGGAGGCAACACAAGTTCTGCCAGTAATAGTTTTGGCCACCTCCAGTCTTTAGAAAACAAAAGCTTGAAAGACAGTTTTTACTGCACTGTGCATTTCCTCTCACAGCCCACCCAGGGGTGTGGGCGGGGAGAGGAGGCAGGTGTTTGCATCCACCAGAAACCAAGTGACAGGACCTTTGAAGGGCTACTCACTAGCTTGACAGAATTCTCAAGGGTTTGTGAAGACTGTTGTCTAAATCCCATTTGGAGAAAGGTAATGGTGAAAGCCTGTGGAAGAGCTGCTTGTTGGGTGTCACGGGGAGAAGAGACTACACTTGGGGCAAATGGTCCATCCATTGGTGGATACCTGAGTCTTCCACTAGAACCATGGAGGGAATAGGTGGCATGTAGTTCATTTGCAAGGAACACTTGCCCAACAGGACAACCAAATGAGCAAGGGGATCCCAACAGAGTTGGGAACAGTAGGAGGCATGCTGAAGGTGGGCCAGCAGAAGTCTGCGAGCTGAAGGTTGGGCTCACTGGGAGTCAGACAGGCATCTCCAACACCGAGAGAACTGCTGTCAGAGCCTTCTGAGAATAATAACAACAAACATGACAAATCTTTGCACGAAAGAAAAAGCAACAAATGTGTATCCCCCACATTCAGAGCGCATCAAATCCCAGATTACACCTGTGACCTTGTTGAATTCAGTGCCTGTTTCCCTTCCTGTCCCCGAGCCTGAGCCTGAAGGCGAGAGTCAGACACAAGGCTATTATACAAGGAAGGAGGAGGAGTTAGGATGCAGCAGAAAAGGCAACATGCTTCAAACCCTGTACCAGACTTCTGCTTCAGTTGAAGAAAAGCATTAAATGGAATATATATTTGGAGTTTTGGTTATTAGACTGAACTGAAAAGGCCTTTTTCTTAACATTTTAATATGAAAAAATTCAATATATATAGCAATGTTAAGCAAATAAAACATTACCAACCTACCCATCACCCAGCTTCAATTATCAGCTCAGCCAAACATTTGTCATCTCTTGCCCTACCTATTTCTCCCCCTCCACTGGATTATAACAAAGCAAATCTTATCTTATCAATAATTATTTCAGTATGCTTCTGTGCAAAATAAAACTTTTATGATCACAATCATGCCATTATCACATGTTAAAATTAAAAATAATTAGTTATCAAATATGCAATCACTATTCTGATTTCCCAGTTGTCTCATAATGTCTTTAAACAATTGATTTGTTTGAATTTAAATCCAAACAAAATCAGCACATGCTTGATATGGCTCTTAAAGTCTCTTTTAATCTATGGGTTCTTCCTCTAACTTACTTGTTACAGACACGGGGTCATTCATCTTTAATGATTTGGGTACAGTGGTCCCAAGGTGTCCATGGTGGATAAGTTCCAGTTCAGTTCAGTTCAATTCAGTCTCTCAGTCATGTCCAATTCTTTGTGACCCCATGAATCGCCGCACGTCAGGCCTCCCTGTCCATCACCAACTCCCAGAGTTCACTCAGACTCAAATCCATCGAGTCAGTGATGCCATCCAGTCATCTCGTCCTCTGTCGTCCCCTTCTCCTCCTGTCCCCAATCCCTCCCAGCATCAGGGTCTTTTCCAATGAGTCAGCTCTTCGCATGAGGTGCCCAAAGTATTGGAGTTTCAGCTTTAGCATCATTCCTTCCAAAGAACACCCAGGGCTGATCCCCTTTAGAATGGACTGGTTGGATCTCCTTGCAGTCCAAGGGACTCTCAAGAGTCTTCTCCAACACCACAGTTCAAAAGCATCAATTCTTCAGTGCTCAGCTTTCTTCACAGTCCAACTCTCACATCCATACATGGCCACAGGAAAAACCATAGCCTTGACTAGATGGACGTTTGTTGGCAAAGTAATATCTCTGCTTTTTAATATGCTATCTAGGTTGGTCCTAACTTTCCTTCCAAGGAGTAAGCATCTTTTAATTTCATGGCTTCAATCACCATCTGCAGTGATTTTGGAGCCCAAAAAAAATCCAGGACCCCTTAAATACAAAAGATCCAAGGTGCTCAAGTCCCTAAATAAAATGGCATAGTATTTGCATATAATCTACACATTTCTCCTGTATACTTTAAATCATCTCTAGATTTCTCATGATACCTAATATAATATAAACGCTATATCAACTGAACTGAGCTGAACTGAGTTGTAAATATATTGTAATGCTATGTAAATAGTTGTTTATACACAGTAAATTCAAATTTACTTCTTGGAACTTTCTGGAATTTTTCTGGCCCACAGTTGGTTGAATCCACAAATTCAAAACATGCAGATATAGAGGGTCTGTTTTCTGAACCGGTCCAACTGCATCTCTATGCTTTTTTCACACAGCTTTATCTCTGTATTTCCTGCAAACTTGAATTTAGATCTAGAGGTTTGATGAGATTAGTGTTTGATTTTCTTTTTTAGCAAGACTTCTGTGTAAGTGGTTTTGTGTACTTCCTATTGCATCACATAAGGAAATACATAACGTCTAGTTGACTCTTTTCCTGCTGTTAAGATTGATCAGTGTGTTACAGTGTTATCAGTCTATAGACTTCATGTGATTTTAGCAGCCTTCGATGATCAATACATAGGTCCATTTTGTCATTAGGATTGCAAAATAATGCTATTTTATCACTCTTTAATTTATTCATTGTAATTCTTCTATAAAGAAGGACTTTTCCTTATTAAATATTTGACTACTAAACTGAAATACAGTTCTTCAAGAGAAACAGGAAATACATTTCATTTTTTCCCTTTGTTTTCCAGTTTACAGGATAATAAATTTGCCCTCCAGCACCCTCCAAAAGTGACTGATGGGTTGGAAGTTTTTTCAAGTATTTTATGAACTCATGATTTGGACATTTTGACTGTTCTTCAATTCATCATAAAAGACGAATTTGATTCCCAAATTGTTCCGTCTTTGGCAAGTGGGAGTTTCTTGAATTTGGGTCCTGAGAATTGGATTTTTCAAATCAAACAAAGGGATTATTTTTAGGTATGTTTTCCTGAGAATAATGGGGGAAATACTGAGCTTCTTAAGGTTATGTTTAGGTGAAGACAAAGACCAATCCCAGCAAGTGCCATTGAAGGTGCTATGGGAAAGAGGATAAAATTACTTATCATTACACTCCATGGAACCTAGGCAAAGGAAAAACTACAATTACAACAGCTATTGATGACATTTTGCTTTCCCACATGGCAATACTTTGTGAAGTCTGTAAATCTTTCAACCCAAACAAACTAGGTATAAATCTACCCTTCTCAAAGGACTTTGCAGTCTAGTTCAGAATTTGCTCTATATTAGTTAAAATTAGGTTTTAATGTTTAATTAATTAATTTTAATTTTAATTGTGACAATTAATAACTTTAATTGTGACAGAACCTCAAACTGACAAAGGCTTAGAAAACAACTTTTTTTTTTCTTTTTATGTTAAAAAAAAATTGCTCCCATGCTGCAAGGAGGACCCAAGATCATCAGGAACCCAGAATCTTTCTATTTTACATTCCACTGACCTCCTGGTGGCTAAGCAATTAAGAATTCACCTGCCAATGCAAGAGACTCGGGTTTGATTTCTGGGTCAGGAAAATCACCTGGAGAAGGGAATGGCGACCCACTCCAGTATTTTTGCCTGGAAAACCCCATAGACAAAGGAGCCTGGTGACTATAGTCCATGGGGTTGCAAAGAGTCAAACACGGCCTAGCTACTAAACAATAACAACAAAAAAATGACCTCAACATGCAATTTCTACTTCATGGTCTAAGATAGCTGCTACAGCTCCAACCATCACATTCACATTCTAGTTAGGGGGAAGGAAGAGAAAGAATGAAAAGGGTATGATGATTGCCATTAAGGACGTTTCCTTGAAGTTGTGCTCATAATTTCTGCTCTATTCAGTTAGCTATAAAACAGTTAACATAACTGAAAAATATAATCTTTATTGTGGTTGACTAGATGCCCAGATAATCTTCAGGGAGTCAGTTAGCTGGAAAATAGGGGAGAATAGATACTTGGAGAAAATAGCGATCCTTGTATGAAGCCCATATTCAGGAGAGAAAAGAAATGCTACTTCTTTTGGACAATGTATTTCCACATATATGTCTTAAAACCTCAGAACAAAGGAGTAGAAACCATTTAAAGTATCCCCTTTCCCAAATCTTATCTTGATTATGCTGGGGCAGTTCACAGGTTCTCAAAGAGTTGGACACAACCAAGCAATTAAACAACAACAAATCCAGTTATATGAGACAAAATTAAGCTGTAGTATGGTAATCTACATGGAAAATAATTCTTAGATCATTGCACTCCTCTATAGTAATAATGGTTGTTCTGTTTCATTATTCATTATTATTTGTCTGGTATATGCCATCTCTGCTTGCACTGAGATTTCTTGGTTATTTACAACTTGCTAGAAGTAGGAATCACTCGTAATACCTTATATCCTAATTCCAAACCCAGATACATGACTGGCACCCACCACTTACAGAATTTATGGGATTCAGTTCTCAAAGGGACCATCACAAAGAGACTAAAGATCAGTGAGGATAAGCCGATTTCCCAAAGAGAAACAGTTTAGTAAGTGACAGAGCTGGGATTTCAGCATAATTCTGTCTTTCTCCAGAGCCTGTGTATGCTTTGTTTAGTATGCCATTCTGGAGGATTTACTTATTTTCAGCATTTCCACTAAATTTTGCAGTGGAAAAGCAATCATTTCATTGTAGCATAGATAAACCACTATAAGCCTTCATTTAAATTTAACAAATTAATAAACTTTAATATTTCTCTTAAGTGTTTTATGCCCATTGTCTCTCATAATTGTCCAACGCAGTTTGCTGATTACTCATTCACCATTTTTCTAAACATCCTTTTAATATGCCAGGCACCACAATAGTTGCTAAATATATAATGGTGAGCAAAACCACACACCATCCTTACCATTAGGGAGCTTCTAGACTGATATTGAAGCTGGAACTCCAATACTTTGGCCACCTGATGCAAAGAGCTGACTCATTGGAAAAGACCCTGATGCTGGGAAACATTGGGGGCAGGAGGAGAAGGGGGCTACAGAGGATGAAATGGTTGGATGGCATCACCGATTCAATGGACATGAGCTTGGGTAAACTCTGGGAGCTGGTGATGGACAGGGAGGCCTGGCGTGCTGCAGTCCATGGGGTTGCAAACAGTTGGACACAACTGAGCGACTGAACTGAACTGACCTGAGACTAGTGGGGAAGACAAACACTAATCCAAAAATCACCCTCCAAAAAGTACAATGACAGCTGTCATAAAGGATATGTCATAAGGTGTCTTATGCATATAATTGGTGGAAATGACTTAGTAAAGCCAGGAAGGCTTCCCTGAGGAAGTGACAGGAAGTGTAGGCTGAAACTAGTAGTATAACTTAAAGCAGGCAAAACAGGGGAGAGGAGATGTTCTCAGGCAACGGGAGCAGATATTCAAAGCAGCCTGAGAAGCATGCATAAGGGCCAAAGTGAAAATATGTGAGCAAGGTATGAGATGAGACTGGCAAGGAAGCCAGAGAGCAGCCCCACATGTAGGAGCACCATTACTCCCCTTCACAGGTAAAAAAAAACTGAGGCTCAGAACCCTCAAGTAATTGCCTGTAGTCTCACAGTTAGTAAGCTGGTGGAGCCAGAAGTCAACCTCTGATAGGTAAAGATATCCCTAGAACCTGTGCCTATGTTAGTTTATATGACAAAGGGGGAATTAAGGTGCAATGTGGGATTAAGGTTACTAATAAACAGATCTTAAAATTGGGAGATTATTTTAGATTATCCACACAAACGCAATGTAATCTTAAAGATCCTTAAATATGCAAGAGGAAGGTAGAAGAAGAGGTTACAATTGTATGAAATTAGAGCAACTGACTGTTGTTATAGGCTTTGAAGATGGAGGAAGAGGGTAAAGGAATGTGGGTGGTTCTAAAGCTGGGAAAGGCAAGGAAACAGATTCTACCTGAGATCTTCCAGACAGGATCACACCCTGCTGACATCTTGATTTTAGCTCAGTGAGACCCATTTTGCATTTATGACCCACAGAACAATAAATTCACGAACCACTAAACTTGTTGTAATTTTAAAAGCCAACAGAAAACTAATATACAACCCATGTTCCTCGACTCCAAAGCACATGTTCCTACCCCTTGTGCTATGGAGCTTAACTGTTAGATGAGCTAAACCAGAAACTATAAAGATTCAACTCTAATCAGTCATATCATTTTGAGTCTAAGGTTTTTCAAACATTTTTAAACCATACAGCAAAAGGTATGCATAATTTTTACATATGCCTCATAGTTTTGTGAATTTCGAAAGGATGTGGTTATGGGCTTTGACATCAGAAGAGAAGCTCCGCAATGTTGACTGAACGTTGATAGAGAGATAATATTGGAGGCAAGTTGCCTTTGAACAGCTCTCTGAAGATCAACTGCCTCCCCATCGCATTCCTTGCCCTGAAGCTGTTTCCTCTGGTTGTGCTGAGGGGTGATGCGCAAGGTGCATCACTTTTCAAGAATTGGATCATGAACAACTTTATCCTCCTGGAAGAGCAGCTCATCAAGAAATCCCAACAAAAGAGAAGAACTTCTCCTTCAAACTTTAAAGTCCGATTCTTTGTTTTAACCAAAACCAGCCTGGCATACTTTGAAGATCGTCATGGGGTATGTGATCAGTCTATTTGTCTATTTTTAAAATAACATTTTATAGTTAGATTGGGCTGAATCATGAAGATATACATAGAATAAAATAAGAACATGGAAAATACAGATGTGCTTATTATAACAACCTAAAAAATATAGTAAGAGTAACTGGGAGAGAATGTGGAGAGTAGTCAAGAAAGGGTAATTATATTAGGTGATTTCAGTAAAAGAATAAGTTTATTGCTCATTAGCTTGTCTTTCCTCTATAAGGTTAAGTTTAACTTTTAAATTTTATTTTATTTGGCAAATGAAATGGTTAAGTGATGGGTCCCGTTCAACATTTTTATGGATTCAATTTTATTTGTCTCAATGTCATCACTCACCTAACATTTGGAATAATAGTCTCTGGGCATTT
This sequence comes from Bos indicus, assembly GCF_029378745.1. Lineage (NCBI taxonomy): Eukaryota > Metazoa > Chordata > Mammalia > Artiodactyla > Bovidae > Bos > Bos indicus. Next base: position 68,653,422 of record NC_091766.1, read on the forward strand.
AATTGTCTAAAATTTACAAAGCCCAGTGGTAAACCTCTTCATCCCTTGGAGAACTTCCCAGGAGACTAGGGTTATCACACACAAAATATAATGCGGTACAGACCAGCAGTTCTTACCAGAAGATTACAGCTGCTTAGCTAAGTCAGTCTTTATATTTCTAAAGATATTCTTATATATCATAACATCAGTAATAATAAGAGCAACACAAATAACCATAACAATGCAGTTTGGTACAAAAAGCACTGGAAGAGGCATCAGGGGACCAAACTCCACTTTTCTCTAGGTGAGTTAGCCTCAGCAAATGTCTCTGCGTCAAGTTCTTTCTTGATAAAATGAAAGGACTGGAAACACCACCTACAACATTCCTTTCTTCTTTAAAATCCTTTGTTTCTATGAAGTAGCACTTGTACAGCCCACCTCAGCAATTTTTTGAAGCATGTTTGCCTTCTTGCTATATCACTGTATTATTTTTCTGTTATCAGGGAGGTAGCAAAAACAACATTAGGTGCTTGACGGTCACTTAGAGACAAAGGCACTCTGATTCTTGGCAGGACCGAACTTAGTAGGTGTAGGCATGAGTTTGGGTCTTTTGAGAGCCGGGATTTGAAGTGTTCAATGATATGGGGTCTTGAAAGAAGCCAGGCCAGGTATGGAGCCTACAAATGCCTTAACTTCTAAGCTGCTGGCGAAATAATACTGCCTGTTTTTTAGAAGTGAAAAGACATGCATGTCTTAAGTAGATTCTTACTGATAATAATCCACCAGTCAGGAAGAATATGGAATTACTTATGTGCAAGGCCTCTTTAGTAGGTATTCAATAGGTATTCTTTGACTAAATTAACAGAGGGCCAACAGCCAGGTTTTCAACCTGGAGGATTCATCATTTAGAGCTGATTAATCATATGACCTCGGTCAATTTTTTTCCAATTGTGAATGGGATATTGGAAGCTCTTGTTTCATGTTTAAAGAGTTTTCATTTACATTTAAATAGTTTTTCAAAGTTCATTTTGTAGTTTTTACCAATTTGTTTCCCCGATTCAACATTCAACACAGTATCATCTCATGTAGTTACTACTGATTGTTTCTGAGCATAATTATTGCTTGTGAACTGTTTGGTTGTGAGTTCTGTACAATGGTATTTGCAGTTAGTCCTACAAAAAATAATCTTGATTCAGAATTTTGTTGGTTAAAATTTGCATGTAGACAAGGTTGTAAAAATAACTCAGTCTCTTCATTTGAGCATTATGAAAATTCTAGGACAATTAATTCATCCTGGGGAGCCCTGAGCTATAGTTTTTAACATTTCCATGTAGGATACAGCAGATATATGTTTCACAAAGATCAAATTTCTTATTTTCTAATGCTTATGCTTTATATTCATAAATAACATTTTAAAAAGCATTTCTTTAAATATTATAGGAATTTACTAATTATAAAATTTTTCAAAGTTACTGAAAAAGACAAGATATATTAGTTATTATTATTTTTTCTCTATGTGACATTCCATTGCTTAGAGCCATCAATTTGCACACAGGAGTGCATTGTTCATTGCCCATAAATGATAATAGTATTACACCTGTGGGAAGAAATGGTTTTAAGCATTTTTTTAATTTATTTTTTAAAATGAAAACTCAGTTCTGCCATTTGTAAAATGGGTGTTATAATAATATTCACTTCATGGGGGGAAAATGGTAAAAATTAAGAGAGGATGTATTTAAATAGACCTATCTGAAAATTACCATTTTGGTAGATCCAAGAAAAAGGTCATATATTGGCAATTTCATATAGTTCAACTTAATATATAAAGAACTGAGCATAAGTCCTGTCACCTAGTAAACACTTAATAAAATTTAGCTACTATTTGTATCATCATTATATCTGTGAAGGAGAATGAAGGGTGGCATAACATAATCATTTCAAATCAAGGGAAGTATTAAGGATTCTTCAAAGTCAGGCTAATATCAGGGTTCTGGGTTTCCTCTCTTCCATGACTAAATACATGTGTGGGGCAAGATATACATGCATCATGAGATATATGATTTGGGGCCAACATTTCCCCTCTCTGGGTCTCAGCTTCTTTTTCTTTTTTCTTATTTATAAAATTCTGTTCACTGCAGCTCTAAAATTCTGTGGATTTATGACATATGAAAACAATTCTTCCACATATTCAGGAATGAATACTGTAGTTCTGCAAAATAAATATATTTTTTCCTAACTTCAAATTGCCATCCCATGGTCATTATACTACAGCCTGATTGAGCATTTTGTTTTAACATGGATTTAGATCTTTTATCATCTGCCTGTTTACCATATTGAGATGTGCAAGTGTTTTCAGTGGGGCCAGGAAGCCCCTTCGTCATGCTGGAGTAGGGGGCCAAAAAGAAGCAGAGAGTTGGCAGGTGGTGGCTTGCTGGCAGCCGTGATTTCAGACACTCCCCTGTGCCTGCCAATGTCTTAGCAAAGTGGTCCCTGTTGTTGGACACTCTTTAACAGAGGACAAGGAAAAATGAGGGTCCACCTGCTAAATGCCAAACATTCATTGTAATGGCAGCGGCAGTAGAGAATATGGGAGAGACTTTGTTTGTAGTGTTTGCCAATTTCTGTAGTGTAAATACTCCCATCAAGATCAATTTCAAACTACTAATGTAAAGTCTACCAGCTCACAGAATTCCTGAAAATTTAGCATTCGGCTCTCATAGGCCAACACAAGCAGGCTCCAGCACATCACAGGCAGGCTAAAATAAAAATAAACTCCTGGGAGGTAGCTACCTGAACAATGTGCTTAGTTGCACAGGGCTGATATCAGATCCTTTTTAAGGGTAAAAGAGAGAAATGGTGGGCTTCAGGCACTCTGAGTAAGCACAGGATAGGAGGGGTAACACAGATAGGAGACAAGTGTCACAGAATGGTGAGGCTAGAATAGTCAGCTAGTCGTGGGTTCAAATGGTGCTTCTTTCACTTTCTATATGTGGGATCTCAGGCAACACATTTAACCTCTTTAAGTCTCTGTTTCTTATTTATAAAGTAATGACCCCGGCACTACCTACTTCAACCAGTGTTGAGTATTTCATGAGAAAAGTATGCTGTAAGCTTGGTACAAATAGGACCATCTTGATATTCTGAAAGGCCCTTGGGAGGAAAGGAAAGGTTTCCCTATTTCAGTGACTCACTGTACCTTAGGAATCAAGTTTGCCGTGGTTACCGTGGCACAGGAGCCATTACCATTTACATAAGACAGGAAAAATAGTCAAAATCCCCATTCTAGTCAGTGTGTGGATAGGCTGACTACTCCTCAAGGATACTTCCCTTTAGCCTACTGATCTAGTGGCAAAAACATCTTTGTAACATGCATCCTTCCTAAATTAAAGATGGCAGGTGGGGAGAGTGTCCACTTTCCTTGCTTCTGGCAGCAGTATTGCACAGTGGTCAAAATCACGGCTCCTGGTGTCAGATTTGGGTCAAAGAGCAGCTTTACCACTTAAGAGCTGCGTGGCTTTGCAAAGGTTGCTTAATGCTGTGTGACCCCCTTTAATATTATTTACCTGTTATAAAATGATCACTCCTGAATTTTTTTAAGTGAGATGAGTCTCATAATTATTTTAATAATAACAGCAACTAATACTTACTATTTACTATTGTCAGTCACTATGCTAAATGAATTATTTAACCTAATCCTTATACCTACTTTGTAAGTTAGGAACTACCATTACCCCAATTAACAGAGCATATAACTGAGGCAAAGAGAATTTAAATAACTCCCTTATGTCTCCAGAGGCAACACAGCTTCCTGATGAACAGTTCTTATCACTATGAACAGTTGTTGCTCTTAGGCAATTGGGGTCACCACTGGGTTATTACAAAGTATGTAATGCCTTCTTGCTCTAGAGTCCTCCATGTAAAGGCAGTCTTGAAAATCAGCAACCATACCACGTACATCTTCTGCAATGAAATATGTGATGAGCTCTATCATTTCCACATTCAGTCCAGGAAAAATCTTTGTCTTCTTCCACTTCTGGGAGCTTCTACCATGTGTCCAAACTTTGGTGCTGAAAGTTCCTCTAGGATCTGTCCATTTCTTTCCATTTTCTAGAGTCACCTTCTTTATGGAAGCTGCCAGCATCTCTCACCTGGGATTGTTGCCACCTCCTAATGGTCTCCATGCACCCACTATACCTTCTCTCTGCACCCCTGTTCCCTATCCCTGAACCCATTATACCCTCCCCACCATCACTCCATTCCCCACAAGGAAGCTAGGGTAAGCTTTTCATGTGGTGACTGTGGACTGTGATCATGTCCTGATGATCCTCATCAGAAGATGGCATGTCCCTTCAGTGGTTCTCCCTTTACCCTGAGAGTGGACACGAGAATCTATCACACTGTCTCCTCCATCCCAGTTCAGGCTCCTTTGATCCTCTCTCACTGAGTGCCAACCACGTGAAATTTTCTTCAACTTTAAGACCTCCATTTTCAATGTCGCTTGCTTGAAGAAGCCTTCCTTCATTTCCCCAGCCTAGGTCATCTCTTCTTATGTTTTGCCACAACATCAAACACCTTTCTTTCAGTGCCAAAATTATACTTACCTATTTATTATTGTGATTATTGTGCTAATGTCATGTCCCTACCCTACCCTCCATTAGACTATAAGCTTTACAAGGGCTGGTGCCCAATTTGCTAAAGATGACATCACCAGTGTCTACCACAGTGCCTAGTACATATTATTCACTTGTTCAAAATTTGTGAAATAAAGAAAGGAAGGTGGGAACCAAGGAGGAAGGAAGGGTATGAGGTATAGACACAGTTGCAGAGGTTAAAGTTATACACACGGTCCCTTAACAGAACAAGGCTCAGCACCAAAAGAGTTGAGAACAAAACTAGCGATTCAAGATTTCAAACAGGTAATTCCTGGGTGCAGGGGTAAATAAACAGAACTCCCTGAAGGTAGCAGTTCATGACCTAGCCTTGAAAGATGAAGAGGAGGATTCAGGAGATTGGAGTTTTAAGATTTGGGTCAGAGACACAAGTAAAAACCAACAGGTGGGCCAGTAACCCCTCCCACCTCCTTTTAGGAAAATCAAGCAACACTGCTCTCTTTCAGCCTCCACCCTGTCTTACCCTTCCATCCTTCCCTTTTACAGCTAAACCTTTTGTAGATAATATTCTCAGAGCTACCCTATGATTTTTGCTTGAGACATTCACCACTCATGGTCTCTCTTCACTTCATTCCTATGTGACTGAGTTGCCTTCTGGCTCGGCTCCCACTGACACTCAAGACTCTGTACTATCCACACACCTAGAATAGACTTTTAAAATGAGAAATCAGGTACTGTGCCCTGCTTTAAATCCCGCTGTGACTGTTTAGATTATTTAAATTAATTCTCAACCATGGCCTACAAGACTCTTCATCCATGGCCCCTACCAGCCTCTGAGATTCATTTCTTCTGGTCCCTTCATCCGTCATGCTTCTATCATATCTGCCATCTTTCTACACCTTGAGCACCCAAGCCATGCCTCCTGATAGGGCCTTTGTACTGAGGCAGGACTAGGGTGAGATACACTCAAGGGGGTGCTCACTTTTAGGTCCTGAGGAGAGTGAAAAAGTTGGCTTAAAGCTCAACATTCAGAAAGCAAAGATCATGGCATCTGGTCCCATCACTCCATGCCAAATAGATGGGGAAACAGTGCAAACAGTGTCAGACTTTATCTTTTTGGGCTCCAAAATTACTGCAGATGGTGATTGCAGCCATGAAATTGAAAGATGCTTACTCCTTTGAAGGAAAGTTAGGACCAACCTAGATAGCATATTCAAAAGCAGAGACATTACTTTGCCAACAAAGGTCCATCTAGTCAAGGCTATGGTTTTTCCAGTCGTCATGTATGGATGTGAGAGTTGGACTGTGAAAAAAGCTGAGTGCTGAAGAATTGATGCTTTTGAACTGTGGTGTTGGAGAAGACTCTTGAGAGTCGCTTAGACTGCAAGGAGATCCAACCAGTCCATTCTAAAGGAGATCAGTCCTAGGTATTCATTGGAAGGAATGATGCTAAAGCTGAAACTCCAGTACTTTGGCCACGTCATCCGAAGAGTTGATTCATTGGAAAAGACTCTGATGCTGGGAGGGCTTGGGGGCAGGAGGAGAAGGGGATGACAGAGGATGAGATGGCTAGATGGCATCATCGACTCAATGGACATGAGTTTGGGTAAACTCCGGGAGTTGGTGATGAACAGGGAGGCCTGGCGTGCTGCAATTCATGGGGTGGCAAAGAGTCGGACACGACTGAGCAACTGAACTGAACTGAACTGAGGGCAGGGTCATTGCACTAGCTACTCTCACTGTCTGGAACACTCAAGATTTTTGTAGGATTGGTTCTTTATTATTTTTCATCTCTTCAAATATTTTCCCAGAATCTTGTTTCTTTTTTTCTTTTCTTTTACAATCCATGGATACTTTAATACCTCAGTATCTATACTTTTGATTGGGTTTATTGATGTGCTGTCTTGTTTATTTTCTGTCTCTACATCCACTGGAAGGTCACTTTCATGACTGACTGCCTCACTCATCCCTGTATCACCAGCATCTAGCAATGTGCTGAGCATGTAGTAGGTGCTCAATAAATATCCAGGGAATGAATGAAGGTCACATAACACAGTGATTTCAGAAGAGCATCTGGGAGCTAGAAATGTGGGCCTGGCCAAGTCAGGCAAAGAAAAGTTAAAATCCAAAGCAAAGTACTTTGCAATTCAGGCCACTCAAAGCGAAGGATGTGAGGTTTTGATGTATGCATTAACAGGGTTTCTTTGAGAATTGATTTTTGTGTGTGATGGGATGTTGATGTCTTATGGAGATAGCCACTGGATAGAGAATTCTTGTTTTAGAGGCAGATACTCACAGGTTAAAATAAAATTCTATTCTGACTGTTCAGAGACTGGTGCATCCATTAATCAGTTTCTGCAGTAAAAATAGGGCACAGGGCAAGACTGTACATGTGAGGGCTTTGTTCCTGACTCAGTCTGGAAGAAAGGTTTAGCTGGAAAGCCCAAGAGTTCTGTTTCCATGTAGTTATAATGCATGAAAATATTTATTCTTCCATTTTCTTCTTTTTCTATTATGCTTTTTAGATACATTTCCATTCGTGGACTCCAAAGTAATAATTTTTCTCAAATATGTGTTGTTTTTTTTTAATAATCAAGTTGTTCATGTCAGAGATATACTTATCTATTTTCTGTACTGAACACATTGACAAACTTATCTTTCATCTGCTATGTGACTTTCAGGTTGTTCTCAGATGCAGTAAAAATGCTTAAAAATAATAGTATACCTAATATAGAACAGTCTGATTTTTAAAATGCCTCCTTACAATAGAGCTATATGGGATGTATCACAGGATAGCTTTTTCTGATCTCTACCATTCATTGTTACATAATCTTCCAAAGAGACTGAAGCAATGCTTGGGACCACCAATCGTTACCAGTACCACTTGAGAAGATTATGTTTCTAAGAAGAAACTAATAAAAACCAAAGAATCCCACTGTTGTGATGATCTTCAAATATACTATTTTTATAGGTTTTGAATGTTATAGTGAGAGAGAGGGGGAAATATAATATTCTATGCATGGGTAACTTTATTTGATTTAAAGTAAGTCCATATGTAGATGAACCCACTCCCTACATAGTAGGAAGGAAGGAGTGGCCAAAACCTCCTACTGTGCAAGATATTAGTCTCCCTAGATGATGATCTTAGGGCGTCTGAAAGGTTTACATGAATGAGCTCTCGGTTAGATCATCAAGCGTCTATATTAAGAAGCAAATGATATACAGGGGCGTTTCACATAAGCCATTTTTGACTGCTCTGTAGAGGTCAACTCTAATTTTAGATAGGGCCTCAGGAACTGAAACTCTCAAGCAGACCATAATTCTGGAATTCTAGAAAAGTGGAATGAGGTAAGAAAGCAACAACACAGCAGCTTACTGGGGATCCGGTTCTGATTAACCTGGGTTACTTTGTTCAAGTGCTTCTTCTATCTGGGATTTGGTTACCTTGCCCATAGTGCCAAGGGATTGGACTAGATCAAAGTTTTAAAACTTTTCTAAGCATGGAGCCCCCTTTTAGTACAGAATTATATGTGCTATTCCCATTCATGTACATGAAGCAGAAGAGAAAGTATTCTAGTTGAAGCAAGAACAAGGTAGGCTGTCCCTACCCTCTTGGCCTTACCCTTGACCAGAAAATATCACCTAGGTGCTTCCAATTCTATGATTTCAGTCTCCTAAGGCTGTAAATTGAATAGTAGAAATGAAAAGATAAAAGCTAGTTGAGAAAGTCATTTCACCTTGAAGCCTCATCTCTAACATACAAAATTGGACTGAATGATCTCTAAAGACTCTTCCAGCTCAAAATAAGTGGAAACCATGTGATTGTATCTCACTGCCAGTGATATTAGGAATTCACAAATAGACATGGAGATTAGTTAAATATGGAAATCTTTCCAGGAAGTAATACATCTAAGAGATGATTAATAACTGTATGACTGATAAAAAGGCTTGTTATCAAAATCCAAACATGAACCCAAGAATGCATCCTAAAAAAGAAGGCCATCATTTTAAATGTAACCAATGTAAAATTCAGAACAATATGAGCCAATATTTAATGAGTCCTTGCTGAGTTGCCAGGGCACCAAATTAAGTGCTTTAAATGTATCATATTAGAAATATTCACAATAACCATGTGCAGTAGGTCCAATTTTTATCCCCATTGTATTGAAGATGAAACAAAGGCTTGAAGAAGCTAAGTATCTTTTCTTAGGTCAGACATCTGCGACAAATATTAAAATTAGATTAAGAGTTCCACAATGGGTATTCTTAGATGTAGACTTGTTTGGGTCTGAGAAGTCGTGTAATAGAAGCTATGGTGGCTGAGAAGGGAGAGTTGGGACAAGGACTCACTGGTGAGTTTCCAGCACTGTTTAATGGAGTTCCTGAGCAGGGACCAGTAGGACTGCTCCTGTTAGCCTGGCAGACCTGCATGAATGACACACAACAGCAGCAGCAACAGCAGCAGCCTGCAACAATAACCACAAGGAGAGGACTGAACTTGCTCCTCTGGATTTTTCTAGTTTATCTTCACAATTCTTTGAAGGAGATAAAAGCCAAGTTCTGTTTTAGAGAGGAAGCAATCAAGACACAGGGAAGTGAAGCCATTTGCCCAAGGTCACAATAGTGGCCATGAGAACAAAAGCAACAACTTCCCTTGGGATCAGTGATTTCTAGTAGTTTGATCCCACACTGCTTTCTTGCCTGAAAACAACCATCAGAATCAACTTATCAGTTCTTCCAATGATACTTTACTTTTGGCTGCACTGGGTCTTTATTGCTTTGTATGGGCTTTCTCTAGTTGTGGCGAGCAGTAGTTGCTCTCTAGATGCAGTGCACAGATTTCTCATTGAGGTGGCTTCTTGTGGGGGAGTCCAGGCTCTGGAGTGCAGGTTCCAGTAGAGTGGCGTGTGGTCTCCAGTAGTGTGGTGTGTGGGATTAGGTGGTCCACGGCATATGGAATCTTCCTGGACCAAGGATTGAACCCATGTCCCCTACGCTGGGAGGCAGATTCTTATCCACTGTGCCACCAGGGAAGTCCTACAATGATACTTTATGTATACATATGTAAATACAAATAAACTTTCTTTCCTCCCCCCCCACTTCTTATACAATGGTAGCATATTCTACCTGGACTTCCCTGGTGGCTCAGATGATAAAGAATTTGCCTGCAATGCAGGAGACCCAGATTTGATCCCTGGGTTGGGAAGATTCTCTGGAGAAGGGAATGGCTACCCAATTCAGTATTCTTGCCTGGAGAATTCCATGGACAGAGGAGCCTGGTGGGCTCTACATATGCCTCCTAGCTTTTCTTTTGGTTGATTAGCAATACTTCTTAAAGATCAATCTATACTATATGCAAGGGGCTTCTTTGTTCTTTTTTTCCCTTTGATTGCATAATATTTTTCTGTACAGATAAAAAAATCATCTTGATGGACTTTTAGTCCCTTTCCATTTGTTTTGTCATTACAAACAGTGAGGAATGAATAACCTCATAGGTATCTCACTCTCAACATGTATAAGTATGTCTACATAGGGGTTCTTAACCAGGGGCGATTTTGCCCATCATTGGCAATGTCTGGATAAAGTTTTGGTTGTCATACCTGGGGAAGGAAGTGCCACTGCTGGCTTTGGTGAGTGGAGCTAGGGATGCTAAGTATCCTACAAGACACAGAACAAACTCACAGAAAGAATAATCCAGCCCAAAATGTTATTAAATGATAATGCCAAGATTGAGTAGCCCTGGTCTATAGAAAACATTTATAAAAATGGGATTGCTGTGTCAAAAGATATTTGCATCTCTTATTTTGCTGAACATAACCAAATTAATCTCCAAGGAAGTTGTACTAGTCAACATTCTTCAGGGTCATGTGTGAAATGCTTGTTTTCTCAAAAACCTCACCAACAGTGTTATCATATATTTTGATCTTTGCAAGTCTTAAAAATGGTGTCTCAGTAAAATTTATTTGTACTTACATTACTGTAGTGAATGAGCATCTTTTCATATATTTAAGAGTAATTTATATCCCTTTTACCCATCTTTCTATAATTTTTTAGTGTCTTCCATAATAATTTGGAGGAGCTCTTTATTAGCTAAAACCTTTGGGCAGACTAGTTTTCACTTTCCTTTTCATTGTCAAGAAATTGTTATCCACTTGCCAATCATTCTAGATAACGTATTCAAATCATTTCTGTTAAGAGTTTGTCATAGGGTCCACAAATATTACTTTCTGCTGCACATTTAGTCTTACCTTCTGTTCCCTCCATCAACCAAGTAACAAATGTTAATTGAATATCACCTTTATAGATTTCCTAAAATCTAATGACATTGTTATCCATCTATATGCTTTTGTTACTAACTCTCCAGTGCTTGAAAAAGATATAGAAATATATTCGTTAAAGCTCTTTAAAAAGCTGACATACCCTATTCTGGAAAGAAAGAAGGCTTTGAAAGAGCATTCAAAGACCAGAGGTGCTGACAAACAAAATGTGCAGGACATCTTCAGGATCTACTCTGTACCACTAAGTTCTTGCTCTTAATTTCTACATTAAGTCCTTTTCTCTCTATCCACTTGTTTCAGGAAATTTAAACAAACCTGGTTTTTAAGGCTAACATCACTGCTATCATTGCTGAGAAGAATGAGGTTTAGGATTATTCTTGAATTATTCTAGAATTCTAGAATTCTCAAAGACAGATATCCCATATAAAAGCACACAGAGCTGCCTTATTAATTTATGAAGAAAGTGGCTATCACTCAAGAAGAACATGAGAGGAAATTTCATGATCTTGAACCTCTATAGATACAAATGAGCATGTGGCAGGTGCTGCCTGGATGCCGCTGACTGTTAATGGGGGCGTGAAGAGCTTCATCATTTTGCACACCCAGCATGTGATATGTATCTCTTGGCCTTCTCCTATAGTCATCTGCCAAAACTGTATTACAGTGTAGTGTTTGTAAAATCTGTGACTGCTTTAAAATAGTACTTTTATTTTCCTGCTTAATAAATTTATACACTCACTGCAAAAACTTGAAATATAGTAATATATAACTTATACTGCAAAAATCTGCCATGATGTCATCCACAAAGGAGAACCAGGATAGCAGCATTCTTACCTGTACTATTTTTTTGATTATTGGACATATTATTATATATTTTATTATCTCTTTTCCTAAAAATGAGATGCTGCTTCCATCTATTGCTCTAAACCAGCTTTTTACATTTTAATATATATATATATTCCCTTCTGTATAGACTAACTTTACTCTTTGTTGATGGCTACAGACTGGTCACAAGATAGACGAACCATGACTAACGTGACCATTTGTCTATTGTAGATATTTAGGTTTCTCTAGACTTTTCAGTGTGATAAATAATGCCACGAGGAACATCCTTTTTCCTGTGTCTTTATGTATCTTGAATAAATGTTTCCTTAGGATAGATCCTATAAGGCAAATGTATTCCTTTATTTTAGATAACTGCTTTAAAATACAATAAAAGAAATACATGTTTATGGTAAAACAGCGAAACTGTATAGAAGGACAAGAGGTGAAAAGAAAGGCTCTCTTTCTACTTTCTACTCTCAAACCCCAGAACCCCTCCCAGGAGTATCTGCTTTTAATAGTTTCTTGTGAGAAAATGCATTCATAATTTTAATAGAGGGTCTCAAAATGCATCTGGAAACTGTACGAGAGTGTAGTCCTGTTTCCTTTTTTTTTCTTTTTCTTCTTCTTTTTTTTAAATGGGGGGAGTGGGGGATGGGTAGGTAAAATCCTTTTATTTTCAGGTAGTCAGGGTGCTACTGCTAACCAGATGGAAGACTGTAAGGGAAGCTTGAGAATTTTCCCCACAGCAAAACCAGCCTCATCATAAACCACAGTGTGAAAAGCCGAGTTGAGGAAAGCCACGACTAAAAGGTCTTGTGGAAAAAAGGAAAGACAAGAGGGCAGGTGTGGGATGGATCATAGTTTCCTTTAAGTCAGTCCAGAAGCCTCAAAATCTGCTACCTAGCTCCAGACCCTCCCAGAACTTTGAAGGTTAGTGGGAGTAAAGAGGTAGGTCCAAGGGAAGATAAACTGGGCGAGAAGAACCAGCAGCAGCTAGTTATAAATTACACTGGTATTCTAGAAGATGCTGCTGTATACCTGAGTTGCAATTGTCAGCATCTCCGTGACTACCCGAGAACTAAATGATTAACAAGACCTAAGAGAACTAAGCCCAGAGAACTGAGACAACTTGCCCAATATTACTTGTTCTTACAGGGATTCAAACCATGACTTTTCCAAGTTCTGAATCTCTTCTTTTCTTTCCTGCAATGTGAGGGTTCCCTTTGTTGTAAAAGACCAAAAGCTGCATTGGGAGACTGGGAGTGAACGCATGGGTTACCTCCAGCGTGCTTTGCAGAGATGAAACTAGAATCCAGGAAAGCCCCTAAAACCAATCTTAGAACTGATAGCCTGCATTCTGGTTGGGGTAGGGGACAGCAACCCCCAAGTTTCACCTCACATGACATAAGTTTCCATTTCAATTGCATCATTGTGCCATTTCAGATAGAGGCAATGGTTGTACCACACCCCAGAAGAAGCAATGAGTGAAAATTTAAAGTGCCTGATTAACATCATCATCAGAAAGACTTCCTCATTTCAAAGTGTGTTAGTCGCTCAGTCTTGTCCAACTTTTTGTGACCCCATGGACTCTTGCGCGCCAGGCTCTTCTGTCCATAGAATTCTCCAGGCAAGAATACTGGAGTGGATTGCTATTTCCTTCTCCGAGGTCATTTCAAGGAAGTTCTAATAAAGGTAGCATGTGGCTTCTTTTACAGTGTGATCCAAGAAAGTCTTAACCATCCCTCCCCTTTGAAAAACAGTTGGTTCCTTTTGAACAACACTTTCTCAGATGATGCCTGAAATATGATTGTCAAAATCTCCCTCTGGGCTTAAGTCTCTAATATCTGTCCTAATCCAAATTTCTGTGAAACAAGCCACGTCTTAAACTATCAGGAAGTTAAAGATTAGGTGAATGACTATCTGGGGAAGGTTTTGACAGCCCAGGGAAAGGGTAAGAAGAGAACTAATGTCATCACATTTGCTAACACGTGAGCAAATGGGACACAGTGGGGAGGACCAAGCAACAGGCCCCTTTTAAAGTTTTGTCCCGATTTTACAAATAATTGGCAAACAAATAACTCCAGAATGTCAAAATCACCAGGATCATCAGTTAAATATTAATGTCATTCTCCCAAATGGTGGTTCCCATTATATATTTGCCTGAAAGAAAATCCCCAAAGAAAAGGTGAACACATAGCGAGAAGAGGGTGAAATCTTGTTCTATGGGCACCATTTGGGGAAGGAAAGGATAGAAAGTAACACTTTAGTGGTTGATTTATCTTTTGAATGTAGGCTTACGTAGTTCTTTCAAATCCTCTAGTTTAACCCAATGATTCAAGGACTGTTATTATTACCACTTAAAAAAAAAAAGAAAGGCAACCAAAAAATTGAGACACTTGCCTGAGGGTTGCACAGATAATCTGGCAGAAAGGGTCTGCCTGATGTGAAAGTTCTGTTTCTGTCCCACTCAGCCTCATCAGAGGAGAAAGTTGAAGTTCTGCTGTTTTCAGAAGGGTAGAGATATCCTTTCATGGATAATAGATACATAGCTTCTTACTGATGTATCTGCTGGACTAGCTGAGCAGCTAAGGAGCCAATATTACACCAGCAAAGAGGGAGTTCTGTGCTCCCACTTTGAAACCCAACATAAGCACTACACAACCAAACAGGGCAGAAACAAATCTGCTGGGTCACAGCTTGGAGGAATCAACCACACAACTGATTGTTCAGCATTAGGTTCAGGGAATAAAAGTCTCCTACATTAAATCAGGGCAGGTACAACGCCATGAAGCAGTCATTAAGCACTCAGGTTCTTCAGTCATAGAATTGAGTTTGTATGCTCACTTATAAAAAGACTTGGCCCCTCTGAACCTCAATGTCCTCACCTAAAAAATGGGGAAATAATATTTCATAGGATCATGACCAAATAAGATGCCCTTTGAGTGCCTGAAGTATAGGAAATGCTCCCAAAATCTTTTGTTTTTCCTCCCTCTCTTTGAAAGAAAGTCACAATCCAAAATTCCATTTCATATATTAATATAAAAAAGAAAGGAGATATCAAAGACATTTGCACCAGCTCGACTTTGTACAACTATGTGGGCATCAAGCATCTTCTTGGATAGTGTTTGATACATGTCAGATGTCTGGGGTGAAACTCTGGAATAGGAGGACAACTTTGAATGTGGCCAGGAAAAGAGACAAGGTCAAGTGAAGTTCTGTGATCTTTCAACCAGAGGGGTGCCTGTTTTACTTGGTGTCTCTCTTTCTCTGGTGGCTTTTGTGTGGTTTCCTTGGAAGGTTTTAGGCTGGCATTTTTCAGAAATAGCACAGTTGTTTCAGATGATTACAGGCCATCACCATTTCCCAGAGATGAAGTCGTGTTTAGCTTGCTGACTGGCTGTCCCCTGTGCCCGGCTCAGGGAAGGCACAGATTACCCTGCTGTTTACAACTTAACAGATCTGAAGAGGCCTCAGGAATTGGAGAGACTGACCAAGCAGGAGAGACTGTGAGGGGGGAGCCTGATCATTCCTTTGAGAATGAGACTGAGCTTTGATGATGGAACATGACATCCATTTCAACAGAAGGCTCACCTGACAGTCTCTAAATATCTATGTTGGAACTCAAACATTAAGAAGTCAAAGGAGATCATCTGAGTTTGGAGAAATCTTCCTTGGAAATCTTGAAGCCACACTGCCCAATAAGGTAGCTTCCAGGCATGTGTGGCAACTGATCGCTTGTTGTGTGGAGAAGCCAAATTGAAATGTCTTGTGAAATATATGATTTCAAAGACTTAGTCCTTAAATGTAATAGGTCTCAATTTTTTATGTCAATGATGTGTAGAAATGATAATACTTAGAAACACGGGGTTAAACAAAGTACTGTGTTCTTAAAATTAATTATACTTTTTCTTTTTGCTATTTTTAGAGTGGCTAATAGAAAATTTTAAGTTCCCTATGTAGCTCTCACTATGTTTCTGTGGGTTAATGCTGCTTTAGAACTTCACATAGAATTTGGATCCCAATTTATCACTTCAGTTACTATTTATGTCTACTTGATGCCTTGACTATGATGATCCCAGGCTATTAACAACTCAAACTTATCCAGAAGGTTTCTACCCCAGGGCTTTTTGCTCTTGCTGTTTATTCTACTTTGTGCTCAGTCTCCTATATCTTCTCACATCTGGCCCCTTTTTCGATTTTCTGGTCTCTTTTCAAATGCCCTCTTTCCGGTAAGGCCTGTGTGACTACCAACTGATCATATCAACCTATCCTATTCTCCATAGAGCACTTTATATTGTCTACCTTTCTGACTAGAGCTCCATGAGAAAGTCTACTCTTTTCGTCTCTCTGCTTCCTGCACTAAGAATAGCCCTGGTTCAGAGCTGGCAAGAAATATTCCTGAATAGCTAAATGCACGAGCCTTAAGTCTGACTGAGACTATTTAAGCTGGGTTCCAACATGGCGCCCTTTGTTCATATCATCCTAATTGTGCACCTGTTGTGGACTAGCCACTGTGACAGACTTGAGGGACACTGTAACTGATGTCTTGGTCTCTGCCCTCAGAAATGCAGGACTCGGTAGGTTCCAGGGAGCAAAATGTCTGTAGACAGAGTTGTCATGTTACGGCCACGAGCCTTCTGTTGCATTTCGCTATGTACACTACTAAGGAAATAACCCAAAAGGGGTTAAAAACCAAGATAACCTCAAAGCTCAGACTCCCTGTTTACCACCTGTAGCTGCAGATGGTTGTTGAAAAGGCAGCTTTCTTGTGCTCTTCTGCTTTTGAAAACAGATTAACCATTCTGAAGACTATAATTATGGGCAGGATCAGGACATGTATTTAGCTGTGGAAGACTCTAAAGTTTGGGAGTTTGAGAAGATAGCTTGGCTCCAAAGGGCATATGTTTTAAGAGGTTTTTAAGGGAAGACTGATCTCTTAATACATCCTGAGATTACTAAAGCACGTTGAAGACCACTATGTAGAGGAGATGTCATTTTTGTTTATTTATATTCCATAAGTATCTGTGGGAAAGACATATACATTCCAAATGGTTAACCTTGGCTACCTCAGAGCTGTGGAGAAGGGTAGAATGCTAAGATACTAGAAATAATTTTATCACATGCCTCCATATTGCTTTATTTGTTACAATGAACATGGGTAGATTTTCTACTTTCAAAACTAAAGTTTCCAGAAAGAAAAATTTTTAGAAAGAAATTCCATAAAACTTCCCTGTATTTGATAGGGGGTACTTCTCACACCTTGACTTTTTTCATCTCAGTTCTGGGTCTCAGCTACTAAAGCAAAGGCCAGTCACCAAGCTTGGTACCAAAAAGTGGTAAGTAAAGTCTGAGCTCATTTCTGGAGAATCTAATGGTATCTTAGTTCCCCAAATACCCAGCAAGTGCCCTCATATATCACTGCTCTTTTGCCATAGTTAGGACTTCTTTAGCCTCTTTCCCTGGGAGGGTATCCTTTATTGAGAGCATCCATCATAAGCCAGGTAATTAGTTTACCTGTTCCTATTTTAGTCTGCAATCATTACTTCTAGGGTAGGTATAATTATCTTCACTTCTCAGATGTGGAAACTGAAGTTCAGGAAAGTTTGATGTATGTCCCAAGGTCACAGAGATGGTTGGAGGCAGAGCCTAACTTTGTCCCTAGCCCTTTCCAATCTTGTGCCCAATTAACCACCATTTGTGCTACCTCTTAAGCTATAATGAAGTGTTTTGCAACTTGTTCCATAACTGAACTAAACTCTATTCTCAACAGAAGCCTAATTCCAGGCACCTGTGAAGGGCTCCTGCTCTCCAGGAGCTTTCCCCTGACTAGCCTTCCATGGAGCCTGCTGGTCTACCAATCTAACATCTCCTGGGATCCAAGGACAAGGACCTTTAGAAATCGGTAACATGTAACATCGTTACAAGCCACAAAGACCATTATATGAATTAGTTATCAAGGAATACCTCCAGTAAGCTTCCAAGGAGATGAAACCTGGGGCCAGTATAACTGGATGAGATAGTAACAGAGCAGAGTCAGGAATATCCTACAGGGGTGCCATTGTGGGACCGTGGATAACCAAGGGACACAGAGAAGGCAGATGTAGAAAAGAAAGGTGCCACTAAAAGTATTTGTCACCAAGCAGGTAAGGCCTGAGCTCACTTGCTATGCTAGTAAGGCCAGGGATAGGCACAAAACAGAAAAAACTGGCACGTGTGGGGTCTGCACTACCCATTCTAGCCAAAAGTTCTGCAAATGCTGCTATTTGTCACAAGTTCACTGAGATATAAGACCCAGCAGCTCAATGAACGGAGGTCCGTCACTTCGTCAAGAAGATAATTCAAATAACATGTTCTCCCAGGAGTCTGCTTCAGAGTGTCCTTCTAAGGCACCAAGGGCCAAGAAGGAGCTTCTGGATATTTGCAGGGTTGGTTTACGATGGATCTTATCTAGTAATGGATTTCTAGAAGCCACCTGGACAAAAATATTGTCTTCCTTCTTCCTCAAATGGAATATGTTTTTCCTCCCCACAGAAAAAGCGCACTTTGAAGGGCTCCATCGAACTCTCCCGAATCAAATGTGTCGAGATTGTGAAAAGTGACATTATCATCCCATGTCACTATAAATATCCATTTCAGGTAAGTCCATCAGGCCAGGGGTCTAGTTCTTCATTCCTTGGATGGTGGTTGAAATGCTCAGTCACTGAATGAGAAGGTGGCACAGAGATGACTTAGACCACGCCCAGAAGAAATCTGCTGTGTTCTTTCAATGACACATTCATTCAACAAAGATTAATTACAAAATTTTGAAAAAGTTGTCATCCCTCATTTCCCTTTCCCTCATGTCTTCCCTACCTCAAAGAAAGTCCTAATTACTCTATTCCTAGGGGAAGGAAAAAAAATAATCAAGAGCCCCAAGCCTAACATTCTGTAAGCACAGTTTACTTAGAATTTCGGACAATAGATTACACTCCTTGGTTATAAATTGATTGGAAGTTATAGAATAAAAAGACTCAGATTTTATAATCTGAGAATTATCTGGAGTTGTGCTGTCCAATACAGTAGCCACTAGCCACATGTGAATGCTTACATTTAAATGTAAATTAATTCAAATTGCACAACATTAATCAGCTCTGAGTCACACTAAACCACAGTGAATGAGTAAACATTTCACATCTTCAATAGCCACGGGCTAGTGGCTAATTTATTGGACAGCCAAGATTTTAAATTTCCATCACTGCAGAAAGTTCTATTGAGCAGAGCTGATGGAGAGTATCTTTAGTCTTTAGGTCATGACATTGTCTAAATCTTGTTACCACTCTTGATATTTATGGTTCTGAAAGAGTGGGTATCTTCTTACGCATCCTGGGGTTACCATTCATGTTTGTCAATCTGAGGAGTTAATATTTCATTTTCAATATGGCATAGGAACAAACTTTTTTCCTACTAGAAAAGTGACCTCCACAAGTTGGAATTTTTAGTACTGAAAGTAAAAGGAGTAACACGTATTTTTCCAATCATTGAAACTCCAATTACTAATGCATGCATGAAAAAACCACCTGGTGAAATCCAAAGATCTGTTATATAGTTAATAGTACTGCACCAATGTCAATTTCCTGGTTTTAAAGACGTATTTTGTTATGAAGATACTGTCATTGAAGAAATGTGGGTGAAAAGTATATAGGAACTCTGTACTATCTTTGGAAATTCCTGAATCACTTATTTCAAAATAAGTTAAAAAAGAAATCTAAGTTATATATTTATCATCTAATATCTTACTCTTTCATATGCCAGAATTTCTTAATCATTGAAAAATTAATGTGAGAAATACGCTGCCTAGTTAAGTGGGGAACTCTTTTCTCCAGCTGTTTTAATGTAGTGATGGTTTATCTGCACAGCATTCAAACATCTAGATAAAAAGGGCACTAGTCCCCAGATCACCCAGATGTTTGGCTTTTTGACAACAGCCTGAGACCCCACTCTCAGCCCAGTAACCCAGAGGGGCCTCTGTCAGTCATCCACCTCCGACTTCACTGCTCACCCTGAACTCTCTGTGCATCTCCAGGTTGTTCACGACAACTACCTCCTGTATGTGTTTGCTCCAGACCGGGAGAGCCGGCAGCGCTGGGTGCTGGCCCTCAAAGAAGGTAACTGACCTCCTGTGCGACTGAATCTCTGAGACCTCTAGATCCTCAAGAATGCTTGAGTTCTATGATCAAATAAAGAGCAGCTGATGGTCAAATATTTCTTCCTTTTGGTGTTGGTGGGGACTCCAAAAGTTTCAACTTGGGCAATAACCAGCACAGTGCAGGATCAGGCAAATCCTGCTAGGCACCTGTTTTTGTAAGGCTCTTAGATAAGGATGTTTTTAATATTTTTTAGCGGTTCTATTTTAAAGGGTTATGTAAGTACCTCCACAATGTATCCGTTGTGTCTCCTGGTAAGCAAAACCAAACTATTTACTATTAGGCCCTTTAAGAAAATGTCTACTGACTCCTTGTGTTGAATGAAGAAAAAGAGCATAGGCCCTCAAGCTAGAGGACCTGGGCTTGAATCCCGGCTCTGCCACTCACTAGCCATGTGTGTTCAAGCAACTCAACTGCTCTGTGCTTCAGTTTCCCCATCTATTTTTAACAAGGAGAGGAGGAGGGAATAATAATAATAGTATCTCCTTCCCTGTATTATGCAAAGTAAAATAAGTCAGACAGAGAAAGGAAAATCCTGTATGTTCTCATTTGCATGAGTAATCTAAAACATAAAACAAATGAATATCACAAAACAGAAACAGACTCACAGACACAGAGAGCAAACTAGCAGTTTCCAGAGGAGAGAGGGGTGGGAGGAGGGGCAAAATAGACCAAGGGGATGAAAAGGTACAAAATATCAGTCATAAAATAAGTCACAGGAATGTAATGTACAGCACAAGGAATACAGTCACTATTTTATAATAAGTTTGTATGTATGTAATCTGTACATACATGAGTCTGTACGATTCATAAAAATATTGAATCACTGTGTTGTGTATCTGAAACTAATATTGTAAGTCAGCTATGCTTTAATAAATATTTTTTTTAAAAAGTACCTGCCTCCAGAGCTGCTAAGAGTAAGTCTCTTGGAACTGACCAGGTCCATAGTCAGCATCCAACAAATATCAACTGGTCTTAAAGGTTTTCGGATCATTGTAAGTGTACTTCTTAGGGCTCACCTTCTCAACAGCATAATCAGAACCAGCACAATATTTACATACATGAGATGTGGAACCAGGCTGCTAAGGAAAAAGCTCTAGCTCTGCCAATAATTAGTGTGACCTTGGACAAATTCCTTGACTTTTCAGTATCTCCATTTCCTTACTTGACTAGCAACAGATAGTCATAGGGTTATTGTGAGAATTAAAAGAGTTTGTTGTTGTTGTCCAGTTGCTAAATTGTCTCCAACTCTTTGCAATCCCATGAACTGCACCTCGCCAGCTTCCTCTGTCCTCCACTATCTCCTGGAGTTTGCTCAAATTCATGTCCATTGAGTCAGTGATGCTAGGACATGGCAGACACTTGGAATCATACCCAAAGAGAGCATTTAGTCTGTATTACTATCACTGTCATTTAGCCTGAAGGCCCAGCTTTGCAGGAAAAATAGATTCAAATATTAATCTAAGCAGCTACAGAGACTGATGGTAGGCAAGCCATCTGAAATCATGGGACCCAAGATGCCCTTATCTGAAAAATGAGAATAAATATACAAGTCTTATCTTCTTTCAAGATTGTTGTGAGTCTCAAATGGAAAGTGACAGATAAACTGAGAAGTCCTCTCAAGTTTAACATTCACAGGCACAGAACAAACACTAACATACAAAGTAATCAAAAGGGCCCCAACTACTCTCACTGGCCGCTCTCCCTCAGTGAAGGGATTTTACTCACAGGATGTTAGAGCTGAAACAGGCATTTGAGATAACCTGTCAGTTTTTTATACTTTTTTTTCCCACCAGGAAAGCCTCTCTTCTCCTGTACCAAAATTTGACTTTACAGCCACAAATCTAGAAAGGATAAAAGCAAAGTTGCTATGGGTAGAGATGGGAGAGATGGAGTGATGAGAATCACACCCACTCAGTCTTCCCTGAGTTCCCTAAGGCATTTTCGTGGGGCCCAGAGACCCCATCTAACAATCCCATGGCACAGTGGGAACTGGGAATCAAATGAGGATTTTGCTCAACCCAAAGACACACAACTAACCAAAGGCACAGCTGGATAAGAATCCAGATCTGCTGATGCCTAAATTCAATATACATGCTTCTATGTGCCCAGGAAAAAAGGCCATTTTTTTCTGGCTACTCTAGGTAATACTCATGCAAGTTCACACAGCAGGGTCCAATCTCAAGGAATTGTAAAGTTGGTGGCTCTTGAGTGACTGACCTGGAAATAACTCTTCCGCTGGTGCCAACTCCTTTCAGAAACCAGGAATAACAACAGTTTGGTGCCCAAGTATCACCCTAATTTCTGGTTGGATGGGAGATGGCGGTGCTGTGCTCAGATGGAGAAGCTTGCAGTGGGCTGTGCCCAGTACGATCCCACCAAAAATGGTAAGTGATTATGAATTCCCTTTCTTCTTTGTATAATGACTGACCGCTTTGCTAGTAAGAAGTAAAGGTTCTTTGCTTCCCATCACCAGGGGTGTCCAGGATTGAATGCAAAATTGCACATTTTCAAAACTTACAGAAGATAGTCATCTGCCTTTAACACCAGTCTGTTGGTGTTTTTTCATCTCCAATGTGTGTGTATGTGTGTGTGTGCACTCAGACATGTCCAACTCTTCACAACCCCAAGAACTATAGCCCATCAGGCTCCTCTGTCCATGGGAATTTTCAGGCAAGAATACTGGAAGGGGTTGCCATTTCCTTTTCCAGGGGATCTTCCTGACCCAGGGATCAAACCTGTGTCTCCTACTAACCTGCATTGGCAGGCAGATATTTTATCACTGAGCCACTGGGGAAGCCTACATCTTGAGGCTGATGTCTTTATAACTCCTTGTTACTCAAAGTGTGGTTCTTAGACCAGCGGCATCATCAGCACCTGGAAGCTGGTTAGAGTGCAAATCTAGGGCCCTTCGTAGGTCTGTTGGATCAGAATTTGTATTTTAACAATATCTGGATGCACGATTAAGTTTGAGAAGCATTGCTATACCCTCAAGTTAGGAAATTTGAAAGGCATAGTCTATTAAATCTGAAGTTGTAGAGACAGACTTATAGATATATAGAGATACACAATATTATCTATTAGCGTGGCATCGTATCACACGTGTTTATAACACAAGTTGAATTCTACACACTTGGAGGGATAAGAAAGTAAAACCAAAAATCTGCTTATTTTACAATGTGGTTTCTTCCCACCTCTACTTATTTGCCCTTGAACTCCACAGTCTCAGAGAGAAAGAGGCCTCAGCCTAAATGCAAAGTGGAAACAAAAGATGCTGTTCTTTGGCCTTTGAAGTCAAAGACCTAGGTCCTAGGGATTGGCGTTTGAATCATTTTTAATTTATGTATTGAATTTGGAAGGGGCGCATCCCAGATAGCTCAGTGGTAAAGAATCTGCTTGCCAATGCAGGAGATGCGGGTTCAGTCCCTGGGTCGGGAAGATCCCATGAAGATGGGAATAGCAACCCACTCCAGTATTCCTGCCTAGAAGATCCCACGGATAGAGGAGCCTGGCGGGTCACAAAGAGCTGGACATGACTGAGTGACTAAGCATGCATGCACGATGACTTTGGGCCCAGAATCCCTGATGAAGGGCAACTCCACTCTGATGCACACTTACATACAAAACACTCCCACTTATCACCACCATCTAGGGTAGATGGTGTGATGTAGAAGAAAGAGGAGGCTTGAGCACTCCAGTACCCTCGAGGTTACACAGTGAGGAAGCGTGCTGCAGAGACATGGTTGACTAGGAACGACGGATCATATGGATTGTTTTCTTCCATCGCCCTTTCCTCTCAGCCTCTCTTACCCTACTTAACTTTTCTCATCTGTCAGTTTCTTTTTTGCACTAAAACCCAGTACCTCAGATTGACAGCCCAAGGCGGATGTGCTAAATGTAACACGTGGCTGGGTTTTCTGCGGCTTCCTGAGTTGTAGCCCCTCTTAGTGCCACTTTAAAAACCACTACTTCTCACCCTCCACCTTGGGAGAGAAAGTTCAGAGTTACCAGTCCCTTGGCCCAGAAAAGCATTTGCCTAGTTTTAGAAGTCAATGATTCCCTACATTAGCTCTATGGACCATACAAAAGCCAATATCTAATGAAAAAGAAATAGGTTTTATGTGGGTGGAATCAACCACAAGGACAGGATGGCATGGGCTTGCCAGTGACTGAAAGCTCTTTCCAAAGTCAAAGTTGTCTCCAAATTCCTGCCAGAACCTTGCTGTAGGCCCTTGGATGGGTCACTTGGCTAACAAGGACCGTGATGTCCTCATCACTAAAATGGAATGGGAAATTTTAGGGGTCTTAAGGTGAAATATTCTCTAAACCCCTTTCCAATTCTGAAATCCTTTGAATCTGTTTCCATTTTGCAATTTTCTCCATGCGTGTAGTGGCTATTCCTAGGGACACAGTATTCCCCTCCACTGCGTGGTACACACACGATAGAGGTGCACGGAACATCGGAATGGCTCACCAGGACAGGGTTGGTCATGCTGAGCTCCTCCCCAAATGAAGCCAGGGTCTAACCGCTGCACAGTCACTCTGCTGATGGTCCTGCTTTTGCAGGACCTCCTGCCATCTCCTCATCTGAGTCTGTTCTTATTCTCCCTTCTTCTGGTTTGGTTTAAGTAATCTCATGCACCATAGTTTTGACAGACTTAAGAGCAGTTTTCAAAAAGCAAGGCTTGTAGAATTCCCAGTGTTGGGCACAAATACAATGAGGGTCTAAGAGGACAGGGCTTTGGGATGAAAGAAAAAAAAAAAAAACATCTGGTGTGAGTTCCAGCCCCTCAGTATCCTTGCTCTGTGACTTCATATTTGTTACTTAACTTTCTGAGTCTCTTAGCCAGTTTTCTCATCTGTAAAGTGGGAATGATGATAATAAATAGTTACTTTCTGGAGTTGTTGGGAGGTTCAGTGGGGTTGGAAAAAGTTCTTAGCACAGCTGCTGGCACTTCGTGGGCTCTCTGTAAATGGTAACCGTGTCTGCTAGTCATTCTTTTTGTGGAAAGAAGAATCTGAAGCTGAGATAGTATGCGTGTGTCTGACTGGGAAGTAACAGAGGTCACTGCATTTAAAATAGGCTCTGTTATATCAAACCTCAGGCTTCCCAGGTGGCTCAGTGGGTAAAGAATCTGCCTGCAATGAAAGAGATGAAAGAGATGCAGGTTTGATTGCTGGGTCAGGAAAATCCCCTGGAGGAGGGAATGGCTACTCAGTCCAGTATTCTTCTGGAGAATCCCATGGACAGAGGGGCCTGGCGGGCTATAGTCCATGGGGTCACAACAGAGTAAGACATGATCGAAGTGACTTAGCAAATATTCGACCAACAGCAGCACCCACGTATGCAGCCAGAACTAACCCCACATACAAGTTTTACCACATACAAACTTCACACAGAGGGGAAGGAAGAAAGGTAAGAGCAAGGCCAGAGGAAGAAGAGATCAGGCACCGAACACTCAGGGCTGGAAAGTGCCCAAGACCACCCAGCTTGTATGTGGTGGAGTTGAGGTTAAGGTAACTGGCTCTTGGCACCAAGTTGAGTGCTGTAATGGAACCATGTTTCCCACTATGTATGTATGTTTCCTTTGTCTAAGTTAATTGCACACCTAATACCCCAGTCTGCCCTTGATTATGGAGAAGGCAATGGCAACCCACTCCAGTACTCTTGCCTGGTGAATCCCATGGATGGAGGAACCTGGTAGGCTGCAGTCCACGGGGTCGCTAAGGGTTGGACACGACTGGGCGATTTCACTTTCACTTTTCACTTTCATGCATTGGAGAAGGAAATGGCAACCCACTCCAGTGTTCTTGCCTGGAGAATCCCAGGGACGGGGGAGCCTGGTGGGCTGCCGTCTATGGGGTCGCACAGAGTCGGACACAACTGAAGCAACTTAGCAGCAGCAGCAGCAGCAGCCCTTGATTAAGGTGTCAGCACAGGGTCTGGGCTCCAGTGTCAATGTATGAATCTCTTCTCACCACATCCCAGACACAGCTGCCCAGTTCCAAGTCAACCCCCTGCAGAGATACAGTGCTCACCACCTGTTGATGCCACCCACCCCCTGCTTTTCTGTAAGTGTTCAAGAAGTCTTTGAACCGAGCAGAAGCCTAGGCACTGCATCCCCGTACCACACAGACACACAGCTTCAGTCCACTGATTCCACACTGGGCCTTTTTAGTGCCTTAAACCAGGAGTTCCTAACCTCTGAGATCTAATGCCTGA
Source organism: Bos indicus (assembly GCF_029378745.1). NCBI lineage: Eukaryota > Metazoa > Chordata > Mammalia > Artiodactyla > Bovidae > Bos > Bos indicus. The sequence continues at coordinate 68,679,520 of NC_091766.1, forward strand.
TGATCTGAGGTGGAGCTGATGTAATAATAATAGAAATACAATGCAAAATAAATATAATGCACTTGAATCATCTGCAAGCCACCCCTTCCCCCACCCCACCCCCTGGATTCCTGGAAAAATTGTCTTCCACGAAACGAATCTCTGGTGCCAAAAAGGCTGGGGACTTCTGCCTTAAAGGAGAAATCCTAAAAGACACAGATGAAGAGATAAAGGAAAGAGAGAGGGAAAGGGAGAGAAAGAAAAAAGGAGAAAGGAGGAAAGAAGGAAGAGACTGCAGAGAAAGCGAGACATGGAGACACAAAGACATAAACACAGAGAGGTGTTGGGGTGTTGTCTGGAGGAATCGGCAAGAACAAATACTCAGAGCCTTAAGATAACAGCCTTCTCACAAAGCAACACGATGACCTCTCACCTCATCCACCCTCTCTCCAAGCCCACAGGGGCATCAGGAAGCCAGTGAGTCACGGTCCCCCTGAGTTACCAATTCCAGGTCCTGGTTCAGCAGGTGGAAGTGCCTTTGTGGAGGCTCCATGCCTCTGGGGAAGGACATACACTGAGACCCGGGGAACCCCTCTGCACTAGGCTTTTCCTGGGGTACAGGAAGAGGGGCTTCTGGAAGTCTCTGGTGTCTCCTGGAAAACTAAATCAGGAACACGCAGGCTGAAAGAGATAAAACCCAGGCCCTGTGTCTCATCCTTTCCTCCTGCTGTTCTCTTTGGGGTCTCTTTTCTCTGAAAAGCCCCCAGCCGTTCATCTCCAGCTGGGCACATTCGGTTTCATGCTCATTTTCTTTTTCTGTTTTTCTTGTTTCAGCTTCAAAGAAGCCTCTTCCTCCTACTCCTGAAGACAATAGGGTGAGTGAAAGCACAGGTCTGGGCGCGGGGAGGCGGGGGCCCAGGGCACCTCGAGCTGCTGCTCTGGTGTCGTCCCGCTTGGGTTTCCCATCTGCTCAGGTTTCTCAACCGTGACCTCGTTGTGATGCAGCTGAACTCAACACTGTGGGTTTCCTGGGCCCAGCTTGTCTCCTGGGTGGGTCCAAGTAAAATGACCACTCAGCTGCCAAAATCTTCACTCCACCGCCTTCACTCAACAAACACTTCTCGGTATCATACTGTGCATCCAAGTACCTTGACTAGGCTGGGGCCTAATAACAGCTCACAGCCACATAAAATGATGTATTTACTCCACCCTTTGACAGACAAGCATTTTGGAAGCATACACCTGAGAACACCTCAAATTCTTCAAAGCAGGTCCACACTTTTACTAGTTATTTCAAAACTCACCCTCTGTTCTGGCCACTTCAGAGGGTTATAGTTTTATTCTCATGTGAAAGCTTGGGAAAGCAAGTCCCACGAGAAGTTATCCCAAGGCCATTCGGTAACTTAGTAGTCAAGTTAGTAGGCTAGAGGGTTCCTGGTGTGGTGGTCTTTAACTCGAGTGGTCGTTCCCAAAAGTGTGGTCCCTGGACCAGCAGCATCAGCATCACTGGGGAGCTGGTTAGAAATGCAGATTCTCAGAACTCCTTCCCCCCCACCCCAAACCTCATCACCCCATCAGACCTTTGACACGCAAAACTTTAGGGAAAGGGACCAGTAATCTGCACTTTAATAAACCTCAAGGTGATTCTAAGGCATGCTGGAGTTTGAGAAACACTGGTCTAATATACTGACTTGCAAGATTTAAGTGATATCAAGTCAATTCTCGGGAAGCTATTTAGTCAAAAAGACAAAACAAAACAAACCAAAAAATAGGAGAAAAAGCAATCTTAGCCCTCACTTTATGGTAATACCAATAACAATATCCACATTTGAGTAACTGGTCTTTATTCTAGAATATACTGATTCTACTCCCTCATGCTTCTTCCTGAAGGGTGAGCCCTGCTTTTTTTCCAGCCAATATGGTAACATTTCAAACACTGGCAGCTTCCCCATAAGAGAAGTTTTACATCGCTCAAAACTGGGATGACTTTTAGATTTGTTGTCAGCCCTCTCTCACACAACAAGAAAGAAGTGTATTTAAATTGCAGCAGAAAATGGGCTCTTTTCCATTTTACTTCATTCATCTCCTAAAGACCATTTCACCATCACCCTTGAAAATATGGTTTGGAATCCCACTGCCCTGGCTTGTGGGTGGTTCCAATAGTCCCACCTAAACCCACATCTCTGCACCTTAGGCTGGCTTGCTCCTTCTGGTTTTTCACTATTAGTGAAGGTGAAAGTCAGAAAATAGGGCCTATCCACCGCCCCTTGGACACCACCACTTGGCTTCTCAGACTTCTTGGAGGAGCAGCTTTAGGACACCAACCACAGGGCTATTGGAATCACGGTTGCAGTTTCAATCACACATCTAAATCCACAGCAACATTTATCTTGAATTACTTGAAATCACTTCTCCCATCACCTTCATGTTCTGTTCTAGACTAAGTGATGGCATCTTGAGTTGGCATCTATAGAGGCTATACTTTTAATCTGATCTGAGCAACAGGCCTGATGCTTAGTGTGAGAGAGACTATGGACTGGGGACAGTTCTCGAGGGTGGAGGGTGGCTATTATTGGTCAGGATAGAAACCATCCATGATCAGAGTAGAGAACTCCAGGCCTCTCTAGCCTGTGGGTGCAAATGAGGTTATGTTTCACTCTTGGTCTCCCCACGTACACAAGAACTCAGCCCTTCTTCGAGGCCCATCCCCATCAACCCAGAAGGACTTCCTGAGGGGCCACCCAGGCACATGTCTGCCTATGCCCTGGCTTCCTTGTTAAGTCACACTACCCGTGCCACTCCCACCTGGGAGGGCCCAGTCTCAGCTGGGTGGAGCTCTCCCCAGCTGGGGTCAGGAGCTCTCAGAAGTCAGGACCATTCTGAGACCAGCAGTGGAGTGGCCAGGAGACAGGACCATTCTCCCATTCCATGACTCACCTCATCTCCTGGGCTCCCAAATAGCCCTTCTGGAGCCCAGAGTCTCAGTTTCTCCAAATGCCATCCCTTCATTTTCTCAGTATAATCTCATGGTTCTCAATCCTATCAGACCCAGTACTCCCTTTTTCTGACAAATATTTTATAAAGCCCCCTTTATTATAACAAAAAGAAAGTAAATAGGTAATACCACTTATGTAAACACATACTTTCTAAAAGAACCAATAAATGTTCTAACCATAATGTTTAAAAAAGAAAATGAAATAACTTATACAAACCCATACATATTTCTATATATAAATATTGGGCATGACTATACTGGACAACATAATAAAACACACCTGTATTTGAATCCTGTTAAATTTGGCAGCTCAAATGCAACTGTTCTAGTAATGTAGTATCAGTGACTCAAAGACAGTACTACCATCTGTGATACACTTTCCAAAAGAGCAAACAACTCTTGGTCAAGTTCTGAACTAAACAAAGTGTAATCCACCCTCCACGTAAAGGGTGGCTGCCTCCTAGGAAACTAAGTGCTTTATATAAGGTGGAGGTAGGATCTAGGTCAGAGTGTTATTGTACATTATTACTGCAAGCGGCCTTCTCTGGAATATCGAACAGGACGTTCAAAAGTTGTGGGATGCTGCATGTGGGATGCTGCAGGGTGTTTTGCATCCTTGACCCTCTCCCATTCAATGCTAGTAGCCACCTCAACCTTTGCGACATTCAAAACACCGCCACAGATGTCCAAAGTACTCCCTATGGAAAGGTTTCACATTGTTTGAGAAACCTGCTCTGATCTTTGTCTTAAAAATAATTAATCAACCAGTTGGATCTATAATGAGATGAATACCTTACTATATTTTTCCTTTATCCTCCTGCCCTTGAACACAATTCCTTCCTCCATTAGCTGTTAGGATGACAGCCTCAAGCTCAACAACTCTTATCTGTAGTACTCAGTATATCATCTCACAAGCTCCACAAATAATCTAGGCTTCAAATCCAAACTGTATCAGTATGACAAAAATTTTTTAATCCCCGATATTTTTATGCCACCAAATACTTCAGTGCACTCAGAGAACTTCTGATTTCCCATCACTGACTCTCACTCTAGCCAGTGATCTCAGTCTCTTCCCACATTTGCTATCTCACAAAGCCTGCTAACCTCTAGCAGGTGTGCCCACCCTGAACACTTGTGACTCCTTTACATGAGGACCTCTTCAGTCTTTAATATCTCATCCTAAGAAAGATACTGAAAAACAGTGATACAAGCAAGAGAGCCCACCAGAGGAACAAGAGATCCCATGGGATATAGTAGAGAAAGCAAAAGAATAATTCAATTGCTAAACTTGTCCCATCTGGGCCTCAGTTTCCCTATTCTAAAAAAAAGAGTGGACTAAATGATCTCTCAGAGGCATTCCAGCTCCAACAGTCTGTAATTCTATGGATCTGGACAAACCCAAAAATAAAACTAGGAAAGCAGGAACTAAATGATATAGTGTTGACTTCATCACCTTTGCCAAGAATGTGATGCTTCTAGCAGAGAGTCTGTGAATTATGACATGGCTTAAGTAGAGAAACAAGCAGATTTCTGTGACGAGCATGGCTGCCTGGAGCTCACTGAGAGTCCGAGTTTACCACTTGGAATGGGAGAGGCAGCGAATTCCAGGTATTGCGTGTCTTTGTGTCCTATTCCGTATCGTGAGCCTGACAATGAGAAACCCAACTAGAGGAAGGTGAATGGACTCAGTGAGTATCCCCAGTGGATCTGAGGAACCGGTGTCTGACTGGCATAGGTCCAAGAGCAAGTTACAGCTCAGGGACTTGCTGACCTTGTTCCCCAGGTTACCTCCTTTCTCACATCTTTGCTTGATTTTGTCGTCTCGCTCCTCCAGCGGTCACTTCGGGAACTTGAAGAAACTGTGGTCATTGCCCTGTATGACTACCAAACGAATGATCCACAGGAACTCATGCTACAGCGCAATGAGGAGTACTACCTGCTCGACAGCTCTGAGATTCACTGGTGGAGGGTTCAGGACAGGAACGGGTAAGGCGCCTGGGTGGCTGCTGTCCCAGCTTTCAAGGGGAGGTGGGAACAAAGACAGTCCTGCCTCTCTCAGAGCGACCATGGCACTGAGTTAGGAGAGGAGAGCAGAGACAGAGGAGGAGAAGGAAGAAGTTGCTGAAAAGGGTCTTCCCCTTCTCAGAAGAGCCTGGGAGGCAGTCACTCACCATACTTACTCCCTGGACCTTATCAAGCCCTCCCAACCTCCAAACTCATCTAAAAATCTTCTGGGTTTTTCCACTGATATCCACAGTTTGGGAGAACAGCAACTTGTTCCACAAAGCACCATTGTTTTTGAGTGCTTAAATGAGGCTGAAGGTGTATATGCCATTGTGAGGGTCTTATTGTTGGTGGAAGCAAAAGGCATGTACAGATGGTGCAGACTGGTGGTTACATTAAGAATAATCAGGGAAAAAATACTAAAGATTTAGTTAAGCCAAGAGCTGTGAACTAGCCATCCATATGATTCACAGAGAAAATAAAGTTGTACAAATACAATTTACCCTCAATGGGACTTTTGAATGAAAAAAAATCTTATGACCCCTTATCTGAACTGAACTATAAGAAATTACTGTTACTGACCTTTAGAATGCTCTGGGATGTATATGAGTTTCATACCAGTGGTTAGTTTAAAGTTATCAGATTTACACTGCTTAATAAGGCTGTATATTTTCCTTTAAAGATCAGAGATATTTACCTATGTCCCAGAATATTCTCCAGAAGATGATTTCAATAACTGCATAAATCCAACATAAAAATGTACCATAATTTAGCAAATTTCCTTCTTGGGTGCTTAGGCTGTTTCTAATAATTTGAAAATATTAACAATGCTACAATAAACATCTTTATATATTAAGGGTTTAAACATTTTCAAAGTATAAGATTATTATTAATTTTAACATAGTTTTTAAAAGATAATGAAAACACTCCATTAGTGCAATATCTGGATAGCCAATGTCGATGTTTTATATTACAAAAACTAACAACGAGAGAAATATACATAAAAAGAAGCCACCCTCCATTTGTCTGCACATCAGTTCTAAAAGTATTCATTGTTAAGTTACTTGTGCATCCTAGGCAAAAGAGTTATACATATAGAAATGCATCCTAATTTTCATTTGCATTAAGGTGATTCATTTTGATCTTCACCTTGCTTTTAACTTTTAATGATATATCTTAAAGATATTTTCATATCAGTGCATACAAATCTACCTTATTTTTTAGGTAAACATATAGTTCTAGAATGTATGATTGTATTATAAATATTTAAATAATATTTTATAGTGGGACATTTAGTTTCCAGGTTGCTTTCTTTGTTGTTTCACACAAGGCTGCAATGAAGATCTTGCATTGTGCATGCTCATGTAACTTAGAAATCTTTTGAAATACATATACTTTTGAAAACATATTTTTTCTTTGAGAAAAAATACATAACTCACATTTCTAACTATGGAACTGGTGAGTCAGACTATGTGACATCTTAATTTTAGAAGATAAATCCCTCAAAAAACTTGCCAAATTTTACATTCCCCACCAACAGGGTATTGGAGTGCCAACACCGAAGTGAAAGTGTTAGTTGCTCAATTGTGTCCAACTCTTTGTGACCCCATGGACTGTAGCCCACCAGGCTTCTCTGTCCATAGAATTCTTGAGGCAAGAATACTGGATGGGGTAGCCATTGCCTTCTCCAGGGGATCTTCTGGATCCAGGGATCAAACCTGGGTCTCCTGCATTGCAGGCGGATTCTTTTCCATCTAAACCACCAGCGAAGCCCAACATTGGGTATCATTAAACTTTAAAAAGAGGGGCCAACCTGATGAGTAGAAAAAGCAGTACAAACATTTTTAGGGTAAAGACTTTACTTTTTACATATATCATAACTTACATTCTCAAGGCACCTTCTCTTTAAGTACCCTTATCAATTCCATTGCAAGGGAAGTAAAGGAGGGTTAGATCAAAAACTGTGGTCTCAGAGGCAGTGTCACTTGCTTGCTGAGAACAGACCCAAAAGCCCCCTCACCTGGAACCTCCCTGTCTAGTTAACTTGGGGAAACAAACAAGACCAGTCACATCACCTTTTCTTTGCCTATTATGGGGAGGCTCATTTCAGAAACAGGTTCAAGATTGCCTGGCTCCACAAACACCAGAGGAACTTACTAAGAAATTCATCCCTTCAACCAACTGACATTTCTTTAGTACACCTTATGTGCCAGGAAATTTCTTCTCCTAGGTTTCACTTCCCCAAATGACAGTTTACACTTTGTTCAATGGCCCGCAGAAAGGCTCAGCTCTGTACTTCAAAGGGCATCGCAGAAGACACCCCAGAGGCCAATCAGGGTGTCTGGGAATTTCCCTAGTGTGCTTTGTAATAGTGTGGTACAGCGGAAAGTACACAAGATGCAGAGACAGAAGACTCGGACTTGAATATCAGCTGCTTTTGTTATACAGGACCTTTGGAAAAGTCACTTAACTTTTCTGAATCTATTTCCTTACCTGTAAAATGCAGATGATAATATCAGCTTTCCATCTCAGAGTGTTGAGAAAATCACTGAGATAAAGAAAGTGAAAGGGATTTGTAAATTCTATATCCACACACAAGAGAATTATCATCATTTTGTAGATAATCCAGTTTTGGTTGGGATATTAAAACTGTTATTTTATATGAAAGCAAAATAGTATTTGACCTAGTAATATAATTGTAAACATATGGTGTGGCAAAAACAGACATAATTAAAAGGAAATCCAAAAGAAAGACATAAAAGACAGCATATCTGAGAACAAGTTGACTCCTATCAGTTGGAATTGACTACCTTGAGTGCTGGCTTAAGAAGGATTCTGAGGCTGGATGTTCAGTTCTCCAAAGAAAGCATAATACCATGACTGACTAACTGTGGGTATAAGATACAAGATATCAGGTATTTGGTATTACCATTCTTCATTTCTTCACTCCTCCAAACAATTCTGTGAAATAGATTACACATTTCCCATTAAACAGAAATCACTAGATTGAAAAAAATTCAAACACTTAATGGAGTAAAGAGCAAGAAGTTAGGAGACATCTTTTCACAGAATGCACAGTCTGGGGGGATTTTATGTGTAAACTAGTTTAGGTCCTTCATTTTACAAGTACAGAATCAGAGGCCTAGAAAGTGGAGGAGACACTGCTCTCACCTTGTAGTATTAAATGTGACAGTGAATGTGATAGTGTTTTGAAAAATATCTACACAAGTGTAAAGTATTTTGATGTTCTTACCAGTCTCTTGATCCATATGTCTTTGTTTATACACAATTTATTCCTGCTCAAAAGAAACTCCTAAACCCAAATCCAACATAGTTTTATTTTGTTTTTATCATGTTTTATCATTTATGTTTGAAGGAGCACAAATAACAAAAAACATTAGGGAGGCCTTGAATTAAAAGTTTACATGGTTGACTGACAGTATCTTTTGTGACCTGTGGTTGGAAATAATTCTTTATATTTTAATTATTTTGGTTTCCTAACTATAAAATGCTAGCACTAAAGTGGAAAAATACTGATTATAACACACACACAGAGATGTTTCCTATTAGAAAATAAAGACTTAACATTGATATTTTTTCCAATAGAGGAAATTTTCACAATGAAGAGATTAGCAAGCAAAGCTAATAAAGTAAAGTGACTATTTCTTATTTATTATGGCTCAAATTTTAGTAATAAGATCTATATAGCCTTTAACAATAGCAGGTTGTTATTTTTAGTAATTTTTATTTGAAAATTTTAAAATGTCTTATCCTGAAAGCTAAACAAGAATTCTTCATCTTTAAATGACATTTAGTTGATTAAATCTATGAAATGGAGATGTAAAAATTAGCTTTGTATTAATATAAACACTCATTTCCCTCTAAACAGGCATGAAGGATATGTTCCAAGCAGTTATCTGGTGGAAAAGTCTCCAAATAACCTGGAAACCTATGAGTAAGATTTTTTTTTTTTTTTTTCAAAAATTGGTGCTAATTGGTCTTCTTAGATTAGGAGTGTCATTGGTTAATTATTAAAATACCAGTCATTTTCTTGACTTGCTTCCATACTCAGAACCCTAAATAAACAGCTGGGGGTCACTTTAAATAGGAGAAGGGGAAGGATATGTGTTCTCATCTCCCCTTTTACCAAACTAATGTTTTCAGATGCCTGCACACGTTGTAGTCAAAGAAAAAGTTTCTCCTGGAAATTCCAGGAATATTGATCTTACACTATGAACATTGGATCTAATATAGACTGATTTAAAACATGGTTTAATGCAATACTTCCAATACCAGCAGACAAACAGATAGGTATTAAATATCTGCTTAGTTTGTGTCATTTGTTTCAGACTGTTATTTAAAAGGAGAGTTCACAAGCAGTTTTAGTGGAATTATTCAATGTTTAATAAAATCCAAATGTGGAGAACAACATACTTACCATGCGCATGTATTTACCAGCTCAGTTGCTAGAAGGCCCAGAAGCAATAATACTAGAGTTGCAACATGCACACTCAGGTTCTGGTTTTTAAATAACACTTCCCACTAGAAACAACTGGGACTTCCTGGAGAAATGGCTTGGAGACTCGGAGTCAGGGCAAGGAAAGAACAAAGATGAAATTGGAACATTTTGATGCACCAAAATATTAAAGAAGTACCCTCTAATTTTTTGTTGTTAAGTAAAGTGAACACATTGAGTGAGCACAGAAGTCAGATTAAAAATGCCTCTTCTGACAAAATCTGGATAATCTGAGTATCAAAATAAATAATGACAGTAATGAACTACAATCACTGGGTAAAACAAGAATCTATCATAAATAAATACTTTGATAACTAAATAAATAACGGGACAAGAAGAAAAAAACTCCTTCTCACCGTGAAATGCCAAGGAATGAACGCAGAAGGAGTTTTAAAGTGAAAAACCATCTTTTTATAACTTGAAGTACCAACTGCTTTGGGCAAGAATCATCAATAAAAGTTACAAGTAGGTGGTAAAAGTTTGATATTCACATAGTTTCAAATTATCTTCCTACAAATCACTTATTAAAAAAAGGAAATACCTGGCAGACCCCATCTTAACTAAACAATCCAAGTTCACATCAATAAGGGGGCAAGCAGACATCGTGCAACTCCTGACATGATACACTGAGAAGGACACAGCATCACTTCAGTGATATTCCCACCCAAACATGCGTAACCTGAATTAGTCATGAGGAAACAACAGACAAATCCAAACTGAGGCCAACGTCTACAAAATAACTGCCCTGGGCTCTTCAGAAATGTTAATATCATGAAAGACATGAAAGACTAAGAAACTGGTTCACATTAAAGGAAACAGAAGAGATGTAGTAGCTAAATGCTCCAGTAATCCTGGGTCAATCTTGAACCATAAAAAAGCAAACCAAAAAAATAATGATATAAAGCATATTATTGGGACAACCAATGAAATCTGAATAAAGTCTAAAATTAGGTAACAGCATTGTGTCAGTGTTAAATTTCATGATTTTGGTAATTGTACTATGGTTATATAAGTGTATATTTTATTTCTTAGAAATACATGCTGAAGTACCTATTAAAATAATGTTCCAGTTTGGACACACTGCAGTTTGAAGAACTCTATTTTAGAAGATACAGGGAGTGAAAGTAGTTAAAGAATATTAATTATTTTGGTCCATTTCATTTCTCCTTCAAACTTATACATATTTCATTTTTTATATTAAAACATAGATAAGGAAAGAAGGAGCCATGTGAGAACATGCACATGACAAATAATGCCATGATTATGTTCCTTAGGAGTTAACAGATTGTAAGAACTGTATCTGGCAGGTGTAACTCCTGAAAGATGTGAAGTCGGGGGCTACAGCATAGCAAGCTAGGCTTTTCTCGGGGGAGACAGGGAGCCTTTAATGCTTTTCCTTAAGTCCTTGGTACATGACAGTTACAGGCTCTATATGGTGGTGATAAGAGCATGGGTTCTGGAGCCCCACTGCCTGGGTTCACATGCTGGCTACTCCAGACCAGCTTACTGACCTTGGGCAAGTCTCATAACCTGCTGATAACACTTCCTGACACTGATAGATGAGCTCTACATTAGCTAATTATTCTTTGCAGTCCTGAAGTTCTCACTAGGATATGGCTGGAGCTTTCCCCTAGCAAACTTTGATGGAGTCCACTCCAACTCGATTGGACATGAGTTTGAGCAAGCTCCAAGAGCTGGTGATGGACAGGGAGACCTGGCGTGCTGCAGTCCATGGGGTTGCAAACAGTCAGACACGACTGAGCAGCTGAACTGAACTGAACTGAACTAGTCAGAGATGTGATTGCAGCCTAGTTAACAGCCAATGCAAAAGAGAGTAATCAGGGCATACCCAGGAAGCCAACGTTCATACTGAGGCTGTTTTAAGGGAAACTTTATAAAAACTCAGTTAGTGTCCTTTTATAAACCTGCATAATACTAGCTTAGAGTCATCAGTCATGAAACTTCCAAAGATGATACCACATTGCATTTATCTGTTACATGTTATCTGTTGTTGCTTGCTTGAGTATAATGTTTCACACGTCCAAATTACTGGCCAGCCAGGCACAGAGCTGGGCTACTAGTTTCAAATGCTCTGAGATGTTTGAAGATGAGCTTTTAGCGCTATGTATGTTGATGAACCCAAACTATAAAAATGACATTGAATCCATAATATACTTAGATTTGCTTTTCCCCACTATCCAAATCATTTCATCACAGTGCATTGGTTCCTAAAACTGTCTGACATGAATTGTTTCATGGTAAGATCTATTCTTTGGTAGCAATAAATCTAGAAGTTATCTTTCTTTTCTTTTTTTTTCCCATTTATATATTTAATCTATTATTCAAATTGCTCATAGAAAATTTGATTTTAAAACTTCTTCAGAGAAGAGATGAGCCACTTACCCTGAGAAAATTAGCCTGAAATCTTAAGAAATTAAAACAGTTGTGTGATAAAATCAGAAACACAAAATTAAACAATATTGTGTTATAACATGAACCCCGTGACACATTTTCCTTTTAAACTAAATTTGAAGTTCAATCTCAGGTCAGTTCACTTTGTAAAAGTAGAAAATATGTGAATATTTACCTTATTTTTAGCAGTATACATCCATTAAAAATTTTTAGTTTATTCAACAAATAAATTTGGCACTCATTTCACAAGGAATGTAGCAATACCTAAGGTTTTTCTACATTTGCAATTTTTACAAAGATAAACTAGCCTTATGGGACACTGTCAATGTTATTTGTACAGGAGCTTTTCTGCAGCTGGGAAAAATATAATTATTTTGCAGAAGATCTTGAAAACCAGTTTTACAGAAGAAAATGCTGCAATCATTTTAAAAGGGTATTTGCTACACTTTCAAATTTATATTCAACTTTTATAGCTGTCCTAGCGCCATTCTACTTATAACCATCCACTGACTTACAAAGCAGAGCAGAAGATAAATGTTTTCAAAATTTTGAATAAGGAAAATTTCCAACATGCACAGAAGTGGAGAGAAAAATATAATGAACCTCAAAGCCCCCCCAGCTTCAACAATTATCAACATTTTACCACTTCTGATTCATTTGTTCCCTTCCAATTAAACATTGTATTACCTGGAAATGGTTTGTACTTTTGCTTTTGAGTTTGAAAGTATTGGTAGAAACAGAAAGAACAAAAAATTCTCTAGTATTAATTATCTTTCATGAGTAAATAATACAATTTTTTAAATCTCATTTTTCTATGACTTTTTCCTGCTTTCAGGTGGTACAATAAGAACATCAGCCGAGACAAAGCTGAAAAACTTCTTTTGGACACAGTAAGTCTCTTTAACCTATCTTTTGGCTTCAAATAAAATGAATTGTGCTACTCTTTTTCAGCCAGGCGGTGGTTTGCGCTAACGCAGTGAGTTGATGTGTTGGATTAAAGTGATGTTCATGTCTGGTACTAGTATAAAAGTATTTTGGGGTTTACAGGCTTAGCATACATCAGTCCTGGAGAGGAAACCTGGAGAGGATCAAAGGTCTTGGTATTAACATATGAACATGGCCACCGCTTCAGTGAGTAGTCTTTCCCGCCATGATGGCTGGCCCTGGAGAGCTTGGGGCTGGTCTTCCCTGCCTGCCTCTCTGGTTAGGTCAGGGGTGGCTGTGATTCAGATTCCTCCTGGCTGAGCTGTGTGTGGAACTAGAGGAAACACATCACTTGTTTTTAACTTAATTTTCAAACAACTGTTCTTCTCCAGAGCCATATAGTATGAGGACCAGGACTGATCTTACCCAGGGGTGTCAGGATTGAGGGAGAGAGGGAAGTGAAGAAAGAAGGCATGGTGTGGTGGGGAATGTCTTGGCCCCCGCTCTGGCTCCAACTCAGTGTGTGACTTTGGGGACATCTCTTCTTCCTTCTGGACCTCAGTTTCTCAACGAGTTCAAGGGAGGCATTGGACTAAATCAGAGAAGACAACTACCTAGGCTCATACTGCCACTCTCTAGTCTTGGTTCTGTGGCCGACCCCGTTGATCAGAGTTCATGGCTTTGGGGTCCTTCTCAAAACAGCACTCAAGGAAGCTGCCATCAATTGACTGGCATGCAAGGGAACCCCTCTCTTCCTGGATCATTAGGTCATTTGTTACTCTAAAGCTGTGCCTCTCAAAGTATCTGAGTAATGGATTACTTTCTGTGGTTGGTTTTTAATTTCCATTTGTTACAGACTTAAGTAAATTCAATAAAAAATGAATTAATAGGGAAAAAAAAGAAAAAATAAGAAGCAAAGACATAAAAAATAATGCAAGTCTAATTTTTTATTAGTATTAGGTTGCTATAAAAAGATTCTAAATGATTCCTCTCAATTTCTTTTTTTGTCTGGTGGTGGAGCAGTAACAGTTTGCCAACTGGCACCCATCCACAGACCACACTTAAAGTAGCCCTGAAAATTGCACGTTGGGGCTCTTGCAGAGAAACCAAATGCATGGAGGTACTGAGAGAAAGCTTTCTATAGAGAAATCAATTTATCAGTGTATTTGCTTAGAGCAGTGGTTCACAAGCCTGTCTGCACATTAAAATCACCTGGGAAACATTTTAGAAATACCAATGACAAGGTCCCACCTCAGACTCATTAAATCATAATCTCTAGTGGATAGGGTACAGGTATTAGTAGTTCAGAGAAAAATATCTGAGTGAGTCTAAATTCAGATGATGTTAATAACCCAGGCTCAACACAGCCTCACCAGTGAGACCAGTAAACAGTAGGCATGGGCTGACGGAGGGATTAGTCTCCCTATGCTGAAATGTCAAACGTGTTCCTGACATTTCACCGTATATTATTTTCCAGTTACAGTTTGAAGGTATTTCATATCTTTAAGAATCTTAAACTGCAAACCTCTCTTGGATGGAATGAAGCTGGAGTGACCAATGTATCCTGGTTTGCTTGGAACAGTTCGTTTTAAAACTGAGAGTCCGATGGTCCCAGAACAACCCCCACCACCAACCTCAGTCCTGGACAAACCAGGACAGTTGATCACCCCAACAGGCAACCATTACCGGTTTGGACAGTGACTAGGGGTGAGCTTAGAGAAGGGGACCTGGGAAGATTTCAGGTAGAGAATGAAGGGCTGTGATGAGAAGGTGGAAGGATGATGAATACCGTCCAAAAATAATCTAAAGGTATAGAGTTGATTATTAATGTACTATTTACTTTTGCACAAGGGAAACTTTAAAGTGATAATAAATTCATTCTATCAAAGGTAAAAATAAAATTTCTATATGAGGAAATTGGGAAGGGAGGAGTCATATTTTGAAGTCATATTTTGAAGCAGTGAACTTCTCCCTTGATTAAGTTGCCAGTAAGCAGGCAAAGAGGACAAGTTCAGTTGTTTGTGTGTTTACCAGTGACAGGTATATAATAGGCAGTCTGTATGATGGTGGCCGTCTCAATTAGCACCTGTCATGATTATGACATGTCTGCGCCACTTCCTTTATTAGGATTTCCCAGTATAAACTCACATACCTTACCATTTTGCTGAGCACAGAACTAAGCACATAAAGATACTTGAGATAGGATCTTTGACCTCAATAGGGACTCTCATAGACACTATCAGGAAACAAGAAAAACTCTGAAGAAAGAGAGAAGAATCTAAGATAAACTGAGCATATACAGGAGGCTTTCAGTACTCTCAGAATTTTGAGAAGATTCTAGAAGGAATTAGAAAGAGTTCATGGAGTAAGAGGAATTAAGGTGAGTCACTACTAGACTCTGGTTTCCCCTTGGTTCCACCCTAACTCAGCACTTAATTATTCCTTGTAGTTCCCAATAGAGTACACATTAGAATCACTAGGGAATTTTTAAAAATAAAGATTCCCAGGCCCTGGCCCAGACCTACAGAATCAGACTCTCCAGGGTTAGCTTCTGGAAACCTGTATTTTTTCAAGTCACCTTGTGATATATATGCGGCCTACTCAGCACGTATGTTGTTGGATAATATAATAAATTGTTAAATTAACCAATAAGATCCTATAATAAGAGTTATACTGAATTTAAACAAGTACAGTTTTGTTATTTTTAATCACACACTGGTTAATGAAGTATGCCCATGGGGCACCTAAAAAAGCTCATAGTAATGATTAGCAAAAGATGATTTCTATTTTACAGCAGTTCTTTGGAGGCACTTAAATACATTCTGCTTGCTAGAGCAGTTGAAACATTCTTCCGTATTAATATTCTAAACTACTTCACCAAATCCTCTTAGCTTCCTTAGGTCATATACAGGCAAACTTCAGTGGGTCCCTGTATTGTATGATGTTTAAAATATCAACAGAACTTTTTCGGGGGTGTATTTAGTGTCTCCTTTTCTAACAATTATAGGACCCTTAAAAGATGGATTGGTTCACTTTTATTGACCAAAATTGGATTTATTTCATTTTTATTAACTAAATATCTCAAGGTACTCTCCCAAACATATTTCACCATTAGAATATAAATGCTTTATCTTGTTCCTGCTTTACACAGGACCCCAGAACTGTACCTATGACATAGTAGTTGCTTATTGAATATTTGTTGAGTGAATGAATACAGCAAATGCTTAAGAAATGTTTTTGAAATTAACAACTATATTTTGGGAGAAGCTGGCCAGTCATGAGCATTGTTTGGAGCTTTTAAAAAAATACAAATTCTAGGATGTCAGCCTTCACCAGTCAAAACCTTGGAAATTGGTACGCAGGTGATTCTGGGACTTAGCCAAATTTCAGAACCACAGAAAACAACTCTTAGCATGTATTATCAGTTCAGATAACACCTCCTCTAAGAACATCCTCAAGCTTTCCCTCTCACAAACTGTGGAATGTGGTTTTTCCCCACCTTTGAACTCTCATGTTGCAATGTCATGACATCTCCAGTAGCTCTCTTTTCACTCAGCCATGGACCTCAAAGTCTGTCTTCTGTGTAACCCGTTTAGGTAGAGGGTGAATTCCTTGCAAGCAGGTACTTGATACCTTATAGCATGGCACATATTGAGTGACCTGAATTTGGGGCAGGAGCCTTTTCTAAGACATTGTTAATGATATTTCCATGATTCTAAGGTGTTACTAGTTAAAGATGCAATCGATATTGAGTCCACAGAAGAATTGTTTTAAGGGAAGAAACGAACCACCTCCAAAACGAAAAGTAGTTATATGTCAGAGACACTCAAATTCTAATGCAGCAAAACAAAGATACAAGTTATCAGTCAATATTTTTCATAATAACCTACCCTGTGTGTCAAGATTATCTTCTGTAAGGTCCCCTTCAAATCATATGGACAGAAAGAAAGAAGGACGTTCCTAACACAGTCAACATATCTCAGAAGAAAGCAGACAATGGTATTAATACTTCTAATGGATGGCATACCATGGCATGTGATAATAATGGCTGATGATAGTCCTAATAGTCCTTGTTCTGGTATTATACTCCAGGAACTGTTCTATGCACTTTAACTCTCCCAACCATCTTGCAAAAGTCATTTTACAACTGAGAAAACTGAAGCTCATACATTGAATCTGGAAACATCTGTAATTCACAGAATTATAAATTGTTAGAGCTAAAATTCTTTTTAAAGAATATCTGATCCATCCCCTTTGTGCTACAGGGGAGTAAACGGGGCCAAATTTAGACAGTAAATTAGTGTCAGTCTGGACTAGGGCAGGGACGCTTCTTCATACACACATACACACACACACACACACATATACACACATACACACACATAGTTAATAAGGGAATATATGAGTTAAGGTCTATTTTCCCATCTGCACATTTCCCACCCTTGGCACATTTTTTTCTATTGTTGCATCTTTATTTTTCTAGATAAAATAGTAAAAGATGACCTGAGACCTTGACTATATCCCATAGGAACAAGCCCACTCCCCAACCCAATCTGGCTACACTGCACAGGCATGGCAGTGATAGGAGCAAAGACCCTTTAGACTTCCCTGTTCTTGGTGGTTGTAACTTCCTCTGAGCCCCTTACAGGAAGTAGGTGATAATGTACATACCGGATGCCTCATTTTCCCCACACCCTGGACTGCCTCAGCCCCAAACCAGAGTTTCCTGTTACCAGTGCTGAATGCCACCTAGAGCAACTACTATGGAGGAAGAGCTCTGCCCACCTTCTGTCCTCAGCAGAGCTGACTGCAAACCTTACTTCTCTTTTGTCTGATGTCTATGGATCAGTTTACTCTTAACAGTTAAACCCCTCTCTCATCACAAATTTATAAAAAATAATAATGGTTTCTTTTAAAGAATAACAATAACGAAAAAAATTCTTAATTAAATAGAAGAGATATTCCCACTCCTTTCTTCACAGATAGCTGATAAACTTCAGGCCTTTTTGGTCTTTGTTTCTTCCCTTAAAATACATTACAAATGCAGATAATGTCTGCTTTGGCTAAAGCTTGATTTCTTCCTGCCCTGAATTTAATCCATCACATTTCAATGAGGCAAGAGCAAAAGCTTCAGTATTTAGTGAAAGGGGAAAACTTTTGAAGACAAGTGACACTATATAATATATGGATGGATATCATAAACATGACGTTGAGTTGGAGAAGGAAATGGCAACCCACTTCAGTATTCTTGCCTGGAGAATCCTGTGGACAGAGAAGCCTGGTGGGCTGCTGTCCATGGGGTCGCACAGAGTCGGACACAACTGAAGTGACTTAGCACCCATGCATGCATTGGAGAAGGACATGGCAACCTACTCCAGTGTTCTTGCCTGGAGAATCCCAGGGATGGAGGAGCCTGGTGGGCTGCCATCTATGAGGTCGCACAGAGTTGGACACAACTGAAGCGACGCAGCAGCAGCAGCAGCAGAAGCCAGACACAGATTCACTATTCACAATATCAAAGGTTAAAATAACCAAAATGCTCAGAAACTGATGCACAGATAAACAAAATGTGTTATCCATGCTAAGTTGCTTCAGTCGTGTCCGACTCTGTGCAACCCCATAGACGGCAGCCCACCAGGCTCCTCCGTCCCTGGGATTCTCCAGGCAACAACACTGGAGTGGGTTGCCATGTCCTTCTCCAATGCATGAAAGTGAAAAGTGAAAGGGAAGTCATTCAGTCGTGTCCGACTCTTCGCGACCCCATGGAGTGCAGCCCACCAGGCTCCTCCGTCCATGGGATTTGCCAAGCAAGAGTACCAGAGTGGGGTGCCATTGCCTTCTCCAGGTGTTATCCATACAAAAGAATATTGCTGCCGCTGATGCTAAGTAGCTTCAGTCATGTCCAACTCTGTGCGACCCCATGGACTGCAGCCTACCAGGCTCCTCCATCCATGCGATTTTCCAGGCAAGAGTACTGGAGTGGGTTGCCATTGCCTTCTCCGATGTTACAAGTTGATGAACCTTATAAACAGTATGCTAAGAGTAAGAATCCAGTCAAAAGAGACCACATATACAATTTCATTTATATGGAATTTCTAAACTAGGCAAATCTATAAAGAAGGCAAATTAAAGTGCAGGGGTGCAAATGATACTGAGGTGTCTTTTGGGAGAGATTAAAATATTCTAAAATTAGATCATGGTGATGGTCACATAACTCTTTGATTTTGATAAAAATCATTGAATTGTACACTTAAACAAGGATCATTTCATGGTATGTAAATTAGGCTTCAAAAACTATTTTAAAATCTAATGAACTAATCTGGGATTTTGTGTGTGTGTGTGTGTGTGTCATATAGCTCAGCTTTACTTCAGAAATTGAATTCACTACTGATCCCAATGCGGGGGAAATCAAGTTTTTTAAAAGAATAATTTGCAAGCAAGTTATAAGGGTCTTTCTTATTGCACTGGATAAACAGTTTACATTCATATCTGAGAAAAAGAAACTAAGAATCTGTTAGTTCTCCTCTGGCCTAACCATATCCAAGGTCACGCACACAGCACATTGCGGACGATGTGGAAGGCTACAAGGGGCGCATAAGGTTACTCTATTGGTCCAGAAAGATTTGCAACTCATTTTCTTACATCTTAAAAAAATTCATGAAGTACAGAATCATTAAAGTAAATTCTGTGTGTACAAAGAATACTAGTACTGTCCTCGAATACTATGACATCTCATAAGAAGAAATGTAGTAGCCTTCTATATTTTCATCAATTCTTCCCCTGCTTTTAGGTAACAGCTAGGGCAGCCCTACCTCACAACCTTGAGAAAGTAAGGTCAAGGGTAAAACAGAGACCTGAAGAGTCAGGTGTCAGCTTCAAATTTCTTTCTTTTTCTAGTTTTAGTGAGATAATAATTGACAAATGACATAAGTTGAAGGTATACAACTTAATGATCTGATTTATGTATATATTGCAAAATGATTAGTACAATAAGTGTAGTTAACATTAATCTCCACACATAGCTACATTTTTTTCTTGTGGTGAGAACGTTTAAGCTCTTAAACAACTTTAAAATATACAATGCAGTATTGTTAACTACATTCACCATATTGTACATGATGTCCCCCAAATTTCTATTATAACTAGAAGTTTGTAACTTTTGACCACTTTCATCCAACTCCCCTACCCTCCACCCCCCTCAAATTTCAAAATAGACTCTTGAAACTCCCAGCAGAGAGAAGAGTTTGGGGAAACTCAGAGAATTTATGGGGTAAAACTCTAGGTTTGAAGAATGCACAATGCTGTAAGGGCCAACTGTCCCCTACACATGCGCCTTTGCAGGTTTAGGGCCAAGTCAATGGAAGTAGGTTACATTTCTGTGTGAGGATGAGCTTTCCAACTATAAGTGCTCTTTCAAAAGACAGAGACGACTCATCAGGATGGTTAAAGTAAGAAATGCATATTTGGTTGAGTCAGTAGAAGACCAAATCTGAATGTCCATAAGCCTTTTAAAAGTTCAAGCCCCAGAGTCTCAGCCCTGGAGATTCCAAGTGTGCAGGTATCAAGGGGAGCATGGTCAACTGCTTTGTGGTCATTGTTTTTCTTGGTCTTGTTTTGTGCTTTAGATTCTTCACTTGATTTTGTGATCATCAGTAACGTTTGGGGCACACGGGGTTAGGCCAGATCAGTGATATTCAACCAAGGGTGACTTTGTCCCCAAGGGAACATGTGACAATGTCTGGCATCCAGTTGATAGAGGCCAGGGATGCTGCTAAACATCCTATAATGCACAGGATAGTCCCCTCAACAAAGAAATACTAGGTCCCAAATGTCCATAATACTGAGGTTGGGATAATTCTGGGGTAGAAAACCTTTCTGGGATCTTCTCTAACCCTGAGATTATAGGATTCAAATGATTAGTATAACCACCTATGTGTATTATGTTTATGTATAGATGACCCACCTTTGGGATTAGGGCCTTATGTTGATCTAAATTGTACATACTTCGCTCCATATATCTCAAGCGTACGCCTGCCTCACAAGGCTTCTGTCTCTCTCTGGCCTTCACTTACGGCCCTCACTACATCTAAGTTAAGTGAACCACAGAAATAAGTTTTGCAAATGTCACCAGCACAGATTTACAGCTGGATAGGAACAGAGCATCAGATGCAAAGTACTCAAAATCAGAGTTAAGATTTTTAAAGGTCCTACCAGGAATGAATAAACTGGTGTCTCCATTTGTTGGTACTTATTTCATCAGCACTGGCAAAATTGTCAGTGGGGTAGAGGGTATATTTTGGAGAATTCCCCCTTCTCTGCACTTCCCTCTTGCAACCAGCAGTTTCATGTTCTTTCTCCTTTTGCCCTGCAGCAAAATCAGCACTTGAAAAAGGGTCTACAGTATATATTCCCATTAAGGAACTGATGAATCTTCCTAGACAGAAATTTTGTGCCCTTGTGGGGAATGAACAAGTGGCTTCTAACATTTGTTGAATGGAGGCACCATGGACGAGTAGAATGAGCAAGGGTTTTGCTCACCTACCACATTCAAGGTTCAAACTCCAGGTCTGTCCTCTACATTTGTAGGTCATGAGAAAATCACTTCAGCTCTGCAGCACTCAGCATCTTCATCAGGAAATTGAGGATAACAACATCTAATTTGCAATGTTGTGGTCAGGGTTAGATAATATCTATAATGAGCCCCAGGAAGGCAGAATTTGTGTCTGTTTGCCTCTGTTTACTGTTTATGTCATCACTAGAATAGTCGGACCCACAGTAGGAGCTCAAAAAAATGTCTCTTGAATGAATGTGTGAAATGGTAGCCATTACTGCTGAGAGGCTGCTTTGTGCCAAGCTGGCCTATGGTATCTCCTCCTTTCAAGGGCAAGAAAGTGGAGCTAGATACATGAGCCTGATTTCCTGGGATCACTGATTTTTCATCCTTGTTAACCATTCCAGGGCAAAGAAGGAGCCTTTATGGTGCGAGATTCCAGGACTCCAGGGACATACACAGTGTCCGTTTTCACCAAGGCCATCGTAAGGTATGGTGCTAACTCAGCAAAGTGGGGAGAGATGGTACTGAGCTGGGTGATCAACAAGCCACACACAGCAATGTCAGACAGTGGATGAGGTAGAGGGGTCCTTAGAAATAGTGCATCGTCCCTGATCCCTCTGAGAAAACCAAGGCCAGGGAGATTAGCAACATAGCTGAACTCACCTAACTGGAAAATGACAGAGCTGGGCCTGGATGCCAGGTTCTTGCCCCAGTTAGCAACCTTGAGTGCAGCGCTCTAATGAAATAAAATATCTAGTCCTGTATTTAATATGTTTATAATTTAATCCAAAGAATAACAAAAACAATACTTTGAAAGCAAGAAAAAATGAATTCTAGTTCTGGCTCTGCTAATAAAACTACCCCCCATTTATTGAGTCCTTACTATGTGCAAGAACCTTATAGGTCATTTCCAACCATAATAAGCCCCAAAGGCAGGTACTACTATGCTCCTTTCACACATAGAGCTGATGGCCCCTTCTGAGGCAACACCAGAGGTAAATCTGCCCTCATGTTCCAGCTGGCTGACTGCAAGACCCTCACCGCTGGTCTATGCTCCTCAGACGCAGTCTCCTCTGTAAAACTGTCTAGAAGCTTAGCCAGGTCACAAATTCTTTTCTATCTAGAAAGTCAGTAAGAACTAAGCAGTGTGGCAATGACCAAAGTCCAGTAAGAGAAAAGTAATTTTTAAGGTGTCCTCAGGGAACAAACACTTTAGAGAAGGAAATGGCAATCCACTCCAATATTCTTGCCTGGGAAATCCTACCGACAGAGGAGCCTGCAGGCTATAGACCATGGGGTCGCAAAGAGTAGGACATGATTGAGCATCACGCATAGTGCAGGGAATACTTGCTGGAGGATGAAGGACTGCAGCAAGACTTGAAGCAAGAGCAGGGTGTAGCCAGGTGGTGAAGAGGAAGGGTCTGTCCAAGGTTGAGAAAGAAGGCAATGCCCATCTCCAAGGGGCCATGCCTCTGCCATAGCTGGGGGACCAGGGACTCCAAAAGGATGATGGGAAAAGAATGAGAAATAAAGTCTGTGTTGGGAGTCCCTCAGCCCAGCCCAGATTCAGCGGTTCATTAGGAAGGCTCAGGACTCAGGATATGATGGTACTCAAGGCTAAGACTTTTTACAGTGAAAGTATATAAAGCAAAAGCAGCACAAGGGAAAGGCACGTGGGGCAAAACCCAAAGAAAGCCAAATGCACGCTTCCAAGAGTCCTCTCCTAGTAGACCACACAGGATGTGCTTAATTCCTCCAGCAACAAGTGCCATAACAGGGTGAAATGGTGTCACCAGGGAAGCTCACGAGACACTCAGCACCCAAAGTTTTCACTGGTGGCTGGTCATGTAGGTACCCTCTGCGTGGCATGTAGCAAAATTCCAGACTCCCAGAAGAAAAGCAAACGCTGAGCATAAACCTCATTGTTTATGTTTAGGCACATCCTTACCAGTTAGAGAATGGTGGAAGCCCTTTTGAAACCCAAGTTCTCGGAAGCCAACCAAGTGGCAACCTGGCAAGCAGATCTTTTATGAATGGCTTAACTCTGCTATGCAAAGTCAAATACGTACAAATGGGCTGAGATGCTTTCTGAACGTATGCTGATGATTAGTTAAATCCACACAGCGGAGAAGGCAAACATACCCTCCCATGGGGGATGGATACAAGACCTTCCCCCATTTTGTGGCTTGGGGAGAAACATCACCAGTCCATCATGGGACCAATCATAACTGGGTCCAGGCGCACCCTCAGAATCTTCCTTCATACACCACTCAGGGCCAACCTGTCAAGACTGACATAAAAGTTAAAATATATCTGCCATGCTTGTGAGAGGGTAAAAAGCAAAGCTTCTAGGATACTGCTACCAGTAGATACTTCTGTGTCCAAACATTGCTTCTTAGTAATCACTGCATGTCTCATTTGTTTAAGTGAGAACAACCCCTGTATAAAGCATTATCACATCAAAGAAACAAATGACAACCCCAAGCGATATTACGTGGCTGAAAAGTATGTGTTTGATTCCATCCCTCTCCTCATCAATTATCACCAGCACAACGGAGGAGGTGAGTTCTCAGGACAAGGCCAGAGGGGGGCCCTTGCAGGGGTACATGGAGAAAAGTGACAAACACCCATCATTCCAGACAAACCAACTATAAAGAGTAATGATTTATACCAATACCAAAGGATGCCAAATATTTGTGCTGTTTTTTTAATTTTATTTTTTAACTTTACAATATTGTATTGGTTTTGCCATATATCAACATGAATCCACCACAGGTATACATGTGTTCCCCATCCTGAACCCTCCTCCCTCCTCCCTCCCCATACCATCCCTCTGGGTCATCCCAGTGCACCAGCCCCAAGCATCCAGTATCGTGCATCGAACCTGGACTGGCGACTTGTTTCATACATGATATTATACATGTTTCAATGCCATTCTCCCAAATCATCCCACCCTCTCCCTCTCCCACAGAGTCCAAAAGACTGTTCTATATATCAGTGTCTCTTTTGCTGTCTCGTATACAGGGTTTTTGTTACCATCTTTCTAAATTCCATATATATGCGTTAGTATTCTGTATTGGTGTTTTTCTTTCTGGCTTACTTCACTCTGTATAATAGGCTCCAGTTTCATCCACCTCATTAGAACTGATTGAAATGTATTCTTTTTAATGGCTGAGTAATACTCCATTGTGTATATGTACCACAGCTTTCTTATCCATTCATCTGCTGATGGACATATAGGTTGCTTCCATGTCCTGGCTATTATAAACAGTGCTGCGATGAACACTGGGGCACACGTGTCTCTTTCAATTCTGGTTTCCTCAGTGTGTATGCCCAGCAGTAGGATTGCTGGGTCATAAGGCAGTATACTTTCCATTAGCAAATTTTGCTGCTGGAACCATGAGATTTCACCAACCACCTACCCACTTGAGATATTACAGGTCCTCTCAGGGAAGGTGTAATATCAGTGATTGTGGCTTTGGAATTTGTTTTCCAGAATAAAAATAGCTCTTGCATTGAATTACACTTTTTTCTTCCTGGTGATTTGACTCAGATGGTTGCTTCAGTAAAGCTCTAACAACTGCCTTTCACTTTTTAATCAACCCAGGCCTGGTCACTAGACTCCGGTATCCAGTTTGCTCCTGGAGGCAGAAAGCCCCCGTCACCGCAGGGCTGAGATACGGTAAGAGTGCATTTGGGAATGGTATTCATTTGCACTAACTCACATAAAGGTCTGGGGCAAATTGTGAATGGACTTCCCCAGACTTAAAATGATCATTAAACAAGTATATCTGGAGATGTATCTCGAGATGGTATACACAAATGAACATTTACAATGTGTGTAAAATAAATAGATAGATAGACAGATGCACTTTTATCTAGGTCATATCAATGAAGTGTTTGCTGGCCACCTACTCTGTACAGAGCATTCCACTAATGCCGTGAGAAACCAATGGTATACCACTGTGTTCTGGCCTATCTTCTAGAACTTCTGTATCATCTAGTTTATTGGCTATCAGTCCATTGCAGGTGCTATAAGCTAGCAGCATCCAGAAGTGTGTGTCCGCATAGCAGTGTTAAAAATTTTTGAATGCTTTTAGGCAGGGTATACATCTCCAGGGCCATGGGCCTTACTTTTCCTTCCTTCCCTATGAAACCACTTCACCTCCTTGTACTTTCTGCCTGGAATCTGAAGGCATTTGGGGATGCCAACATACCCTGATCCAAACCGTGCTGGCTGAGGAGAAGGCTGATGTAACTTTCATGTTGTATCTTTTATGTTGCTGGTCCTCAAACTTCGGTGGGCATTCAAGTTACCTAGGATGCTTATGAAAAGTATTGACTCCCGGCCCCAACCCAGCACTTACCAAAACACAATCCCTGACAGTTGGGTCCTGGAGTTGCATTTTCAGCAAGTCCCCTGGGTGATTCTGACACCAGGGGCTAGAGGGTGATACTTTGAGAAATGTCGCCATGGGCTCCTCATCTGTAACCAGCACCATGTCTGCACACTGTGGGTGCTTGGTACTGTTTCCTGTTGAGTCTCTGCCTCAAAAAGGTAGAAAGTGAACTGTTTATGGTACTAGACCAAACGTCAGGAGAGGATAGTGTTCCTCAGCCTCCTGACAAAAATAAAGTAACTCTAATACCTGTAGAATCCTAATGTGTTCATGCTGGGTGGAAGCCCAGGGAGTATTTTATGAACCCATTCATTTCTGTCAGCATGGAAGTTGAGATTCAGATTCCTCTTATTCATTTATTGAGCATTTGTTGAGAGCCTACCTCGTGCTAGACCATGTGCTGGCCTGCACCTCTGTACCACTCCTCCTGGAATCTACTACCTTACCTCTGCCAAGGCCTAACAAGTGCTGTCCACAAAATGGATGCTCTTGATGGATAAATGAATGAATGAATGACCAATTCAAATAAAACTTGCTCTACATGAAAAATGACAATAACAATTTTCAATCGGGTACAGGAAATGATGGGGACCTTAGAACCCTTTCATTGACTTTAATATCTCGACGAATGCCATCCTCCTTCCTCTTTCCATGTAATCGTCCCCACACACATTTTTTCATGGTTTTCAGTGCATATTCTATGTTATTATTTGGGAAAGAAGACAATTTTACCTATCTATAGTTCTAAGTATGAGGGCTTATACCATTTGCCATCTTTGAGCTACATTAACAATAGTCTAACATTCTATATAGAGCAGTATAGTTCCCTGGTGGTCCTATACCTCGTATCTACTGCTTGCCAACTCTGGAAAACCCTCTCTTTCTCTTCCAGGGAAATGGGTGATTGATCCCTCGGAGCTCACTTTTGTGCAGGAGATTGGCAGTGGGCAGTTTGGGTTGGTGCACCTTGGCTACTGGCTCAACAAGGACAAGGTGGCCATCAAAACCATTCAAGAAGGGGCTATGTCAGAAGAGGACTTCATTGAGGAGGCTGAAGTCATGATGTGAGTGGCCAAAACAAGAGTACACAGAGAGCACTGTGATCTTTAAATGCCATTCTAATGTCGTCTTATGCCACCTCCCTGCCCAAGTCCAGCGATGGCTTCCTATGGCATGGAGAATAACACCAAGCTCCTCATTGTGGTCTAGAAGGCCTGCCATGGTCTGGCCCTGCCCACTCCTTAATTTCATCTCCTACCCATCTCTCCTCTGGTTCCATGCATGCCAGTCACACTGACCTTTGTTGTCCTCACACACACCAGCTGAGTCCGTGCCATTCTTCAGCTCAATGAGACATTTTTGTTTGAGGGAGGGAGTGTATTTTGGGAAACTGAATTTAGACCATCTCGACTCTTGCCATTTTTCTCCAGGAAACTCTCTCACCCCAAACTAGTCCAGCTCTATGGAGTATGCCTGGAACAGGCCCCCATCTGCCTGGTGTTTGAATTCATGGAACACGGCTGCCTGTCAGATTACCTGCGTAGCCAGAGGGGGCTCTTTGCTGCGGAGACCCTGCTGGGCATGTGTCTGGACGTATGTGAGGGCATGGCCTACCTGGAAGAGGCGTGTGTCATCCACAGAGACTTGGTAAGAGGATGCAGGGCAAAACCTTATAAGTTCAGGGTGAAGGGGCATGTGCCAATGAAATGCAGAACTACCAACACTGGGAACGCAAGAATCAATAAAAAGGCACAAGCTTTCTTCCTTCCCGTTGCAACTTCTTCTTTCCTCCACCCACTGTGGGAGGTCCTCATGGGACTCAGTTCTGGGCTCTATTCCCAGCCCCACCTCTAACTTTCACTCTCTGAGTTGGAGTTTACATTCTTCCAAAATGAAGCTAACAGCGGCTCCTTCTTAACCTCTCTATGCCTCCACATCCTCTTGGTAAAATGAGAGAAGCTGACAAGTACATGCTTTCTTAAAATGTTATCCAAGCATCTATCAGAATCACATTGGAGTGATCCTAGAACCAACCTCAGAATTTCTGGTGGTTGAGGCTCAGGAATATTCATTTTAACATGTCCACTCCATGGAATTTGCAGGCACATTAGAATTTAAGACTCACTGGATCTTTTATCAGTAAGGGATCTTCAAATCCAACACTCTGTGATGTGAATTAGGGACCATGTCATCTCCCTATTGAGGAATAGTTTTAAGAGAATTAGCAACCTCAATACATTCTCACTTTAGTCAAATGGATGACAGCTTCTTCATACCATCCCTAAGGTTAACATTGGGTTGCACTGGAGCTTATAATTGGTTACACAACACCATGGATTTCTTTTTGATTAGGATCCCAGGAATGAAGATGAAAGATGAGATTTACTCACCCAGATAAAAAGACCTTACGCATTCAGTTTCCATCATGCACTAGTGATGCTTAATTAACATTTGTGAAGCTCCTTATTGCTCCCATATAAGCAAAGCACTGTGATTATAGGAGACTCCATAATTACTGATTACTCACCAAGTTTTCTTTTTCCTTTTGTTTGCCTGTCTCTGCTCCAGGCTGCCCGGAATTGTTTAGTTGGGGAAAACCAAGTTATCAAGGTGTCCGACTTTGGGATGACAAGGTAATTTAGGGATATGGTAGCAGCAAAGTCTCAGGAATGGGACGCAGGCCCCCAGGACACTCGGACCATCTCTCTCCTCTCTCTTCCCAGGTTCGTCCTTGATGACCAATACACCAGTTCCACAGGCACCAAATTCCCAGTGAAGTGGGCATCTCCGGAAGTCTTCTCCTTCAGTCGCTACAGCAGCAAGTCAGATGTGTGGTCATTTGGTAAGTATCATTCTGGCCCCACACCCATATAACCTGGGACTGTATGCCAGCTGTTTTATTTGTCCAATTGCTGGGATGGTAAGGGCATCCCAGTGAGAGTCTACAGACTCATTATTGTATTTATTCTTGGTTATTTTTGAAATGGGGGTAAAAATTAAAAAACAGGATACTGATGACAGCTGCTGTGAGATCAAGAGATGGAGGAGTCAGAAGATTAGAATATGAGTTCCTGGAGGGCAGGGAGCATGTTTTTTTCCCAACATTATATTTATTCCCACATTTAACCCTCAGTAAGTATATTACCCATTCATTCAACAATGATTTTTTTGAGCATCTACTACATGCCAGGGGCTAATCTGGGTACTCACAAAGTATTGTTACATAGGATAGAAAAGACTCCGGGAGCCAAATTTTAAGGAGAGATAACAGTCATGTAAACAAGCTATGTGTGTAAAGTCAAGTCAGGGAGTAGTAAGCAAGTGCTATGAATAAAACAAAGCAGTAATGGGGCAAAGAGAGACTATAATGGAGGGAGGGTCTGTATTAAATAGCAGGATCCATCCAGGAAAGCCTCTTCAGAGAGGACTCTCAGTGACTGTTGAGCAGAGAGCTCAATGATGAGAGGAAGATGTCTCCATTTGAAGATCCAGGAAACAGGCTCTCTAACAAAGGCAGCAACAAGTGCCAAAGTTTGGTGTGTCCAAAGAAAAGGGAGTACTGACTTAGCAGGAGAAACATAGGCAATGAAATTGGCTGGCCATGGTAGGAATTCAATTTCTCATAAGTGCAAATGGGCATGAATGAAAGAA
Source organism: Bos indicus (assembly GCF_029378745.1). Taxonomy (NCBI): domain Eukaryota; kingdom Metazoa; phylum Chordata; class Mammalia; order Artiodactyla; family Bovidae; genus Bos; species Bos indicus. Next base: position 68,708,955 of record NC_091766.1, read on the forward strand.
TGAATGATGCCCGTGTGACAAAGAGCACTAAATGTTCTTGCTGGAAGTGTCATATCTTTGTAAATCATAGCCTGTGCATATTAAAGTGTGCACAAAACTATCCTGGACAACGTCTTTGATCTGGAGTGTAAGAAGGACTCTACTTTGGACAGGAATGGTTTGGAGTTTGATGTTGCCATTCTATATGAAGGGAAGATTTGCCAAGTATATTGACTAGTAGTAGAAACCAGGGAGAAGACTAATTAAATCCCTTAGGAAAAGAACTAATTAGTCTTCTTCAGTACTTTAGAATGTCCATTTCCAACAGCCAAGTGGTATGTTTATTTTGAGTCCTTCTAAATTGTTCCTTGGACTTCTCAAGTGGCTCAGTGGTAAAGAATACATCTGTCAATGCAGAAGACGGAGGTTTGAGCCCTGGGTCAGTAAGATCTCCTGGAGAAGGGAATGGCAACCCACTACAGTATTCTTGCCTGGGAAATCCCATGGACAGAGGAGCCTGGCAGGCTATAGTCCACAGGGTCACAAAAGAGACAGATACGACTTAGCTACTAAACCACAACAACAACAAAAATTGTTCCTTAAAGCAGTTCCTCTGTTCAACAGGCCTAGTTATGACTTTGATAATCAAACGAAGGTACAGAATGAACTCAGAAGAAATAAAACTGCACTAGAGCAACCTCAGATCCTCTTTTCCCAGTGCATACAACTAGGAAGGGTGTGGCCACTCCCCATGGGTACAGCTGGTCACGTTGCACCAAGCCAGCTGTTCCATAAAGAAACGTTTGCAGCCGTGGTCATTTCGTCACATTCACCCCCTGACTCGGAATGCTGTTTATCCTGCCACAGGTTGTCAGCCTAGGACTTTGCTGCTGCATCTTATAATTAGAGGACTGAGCTTAAAGTCTGTCCCTTCCTAGGATGTGTCATCTGAAGTGTCCAAAGATGAGACTAACTGATGGAAGCAGAATAGGAAGGGGGAGAAAACTAGGGTGACAGCCCTGAGAAACAGAAATGTGGATGGAGAAGAGCTCGCTGCCTGCCTCAAGGCCATTGGGCTTTGTCTTGCATTTTAAGGTTTTTGCCCTAATGAACTACTCTATTTTAAACAAGTCAACAAACCTCTTCGGGGCCTTACTCACTTCCTCACTGCATCACAAGGTTTGCATAAAAGCAATTGTTTTCCAGCCAGCTTTGAGCAGCAAACCCCCATTTTCCAAAGAAATCTCACTAGAAATCCTGGCATCTTGGGGTGTTAAATAGGCTTATTTACTGAATTTTCCCAAACTCCTGAGGCACCTCTGAGGCTCCCTCAGAAATTCTCTTCCAGTTGTCTGGACTGGGCCCCAGGATCTGCCATTGGAACAAATTTCTGAGATGATTTTTCAAGACTTCAGACGCTTGAGGGATCATATTTTGCAAAATTCTTCCCTTAAGTTCTCTGGATTCTGTTTTGAAAACTACTGGATTAGGTGACCTGCAAGCTCTGTTCCCACTCTGACATCCAATGACCAGATATAAAGTTGGGTGTAACATTCCTACTGAGGGCAGAAAAGAAAAAGTTATTAAATCAGAGGTCAAAAATAGACAACCTGAAGAGTTTTGCTCGGTTAACACAGTATTTTTTAATCAAATTGAGTTTATATTTTAAAACTACCAATTTATGATTTATCTTTTAAAATAAATCAGAAAAATGTGGCAATCCTGAGCCCTCATTCCCAACTGCCTTATTCTTGTTGGAGCTAAATCACAGCTGTCCCTTTGGGGACAGAACTTTGACTTCTGGTTTTCCACAGTCCTCACTAGTCCCTGTTACACAAACTTCATTTACTCCATCCACCTACATCATATGTAGACATTTGAGTTTACATCCCCTGAAACTTTAGTTGAAGCATTTGAGTTAGATATTACAAAGGGCTGAGCTTGAACTTTCTTTCTTCAGTTGGGAAATCTCAGAAATAGTACAGGCCTAATAAGCCTTAGGTGGTTTGACATTATACTTTCTGGTGGTAGAGACTTGAATTTTAACGTCAAAGAGTCTGTGATTTCTAGATGTGAGTTTGTTTGTTATTTATGAACTTTATCACTACCTGTTTTGATTCACTATTTCTCATAGGTGTGCTGATGTGGGAAGTCTTCAGTGAAGGCAAAATCCCATACGAAAACCGAAGCAACTCAGAGGTGGTAGAAGACATCACCACTGGATTTCGGTTATACAAGCCCCGACTGGCCTCCCAGCATATCTACCAGATCATGAATCATTGCTGGAAAGAGGTCAGTAAAGGAAGTGGTTCCCCCTTCTCCCTCCCCCACATTATAATCTGTAACTTCAGGGTCTGGCCCCATCCCCAAAGAAAGGAACCCTCTCAGAGGATGAGGCAGTAGAGATGACAAAACAGATTAGCAAGAAAATGACGTTGAGCACCTATTAACTGAAGGAGTTCCCTATCTCTAGAAGAGCTGGCAGAGATCTTAAATATTATTTGATTTGCAATGTAATGGTACAAGCCATCAACATACTGTCAGAGAGGAAGAGGCGGTAGATTTGATTACATTTATGTGGGCTTATTTCTGGGATCCTAACTATACTCCATTTATCTGTCTATTCTTTCACCAACATCACAGCCTCTTGATTACTAAAGCTTTATGGTGAGTCTTAAAGTCAAGGAGTGTCAGTCCTTTAACTTTGTTCATCTTGCTAGTATTGTGTTCACTATTTTGAGTCTTTTACCTTTCCATATAAACCTTAGGGGCTTCCCTGGTGGCTCAGACAGTAAAGAATCCACTTGCAATGCGGGAGACCTGGATTCAATCCCTGGCTTGGGAAGATCCTCTGGAGGAGGGCATGGCAACCCACTCCAGTATTCTTACCTGGAGAATCCCCATGGACAGAGGAGCCTAGTGGGCTACAGTCCATGGGGTCCCAAAGAATTGGACATGACTGAGTAACTAAGCACAGCACATAAACCTTAGAGTCATTTTGTCAGTATCTACAAAATAAGTTGCTCAGTTCTTACTGTGATTGTGTTGAATCTATAGATCAAGTTGAAAACAAATGTAATCTTAACAATATAAAGTCTTCCTATACACGAACATGGAATATTTCTCCATTTACTTAGATCTTCTTTGATATCTTGTTTTAGAATTTTATATTTTTCCTACTATAGATCCTGTACACATTTTACGAGATTTATACCCAAATATTTACTTTTTTGATGTTATTTAGCACTTATTTATGTTACATTTTATATATGACTTTATTTCATTCTCACAACAATCTTATGAGATAGATAACATTATTATTCTCATTTTACAGATAAAAAACTGAGGTTCAGAGACGTTAAGTAACCTGTTTTAGGTCACACAGCTAAGTAGAAAAGCTGAAATTCAAAAGCAGGCCATATTTTGATTCCAAAATGCCTGCTGTTAACAACTAAGACACAATGCCCTCAAATACAATCTATACTGAAGCATATTTAAAAATCAGTAAAAAGTATTGCAGTTTAATTCTGGTTTGCTTTAGAATTACCTATGACACACAAGTACAAGGAAATCACAGAGTAACCTTTCTTTCTCTTCCTAGAAACCAGAAGACCGGCCACCTTTCTCCAGACTCTTGAGTCAACTGGCTGAAATTGCAGAATTGGGGCTTTAAAAGAGACTCAGTGCTAGGCCATGGGCTACAGATCCTAAGTGGGGGAAGGAGGTCTTCCCTTCACAGAGCATTAAAAGCTGCCACCAGCCCAGGACTCCCCAGAGGCAACTGGCCTTTCGCACCAGTCCCTAAGCTGCCACGGAGGCAACAGCCTGCTAGAGGCTGGCACCAGGCCACAGGCAGAAGGCTCAGCCACTGCACTGGGAGCCGGGCCAAAGCAGCAGTGATGTCCCTACCCTTCCTCCAGCCTCTTCTGCGTAATGCACAAACCTCAATCAACAGCTTTAAGGCAACACTTCTTGCACTTCTTAGAGAAGGGAGAGATGGTGTAGGACCCTGGATTATTACCTTCATTATTATTTTAAACATGGACCTAAAGTTCATGGTCAAGGGATTCTTTATTTGACCCAGCAATACAGAATCCCAGAATATGGGGCAAGATGATCAAGGAGCATGAAAATTTCTCAAGGAGAACTAGTGAGTTAATTAAAGTCACAAAGAGTAAGCTCTGCCTCTGTGATGCTGTCAGCCACAGCTTCCTGCCTCAGAAGATGATGGAACAACTGCTTACCTCAGAGACCGGATATGCTGAGAAGTAGCTTTGTGAGGTTTTACTCATAGAGTACACTGCCACCTCTTGAGGAGAGCATGATGGACTGGGGTGAACAATTCTGATCCCACTGCTGGAGCATTGGGTATCTGGCGTCTGGGCAGAAAGAGGATGTCAGATGATGGAACCACCTGGTACAAGGAAAGGCCTTAGGTTGTTACCACTTGGATGCTCATCTTTAGTACCAAGTCAAGCAGGTGACTCTGCCTCCCCTTCCATGCTGAATGCTTCCGCAGGCATCCTGGGTTGGGGGGGGGGTGGGAACCATGGCTTCTGTAAACAATCAGACCCCTCTCTGCATTCTTCCATCCTCATCAACAGAGTACAGACTTGTCCCAAGCACTGTGGCCTGGCAGAGAAACTGAAGCTTGTTTCAGCCCTAGAGATTTGCAACTTCAAGGTTGAGACTTCAAGTCTCTCTAAATTCTAAGGGACGAACAAGAGGTCTGTGTTTGCTCAAACCATCTGTATGAAAACTGAGTCAGGTACTGAGTCGGGGGCTTCCAAGATGCACAAGGATGCCTTTTGTTATTGAGCACCTGAATATGCAAAGTGAAAATGTACAGAGCTAAGGACTTATCTGCAGAATCTCAGTTCACCCTGAGTTTACACCAACACTGTGAGGTATTGTTATAATTCCCATTTTACAGATAATGGAACGTTGGCTTTGAAAAGCTTGGACACCTGCCTGAAGTGACAGAGCTAGGAAGTATTAATATAGAGCCCACCTCTGTCTGACTCCAATGCAGTTTCTCTATTTTTATTCAATACTGCCTCCTACTGAGGGTCAAAGAGATTGCAGAAGAGATAAGTACAGCAGAGGGGAAGAACCAATAAAGCCCACACAGCACCATCAGCAAGTAAAGTTGATCCTGTATAGAGCAGTGTGGTTGTCGATGTAGCCCTCCAGCTTGGAATAGGATCTTTATTTCCTCATCTATATCCTCACCTTCATTAGAGTTAATGACTTTGGAGTTATTAAAGGAGTAATTAACCCTTTGATTCACTCAAACCACCAGAGTAATACTGCAAGAAGCTGTTTATAGATGGGCTTCAAAGTGGCTTTAAAAGATTCTCCTGCAGAAGTATAAATACTTCCTTTAATTATCACTTCAACTTTGAACTGGCTGCGGTCTTCTTGGACACTTTCTGGGAAAGGGTATTCCCTGATGTGAGAGAGATTTAATTTTCCTACCATGTTCAGATAAAACTCTCAGAGTGATTACTGGATGGTGTTGAAGTCAACTCTTTCTAAATCATGTGATATTTTGACTGCCTGGTGATGCAGATGCACAACTTTTAACTACAACTATTGTGACACTGGTAGCTTCGAAATAAAACTATCATTCAGAAGATGACATTCTTCAAACTTATCCAAAACCATCCCTGTTTACTTTTTTGGCATTTTGTACATTCTTTTTTGGAACCTTTAATTAGAGATGATTTCTGGAACATCAAGCCTAGAAGGAAAACATCAGAACTGACTGATTTTCTGTGGTATGGTTTAGAATGATTCTCCCCTGCATGGTATTATCTTGTTCAAGCTCAGATTCATTGAGGCTTTAACTCAACACGTGTCAAGAGTTTACCTCTCAGTGTTCTGAAAAATGGACTTCCTGCCTGTTTGGACTTTTTTCCCCTCTCACATTTTGAAAATGGTGCCGTGTGTTTACAGGGAATTACCCTATGCAAAGTTTTGGTTCTAGACGCATTTGATAGATTCTGCATTGTGTCCTTTTGAGACTATATATTTATATTTTACTAGAGTGAATATTTATTACTGTACAGTCATTCACAATTAAAATGTTACAAATATCTCCTATGCTTTGTAAAGCACACCAAGTTAAAGGCTGGGTCTAGCAAATAAAGTTGTGCATTTTAGTGAATATGGTATCTATAGCCTGGGTCCAGATTTAGCCAAATGTCAGACAACCAAAAGTTTTCCTTAAATAATAATGGTTACATAGTTTCACATTAAACAGACAAGTAAAGACTATATATCACTTAACATTTTTTTCATCAAGTAAGTATCAAATGCTTCCTATGTTCCTTTGATTGTTCCTTCCTATGTTTTGTCTTTGCAGAAACAAAATTGAGAAAGACACAGTCTTTACATTCCAGGTATGGTTGAGAAGGCAGACATATACACAGGCAAAATTATAATATGGGAATTAGAGCAACAACAGGAATAAGGTCAAAGTAGAAAAGAGCTCATAAAAAGTAATGGAATCTCTCAAAGGGCAATGTCAGTAGAAACTTTCTAGAATCTTGCTACTCAAATTGTGGTCCCCGGACCAGCAACAGCAGTATTACTAGCCTGTGAGAAACCCAAATTCTCTGCCTCCGCCCTGAGATACACTGAATGAGAATCTACATTTTAACATGATCTGATCATATGTACATTAAAATTTTGGAAGCACTACCACAGAAGACATCACATCTAACTCAGTTTTGAAGATGAATTACGGGAGTTTTAGGCAAGCCAATGGGCAGAAATAAGACAAGTATTTTCCAGGTAGAAGGATAGAGGAAACAAAACATATTGAGAAGCTATTATCTGTTTATCATTGCTGGAACATAAGGAGAGAGAGAGAGAGAGAGAGAGTGTGTGTGTGTGTGTGTGTGTGTGTGTTTGTCGTCTCAGCAAAGGTGAGGATAATAAAAAGAGTAGACAAATTGAAATTAAGGCTATAAATCTACAGACAAGGACCTAGATTTTAAAACACACACACACACCCAAAAAAAATACTGGAACTCTAGTTGTAGAGAAAAAAAAAGGTCTTTGAATAAGGACAGAAGGTCAAATTTGCACTTAAAAATATATTCTGGCACCAGTGTGGTGAGTGGATTTGAGAGAGGCAAAGCTGGTGCAAGAGAAACCAATCTGGAGAAGATGTCTGCCTTGTTCCTAGTACCAGATTATTGTTCATACTCATTCACTGTCATCTTCTGTGTGGGTGAAATGTGGAAATGTAATTTGGAGTCTTTAAGCCACAGTTCAACAGCAAGGCACATCTATTCTCCTTCTTAAAATCCCAGTGGAATAAAAGCTGGGTTATTATAATTCTGGTATATTGAGCTCTCCCTGTACCTTTCATTTCACCAAATGCCCACATCTACAGCAGGAACCAGCTTGTGCACCAGAGGACCATTAAGGACCAATGAGAAAGCCTTTGGCTTCCACACTGTCCTTTGTGGAATTCACCTCTGGGCTTGACTCCCACTGGCAAATGACCCAGAGAGGAAACTTATAGAGCAGGTTGGATGAGCAGATCTGCTTCTCAGAGAACATTTATCCTGCAGACTCTACTCTGCCTGGGATCTCCCAACACACAAGACCACCACACTCAGGAAAAGGCAGAATATATGCCATTCAGCAAGAGGGGCAGGGTGTGTGTGTGAGTGCAGAAGGAGCCGCAGATTTTTTTGAGGGGCTCAGAAAGGTGCTCTGATCAGGAAGAGGGGGATAGAGTTGAAGCTGCATTCAAACAGAGAGCACATATTTTCACTTAGAGTAGATATTTATTTGCAGTGACTTTGAGGAAAGTGCTAGAAATTTGGTGCACCAAACTCACTGCCCAGAACCACCCCTTGGTGGCAATACTGTGTGTGAGGGAGTGGGGGTGGTATCTTCTATGACTGTGATTCTTCTCAAGTTACCATGAGCAACTGGCTTCTGGGATAACAGAATCATACAGATACTGTTAGAAGGAGTTTTAGAGATCCTTTGTTACCATTCACCTGCTATTTCTTGGCACTATGTCAGGCATATATGATGAATAAGATACCTTATCAGTTGAGGACCAAACACACCGCAGTCAAATTAAGATAACTCAAGGAGGGCCTATTACAAAAGAACTACTTAACACAGTGTGGGTTTAGATGAACCGCAGGAAGTAGCAAGAAGGAAAAGAGCTGCCAAGGAGCAGTTACTATCCCCAGGCCCCCAAAAGATGAGGAACTGGAGCAGTCATTTGACTGCGGAAGCAGAGTCACCTGGAGAAAGTTGCCTTGAGAGGACAGGACCTTTAGTGAGGGACAGAGGAAGCCCAAGGCAACATCACAAGGAGGAAACTGCAGAATAAATATGCTGGCCCCACTCTCTTCCTTCCCCTATCAACTGCTGTGGCTGATTGTTGGCCAATCCCTCTGTCCTCTGGAAGTCAGAGGACAAGGAAATTCTAGTGCAGTTGTCTACAGGCCAGTCTCCAGGCAAGAAGGCATGGTGAGAAGAGTGAGAAATAGGATTAGAGGAGCAAGAGAAGATATCCAGTACAGAGGCCAACCTTCCTGTAAGAAGCCTCAGCTAGTAAAAGGAAAAAACGCATAAATAAATGCAGTTGATCCTCCTTATTTGCAGAGTCTATACTTACAAACTGCCTACTCACTAAGATTTATTTGTAACCCCAAATCAATTCTTGCAGCCTTTCCACACACGTCATTCATGACATGCCCATGCTCAGAATCATGAAAAATTTGAGTCACTCTACAAGCACATTCCCAGCTGAGGTTGAACAAGGCAAGGCCTCTGCCTTCTCATTTCAGCTCATACCATAAATTAGGGTCTTTTCTGAGGTCTGTTTAGTGTCACACTTTTTGCACTTGTGTACACTGTATTGGTCATTTTGCTGTTTAAAATGACCCTTAAGCATAGAACTGAGGTACTACCTCACGTAAGTAAAAGAACACTGTGATGTCTGTTACAAGGTAAACGTGGGTTAGGTGAATTTCACTCGGCATGATTTATGATGCTGTTGACTGTGAATTCAATGTTAATACATCCACAATACATACTAAACAAGGCATTTTTGAACAGAAATATGCATAAAACAAGATTATGTGTAAATCAGGTGACTTTATAAAACATAAACACAAAATAATGAAAATCAACTGTGATTGCAAAGGGCTGCTGGAGGTCATATGATGAAACAGAGGTCACAGTACAGTGAGTACAGAGAAAGAGTGAAAACATGCAAGGGACCAGGCAGGGCTTCACAGAGGAAGTGATATTTGAGCTGTGTCCTAAAGGGTGAATGGGAGTTCCTAAGAGAGGGAGGACCTAGAAGAACATGTCAGACCAGAGAAACTAACGTACATAAAAACACATCTTATTCCACCTTCTTCCCCAGCATTATTTCTATGTTAGCACTGGGAACCTTGGGGCCCAAAGCCAGCAGGTGCTGGAGAATCAGTTAAAGGAACTTAGTGGATTCTGGTTCCTCACCACCCAGATTCACATCTACTCATTCCCCTCTCCACCCATCTAGAGCTACCAAGGAGTTCCTGGTCCCTTTTCATTTTCTCAGGTTCACTTTGAGTACAAACGTCTATAAGCTGAGACAAGCTACACATTTATTTGCTTTTCTGGTGTGTATATCTCAAAGCACTTTCCCATCTAAGATGATGTTTGATCTCTCCAGCAGCATTGAGATGGAAGAGTGGGTGAAGAGGGGGTCTCACTTGATAGAAAAGGGAAGTGACACACAGCATGCGTGATGTTGTAGAGCTACTCAACACAAGCAAGATTAGAACTCAGATCTTATTCCAAATCACACATTCTTCCTAGAGATCATGTCAAAATTTGAACCATGATGATAATTAAAAAAACAAAAAAACAAAAGCTCCCATTTTTGAGCACATATGATGGCTCTGCTGAGTGTGACACTGATTGTTTCATTTAACCTTCCAAGAACCTAAGGGAGAGAAACAATTATGATCATCTCAATTTTATAGATGCAGAGTACGGGGCTCCCTGGTGGCTCAGACAGTAAAGACTCCACCTGCAATGTGGGAGACCTGGGTTCCATCCCTGGCTTGGGAAGATGCCCTGGAGGAAGCATGGCAACCCTCTCCATTCTTGCCTGGAGAATCCCCATGGGCAGAGGAGCCTGGTGGGCTTCAGCCCATGGGGTCACAAAGAGTCAGACACGACCAAGCAACCAAACACAGCACATGGGGCTCAGTAAACTAGGAAAACCATTCATGGTCCCCTAATTAGTAAGAGGCAGAATGCAGGCCTGAAGCCAGACCTGTCTGTTCCCAAATTCCATGCTCTCAACCATTTGGTGGGGTTGATTATAGGGCCACGATGCCAGCCCCTGAGAATACAGTGGCACCAAACTCACTGTACCTCAGCTACACTGTTGCATTCCAAATCTGGAATACACTTGAGGTCTCCTTATCAGTTCTTATCCAAAATTACGACTTAGCAGCAGCAGCAGCAGCAGTATTTGTTTAAATAACGATGAAAGTTTCTTTGCTGTCAAGTTATACATAAAATACGTGACCTTCAGGGGAGACCAGTTCTCTAGAAGTTGTGAGATGTGAGCAGTGAGAAAAAGAAAGCAAAGAAGAGAGGGGATGCCCCCAATATTTCACCTATAAATCAACAGGATTCTGAAGATTTTGTGAGGATAAAATTTGCCCATCCATACACAGTACTTGGCATAGAGACTGATTCCAAAAAAACATCCAATAACTGTTTAAAAAATCTGCTTTAACAAATTATTTCAGATTCAAAAATGGAAATAGGCAACCCAGTTTCCTATGAAAAGCCCTGGGTCTGGGTCCAGCTGACCTTGGGCAACCCTCCCCTCTCTGGGCCCCCATTCTTTCATGTGTAAAATGAGGCAATTTTAACCAAGTGGTCAGGCTTTATCTAATGGACAATGTAAATTGAGCAACTGACCATCAAGATTCTCTTTTCCTGCTAACTACATGAATGTTTGACTACATGAATCAAATCTGTAGCAAGCTCATTGCACATGGAGATATTTTTTTTGTATTTATTCACATTTTTTCTCCATCTCATATCCTTTTTCCTTTGTTAAAAACATTATTACTGATTTAGAAACATTTTAATACCATATGTCACTAAAACTTGTATTAAATATGTTTTTTGAATAAGATGACACAGTAATGAATACAAGGATTCTGTTTGGGAGGAGGGAAATAAGACTATATATAATTTGGTTAAAAGTTAAAAGCATGAGCTTTGGTCTCACTTTCTTGAGCAAGTTATCTAGCCTGCCTTAGTTACCTCAATTATAATATGGGACTAATGGTTACACTTTCCTCACAGGATAATTTTAAACATTAAATGAGAAAATGCACTTGATAAATGTTAGCCATTATTAACATTTATGTTTCCTCTCTTCAGAACCAATTCTGTTGTTGTTGTTGCTGGAATGTGTCTTTTTTATTTAAACTTTTTATTTTATACTGGAGTATAGTCAATCAGCAATGCTGTGATAATTTCAGGTGCACAAAAGAGCGACTCAGCCACCTATTTATGTGTATCCATTCTCTCCCAAACGCCCCTCCCACCCAGGCTGCCACATGACATTGGGCTCAGTTTCCTGTGCTATACAGTAGGTCTTTGTTGGTTTAGCCGCTGTAAATCTCACAATGTGTACATGTCTATCCCAAACTCCCTAACTATCCTTTCATGCCATTCTTTCCCCACCGGTAACCACAACCCAATTCTCTAGGTCTATGGGTCTGTCCTGTTTTCGTAACTAATTCTTATGCCCACTCCAGATGCTCCACTATTGGTTTCCATGAAGCAAGGTCTGCCAATGGATTTTAAACGGAGACCTAGGTGTCCTAATTGACTTAGGGCTTTTCTAAAAACAAGGCAACGTTGCCACACACAGAACCACAATACGTGGCCTATAGCTTTGCAAGCGGCAAAGCAATTCTCGCCTCATAGCTGTGGTCCTCTCACTGCTGATGGTGCAGCCTGGGTTGAATGCGAAGGATATCTGTCTGAAGGCAATAGAGAGAGAGCTACAAGTTTCAAGCAAGATGTAAGCTAAGATTTCCCTTTCAATTATTTATTCAATCCACTTTTACTATTATTTCTATTATTTTACGTAATAGAACACCTGTTATGTACTAGGCCCTGAAGATTCAATAGAGAGTAAGATACCATCTCTGCTCTCTTAGATTTTATGTTCAAATGGTGGTATACAGGCAAGTATATCAATAATTACAACACAGCATAATAAGTAGTAAGGTAGAGGAAGCCCAGGGAGTATGAACGCTGACCCTAATCCAATTCAAACAGGGAGGGGTCATGGAGGAAGTGACAGCTGAGCAGATATCAGAAGGATGACTTGAAGTTAGCCAGCATTGTGGGGGAAAGTATAGAAAGTGCAGGAAATAGAGAGATTGTGCCAAGCAAAAAAGCCCAGACTGTGCAAAGCCTAAATGCAAGAGAGAATACAGCAAATTTGGGAAGTGTAAAGATTCCTCTTAGCTGAAACAAAGCAAGCTTTTTCACAGCAGAAGAGACTGGAGAGGTATGGAGACAGACCATGCAGACACTTGCGGGCCCTGGGAAGGAGTTCTGGCTCCATCCTGAGAGCAGTGAGAGCTAGTGTACTTTAAGCCTGGCCTGGGCATGTCCTTTGTTTTAACTCACGCAGTATCCCACAAGCAGCGGGACCTTGGAGTACATCTAACCTACTTCATTGTGCAGATGAGGAGATAGGTGAAGTGACTTATCTCAGGTAAATTAGTTGCAAAATCAGGACCAAACGGCAAGCCTCCGTATTTCCAAAGCAGTGGTTTCAATAAGATCATGTTGCTTCTCCTCTTAAGCAAACAGAATTCAGGGGTCAGGAAATTATTTTTGCCCAAGATCTAACCAAATATAGACATAATCATCTTTTTTTGTTTGTTTTTAAGCAATGTGTTCCTGCAAGGTGAAAAGACAGGGAAGGAACCACAGGGAGAAATATGTTTTCCAGAAATTTACAGCATCTAAAATAATATGCCATTTAGAATGAAAATCGAGTCTCTCACTGTTACATATTTGTAATAACTGACACCCAAAATCCCAAGGATCACAGTAGGAAATTAAAAATTAAAAAAAAAGAAAAGGAAACTTCACTTCTGGTTTTCAAAGCCATCCTCCACAAACACCCCCACAGCCTTCTCACATGGCACCAGTGAGAATATATATTAATATATATGACATATATGTATATATATATATGTCATCCTTTCTGAAATAGCAATCTAAATTAGAATGAGTGATGTAACATCAAACCACAAAGGATTATGAATGCTGTGTGCTAGGGAAATGATGTGAGATCAGTGAGGGCAAAGACTTTCACAAGTTCTTTGCTGAATGTTGAATAATGGGGCTCCTCTATAAATAGCCCTGATAGGAATAGCCGAGTGATTAACTAGAAATTTGTGAGCCCTTCAGAAATATTTCAGAAAGTTTCCCCTGTAGCAAAACTTTACCCCTTAACTTTAAAATGTCTCAAGTGTTTTCAAATTATTTACCTTGTGAAGTAGGAAAAGCAATTCATCTTCCCACATTGTAGACAGGGTGGCATCTGAGGCACAGAGTGGTGAAGTGACTTGTTCAGGGATCCCAAGGTTGGAATTCAGTGCTGCCTGACCTCCCCTGGCTTGAGGGCCCACTAGGAAGCTTAAAGAGACCTGTTTCTGTGGAGAGCACTAAATGAGGTAAGTCTTGAAGAGAAAGGTGCCTGTCTTCTCAGTTCTTTCTCAGGTTTTGCCAGAAAATACTTCCTGTTACTGTGTATTTGCCTTTCTGTCCGTTAGGCAATTAATTCTTCCTGAATGAACTAAAAGCCTCTTGATGAAAGTGAAAGAGGAGAGTGAAAAAGTTGGCTTAAAACTCAAAATTCAGAAAACTAAGATCATGGCATCCGATCCCATCACTTCATGGCAAATAGATGGGGAAACAATGGAAACAGTGACAGACTTTATTTTCTTGGGCTCCAAAATCACTGCAAATGGTGACTGCAGCAGTGAAATTAAAAGAAGCTTGCTCCTCAGAAGAAAAGCTATGACCAACCTAGACAACATATTAAAAAGCAGAGACATTACTTTTCCACCAAAGGTCTGTGTAGTAAAAGCTATGGTTTTTCCAGTAGTCATGTATGGATGTGAGTTGGGCTATAAAGAAAGCTGAGTGCCAAAGAATTGATGCTTTTAAACTGTGGTGTTGGAGAAGACTCTTGAGAGTCCCTTGGACTGCAAGGAGATCCAACTAGTCCATCCTAAAGGAAATCAGTCCTGAATATTCATTGGAAGGATTGATGCTGAAGCTGAAACTCCAATACTTTGGCCACCTAATGTGAAGAACTGACTCACTGGAAAAGATCCTGATGCTGGGAAAGATTGAAGGTGGGAGGAAAAGGGGATGACAGAGGATGAGATGGTTGGATGGCATCACTGACTTGATGGACATGAGTTTGCATAAGCTCCAGGAGCTGATGATGGACAGGGAAACCTCATGTGCTGCAGTCCATGGGTCCACAAAGAGTCGGACACGATTGAGGGACTGAACTGAACTGAATGAAGTTGAGGGAGGTCCCTGCTTAAGAGATGGCAGCTTTGGGGCGTTGCCCCCAAGGAAGTGAAAGGGAGGGTGAGAATGTATTTCTGAACAAGTGGAGCAGTATTTGGGATCAGATTCTGTTGGTGGAAACCCCTTCTCCCCAACCCTCAGGTTTATTTTCTGTCCCTTCACTCTGTTCTTTTTCTTCACAGAATGTCTCTCAGTCGAAACTGGACATTTGCTAGGTAAATTTATCTGGTCTCTCCTAAATAGACGATAAGCTCCAAAAGGACAGGGAGTCTGTCTTTTGTACACCAGTGCCTACTCTGCTCCTGGCACGGTACTTGGAGCAAAACAGGTGCTCGATAAATATTAGGGAGATAAATGAGCACTTGGAAATACTGCGAGGTCTATGAGATACCAAAGAAGCCCAAAGCTTCAGTCCTCCCACAGCTGCAGGTGTGGCTTCCAGGCCTGGGAGCTCCTGGGGAACAAGTCCACCCTAAGCGGCGCTGTTGGCTCTCCTTGCTGGGGTGAGTCCGAGATGCAGGCCAGGATGCACGGGCCGGCCTAAGGGGCGCACTTGGAGCCCCTGGCCGCAGCCATTTCCGGCTCTTTGTGTGACAGCCGCGGCGGCAAAGGGGCGGGATCTCGGGGACAGAGGCGGAGCCGCGGTGGGTGGAGGGGCGGGGCCGAGGGCGGGGCCCAGCGCGGCGGCCGCCAAGCGGAGCCGGGCAGAGCATCCTGCGCCCCGGCGCGGGGCCCCGCGGTAGCCTCCGGCCGCTCTCCTAGACCTGCCCCAGACCCAGGTAAGACCCAGGCTCGCAGGCCTTGGGGCCGGCGTGGGGACCGGGATGCTGCTGGGCATGGCGACGCGGCCGCAAGGATGCGCGAGGGGTCTACACCCCTTCTCCGAGCCCCGCGAGGGTGCTCGGCTCGGCGGCTGGACTAGCGCGGCCTGGGAACACCGAAACCCTCCGAAGGCTGGGCCTCAGGTCCGGAACAGCCCCGTACCCTCTCCGGCCCACTCTGGGCCCCGAAGTGCGTACCTCCTGCGGGGAGGCGCCGACGCACGGCGGAGCTGGGGCGCGGCGGTGGTGGCAGCAGCAGCAGGTGCGCGGCCTGGGCCGGAGCCACCGGCCCGGGAGGACGCGGCGCTCATCCCGAGCACCGGAGACACCTGCAGCGGCCGTGAGCCCGGCGGCGGCGGTGGTCTCCCCGCACCCAGGTACTGCAGAGCGCCGGCCGCCGCCTCTGCGGCCGCAGCCACCATCACCTCCTCCAGGGCCAGCGAGGGCCTCCTGGGCCCGCCTGGCAGCCTCCTTGGGCTCACAGCGCCCTGCAGTGAACGTGAGATGGGTGGGGCGAGGGGCGAAGAGGCGATGTTTAGGGGTGCGGGCTTTAATGAGAGAGGAGACACGCCTGACCCGCTTTGAAGCCTTCCGGCCTAGCATCGCTCTCCCTGCCGGCTGTCTGGGGGCGGGAGAGGAGGTGGGAGAAGCGGGGGATTGGGCTGACTCCTGGGGTAAAGGTTGGGTTTTCCTGAGCTCTGAAGACTCGGGAAGATGCCTACCTGTCTGTAGCGGCATCTGCTTTTCAGGACAGCCCTCCCCCTCCAAGGGTACACCGTGTGAAAAGGAAGAGAAGGGCATGCTCTTCGTGTGCAGTGGGGGCGGGGGTGGGAAGCATGGTCCGACAGGAGTATGGTTCTCTGTATGGAGAACCTGGCAGAGCAGGACCCTAGGACTGCCCAGGTGCCCTCCCCAGCCCAGGGAATTTGACTTTGACCTCTGCTTGCCTGGTTTCCGCAGCACAGCAGAAAGACTCGCCAAGGGTTGATAGGCCCTTACAGCCAGGCCAAGAAGAGGACAAGGATTTTTTCCTGCCGGCTGGCTTGTGCCTTCATGGCTAGACCGGGAGCATGGGGCAGTCCTGCCGGCTTGCGGAGAAAATCAGGAGAGTGCTGGTTCCCACACTCCCCCTTTCCACCTTCTGCCTGTGTCCCCAGCGCAGTGGGTGTCTTACCTTACTCCTGGGCACAGGCCCTGTTGCAAGCCGTGCTGGCAGGCATGGAGATCACAAATGCTGGAGAGCAAAACATCTTAGGTTTATCTTGCTGGCAGGATGGTGAAGGACCTAAAAGTTGTTTCCTCCACCATCAGACCCCTAAGACCGCCCACCTCCAGTTCCAGATACTGCCCTGCGGAACCACCATCCCCACTGGCTATTTGCCTATGTCAAAAATTGTTTTCAAGAAAGGAGCCAGTGAACACATTAATCCTCAAGAGCTAAATACACAAGAATCTCCCATTAGACACAGAGCAGGTGCTTCAGAAGTCATTTGACCAGAAAGGAAACAGAAACTTGGAGGTATTTTAATGGAAAATAAAGCTTTAAGTAAATAATATTTGATATCTCTAGTGGTGGAATTTCAGGCAGTGGGCTGGAGGTGGGGGTGGGGAACTGGGTAGCAGTTTGGGGGAACAGCTTGCTGAAATGACAACAGCTAGCAGCTGTCAGCTCTGTTTGCTTGCTGCAAGGGCAACTTTGGCCCTGAGGACAAAAATACCATAAGAGTTGTGTGTGTGTATATATTTGTGTGTAACTGGTCAGGGTTACTGTCACTCGAGGCTATTATTGAGCACCCAGTGACCACTTGGAGGAGGTGAGACTTTCCCATAGAGAGTTACTTGTTGGCACTGGCTGCCATCTGCCAGGGCAGCTCCGAGGCCACAAGGAGAGTGTGTTATTGCTCACAAAGCCAGTTCCTCTGGCTAGTTCTGCAGACTGAGCCTCTGGCTGGGGGCATTAGAGCTCTGCTCACTAAGCTGCTTTATTATATTTTCTGGCCAGTTCTGACTGGTTCCGTAAGCATCCAAGCCTACTTTGTTCAGTCCCTGCTGGAAATGGAAAGGGAAAAAGTCATTTTACACATTAGACCGGGAGGAGGGTGTAAAATCCACCAGGATCAGAGAGTTTTACTCCAATCAAATCAGAGGCTGGCCCACAGAAGACAGTAGACAAGAAAATTTAAAAAGTGGAAAAAGGTCTTGAGGGGATAGTGCATGTCCCCTCTGATATATTACGCCCTCTTGGGCATTCAGAGGGCCTCGGCTGCTGTCATTGACCAGAAAGCTGAATTAGGTGATGAATAAGCAACAAGCTGATTAACATTGGGAACAGCATTCCTGGAAAACAGTGCTGAGCTCCTCCAGCCTCCACATTTGATGATCAGCCTACCCTCTCAAAGAGGTTTCTTTTGGCTGCTGTTGGCCCCAGGGTTCCACCAAGGGCTGCACAAAATGGCCTTTTATAGCCTCCATGTGGCTACCATAACAATGAGTCTATTTCTTTACTGGCAAGTATTAATTATTCACTTGAAGTTGACGAAACCAGACATCAGTCATCTCATTGGAGCTTTTGTAAAAGGCCTTTGGTCTTATTGTTCTGAGGAGCATAGCTGAGTCTAGGGTCTAGAGGATGGACCCTGCATTAGTAGTGGAGGTGGGGCAAGAGGGTGGAGGATGCTGCCGCCCCTGGCAGTGACACAGTGTGCCAGCTGTGGTGGGCAAAGAGCTGGTACTTCATTGGATGCTCTCATTAGACAAGGGCTGCATGAAAATGCTATGTAAACTGTCTAACACATAGTAAATACTATTTTATGTGTGTGTCTATTGTTGTAATGTATTAATGACATAATCATTAAGAATGTGACTCATGCTACATTATATATTGTGTCAATTTAAGATGACAAATTTTTTTATTGTTGTCATGGTTGATTCTGCTAAAGAATTCCATGGCTTTAGAGGGCCTCCCACCAGGAAGGTTCCACCCTGGTCACCCAACGGACACTACATTGCTGGTGGCCATGTCCAAGAACAGCCCTTCTGTGAGTTGATCAGTTAAGTCTTCACTGCGTGGGGATGAGGAGCGACAGGAATTCCTTGACGTGCTAAGAGGAGTCCAGTTTGGGAGAAGGAGGTGTCGTCCACACAGAGTTCTTATCAACCCTTGTACCTCCAGAACGTTCCTGGATTTTGCTTTTCCCAGGGCAGTTGGTCTCTGTGACCATGAAACCCAGTCCCAGGTTGAGCTTCTAAAGGTAGCCAAAGGAAAGCCTGATAAGCAGGGATGTCAGTAAGGGCTTCAGCTGGGACACGTTCCTGAGTAACGCACTGAAGGTAGATGTAGCTGGAGTAGGCAGACAGAAGGGGGAAGGAATTTACTGAGCAGACACCCAGAGGTAGTTCTCACATTTCAACACATAGATCAGGAAGGACCTCTTCCTCTGTGTACATTCAGCATTTTGCAACCCCACCAAAAATGTTAAGGGCATGCAGGCAGAGAGAGAGCAGTATACTGTGGTCTTCAGACGCAGGATTTATCCCTGCCTTGCTGTGTGCCTTTCAATCAGCCACTACCTCTCTGACTTTGAAAACTGGGGAACTGAAAGCAGCCTGCCCAGCTCATTACCTACCTTTTGCCACGGGAGCCCACGGATGAGATAATGTCTGTAAACCCCAGTCTGAGAAGAAGAAAAGGCCCTGGAAACAGAGGAGAGAAGGAAGTTCCTGAGTGTGTGGCCCTTTTAGATGGCTGCCCTCCATTCCTAAAGGGACAATTTATTAATTATATATTGTGTGTCAATTGAAGAAGACAAATCTGTGGTCTCTCTGTACCCCTGAGCCAACTGAAAGGGAAACTGAAAGGCACTTTGTGATTCACGGATTCTATCAAGGCCCCTGGAAGGCCTTGTCTGTACAAAGACACTTCAGAATGTGGTCAGTGGCTGTGGGACGCCTCCCAGAATGCAAAGAGGTTGGGTACCGGCTACCGCGCCCTGGCCACTATGCTGAGGACTGTGTGCGATGTGCCTCAGAGGACCACCAATCAGGTCATACTTCTTGCACCCTGGCAGCAGAGGTGGAAACAATGTGGGCGCCAATTCTTGAAAGAAAGTGTTTTGAAAAGGCAGAGCTTGGGTTCAGGCAGAATTTCTTGCAGGGATCATTCTGGCTAAGTGGCATTTTGATAGACTTGCGGCAACTCAGCAACAGTATAAGGAGAGGAGAGAGTAAACATGACCTGGAGAGCTGCCCAAGAAAGACTCAATGATGACATCATCAATAGGTCTTTTGATTTCGTGTTTGCATCATCCTTAGGCCATTGTAGAGCAGTGGTTATCGGGCATTTATCTCTTTATGGAATAGGGAGATATTTAGTGTGTCCATGGTGTGTGGTCTCTGTCTTCTAAATAATGCAGGAGATGAGGTCCTCTGCAGAAAGTAAAGGTAGTGGACTGGTAAGGAGAGTGCGGGAGGTGTCCGGAGGTTTGGAACAGCTGCCTTTGTGGGTGGAATAAGAAATCAGATGGGAATGAATGAGAGCATTGTCTAACTGTACCAAAGGCCCAGTTGAGATCAAAGAGACTCTGCAGGGCTGACCCTCATAGAAGACACTCAGTAGCTCAGTGTTAAGTGAAGGGATACCTGAGAATGATATTCTGTTTGTGTTTTTCAGTTGTGGTGCTTTAAGACCACTTCAGGCAAGATATGAACGATGAGATAAGAATCCAAAACTCAGGGTCAGCCATCAACCTCCAAGAATGCTATACATTCATAGGGGAAAGAGAAATGAAGTTCTGCTTTTTATTTTTTTGAGGTGGAAACAATGACAGAAGAAACTTCTAAATATATCCCCTTACATTCTTATTACAATAAGACTGACTTAGATATGGTGCCTTAGGGGCCCATAATGATTTAAATTTTGTGGGTTTTTTTTTTTTTTTAAAGAAGACTTTGATTGTTGACCATTGGCTCTTGCATTCAGCAAATTGTTCATGAAGTGTTAGTTAAGCAAGTAATACCTAGGATGTGCCCAGCTCTGTGCTAGTTGTTATGGGTCAGCCCCCGAAAAGATGACAGTTAATCCTTGTCTTGTCATTTTTGGTGATTCAAAGAATTAGTAAAATATAAAGCAGTTTATAATGCAATAGGAAATTATGGACTCCAGATTGTGAGGGCTTTGGAAATCCAAGAAGTGAAGCTTGTGATGGTTCAGTTGGTCAGACCTTCATGGAGGAGTCTGTCTTGAATTGGGTCTTGACACTGATCAAGGGTAGGATATGAGAAGGAGAGAAGACAGTTCACTAGGGAGTAGAGAGAGCTTGACAAAGGCATGAGGCAAGAATGTTCATGGGCCGGTTTATGGCACCCTGCATACTCAGACCACAGAGGATAGGCCCTGTTGGGAAGCGTGGTCTTGAAGGACTCCCTTTGGATGGAGTGTCCTATTTATAGTCACGGTCATTTGCTTTTGAGTTGGAATGACCCTGAGAGAGGTTCTGGTTCAGTGATTCCTATCTAGTTGTTTTGGGATTTGCTTTCATTTTTTCCTCAGTGCATTTGATGAACAGTGTCAACATACAGCACGTCACACCCAGCAGCCAGTCCCCCTCCCAGCTCTAGCACTATTTTCTTCCACTCAAGAAAAAAGATGAACATTTAAGCAATGATTCCGTGAGAGGACTTTGACCCCTCCCTTACATATCATAAAAAGCAGCTTGTTTGCCAGCCTCATTTCTTAAACTGTTATTAGGACAAGTTGCCGCAATAACCTTCACAACAGAGGTTTTGCCATCGTGGTTGAGAACCACTACAAGACCAACCTCCATATTTTACGGGCGGGGAAATTGCCCTTTTAGAGTGAGGCAAAGGTTCAGGGGCCGATGTCAGTCTTCAGGCTGAGCCACATTCAAGTTGCAACTTCACATCCACGAAACAGGTTTCCGTGCTCCAAGCCAGTGACTGAACAAAAGTCTCGCTCTTTGTTTCCACAGCAGATGTGGTGGCTTCCCTTTCTGCGTTTTAGCAGGTGCTTCTGAGAGGCAGCTCCCCTCTCCTCCGATACAAGTCACACTGGTGCCCCGCCTGCCCCCGCCATGGTGTCCTGTCCCAGCAGGAGCAAATCAGCAAGCTGCCTTTGGTGGCAAGACTGCCCCTCCCAAGAGGGTGAGATCTGCCTGGGTAGGTTGTCAACAGAAAGGCCTCCTCACCCCTGGCAACACAGGAAGAAGCTGAGTGAAACGGCAAATACAGCGATAAGCCCTGTAGCCTCACCAGCATGTTTTCCTTTGCTGTAAACAGAGAAGCGGGTAGGCCTTCTCCAGAGACCCAAGTCGGGGCTGACCTGGACTTCTCTGCTCTGAGCTCAGGTCCCCTGTGTGAGAGAAGCTGCAGGGGATGGGGCTTCTGAGCCCCGAAGTCCACAGGGAGGGACTTGCTTAGCAGAGGCTGCCTGAGACAGCGCTGTGGACTGGGCCAGCTGTCTGATTGCCAGCAAGGAAGCCTTGGGTTGTTGTCTTTTAAATAAATTTTTAAATTTTGATCAAAGCCATACATAGACATGCTTGAAAGAATCAAATAGTATTGAAAGACTCAGTGAAAAACAAGCATCCAGTGCCCATCTCCTGTAGAGGGCTGCTGCCTTTAACTCACCGTTTCTTCCAGTACTTGCCTCCAGATCTCTAAATGATATGCTTCTGCTGCCGTTTCTTAATTTATCTGTGCTATGCACCGTCTCTTCACTTCCTGCTGTGATGGATGAAGAGTTCACTTTCTGACACCATCCTCCTCCCTCTTCTGCCCGCATCTTACAATATAGTAAGAGCTCTGTTTTAACCTAAATTATGTTTAAAGCATCTGCATTATGAAGACTTGTAAATGATGACCCCTAGAGAGCCACGGTATGTCCTTTGATTGTATTTCCTTTCTTACATAGAGTTTTCTTTTATTGCAGAATTAGAATTCTTCCTCCCTGGTTCTCTCCCTCCCTTCCTTCCTTCTGTCTAATATTCCTCTTTTTCATTTATAGCACTGTCACATCAGGTTCCCCTCAGTCTCCCAGGAAGTTGCAACGTTGGCCCAGCTCAACCCCTAACTACACAAGGGACCCTGCCCAAGTCCTCTCATCTCTTGACCTCAGTGTCCTCATAGTAGAAAGAGAGAGCTCAGGTAGGAGACTTGTCCTCATTCTAAATCTCAAAGCCTGTCACCCCACCCACAGATTTTTGTGTCTGAGGAATCTCTCCTTGGCAGGACAGTCCCAGGCCCTGGCCACAGAAACAGGCAGAGGAGGGCCCGGTTTGGGCCCTGCCTCATGGTATTCTGCTCACCCCACAGTCCAGGGGCTCCCTCTGGGTCGGTGTGGCTGTGTCTCTTGCTGTCCTTTTCTCTCATGTTCATTTTCATTCATGCATGTAAGGTCAGCATACTCCCCAGACTCCCCAGGCTCCCACTCCTGCTCTCTTTGTCCCGCTCCTGCTTGTATTATATATACCCTAAGGTCTCCAAAAGTGGTCATACAAATTCTAACATTTTTTGGTAACAGCTTTATTGAGTTATGGTTCACATACTGTATAATTCACTCATTTAGAGCATACAGTTCAGTGGTTTTAGTAAATTCACAAAGTTGTGCAACCTTCGTCAGGATGAATTTTTATAACATTTTTATCACCCCAGAAAGAAACATCATACCCTTTTAGCAATGCCACCTATTTTCCCCAATATCTACCCCAAATCTAGGCAATTACTAATCTACCTTATTTCTCTGTGGATTTACCTATTCTGGATATTTCCTTTAAAAAGCATATTGCGCTTCTTTCAGTATAATATTTTCAAAGTTCATCTATGATGTAGCATGTATCCACAATTCATTACTTTTTGTGGCTGAATAATATTCCATAGTATGAATGTTCCATATTCTATTTATTCATTCATCATTTGATGGACATTTGAGTTGTTTCTACTTTTAAGCTATTATGAATAATGCTACTATGAACATTCATGTACAAGTTTTTTTGTGAGTATATATTTCCATTTCTTTTAGGAATATACCTAGAAGTGCAGCTGCTGGGTCTTATGGTAACTCTGCGTTTTAAACTGTGAGGAACTGCCTCACAGTTTTCCAAAGGGGCTGCACTCTTTTGCATTCCTACCAGCAATGACTGGGGGCTCCAATCTCACACCTTCACCAACACTTGTACTTACCAGTCTTTTTTATTATAGCTATTCTAATGGATATGAAGTGATATCTCATTATGATTTTGATTTGCATATCCCTGAGGACTAAGAATAATAATTATCTTTTTATGTGATTATTGCCCATTTGTATATCTTCTTTGGAGAAAAGTCTGTTCAGATCTTTTGCCCATTTAAAAATTGGATTGTCTTTTTATTTATTGAATTTTAAGAGTTCTTTATATATTCTACATGCCTAGAAGATATATGATTTCCAATTTTCTCCCATTCTGTGGATTGTCTTTTTACTTTCTTGATAATGTGATAATGTCCTCTGAAGTACAAGTTTTAATTTAATTTTGATGATGCATAGTTTTGCCTACTTTCTATTTCATTGCTTATGCTTTTGGTGTCATTACATATTTCATGGTTCCAAAGGTTTACTTCTTTTTTTCTGTAAGAGTTTTAGCTGTCACGTTCATGTCTTTGATCCATTTTGAATTAATCTGTTATATGGTGTGAGATAGAGGTTAAACTTCATTCTTTTGAATGTGGTGTCCAGCCATCCCAGAACCATTTGGTGAAAACAGAATATTTTCCCCATTGCATTACCTTGGAACCCTTGTCAAAAATCAATTGAATATAAATGTGATACTTTATCTTTGGATTCTCATTTCTTTCCATTGATCTATATGTCTGTCCTTATTCCCCACTGTTTGATTACTGTAGCTTTGTAGTAAGTTTTTAAATCAAGAAGTGTATATCCTCTAATTCTGTTCTCTTTTGAGATTGTTTTGGCTATTCTAAACAGTCCCTTGAATTTCCATGTGAATTTTAAGAACAACTTGTCAATTTCTGCACAGCAGCCAGCTGGGATTTCGGTAGAGATCGTGTTAGATCTGTATCAGTTTGGGAAGTATTGCCACTTTAACAGTAAGTCTTCCAGCCTATGAAAATGCACCTCATGTATGCGTGCGTGTGCCTTGTGCTCAGTCGTGTCTGACTCTTCGTGACCCCTGGACTGTAGCCCTCCAGGCCCCTCTGTCCATGGCATTCTCCAGGCAAGAATACTGGAGTGGGCTGCCATTTTCCTGCTCCAGGGATCCTCCCAAACCAGGGATTGAACCCATGTCTCTTGCATCTTCTGCACTGGCAGGCAGATTCTTTACACTGTGCCACATGGGAAGCCCCTCATTTATGTGACCTTTCTTTTGTTTTCCCACAGTGTTTTATAGTTTTCAGAGTATAGATTTTACAATTCTTTTTACTAAATTTATTCCTAAATGTCTTATTACTTTTGATACTATTGTAAATAGAGCTGTTTTCCTAATTTCATTTTTACATTGAGCATTGCTAATGTATAGAGATACAATTGATTTCCATACGTTAATCTCATATCCTGAAATCTTGCTGGACATGTTTATTCATTCTAGTAATTTTCTAGTGGGCTTTTAAAGGATTTTCTGCATACACAACCATGTCATAGAGATAGTTTTATGTCTTCCTTTCTAATGTGGATATCACTTATTTCATTGTCTTTCTTAATGGTTCTAATATCCAGGCTAGAACCTCCAGCACAATGTTGAATAGAAATGGAGAAAGCAAATCTCTTTGCCTTCTTTCTAATCCTAGGGAGAAAGCATTTAGTCTTTCACCATTAAGTCTGATGTTGGCTGTGGGTGTTTCTGTAGCTGCCCTTTATATGGCTGAAAAATTTCTCTTCTGTTTGTAGTTGGTTGAGTGTTTTTATCATGAAGCAGTGTGAATTTTGTGAAATGCTTTTTCTGCCTGTTGTTGACATGATCCTGTGGGATTTATCCTTTATTCCGTGGGGATAGCTTATCACATTCATTGATTTTTGGATGTTAATGGCAAACCAATCTTAGATTCTGCAGTAAATTTCATTTGGTTTTAGTGTATAATCCTTTTTATATGTTGCTAGATTTGGTTTTGTTGGGGGACTAACTTTTATGGTACACTTCCTACCTACCGAGCTGTTCGCATGGATTAACTTATTTAGTTTTCAAAGTATATGAAATAGGAACTACTCATATTATTCCTCATATCAAAAATGAGGCAAGTGAGGCTCAGAACGATTATGCCATTTTCCTAAGGCCACACAGTCAGGGAGTGATAGAGTCACGACTCTGGTTCACCACCACACTAAACCACCTCTAGTGATCATATCAACGGGGGTTCAGTTCAGTTCGTCACTCAGTCTTGTCCGACTCTTTGTGACCCAATGGACTAAAGCATGCCAGGCCTCCCTGTCCATCACCAACTCAAACTCAAACTCATGTCCATCAAGTCAGTGATGCCATCCAACCACCTCATCCTCTGTCGTCCGCTTCTCCTCCCGCCTTCAATCTTTCCCAGCATCAGGGTCTTTTCCAATGAGTAGGTTCTTCACATCAGGTGGCCAAAGTATTGAAGTTTCAGGTTCAGCATCAGTCCTTCCAATGAATATTCAGGACTGATTTCCTTTAGGACAGAGTGGTTGGATCTCCTTGCTGTCCAAGGGACTCTCAAGACTCTTCTCCAACACCACAGTTTAAAAGCATCAATTCTTTGGCACTCAGCTTTCTTTGTAGTCCCGGTCTCACATCCATACATGACTACTGGAAAAACCATAGCTTTCAATACATGGACCTTTGTCAGGAATGTCTCTGCTTTTAAATATGCTGTCTAGGTTGGTCATAACTTTTCTTCCAAGAAACGTCTTTTAATGTCATGGCTGCAGTCACCATTTGCAATAATTTTGGAGCCCAGGAAAATAAAGTCTGTCATTGTATCCATTGTTTCCCCATCTATTTGCCATAAAGTGATGGGACCGGATACCATTACCTTAGTTTTGCTAATGTTGAATTTTAAGCCAATTTTTTCACTGTCCTCTTTCACTTTGATCAAGAGGCTCTTTAGTTCTCCACTTTCTGCCATAAGGGTGGTGTTATCTGCATATCTGAGGTGATTGATATTTCTCCCGGCAATCTTGATTCCAGCTTGTGCTTCTTCCAGCCCAGCGTTTCTCATGATGTACTCTGCATATAAGTTAAATAAGCAGGGTGACAATATACAGCCTTGATGTACTCCTTTCCCAATTTGGAACCAGTCTGTTGTTCCATGTCCGGTCTAACTGTTGCTTCTTGACCTGCATACAGACTTTTCAGGATGCAGGTCAGATGGTCTGGTATTCCCATCTCGTTAAGAGTTTTCCAGAGTTTGTTATGATCCACACAGTCAAAGACTTTGGCGTAGTCAATAAAGCAGAAATAGATGTTTTTTCTGGAACTCTCTTGTTTTTTCGATGATCCAGCGGATGTTGGCAATTTGATCTCTGGTTCCTCTGCCTTTTCTAAATCCAGCTTGAACATCTGAAGTTCACAGTTCACATACTGTTGAAGCCTGACTTGGAGAATTTTGAGCATTACTTTACTAGCGTGTGCTGCTGCTGCTGCTGCTAAGTCACTTCAGTCGTGTCCAACTCTGTGTGACCCCATAGATGGCAGCCCACCAGGGTCCCCCATCCCTGGAATTATCCAGGCAAGAACACTGGAGTCAGTTGCCATTTCCTTCTCCAGTGCATGAAAGTGAAAGGTGAAAGTGAAGTCACTCAGTTGTGTCGGACCCTCAGCGACCCCATGGACTGCAGCCTTCCAGGCTCCTCTGTCCATGGGATTTTCCAGGCAAGAGTACTGGAGTCGGGTGCCATTGCTTTCTCTGTACTAGTGTGTGCTGCTGCTGCTGCTAAGTCGCTTCAGTCGTGTCCGACTCTGTGCGACCCCATAGACGGCAGCCCACCAGGCTCCCCCATCCCTGGGATTCTCCAGGCAAGAACACTGGCGTGGGTTGCCGTTTCCTTCTCCAGTGCGTGAAAAGTGAAAGTGAAGTCGCTCAGTCGTGTCTGACTCTTAGCGACCCCATGAGCTGCAGCGCACCAGGCTCCTCCATCCATATGAGTGCAATTGTGCGGTAGTTTGAGCATTCTTTGGCATTGCCTTTTTTTGGGATTGGAATGAAAACTCTTCCAGTCCTATGGCCACTGCTGAGTTTTCCAAATTTGCTGGCATATGGAGTGCAGCACTTTCACAGCATCATCTTTCAGGATTTAAAATAGCTCAACTGGAATTCCATCGCCTCCACTAGCTTTGTTCATAGTGATGCTTCCTAAGGCCCATTTGACTTTGCATTCCAGGATGTCTGGCTCTAAGTGAGTGATCACACCATTATGATTATCTGGGTCGTGAAGATCTTTTTTATATAGTTCTTCTGTGTATTCTTGCCACCTCTTCCTAATATCTTCTGCTCTGTTAGGTCCATACCATTTCTGTCCTTTATTGTGCCCGTCTTTGCATGAAATATCCCCTTGGTATCTCAAATTTTCTTGAAGAGATCTCTAGTCTTTCCCATTCTGTTGTTTTCCTCTATTTCTTTGCATTGATCACTGAGGAAGCCTTTCTTATCTCTCCTAGCTATGTTGGAACTCTGCATTCAAATGGGTGTATCAATGGTGGGTGTGAGATGATTTTCATGTGATACTCAGACCTGTGTTTGTTTTCAGTGTTCTTTATTTTCTATTTTAATTTTGTTTGTTTTAAAATTTATTTAGTTTTAATTGGAGGATAATTACTTTACAATATTGTATTGTTTTCTGCAATACATCAACATGAATCAGCCATAGGTATACATATGTCCCCTCCCTCTGTTTATGGCAGGTGATAGTAGTTCTCTATTAGTGATCATGATATAAAGTTTCCTTCTAAAATATAATTATAAAATTGAAACAAAAAGCCTATTTAGAAAAAAACTACTAAGCAAATAGGATATGATTGCATATTCCATGTTGATGTAAATTATGTTATTAATAGTGAAGGAGAAGGGACGGGAAAGCTAGAAATAAAGACAGGCTAAGCCACCACATTCCTCTTGTGTTGTTGGGGAATTCAGACGTGTTCATGCCTTCTTTCATCCAGTATGTCCTCTGTGCCTCCTATCCCCTTGCCATCCTGCTAAGGTCTCTGAGATTTTCAGTGATATGTGAGAAATGGTCTGTGGCCTCAGGGAGCTTGAACATGCAAGCGTCATTCTGCTCTGGGGTGGAGGGCACACGTGTTTTACTTCACAGACAAACTCAGATTGAGTGCTAGTTGTCACTTGGAGGTTTGTCTTTCATGAAAAGTATATGGAGGCTTCCTGTGAACTCATTGAGAAATAGAGCTGTAGTCAATGAGCAACATTTGCCCTGGCGTGGGAAGAGGAAGTACTAGTACTCGGAAACCTTCTGAGGCAGAAAGTGTGGGAAGAGAGGTAGGTACTGCTAATATACTTACCACTGGGTCATACGGTCACTCTGTATTTTAAAATTCCAGGAACTGCCAAAATGTATTCCAAGATGGCTGCACTATTTTATATTCCTACCAGCTATGTATGAGGGTTCCTTCCGATTTCATATCCTCCCCAACTTTGTGCTGATAAGCTTTGGGAGTTCCAGGGAAAAAGCAATCACGTCATAGAGGCGAGAGATCTTGAAGGATAAGTAAAATCAGAACCTGCGGTTATAGAGGAAGGAGATTTCAGTTCATAGATAACTGTTCACAGAATATTGCAAGTTATCACTTTACTTGCTCAGGTATTAAATATGTGAATAATTTCAATGACGTTCTTTTTGAAATATAAAGGACTTTCTTACTACTTATATTCCTTGTCACCTGCCCGGCTTTTAAAAACCTGGTATCTTGGACATCGTAATGCCTCTGTTGATGTTTTGGGACATCCATTCATTGAAAAAAATCTTGATTTCTAGCTGCATTTGTGTGCATGGCATTGTGCTAGTTCGTGGGTGTGAGACACAGCTCCTGTCCTCAAGGAGAACAGGATCATTTAGGGCAGGAGAGAACACATGGTAAGTTGTGAAATAGAACTTTAAATAAGGAGCACACTGGGACTTCCCTGGTGGTCCAGTGGCTAAGACTGTGTGCTCCCGATACAGGGTGCCCATGTTCGATCCCTGGTCAGGGAACTAGATCCCACATGCCACAACTAAAGAACCTGCATGCCGCAGCGAAGATTGACGATCCCACATGACGTAACTAAGACCCAGTACAGGCAAATAAATAAATAGATTTTTAATAATATCTTTTTTAATTTTAAAAAAATATAGAAGGAACACACTGGAGTCTGTAAGGACCACGAGAGAAAGTAGATTCAGGTAGCGTGGCCGGGGAGTCAGAAATTCTTCTTAAGGAGGTACCCATTTCCTTAGGTCTCTTCTAGCTCTAGGCTCATTCTGGCAGTGTGTAAGGTATTTGTTGAGTACTCTCGGGTACCGTGATATTGGTGGTACTCTTGCAGGCTGCTGAAATGTGTGGAGTTTTTCCCCTTACACTCCATGGCCCGGACCCCTGTGCCTGTGTGGTTCCTCTGTCCCCCCTGTATAGCTCCGTCTCTCCTCTCTACCCTCCACTGTGTGGCTGGCTCCTTACCTGTGGCTGCATGTTGTGGATTGGTTCAAGTCATGCTCTAAAGGTAGCACCGAGTGACATCTGTGGGGTTTGGAGCCACAAGCTCTGACCAATAAGTGGAGTGTTCCTGTAAAACTCTTCATTTCCAGTCCTCTCAGAATCAGCCCCCTGGTCCATGTGGGCACACCCGATGGAAGTCCTGTAAGATGTGCCCAAGTTACGTGTCCCTGCATGGTACCCACACCTGAAAAGAAGCTGCCTTTAATGTGTGAGAGGGTGTCAGCTGCTGGGAGAACCCTGTGACCTGTGCAGCCACGTCCTGTCACAGCAAATGTGCGTCCCTCACAATCTCCAGACATACTAGCACATACACATGATGGAAAAGCAGGTCACCTTCTGAATTACTTCTTTTGATTTTTTTTCCTTGATCAATCAATTGCTACTCAGCCTCAGCCTGCCTTTTATTTATTTTTATATGTTTATTTATGTATTTTTTATTTGCATAAAAAATATACATATGGATTTATTTTTTAACTTTTTTTTAATTTGTTTATTTTAGTTGCTTTCTAGCTGGGGAGATTTACACATAGAGAAAATATTTCTTGGCCTGTCATGAAACCCAAAAGTGACAGTTACCTAATCTTTCTAGTTTGGCAGAGTCTTGTTCTTCTTGAAGAAGGAAAAGGCAGTCAGATTAAAAAAAATAATAATAAAGTGCTTAGTACCTTTCAAAAAAAATTCAAAAGTAGGAGTGGTCTAGAAGAAAGGGCATAGAACAGGGGGCCAAGATATGCTGTTTCTGCCCTGACTCGGCCACTAGTGACCATGTGACCATGAATGAATGTTTTTACTTCTCAGCGACATTGTGTCCTCCCTAGAAAAACAGCAGAAATAACACCTGTCCCCTGGAACCTGCAGAGGAGTTGTGCCTGAGGAAGTCAACATGGAAGATCTAAGGAGTTGAGAATTAGTGATAATTATAATGCCTTTTTTTTTTTTTTGTAGGAGTGTTTTTGCAGTGCTTAATTCATCCATTTGCTCTCTTAAAAAGAAGCCATTCAACTAGCTAACATTTCTCCAGTGCTTGCTGTGTGCCTGCTGTTGGGCTGAGCATTCCACATGCTGTGATGTTATATAATGCTCACAATAAGTCACTGAGGACCAGGACTATTATTAATCATCACCTTTTTTCAGATAAGGAAAGGGAGGTTCGGAGAGGTTATGTAACATACTTAATGGTTATGCAGCTAGGAAGTGACAGATGACAGATTTTGAATCCAGAGCTTGAGCTTACCCACCATACTTAGCCTAGTTTTCCAGGTCATTAAAAATTATGACTTTTTTCCTTTTCCTTCTAGAAAGTCAGACGGAAAATGACAATGCAGATCTTTTGTTTAGAATGCATCAACCTGCAGTCCCAAAGCCAGGCTCTCCTAGTACCCATCCTGCATCTGTGGGGTGCGCCCCTTTTTGCTCAGAATCTATCAGTCATCTTGGCAACATGGGGGTGGGGGGCTGTAAACCCTTCTCAGAACCAGATTGCCTGGGAGTCCAATGTTATTACTTCTCAGTGAAACCAGGCTGCTGAGTTTAAGTTTATTATGAAGACACTGAATTTCAATCTGCCATGAATGCCCCACATTGCAGCTTGCAGCTGTGTCTGGTAAATGTTGCTCCCAGAACAGTGTTAATTTTTCAAAGTTTTATTAATTTCTTTTCCAAAGTGACAAAATGGCCACGTGGTCATGGACTGAATATTAAGAATTCTTCTCCTTTGGAAGATTGTGTAAAAGGTAGGACACTTGGGCTGGAAAAGAAGTACTTATATGTATACCTCAGTTAAAATTTCCACAATGTTTTTTCTTTCTGATTGATGTAGAGTTGGCAGTGACCTCCAGCACTTGGGTTAGAAATATCTGATTTCCTTCTCCCTTAGGCAGTGAATGATCTACAAACAAACAGAGAAATGCATTAGAGAAGCTGAATTTATGACGGAAATAAAGATTCCTAATTTACTGGCTCTGTAGGCCGTTCACTTATTGATTCTCTTTCAAGGGACGGATGGGCATTTTATTGTGTTAAAGGGGAAAATCTTAAGGGTTATTCTTGTAAATGAGTATTCTGGAATCTCAAAGCCTAGAAGAAACCCAGTTTATAGGAAGAAGAAGGCAGAGATCATGGCAAATAGGAGTCAGGGAAGATGCAGTAAGGGAAGATAGATCAGAACTGGGAGTGTATACACTGAGCTGGGAGTTTTAATGGAAATTTTCTAATGTATTTAAAATTGAATAGAAAAATTATCATAAATCCCTTTCTGTTAGCATCACACAGCATTGACAGTTAACTCATAGCTGTGTTTGTTTTATCTATTTCACTCATTCCCCATCTAGTATTATTTGGAAGCAAACCCCTGTATCCTTTTATCCATATTTTAGTAGGTACTTGTTAAAGACAAGGACTCTTTTAAAACATAGCTTCAATATTACTGTCATATCAAAAAATTAATAGCACTATTTCCTTAATATTGTCAAATAATCAAGTCAGTGACTACGAGAGAAATTTTCCCATTTTTGAATTTATGTTACAGTTTCATCTTTATGAAGGTTTGTTTGAAATAAGAACCAAATAAGGTAAACACATGTGATAGTCTAAGTCTTTTATCATCTGTAACGTCCACCTCCATCTTTTTTTCCCCTTGTACTTTTATTTGTTAAAGGTACTGAGTTATGTGTCCAGCAGACTTTCTCATAGATTGTCTTTTACTAATTGCATCGCTGTGGTGTTTTAACATGTTCTGTCCTCTGTATTTCCTGTCTGATGATATCCAAAGCTTGATTAGATTCAAGTGTTTTGGATTCAGCACTCTCCCTGAGGTGATAGTGTGTTTCTCCATCAGGAGACACAGAACGCCCGGTTGTCACTCATGTAGTGACGTAAGCAGTGGTTGATGATCAGAGCCTATGTCCATTTGTTCATTAGGTGTTGAAAACTAGAGATATTTTAATTCTGTGAATCTTTATGGGGAAAAAAGAAATACCTTTATAAATAGAGAAGCAGCCATCTCTTCTACAATTTAGTGATCCAGTGATGCAGTTGGTACAGGAAAGAATGGCTCAGTGTTTGCAAACTCTTTCCTTTTATTCATTGATTTTCAACATGAAAGTTCATTCACAGGCATCGTCCAACAGTAACAGAGGCACAAAACCAAGTTTTTATTATGTGTCTTTACAATCTTATGGATTCACATCTATTTGTATTGTTTCAAGTCCGTTGAGTTGTGCAAATTGGTCCTCAGATTGCCCCCTCTTTGGCCAGTGGAAGCTGCCTCAAGTTGGTCCTTTGACACAGCCTTGGCAGTCATAGATAAATAGCTGCTTCTAGGCCTTTCTTTGGGGTCACAGACAGTGGGACACAACTGAGCAACTGCACTGAACTGAACTGAGGCCTCTCTCTTTTTTTTTTAATTGAGATATGGTTGCTTTACAAATGTTGTGTTAGTTTCTGCTGTACAACGAAGCGAATCAGACATATATTTACATGTATCTTCTCCCTCTTCAACCTCCCTCTCACAACCCCCCATCCCACCCATCTAGGCTTTTCTTATGTAAGACAAACCTAGGTTCCAAGCCCAGCTCCACCACTTGTCAGCACTTGACCTTTTAATATTATCTAAATTCTGAGCTTCTGTTTGCTCATCCGTAAAATGGGAATAATCATAGTATTATACTTGCATTAACCCTTTATAGGGTTGATACAAGATTAAAATAGTCAAGTGCTTGGCAGAGTGACACAGAGAAGGGCTTAAAATGTTAGCTTTATTATTATTTGAATTAATGAAGAGAATTATTGGGGCTTTGAAGCTTATAGATCATTGCATGCTAAGCCGCTTCAGTTGTGTCTGACTCTTTGCGACCCTATGGACTGCAGCCTGCAAGGGATTCTCCAGGCAAGAATACTGGAGTGGGTTGCCATGTCCTCCTCCAGGGGAATCTTCTCAACCCAGAGATGAAACCCGCATCTCTTAAATCTCCTACATTGGGCAGGCGGGTTCTTTACCACTAGTGCTACCTGGGAAGATCATATAGATAAGAAGTCATATAGATCATTACGCCCTGAAAAATTCTGCAAAATGAACATCACATTAATGTAAGAAAGAACACAGTCTTTTCTGTGGACTGGCAGATGGTTGGTTTGGCTGTAGAACTGAAGACCGCAGTTAGAATTCAGGGCAGAGAGAGAGTGGAGGAAGAAGCATAGGTGTGGAGAGGGCCTGAGACCTCCCGCCCCCGTGAGGCCAGGCACCTGCTGAGGGCAGAGGGGAAGTCACTTCTGAGCTCCCTGCGCCCTCATTGGGTGGGGCCTTCGCTGTTGCCGGAGCGCGTGACAGGGAGGTGAGTTGAGAGCTCAGTGAGGCGTGAAGCGGTACTCAGCAGCTCAACCCCACCTGCCCTCCCGACCAGGCCTTAGGAAGACGCTGGGGCAGCCTGCGTGGGTGCACTGTGCAGCTGTGTCAGCCGGTCACAGCCTGGCCCAGCTCTGCTGTTGCTGGTCCTGTCCCGCCCTGGTCTCTCATTTCCTAATGAGCAAGGCGGATCCTCTGACACTGAGACTCCAGCCCTGATGCGGGTCTCAGGCTTCTCTGGGCTTGGGGATTGGGGGGGGGGGGGGGCACTCTCAGGAGCACAGTCTGCCTTCCCAGAATTTCTTTATTCAGATGTACTAAGGGATTGGAAATGACAACCCACTCCAGCACTCTTGCCTGGAGAATCCCATGGACAGAGGAGCCTGGCGGGCTACAATCCATGGGGGTTGCAAAGAGTCAGGACTGAAGTGACTTAGCTCACAAAGGATTAGCAGCAGCGGCTTCTTCATCATCTTTTTATAAAACTCAGTTTTTCGATTTTTGTTCACCTAGTCTACTGTTGCTTTTGTTTTCTTTGTTTTTTGCTTCATATAGTTCTGCTTTTGTAGTTAGTAATCCCTGCATTCTCATTTCTTCGAGTTGATTTTTATCCATTTTTAGGTTTTTGAGCAGAAAATTCACTTCATGCAATTCTGCTTTCTTAGTTTCTGTGAAATGCATCGAGACATTTATTCATGCTGTCTGTCTTTCGGTTCTAAATATTTTATAATTTCTATTTGAATTCCTCTTTAGCTATGAATAACCTGAGAGATACATTTTTACAAATTTTCACAGGCTTGGGTTTTTTTCTTTGCTATAAGTTGTGTTATCGATTTCTAGTTTTATGTCACGTAGTCAGTGAATATGACTTCTACAAGGTCATATTTGGGGGAACTTGTAAGAACTTGTTGTATGCCCTAAATCATGATCATGTTTTATTAATGTTTTGCATATGCTTTAAAAAATGAGTTTTCTGTTTGCTGAGTGCTGAGTTCTTAAAATAGCAGTTAGCTCCAGATAGGTAAGTGCTGTTTAGAACCTCTTCAACTTCAGTGTCTGGCAAAGTTCTCCTCAAAGCCACTGTACTCTGCCAGGGTTTGAGACACAAAAATGTCCATCTCGGGCTTATTTGCTTGGTGTAGCTCACAAAGAATACCATACTTCTAGGCCAAGGAAGACAATGGCTCTAATGTTTTTGCAAATCAGGTTAAATTCTCTGGAGTCTGAATTCTCTGATTCCCAGTTTAACTTCAAACTCTGGTTTCAATAATCTTTGGCACTCTTGATAATGGATATTTGTGTTATGCAAGAATTGAAGAGTAGAACTGATAAATATCTCCTTGAATAGCAAAAACTGGAGGTTGACTTTGACTCAAGTCTCAGCATCAGGCATGACTTGAGGTCCTTTGCTTCTGGTCTCTGTGGTCGCATAAGCATCATGTAACTTCCCTGAGCCTTGGTCTTCCATCGATTATGTGGATGTAATACGGCCTGCCATGAGAGGATTGTGGTGTGAGGTTCAGTCGAGGCAATAGACATAAAAAAGTACTTTGTAAATGTAAAGAGGGCTTCCCTGGTGGCTCAGACAGTAAAGAATCTGTCTGCAATGTGGGAGACCCGGGTTCGGTCCCTGGGTCAGGAAGATCCCCTGGAGAAGGGAATGGCCACCCATTCCAGTACTGTTGCCTGGAGAATTCCGTGGAAGTGGAGCTTGATGAGCTTCAGTCCATGGGGTCACAAAGAGCAACTAAGACACACACACACACACAAACTGTAAGGATATCCTTAGATATCCCACACAGATTGAGTAGCAAGTGGAAGTGGTCTCAACGCATGTTACTTACCTCCCTGGATGGTCTGGAAGAAGCCTGGACAGGGGTGGCCTGGGAGAAATGTTTGGAGGCCCCTGAAACTCTCCGTTTCCTTCTCTTGCATCCCCTCAGCGTGGACAACGGAAACTGCAGCCATGACCACCCACGTCACCCTGGAAGATGCCCTGTCCAACGTGGACCTGCTGGAAGAGCTGCCCCTCCCTGACCAGCAGCCATGCATCGAGCCCCCGCCTTCCTCCATAATGTACCAGGTAAGTCCTCCCAGAGCACCGGGACCAGGATGAGGGGCTCAGGAATTCTGGGGACCCCCGGAGAGGGTTTGCCCTGCGGGCAGAGGGAAGGGGGCTGCCTGAATCTAGAAGGTGAAAGGTCGTGAACTGATGGAGTCCCCGGTGCAGTGGTGGAGCTGAGTGTAAGAAATAGATTAGCTAGTAAACATATACCAGCGCCATTTCTCTTCCCAGGGAAAGGCTTGTTGGTCTGTTCTGACCCCAAATACCTTCCTGGCTATTCTTGCTGTGGCACCAACCAAGGTTTTGGCAGCTCTGACCTCATGAATTAAATATCACCATTAAAAAACCCCTAGAGCCTGCCTGGGTAATTACTTTTTCTTCGTGTATGTGAGAAGAGATCTTCAACTCCCCACAGCCCATAATGGCTCGGGGAAGCTGGTCACAGTTGTTTGCTTTTGCCCAAAAGAGGCAAGCTCGTGACAAACCGTGATCAGGTTGCTCAAAACCGTGATCCCACCGGGCATGGTGGGAAGGGTATTGGTGCAGCCGGAGTCAGCCTTGCAAATAGCCCCTTGTCTGAGTGTGCTGGGCAAGTACACCATGTTAAGGAAGAGTAAGTTAATTGTAAATTTTTAGCTTTCTTGCTGTATTTGACCTTTTGAAAGTTCTGGGACTGCTAAATGAGACTAAGAATAAATGCATAGTATATTTCTAATTTCATTCAATGGCTTGATTTATTAAGCACATGCCTGAAGGTTCAACTCATCAAGTTGGTTTATTCACATTGTCTAACCCACAGTAAATTTTTAATTATGTAGATATCTTTTTATTATAAGCCATACAGCAAAATATAACAAATAAAAATTTCCCTGAAACTATGTCTATATATACATGCATATATACATCCACTCATCTTTTTACCATTTAGATATATAACTTTTTTTTTTTTACCAAAAGAGGATGGTAAAAGCCTCTATGATTTGACTTTTTTAATGTAAAATTTATCATGGGTATTTTTCCTGACAGTACTACAGTGCAACCATACTATTTTTAACCAGCACATAGTACCTATAAGCCCATTGTATGGATATGCTATTATTTATTTAGCCTTTTGCTGTTAATGGACATTTGGATGGTTTCCAGTTTTTTTATTACAAAAAATTACTGCAGTTATTATTCTTGTACAGAGGTATCTGCACCCTCTGGCAAATATTTTTGCAACAACGAGATGAAAACAGTGTATACCTTTCCTTTTCTTTAGTATCTTCACCTTTAAAAACATCTTTACATTTTTAATGCAGTTTTTAAAAGTTACTTTTCATTTACAGCTATTGCAAAATATTGGCTATATTCCCAGTGTTATACAATACAACCTTGAGCCTATCCTACACCCACTAAGTGTGTGCCTCCCACCCCACCATTTTGCTCTTCCCCTTCTAGAAAAAAACCACTAGTTTTTCTTCTATATCTGTGAGTCTGCTTCTCTTTAAAAAAAAAAAAAAAAACACACATCTCCACTTTTAACAGCTATTTAGGCTTGTATAGTTTAAGTTTTCACTTGTGAGGCTCTCTGGGTGAACCTGATTACCCATGGGAAGCAGATGCAGGCCCTGTCTGTGGCCAGCTTCTGCCCAGTGGAATGCAGGGTGGGATTTCTCGGTGGAAGATGAGAGGGCAGTGTGGAGATAGATTTCCCCAGAGAACGTGGGCATTGGCTGGCAGCAGTTTATTTCCTGGACACCCAGCCATCTTGAACCTGTTTTCCAGCCACTAAGTGTTCCTGTCCTTTAATCCCTGCAGGCTAACTTTGACACAAACTTCGAGGACAGGAATGCCTTTGTCACAGGCATCGCGAGGTACATCGAGCAGGCTACAGTGCACTCCAGCATGGTGAGTCTCCGTGGCCCTCAGGCGCAGACATAGCCCCTCCTTGAGGAGGCAGGGGCTCAGCTATTCCAAGAACCCACTGCCTCAGAAGGATCCACCTCCTCAAGCCCTTTTTCCCACCCCACCCATCCCCTCTCCATGCCTGGGGGTACACTGGTCCGTATCCTCCAGCCTTCCAAATCCTGCTCACCTTTGGGGCCCAACTCTATTCACACTGTTCGCTTTCCTGAGCTTCTCTCTAGCTTTGGGGTTAACAGTTGATTAGATCTTGCCTTGTTTTGTACTTTATAGATTACTGGCTGTGTGGAATTTGGGCTCTTGACCAAAGCACAAAGTTTCTCAAAGTTTTGCAGTAACACATTCTTGACTGGAGGAAGCTGGTGGCCTAAATCATTCACAGACAGGGGCCAGTGGTTTGATGGGACTGTGTCTGACCCACCTGTGTGGGTACCTTCTCCCTTTGGCTTTCATGATTTCACCCTCATGCATCACTGACATTTAAGGAATTCAGGGACTTCCCTGGCAGTCCAGTGGTTAAGACTCTGTGCTCCCAGTACAGGGGGCAGAAGTGCAGTTGCTGGTTGGGGAACTAAGATCTCACGTGCTGCGCACATCCTGATCTAAGACATAAAATAAAAAGTTTAGTTTCTTTAAAAAGAACAAAGAACAAAAAAATTCCAAGATTTCTCATTCACAGGCTCTGCCTACAGCTCAGTGGACCTTTCTCACTATATCATCGATAGCCTAAACCCTTGTCTCACCACACCCTGCCCATTCATTCAATAAATATTGTGTCCCTGGTACTTGGTCAGACCCTGCTAAATGCTGAAGGGCTGGGGGGCAGGGGGCACGGCGTGTATGCAAGGACAGATGGGGTCTTAGTTCTCAATGAATCAAGTGGGAAGTAGACAAACAGCATTCTTTGAACATTTTCTGTGCAGGTATTTCAAATGCGTTGTCAATTAATCATCACCTCAACCCTGGGAAGAATGTTTTATTACAATACCCATTTTATGGATGGGGAAAACGAAACTCCAGAAAAGTGAAGTAACTTACTCAGGGTCCTGCCATTGACAAATGACAGAGCTAAACCCGAATCTGTTTGACTATAAAACATGCTCTGGACAAGTCTTTGCAAACAAAAATGTACAAAGTTAAAGATAAAAGACATGGTGAAAGTTCAGAGTTTTTAAGTGGCCTTGAGGGGGTCAGAGAAAGCTTGTTGCAGGAAGTAGCTTTTGAGTATAGCTTTATGGCACCCCACTCCAGTACCCTTGCCTGGAAAATCCGATGGACAGAGAAGCCTGGTAGGCTACAGTCCATGGGGTCGCAAAGAGTCGGACATGACTGAGTGACTTCACTTCACTTCACTTTTTGTGTACTTTGCACACATACACACATTGTAACTATATGTGTGTGTGTGTATATATATATATATATATTGTACTTTAAACTGTGTAAAATTTTCCCATATGTAATATCATTGGAACCTTATTACAGCCTGTGATTTGCAAAGAGATCGTTATATACATTTTAGGGATGAGAAAACTGAGACCTAGAGAAGTTAATAAGCAGGTTGCTCATCATCACACAACTAGTAAATCACAAGGTTGAACCTAGAATCCTGGACTTAGGATTCCCAGCTCTGACCTCCGCTGACCC
Organism: Bos indicus; assembly: GCF_029378745.1. NCBI lineage: Eukaryota > Metazoa > Chordata > Mammalia > Artiodactyla > Bovidae > Bos > Bos indicus. The sequence continues at coordinate 68,749,032 of NC_091766.1, forward strand.
ACCCAATTAGAATTTTATCTGTCAGAGAGGAGATGGAGAGGGCATACCAGCTGGTGGAAGCAGCATCAGGGGAGGCTCAGAGGCAAAAGTTTTCAGAGATTGCCTGGGTTGGAACTGTGAAGTACATGTAGGGAAATTCTTGGTGATATTCATAATGGATTGGGTGCATAGAGAGTGTCTTAGTTTGCTAGAGCTGCCATAACAAAATACCACAGACTGGGTGACTTAGATAACAAATTTATCTTCTCCTGTTTCTGGAGACAAGAAATCCAGTATCAAGATGTCAGCAGGGTTGGTTTCTTCTGAGGCCTGTCTTTGCCTTCTGGCTGTGTCCTCACGTTGTCTTTTGTCTGTGTAGACACATGTAAGGTGTCTCTCTGTGTGTCCAAATTCAGTCAGGTTGGACAATGGCCTCTTGTTAACTTAATCATCTCTCTAAAGGCCCTATCTCCAAATATACTCACATTCTGAGGTCCCAGGTCTAGGACTTCAACATGTGAATTTGGGGGTGGGGGGTGACACAAGTCAGCCCATAACAGAGGGCTTTCATTCATTTAATTAAAAAAAAAAAAATCAGTAGCAATAGACAGTTTCCATTAGTGAGGAAAATGTGAACAGAACTACACTTGAGAAATAAATTTCGCTTGTTAGTTTTGTGCAGAACGAGTGGTAAGGAGGCATGAGAGAGCCAAATAGATCAGTTGAGATAAGGTTATCTACCCTGGAGGTGTCAAGGGCCGGATGAGGGCAGTGACCTAAGGAGCAGCTAAGGGGTCAGGGATGTAGGAGGCACTGGAGGGCGACTCTGCCTGGCTTCGCAGTCTGCTGGGGGCTGGGGCCGAGGGAAGCTGAAACGATGCTGACTGAGGTTTCCTGAAAAAACCAGGTCAGGGGCACCAGTAGCGCAGTCAGAGGAGGGGCCAGTCCGGAGAGGGATTGTATTCCTTTTCTGTTGCTGCTGTAACTGATTATCACAGATTTGGTGACCTAAAATAAAACAGATTCACTTGCTTACAGTTCTTTTGGTCAAAGTTTGACATGGGATCTTAAAGGGTTAAAATCCAGGTGTTGGCAGGGCTGCGTTCACTTCTGAAGGCGCTAGAGGAGAATCTGTGGCCTTGTTTTTCCAGGTTGTAGAGGCAGCCTGCTCTTTGGCTCAGCCCCCTTCCAGCCAGCAGTCACACCACTTCAGTCTCTGCTTCCATCCTCACATCTCCTGCCCTGACTCTCACCTCCCTCAGGACCCTTGCCATCACACTGGGTCCACCCAATAACCCAGGATAACCTCCCCATCTCAAGGTTCCTAGCTTCATTCATCCTTTTGCCATGTAAGGTATTGTTTCCATAGGTCCTACAGTTTAGGTTGCAGACATCTTTCTGGGGGCCACTATTCTACTGATGCAGGGATAGTGTTGATAAGGTTTTAGGCAAAGTCCAAAATAGGGTGCACTGCTGATGTTCATGGATAATACCCAAACCTCACTTCCTCAACAGTTTCATCCTTGTACCCTGCTCAGACTTTGTCTAGAGTAGCTTATCAGCAGCAAGAGGCTTCATTCGATGTTCATCTTCTTGTATTACTCCTGCCCACACTGGAGCAAGGTGAATCTCTCAAAGGGCAGGATAGCCAGAGAAAAGAAGAAGAGGAGGAGAAAGTGTGTAAACCATGTAATTGACCAGCTACAAGGAACAGTCAAGGGTTCTTTGCTGGGAGTAGGATGGGGGCCTAGTGTCCAAAGTTAAGTGCTGAGAGGTACAGTCTGCCAGAATCTGAAACTTGAACTGAATTCACATTGGGTTAATTATGGACCTACAGGATCTTACAAATATAAAGAACCTGAGAGATCCTTAGTCCTGCAGCTGTAAACCTAGCTGCACATTGAAATCACTTAGAAAGCATTTAAAAAAAAAAAAAAACACTCATGCCTGGACCCCTCCCCCAGAGATAAAGATTTCATTCCATTGGAGTCCATCCTGGGCATCAGGAGTTTTCAGAGTTACCCAGGTGACTAATGGGTAGCCAGGTTGAGAACTAGTGATTTAGGCCAGAGAGCTCCAACTTCTGGGTTCTAATGCCTGGAGATCTGAGGTGGAACTGATGTAATAATAATAGAAAGAAAGAAAGAAAGAATAGAAATAAAGTGTACAATAAATGTAATGCACTTGAATCCTCCTGAAACCACCTTCATCCCCCACCTTGGTCCATGGAAAAGTTGTCTTCCCTGAAACCAGTTTCTGGTGCCAAAAAGGTTGGGGACTGCGGATTTAGGCCAATTCTCTGCCTCCAAATGATGAAACCATGACATTTTCCAGGTAAAAGGTGGGTCAAAGCAGAGCCAAGAACAGAACTCAAATTCCCTGAGGCTCTATCCACCACACCATCCTGACCTCTATATTCCAGGCATGATTATACAACAAACCTTACTGATGGTCAGCTGAGCTGTCCGTAGGGCAGAGTCCACAGTATTCTTTTTCACTGGCCTGTTCCTAGCATGGAGCACTGAAGGGGAATATGTGAGTGCTCAGTGAAATGTTCAGTGGGTGAATGAGTGGGATACTAACACCTGTCAGTGGGCAGCTTGATGCTAATAATTAGACACATGTTCCCTACACGTTACTGTCACTTCCCTTTTCTGACACATGTTCTGAAGCAAAGGCAGCAGAAGACCCACAGACTTGATCTTGGTTCTCTCTGGTCTCAAGGACAACATGTTACTGATTTAAAGAGTTCGCTAAATTAAGAATTGAAAGTGTGACTCGTCAGTGACATTTGCCGTTGAAAACAAAACTATAAAAAGGAATAAGCTCCAAATTGAATCTGATCTTGTGCTAGGAAGATATTATGAAATAGATATGATGTGTGGGATAAAAATTAAATGAGAAAAGGCTCGTTTTTGTATCAGTATGAACATTTACAAAAGAGACGGCCTAGTAATACAATTTTTTTAGTATATTTTTTGAGATGTCCTTCATATAACATAAGATTCACCATTTAAAGTGTATAGTTCACTATTTTTATGGTAGATTCACAATGTTATACATTGTAAATGTTAGACATTGCCCCTGTCTAACTTCTATCACCACAAAGAGAAACCCCAAACCCTGTAGCAGTCCTTCCCAATTCCGCTCTCCCACAACCACTAATCTGGTTTCTATTTCTGTAGATTTGGTTATTCTGAACAGTTCATCTAAATGGATCGCATAATAGTGGTCTTTTGTGTCTGCCTTCTTTCACTTAGCATAGTGTTTTCAAAGTTCGTCCATGTTGTAGCATGGATCAGTACTTCATTCCTTTTCACAGATGCATACTATTCCTCTGCACGGCTACATCACATTTTATTTATCCATTCATCCATCGATGGACACAGTCGGGTTGTTTCTGTTTTTTGACTGTTAGAATAATGTTGCTGTGAGCAAGTGTGGAGTTTCACTGTGGACATATGCTTTCATTTCTCTTGGGTATATACCTCAGAGTGAAATTGCTGGATCATATGGTAACTCTGTGATTTAACTTTTTGAGGAACTGCCAGACTATCTTTTCCCTAGTAATACTCCAAACTCTCTTTACAGATTGCCTAGTGTGTATGTATTTTTGTGGGCTTCCCTGGTGGCTCAGTAGCAAAGAATCCGCCTGCAATGCAGGAGAGGTGGGTTTGATCCCTGGGTCAGGAAGATCCCTTGGGGAAGGAAATGGCATCCCACTCCAGTATTCTTGCCTAGGAAATCCCTTGGACAGAGAAGCCTGGCGGGCTATAGTCCATGGGGTCACAAAGAGTCAGACACGACTAAACCACAACCGTGTGTTTGTATTCAATTCTCACAAAACTCTCTGAGGTTGTTGTCATCATCATTATACAGATGACTGGAGAATTTTAGGTTAAGTGACTTCCTGAAGGCCAAAGGGCTAAGAAGTGGTGAAGCTGGGACTTCAGCCCTGATATTTGGACCCTGAGTTTAGGGCTCTTTCCACTGAAGCAGTTACTAGGTGAAGCAGTTACTAGGTGAGGTGAGTAATCAGATTTATTTTTCATGCTGTTGTTAATTTTGCCATCTGCTCTGTATTATTTTTAAAAATCTTAATCTTGATCTTAACCATCTTCCTCCGTATGAAATAGCAACATGGGCTGTTATTAAAATGCAAACATTATAGCGCTGTGTGATACGAAAAGTGAAAGCTCCCATTTATCCAGCCCCACAGAGAGCTTGCTCCTCACAGTCTTGGTATATATTCCACCAAGATATTTTTCAATACACAGTAATATTGTGGTTAATCTTGAAATCATGTCCAACTCTTTGCAACCTCATGGACTGTAGCCCACCAGGTTCCTCTGTCCATGGGATTTCCCTGTCAAGACTACTGGAGTGGGATCTTCCCAAGCCAGGGATTGAACTCACATTGGCAGGCGTATTCTTTACCACTGGGCTACCAGGGAAGTCCACACAATAATATACTTCCATAATTTTTACTCTTTTTTTTTTCAACCTACCTGCTGTGCATACTCTTTGGCTGCTTGCTTGTTTTCTTGCTGTCTGGGACAGCTTTTGCAGTTGGAACTAGTGCGTCTGCCCCACCTTTCTGAGGTAGCTGTCTGTCTTTGAAAAGTGTGTCGGGCTGATAGAGCCCTGGGGTGACTGATGAGGATAATTTAGGCCAGTGCTTCTCAAACTTATTGTGCACCGGGGAATGAGAGTTCCCTGGGGATTTTATTGAAATGCAGATTCAGATCCCAAAGGCCCAGGGAAGAGCCTGAGACTCTGCATTTCTAATAAGCAACCCCACCAGGCAATGCTGATGCTGCTGGTCCAGAGACCACACTGTGAATCCAAGGATGTGGAGGCAAGGGGAGCTGTTGAGAAGTCTCGTGGCCCTGGAGTGCTTTCTCCCTGCTGAGCGTGTTTTGCTTTTCAGAATGAAATGCTGGAGGAAGGGCACGAGTATGCAGTCATGCTGTACACCTGGCGCAGCTGTTCCCGGGCCATCCCCCAGGTGAGTCCTGCACCACAAGGGGTGGCTCCTCCCTCCATCCACCCCCGTCCAGGTAACTGACCTTGTCCAGGCGACAGGGCGTGAAGCAGAGTCTCCTACCCAAGGGGGCTCACTGAACACATGCAGAGAGCATCCCATAAAACTGACACCAACTTTAAACAATTTCTCATTATCCTTTCATTTTGAAAGCAGTATATGCTAACTGTACAATACCCAAACCACTGCAGAAAGGTGTAAAGTAGAAAGCAAGACAGCCTCACCCCCTCCCTCCACCACCCAAATCGCCACCTCCCACCAAAGCGTAATCACTGTGGACCCTTTGCCGCATGTTCATCTGACTCTCTTTCCTCCAACAACCTGAATATTTCTGATTATTATTTTGTAAATTATTGTCATTTACTAAAGCATGTTGTTTCTTATTTATATGGTTCCGCCACTTGCTTTTTTCACTTCATTCTTTATAGCTGACTTTTTTCATGTTAACACATACAGATAGTATTTTTATCATTATCATATTATATTCATGGGTCCCACCATCACGAAAGCAACAAACCCCAAGTGTGTAAACAGAAACCATTCCTCTCCCTTGCTCACAGTCCTAACCCCCAGAGGGAACTGTTTACTAGCAGCTTGGTTCACACCCTTTCAGAGTCTCTGTACCTGTATTATATATGGGCACACCAGCACACACACAGTTTTGTGTTTTATTCAATAAAAACAGGATTAAATTACCCTTACTTTCCTGCAGCTATTTCCACCCAGATTTATGGTAGCAGTCTTTCCACGTCAGGTCAGAGATCTGTCCCATCAGCCCTAACAGTTACATTAATGATACTGCCTCGTATTAATACTTTATCCATTTAATCATTGACCAGTGGATGTTTAGCTCGTGCTGACATTTCCACGATTTCTAAACAACAGTGTGAAGAATGTCCTTGTGTTTATTACCCTTTGCTGACTCTTCAGTGTCGATGACCTGTTAGCAGCCTTGTGTGCACATGCTGTGAACACACCTGCCACGTGCTTCTGATGTGCCGAAAACCCCTGGGCAGAGAAAATGGGCTCCTCGCTGGGCCCGGGTGTGCACAGGGGCTTTGCCCCGAGTGCACTCAGAGACATGGACAGAACATTCTTCCCTGCTTAGAATCTGGCAGAGGCCCCCTTGGGGTAGCACTGAGGGAAAGATGGAAGGAGGGAGACCCTGTAGATGAATGTAGACCTGCGTACAGCACATGGCGGGGGCCTAGAACAGACTGTGGGGGAGGAGGGCTCTGTTCCCGGACCAGCTGGTTTCCTTCCTGCAGCCGATGTCTAGGGAGCAGTCCTGCCTAGAAGCGCTCACTCTTCATCAGGGCTGCCCCAGCCTCCTCTCACTGTGTAGCCACCATATCACTTCTCATCCTAAATGAAGTGCATTCGAGAGTGAAAATGGGCCCTATTAATAAGACAGCAGGTGTGAACCAGGACTGCCTGGGCAAACCAGGGTGTGCGAAACCCCCTGTCTCCCTGCAGGTGAAATGCAATGAGCAGCCCAACCGAGTAGAGATCTATGAGAAGACGGTAGAAGTGCTGGAGCCCGAGGTCACCAAGCTCATGAAGTTCATGTACTTTCAGGTGAGGGGTCGGGGTGGGTCTGGGCCAGGACAACTGAGAAGGCCCCCACCTTCTAGACACAAGGGTCTGGATTTCTGTGCTGTGATCTTCATTCGTTCGTCAAAACACTGTCCAGTGCCCCTGACCCACCCCAGGGTGAGCAAGACAGACAAGCACCCTCCCTCCATACAATTCACATCCTAGTGGGCAAAGGAGAGTATTTTGGGTGGGAGGAGAGACTGACCATAAACAATACCCAACAGAACATGTGCTGTGAATAAAGTGCAATTAGCAAACCTCTGGCGTGGAGGGTGTTTGCGACATGGATGAACTTTAGGGCCAGCCTCAAGGGAGGTAGCGTTTGAACTGAGATCTGTATGATGCGAAAGAGGCGGGCAGGTGATGAACCAGGGGCAGATGACCCAGGCAGAAGGAACTGCAGAGGCAAAGGCCCTGCAAGCTCAAGAAGCAGGACGGGCTTAAGAAATGGAGCGAAGCCAAGGAGGCTGCATAGTGAGCTGAGTGAGTGAGAAAAAGTGAGGTTGGAGAGGTGAGCAGGGACTCACTCATATAGGCATTATAGCTGTGAAAAGAACACAGATTTTCTTCAAGCATTACAGGAAGCTGTTGGAGGTTTCCAGTGACATGATCTGATCAGACTGTTGAAACAACGTTCTTGCTGCCATGTGGCTAGTGGATGGGAGGTGAGGGGCAGGTGTCAAGGGAGAGGGAGTGGAGGTGAGGGGAGAAGAGTAACAGCAGGGAGACCAGCTGGGAGGCCAAGAAGAGCAAGTGTTTAAAGGAGGAAAAGAAAAAAGATGGCCAAAGATTCCTGTGAGTGACAGGTAAGAGGGCAAGCTGGTTATCGTGGTTTTGTTGGAAGCCATTCAGGAATGCAGGCTGAGCAGTTTAAGCCCACCCTGTGCCTGGGTGGGAGCCCTGCCATGCACCCTGTGCCCTCCATGTGTTCTGCATGTGTTTATGAGCCTTAGAAGTAGACTTGCAAGCACTGGCCCAGGCTCAGCCCTGCGCCCAGCTCTGTGCTGGCCTCCTGAAAGTGGTGGGGAAGATGCAGATAGAGCCTTGAAGGCAGAGCAAGCCAGGGTTCTGCCACCTTCTGGCTGGGACCTTAAGTCATTTCAGACCTCTGACACCTTCAATATTCTCACCCTCTGGAAAGAACGCCCATTTCACAGGTTTTCTCTAAGGATAAATAAGGTCCATTAGTAAAGAGCCCTATTTGTAGAGCCCTTGCTACAGAGCAGGTTTACTAACTCACAGATGCTGTTATTAGCATCATGGACCTGCCTTCAAGGGGCCTAAAAGCTCTTTGGGAAGACAGTTCCAAGAGAGCAAAACTACCCAAAATGAAGTAAGTACTAAACTGAGGGCCTTCTGACAAGATGTATTTAGAGAAGGGAGGCTATAGAGTAATCGAAAACTCCTCTGTCCAGTACAGTCGCCAGTAGCCATGTATGGCCGTCTACTTGAATTCAAATTAAATAAAATGTAAAATGCGTATCCTCCTTGGCACTTGCATTTCCAGTGCTCGGTGTGCATTTCCATCACTCACATGTGATGAGTGGCCATTGTGTTGGACAGTGCAGATACAGAACATTTCCATCATCCTGCAAAGTTTTGTTGGACTTACACTCTGGAAGGAGAAAGTGGCTTGATCTGGTCTTTGAAGGTCTCCCTATCTCCTTTCCTTGCTTTGTTTTTCTCCACAGCTCGTACCACATTCTGATATAGAGAATTTATTTGATATTTTGTTTTCTGTCACCCATCACTAGAATATAAGTTCCTTTGGGTAGAGACTTTTTTTTCTGTTTTATTCCCCACTTTACCCCAGGGCCAAGAATGATGCCTGGCACATAGGAGATCCTCAGTAAACAGCATCTATTGGATGAATGGAGCTCTTTCTCTGAGTGTCCCTCTCACTGTCCATTGCTACCCACTAATTGTCCGGTGCCTGCACTGTCCTAGGTGCTAGGAATCACACATGACAAGATAGCAGCTTTCTCAGCAAGGAGGGGGTGAATAAATTCATTGGTTTGGCTCACTTGGGGACAGGTTCTGGGCTTCCCTCTAGAAATCAGCTTAGGATTTCAGGACTCCTCTGAGAAAGACCTCTGGGCAGTTTTGCCTTTCTCTAAAAGTCCAGGCTCTGAGTAGAGCCCCCAGGGAGCCTTGACCAGCTCCCCACCAGGGAGCTCAGCGAGCTGCCCCACCAGGCTGCCCAGTCCTAACCCGCTGCCCCTCTGCCCACAGCGCAAAGCTATCGAGCGGTTCTGCAGTGAGGTGAAGCGACTATGCCATGCCGAGCGGAGGAAGGACTTTGTCTCCGAGGCCTACCTCCTGACCCTGGGCAAGTTCATCAACATGTTTGCAGTCTTGGACGAGCTGAAGAATATGAAGTGCAGTGTCAAGAATGACCACTCTGCCTACAAGAGGTCAGGGCTCCTCTCCCTCCCCCGCCCTATCTTCCTAGGCAGCCGGCCTGTGGGAGAGAGAAAACAGAGCCCTCCTAACAGGCTCAGAACCAAGCTAGCCACTCCACAGACACAGCAGGGTTGAGTCTGCCTCTGTTTTTGCAGCTTACAGAGTAAGATACAGAGCTGAGCTTTGCAGAACTGGGTCTTGGCAGGGTTTTCTATCTCGAGGTGGAATCAAATCCTCATTTACCCCACCAGTGGAGCAGCATTTTCTGTGTCTCATGCAGTCTGAGATTATATTATGATTAATATAATCCTAAAATGGTCACAGGAGTCATTCTCTGCAAGAATCAGAAAGCCAGTTCAAACTGCTCATGTGAAAGAAGAAACTGGGTTGGCTCCCAGAACAGAAAAGTCCTGGTCTACCTGATCCAGGTACTCAGGTGATGCTGTTGATCTGGTTCCTTCTGCCTCTCAGCTCAGCTTTCCCCAGTGACCGCTTCATTCTCAGGCTCATGCCCTGTATGGCCTCCAGCAGCGTCCCTCCAGTCAGCATAGCAACCCCAGTTCCTAAGGAAGGAAAGGATGCAGCTCCTTGCAAATATTTTGCAAAAGCCCCAAGAAGGATTGTCCTTGCCTCAGCCTGGGTCCTGTGCCGATCCCTCCATCAGATACTATGTACGAGTATGTTGGCGTGGTGCTGATGGGGGCGGTGCTCGCTCTTGGGGTCAGTTGAGGGTCAATGGCAGCTCACAAGAAAGGACTGAGAGTGGGAGGCGGTCATTCTTCTCCAGAAATGTGTATACAGCCACCCCAAAGTGGGGGAGAGCAGGTGAAAGTAGCAAATCCACCTGTGTTGCTTGAGGCTCAAATAAGCTCCAAGGTGACCATACATATGTCTTGGGAAGAGTTTGCCATGTCATGATGAAGAGGGCCCCTGTCCTTGAACCACCTCCTCCTGGGGCTCCGAGGTAACCGGAGAAAGCAGACAACAGACTGATCCTCACTGTTTTATCCTCCTTAGTGAACTGAAACCTGTCAGTACCCAGAAGACAGAGCCCCATTCAGAAATGGCAATTTCACAGAGATTCCATAGACAGCTCATGGTACAGTGTCTTCCCCCCAAACTCTCCCCAGATTTGGCCAACTCCTGCCATCATGGTCACAGCTGACATGCTCTGGGGACTGGCTGGGACCTTGCTGTGTCTTGTCCGTGTTCCACGGTCCCTGCACCAACTCCACCTCCAGGCCAGGCTGGAGAAGTCCCAGGGCAGTGGTTTCCCCCCTTCAAGGCCTGCTGTGTTCCCCACACCCATCATCCCCTCAGTCCCACCAGGTTAAGTAGACTTTTGCTTTCCCTACAATGTTTAGAAACATTGAGGTTTTCCTATAAGCAACATAATACCCAAAAAACAGAACATTCCGCTGCTTGTGATTCTTCCCCATGACTTACCGTGTAGTTTTGCTGGAGGTCACTGCAAGGCTCGGGATGCCCGTTTCACTAGGTCTTACCCCTTGGGCTGGTTGATGGCATGCTAGCTACCCTTAAACTTGCCTAGTCTTTGAGCTTCAGTGCATTCTTGCTTCTTAATTTCAGGTACCGTTATTACAGGGGTGCAAACAGCTCCAAGTGAAATGACTCCAGAACAGGCTCTCCTTCGATGTTAGAGTCACTTGTGCCATTCAGAGCCCTGCAACTTCGGGGATAGTGTATCTGGGTTAGCTGGGAGCAGGGCCCGGCTGGGTTAGGTGGGAGCTAAGGCCCGGCTTAGGCCGGCTATTCATGAGCATCCCTCTCTACACCACCCTGTCCAGGGCAGCGCAGTTCCTGAGGAAGATGGCTGACCCCCAGTCCATCCAGGAGTCGCAGAACCTGTCCATGTTCCTGGCCAACCACAACAGGATCACCCAGGTGATGGCAAACCTATGTCAGTCCTGACCCGGTGTCCTGGGACGCAAGCTGGGGCCTGGAGGTTGGGGGACCCACAGGCAGAGGAGCTCTGCCCAGATCATTCGTCCCCTTTGCTCTGCTCAAGCTTTAAGCTGCAGATTTAAGTGTCCCTTCCCAGCCACAGACGGCCCCTTCACCCTCTGCAGTTTGTCCTTAGAAAATTTTCTAGCCAGTGTTCTGCCCCGGTATAGGTTGGTATAGGTTGAGAGCTTGGGTTCTGGAGTTAGACTGCCTTGTTTTCTCATCTTGGACCCTCCATTGCCCTACTATGATGCCTTGGGCAAGGTCTCAGCCTCCGTTTCCTCATCTGTAAAATGGGACTGTTTAGGATTGCAGTGAGAAATAAATGAGATACTATAGCATGTAGAGCTTAACAGACAAGGACATAAGATGCGGTTATAGTTACTGCCATGGCTTTCCCAGGATATTCCCACTCAACGGTGTGTCCCTTTGGAGAGAAGGGGCCTGGGATGGAGACCTCAGGTCTTCTTGTACAGGAAATGTCTTTGTACTGCCGAGTCCTGTACTGGGAGATGCCTGCTGGCCCATTTCTCCTCCACTGAGCTGGGTCTTCCCACTATCATCCTTGGAGACATTTGGGGCTCAGTCCACACACACCCTCAAAACTAAGCTGAGATGACCACAGGCTGATTGCTATAAAGCTGAACTGCTTTTAGTTCAGCCAGATAAAGCATTTCTAACCATGAGAACTGCCAGGAAATACAACAGAAGCCCCTAAGGGGCAAGCCCCTGCCCTCGGTGATGTGCGGCAGCTCTGACCAACCACTGTAGACACTGAGGAGAGGTTGCAGGCTCCCCTCCACCTGATGTGGTCGGCAAGGCCGTGCACTGCCCCAGGGCCCAGCAGTGAGCCATCCTGGGTGCTGTAGGTGAGGAGGATGCAGGACAGGGGCTAACCAGAGGGGGGCGCTGCTGTTTAGTGTCTCCACCAGCAACTGGAAGTGATCCCAGGCTACGAGGAGCTGCTGGCCGACATTGTCAACATCTGCGTGGATTACTACGAGAACAAGATGTATCTGACCCCCAGTGAGAAGCACATGCTCCTCAAGGTACAGCTCCCTCTGTCATACCCCCTCACCTCCTTCTTATTTAAAATCATTTTAAAAGGTTGTTTCTTTCTTCTTGCTTAAGCATGAGTGCAGATCTTACTATACAAAAGGTTTTGTAACCAATTTTTTCCATTTGATATGCTGTGTACACCTTTCTAGACAGCATTAAGGCTATGTCTACAATGTGACTTTTAAAGGCTACCTAGTATTTCATTATATGGGGACATTATTATTTAACAAATCCCCTATCACTTGGTATTTGTTTGTTAAAGTGCATTGAAACTCTGTGGCGTTTTATGTCCATACTCTTGTTAAGTCAGACATCCTAGAGGAAAATTGCCAACCTAAAGGGGAAGGCAAAATCTTATAGCTTTTACTATATTTTGTCAAAACGGTCATGTTTGTCTCATCAGTTTACACATTTCATTTTTAAATTATCAAGTGATGTTTATCATTGTGGAAATTCTGAACAGAAAAGCATTAAAAAATCGAATCTCTTTTAATCTTTCCACCCAGAGATAACACTTTTAGCATTTTGATGTCTATCTTTCTCTTTTTTTCTGTGCTGATGTATTTTCAACATATGCGGTTTACATAAATTATGTATGTGTATTATTTATCCCATTTCATTAAGTGCATTTGGAATAACATGCAGCCCTTAAATAATGTTGTATGGATGAGTTCCCGTTTCTTTAGCCATTATTCTATCCTTAGCTGCTTAGGTTACTTCTAACTTCTCTCTGAAAACAATAGCACTGAAATGAATAACGTTCTCCATACTCTTTATACACACTGCATCACCTCTTTAATTTCTTTCTTCCCTTTCAGAGTTCCCCTGGTGATTTGACTTTTTCTTCCCCTCCATGTTGCCTCTTATTTCCAGAATACCAACCCTGTTGGTGTTCCCTTCTTTACATTTCCATAGCATCTCGAAGAAGGTTGCAGGAGAGTGTGGCTTTGTGACTCATTCACTCTGGCTTCCTCTGCACAGTCAGAAATTCAGAGAAGTCACCCAGAGTTCAGCAGCCTTTCTCACACCAGTGCTATGTCCAGGCAATTACCACAGCTCTGCCCAGAATTGTTGCTTCCACAAACTAGGTTACTAAACCCCACTTCACCAATCATCCTTACATGCTGCTATCAGATTCTCAGGCTCTTCATTTCTCTTGCCTGCTTTTAATCCTCCCACATCTCGGCTTCCCAGCCTTCTCCCTCTCAATTCTCAACCTGGCCTCTTGGAGTTTTGCAGTTTTTCTACAGTGTGTTAGTAAACTCAGATGCCAGCAGGGGGCGCCTTTCACCTTAAATGGAAAAGTCTGGCACACCCCCTGCAGAGCCATAAGTACCCATCCTCTAGCCCAGTCCCTTAGGTGTCAGTCATGACCAATCCCCCGTCACATAGCAACTGCGAGCCGAGGATGCTGCTTTCAGCCTAGTTGTTCAGGCTCCCTCGGGCTTGCTGTACATTTGACAAAAGGAGCAAAGTAAGCCAGCGTGCAGGAAACTATTGGGTTGGCCAGAATGTTCATGCTAGTTTTTCCGTTACATTGTATGGAAAAACCCAAATGAACTTTTTGACCACCCCAATATTATATGGACTGGAATGTTTAGAATCAGCCTGTCAACCTGCCTATAGGGCACTGTCAGCAAAAACGTGTTCTTTTTGTTAATGAAATCACCGATGAGATTCCTTGGGAATCTTTGTTGTAGTTTCCTTGGGGAAAGGGGTGAAGGGTTTCACATTCCTTTACCATCTAGTGAGTATGCATCAAGTGCCCGCAGTGTTTGCCAGGGCCTGGGGATGCAACAGCAGCACCACTCAGTCTTTCTCGAGGATCTAAGTGCATACATGCTGTTACATCCCAGTTCAGATCCTATCTCTGCAGCTGTGTCTAACCTCTCTGTGTCTCCAGCTCCTCATCTGTAGAATATGGTTATCATATAGAATTTGACTCATAAGATGGTGAGAATTAAGGATAATGTCTTCTAAATCCCTAAGCATAGACTCTGGCCCATGGACTATGGGCTTCATGAGGACTCAAGAAGTGGCCACCACAATAATAAACAAGAGTTCTCTGCATGTCTTCACAGAAATCACATTTCTGATTGAGATTAGTTCTACGTGTCCTTCTTTGTGACAACCCATGGGTTTTTGAAATAGAATATGTCACTACAGGGGGTGTGGGTGTGCACATATCCACATCTGCTTTTTTTTTTTTTTTTTTTTGGAACGTTTCCAATGGATGTGACTGGCTTCTGTCTCTGCCTCTTCTCATGCTAGGTAATGGGTTTTGGTCTGTACCTGATGGATGGGAATGTCAGTAACATTTACAAATTGGATGCCAAGAAGAGAATCAACCTCAGCAAAATTGATAAGTTCTTTAAGGTCAGCACCTGGGGCTGGGGCTGGGCAGTGGGCCAGGGGGTGGTCTCTCTGGGGAAAGGAATGAAATTAGGCAGCAAAGTGTGGTGCTTATTGATTAAACTATGGCTCGAAGGATCCCAAGAGGAGGAGGAGGATAGATACAGGGGCCCTAGCTGCCTTGGGTGGAGGAATCCACGCTATTGAAGGTGTGTGCCTCAGTCTCAGGACATAGCCAGAAGGCCTTGCAATGCTTTCCACACACTGCTTTTACACTTGTCTGAAACCCCTTGCCATCTAAAGAAAGACATGTGTCCCAGAAGACAGAGCCTGCTTTAATTTTCAGTATAAATCAAAGCTCACAATTACAGGATTCACGTTCACAAGCTCACAGACTCTCCTGGCCCACCAGAGGCCTACTCCGCTCCCTACCTCTGGGCAGAATGCCTTATGGGGTCCAGCCTGCTCTCAGTCCATTCCAGTGCCTCAGAGACTTCATCTTGTGGTCCAAAATCTTTAACAACAAACCTTGAGGTCTGCCTTTGAGGTTTTTGCAAAGGGATTTTCTACTTTGGAAGTCAGTTCCATATTGTCAGTGTGTCCTAGCATCAGGCACTTCAGGTATGGAGTAGAGCCTCTGAGATCAGACATGGGAAAACCAAGCTTAAATTAAAAGTGGATCCCTTTGAAGATGTGGCTGGGCCTGGGTCTCACTGACTCTTGGAGGTTAATGGGGAAGTAAGTCACCCAAGGGGCTTCACAGATGGTGTTAGTGGCAAAGAACTAGCCTGCCAATGCAGGAGACAAGAGACGCTGGTTTAATCCTTGGACAGGGAAGATCCCCTGGAGGAGGGCATAGCAACCCACTCCAGTATTGCTGCCTGGAGAATCCCATGGACAGAGAAGCCTGGTGAGCCACACTCCATGGGGTCACAAAGAGTCAGACACGACTAAGTGACTTAGCACGCATGCACAAGTCACCAAAAGCATCCTTAGGCTTGGCTTGGCTTCTTTTTGAAGCCAGAACTTTCACTTTTCTCTAGGACTGCCCCAAATGAAAACTGGGCTTCTCTGGGGGGAACTAGTAAAGTCCACCCCTGCTTAAATCCACATAAATGCGATGGGGGTGGAATTGAAGACCACAGTCTCACCTCACACAGACCTGGGTTTTAGTCTCTCTCTTCCACTACGTAACTGGGTGATGTTGGGAAAGTCACAGAGCTTCTCTGAAACTGAGCTCTCTAACCTGAAAAACAGGAATGCTAAGGGTGTCTACTTTATGGGGTTCCCTTGAGGATTCAATGAACGACATAGGTGTCAGAACCCTGGGTTATAATTCTGGCCCCTTGGCTTCTAGCTGGTCTGACTTTGTGAAAAAAATCACTCTAGCTGAGTTGTCAAAGCTTCCATTTGTCCATCTTGTTAAATGGGAATAATAGTAGTACTGATCTCACTCAGCTATTCTATGGAGTGAGATAACTGTTTTCTGTTTTGCTTAATAGACTATTTTTTAAGAGCAGTTTTAGGCTCATAGCAAAATTGAGCAGAATGAAGAGACATTTCCCATATAACTCCTATCCCTACTCATACCCAACCTCCCCCATTATCACAACTCACCAGCAGAGAGGGACATCTGTTTTAGTCCATAAATCTGCACTGTTGACACATCATTATCACCCAGATCCCAGAGGGTGCAGTAGGGATAACTCATGGCATTGTGCATCCTGTAAGTTTTGACAAACGCATAATGACTATATCTACCATTGTTGTACTTTGTTGCTCGGTTGTGTCTGACTCTTTGTGACCCCATGGACTATAGCCCACCCGGCTCCACTATCCTTGGGATTCTCCAGGCAGGAATACTGGAGTGGGTTGCCATGCCCTCCTCCAGGGGGTCTTCCCAACCCAGGGATGGAACCCAGGTCTCCTGTGTCTCCTGCATTGGCAGGCGGTTTCTTTACTGCTGAGCCACCAGGGAAGCCCCTCTATCTACCATTGTGGTCTCATACAGAATAGTTTCACTGCCCTAAAAGTCCTCTGCTTTTGAAGGACTTAGCACTGTAGTGCCTCATGAATCAGTGAATACCAGCCTCCCCACCATTAGTCCTCCTCTTTGGATGGGAGTCGTCTGCCCTCTGGTGTTGGGTGTTCAAGGTTTCAATTCACCTTGTGGAGTTTCTCAAAAAGGTCACTCCCAGCCAGTGGAATTCAGGCCCTCACATCTGGTCCAGAGTTTGAAACAGCGAGGAGCCTTTAATCCAAGGAAAATTAGAGCAGATAAGACCCTGCCCTGGGAGGCAGGCCATCTGGCTCTCGTTCTTCATCTGTTCTGCCTGCTGGGTAACCTTGGACAAGTCTCTTTGCCTCTCTGGGCTCAGATGCTGGAACATAGAGATGGTTGGAGGCAGAGGAGGACCTGTAGGCTGGCTAAGGCTCTTTGTGGTTCCAGGGTCACATGGTAGCAACATCAGAGTCAGAACTAGGGGTCAGCCCGGAGGCACACATGGAGGCCTGGCTCTCCCAGTGGAAGGCAATGCCGGTCCCTCCCTCCGTGTCTCACAAGCTGTGTTTGCTTCCTTTGCAGCAGCTGCAGGTGGTGCCCCTTTTCGGCGACATGCAGATAGAGCTGGCCAGATACATTAAGACCAGTGCTCACTATGAAGAGAACAAGTCCAAGTGAGTGCCTGCCGTAATGTCTCTCGGCTCCCGCAAGGACGCCCAGCCCGGGCAGGGGGCCGAGGGGCCATTTCAGCCCCTCCCCTCTCCCCAGACCCTGGGCAGGTGGAGTCTGTCCATCACTGGCTCCTGACAGAGGGGAGCAGTGGATGGTGATCTGAGCCCTTTTGCACTTGGCCTTTGCTGCCAGGGTTCAAAAGCGCTCAGAGCACAGCCCCGCCCCTTCTCTGTCCCCGTGGTGGCCCATGCCACCTGCAGGGGGACAGCAGGAGTCCTCCTGCCCCCCAGCAAGGGGAGGAGTGCTGGCCCTCAGTGGTCAGATGGAGCGAGGTGGCCTTCTTCTTCATCTCGCTGGTTCTCTCCTCAGGTCTTGTGTCCATGCAGTAAGTATGCCGTGCAGGGCATAGTACCAACCGTTCCAGCTGTGAAGTGGGTCGATGGCCTCCTCCAAGGTTGTTTTATAAACCACCCTCTAGGTCATCTGTGCTAAGATCTGGGGTATCAGCACCTCATGGAAGTTTGGGGAACACTGGGCTACAGGCTTGGCTACCCCTTTGATCTCTGGCCTTGTTAAGGAGGCTTCTTCTGCCTACATTTCCACCAGAGGGGGACAAACCATGTTTTCATCAAGGATGAGGGAATTAAGGCCTTAAAAATACATAAATGCAGAGTCCTTGAACTCCATCACCTTTGAGCCACTGCAGATGAGTCTCACCAGGGAGAGCTTCGTAACCCAGTGGCTGCTGGTATGTGAGGAGGTCTTCCAGGAAAAGCATGGAGTCCCAAATGCTGGACTTATTTCCTGTGTGAATTCTTAGCCACCTGAAGGTGGTTGGAGTGGTGATGTGCTCAGGGTTGGGGGCAGGGGCTTGAGTGATGTGTCCCCAACCCACACAGGGAACTCAGGATAAAGGTTGTGTCAAAGTATAGGCATGAGGAAGTGTCAGCATTCTCAGTATTCTCTAGAGCGCCCCTTTGGAGCTCCTTCTGAAATAGTAAATTCTCCCTAAATGTGTATCTGCCTTGCTTGGTGCCCATGCTTAGTCTGTCCACCTGGTCACCCGGCACCAGATGGCAGAAGACAGTGACCGGGGTTGTCTTTTGTTCTGTTGGCAAAGGAGAATGCAGACTCCCATTCATTGATTTCTTCCCCAATTTAAGATGTTTTCTCAAAGATCTCTTTTTTAAAAATTGAGGGAAGTGTTGAGGAGAAAGAAGAGAGAAAGAGGGAGAAGATGAGGGCAAGAGAGAGCAGTGCCTCTCAGGATGCCTGCGGCTTCCTCTTGGTGAAGAGCTTCCCTGTTCCCCGCTCGCTGTTGCGAAACAGATACAACCCCGTTAGGTTTTTCCAGTCCCGCCCATAGGCCTTTGTCAATGGCAGCTTCACCCACAGGACACAGTGCTGCCAGAGTCAGTTGACAGATCTGGGAGGTCACCCACCTTGCTTTTTCTTAGCTTGGATTCCAGCCCTTTGTAGCCCTAGAGAGGCTGCAAGTCCCTCCCCGCTCATGTGACTGGTAAGTACTGTGGACACCCGTTACCTGGGAAAGTGTGATTGGGCCTTAGAAGAGGCCAGCCCCAGGTAGGAGAAGGAAAGTCTTTTCCATGCAGCCTGCAGTCCCTACGGTGGAATTTAGCAGGCACTGTTGCTGGTGGGTAGGACACCTCTTGGTTGTTCCCAGTGGAGCCAGTCACGTTAGCTGAGCACCAAGACTAACTAGTGGATGGAAGGAGCCTGCCCCTCCCAGGGCCAGGACCCACTCCGACCCCCTGATTTTCTGCCCAGGTGGACATGCACCCAGAGCAGCATCAGCCCCCAGTACAATATCTGTGAGCAGATGGTTCAGATCCGTGATGACCACATCCGCTTCATCTCGGAACTCGCTCGTTACAGCAACAGTGAGGTGAGCTTGCTCTGGCTGGTGGGATGGAGGCACGTGTGGGACTAGGGTGAGAAGGGGTGAGGACCTCCAGAAAAGAAATGATCCTGGGGATCCTGGGGAGTGGATGAGTGAGGGAATACATTTGGATGCAGGAGGGCAGAATGGCCAAGAGCCAGACAGAGCTGGGACTGATTCTGGTTCTGCTTCTGACCTTCACAAGTTATTCCGCATCCCTGAGCCTCAGTTTCCTCATCTGCAAAATGGAGCTAATAGTATCCAGAAAGGTTCATTGAGAGGATTAAACACTATGATGTATGGAAAATGCATTGCACCTAGCAGGTAGTAACAGCCCAGTAATTGTTAGTCTTTACATGATCTAAACATCTCCACCCTAGGTGGCAAGAGAAACAAAGTTCTGTACAATCATGCTCATAGTACCATCTAAATATTTTAAAACAATTGTAAAAATCATTGTAATAAGCCAGTAAATACAATTAGGAACAGAAGAAGGTCATAAAAATCTCCTGTGATTGCTCTAATTACATTTTTACTGCCACTGGATTTTCCTTTTCTTCTTTGTTTAAATAGGGAGACACAATTAGTGCACAAACCTCAGAAAAAATACAGATAGACAAAAGAAGGGAAAATAAGTCATGTAAAATTCTACCATCCAGAAGCCACTATTATTAACATTTGGAGGTATATATATATTATCCTTTGTGGCTTCCCTGATAGCTCAGTTGGTAAAGAATCCTCCTGCAATGCAGGAGACCACGGTCCAATTCCTGGGTCAGAAAGATCTTCTGGAGAAGGGATAGGCTACCCACTCCAGTGTTCTTGGGCTTCCCTTGTGGCTCAGCTGGTAAAGAATCCACCTGCAATGTGAGAGACCTGGGTTCGATCCCTGGATTGGGAAGATCCCCTGGAGAAGGGAAAGGCTACCCACTCCAGTATTCTGGCTAGAGAATTCCATGGACTGTATAGTCCATGGGGTCGCAAAGAGTTGGACCTGACTGAGCAACTTTCACTTTCACTTTCATATATCCTTCTAGAGCTCTTTCTATTCAGACCTTGTAATGAATATATATGTTGATTTAATAAGCACAGGTCTCCTGATTTCAATCCCTATTTTACCTTTTGAAGTTCCAGGATGACTTTGCACTACTCCGTTTGTGCTCACTGCCTCCACCATGTGGCTAGGAGCTGTAATTAGTCTTTCCAAAACCCAAAGTAGGGAAATGTCTGATCAAAAGTGGGGAACACATCTGAAATGAGAGCAAATGCAAGCAGTATGGTCATTAGATGAGTGGCCCACATTCTTAGCAGGGCTCCTGGTGGACATGGATCAGGGTCAAGCCCAAACCTTTGGCTTTCTTAACTGTATATGCCAATGAATTGAGCATAAGCTAAGCTATGGGAATAATTTAAGTGCCAGGAAAGTGAAAGTGAAGTCGTTTAGTCGTGCCGACTCTTTGCGACCCCATGGACTGTAGCCTACCAGGCTCCTCTGTCCATGGGATTTTCCAGGCAAGAGTACTGAAGTGGATTGCCATTTCTTTCTCCAGGGGATCTTCCCGACCCAGGGATTGAACCTGGGTCTCCTGCATTGTAGACAGACGCTTTACCGTCTGAGCCACCAGGGAAGTAGGTGCCAGGGACCCCATTCAATTCTTGTCCAGTTTTGGTGTGATCTAAGAATGAGTCAGGCTCAGAGGTATTTTTAAAATTATACACATTATGCGTGTATATATACAGATAATTCTTGGTATTCACAACAGTTATGTTTTATAAAGTGGCCATCAACACTGAATCAGCAAATAATCGCTCCTCCAGAAAATACAGGGTTAGGTTTCTGTGAGCCTCTGGTCACAGTGTTTCTATCAGCTGACTTTTAATATATAGCCTTGTTTTACATGCGTTTCTGTTTAAAGTCACCGTACGTAATATATATTGCTGATTTGTTAACATTAAATCATACCCAACAGCACTATAATTCCTGCCTGAACAAAGTATATCTAAAACACCTATTTTCAGGACTTCCCTGGTGGTACAGTGGCTAAGACTCCACACTCTCAATGCAGGGGGCCTGAGTTCAATCCCTGACCAGGGAACTAGATCCCACATACCACAACTAAGAGTTTGCATGCCACAACCAAGACCTGGTGAAGCCAAACAATAAATATTTAAAAAATAAAATACATATTTTCTCCATAAAGCACATCACAGCCTCCTTTTTTATAGAGGTATAGACAGAGAGTCAGCACTGTGTTTAGGGACCATTTTAAATAGTGAAATCACCAGTAAAAAGTATAACAAAGTGGAAAACGGGGCATTAAGCAAATCAGGAAAGAGACACTTGTTTACAGTAAGAGCTGAAACAAGAGGGCAGAGAGCTGTGTTGTTCAGCCTCAGCTGGGAACGTGATTCAGATGTTTTTGCCACTCTGCACACATCTGCAAATGACCATGAAAGCACTGCAAGGATTGATCTTGAGGTTGTAAATAAATTTTAGTAAATAGGGAAATTCACAAATTCAGAACCCACAAATAATGAGGACTGGCTCAATATGTATATGTATACGCACACATATATACACATGTCTGTGCATATGCACATGCATACATGCATATTATATTTCGCTGTGGAATATATTACATGTTCAAATAGATGTTTGTCTTCACCAGTGCTTTTCAGTCAATGAGTCACTTGTAATTGGTTGTGAAGTCAACTAAGTGATCTCTAAGTGGCATTTTGGTATGAAACAATGGACAATCAGAGGAGGTCTCAAGTATTAAGCACAAAGTTTCTTTGTGGAAAATGTTATTTCATGTCTGTATATAGTATATATACTATATATATATATATATATATATATATATACAGTCAGTATATAGTATACAGTCAGTATATAGTATATACTTCCTGCTGTAAATCAGACCCAAAAGTCTGAAAAGCCACTGCTCTGCAATTGACCGGGGTCATTGTGAGTGGGGCTCTGGCATCATACCACCTGAGTTTGAACCCTCAGTCATTTGTGAGCCATGTGACCAACAAGGGACTTGTCTGAGCTTCAGTTTATCAGTCAAGAGGTATAATAATAGCACCTCCCTTGCAGTGTTCTTGGGGGGATTAGTGAAATACAATGGAAAAGTGCCAGGTTCATTGGCAGTGAAGGTGATTGTCGATGCTCCTTAGGTGGTGACGGGCTCTGGGCTGGACAGCCAGAAGTCAGATGAGGAGTACCGCGAGCTCTTTGACCTGGCCCTGCGGGGCCTGCAGCTCTTATCCAAGTGGAGCGCCCACGTCATGGAGGTGGTAGGTGTCCCAGGAAAGAGGCTCTGCCCCTCCCCAGCCCCCTCCACTCTTACCTCTGGTCTCTTGGAATCTGTCTGCCCCTACCTCTCTCCAACACTTTTAAACAGGTTTATTAAGAGAGAATTCACACACCACACCATTCACCAATTTATAAATCCATTAATTTTTAGTATATTTCCAGTGCTATGCAGCTGCAGTCAAATTTAGAACAACCTAACCCTCACCTGGTACATTCACACCCTTTTCCCTGTCTCTACAGCCTTAAGCCATCTCCTTCTGTCTCTGTAGATTTCCCTATTTTTGTATGTTTCCTATAAATAGAATCCTATCATACATGATTATTTGTGTCAACTGCATGTTATCAAGGTCCATCCATTGTAGCACAGATAAATACTTCATTTCCTTTCTTGACTGAGTGCTGCTCTGTTGTGTGGACTCTCCTGGTTTAGTTGATCCGTTCACCCACTGATGGACGTGGGGTCTCTCCTCTCTCCCCAGTACTCCTGGAAGCTGGTTCACCCCACAGACAAGTTCTGCAACAAGGACTGCCCAGGCACGGCTGAGGAGTACGAGCGAGCCACACGCTACAACTACACCAGTGAAGAGAAGTTCGCCTTCGTCGAGGTGGGTGCTGACTCCCTGTGTCTCCTTGTCCCCCACTCGCTAGGTTGGTGCTCAGTGTCGGCCATGGGGCTTCCTGGAGGGGTGCTGGGCTGGGTGGCAGCCCTGGTCCTCATGTGCATGCACCTGCTCAACCCTCCTCCCACCCGAATTCATCTCTGTCCCACGTTGTTATTCAGAAATGGTGAGAAACTCATTGTGGTCTTAAAAAATCCCAAAGAAAGTGTCACTCCACTGGAAACAAAAGACAAGACAGACACATGGCCAAACCAAATAAGAGAAATGCCCAGACTGATGAGAGGTCAGAGAACTACAGATTAAAGCTAAGATACAGAGTGTTGATCAGTCAGGATGGTACAGATCTAGAAGACTGGCGATGTCCATTGCTGGTTAAAGTGGGGTATAGATCTTCTCAGATACTTTGAGTGGCCAGTATGCATTTTACAGGCTTTCTCTGAGGGCAGCCTGAGCATCTGTATTCAGATTTTTAATGTGCGTATCATTTGCCCAGAAGTTCTTCTGGGGAATATATCTCAGAAATAAGCCAACTGTTATCACCGTATTGTTTATAATGCCATAATATGTGAGACAACTGAAATGTCCTACAATATGGATCAGATAAAGTAAATGAAGGTGCAGCTGTGTCACTAAATATGATGCAGCCGCTAAAATGGATGTACTGATATGAAAAGATATGCACAGAATATTGTTAAGTTTTAAAAAAAAAAAGATTAAAGAGCAGCAGATAAAATGATGCCATTTCTGCTTAAATTAATATACTTTTGCACATTTGCTCAAAATGGAAGGACGTGAGTGTGTATTTATATATACCAAACCATCAACAGTCGTTTCTGGAGACAGGATTCTTGCTTCCTACCTTAGACTATATGATTTGTTTTTTTGTTTGATTACTGAAAGATATTCTATGGGAGTGAAAGGGCACATTCTTACTGAGTTGTGAGTGACAGCTACTGTTTTTGTTGTTTCAACTTTTTGACTATTATGAATAATGCTAATGTATACATTCATGTACAAGTACTTGTGTTGAAATATGTTTCATTTTCTTGGAACTATACCTAGAAGCAGAATTACTGGATCATGTGGTAACTCTTTGTTTAAAAATTTGAGAAAATGCCAAACTGTTTTCCAAAGCAGCTTGATCGTTTTACATTTTCACCAGCAGTATGTGGGAGTTGTAATTTATATTGGGTTTGATCCCTAGATATGTAAGTCATATCCTTGTCATCACTTACTGTCTTTATTTGTACTTTGAACCAAAGAACCTGAACTTTTAAAGAATTTTTTATAATTTTATTTATATATTTATTTTTGGCTGTGCTGAGTCTTCATCAAGGCTTCCCTGATAGCTCAGGTGGTTAAGAATCACCTGCAATGCCGAAGACCCCAGTTTGATTCCTGGGTCAGGAAGATCCCCTGGAGAAGGGACAGGCTATCTACTCCAGTGTTCTTGGGCTTCCCTGGTGGTTTCACCGCTGCGGGGGCTTTTCTCTAGTTGCAGCAAGTGAGGGCTGCACTAGTTGTGGTGCACTGACTTCTCATCGCGTTGGCTTCTCTGGCTGTGGAGCACGGGCTCTAGGGCAGGAGGGCTCCAGTAGTTGTGGCTCATAGGCTCAGAAGTTGCAGTTCTTAGACTCTCAAGCACAGGCTCAATAGTTAGGGGGCACAGGCTTAGTTGCTCCTCGGTATGTGGGATCTTCCCAGACCAGGGATCAAACCTGTGTCTCCTACATTGGCAGGCAGATTCTTTACAACTGAGTCACCAGGGGAGCCCCACTTACTGTCTTTTTTATTTTAGCTATCCTAATTGGTGTGAAGTCATGTCTCATTGTGGTTGTGATTTGCATGTCCCTAATAACTAATGATATTGAGCATCTTTCCGTGTGCTTATTGGCCATCTATATAGCTTCTTTGGAGAACTATTTGTTCAGATTCTTTGCCCATTTTTGTTTGGGTTATTTGTCTTTTTATTTTTGAGACATAGGAGTTTTTATATATTCTGTATCAGAAAAGCCTATTAATCCACCTTGATTTCCAGGAAAACAGAGTCTGTTTTCCAAATTGCAACCAAATATCTGAGCCAAAATGAAAAAGAGGAAAAATAAATTATGTTGCATCTTGTTTTTCAGAAATGATATATTTAAAATTATATCAATATTCAAGCATCAAAAAAAAAAAAAGAATTTTTATATATTCTGGATACAAGCCCCTTATCAGACATATAATTTGAAAAAAAATTTCCTCAACTCCATGGACTGCCTTTTTATTTTCTAGTTGGAATCCTTTGAAGTAAAAAAGTTTTCTATTTTGATGAAGTTCAATTTATTTTTTCTTTTGTCACTTATGCTTTTTGTGTCAGATTTAAGAAACCATTGCCTAATCCAAGATCTCAAAGATTTACTCCTGTTTTTCTTCTGAGATTTTTATAGGTTCAATTCTTACATTTAGGTCTCTGATTCATTTTGAGTTAACTTTTGTATATTGTGTGAGTAGGGGTCCAAGTTCATTCTTTGCATGTGGATGTCCACTTGTCCAAGCACCAGTTGCTGGAAAGAGTATTCTTTCTCCATTGGATTGTCTTGGTGCCCTTGTCAAAAGTCAATTGACTATAAATGTATGGGATAACTTCTGGGCTTTCAGTTCTCCTCCATTTATATATATGCCAATTGCTCAGTCATGTGTGACTCTTTTGTGACCCCCATGGACCGTAGCCTGCCAGGCTCCTCCATCCATGGGACGCTTCAGGCAAGAGTACTGAAGTGGGGTTGCCATTCCTTCTCCCAGGAATCTTCCCAATCCAGTAATTGAACCCAGGTCTCCTGATTGCAGGCAGATTCTTTCCCATCTGAGCTATCAGGGAAGCCCACATATGCCAATACCATACCATTTTGATTAGTATAGCTTTGTAGTAAGTTTTGAAATCAAGAATTGTGAGTCTAACTTTATTCTTACTTTTTCTCTGTAGAACTTTGTGGTCTCATCTCTTTATCACTATTTTTCTAAAGTTTCACTGTGAAGCATCGTGATGAGGGCCTTTTGTATTCATTGTTTGGGACAATGGCCTATTTAGAGCCATTGCTGTGTGGAAATACATGTTCTATAGATCTGGGAAATTTTCTTGAATTTTAATTTTGGTAATTTCCTCCTCTGTTTTCTCTGTCCTGTCTTTCTGGGGTTTCTATCTGGCAGATGTTGGACACCCAGGATTTAGTGTCTAGTTTTCTTAGCTTTTCTCTCTTATTGCACTTTATTTTTGTTCTGCTTTATGAGATATTTCCTTAAATTCAGTTTTCAACTCTGTTAGTATTTTTTATTTTGCCTATATTTTTAATGTTCAAAAGCTCCATCTTGATGTGTGAATGTTCCTTTTTTTTTTTTTACTGTATCCTACTCTTGTGTCATGAATGTGCTATCACTATGAGATCATTGTTTTTTTTAATCAGCTTTATTGAAATATAATTTACATTTAATAAACTGCATCCATTTAAAGTGTATAACTCAGAAAGTTTTGACAGCTGTTCACATACCTGTGAAACCACAAACACAGATACAGACTATTTCAATCTCGCTCTAAGACTTCTTATGCCATTTGCAATCCATCCTTCTCTCTGTCCTTGGCCCTAGTCATATTTTTTGTCATCATAGATTTGTTTGCATTTTCTAGAATTTTATATAACTGGAATTATACAGAATGCATTTTGTGTGTGTGGCTTTTATTTACTCAGAGTAATAATTTTGAGATTCATTCCCATTGTTTTGTGTATCAGTAGTTTGTGCCTTTTCATTGCTGAGTTTTTTCCATTGTGTGACTAGCCTATAATTTTTGTATCTATTCAACTATTGATAAACATTGGACCATTTTCAGCTTTGGGTCAATGTAACTAAAATTGCTTTAAATATTTGAGTATAAGTCTTTGTGTGGACATAGGTTTTCATTTCTCTTGAAATGGCCATATTGGAGGTATATGTTTTTAAGAAACTGCTGAACAGTTTCCTGAAGCAAGTGTACCATTTTATATAAAATTTATATAAAATGCAAATATTTTTTCTAATTGGTGACTTTGCATTTTCATTTTCTTAGGATTGCCTTTTAAAGAGCAACTGTCTTTAATTTTGACAAAGCCCAACTTACCTATCATTCCATGGTTTGTAATTTTTTTGTGTTCCAGCTAAGAAATCTCTGCCTAGCCCAGAGTTGCAAAGATTTTCCCTTGGCTCTAACAGATCTGCATACTCTTCTGTATTTGGAATTATTCTGAAACATCTTCATTATCTTGTCCTTCCTTTGCCTCTATTCTCTAGTTTCATTGCCAGTCAGAAGCCTAGATTCTTTTATGACCTCACAGTCCTTTAGAGCTTCTCTCTCATTATTTCTACACTATAAAGGTTCTCTTCAGCAAAACCATCGCTGTTGGTTCTAGTGTAACTCCTTCCCTTCTGAGCTCTGTTGTCACCATTTCTCCTGCTGCAAATATTCTGTTTCTTCCTTTACACCTTAAAGGAAGATAAAGTCTTAGCATCAAAGCTCATTCATTCATGTATTCATTACGTTTTCAACAGAACTCTCTTGAGGGCCACTAGGGGGATGGGGCTTACACTGTCTGTGGAGCCTCACCCCTGCAGTGCTTACTGTCTGGTGCAGAGGGAGGAAATCAAATACGTCAGGATGGTGTGGCGAGTGTGGCAGTCGTCAGGAGGCTTACTTGGCAAGGCTTTCCCCTTCTGAATTCCGAGCCAATCTAGAAGTTAGCACTTGAGGCTGATGGGGGCCGAAGGCTCAGGTTTGGTGAAGCTGGACTAGAGAACATGGCTTTACTCAAGGCCACACCAAGCTTCCTGTTCCTCCCCCATCCTGTGAAACTTCCCACTGAGAAACAGGCAGAGCAGCTGCATAAATATCCACATCCCTTCCTTGGGCTGGGACGGGGATGATTATTGCCAGGACAGGACAGGCACCCAGAGGGGAGGACATGCCCCACAGGCAGATAGACCCCAAGTGAGCGGCAAGGTCACACTGATGATATACACATTACAGTCACCTGACTCTCCACCTCTGCAGACAGATCACTGAGAAGGGGCTAGTGAGGAGGCATCTGGAAGGGTAGAGTACTTTGCCCACAAGATTTCTACAGGAATCCTACTTTATGGATTCAAGCAGCAACTGGCCAAATTATTTCAAAAGCAAAGGTTGTGGAAATTCCATAAGAAATGTTATGGTTTAAAGAAAAAAAGAGTTCTATTTGATATTGTCTGTGGATACATGGTATGTGGAGAGGCCTCTAAAAGTCAGAGTGCTGCTCAAAACATGGTCCACAGACTGGCTGCCGATTGTCACTAGTCAGCAGCGAGACCGGGAGCCGGTGCCAGGATAAAAATTCACTGATGGTGAAGCACACGCCATGGGGAAGAAAGAAGTATGGGGAAGAAATCAGCCGTGTGGCTGATGTCTTCGCTTTGTAGCAGGACTTCCTTGAGAGGGGAGCAGAGTGCTGACTTCTATTCTGGTACACATTTCCTCCCATCCGTGAGCTGGCACTCTCAGCATTGCTGGCTGGCTTCGTGCTTCTGGAAGTCTCCACCAGCACCCTCCCTGAGACATGCCGAGGGTACTGGGTGGACGGGTGTGCTGAGGCCAGTGAGCTCACCTTGATCTGTGCATGGCCAGGTGATCGCCATGATCAAAGGCCTGCAGGTGCTCATGGGCAGGATGGAGAGCGTCTTCAACCAGGCCATCAGGAACACCATCTACGCGGCCCTGCAGGACTTTGCCCAGGTCACCCTTCGCGAGCCCCTAAGGCAGGCGGTACGGAAGAAGAAGAACGTCCTCATCAGGTGGGTCTTCAGATGGCCTTTTTTAGGGCCATGTCCAAAATCAGGGGTGCTGGGTGCAGGCCACGGAGGATGTTCCCGGCTCAGTCAGCTTCCAGGGACGTGTCTGAACACACGGACCCTTCCAATGAGTTCCAGCAAGTTCTAGGAGGCTCTTTTAGGAGATTGGACATTTGGGATAATTTATGTCCCCATCTCTAAGTTTGAAGCCCATATCCACACTGTATAGCTGTGTGAACTTAGTTACTTACCTTCTCTGAACCTCTGGGAAAGGAAGGAAACCTCTGTTTCCTTCATTTGTAAAACATGGGTAAGAATGATACCTACTTGATAGGCTTTTGGGATAATGCAGTGAGAGAATTCATGTATAAACCTAAGCACACCACAGTTTGGAGCGAGTATGCAACACATATGCTGCTACTGCTAAGTCACTTCAGTCGTGTCCGACTGTGTGCCACCCCATAGACAGCAGCCCACCAGGCTCCCCCGTCCCTGGGATTCTCCAGGCAAGAACACTGGAGTGGGTTGCCATTTCCTTCTCCAATGCAGGAAAGTGAAAAGTGAAAGTGAAGGCGCTCAGTCGTGTCCGACTCTTAGCGACCCCATGGACTGTAGCCCACCAGGCTCCCCTGTCCATGGGATTTCCCAGGCAAGAGTACTGGAGTGGGGTGCCATTGCCTTCTCCATGCAACACATATAAGCTGTTATTAAAGTTTTAAATATGCAGAGAATGAAATGGGACTAATGAAACTGTTCTATAAGCAAAAAGAAGAATAGCCATCCTGCTTCACTCAGCTTCTCTCCCACTGTAGGGCTCTGAGCCGAGTTCTCAGGCAGCCGGTGGGCATCAGGATCGCTGGGGCGCTTGTGAAATACAGACTTCCGGACTGCACCTCTGATCTGTGAAGCCAGAATCCCTGGGGGAGGGGCCCTGGGACGAGCATGGTTCACAGGCACGTCAGGAGCTCTAAGGCACGTGATCCTGGATGCTGTGGACTCTAGATCCAGGCTTGCAGCACCTCCTTCTGATGGTCTGAATCCTGGTTCTTCCTTCCCCAGTGTTCTACAGGCAATTCGGAAAACCATCTGTGACTGGGAGGGGGGCCGTGAGCCCCCCAATGACCCGTGCTTGAAAGGGGAGAAGGACCCCAAGGGTGGATTTGACATCAAGGTGCCGCGGAGAGCCGTGGGTCCCTCCAGCACACAGGTAAGCGGCTCCAGGCACAGGCCAATCTGCTGACTCAAAGGCCAGCCAGGCTACGGTAGGTCATCCTGGCTGGACCGTGGGGCAGTGGGCTCGGGAGTCCTCAGGCAGAAGGGGCAGGGCCAAGCAGCTGTTCTCGTCTTTTTCTGTGTTGTTTTGATGTGAGAGGGAGGACCACTAGCGTAAGATTCAGGAGACCTGGATTCTAGTCCTACATCCCTGTGTGACCTCGGGCACGTTATACTGTCTCTTTGTGCCTCAGTTGTCTAATCTGGCAAAAGGGGTAATACCAAAACTGGCTCTCCTAGCCCAGTGACGTACAGCTTCCAAAGTATAGAGGTGTTTAACGTGGAACCTGTATGCATCTCTCTTGTCCCTTTTTAATGAACCCTGACCTCCCCACTTCCTTCCCCCGTAGTGATGTCCTAGTTTAGAAATTCCCAAGTTTCTGCCTCTGACTTGCTGTGTATTCTTGGGCAAGTGCCTTGACCTCTCTGAGCTCTGGTTATCTTCTCTGTTAGATGAAAACTTTGGATAAGATCATGTTACTGACTAAACATCCCTTTTGTTATTCTCTGAACACACCCAAAATCACAAATTGAAAGTCTTTGATCCCTTAGAGAAAATCTAATGATCAGAGATACTCAGAGTTGCTAACCAGAGCTTTTTGAACAAGAGGTTGTCTGTGGCTTATCCAAAGTAGTTGTAATATTATAGGGGGAAAAAAAAAGTAAAGAACCTAGACACCTTAGTTAAATCCTTGCCACTTACTTAAGGATAAATAATCTCTGGTAGGCTTTTTGAGGTACTGAAAGAAGGCTAATAGACCCATTACAGCTTTTAAAAGTCTTACAGGGCCCACAAGCCCCAGCCTGGGAGCTCTTGCTTCACACAACCCTTATGTCTTATCCCTAAAGTCCTGAGTCCTTGAATCACCTGAGATGAGCCATGTAAGGCCCGCCCTGACCCTTTTCGCTGTGTGTGTGTCCGTGTCTGGGTTCGGGGATGGGGCGGGGATGGGACCAGGGTGAGCTGGGATCGCAGCACCGTCATTGCAGCTTCCCTCAGCCAGCAGGCCCCTTGCACTTACCTTGCCTGCTTGAGAGATGTGACACTTCTCAAGGAAGCTTCTACAAAGAGTTCTGTGTAAATGTCAGGGGCCAGAGACCTTTCCAGTCCAGAATGGCCTGGAGGGGCTAAGCAGGGCTTCTGGGTGTTTCTTCTGGGCAAGGCAAAAGAGAGAATGGAAAAGGAGGAGACAGAGGGCCAAGAGGCAGAGAATGAGAAAACAATGGGGGACAGGGAGGGAGAAAGGAGTGCTTGTGTAATGTGAGACAGAGTGTCACCAACAGGCCCTGCCAATGCTCCCAGGTTCTGGTAGGGTGGCGAGAACACACCTGATGGACTCCTGGATGCTCAGCTTGGAATAGCCTTTAGAAACACACTAGTCCCAAACTAGTTCCTCCCCCCATTTTGCAGATGGGGAAACTGAGGTCCAGAGAGGGAACGTGACTTGTCCAAGTCACAAGGTGAGTCTAGGTGGAGGTGGGACGAGAACCAGGTCTCCTGACTCCCACCCCGGGGCTCTGTCAGGGCCCTGGGAGCACAGTAGATGTGGCATCTAGCAGAGCTGGGAGGTGACTGTTCCGGTGAATTAAATGCTCTGCTGAATAAAAGTAGGCGGGGAAAGCGTTTCCCCCTCTTGGATTTCAGATAGTTAGAATCCGATACAAATCGGTCAGCATTTGCACAGATGGGATTAAAGAATCTTTTCTTGGAGGACTCCAAAGGCCATCATTAGAACAGGGCCTCTCGAGTCTTAGGGACAGTCAGCTGTGCCCACCGACAGGGTTGCAGAGGGTGGACTATCTGATGACCCGCAGCTCCGTAGTTCCTTTACCACAAAGGAGGGTGCTGTGCCAGGGGTGGCGTGCCGCTCCTCTCTGTGGCCACGCTGCCCAGCCCAGCCCAGGCCAGGCGCTCGGTGGGTGAGGTGCTAGAGAAGACCAGAGGATGGACGTGGTGGCAGAGGGAGGTTGGAGTGTCTCAGAGGTGGTCGGCAGGTGGCCTCTAGCAGTCGTGGCGGCTTTCCCACCGTATACAATACCTCTTGCTTTTCTCTCTCTCTCTCTCTCTTCTCTCTCCCTCCTCCCTGTCTCTCCTGCCCTCCCATTCCCTCCTCTTCTCTCCCATCTATGTCTTAGGCCTGCCAGTGGTCCCCGCGGGCTTTGTTTCACCCCACTGGTGGCACACAGGGCCGAAGAGGCTGCCGATCCTTGGTATAACACCGCCTGGCTGGGTTGGTTGGGTACACTTCTCCAGGAGGCAGCAGGAATGGACTAGCCTGGCTCCTTACGGCCCCTTCCAGCCCTAAGATTCAAAGACACATGGTGTGGAAAGATCTAGATTAGCGCTTGCGCCCTTTGCACTTAAGGCCCTCTGTAAGCAGGAGTTAATTGTCTAGTAGGCCTCCTGTAAGTACTGACCTTCACCTGCTTTCCGCCCAGCGCTTCGGCCGTGCCATGCTGCTGGCGCCCCCAGAGGGCGCAGCGCCGCTGTCCCTCGGTAATGAAGATTGGAAACTTGAGGTGGTGGGGGGCTCGCTCTGACCCTACATCATTTCACAGTTCATCCGAATGTTAGAACTGAAAGGGACTGGTTGGAGAAAGCATCTGGTACAACCTCCTCATGTTGGCAGATAAGAAAACTGAGGCCCAGAGTGGGACTTTGTGCCCAAGGTCACACAGCAAGTCAGTGGCAGTGCGTAGCCCTGAACCTCCGGCTTTTGACTGTGAGTCCAGTGCTCTGCCCCTGGTCCCACCATGGCTGTCCAGCAGGGCAGGGAGTGACTCCAGGGTGACGTGGAATGAGGTTCTCCTCTGATGCCCACTCCCTGGTCGAGCAGAGCAGGCAAGAACCTGGGCCTTGAAAGACCTAGTAACTACGGGAGGCCCCTGGCCCCAGGCAGAGCATCCTTCAGGGCTGGCCCGTCTCCTTCTTGAAGGTTATACATGCTAAGTTTACTTCTCCAACCCTAAACTGGTGCTTCCTTAAGACAGTTCTTATTAAGGGCAGATATCTACAGAAAAAAAAAAGACTAGAAATACAACACAAAGCAACCTTTTCCCCTGGATGGAGGGCCAGCCCCTGACCTTCCCATCTTCCTTTCTTTTTCAAGCTGTACATGGTGCGGACCATGCTTGAATCACTCATCGCGGACAAAAGCGGTTCCAAGAAGACCCTGCGGAGCAGCCTGGACGGACCCATCGTCCTGGCCATCGAAGACTTCCACAAGCAGTCCTTCTTCTTCACGCACCTGCTCAACATCAGCGGTGAGCGTCCTGTTGAGGTGGGGAAGGGAAGGGCTCCCAGGAACCAGAGCAGCTCAGGCTGTCGGGCCAGAAGTTGCAGACATGGGATCATCAACCCAAAGGGGCATGTTTTTGCCACCAAAGATAAAAGGCATACTTTCCAGCAGAATCTGAGAAAGGCCAGGCTCAGTCCAGCTCTTGTGAGTCAGTTGAATTTAGGAGATATTTGTGGCCAATTTTTTGTAAGTCTTTAGTAAAGGGGGATCACAAACAGGTGACACACTCAGATGCACCTAAGGATCAGGTCAGCTTTTTGCTTTTAAGCAGCATTTCTGAGCTGATTAGTGCCCATTGCTCCTAGAAAAGGGGGCTCCCAAATTGCACCCCATCCCATGTTCCCCCCCCACCGCTCCAGTGTGTGGGTTGCATGTACAGGTGGGATGAGGGGAAGGGAGAGTAGCATTCAAGGGTCCTGAGAGGGTGACCTGTCTGTTGGTATTGAAAAGGGTGATCTAGGTAGAGAGCAGTCTTTGCTGTTGTTCAGTCACTCAGTCATGTCCAACTTGTTACAACCCCATGAACTGCAGCATACCAGGCTTCCCTGTCCTTCATTATCTCCTGCAGTTTGTTCAAATCATGTCCATTGAGTCGGTAGTGCCATCCAATCATCTTGTCCTCTGTCACCCCTTTCTCCTCCTGCCTTCAGTCTTTCCCTGCATCAGGATCTTTTCCAATGAATCAGTTTTTCGCATCAAGTGGCCAAAGTATTGGAGCTTCAGCTTCAGCATCAGTCCTTCCAGTGAATTTTGGATTGACTGGTTTGATCTCCTTGCAGTCCAAGGGACTCTCAAGAGAGTAGTCTAGGAAGGGACTTTGAGGCCTCTGAGCAGTAAGGAATCCAGAATTATCACTAGCAGGGATCATAGGGCCACAGTCCAGCCAGAAGCGGACACCTGTAGATCTGCCTTGACACAACAAAGACACTCTGACACTTAGATGTCATGTTTTCAGGATGGCTTTGTAAAGACATGATGGAAATTGTAGGGGCATCTAAATCTCAACCATCACTGCCCGCCCCCCAGCCTCCACACTGCTGGGTGAACAAATGCTGTCTCCTTTTTTTTCTTCTTGGCCACACCTTACAGTTTATGGGATTCTAGTTCCCCAGCCAGGGATTGAACCCGTGCCCTCAACAGTGAAAGTAAAAAATCCTAACCACTGGACCACCAAGGAATTCCCCAAACACTTTCTTTGCAATAGATGTTAGGCTGGCCTTCAGGTCCAGGAGAGCAAGGTCTACTAATGGAGTCATATTCTTGAGTACCTGCTCTGTACCTAGTACAATGAAAGAAGAGTAAAAGATATTTTTTTTTAAAAAGTCAGAACTAAGATCTTCTGGTGCTTCCAACGTATAACCCAAACTCTTTCCCTCGTGCTTCTAGAAGCCCTGCAGCAGTGTTGTGACCTCTCCCAGCTCTGGTTCAGAGAATTCTTCCTGGAGTTGACCATGGGCCGGCGAATCCAGTTCCCCATCGAGATGTCCATGCCATGGATTCTAACAGACCATATCTTGGAAACCAAAGAACCTTCCATGATGGAGTAAGAGGCAGGGTTGGGCCAGCAAGGAGGTTCCCAAGGTGCTGGTGAAGGGCAGTTTGCTAGCCATAGAGCCCTGTTCTTTCTAGAACTTTCCAGATGAGGCAGTGTTTCCCACCCAGTGTCAGGTCACCATCACATGTGACTCAGCCTTGTAGAAAGGCTCAGAAGTCTACCAGCCTGACTGCCCTTCCCTGGCTTTGTCAGCCTCATCCCAACTGCGTTGGTAAAATGATCATCTCTAAAAATCGGGACACTGATGTCCTTAATGGATACCCAATTGCTTTTAGTCCCAGACTGATTTTTTCAGGCCTCGCATCATGAACTTTGATCTCTGTGGGCAGATTGTAAAATAAATCGTTTCCTAAGTAGAGCCTAGAAACATCATAGCATGCTGAAAGCGCCTCTTTTTCCTAACGCTGAATCCGTTCACCCAATCGTGCATGTTTCCTGAGCAAGTTTAAGTCTGCCAGCCTTGAGAGAGATCATTAGTAAGCTACTGGCCGTTGTTTTTCCTTCCTCAGGTATGTCCTCTACCCTTTGGATCTGTACAACGACAGCGCCTACTATGCTTTGACCAAGTTTAAAAAGCAGTTCCTGTATGATGAGATCGAAGCCGAGGCAAGTGACTGCTTTTCCTTTTGTTCCCACGATCATGCTCCGAGAGTCTGGACTTCTCAGATCTCTAACCACAGGCCCAAAGTGCAGTGTCTGTCTGTTTGAGCTGTGATAACAAAATACCAGGCTGTGGGGCTTAAAAAATTAAAAATGCCAGACTGTGGGGCTTAAAAATTACAGAAATGTATTTCTCACAGTTCAGGAGGCTAGAAGTCTTAGGTCAGGGTAGCTGCAGAGTCAGGGAGGGCCCACTTCTGGGTCCCAGACTTCCCGCTGTATCCTCATGGGGTGGCCAGGGCCAGGGACCTCTCTGGGGTCTCTTTTGTAAGAGCACTGATGCCATTCATGAAGGTTCCATCCTCTTGACCTCACCACTCCTAATTCCATCACATTTGGGAGTTAAGATTTCAGCATACGAATTTAGGGGGACACAAACATTCAGACCGTAGTATGGGATATCAATGACTTGCTTTGGAGACTGATCTTTATAAACATTGTGATAATAAAGGGAACTATTGGAAGGGGAGGATGGTCTTTCTTTTCAGATGATTAATAATGGCAAATGATAGATAGAACTACTTGGGTAAAATTAATTTTCTAATAAGTCTTTTACAGTTGGATTCATTGGTGATAACAACAACAACAGTAATACCAAGAATTCCCTGGTGGTCTAGTGGTTAAGACTGTGTTCTTCCACTGCAGGGAGTGTGGGTTTGATTCCTGGTCACAAAAGTAATATCCTATATGCCATGTGGCACAGCCAAAAAAAAAAAAGAAAGAAAAACAGTAATTCTACCTATCAATTGCTATACTTATACCATTTGCCAGGTACAAAGCACTTTATGGACATTTTAGATAATCTTTACAATGATTTAAAGCAGTATGTTCTACTGTCTAGATTATTCAAGTATCATTGCCCCAATATAACACAGCTTACGGTTTCATTCTAATACTAGTGGGACTGAAGTAGCCATCTTCTCACGTGTGAAGCTGTTGAATTGTCATTTAACGGCTTTATTTTTGTAATGGTCAGCAAAGGCTAGGATGCACTGCAGTAACAAACAATCACAAATTCTTAGTAGTTTGAGACCAAAGTTTCATTTCTCTTTTTTGGGTTGACTAGGAGCTCTGTTCCACGTAGTCTTTAATCTGGAACCCATCTGGGATATTCACCAGTTGCCATGGCAGGGAGATGTGTCAGGGTGAATTTACACTCTGATACTTAAAGCTTCCAGCTGGAAATGACACATGTCATTGGTCAAAGCAAGTCACTTGGTTATGCTTGCTTTCAAAGAGGAGTGAGAAGGTGCAGTCCTACCACCGGCCAGCAAGGAGCAGAAACAGAAGATCAACAGCACTAAGGACTACAAAATATCTCAGTTTTGTCATCTGGAAATTGGAATGAGTCTCCACTCCACTTAAGTATGTGGAGTTATATAAACATAGAATGATACCAATTGTCATTATAAGATTTTCAACTATAAGGTACAAATATAAGATATTCTTATTTATAAAGGATAGATGTGAATATTTTAAGATAAACATTACTACCAAATTACTTTGAAAGTTTATATATTTCAAATAAAAGCTAGTAGAGATGCTGCTTTTTTTCTGAATCTTTCAATTGCTGTGGGAGTTGAGAACCTTGGTGGAGCCCAATGCAAATCTGTCCTCTTTGTCTTCTGAGCAGTACGCAAACTTGGGAAGAAAGGTTCCAGTAGACAAGTTAATTGGTTGCATCTCAGCTTTAACAAGTCCATTTTCTGATAAGATTTTAGTTAATCATGTTCTCTAACAGGCTGAAAACAAAAAAAATCTAGAGTGTCCTGTATACAAGTGACATTTAAAAACTAAATGGAAAGAAAGCATACAGCCCAGCCCTGGGTAACACAGGTGGCCATGAAGCAGAAGCATAAATTGTCCGCCTTTCTTTTCCCATCCTCAGACTCTGTTTTGAACCTGGAAAGGCCTATGCATGGGTACCCAAGCTCCGTCTTCCACCCCTGCCCTCAAACAATGGCCATTTGGTCAACCCTGAGCCCTAGGGGTGTATACATCTGCAGTGCAGTCCACCCCCAGGGATGGACCCAGGGAAAAGAGCACACAGACCCTAGAAGGGGCTTGGGCTATTTGGGTAAGAATATTCAAAGCTGGTTCTAGAAGGGGAGCAGGAGTTGGACACCCCCACCTGGACCCTATGGATTCTTTGCCTGTACACCCCTGGATACCCTTGAAGCTCAAAGTCCAGGGCAGAGGGCTTGGTTACTCACATACATTGTTTTTATGTTCAAAATTGTATTTATGGTATAAAATAAAAGATATGAAAGCTCTTCTGATAAAGAGCCTCATGGAGCTGGGAGTTTGGTGCTAAAAGGATGGAAGATTAATCACCTAAATACATTCTGTTGCCACAAAGTTATCCCATTATTACCCTGAAACTACCACAGCCCATCTCTTTAACATCCCACCTTTGGCCATTCCCTGCTCTTGCCATCATTGGAGAATTTGGCTTCAATCCTCTGTGTCTGGTGTGAACTTTCTTCTCACCTGAGCATCACATTCTGCCACCGACATGCTAAAACACTGAAAAGGCAAGATGATCTCTGCCTCACCAAATATATTTAAGCAAACTTTTTAAAAGGAGGTTTTTAAATTTTTAATAACCATGAACTTCTTTCTTTGCAAAGCAAGGTAAAATTCAAATGAAAGGAAAAGAAAAGAAAGTCTATTAGGAGATGGGGAGACTGATATGTTAATTACAGGATGTGGGCAGGTACCTTGTAACAGCCACGAGGTGGCCAGTGGGGAGGGCAATTCCTCAACAGCGTTTTGAATCTTGCCTTCTCTGTGCCTGGTTGAGGACCTTGAGAGCGAGGGACCAGACTTCCCAAACGCACTTGGCCACAGAATCTTCTTTTCTTTTTTCTTTCCTTCAGAGCATCTCGTTCCTTCTCACACTTT
Source organism: Bos indicus (assembly GCF_029378745.1). Taxonomy (NCBI): domain Eukaryota; kingdom Metazoa; phylum Chordata; class Mammalia; order Artiodactyla; family Bovidae; genus Bos; species Bos indicus. Next base: position 68,787,462 of record NC_091766.1, read on the forward strand.
CAGGCAGTCCTACAGTACTGCCCTCTTCAGTTGCTGGAGTTTCTCTAATAAAGTGGGACAGACACCAGTGACATTTCCTGCTTCCTCTTCACCAGGTGAACCTGTGTTTTGATCAGTTTGTCTACAAGCTGGCGGACCAGATCTTTGCCTACTACAAAGCCATGGCCGGCAGGTATGAGAGCTCAGCACTGTGGCACCAAACCTTCCTAAGATTGCCACCTGGAAGGCAAGATCCTCTAGTACAAAACCTCCCTTCTTCTTTAGCACCTCAGGAAATCTGAATGATTCCATTAGCCTGGATTGGATGCTAGCAAGTAGAAGAAAGAGAAATAGGCAGATATGGGGCTAGACCTCACAGAGCTTACAGTGTAGTGAGAAAAATAGACATTAATAAAAACTATTGAATGCACAGTGACAAGGGAGATTCCTGTGAAAGAAAATTTATCGGGAATATATAACAGTTAAACTTGAACCAGTCTTTAGGGTGGGTAACTGGAAGGGCTATCCTGAGAAGGTAACATTTGAGTTCACATCTGAAGTGAATAGGAGTTGGTTGAGTTAAACTAGGTAAAGAGTAGAATGGAAAACTGCAGGCAAAACAAACCACTGTACAAAGTCCCTTTGGCGAAAGCATATTAATAGCATGCATACCTTTTGTTTTTTTACCATAAAAAACAAAGGTTGTTGAAAGGTTTAATTAAAATTAGTACATGTAAATATCTCATTCACAGACCACAGAGGGGCGGGCTGTGTGGTAAAGCTGGGCAGGTAGGCAGGGCCCCGGCCCTGTGGTCTTATAGGCATTTATCCTAGGAGAACTGGAGCACCATGGGATGATTTCCAAAGTGTGACAGTGACCTGATCTGATTTTTATTTTTAGAAGTTTGGTGTTTTAAAACATTAAAATGTAGGGAATGGATTGGAGGTGAGCAACTGTGGGAGTGTGAAGGTCAAACAGGAAACCAGGGAAGGAGTCCAGGTGTCAGGTCTCACAGGCTCATTGGTGCTGTCAGTATGGGCTGATTTAGACCCCTGAGATTTCCCGGGTTCGAGGAACCCATAATAGTGCTGGCAGCACAAACCTCTCTCTATATATATATAGTTACATACATATATGTATCTATATATAGGGTAGTTCTCTTTTTTATTGGAAATCCAAATGTACAAACCAGAAATTTCAAGGACTGTTACATTTTTCAACAGTTAAAGACTTGCTTCCTTTTGCTTTCAACAACTTGAGTTTCTCTGATGTATTTCAGTCAAGAGTTGGTGTGGTGATGGTTTAGTCACTAAGTCGAGTCTGACTCTTGCGACCCCATCGACTATAGCCCACCAGGCTCCTCTGTCCATGGGATTTCCCAGGCAAGAATACTGGAGTGGGTTGCCATTTCCTTCTCCAGGGGATCTTCCCAATCCAGGAATCAAACCCATGTTTCCTGCCTTGGCAGGTGGATTCTTTACTGCTGAGCCACCAGGGCTCCCCAAGAGTTGGTATACAGGTACATAGGTGTCTGTTAACACAGAGTGTGCATTAAATGAAATAATGACTCTTAATGATGGAAACTATAGAAAGCATATACTTAGGGTTTCAGGGAAGCATAGAGAATGCAGCCTTTCACAAAGGAATGATTTCACAAGGATCTGGATTGGATTGAATTGTATGTGGTCCTACCAGAGAGCTGGATTTCCAGTTTCTCCAAGATAATTCCAGTTATCTTCAAAATATGCTGGTCCATTGTCTGTGTAAACAAACTCAGACTTGTCAAATCCTGAGTCCTCTATATATTTAGTTTGCAAAATATCCTTATCTAAAAGAGGAATCTTGGTCTATATCCCTTCTTATAAGACCTGTGGTTTGTCAAAAATACAGGAAGTTGGCATTGAAACATGTAAAATATCATGTATGAAATGAGATGCCAGTCCAGGTTCGATACACGATACTGGATGCTTGGGGCTAGTGCACTGGGACGACCCAGAGGGATGGTATGGGGAGGGAGGAGGGAGGAGGGTTCAAGATGGGGAACACATGTATACCTGTGGCAGATTCATTTTGATATTTGGCAAAACTAATACAATTATGTAAAGTTTAAAAATAAAATAAAATTAAAAAAAAAATACAGGAAGTTGGGGGAGATTGTGAGAAGTTGGAAGAGTCAGAGAGAAAGCACCAGAGGGACAAAATGATCTAGATCACTGCTGTCCATCAGAAATATAATGTAGGCACAAGTGTAATTTTAGCAGTCATATTTTTAAAATTAACAATACTACATTATATGACCTATGATATCTAAAATATTACAATTTCAACATGTAATAAGTGAAAATTATTAAAGAGATAGTTTTTGTTGTTTTTTCTTAAGTCTTCAACACCTCATGTGTATTTTTTTTTAAATTTTATTTTATTTTTAAACTTTACATAATTGTATTAGTTTTGCCAAATATCAAAATGAATCCACCACAGGTATACATGTGTTCCCCATCCTGAACCCTCCTCCCTCCTCCCTCCCCATACCATCCCTCTGGGTCGTCATACTAATAGCGCATCTCAGCTTGGACCCACCATGTTTCAGATTCTTGGGGGCTCACCTGGGGGGTGGCTGCTGTGTTAACAGTGTAGATTTAGATGATATCACTTTCCTGCTTAAAACCTTTCAGTGGCTTCAGTTACACTGAGAAAACCTTTACCCTCTTTACTGTGGCTTATATCATCCCACAAGGATCTGGCCCCTAGACTAACATTGTAAATACATTTTTCCACTATGCTCTCCAACACACCCCCCCCCCCCTTGTCTGCACCTTTCCTTTTTCTCAATGTACCAAGCTAATCATGCCTGAAAGATGCTTCCCCCAAATCTTTCCATTTTTAGCATTTAGGTTTCTGTCCAACAGGACCTCTTTAGAGAGACTTTCCATGATAACACCAAATGATCCTGTTTTGTTATTTTCAGAGCACTTATTGCTCTGCAATCCATGACTCAGTGTGAAAGATAATAATAGAATATCTAATTCATAGGGTTGTTGTGAGATTAAAAATGACTATGCGCATGTCTATATGCATGTCTGGTGAATAGTAAATACTATGCAGGTATTTACTATTGTCTAACATTATTTTATTCCTCTGCTTATTTATTTATTATCAGTCTCTTTTCACTAGAACCCAAGCTCCACAAGGACGGGAACTTTGAATCCTTGGTACCTAGACTGTTTCCTGAGCTATACTAAGCAGGCACTCAATTGCTTTTATGATAAAAAAAAACAAAAGGAAAAAAAGCAGCTCAACTTCTGTGTTGCCTGTCTTTAACATAGAAATTTCATTTCGCCTATTGAGCTTTTCCGGCTGAAAAAATTTAAAGAACTTTTCTCTACAGCGGAAAAAAATAATAATATTTAAAATATATAACATAGATAACATAGTGCTTTATGAGTAGAACCTATGGTTCGAAATACATATGGCTGAGTGACTGAACTCCGTTCACTGTCATGTTTACTGGTTTACTGGCCTTATTTCACTTTTATCCTTTCCAGCGTCCTGTTGGATAAACGTTTTAGGGCCGAATGTAAGAATTATGGAGTCATCATTCCATACCCACCATCCAACCGCTATGAAACACTGTTGAAACAGAGACACGTTCAGGTATGGAGCCAGGTGGAATGGGAGGGAGAGGGGGCTGTGATGTTAGCCTAGACATCAGAAATCAGGACCACGTATCATCTGCCCTGAGTATTGCCCTGTGTGGGCTACTGAGCATAGGGATAATCCAGCCTCAGAATCTTACCAAGAGGCATTGGACTTCCTTTGGGTCAAGTTCTAGGCTTCTCAGCCCATCTGCTGCTCACTTCAGTTGAATAGGGGCCACCAGAGCCTTTGAACGCCCATCGTGAGCTGCATATCAACTCTGAATATTCCCTGGAAGGACAGATGCTGAAGCTGAAGCTCCAATACTTTGGCCATCTGATATGAAGAGCTGACTTGCTGGAAAAGACCCTGATGCTGGGAAAGATTTAAGGCAGAAGGAGAAGGGGTTGGCAGAAGATGAGATAGTTAGATGGCATCACAACTCAATGGACATGAATTTGAGCAAACCCCAGGAGACTGTGGAGGACAGAGAAGACTGACATGCTATATAGTCCATGGGGGTCATGAAGAGTCGAACACAACTTAGTGACTGAACAACAACAAGAACTTCAGCCCACCTCCTTCAGTCGGGACTGACGTTCAGAAATGGGAAAGTCTGTCCCTGACTTTCCCATTATGGTATACAGTTAGTCTCTGTTACGATTTGACCCATGATATAGACGAAATGCTGCCAGGAGCTCAGAAACATATCCCTGCTTAACAATGTTCATGGGAGCCAGGCAGACAAAATAAGAGATGCTTTAGCAGATCTTAAATCCTACTACTAGCCCTGTCAGTCACAGGCAGTGAAATGAACATCACGCTGTGATTTCTGTGTGCTTATCCTGTGGTTCACATATTCCTGGAGAAGACTTGGGTAAATGGGAGCAGGGCTGAGGCTGAGGAAATGCCCTGGATAGAGAGGAATTACCCTGAAAAACCTGGGAAGTCCCACTGCTCTGAAAAATCCATGCTCGAAGAATCGTAAGAGGAAAAAGCATTTACCCATCTGTCAACATTGAAGGCTCCATGAGAGCTTCTCCTTCAGCCTCTCAGAAGATTCCATTACCAGTGCAGCTAGAATTAGCCACAGGATGTTAATCCTGAGGGCTTTGTGCGTGCAGAAGATGGCTATAAGGAGCCTTAGTCAATTAGTAGAAAATCTCTCCCAAAAGGGAAGCAGAAAAAATAAAATAGTTGAGACGAATCCTTAGGCACATAGCAAAGTGCAGTGCACGCAGCAGGTACTCAATAAATGTTTATTGCTGTCTACATAGCATCTGTAGTCATGCCCACATGAACCCCAGTGGAAATTAGCCTGAGCCATATTTTCCATCCTGTAATCAGCCCTTCTCCTTGTGCTTTTAAATTTATCCTCATAAAGGTACACAGTAGGCCCTTGCTTGGGTTGGGGAGGCGGGGGCACCCTGGTGACTCTGAACTGCATGATAGGATGGATGCAGGAAGAACCTCAGGGTGAGATTTAGGATGTCAGCATTGCATGGGCTGCCAGAGCTTATCACAAGCCTCTTCCTGCAGTCTGAATGCACCATATTTTTCTTCAGCTTTTTATATTTTAAACCTACAGGATAGTTGAAACAATAAGACAGTGAATACACGTGTACTTTATAGTCAGATTCATGATTATTCATGTTTAATCATATTTGCTTCACTTTATTTTTCTCATGTATGTATTATTTCTCATACAGTAAATGTACTTTATGTATTTATAGAATATATAATTTATAAAAACATATTTATATGTAAGTAATGTATTAAATTATATATTTTAATATACATAATTTTTCTTAGCCATTTGAGAGGAAGTTGCAGACATCATAACACTTTACCCCTGATACCTCAGCTCGTATCTCCTAAGAACAAGGATATCCTCTTATCATCCAAATAGTACTATCATACTCAGGAAATTTAACAATACTGTTTTCTGCATAGATTCCCTATTTGTCTTGGTTATGTTCTTTATATTTTTAGGACAATTTACTAAATCAGTGCATTGCATTTAGTTGTCATGTGCCTGTGTAAAATTTAAGTAACTTTCTGTCTCTTCCATGCAGCTGTTGGGTAGATCCATTGACTTGAACAGACTCATTACCCAGCGCATCTCTGCTGCCATGTATAAATCCTTGGACCAGGCCATTAGCCGCTTTGAGAGTGAGGACCTGACCTCAATCGTGGTAAGAGATGGAAGCCGTTGGGAGTTCTGCTGTGGGACTCCTCAAACTAGAAGCCTTGTTGGGGAGTTGTTGGTAGCCTGGTACTGAGCTGGTTAAAAAGATGCGATGAGTCTCTTTCTCATCTGAATAAGCAGGGCAAAAAGAAAGACTTAAAAGGAATGAGAAAAATTTTACCTTCCTGATTGCCTGGAGAGAGGGAGTGGAGGGAGGTCTTGAAATCTCTAGAGATGGCCTATCCCGGGACATACCTTCTCATCCTTTAGGATTCTACAGATACAGCAAGTAGCTAGATGGTCCTGAGAAAGGAGGGAAGATTTCACAATGGGGTCGGCTTCATTGGCGTGCAGTAGGTTAGAGGCCAGAGAGGCTGTTGACTGGTTTAATGCTGCGTTGTCACCATCTTTGAATTTACAAGCATTTTCTGATGAAAGCCCCACCTTTTCATTTTGTGCTGGGACTTGGAAATTGTATAGTTGTTCCTGATGCACAAGTACGGAACAGGCGTGCACTCTTCTTTTATTAATCAGCTATTTGAACTACTCTCTGCTAATTCTCTTCAAGAATTAGAATAAACTTGGTTGGTCAGTCTTTAGGTGATGAAAGGAAGATTTTAAAGCTTCAAGAGCAGGTACATAGAAGGAATGAGAGAAATAGAAAATCACCATTAGAACACCAGAGTAATGATGGTCACAGGCAAGATCCAGTAATAGACACTGAAATTAGTGGGCAGAGCTTTGAGAAGAATATTTTGATTCCCTTTATTCGGAAGTGTCCATAGTATTCAAATTTATAGAGACAGAAAGTGGAATGGTAGTTGCCAGGAAATAGGGAGTTAGTATCTAATGGGTACAGAGGTTCGGTTGAGGAAGACTGAAAAGTTCTGGAGGTGGACGTTGGTGATGGTTGCAAAACTACATGAATGTACTTAGCGCCACAGAACTGTACATAAAAAATGCTTAAAATGGTCAATTTTATGTTATGTGTATTTTACCAGAATTTTTTAATTAGTCACAAAAAGAAAAAAACTTTGAGAAGAAACAGGATAATTGCCTAGTCTCAAACTATCTCCTTCAAGATACTTACTAATTCCAAAGGGAAGAATAATAACTTTACAGTGAGGAAACCTGGGAGTCCTCCTCTTAACCAAGCATGAAGGTTAGTATCACCAGGAAGAAAATATATTCATGTATCCCCTGAATTGGCTTCCCTGGTGGCTCAGACGGTAAAGAATCTGCCTGCAATGCAAGAGACCTGGGTTCAATCCCTGGATTGGCATGGAACCCACTCCACTATTCTTGCCAGGAGAATCCCCACGGACAGAAGAGCCTGGCGGGCCACAGTCCATGGGGTCATAAAGAGTCGGACACAACTGAGTGACTAAGCATAGCACAGCACACAGTCCCTGAATATGTATGCATAATGAAAAATACATAATCTCAATCTAATTGTGATTATATATCTAAATCGAATGGCTTTCAAAAATGAACAATGCTTTTCAAAAGCACCCAGAACATAAAAGACAAAGGGAAAACTGAAAACTATTAGAGATTTGAAAAGACAAGGAGACATGACCACTCAGAGAAATGTGGGATAAGACTTTCACGGAAAAACTGGTGAAATTTGAATAAAGTCTGTCATTTAGTTCATAGAATTGTATCAATGATAGTTTCCAACTTTAGGCAATTATACTATGATTATGTAAGAGGTTAACATTGGACAAACTAGATCAGGAATGTGCAGGAGGTCTACAGTAACAGCTTTTCTGTAAGTCTAAAGTTATTTCAAAATAAAAGGTATTTTTTAATGAACAAAGCAGTTTTTAAAAAAAGGATTAAGAACTAGGATTCTAGCATCAGAAAGACCTTGGGGTCCCAGTTCTGGCCTCGCCACTTACTAGCTGGGTGATCTTGGGTGAGTCACTTATCTTGTATAAAAACCTGTAGTACATGGAGGAAACATTAGAACCCACCTCATAGCCGTGTTCAAGGATGAAATGAGATACTGCCTGGAAAGAGCTTTGCATAGTCCCTTCCACTTGATGAAAATAGCTTATGAAGAAAGAGAGGAATATAGAAATTTTGAGCTGCCACAACTAAGACCCAGTGCAGCCAAATAAATAAAATGAATATTAAAAAAAAAAAAAGAAAAGAAATTTTGAGCTGCAAATGAGGCACTCTCAGGGTCGATTCTCAGCAGCATTTCCTAAGAGGACTTGACCCAGCTGCCGCAGCTCTGTCCTAGGTCACGGACTTTGAGAGACTGTGATACAGCACAAGTTCTTCTAGGAGATCTACTTTAAGACATGGGGTGTTTTTTCGCCAAATGTTAGCAGTGATTATGTCCAAGAGGTGGGATTTTTGCTTTTCTCTTCATTGTTTATCTCTATCTTGTAGTTTTCCAGAAATGAATGAGCATACCCTATGGCAAAACTGGTTTTAGTGTGTGGCGGGGTGTCCACGGCCTCTTCCCAGTCCTTGAAAGGCACTGAATGTTCTTTTAGCCAGGAACAAAATCAAAACAAGCAGTGAAAGCCTGAGTTTATCAGGTGAGGGCCACAGCCACCAAGAGAGTAGCCCCAGTCCCTGAAGCCCATGAAGAGGAGAGCCAGGGATGCTGTCTCCTGGGGCGTCAGGAGGCCCCCACTGCCTTGGCTGAGAAGCTTCTGCCTCTTCTGAGAAACAAAGAAAGGAATGTGTTCCCCTCAGCCCTTCCCTCCACCTTGATGCCCAGCTGGGAGGATTGTAGCGATTTCATCAGTTAGTCGCCCTCCTCCTCTGCAGCTGAGCAAATAGATTCCCGAAGGGATCTGATGCCAGAGTTGAGAGCTGGCAGCCTGCAGTCTGTGTTTTGTTTAGGCTGCAGAGCATATTTGAAAATTTGAGCCAACATTTAACATTTGGTAGAATTCGAATAAAACTGCAGAAACCCCGGCAACGTCAGACCTGCCTTCACAGATGGCAACAATTGCCTAGACACCCCCATCAGCTGAGCTGTGCTGTCTTGGGCTTGCCACAGGCCTGGTGCACTTCCTTCATGGGATGACCTAGTGCCTGAGTTTGAGATCCCTTTTCTCTTGGCCCAGGCCACAGAGAAGGTGAAAGGCCAAGTGTGCGGACACCCGGGATTTCTGGTTCTCATGGAAAGCCCTTTCCTCTTCCTCACATAAGTAGCCTATCGGGTGTTCTGTTTCCCCAGTGCTGCTTCTCTGTGTTGCCCCCCAGTAAACCGGCTTTACTCTGCAGAGCTGACCTCCTCTCTGAAGGCACATAGACCACCCTTGGGGCCTTCTAAACCTCTGTGCCTTGATGCACTGAGCCCTGCACCCCCAGCAGGCAAGTGCCCTCTTCGGACTGAAAGGCTGAAAGAAACGGCTCATGCAAAACACCATTTGTATTGCGTAATAAAAACTCCCGTGGCATGGCGGAGGAAGTGGGCCTGCATTTCGAGCATCCCCATGTCAGCAGTTGAGAGCTCTCTTCTTCAGTCTCTGATGTGCATTTTTGAGGCCATTGAAATCACAGAATGAAAACTGTTTCCCAGTTTCTCATCTGCATCTGTCTTCATGGTAACAGGGCACCCCCATGTGCTACGGATACTTAGTGATCTTAGAAATAAACTCATCCACATTCATCGCATTTATTTATTTACTTACTTACCCATCCTAAATGACTAGGAACAAAGATGCCATCTGGCTAGCCAGGCCCCAAAAGATGGAAGCAGACAGCTGCTGATTCTGTATTTCTGCCCTTCGTATGTTTCACAGTGCACAATCACTGGAAACTTATTCTTCCAACTACCGTTCCAGAACTGAAATCCAGACTTTGGCCTTTTCCAAGAGATCAGAGGCTCTGCCATCACTTACCCCATTCCAATGCAGTAACAAACAATTGGATGCCATGACATAGCTGCTCCACCTTTATCCGGCAATGGCTCTCCACTTTGCCATGGACAGCCCAGCCCAGGCTCCCTCCTGCCCCAGCTTGTCTCACTGCAGCCAGTTAAGTCTGCAAACTTTGATCTGGTATTTTGCCCCCAATTTAGAGCCACCGAATCTGAATTTAAGAGAGATGAAGCTCCAAGATTAGAAGTGTGGTCTGGTTCCACCACACTGTGGACCACAACCAGAATCAGAGGGGTCCTGTGTCTGATGAGAATAAAACTGAATCCCTGATGCAAGGCTTCCTCCTGTGACTGTAAACAGTTGGGCTCCATGTCCCAGGTCTTACAGCTGGCCCTCTGACTGCCCCAGCTCCTGGCCACACTCTGGGGAACAGCCACTGCCTATGTCCTTTTAGCTTTTATGTTGTAAAGCCATCTTTACTGTTCAAAGGACTTTCTCAGTAATTGCTTATTTATTCCAGGCAGCTGCATCCAAGGGCCAAATACACATGATTTGATTAGAAGACCTGGGAGCACATCCTAAACCCTGTTCTATATTCTCCTATGACCTTTATTGAGCAAGTTTTTTCTCCCTCTGAGCTTCAGCCTACCCCTCCATGAAACAGGCAGTCATACCTATCACAAAAGATGGCTTAACCACTGCAATATAAGAGTGTTCCAGAGCATTATAGGGAGAAGGCAATGGCAACCCACTACAGTACTCTTGCCTGGAAAATCCCATGGGTGGAGGAGCCTGGTAGGCTGCAGTCCATGGGGTCTTGAAGAGTTGGACATGGCTGAGCGACTTCACTTTCACTTTTCACTTTCATGCATTGGAGAAGGAAATGGCAACCCACTCCAGTGTTCTTGCCTGGAGAATCCCAGGGACAGGGGAGCCTGGTGGGCTGCCATCTATGGGGTCACACAGAGTTGGACATGACTGAAGCGACTTAGCAGCAGCAGCAGCAGAGCATTATAGAGGGAGTACTTTCTTTCTCTGCACAGGTTTGTGCTTTGATTCTCTTTGATAGCAATTCAGTGAAGAACTAAACCCAGCCCAAAGGATTTTACCTTCTTTTTACTTCCAAGCAAATGCAGTGACCTGCTATGTCTGGATATTATTATGGGACTCTGGTCCCATTCTCTGCCTGAAGGTGGCATTCCAGATGACCAGGGCCTATATACAGCTCATGCAAGTCCTTGGTCCATGGCTTGCAGCCAAACTTTTGCCAACATGTTTAACCAACCCCTGTTGTGACTGGGGGACGCAAGAGAAGTTGAGAAGAGGAAACACTGTGCCCGCAGCTGTTTTTTAAATTTCTATAGTATATAACAGTTAAGAATGTGAACATCAGAGCCCAGCTTCCTGGATTTGAAGCCGAGTTATGCACTTCTTAAAGCCCATTTTCTATATATATGTATAAAATAAGAACAGCCATCATGCTGACCTTATAAGGGGGTTTTGAGCATTAAGTGAGTTGACACATATTAAGTGCTTAGAATACTCCGTGGCATGTATTAGGTTGAACCGTAAGAAATTACTAACATTGTATGGTGTTTGACATAAGAAACTAGTAGTCTCACATGGACCAACCTAGTGTTAAGTACTTACCAGGTGGTAGCTCCCTTGCTTGCTTTCTGCAGGATGGAGGTAGACCCTCAGTCATAGATGGACGGTCACAATTTTCTTTTACTTTACTTGCGTCACTCAGGGACAGGCGTTTTCCTTACCAGCATAGAAACTGGAAAGCAAGGAGTTGTGCTTTTCTCCCCAAGGGAGTGCAGACAAGGGATCTGCACGTGATCTGTGGTCCCCTTCTGGGTACAGGCATGCATTCTCCCTTGGCATGGTCTGGCACTTCCTTCATTCAAGGGAATGTTGCCACATAGTACTGCAGGAGTCCTAGTCCCCATACCAGCAGTTACGAGGTTGTCTGAGGGGCTCTTGCCTGCATGAAAGGCATCTGGCAGGTAGCAGTACTGGTGTGCAAGGCGTGTATGCAAGTCCTCAGCAGCCTCGGGCTCTCTCTCGGGCAGGAGCTGGAGTGGCTGCTGGAGATCAACCGGCTCACGCACCGGCTGCTGTGTAAACACATGACCCTGGACAGCTTCGACGCCATGTTTCGGGAGGCCAACCACAATGTGTCCGCCCCCTACGGCCGAATCACCCTGCATGTCTTCTGGGAGCTCAACTTCGACTTCCTCCCCAACTACTGCTATAATGGCTCCACTAACCGGTAAGGGAGTCTCAGTGCAAAGTGGCCTGGGGGTGCGGGGGTGCATGTGTGCTAAGTCACTTCCATCTTTGTGACCCTATGGACTGTAGCTCTCCGGGCTCCTCTGTCCATGGGTTTATCCAGGCAAGGATACTGGAGTGGGTTGCCATGCCTTCCTCCAGGGGATCTTCCCGACCCAGGGATCGAACCCTCATCTCTTATATCTCCTTAATTGGCAGGTGGCTTCTTTACCACTAGCACCACCTGGGGGCAGGGGCAGAAGCAGCCAACTCTCTCCTTCAGAGGAAGCTCTCTCAGTATCATCAGGGCCTGGCTCATAACTAGCTTTGAATAAGTATGTGCCAGATGCAGGAAAGGGCCTGGGAAGAGTCCACGTTCTTAGCAAGATGGACTTCCAGTTCTCTAAAGATCTGGGACTTTCAATCCTCTTGAGCAGAGATCTGCCAACTCCAGCCCACAAGTCATCTCTAGTTGTCAACTGTTTTTGTTCAACCCATGAGCTAAAAATGGTATTGATATTTTTAAGTGGCTAGGGAAACCAAAATCCAAAGAAGAATTATAATTTGGTGACAAGTGGAAATTATTTGACATTCACAAAGTTTATTGGAATTCTGCCATCCGTGCTCATTCATTTACAGTTGTTTATGGGCGCTCTCATGCTACAGCAGAACTGAGTCGTTGCAACAGAGACCATCTGGCTTGCAAAGCTGAACATATTTGCTATCTGGGGCTTTATAGAAAGAGTTTGCAGCACCCTACTCTTGAGGAAACCAAACTGGGTGAAGGGCCCTGGAAAAGGCTGTGCTCAGGCTCAACCTATTCTCAGCTTTCTTGACCACTGTTCTCACCAGCTGTAAGCCCAGAGTCAAGCCTGTGAACCTGGACTACTGTGTTCCCATTTGTTCTTTGCGACCCCATGGACTGTAGCCCACCAGGCTCCTCTGTCCTTGGGGATTCTCTAGGCAAGAATACTGGAGTGGGTAGCCATACCCTCCTCCAGGGGTCTTCCCAACCCAGGGATTGAACCCAGGTCTCCCGCATTGCAGGCAGATTCTTTAACCATCTGAGCCACCAGGGATGCCCTTATGAAAAGGAGACAGGGGTTAAATGGGAGTTTGTCACAAGAAGTGTATAGGCAACCGCCTAAGAAACAGTGTGGTTGCCCCTGGTCAGAAAGGGCTCCCGCTCTGTAATCCGTGAAGAATAATATTAGGACCCAGTTAACTCCTTCCCCATCTCTTTTCTCCTACTAGTTTTGTCCGAACTGCCATTCCTTTCACCCAAGAACCGCAGAGAGATAAACCTGCCAACGTCCAGCCTTATTACCTCTATGGGTCCAAGGTGAGTGGTCTTGCCTGTGTCCTACTTCTGAGAGGACTAGTGAGCAAAAGCAAATAGGAAAGTATTCCCCGAATCAGAAAGGCAAGAAGTGTGGAGATAAAGAGGCAGCAGTGAGGTCCAGGAAGAAACAACTATGAATATATTCATCTTTATTTGTTCACAACTAGCAAGACTGGGGGTGAGCGCAGACCTGGCAGGGCTGGGTTCTGGGTGGGAATGGGGAAACAGGTGAGAGGGTCTCCTTGTCTTGGCATCACATCTCCTCCTGTTCTCGGTTGATTCACTGTCATATCGTCCTGCAATTCTGGGATTTTGTGCTCCATAACTATGAAGGATTTGCAGCCAGGAAGCAGTTGGGAAGGTGGAACTTTGAAGGAAATCCCAGATGGCCAAAACTACCTCTGAGAGGTCTCGTCCTGTCTCTTTGCTGCTTGGATCACAATGCCGATCCTGACACTAATGAAGCCTCCCAGGCAGTGTCTGTTCTGGACCTTCAGTCCTTTGCCAGTTGTTAAACAGACATTCCTTAAGCCCTAGAACATGCTGGGCAGGGTCTCCATGCTGGAGATTTAGCAGAGACTGAAGCAGACGCATCTCCACCCTCCTCCAGTTCTGTTTCCACCCTGGGGGGTGAGCACAGGGGATCACCCTTCACACAGATTCACCAACACCTTGACCTATGTAGGAGATTAGCCTGCAGGCTAATCTTAGCCTGCAGGTTTGTGTAGGAGAACACCATGGAAAGAGTGCAGAAACAGCTAAGAAGCTTAGGTTCTTTTTTGTGATGGATGAAAAATGGCCACCTCTGACCCCATTTTTCACAACATAAGCACAGATGGACTTAGAAGAAGTAACTGGATAAGTGTAACCTGGTTAGACAAGGCGCTCCTCTAGGTATGGGAGCCCTAGTTTGGGAAGGTAAGGAACAAAGATGAGTGCCCATCACTCGGGCCTGAAGGTGGGAAGGTGGGGCTTAGAAAGTCTTAGGCTGATGCTGAGACAGAGCAGGTGTCTCCTCCAGAGCAGCCAGTCTGGTCAAGGCTGCTCTCTCAAGGCACCCTTCCAGACAGCCTTGTGGATAGTTCACAGGCATGGCATGAATCAACAATGGCTCACAAAGGGACTCCCTTTTCTATTCTCTTTTAAACCTTGATGATGATATCAAGGAGCAAGTCTTGAGTTGGTGTCAAAATGTCTTTAATAGCTCTCCAATAATTGCTAATCTCCCTTTTTATCAAAGAGAGCAGGCCCTAAGCTTAGAGTCCTTAGACAGTAATAGTATCCAAGTCAAATTTAATATGATTTTGTTTTCATTCTGCTTATTAGGTCTCTTTTCTTCTATTTATTATAGCAGAAGTGTGCTGGCTTTTCACTTGGGGAATAACATGGGCTTCCTTTTAAAATAAGTTTTTTAAATGACTCAATATAAAGAAAATGCATTGTTAATAATAGTACGGTTAGTCTGTGGGTTAAAAAAAGTGAAGACGGGGTACAAGTGGTGTGCAATTGGCTGAATTAGAGTATTTTGGTATGCAAAATACTCTAGAGCAAAGTTTCTCACATCTTTCCAAAATAATCCCCCCACTGCTGTAACAGCAAAGGAGCCTGGACATTTGCCTCAGCTGACTGAAAGTTTAACTAAAGAGCCTATCTTCAATTAACAATTTCCTTGAAGTGTGTTTTATTTCAGTCATGTCAGTTTCCATTGCTAACCCATAATATACTAATGGTTGTTTTAATTTTAAAATAATGCTTTTATTTTCTAACTGAGCCCTGCTGCTCTAGATGGATCCTCCTAAGAGATGGCATCTTCCTCCCCTTGCCCACCATGGGGGTATGTGTTTTCCAACTTGAAAGGCTTTGTCAAAGGGCACTCATCCAACCAAGTAGTTCACAAGAGCTCAGTCATTTGAGGGAAGATGAGTGGGTAGTCTACAGATGCATTTTTACAGGAGACCTATTGCATGGAGGCCTTTAAGCTACATGGTGTGGGCTGCCTCCTCCCCACCTCTCACTACCCAAAACGAGGCAATACAGCCTGACCATCTCCCTCCCTCTGCAAGGCACCCGCATCGGGGGCATGCTGGCCAGCTTCCACTGCTGCAGCTTCAGCTTCTGGTTCTGCATCTTCTCCAGAGTTTTTGTGTGGCAGCTCCACCAGGGGGAGCCCCTGCAGGCCTTCCTCCCCCTGACCTAGCCCCGGGGCCTCCTCTGGCCATCTCACCAGCCCATTGGCTTCCTCCATGTGGCCGGCTCTGTAAGACCATCGAGGTTCGTGGCACCGGATGCACCAGAACTGGAGGCAGATGAAGGCTAAGACTGCCGTGAAGCAGGCCAGCAGAATGGCCATCAGCACCCAGAGCGAGATCTGGGGGTCCACCAGGGAGCTTCCAGCGGCCAGTGGAGTCTTATCCAGGGTGTGGAACATGGTGCAGTAGTGCCTGTAGGGGAAGAGAATCTTCTTGCAGCTGATGCACAGGAAGTAGAGTGTGGAAGGGGTGAGGTGTTCCAGCACCACGGAGCTGATTGTTCGAGGCACCTTCTCCTCGTGGTGAAAGCTGTAGCGAAGATAGCCAGAGAAGATGCTGTTCCAATTGGGCCTATACATAATATGGTAATAGTCCTCCAGGCAGGGCTCCGAGGACGACCAGGAAATGATGGCTCCTGTATAAGAAACGTTCCCAACCTTGATGTTCATCACGATTCTGAAACCAGAATCAAAGTGAAGAGTGACATGTCCTCATTTAAGTGTTGATTTATGCTAATCACAGCCACCGTGCATTGAGTATTCAACATGGAGACTAATATTGCCCCCGTTTAACAGACTGAGAGATGGAGGCCAAGAGGTGACAATACTCAGCTGGGCATAGCCGAGGAATGGCAGAACCGCAGTTCAGATCAGGGCCATCTCATGCAAGCTGGGCTTGCAGGCCTAGGAAAGATGCACCCAGATCCCCCAGCCCCATGCTGCCCTGTCTCAGAATCCTTAAATAAATCCTTAAATGGTTCCCAAACCTTAAAAAAAAAAGGAAGAGGGAGAAGAAAAAGGAATGAAGGAGAAGCAAGCACAGCCTCAGGGTCCCCGTGTTAGTCACCATGGGCCTGTGACCTCCAAGCCAGATGATTGTTTCACCCAAAATTTCCCTGTAGACCTCCTGTTTCTGCCCCAAGTGCTGTGAGTTCATTCATCTAGA
Organism: Bos indicus; assembly: GCF_029378745.1. Lineage (NCBI taxonomy): Eukaryota > Metazoa > Chordata > Mammalia > Artiodactyla > Bovidae > Bos > Bos indicus. The sequence continues at coordinate 68,803,924 of NC_091766.1, forward strand.
ACATTCTGGCCACTGTGTTTTTAGCCTCGCAGTTCTGTTGCCCATGGCGAGAGGCGCTTTGCGTCAGTCACTCAGGGACAGCTCATTTCTCCCCAAAGCCTCTGATCGTGTTTTGTCCATTTGTTTGCTTTTTTCAAAGCGGAATTACCCAGGAAATTAGTTTCGCAGGTCAAGATAATCAGCTCCAAATACCAGCAGAGCTGCTCCTATTTGATACTGCTGGTTCTGTGACTGTTAACGGTGGTAATCACCAGCCACAGTTAGCGAGCAGTTGCTATGTCACGGGTCATGCTAGAAGCTCAACATACTGTAACAAATATGCTTTATTCATCACAACCTTTGAACTAGATTCCCGTTTTACAGACGAACAATCTAAGAGAAGCCATTATCTAACAAGACCCAAAGCCACATAACCTCTGGATTTCCAGGTTTAGTAGTAGAATGTTATCAGAAAATGAAGTGCTGGTACTAAGACTGGGTTGCCGCTTTTTCCGACACATCAAATGATCCCTCTTCTGACTGCCTCCCTCTCACTTTGGTAAGAGTTCATCATCTTCAAGCTTTTTAGTTTCTTTTTAATTCTGTGTATTTGGGAGAATTCAGCTCTTCTCCGCTGAATTGCCCTTGAGCTAAAATTCTAGAGACAGCCATAGTCAACCTGTGTATGTTCATAGATAGGTATCACCCAGCCCAGTCCTCTGCCCCTACTCTCTCTTATGAAAGACAGAGGTTTCATTTCTGATTGCAGCAGCATAGTTAAAAAAACAAAAAACAAAAAAAAAACAGTTGATCAGATTTTAACCTGAATTGGATACTAAGCCAGACTGGTTCCTCATGAGCTGCTTTCTCTCCTCCCTGCCTCCCTCCAACCTCCTATTCTCATGCCCTTGCTCCTAGAGGAAGTAAGGTGCAGAAAGGTGCCCGGCAGTGAGTGATCTTCAGTGCTTGATTTTCTTATCTAAAGATGACAGTAAACTATAATGCTCAGGAAGAGGAATGAGTTCCTTGCCATTTGGCTGGAAATGTTTTCCCAGAAAAATGGGGAATTAAAGGGAGGAGGCAGGGGTGCGCAGATCCCTCCAGGAAGAGAGTCTTTTGCAGAGGAGACTGAGTACCTGTGCTCCCTCCGTGGGTCTCCTTCTCAAACACACCCGTCCACGCCATCCCAATACCTGCCACGTCTCTACAAATATACTTCCGACCACAATGAAAAGAGCTTAATTCATTACTTGTGCTACACAGGCAATAACCCTCATAAACCCTTCCATCAGGAGTGATTGGGAATCCTGTTTCTTGTCATGAATCTCTCACATCTGCACTGGCTGTCTTTGCAGGCTGAGTTTTCTACAGCAGACATTTTAAAAAGCTTTCTGTCAAGATGTGGCATTCACAGCTTTTAGGATTAGATGTCTCCCTGTATTTGTTCTTCTGTCTCTCAATCCCCCCTATTTTTAGCTACTCATATTACCATTGCCTGAATCTCCTCCAAGCAGAGTATGAAAAGAAAAGTCATTTCCATTCCGAAGAAGAGCCATGTATGTCCCTTACCTGATGCTTGCAGTGATCCGGTTATTAGGCACCCCTCAGAGGCAGAGTGGATCAGAGCCCAAGGATGCTGCCTTCTCCCCTCCTCTGCTCTGGGCTCTCTGGGCTCTCCTTGATGTCTCTCTCACCACTGTCTGAGTAATTGCACTGTCGCCCCCAATGCTCACATTATTCATTTCTTCAGATCAGCATCATTCACCATGGCAACCAGCAGGCATCTGTACGCACGATGTTTCAGTCTGGAAAGGCTTCTGCTCATTGAGAGGAGCTCTGATTCCTTCAGCCGAAAAAAAGGCAAACAGTCCTCTCCATGTTGATCCTCAGAATGAAACTAATTCCTCAAAGGCCCCTAAATTATCTCTCTAATAAGCTAGTTATCATTTTTATCCCTCATCCAGACCTTCTTTGGACAGTGGTTTCAAAGGCAAAGATGCCATTCTCTGTTTTCCCGCAAGTAAAGATATGATTACCTCCTCATCCCCTCCCAACCCAACCCACCGCCACTCCACCTCTGCGTCCTCTTATTTCTTTATTCTTGTCTCCTGAGGCTTTACCCAGTTACATGACATTGGTCAAGATGCTTTTATTCTCTGGGCCTCAGTTCATTATCCGTAAGACTAATGGCTTGGGCTGGATCCAGATATCAGATAGAAAACATGAGTACCATCCCTGCCCCAGTCCTGAGCCCACATGAGGCATGCTTGCTAAACCATCAGGACACTTGTCCTGAGTTGGTTTGAGTGTTCCCCATCCCCAACCCACCAAATTCAGGTCTGCCTAGAACCTCAGAATGTGACCTTTGTTGGAAGTTGAGACTTTGTGGTAATTAGTTAAGGACCTAGATGTGTTATCACCCTGGATTTAGGGTGATTCCAGTGATTGGTGTCTTTATAAGAGAAAGGAAAGTGGGAGTTACGCACAGAGAGAGGCAAAGGGCAAAAGCCCATTGAAGCAATGCTGCCAGAAGCCAGGAGGAACTGGAAGATGCAAGGAAGCCTTCTCCCCTGGAGCTTTCAGAGGGAGCTCAGCCCTGTCGGCCCCTTGATTTCAGGCCTCCAGAACTGTGAGTGATTAAATTCCTAATGTTTGAAGCCATCATGTTTCTGGTAATTTCAGCAGCCCTTGCTCAGATGGATCTAGGCCTGAATCATATAAAACAATAATAAAACACAAGCTAGGTGTTTTTAAAAAGTCATCTTTTTTCTTCTTGGTTTTTGGCCAAAGTATCCAAGTGAACCCACGAAGGTCTCCTTTTGATTCACATCAGTGATAATCAAAAAGTTATAAAAGCTGCCCAGTGAGTCACAGACTCTGCCCAAGCCAAGGGTCTGAGACATGGGGTGTCGGGATGCCGGGTGTCCATCAATTAGACACTTGCTCTGTGCTTCCTGTGGTATTCAGTCTTCCCAGGTGTTTGGCTGGAATCTGCTGTGATGCATGCTAACAGTGAGTCCCTGCAGAGCATCACAGCGTCCTCCCCAGATAGGCCAGTGCAGTAGTTTGCAGATGCCTTTTGAAAAGGTTATTTTGAGGAGAATAAAAATACCAGAGTTAGGGGACCTGTGGAGCGACAAGATGAAGCTCAAGCCTTTGCCACCAAAAACGAGAATTTATTTTTAATGCTCCTGGATGGCATTTTTCACCCTGAGCTTTTTATTTGAGAAGCTGAGACACTGGGAGAATGTGAGGTCTAGATGTCCTCTTGGTTCACAGATCCCGAGAGAAGGAAAGGTTTCCCTAGGCCGGGGGACTGATGAGTTGCAGAGCCAAGAGGGGAGTCCGGGTCCAAGGAACCCTGACTCCAAGGCCAGGGCTCATCCTGCTCCCTTGGGTCGTCACCATTCACCAGCAGCACCCAGAGCACCCAGTGAGCCCTTGTGGGTAGACAGGTCACATGAGGACACTTGACTCAGGAGATCGCACCCAGCCAAGCTCCTCACTGTCTCCACCTTCAGGGTAAAGTCACCCTTCTGCAGTCACCCGAATGGTGGCCTCTTCAGCTCTCAGGCCTGGGGGCCTCTGGCTGGTTTACACCAGCAGTAAGTCACTACAGAGGAAACCAGCCAAAAGCAGGGTCCCTGCTCCCTCCCTGAAGGTGGCAGTGAAGGGATAGTTGAGAGGGCATGCCCTGGCCCCAAAACTGATTGCCACCCAGAGGCTGAAGACCCCAGGCTGGGTTCAAATCCTGCCTCTATGGCCTTGGACAAATTTTCTGACTGTCCTAGGCCTTGGTTAACTCTTCTGTAAAAGGCAAATATTAATACGACCTGCTTGATGATGTTGGAGCAGTGAGATGAACCCATCTCTGTAGTGCTGGGCTTAGGAATAGTGAGTGAGTGAAGTCACTCGATCGTGTCTGACTCTTTGCGACCCCATGGCTCTTACTATTTAGAAGACAAGGTCCGTGGACACGAGCCATTGCCTAAGTTGGCTGTAGCTTCATCCAGAGGCTGTGATGGACAAGGTGTGCTATCTGCATGATGCTTCCTTCCCTCTTTCTCTCCTTAAAACAGCTATATTTTAAAAATGTGTTAAAAAGTATCAAAAAGTTCAAAGACAGTAGTCAAACACAAACTACTCAGAAATAACCACTGAGAACATTTTGGTGTGTTTTACATGTTTTTTCCTCATTTTACCCATGGGGAACTTTTTGAGGTAGGCCCTCTTACCATCATTGTATAAAGGGAGAAACTGAGGCTCAGAGGGATTAACTGACTTGACAAGTATCACAAAGCTAGGCGGTGGCAGAGCAGGTCCCTGCACCGAGGTCTGTTGGTCCAGACCCCAAGCTCCCAGCCGGCCTCTTTGATGCCGATCTCCCCTTTGGGCCGACCTTCAGTCAGTAGTGGTCAACAGTAGTTCTTTGCCTTGTGGTTGACTTCTCCGAGAGCTGGGGACAGGACTTTGCAATTTGGTGGATTCCAGGGTGATGGGAACAGGCAAGGAACTAAAAGATCTCATAGGGAATATGCAGTCACCTGAAAGTAGCAGGTAGAAGCAGGGAGAAAATCAGCTACATTTGAGGAATACAGTCCACAGGTGTTTCCTCTTCCGGAGTCTGGAGTCCAGGTTCCCCTGCTTAAGAGCTGTGTCACTTAGGGTTGGGTTCAGTTCAGTTCAATTCAGTGGCTCCGTCATGTCCGACTCATTGCGACCCCATGAATTGCAGCACGCCAGGCTTCCCTGTCCATCACCAACTCCCGGAGTTCACTCAAACTCACATCCATCGAGTTGGTGATGCCATTCAGCCATCTCATCCTCTGCCGTCCCCTTCTCCTCCTGCCCCCCATCTCTCCCAGCATCAGAGTCTTTTCCAATGAGTCAACTCTTCACATGAGGTGGCCAAAGTACTGGAGTTTCAGCTTTAGCATCATTCCTTCCAAAGAACACCCAGGACTGATCTCCTTTAGAATGGACCGGTTGGATCTCCTTGCAGTCCAAAGGACTCTCAAGAGTCTTCTCCAACACCACAGTTCAAAAGCATTAATTCTTCGGCGCTCAGCCTTCTTCACAGTCCAACTCTCACATCCATACATGACCACTGGAAAAACCATAACCTTAACTAGACGGACCTTTGTTGGCAAAGTAACGTCTCTGCTTTTGAATATGCTATCTAGGTTGGTCTTGAAGAAAGTAGGGAAAACCACTAGACCATTCAGGTATGACCTAAGTCAAAATCCTTATGATTATACAGTGGAAGTGAGAAATAGATTTAAGAGACTAGATCTGATAGAGTGCCTGATGAACTATGGATGGAGGTTCATGACACTTAGGGTTAGGGTTAATATTAAATGTAAAAAGCCTTTAGCAACTGGTCACCAAAATTAGTATATGGGTCAAAACATTAAAAAAAATGTTATTCTCTAAGTGAATTGTAGAGTTCTATCATAAAACAGCCTCCCAAGTGATATAGATTGTGGCACAAATCATTTCTTAAATTATACCAATAACTTCTCAATTGTGTTTTGGTCTTTGGAGATTGGTGGTGTGATCTTTGTTTGATTTGGTTGTTGGTGTCTAAACAGTGCCCCAGTGTGAGCCTTGATTTGACCTCAGAGAAATTCATTCTACGCTTGCAGTGCCTCTCCATGAAGCCATAGTCCTTGGGGTCTAGAAACCAGGGCTTTGCTGCAGCAGGCTGGGTGCATCTCAGCCTGCTCTATACCTGGGCGCCAGCACTTCACATGGGGCCCGAGCAGGGGAATCTGCCTTGGCCCCACAACACCATCAGCACCCAACTTCCTGCCCCTACCCTGCTATCTTATCTGTGTGGCACCTCTCCCAGACTATACAACATTATTTATCCCCCAGTCCAGAAGAAGTTTGTTATTTTGGCAGTTGGTAGATATGGCAGAATATCATCTTGTATTTCACTGCAGGAGAGTCACTTCACTTCACTTGGGCTTTCTGACTTTCCTTAAGGTTTTTTTTTGGTTGCACTGAGTCTTCATTGCTGTGCATGAGCTTTCTCTAGTTGCGGCGAGTGGGGACTACTCTTCATTGCAGTGCATGGGCTTCTCCTTGCAGTGGCTTCTCTTGTTGCAGAGCATGGGCTCTAGGGCATGCCGGCTTCAGTAGTTGTGGCTCATGAGCTTAGTTGACCTGAGGCATGAGGAATCTTCCCAGACCAGGAATTGAACTCGTGTCCCCTGCACTGGCAGGTGGATGCTTTTTTTTCCTTTTTTTTAAATGACACACACATATTATTTATTGTAACATTATTGGACAGTATTTCTCAGAGAAAATCCAGTGATGATAACATAGATAATCAAGATAAATATCATTTGATAGATAATAAGCAAACACAGGTGATCATGTATATATACTCTAGGAAAAGGAAATTAGGGGAAATACTCTTAAAAGTGAATATGAAGTGTAAGATTTACTTTTTACTATTGTCTACTTTTTAATTTATATTTATTTTTAATTGATTGATGATTGCTTTGCAATATTGGTTTGATTTCTGCCATACATCAATATGAATTAGCCATAGGTGTACATATGTCTCCTCCCTTTTGAACCTCCCTCACACCTCCCACCCATTCCCACCCCTTTAGGTTGTTACCAAGCCCCGGTTGAGTTCCCAGAGTCATACAGCAGATTCCCATTGGCTATCTATTTACATATGTTAGTGTATATGCTTCCATGCTACTCTCTCCATTCATCTCACCCTCTCCTTCTTCTCCCTGGCCCTTGTCCATAAGTCTGTTCTCTATGTCTGCATCTCCACTGCTGCCCTGCAAATAGGCTGACCAAAGCATCTTTCTAGATTCCATAGATATGCATTAAGATACAATATTTGTTTCTCTCTTTCTGACTTACTTCACTCTGTATAATAGGCTCTAGGTTCATCTACCTCATTAGAACTGACTCAAATGTGTTCCTTTTATGGCTGAGTAATATTCCATTGTGTATATGTACCACAACTTCTTTATCCATTCATCTGTTGATGGACATCTAGGTTGCTTCCATGTCCTTGCTATTGTAAATAGTGCTGGCAGGCAGGTTCTCAACCACTGGACCACCAGGGAAGTCCTTCACTTGGGCTTCAATCCTCTGCTAAATGGGGATGATTGTGCCTGCATTACCTGGTCTCAAAGGCTGCTTATGGCCCCCAGAGATACCAGATCCTAATCCTAGACCTGGAAATGTTGCTTTATTTGGGAAAACGGTTTTGCAGATATGATCAAGTAAAGAGTCTCGAGATGGGAGTATTATCCTGGTTTATCAGGACAAGTCCTAAAGGCCATCACTAGTGTCCTCATAATAGAGAGGCAGAGGAAGGCTACACACACAGAAGAGAAGGCCAGATCTCAGCAGAAGGATTTGAAGATTGCCATTAGTGATGCAGGCACCACCCAAGGAATGCTAACAGCCAGCAGAGCTGGAAGAGGCAACGAACGGATTCTTGCCTCAAGCATCTAAAGGGAGTGTGGCTGTGCTGATTTTGACATTGGCCCAGTGATACTGATTTTGGGTTATGACTTCCAGACCTATGAGAATAAACTTCTGTTGTTTTAAGCCATAAGATTTATGGTAATTTGTTACAGCAGCCATGGAGAAACAAATACAACTGGATAATTACAAGGGAATTATGTAAAAACACTCATGAACAGGGAATTATGATACACTTGTGTATCATCTTATGAGTACAGAATTTTTAAAAAGCAGCATCATTGGTTTCCTCCAAAAAACTTTTGGCAACTCTAGATATTGTCGTGTTGATAGGGTATCTCAGAACAGGAGGGTTTGGTTCCTGTTCTCCCTCTTGCCTTCCCCAAAAGACTTTATTCATGGGATAGAAAACAGGAGAAGAGTTATTTCTTAAGGTCTGTACTTGGATCTTTCAAACTCTGAGCTGAGAAGACTAAAAGGACACCCTGATGTTGGAGAACCAGCCCTATGGCTCACCAGACATCAAAAAGGGACAGAGAGACATGAGCACTTTTACTCACGCCCTCCAATGGATTTGAACCTGTAACTTAGGATTTATCAGTTCTTTCAATCATCTCATTCTGTGGTCTTCCCAACAAGGATGCCATTACTGTTTTATTCATTTACCTGCATCCTCATTTACCTGCAGGTTTTAGAGTGAAGCTCCAGCTCTCTCCCTCTCATGTTTGTGTTGGTGGGCTGATGGCATTCAAATTGCTCAAGGGACATTAGAGAAATTGTAAGTAAAACAGGAAATTAGAAACAGTTTTAATTCCTCTTGGGATCTCTGAAAACAGCAATTGTGATTCCAGAAAGCAGAGATGCAAATTGCTTGCAAATTTGATTTGCCAAATAAACAAGCTTCCCTGTTTGGAGTGGTTGGTCTTGTTTATCATCTGGTGAAGATAGACACTTGATGACTAAAAGTCCATCTACAACACTTCTGGATGGTTAAAATGGTAGCTTTTATGTTATGAATATTTTACCACAATTTTTTTAAAAGTCCACTTATAGAGATATTACAGTTCCCAGAATCTGCCAGATCAACTCAGCTTTTTTTCTCTCCTTAAAATGCTATTTCACTTTTAAACAAATATGCATATATATCACACATTGATATTATGGCTCCAATTCCTGAATCAGGCTTATTTCTTGAGATCTCATAAAGGTATCTATTCTGAGCAAGATGGTTTTAACCAAGCTTAATTTTAAGCAAGACATCCTAAACAAGGTACATAGTTTCTAAAGGTATGTAGTTTCTAAATGCAGGCATTGATTGTAGCCCAAGTCAGTTAGCAGGATTGGTTCTATATAAGAGATCTGTAGCAAGTTTCCAATGTCTCAAGTCATGTTGCATTCCTGTTTTTCCTTGCCAAACTTCAGAAAATGCCCCGGCTCCCATATTCCCACATTTTCTCAATAGGGCCCAGCCTCCTACTGAACCAGCAGGTCAGATGGGTGCCCTGTGGGTGTGTGTGTGCATGTACTTCCCAGCATGCGTGTGTGTGTGTTTCCTCCTGCATGGGTGTGGTGTGTTGGGGTAGGGGGCAGCGGTTGGGGAATGTGGGGACCTTGCTCACTTAGAAGGAGGATTTGAATTCTGCTCATTTCATGCTAGTCCTTCCTGAGCTTGGGCCATCAACTGAGGCCTGAATGGTCCAGACGAGAATCCAAGAGTAATAGAGGAATGTCAACAAGAGGCCTCCTGTGTGTGGGTTTGTAAGGGGGGGATTATTTTTTCGGCCCTGTGTGTGATTAAACAATTCCAAAATTATTCTTCTCTGCTTAGAACTCTGGAGAGAGCTGCTAAAGGGTTCCATCTACCCAACTACATTTTTATTTGTGCTTGCCAGGAAGTGCCAAGGGAAACTTGTGTTAGAAGCTCCTTGGGTGGGAGTGGCGGCTAAGGAGGCTGCTAAGAAGGATGAGCACAGGGAAGACCGCAGTGGAGCTTGCACCTGTGGGGGGAGTTAGCAGCACATCTATTCCCACCCTCTGTCCCAGGCAGAGCAACCTCCTGTGTCACATGTCTCAGTCTCCGCTCAGTGCAGTCTGTTGTTGGACAGCTCCTATTTTTATCATGTTCCAAATATTGAGCAAAACCTGCATTTTTTTTTTTTTTTTGGGTATCTTCCATCAGCTGGTATCGACTCTGCCCCCTGTCACATCTGTCCCCGTGTAGGATATACACTGTGTTGTACAAAATTTTACGCCATAGATATACTCTCCAGATTCAGAGAATCGTGACTATAGCCAAAGCATCTGGGAGAAATTTGATCAGGAAGCTGTATTTTCTTAGTCTTTCCTTTCCAGTTACCAAAGGAAAGGAATATGAAGGGCTGTTATTTCAGCCAGTACTTCCAGCGTGCCTGGTACCATGCTAAGAGCTGTATGTATGTCACCTCATTTAAATCTTGTACAATCCTCCCAGAGTTGGTATTATCTTTACTTAGGGAGTGAAAAAACAGTGAACATGTTAGTCACTCAGTCATGTCTGACTCTTTGTGACCCCATGGACTGTAGCCCACCAGGCTCCTCTGTCCATGGGATTCTCCAGGCAAGAATACTGGAGTGGGTTGCCACATCCTCCTCCAGGGGATCTTCCTGACCCTGGGATCGAACCCAGGTCTTCTGCATTGCAGGAAGATTCTATACTGTCTGAGCTACCAAGGCTTAGAGAGTTTAAATAATTTGCTCAGGATCATCTAGCTAGTAAATTTATGGAACTGGAATTTGAACTCAGGTGTGCTCACCCCAGTAAATAACTCTGGACTCAGACAAAGGAAGAAAAGAAGTCGGAGAATCATACAGGGGAAGAAAGTAGCTGATTGCTTTCTGTCCCCTCTAGGAATATCCATTTGAAAGTTCCATGCTGTTCAAAAGTTCCCTTCACAGGATATTTGAAAAAGACACTGAATATGCTCAGAGCTTCACTGGGTTCAGAGGAGAGGCCCAGCTCCAGGTGGGGAGGGTGAGGAGGAAGCTCCCCTGGGGATGAGTCCATGTGATAACCCTTGGACTGTGAGCGCAGCCCAGCCATCCCTCTCCCGTGCCCATGCGGGCTCAAGCTGCAGCCTCTTTGGGAGGAAACTCAAATCAGGTTTTTGTTTTTTAATCTTTGAAAGCAAATATTGGGAAGTGAATTGGACTATGATGTACCCCAGTGGGCTTTTTAATTTACTTTTGTTATTGAAGTATAATCATAAGCAATAAAATGCACTGTCTTTGTTTAGGCTGCTGTAACAAGAATACAGTAACTGGGTGGCTTAGACAGCAAAGATTTCTCACAATTCTAGAGGCTAGAGAGTCCAGGATCAAGGTGCCGGCAGATTCCGTGTCTGATGAGAGCCCACTTGCTGGTTTGCAGATAGCCTTCTTCTCCTAGTACATGTGGAGAAGAGAGGGGAGGTGCAGGTGGGGAGGGAAAAAGAGAGAGAGGAAGGGGAGGCGAAGAGGGAGAGGGAGAGAGCATTTTCATGTGTCTTCCTCCCAGGGCACTAATCTCATTGATGAGGACTCCACCCTCATGACTTAATTACCTCCCCAAAGTCCCACCTCCTAATACCATCACAATAGGGATTAAGATTTCAACAAAAAAATTGGGGGATAAGAGCACAACCATTTAGTCAATAACATGCACAGATCATGTGTGCATATAGTTTCATGAGTTTTGACAAGTGTATACATGTGTGTAGTCAAGAACCCAGTCAACGTGTGGGACATTTCCATCATCTAGCCACCACCAGAGGGAAGCCATGGTGTGTCTACTGTTTGTTTTCCCCACTCTCATCCCTGGAGAGGGGGCAGGAAACTATGGAGTGGGCTTTGGTTACAGAGCCAGAGCCGAGATGCACTCACTTGGGAGCAGGATTACCTTCTGCCACGTGTGCCCTGGTGCCTCACTCCCCTCTCTCTGGTCCCTGCCTGTTTGGCAGGGTGGCCTGTTACAGAGACACTAAAATGGTTTGCTCCACACACAGAAAGTTATATGGCCTGGCTCCATGGTTGACTATATCAAACTCAACAATTCATATACTCCAGGATTTGCTGATCATCACCCTCTGTGAATATCATGCTTTTTAATCTGTCATATTTTCCCTCCCCACATAAACTCCTCTTGCCCTACCCCATTTAGAAATCTTTAGTAACTACCTACAAGGTGTCCCTCTTCCAGGCTCAGGCAGAGTTCAGAGCACTATTTTTTCACACTCTGTGTGTGCATGCTCAGTCACTAAGTCATGTCTGACTCCACCAGACTCCTCTGTCCATGGGGTTTTCCAGGCAAGAATACTGAAGTGGGTTGCCATTTCCTTCTCCACTCTCAAACTCCAAGCCTCTCCATATATAGGCATTAACTTAGCAAGAGAACTGTTATTCAGCCTGTTGGATGAGTGGGCTTGTGATTCCTCATGAATTCTTGTTATTAGTGGACACTCTAATTGTGTTCCTCATGTATCCTTCTTATTAGAGGGTACCATGATTATGATGCTTGTTTGTGAAGTTTAGAATATAGTAAAACATACTTGATGCAAAACCTAGGCTGAACATAATCAAATCTTCCCTGATGCATGAATCTTGCAGAGCTCCAGAAGCACCATCACAGTTCCTTTTTAATTCATGTAAGATTTCTAATCGGAGAAGGCAATGGCACCCCACTCCAGTACTCTTGCCTGGAAAATCCCATGGATGGAGGAGTCTGATAGGCTGCAGTCCATGGGGTCGCTAAGAGTTGGACATGACTGAGCGACTTCACTTTCACTTTTCATTTTCATGCATCGGAGAAGGAAATGGCAACCCACTCCAGTGTTCTTGCCTGGAGAATCCCAGGGACGGGGGAACCTGGTGGGCTGCCATCTCTGGGGTCACACAGAGTCAGACACGACTGAAGCGACTTAGCAGCAGCAGCAGCAGCAGGATCTCTAATTAGCCAGCTAATAGATTACAGATGTGGTCTTTACAAATTTGCATGCTCTGTATACAAGATTTTTACAATTCCAGATAGGAGAACTGTACTCAAATCTAAGGTTAGAAGTGAAGTTTTTTCTTTAAAAAAAAAAAAAAAAGTTTAAGGTTTATGTAATAATTCTGCTTCCAAAGTTCACCTTTGTAGGCAGAGGTTAAAAACATGGGCTTTGGGATCACAACCACCTGGGTTCAGACAGGGCTCAGTTACCTATGAACTGTGTGACCTTGAGCAAGCTACTTACCACCCTGAGCCTCAGTTCCCTCATCTGTGAAATGGGGCCTAGAATTGTACAGATCACAGATCACATACATGGGTTGTGTGAATTAATTGAAAATGCACTTGGAGGGCTTCATGCAGCCTGGCATGAGGTGGTCCTTAAGTGGCAGCATTTCAAAACAAAGTCAATGATAACTTCAGTGTCTCAGCTAGCTAAGTGAAACCAACTCAGAGCCCTTTATTTTGATCCTGTATTCTCAGACAGAAAGACCTTAAAGATATTCCACTAATTCAGCAACAGCATCTCATGGGGTCCAGAGGACAGTGGAGGTGGCCCTTCAGTGGTCAGGGCTCTGGGCCCTCAACCAACACCCAATCAGAACATCTCAGCTTTTGTCTGTTTCCTGTACTTATTTCTGACATCTTTTTTTCTTTTTTTTGCTACTCAAAAAGCTTCAAAACCAATATTCTAATCCAACCCACTCATTTCATAGATGAAGAAACTGAGGCTCAAAATTCCTGTATGGTTTTCCAACGTGGTCGACAGAGGTCTCCTGCCCCCAAGGGCTCTTGGTTCTCAAGACCCTGCCCTGTGATAGATGAAGACACCTCAAAGTAGAAAGAAGGCAACGATGAATCAGCTATTGAGGTTTCACCACGGTTCTTCCAGCCAGTTCCTAGCATTGAAAATTCCCCTAGAGAAAGAAAAGCATTTGTTTTACCCTCGCTCTGTGGCTCAAGTGTGAAAGTCCTGGTTTGTGTGTGGACAGTCAAGTGTAGCATGAGTCCTATTTTATAAAAAGATATTTGCTTGGAGGCCCTTTCTCCTGTTCTGTTAGGGAACTGCTGCCCCATCAGATGCTCCATCCTGTGGTCAGTGACCACCACTCTCTAGTAGCATCTTGCAAAATGTATTCATAGGGGTTCCCCAGTGAGAGAACAAGGACATCAAGCTTCTGTCCTTCTATGATTGAAACACCTCCTGCCAGGACTCATGTAGTGTGCATTCAGTTCTCTGCCACTGACTTGGCCACATCCTCTGTTTTCCAGCCTCTCAACATCGCCTACAGCCACATCTACAGCTCCTACAGGAACTTTGTGGGGCCCCCGCATTTCAAGACCATCTGCAGACTCCTCGGTTACCAGGGCATTGCTGTGGTCATGGAGGAACTGCTGAAGATCGTCAAAAGCTTGGTGAGGAAGGGGCCCTGGGAGGGGCCCAGTGGGGAGCAATGAGGCCTGCTTTTACTTTTTACCTGGCCTGAAAAATCCAGTAACAGGCTTTTCAGCTCTGTCTGTAGGAATCACCCAGGGAATGCTTTGCCCTTGTCCCCTGATTCCTCTCACCTATCACCCTGTAACATTTCATGCATTTTCTGACCTGTGTTTTTTTGCCTCTTCTTTTCTGATGCCAAGCTTACTCCTAGAACTTGCTAACTGAATTCAGCAATCTTGACTTTGACTTTAAGGCCTACTGGCGCTAGTGGTAAAGAATCTGCCCGCCAATGCAGGAGACATAAGAGACGCAGGTTGGATCCCTGGGTGGGGAAGATCCCCTGGAGGAGGGCATGGCAACCCACTCCAGTATTCTTGCCTAGAGAATTCCATGGACAGAGGAGCCTGGTGGGCTACAGTCCATGGGGTCACAAAGAGTCTCACAAAAAGTGGGCAGGACTGAAGTGACTTAGCATGCATGCACGCAATGACTGCTCATACCCACCTCCTGTGCTGCATTATCTCATTTGAGCATGACAAATCCATGACACATGTGCTGCCGTTTTTTTCCACCCACACCCTTGGCAGATATCACTAATCAGTCACCACACTTCTTCCCCTTGGGATTTCTTGCTGAACACTGATACTGGCCTAGAATTGTGTATCCCTTTGCCATCATTCTATATCCACACCAAGTATGGTCATGTGAGCATTCATTTAACCAGGACACTGCTGCAGCAAGGCTTAAACATTTAAATAAGATTTTCTTGAAAGTTTGAGATGATGAAAGAGAAATAAAGCATATCTATGTCAGGAATAGCAAGCAGAATTCGTCTGCTAACTTTAGTCCTCTGGTAGCGACTATATATAATGAGGGGTTGTTCTAGGTTGTGAAGCTAAATTTAAAGAAGAAAATGTGGTAATTGATTAAAGGTGTCTACGACAGACACGGGAGGGATGAATGAACCATGAATTTTCTGTGCATAAATTAGATGATGTGTCAATCTTCATAGCTCCCTGGTCCCATTTCATCTTAGATCTTAGTTTAGCTCTCGTGTAAGTGCCCCAACCCCAGGAAGGACCCCATGCCTAGAAATTGCCCCCCCCTTGAAGTCTGTGAGCCCAAGGGGATAATGAGAGCGTCCCCTTTTCTGTCTTATAAAGGCCCACGTTCCCTTACAAAGGGCAATGGGACCGGCCCACTCCCTTAGGAGAGATCCTGCCGGTCCTCTTAGGGAGCTTGGGACTCTGTGACACATACGTTGACACATACAGCATAGACTGGGTGGCTTCAGTGACAGATGTTCATTGCCCATGGTTCTGGAGATTGGAAGTCCAGAGCACAGAGCCAGCATGTAAGGACCGTCCTCCTTCACAGACAGCTGCCTTCTCCCTGTGTCCTCACATGGCAGAGAGTGTCTTTCTCTTGCTCCCTCTCCTCTCTTCTTTTAAGGCATTAATCCCTTCGTGAGGGTTGCTCCCTCATGACCTAATTCCTTCCCAAGGCCCCATCTTCAAATACAACTGTCCTGGGGAATCAGGGTTTCAACATATGTATTCGGGGGGAGAACAGATATTCAATCCATAGCACTTATCCACAGGTCTCAGCTGAACCCCTGTACAGCCCCACTGGCCCAACATTCAGCCCTGAGACACTCATATGCAGCAGCCGTGGATTACTCACTCATCTTGTACTCTTCCTTTGTCAGCTCCAAGGGACTATCCTCCAGTACGTGAAAACATTGATCGAGGTCATGCCCAAGATATGCCGTCTGCCCCGGCACGAGTATGGCTCCCCAGGTGGGTGATGGGGAAGCATGAGCGGGCTGTGGTGATAGGAAAATAATCCAGACCCATCCCACGGTGAAAGGGGGCTCTGGCAATCTACCTTAAAGTATTTGCTTCTCTGATGTGGCAGCAGACTGTCACAACACTGGGTTTGCACCCTCTCTCTGCCACTGAATTGCCCTGGACCACTTTTAATCCCCCTGATTACAACAGTATCGTCTTCCTTCAGTGAACATAAGTGGTGCCTGCTGGGCCTGCCTCACAGCACTGCCCGGAGGCTGGAAGAGGTCCACAAATATGAGAACCGTTAGGTTGTGAGCAGCGAGGTTTAGTTGTAAAGATCTTCCTTAGCTCAGCACATCCACATTCCTTCCTCCATGTGCCTCTTTGGCGGAGACTGACGCCCCAGGCGTGGCGTAACGTGGCATTTCTAAGGTAAGTCAGGAAATAAGAGTTTTCACCACTCAATCTCTGGGCAGAGAAGTCAGCCAGTCTTCCCTTCCCTGATAGTGATGGCACCTGGAATGAGTTTGGAGCCTGGGGGATGGGGAAGGGTGGAGACTATGAGTTTAGTACCAGGTGTTTTTCCTAACTACCAAGATGCCGGATGCTGGGTCAGTGTGAGCCAGAGCAGGAAAGGGCTGGGACCGATAGCCCTAGCTTTCATTCCCGGCTGCCCCACTTACTGGCTGTGTGACTGTGGAGATGCCACTTACCTTCTCTGAGCCTCGTCTGAAAAGAGGGGTCACAGTGCCTGGTCCAGGGTGTTTTTACGAGTATTACGTGAGCTATTGCAGATACAGTGCTTAGCATGACCCTCCCACTAACCCTCCCCCTGCACCTCCCAGGGATCCTGGAGTTCTTTCACCACCAGCTGAAGGACATCATCGAATACGCAGAGCTCAAGACTGACGTGTTCCAGAGCCTGAGGGAGGTGGGCAATGCCATCCTGTTCTGCTTGCTTATCGAGCAAGCTCTGGTGAGTTCTGAGCCCCAAGGAATTGGCGTGTCTCCAGGCTGGAAGGGTACCCCCACCCCAACAGATGCCCAAGGCCCCTCGAGCGCATCCCACCTGGGAGCCCTGCCGCTCAGCTGTGTGCTCTTCCAGGGCGGGCACGCGCTCCTCTCCATTCCACTCAGACCTCTCTGACACCCAGATACTGGGAGAAGCAGGTCCTGGAGTCAGAGGGGCCTGGCCTTCCCCCCCAACTGCCCACCTTCCGCTAGCAGCAGGGCCCCGGCAGTCTGTCAGAGTCCGGGTTTCCATTCACCCGTCAGACACAAGATAACTCCTGGCAACCACAGGCCAGGCACTGCGCTGGGAGGTGCAGTGCAGTGTCCTGGGTGGTGGAGAGGAGACCTGTCCTGAAAAGTGTCTACACGGAAACGATGTGTTTACCGTCGGAGCAAGTGCTGTGAGGGACGATTGCCAGGTCTGGAGGGAACACCTGTGGTGTGGTCTTGAGGGTGGGGGAGGACCTGCCTGAGAAGGGGGCCTGAAAACTGATCAGGAACTGTCCTCATGGAGAATCAGGGACAGCTGTTCCGGGCTGAGGGGAGAGCACATAGTGCTTTCTTCATTTGTTGTCATGGAAGACAGGGATTCTCACCCTGCAAGGCAGTTTAGAGGCTGAAAGGAGGTAAGACATGAAAGTGAAAGTTGCTCAGTCATGTCCGACTCTTTGCGACCCCATGGACTATACAGTCCATGAAATTCTCCGGACCAGAACACTGGAGTGGGTAGCCTTTCCCTTCTCCAGGGGATCTTCCCAACCCAGGGATCAAACCCAGGTCTCCTGCATTGCAGGCGGATTCTTTACCAGCTGAGCCACAAGGGAAGCCCCAAGACATGTAAAGTAAGAGCTAAATAATTGGTTTGAATTATGCTAATGGGCAAAAACATGAGTCCCTGTGCTTCTGCATCTTGGGACCACACAGAACTTGTTTGTGGCTTGCTCATGGAGTCAGCATTCTCCACACCCTCCCAGTGCTCTCCACTCGGCTCTGGTTCCATAAGGCGTCCGCAGGTGGGCCTGGCCGTCTAGGCACAGGGTAATGGGCAGCACTGTGGAAGGAAAGGCATGGTCTTCAGGACGCAGCAGGAACATCTTTCAGCATCCATTCCTGCCGTCCTCTGTCCACACACACATTCAGCAGAAGGGTATTGAGAACCTGCTCACTGCCGGGTGCATCCCTAAGTGGCAGGTCAGTGGCCATGAATAGGACAGACAAATAATTACCATTTTTATCCCGGAGAGGGTGACGATGGAAGCGGTAAACAACCAGAGATGTGAGTGCAGAGGGTAGGGGCTGTGAAAGAATAAACAGGGAAACAGAATAGCTCAAGAGTCACAGGTGCTGGGAAGCATGTGCTGGTTTTGGAGAGGATGAGGTCTCTGAGAAATGCTGAGAACCCTAGAGTGAGCTGGGGCTGAGGTGGGAGAGGCCGGGGCCTCAGTCCTGGGCCAAGGGGGCGCCTCGGGAAGCCTTGGGATGCCGTAAGTGATTGGAGGGGGGCGGATTCTGATTTATTGTTTTAAAGGCCCTTTCACTGTTTGGAGAAGCAGCAGCCAGAAGGTGAGTGAAGGGCCAGGCTATTTGCAGTTGTCCAGTTTGGCAGGGTCATCTTAGAGGCACAGAAAGAGAGGGGCAGGAGGAGGAGGAATTTGGAAGGAGGTGAAGTGAAGGTAGAGGTGGCAAGGAAGCAGTGAGAGCACAAACTCAGAATGAGAGCCCGAGAGGGTTCGTCCTCTGGACCTGTGAGCTGCGGCGAGCCGGCCCGTCCACATCGGTGCCTCGTCTCTGCAGCCAGGGATCTGGATCAGCTGTTCTCTTGGACCCTTCCCCCTGACAGTCCCCGAAACACAGTCTATTTTGTGGGGAGTAATAGCCTCTCTGTTCTCCTCAAAATGGACTAAGTGTTCCTCTTCATGGTAACAGGTTTTTAAACATGGTTCAGCGGGCCTGGTTGCTATGGCAACATAGCCATCAGAAGTCACAAGGACAAGACACACAGGAGAAACCACTCAAGGCCTCAGGAAGATGAGGAGACGTGCAGGTGGGCGGGGGGTGGGCAGGTCCCTGAAGCCCTAGTTCCCAGTGTCTCTCATGAGCACTGTTCTGCACAAGGAACATCAGTTAACTTCCCACGTACAGACCCCCAAGAGGCAGACGGTGGACGGGGCTACAAGGAAAGGAATCCTGTCTTAGGCATCCCTGCCTGCATGGTCGGTTGCAGGTACCACTGTGGTCAACAGAACACTCACATCAAAGGCCTTCAGAGCTAAGAGAGACCCCAACAGTTTGTATGGCCCAACCTCCTCTATGCATAAGTTAGGAAAGGAGAGTCAGAGAGGGTGCAACTCACCTGAAGTCACACAGCACATCAGTAGCAGAGGTGAAAGAACAAAAGCATGGGTTTCCAGTACTGACCGTCGGCCTTAGGGGAATGTGAGTGGGAGGAGACATAGCAACAGTCAGGGCTCGGGGCTTCCCTGGTGGTCCAGTGGTTAGGACCCTTCACGCTTCCACTTTGAGGACACAGATTCAACTCCTAGTGGGAACTAAGATCCCATGAGCCACATGGGAGGCTGTGAGCTCTGCTTTCTACTTAGACAGCTGGAGAAATCCCCAAGATAAGACAGTGCTTTCTGAGATTAGAATGAGGCAGGAGCTTTTGGGAACTTTTTAATTTATGAAGCCGGAATAAGTATTTAAATGACATATTGATTATTCTTATTAAGTAGGAGGACTAATAACAAAAAAAAAAAGAAAGGAGGAGGAAGGGAGGAAGGAGATTATGTCCGTAGAGGAAAGGCATTTAAACTGGAATGTCCGTCCAGTGGAGGACTGTGTAACAGTCAAAAAGAATAAAGTATGACGGTGTCTTTGCACATACAACATAGAAAATGGTGAAAGACATAACAATGAATAGAAAGAAAGTGAGTTCCATGATAAGACACATTATGCCATACAAGCAAAATAAACAAACAAAGCCCACAAAATAACCCTGCATTGGGGGAAAAAAATCTGGGAAAATCATCCTATAATTCAGTCATTTTTCTCTAGGTATTACAGAGGGAGCTAGGATTAGAGGGCAACAGAGACATTTGCTGTATCTGAAATGTTGAATTTTTTTATAAGGAATATATATTCATGTATTATCATTGACTAAAAGTTAATTAAAAAGATACAAGTAGTATATCATTGGAGAAGGAAATGGCAACCCACTCCAGTGTTCTTTCCTGGAGAATCCCAGGGACGGCAGAGCCTGGTGAGCTGCCGTCTATGGGGTCGCACAGAGTCGGACACGACTGAAGCGACTTAGCAGCAGCAGCAGCAGCAGTATATCATAGTTTCAGGAAAATTGGAAGGATACAGAAAAGTATAAGATGAGAAGCCTTTTGCCCACTGGTCTCTTGTATTCTAATAGCTTTATAGAGTTTTGTCCTGTTGTGGGGTCTATATCTGTATATATGTACAAATACCTTCTCTTGCTCTGTGGCTTGTCTTTTTAAAACAGATTATTAATATATTATTAATTTGTAAATGGATGGAATATAAATTGAAAAGATTGATCTCCTGGACAAAGATATGTATTCTGTAAGTTCGGTGCTTACAAAAAAGTAAGGATGCAGTAGCAGAACAGAAATGCATACACCCGCGGGGTGGGTCCTTGTTTGCTCGGTGTTTTTAATGAAGGTCTAGTAAGCATGCCAGCTCAAACGGTAAATAATCTGCCTGCAATGCAGGAGACCTGAGTTCGATCCCTGGGTTAGGAAGATCCCCTGGAAGAGGGAATGGCACCCCACTCCAGTATTCTTGCCTGGAGAATTCCACGGACAGAGGAGCCTGGTAGGCTACAGTCCATGGGATCGAAAAGAGTCGGACGTGACTGAGCGATCTTCACAAGGCACAACAAGCATAGAGTAATTCAGTTGACCCTAGAACAGCACTGGGGCTAGAGGTGCCTACCCTCTCTTCAGCCAAAAAGTTATGTGTAACTTTGCAGTCAGCCCTTTGTATCTGCCATTCCATATCCATGGTTCCAATCTGTAGATTCAACCAACCATGAGTTATAATACTGTAGTATTTACAATTGAAAAGTATCTGAATAAGTGGACCCATGCTCTTCAAACCCATGTGTTCAAAGGCCATTTGTGTATGGAGTATGCAGTATTCTCACTGCATAGACTAGTTGGATCACCCATTTTACTGTGGATGGATGTTTTCATTGCTTACTGTTTGATAATGCCATGAATAAAGAAACCATGAATGTTCTTATATATTTCTTTTGGCAGAAATGCTCTCATTTTTTAATTATTAATTTTAAATCAATAATTATTAGTTTTATTAAATTGCTACTCTAGCATATACCTCTTTTTTTTCTTTTTATAAGGCCATTTTTTATTTTATTTAGTTTTCTATTTTTTTGACCATGCAGCGCAGTATGCCGGATCTCAGTTACCCAGCCAGGGATCAAACCTGTGCCCCCTGCATTGAAAGTGCAGAGTCTTGACCACTGGACCGCCAGGGAAGTCCCGTGTGTGGTCTCTCTTTTATTGGGTAGATACCTAGTAGCGGAATAGCTGGATTGATGTGAAGACATTATGTTTAGCTTCAGTGGATACTGCCAAAAAGCTATACAAGGTGGTTGTACCAGTGTATACTCCGTTCAGCAATGCGTGGGAGTTTTCATTTCTTCACATCCTCATGAACAGTTGGATCGTCTGTCTTTTCAGTTACAGCCGTTGGTGGATGTGTTGTGATATCTCACTATGGTTTTGATTTCCCTGATGACTAAGGATGCTGAACTCTTTCCATATGGTATTCCCATTTGGACAGAGACTCTTGTGAAATGTTGTTCAGTATTTTTGCCTATTTTATTACTGAGTTATCTTTTCCTGTTGATTTGTAGCAATGATTTATATACTGTCTGTGAGTGTGTTCGTTACTCAACCGTGTCCAACTCTTTGCAACCCCATGGACTGTAGCCTGCCAGGTTCCTTTGTCCATGGGATTCTCCAAGCAAGAATACTGGAGTGGATTGCCATTTCCTTCTCCAATATACGTAGATACATGTATTACAAATATATTTATGTGGCATGTCTTTCAATGAACAGAAGTTCTTAAGGTTTATTGTATTTCTCATCTACATTTTCCTGTGTGGTTGATGCTCTTGTGACTTGTTTAAAGAGATGTCCCCTATTCTTAAATCATGAAGATAAGTTATCTTCTGAGAGTTTTAGAGTTTAGCCTCTCCAGGCTCAATAGAACTTTAAGTCTATTATTCACCTGGAATGGATGTTTGTGTTGAATGGGAAGTAGAAAGCCAACTTCATTTCTTTCCCAAGTTGCCTCAGCACCACTAATTGAAAAGCCCTCTTCCTGGTCTGCAGACGTAGTTCTGTGTCTGTCATTTATCAAGTGTCCACAAAGGGCTGGTCATGGGAGGCTTTTAATGAATACTTGAATCAAATCTGAAATGAACCATATGTGTTAGGTATCTGTTTATAAACCTATTGTGTTTTTAAAGGAAATTCTATTACTAGTGACTAGTATCGCCTCTACTATCTTTTACTCTGAGAAATCATAAGGGAAATATTCCACAACGTAAAGTTTTGGTTCGAATGTTGTGTGGTTTTCAAGCCATCAGTCCATTGTTTGCTATGCCAGCGCACACCAGGAGAGGGCCCTATTCGTTCATGGGAGAAAGGGAGGCCGGCATCCCTGCAAAGGAGGCAGCCCTTCTGTCTGCCTTTTGCTGCCAGACCTCCCGTCCAGGACTTGAGAGTCACTTGAACACTTGAGAGTGTTCCCTGCCTTAGGCCCTGTTGTTTGTTTATTTTCTCATCCTAATAACTAAGTGAGCCATAGTCATACTGGTCAGTCAAGAGTGGTTCTTACCTTTATAGGAATTGAGGACAGTTCAGCCCCAAACTCATAGATCTGAAGGCTGCTCAGAGGTGCAAGAGTTGTTAGGGGCCATCCAGGGCAGGTGTCTTGACCTCAGCACCGCTGACATCGGGGGCCAGATAGTCCATAGTTGGGGGTACCTCCTGTGTGTGGCAAGTTGCTGAGCCGCATCCCTGGGCTGTGCCTGCTAGAACACAGGAGCACTTCCCCAGTTGTGACAACCAAAAATGTCTTCATCTACTGCTTAGTATTCCCTTGGAGGACAAACCCTCCCTCTTGCTGAGAACTACTGATCTGATGCAATCCTAGTTCCACAGTTTGCAGATAGGAAACTAAGGCCCTGAGAAGGAGATAACCTTCTCAGAGCTGCAGCTACTCAGCTAGTGCAGAAGTTAAGACAAGAACCCAAGACCCTCACAGTTCAAGTACTCAAGGCCAGAGAGCTGTTCTGCTGAGCTTTGCAAATTGCTCTGTTGGCTTTTGTTTTTATTTTCGTTTTAGTTCCAGCTCCATGTCTGACCCCTCTATTTCCTGCTTCCACTATGTAGTCCGTTTTCTTTAATTTTGCTTTTCTCATGGCATAACTGAAATCAATGCATTGCTAGACAACAGGTTCAGAAAGAATAAAACAGAAACCATAGTGCCACACCAAGATAACCACTGTTCACATTTCAATGTGTTCACGTTCCAGCATATTAATTTTCCATATATATATATATATATATTTTTTTTTTTTTTTACTTTGTTTAGTTATAAAAGTAATAGTCACCAAGCTGAAAAGAGAGGTTACCTCTGCGGGGTGTGATGCAGGCAGGAACAGGTGATAGGGGTCCTCTATACTGTACATTTATTGTTTGAATTCAGTGCAATAAGATTTATTGTTTTTCTTCCTTTAAAGGAAATACACCCATGCTTAAAAAATATACATGGTCCCAATGCATGGGAAATCAGAAGCAACCCCCCCCCCACCACCACCCAACTCAGACTCTCACTCCATATTCCCACCTCTACTTGATCCACTTATTTTGCCCCTCACCCTGAAAAAAGACACCCCCAGCTACACAGGACATGGATTCTGTCCCTACATCCAGGCACCATCAAGTGGCTCCCCTCGGCCTGAGCGTATGAGAGTTTCTTCCAGCCCAGACCCTGAACCCAGTGGCTTTCTTGATTGGAAATGAGCTAGGATTTGTGGGAAGAAAAGCAGAATCTTTGCAAGTAGGCCCCTGGCTGAAAGCTCCACACGGGACTGTAATGTGCAGCCAGGGAGGAGAGCCCTGTTCTAGAGGTTGTCTTCTCAACTAGCATTGCCACAGAGTAGTCATTGACATGTTGTCACGATTCTTGCCGTATCTGCAGACCCCTGCTCCTGTTATTTATGTAATAATTGTATCTAAAATAACTTTTTACCTTCTTTTAAAAGGAAACTTCATATCATTTTCCATTTTAAAAAACCATTCTCTCTCGCTGTCATTAGAAAGCAACCAAAATAATAAATCCAATGAAAATAAAAGATGATGACATAATTCCAGTTGCTGCCTGCCTGGGCCCTGAGTGAGGCCTGCACATTTTCTCTGTTAAAAACAGACATTAGCAAATGTTACAGAAGTGGGAAGACCTACTGCTTCCAGATGGAGACCTCGTCGTTGACATTGTCAGAAAGATTAACAGGAAACTGAAAAGGAAAACGACATTCTCACTGTGACTCTCTGTTATGAAATTCCACTGCCCTGGACCCCCTCGTTTCCCACCCTTTGGAAAATGCCAACCTTGGGAGACGCTGATATGCATTTGTGGGAAAGGAAAAGCTGCTTTCTGGGTCAGTTTCTTGGCCATAGATCTTTCCTAGTTGACCAGACATGATTCTAATCTAGAATAATAATAATTAATTTTCCCCTTGATGATTCATGGGCTAGGGGAAGAGGTGGAGGGTGAAACATAGTAATATAGAGTATTTTTATTATTCAAGTAAGGCATAGCCTGGTAGGGAAAGACCACCCCCACACGCACACACGCATAATCAGATAAAGCTAAGTTGCTGGTTTATTCAGCCAGGGCTACAGAGAGCTCCTGGAAATGATGGAGTGGGAGCAGATGTAACAAACCTCAGGTGAGTTCTCCACTGCCCCTGGAGTCCCCAGTGAGGGGCTGGAAGCTGCAGCTCATACTTTGCGTACAAAGGAGGGCTGTGGTGGATGTGGGAAGCCTCATTTCACGACTGTTCTACAGGCCCTGTATCCTTGGGGCTTAACATCAGTTCACAGGAAGTACTGACACTGACATCTACATGCATCCTTATAAGGCAGTGTTTAGACGGCTGGGCCCTCGGTCAGGCCCTGTCCTGCCACCCACAGCCCGCGGGAAAGCCAGAGCTGGGATTCCTGTGGGGTGCTCCACCTCAAGTTTTCCAGTTCATTTCCCCACACTCACTTGACAAAGACAAAACAAAAATGTATCCATGTTATTGTCTGTGTTGTCTCGAGACTCAGAATGTTATTTAAGAAAATACTGTTTTGAGAATGGTTTGATGCTTCCCCTTAGGAAATCTGCTAAAACGGGTACATAGTTTTTCACCGAGAAGCAGAGCCTAAAGGTAGAATCTAATGCTGTTCTACATGAATCTGACACATGTAAGATCACACTTTTTTAAAAAAATATGTATCCTGAATCTTTATGATGTCCGTTAACCAAGAGATAACAAGTTCCCAGTTAGCCTCCTAGAGTGAGTGAGTTGGGAACATGAAGTTTTGTGGTATTTCATGGAAATCCCTCATAGTTCATCAGTTTTAAATTAAGTAAGTAGAAAAGGAAAATATTAAGACTGAAAGCAAAATGAAATACTTATCCCTTGAATTTTGATGTGGGTTTCTTTCAATAAAGTATTTTTGCATCCTGACTCCAGAAACCTCTTAATTTTTACTTTCTCTATTAACAGAGAGCACTTTTACAGTAGCTCTTGATTGTTACTAATCTAGAACTGTGATACGTTAGTGGCTGTCCTAAGCAATAGGAATAATAAGCATTGGTGTGGCACTTGGTAAGTGTAGCAGTTGTCACTCATTAGCTCCTCCCAGGGAGGACCCTATGCAGAAGCGGGAGCACACATCAGTTCCCAAACGAGAGACTCATTAGGGTACTTTTTGATAAAGCAAGGCTTTCCCTGGTGGCTCAGATGGTAAAGAATCTGCCTGCAATGCAGGAGACGAGTTCAATCCCTGGGTTGGGAAGATCCCCTGGAGAAGGGCATACCTACTCCAGTATTCTTGCCTAGAGAATTCCATGGATGGAGGAGCCTGGCAGGCTACAGTCCATGAGGTCAGAAAGAGACACACACAACTGAGTGACTTTCACTTTTCACTTGGTAGAGCAACTGCTTCATCTTTATACTTTAGAAAACTCATCATGATTAGATCCTGGATCCCCCAAAAAATGCTATAGAAAGACTCCTTAAGAACAGTCAGGAAATGTTAGTATGTTATATGATATCAAGAATTTTTGATGTAGGTGATCACAATACTGAGGTTACATGGGAGAATGTCCTTTTTAGGAATTGCGTGCTGAACTATTTAAGAATAATTGATGCAGTGGCTTCAGCTCACTTTCAGATGATTCAGTAAATCAGAGAGTCAAAGCAGATACAGTAAAATGTTCACTAGAACTCTACATCAAGAGTATAGGGATGTTCGTAGTTCTTTCAAATGTTTTGTATTTAATATGTCTGATGTTTTCCATAGCACAAACTTGAGGACTGTGTGAAGGAAACTGCATCATAGAATCTGGAAAGCTAAGAAAAAGGGTCATTGAGCAGACAAGGTCATGAGGTATAAGAAGGAAGAAAAGTTATAAGGGGTTTTTTGTTGTTGTTGTTTTTTAGCTACTTCTGCTAGTTGGTGAGATTTATTCTTGGTAACATAAGCCCCAGAGCTACTTCTGACCTCATTTCCTAAATTTATTGAGGCATCTGCTAGTGCCAAACTCAGCCACGACTCTCATGCTGCCCATCTGTTTGATTTGTGAGCAGGAAATAGCAGTTCAGGACCATAGAAAGCCAAAGCTGGGGAAGCTGGCCAGTGTGAATTAGGAGGCCACTCGGCTTGTGAGCGCCGCTGGGAGCACACCCAGAACAGTCAGCTGCCCTCCTCCCAGGATCCATGGGGATGAGACCCTCCCTCTGCTTCTGGGTCTTTGAGAGAAAAGAAAACAGCAGTGCCTTTTCCCTATGCTCAACTTAAGAGACATGTTTCCGTGCAGCTTTTTTGATGGCCTCTCTGCCTTTCCATTCTTGCTCTGTGGGCAATGTGCTAGTAGGTAAAGCATTAGGGAGACAAAAAAGACAGAGCTGATTTGCCCATGTAGCAGCAAAAAGATTTTCATACCATTGTAAACCAGATCATGCTACTCTCCAGCTTCAAACTGACAGGTAGCTTCTCATTACTGAAAAATCTTTATTTTCAATTTATCAAGTATAGTTGATTTATAATGTTTTGTTGATCTCTGCTGTCATTGGTACTAAAAATTCGAAGTCCTGACTTTGGCCTTCAAAGTCCAAATAATGCCCCAGATTATTCAGCCGTACCTTTTCCTTCTAACCCATCTTTCATTGCCACTCTCTCCCTGGCTACCAACCTGACCCTTGAAGGTCAGCTTGCTGCTGCTGCTGCTGCTGCTGCTAAGTCACTTCAGTCGTGTCCGACTCTTCGTGACCCCATGGATGTTGGCCTACCAGGCTCCTCCGTCCATGGGATTTTCCAGGCAAGAGTACTGGAGTGGGTTGCCATTGCCTTCTCCAGAAGGTCAGGCTAGAGATGAGAAGCCTGAGGTTCCCCAAAGACCTGGATCAGGACCAAGGCTGACTCTTACTATCCTTGGCTTCTACCCTAATGCTTGGTGACATTTACCCCCTTGGCATTTATAATTCAGGGGCAGCTAGAGCACCCCCAAAACAAAGCATCTCTTCTACTTTCTGTCACAGTGTTTGGAATTCTCCTATTAAGGGCTTACTTTGTTGATTTGAAATGTTCTTTGATCTTTAGAAGCCGGCTAAAATACCAAGTCCACTGAGACTGTTTGGGAAATAGATAATGCTGTGAAAGTCAGTTCTTCGACGGTTATTCACTTGCCAGGTAATTCTGAGGAGTAGGAAGATCACTCAAGAAAGGGTAGAGCGGAACAAAAAGACCTCCTCCAGGCATAAACAAAAACAAGCCAAAGAAAAACACTGAAGTAGAAACTCATAGAAACTCTGTACTGTGCTTGGTGAGATGTTGAGAGTATACACTAAGTGATAAAAAGAGTTTACAGAAGAGTGCTATTTTATATTCCATTCTTATTTTAAGATCTACGCTTAAATGTTTTATGCACGGTAAAAACTAGCTGGACAGACCCCAGAAGGTTATCAGTGATGACCCCCTGCATGATGAGGTTATAAATTTTCCTTTTATAAAAAAAAAAGTGTATCTGCAATTTCTATTTTTTCAAAAATAGCCAAAGATAAAGGGGTAGAGTGACCATTTTAAAAACATAGCTCATGTTCTGCACAGTGACTGTATCTAACAGTACTGTATTGTATACTTGAAAGCTGCTGAGAGAGTACATCTTAAATGTTCACAACAGTAAGAACAAAAGTGGTAATTGTGTGAGGTGAAGAAAGCGTCAACTAAGCTTATTGTGGTAATCATTTTGCAATATATATATATATCAATTATTGTGTCATACACCTTAAACTTACACAATGTAGTATGTCAATTATATCTGTGTATCTGAGGAAAAAAGCTGTGAATGCTAAATTAATAGTTTTTCAAAGGAAAACCTTTTCCTAGAGGCTGAATTGAATATTGGGTGCATTTCCAGAAGAAAATGACAAATGTCCAATCAAATAGCACATGGAAAGTGGTTAAAATGTCATTGCTGTTGATGGCTCTTGGAAATCAAGGATAACAAATCTGTAACCTAAGTGCCAGTGCCCTTATTCTAACCTAAGGCAGATATTCATGGGCCATCCTGCTGAGTCTGGTGTCAGAATCCTCTCCAGGAACACCCACTGCCTCTCAGCCATGGTCAGTACTTGAGATGACCCTGGGGCCATCACTAGCACACATGTTGCCTTCAGGCAAATCATGAAAAGATATCTTTTCTCGAGATCTTATGCCTTCTTCTTTTGCAATATTAATGTATTGATTTTTTTGGAGACCAAAATATATCTGTTGGAAAATCATTATAAACAGCCCATATCTGATGTCTACCATATATTTGAAACCCCCTAGGATTGGAGAAGGAAATGGCAACCCACTCCAGTGTTCTTGCCTGGAGAATCCCAGGGATGGCGGAGCCTGGTGGGCTGCCATCTATGGGGTCACACAGAGTTGGACATGACTGAAGCAACTTAGTAGCAGCAGCAGCAGGATGGGATATCCTTGGATAGTATACTGTCTTCATAAACCATTCACAGCAACCCTGGGTGATACTTTTTTTGTCATCTCTACTGGAGATCCACCGCCTCCCCTAAAATAAATCCTTCTCACTCTCCCCCAGAAAGAGTGGTCTGAGCCCCCTGGAAATGGCCCAGTTGTCCTGACATGCCAGCACTGGAGTTTGTCCTGCTTTGGTATCTATGAGGCAACTGAACTGCCCCCCTCCTCTTGGTCAGTTGTACAGTCCATAGAAGAAGGCAATATGGCAAGACATAGGATGCTAACTAGGTGTTATTAGCCAGTCAGCTATTTCCATTTCCAGGCAACACGATGGAAGGCAAACTATGGGTCTTTGTTCCAATTAAAACTCAGACTTCATTCCATTTTTTCCCAGTCCCTGAATTTGCTAATTTCACACTTCAGTGACTTGCAATGAACACGGTTCCCTGGGGCCTCTGCTGTTGCGTTGCAGACTGTATTGCAGCCCAAGCCTCTCCCTCCCAACACCTAGCAGTTTGGGTGTGCAATCCAGCAGTTCTGAAGATGTGTCCTAGGTGGCACAGTCCACTGGGCTTCATGATGAGTTCGGAAAACTCAGAAGGTGAGGGCACTTTCCACCCAACAGATTCTAACTGGTCACTTAGAGTTTTGAAATCAGTATTTCCTACTTGAGATGTGCTATAGTTACATGGGAATCCTCATGCCTTGATGCCTCTCAGGAAAGACCTTTTTCCACTTTTTCCATCCAAGGCTGTAAAACTCATCAAGTGGAGTGCAGTGAAAGAGCAGGGTGAGGTTGGTTTTAGAGAAGGCCCAGTGACCATATTAAATAAGAAGTATTACCATATTTATTTATGCTCTGCCTATATCCAAAAGAATATGCAATACCTTTTAATTAAGAAATGGTTTCACTGAGTCTGGAGACCATTACACAGAATAAGACCAAAAAGCATTAAGAGGCAGAGGAGATGACCAGGGCATGTTATATAAGGCTCTCTCAGCCCAATTTCAGGTTGATTTCCCTGGTACTTTCCTGGACAGGGTGTATCTTTGGACTTAGAAATCTGGGATTCAGGTCACCTCTGTACTTGACAGCTGTGAGCCACTGGTTGTTTTTTGCTGCTGTTGTTCAGTCGCTAAGTCATATCCAAGTCTTTGTAACCCCATGGACTGCAGCACGCCAGTCTTCACTGTCCTTCACTGTCTCCCGGAGTTTGCTCAGATTCACGTCCATTGAATCACTGATGCTAGCTAACCATCTCATCCTTTGTCCCCCTCTTCTCCTTTTGCCTTCAATCTTTACCAGCATCAGGGTTTTTTCCAATGAGTCACCTCTTTGCATAAGGTGGCCAGAGTATTAGAGCCTCAGTGTTAGTCCTTCTAATGAATATTCAGGCTTGATTTCCTTTAAGATTGACTGGCTTGATCTCCTTGCAAGTCTCTCTCCCTCTCAAAGAGTGTTCTCCAGCACCACAATTTGAAAGCATCAATTCTTTAGTACTCAGCTTTCTTTTGGTCCAACTCTTGCATCCATACATGACTCCTGGAAAAACTCTAGCTTTGACTATATAGACAAAAGTGATATCTCTGCTTATCATAGCTTTCCTTCCAAGGAGCAAACGTCTTTTAGTTTCATGGCTCCAGTCACCATCTGCAGTGATTTGGAGCACAAGAAAATAAAGTCTGTCACTGCTTCCAGTTTTTCTCCTTTTATTTGCCTTAAGTGATAAAACTGGGTGCCATGATCTTAGTTCTTTGAATGCCAAGTTTTAAGCCAGCTTTGTCTATCTTGGGTGGCTGTGCATGGCATGACTCGTAGCTTTATTGAGTTACACAAGCCCTTTCGCCATGACAAGGCTATAATCCATGAAGGGGATGAGCCACTGGGGAAATGATTAAATCCCCCAAGGTGCTGGGGCTACATCCATATTTCTCCAGAGCCTTTGTATGAAATGAGGTTACTAGAGCCCCTTCCCTCCTCTTCCCACAACCCAGCAAGGAGCTTTGACTTGCCTTCCCTGGTAGTTCCCTGCAGGTCTGACTGCCTGCAGCTCACCAACCCACCCCTCCCTCACTCACCCACCAAGCAAATGAGTCCTGCTCGGTATACACCAGCCGTCTCATCTCTGACCTCATCTTCCCTCTGTCTGTGATTGCGTCTTCCCCTGCCCATCCTGCCAGGCCCATCATTACCTCATTCCCCGCAGGTCTCGTGTTCAGCACACACTTTATCAAACGCCTATTCTCTGCAAGACACTTGGTGTTATTTCTCCCTCCTTTGAGTCTCCAGGGCCCTTGGTTGCCAATTTCTTTTGTACCTAGTGATTCTGTTTATTTCCCCAGTCACAAGTGTCCTTAACCCTCTTCCTCCATTAAATTACAAATTTTATTAAAATCTAGTTTTTCCAGTCTTAGCTGTCATCATGTCTCCTGCAGCATCCAGGCCCCACTCTGGTCAGAAAACAGTAAGCACGCCGTGAGTATTTGATGAACTGAAGGGAGGAAGGAAAGAGGTAACACTCAGTGCGTTCTGCCCCACCCCTGGCTGGAAAGGTGGCCTGCCGTCCCTGTTCGGGTTGTGTGCTGGTAGACGTGGACGTGCCCAAAATTTATCAGTCTCCCCTTCATCACAAGTGCCACTGTGCACTTTCTCTTTCTTTGGTCTCATAGAGTCAGAGAAATTGAAATATCTGGAAAAATCCAGTTCCCTGGAGAAGTGCCCACTCAGACCTTGCACTTGTGTATTCCTTTCCCCTGGAGTCCATCCCATCCTCATGTTGATGATTCCCAAGTTTGGGTCCACTTTGTGGACTCTGTGGGGCCCTAGGCCTTGTGTCCGCTTGCCTTTTAGACATCTTCTCTTGGATGTACAGAGACTCGCCTCCTGGGTCTGCTCTCAGCTTCCTCCCGCCTGCAGTCTTGCTGTGTCTTCTGGCCTGTGAGTGGCCCAGTACACATGTCCTTTCTCTCTCTCTGCTGACACATCCAGTCTGCATTTGGCTGTCTGGCATCTGCTTCCCACTCTGTCTCCTTGGCCACTACTCCAGGCCTTGCTATCTCTTGCTTGACCTATTCCAGCACCCCTTTTGCTCCCCGACCCCACAACCTCGCACCATTGCTGTCTTTCTCTCTTGCAGCCAAAAAGTGTAAATGTACATGGGATCATGCCACTTCCCTGATTAAAACCATCAGGATAGCATCCAAACATCTAAGCAAAGTTTACAAGATCCTGCTCAGCCCTCTTTCCTTATCTCATGCAACCTTCCCCCAGCACTGAAAGCGTCAGTCTTATTCAACTGTCAGCCCCTGTCCCACTGCAGTCCCTCTTGCTTTGGGGCCTTTGGCAGGTGCTGTTCACTCTTACCTGTCCAACACTTAGCCTTGGTTCATGTCTCAGCATTTCCTTCTCCAGGAAGTCTTCCCCATCATCCTCCCCAGAAGTATGGATCGGTGGCCCCTATTACATATTCCCACAGCTCCCACATACCCCAATACAGCACTTACTAGAACTGCCCATGTGACTCACTTCCCTCCTCATCTTAGTAAGGACCATGCATTAGGTCTGCCTCACTTCCTGTTGTAACTTCACCTCACAGAGCAAGTTGGTATAGCAGATGCCTACTATTTGCTGAATGATTGACTTAATTTCTGCTCAGGCTGCATCCTAGTCAGAATGAAAGTGTTGAGAGTTTGGCACCTCCTTGTTTGGTCTCTAGATAATATTATACCCATGTTCTCTGTAGTCCTGTGATGGCCTTTCAGAGCAAGTGAAATGCAGGTCCTACGTGTGGTTGGGCCCTGTAAGAAGACTCTTGATAGCTGTTTGCATGGGATATGAGATGCTGCTTGGATTCTCCCTCAGAAGTACCCTGGGCTGTGGCTGGACTAGAGAGCCCAGCCTACAAACAGCTTGGTGGGGACCTGGATGAATAAGCATGCTAATCAGTTTTAAAGAGAAAACTACTGGAGACTGAAGGGGTGTGGAAGACCCCTAGACGCTGAATCTTTGGATGGGACTTTGCAGGATGGACAAGAATAAGTAGAGTGTGGTTTGGGAGAGGGGCAGGCAAAAGGAATTTATAGGGATAGGTTGAGCACATGAGCAGCCCAGTTATTTACCTTGGAATCACACCAGCAGAACTTTAAAAATTATTTGCCTGCAAAGAAATCATTTACACAAATTCAGGATAGAAGTAACCTCTGGATTTTAGGAAACAACTGTCAGTTATCGCCTATTTTTTCAGCTAGAGGATGACATGAGACTTTCCATTCCTCTTCAAACTGCATATATATGTCAAAGTTTTTCTTTTTTTTAGTTGAAAGAATGTTAGTTGGTAGGACCAAAATCCCAGTAAATAAAGCAAAGAATGATGTGATATTATCAGATATGAACATGTTAGTTGCTCAGTTGTGTCCAACTCTGCGACCCCATGGACTGTAGTTCACCAGGCTCCTCTGTCCATGGGATTCTCCAGGCAAGAATATTGGAGTGGGTCGCCATTCCCTTCTCCAGGGGATCTTCCCAACCCAGGGAGCGAACCTAGGTTCCTTGCATGGTTGGTGGATTCTTTACCATCAGATATGAGTGCAGCTAAAAAGCTTCTCAAGAGTGAGATTTTATAGTAATTTCCTTCTGTCTCTATTTTGAATAATTGAATGTGGTTTTCATAAAGTGTATGTATAATGCAGGGGGCAGTATTTCAGTCTTCCCAAGGCTTTGGCTGCACGAGTGGCTATGGAAAAGCAGTGGGTATGGAAGTGAGGTGGCCCTGGGTCCCAGTATCAGCCCTGCTGCTTCCTTATCACTGTGCGGACCTGGTTGGGACACTCCATCTCCCAAAAGTCTCAGCATCTTTGTGCATAGGATAGGGATTATTAGACCTGCATCACAGGATGCTTGGAGGGGTAAAGCAGAAAATGGGTACAAAGCACCTGGTGCCGAGCCTTGGAAAGGACCCTTATAGACCATTTAATCCAACCTCTTCATTTTGCTTCCTTTAAACTGTTCTTAATTGCACATGACAAATAGTATAAATGAGCTTATAATGAAAAGCTTTATTGTCTCCACTGCACCTCCCCCCACCTGCATCCCCATCCCCAAGGCAGCCTGCTTTAATCATTTCTGTTTCTAGTTCTTCTAGTTGTTATCTCCATAACGCTTGGTAATATGAGGTTAACCTCTATTTCTTCATGAGCAACTTTAAACAATGCTTATTGACTCCCTAATGGTAAAGATGAAAATTTAGGTCATTTACATCTGTTCCCTCTCTTCCTCTCAATATTTGATTATGTCACATTTTTAAATTTATATTGTCCTATCTTGTAATCAGAAATAGTATACTTACACTTCTTTCAGTAACATTATTTAGTATCTTGACTCTTTCCATGAAAGATGAGGAAATCAACAGACCTCACTTCCACTTCTAGACTTCTCTCCTACTTCCTGTCGGCTGCCCTTTTACTTTTATGTTGTCACAGCTGTATTTTCTGTAACATTTGTATTTTGCTCTTCATCTGTGATTTTTTTCTTTAACCATAGCCTAACAAAAGGAGAAAAAAACAAAAGCAAATACTTTTTACATTATTAATCCGATGCAAGTATTGTTCTGTGCTGGACCAAGTGCCATGCTAAGATTTTATTTCCTTATGTCTGATTCTAGCATCTAGACCCCAAAAGCTCCTTGTTGTAAAATTCAAAAGTACTTTCAGAGTTTCTTCCAGTTTAATTTTTTGAAGTAATATATGCATAGTAATAATTTAGTAAATACATACAAGTAGGAAAAAACAGGAAGAGAAAGAGGAATAGAAAATAAAATCCTGAAAATCCTGCCCTGTGGAGCATTTTTTAGAAGTGTTCACACGGAGTAATCAGTAACATTGAAGGAAAAATTCTTCCCATAGTGATAAGGGAAAACATCTAGACCTGTTAAGAAAACCCAGAATAGGAGAGATTCTGTCCTAAGTCTAAATTCCCTTATGTGCCACAGACTTTCAACTTTTATTCTACATACTTATATATTAAGCATTTGCTATCTGCTAGTCACTGTGCTTGTTCCTGGTAATAAAGTATAGTCAAAAATAATCATTGTCCCTACCTTCATGAATGTTACATTCCAGTAGAAGGAGGTAGATATTAATCAAATAGTCACATATAGACATGTACAATACAGACTGAGTTCAAATGCTAGAAAGGAAAAGAGCTTGGTTCTTTGAGGACATATAACAAAGGAACCCCATGGGCAGAGAGGTATTGGAGGGATCCAAGAAGTCTCCCTGGAAGGAACGATGCTTAAATTGAGATCTGAAAGAAGAGGGGGGTTTACTAAGCAAAGGGCAGGGAGATAGGTTAGTGGGCATTCCAGAGAGAAGGTAGAAATTCAGTGATGACTATGCAAATGGTGGATTCAAATAACAGAAAGCTGCTGTCACTGGTGCATAAAGAGCTGGTGGGGAGAGGAGTTGAGAAGAAACCCATTCTGGGTGGCCTTCATAGGCCAGGGGCCAGATGGTTTCCTAGTAGAGTGGAAAGCCAAATGTGATCCTTCAGAATAGAGATTGGACGAGAGTTGGTCAGTATTAGCATAGGTGCCTGCTGTGAAGCCTGTTCAGATCCCTGACACAGACCCTGTGTGCTCTGAACTGGACATTTTTATCAACTGTGATGGCCTCGGCTCATGAATGCCAAACAAATACCTTCCACCTTGCAGAGTGTGTAGCCACCTCATCATGCAAATAACCAAATAGTTCATCCTTAGGAAACTTCCAGACAATGCTTTCCCACCTCTGTGAGGAAACCACACCCTTCTCTTTCCTCACCTTCATTAACAAATGACAATACAAGGTAGAGAACAGACAAGAAGCATGCTAACAGGAAGCACTCCCAAACAACCTCTGGTCCTGCAGGTTGCAAACCTGAGGCAGGGTACAGAGAAGGGCTACTGGAACACTCCTGTCTTCCCTAAGGAAACTGAAATGGAAGCTCATCATGTGAAATTAAAGCAACAGCATTGGTCTTGTTATAGAGGTCCCAGAGCCTTCTTCCCCTTTCTCTATCCCCTAAGGTGGCTCCTAAGGTCAATTTTATTGACTTGAACAAAACAGAAAATTGACAGTTCATGCAAGGGGTAACTTTTCTAGTAAGAAGGCACTTCAAGGAGCACAGACATTTATAGGAAGAAAATAAAGCAAGAAAGATATAACTTAGCAGAGAAAAAGAGAAAAGAAAAAAAAAACTTAGCAGGAGGGGTATGTATACCAGCCCTCTGCTTAAAATACTTGAGTATTTTATCTCTCATTGCACCTGAAATAAAATCCAGGCTTCATCCCATGCTGTGAGACCTCACATGATCTGATCCTTCCCTACCATTAGGAACTCAGACTGTGCTGATTACTTGTGTCTCTATGCTCTAGTTTACTTTCTGCCCCAGGGCCTTTGCGCTTCATATCTAATGGCTTGCTCCCTCTTTTTTAATTCTTTACTTCAATAACTCCCCCTCAAAAAGGTTTTCCCTAGCCTCCTCTCTGAAGTAGTCCCTTCCCCACTCCCAGTCACTCTAGCCTAGTACCCTATTGTGTCTTACCACTATCTGAAACTTTTTGGTTTATTTTCTTGTTTTTATCTTTCTCAACTACAGTAGAATTTACATGAGTGCATAGATCTACTCTAACTTGTTTAGCATCGTATCTGCAAAGCCTAGAACAATGTCTGGTACTCAATAAATATTTGTTGGATAAATGAATGTAATAGGTTTCTCATATTTGGAAAATAGCCACATGGGTAAATAAATTCATTTATCCATCTAAGAGATATAATATAACAAATATGCATTCATTTAATAATTATTGCAAGACTGTTATGTACTGGGCACTGGACATAAAAAGTAGAAATAGAGACACTCACATTCCTCCCTTTAAGGAGCTCATAGTACTGTGGTCAATGTGGAGAGAATTCAAGATATAAGGACTTACTGGTCATAGCAGGTGAGGAAGAGCGAGAAAATGAGCCCCAGGTCTTAGACATGGCAGATGAGGTTATTGTGCCATTCTAGGAGCAAAGGAACCTGAGATAAGAAAGGGAGGAGGTCAGCTTTAGAAATATGAAGCTTTGGAAATATCTAACAAGGAGGTAGATATCCAAATCTGGAGCTTCAAAGAGGCATCTGGCAGGAAATAGAGTTGACGGATCAAAGGCAGTGCTTATAGACTTGGGAATAGGTGAGACAAACTGGATAGAATAAAGCAAGAAGAAAAGGGGGACCTTGGAGAAAACCAACATGTAAAGAATGGTTAGAAGTCAAACCTGTAAGAGAATCTACAAAAGAGAAATTGAAATAGTGGACCCCAGCAGAACTCATTGTCACAGTGCCTAACACACCAGGAGGACTGAAAGTCGTCCACTGCACTTGGTGACAGAGCAGTAACCTCTACCCGAGCCCTTGCCGTGACATGGTACAGCAGGCCATGATAGTTTTGTTTGCTGTGGAGGGAAGTGAAGACTAGGAAATGGAGAGAGAGGTAAAAGGCTCCTATAAGCTGCTTGGCCCTGAAAGGAGTAAAGAAATGGAAAGGTGACTGAAGATACAGGCTAGAAAAACACATTCAGTAATACTCTAAAGAGCAGAACAAGGATATTGAAAGGAAACTACTGGGAAGTTGCTTTGGTTTAAAACTCTAA
The DNA here is from genome assembly GCF_029378745.1 of Bos indicus. Taxonomy (NCBI): domain Eukaryota; kingdom Metazoa; phylum Chordata; class Mammalia; order Artiodactyla; family Bovidae; genus Bos; species Bos indicus. The sequence continues at coordinate 68,841,587 of NC_091766.1, forward strand.
CCATTAGAGTTTTAAAATGGATTGGGCTACCTCCAGAAGGACTGAGATCTTGATTATCGGAGGTATCAAAGAAGACCCTGAATGTTATGTTAAGAAAGAGTAAGGTGTTCAATCAGTAGTCTAGGCTTCTACTGTAAGAAACTGGAGAAAGAAAAACAAACCCAAAACAAGCAGAAGGATGGGCATAATAAAGATATAACAGAAATCAGTAACATTGAATGCAGAAGAACTACAGGGAGATATACATGAAACTAAAAGCTGTCCCTGTTTCATTTCTGATACTGGTAATTTGTGTCCTCTCTTTTTTTTTTTCTGGTCTGGTCTGGCCAGAGGTTTAGCAATTTTATTGTTTCCAGCCCGCACCCCCCGCCCCCGCCCCCAGTGAATCAGCCTGAATAATCAATAGCCAGGTTTTCAGATTATATAATGAATCAAAGGATCTAAGCTTAGACATAGCAAGGAAGACCAAGTTGCTTAATTTACTGGTTTAGGAAGGAACAGATTAATTAAGAAAGGAAGGAAATTTCCCCCTCTGGCTAAGAAACTGAGAATTACACCTACATCAGGCAGATCCCTCTAAGTTCAATTGTCCTCCATCTGTTACCCTCACTTCAAAAACTGAAGGGAGTTTAGGAGTTTCTTTCTCGAGCAGCTAGTTGGACTGCTAGATTTCCAGGATGGCCGTGTTCCACCCATGCCTAGTGAAGAAAGCCAAAGGTACTCAGAATTCTGATTTTCTCAGGTGCTTAGAATCCAAGAGTATCAGAGTTGAATGAAGGCTGATTTTACCTAATTCAAATCCCCACAGTTTAAAGAAGAGAAACCAAGGCCCATGGAGGGTGGCTTGTCTAGGTCCCCTCCATACCCTCTGATCTGAAATCCAGTAGTCATGAACTGGCCCTGGGACAGACAGTAAGCCCATAGGGACAGACAGTAAGTAGACCATATCTTCCAGGCCCCTGGAGAAGGAAATGGCAACCCACTCCTGTATCCTTGCTGGAAAATCCCACGGACAGAGGAACCTGGCAGGCTTACTCTCCATGGGGTCACCAAGAGTCAGACACGACTGAGCAACTTCACTTTGCTTTCCAGGCCTGCTGCTGCTGCTGCTAAGTCGCTTCAGTCGTGTCCGACTCTGTGCGACCCCATAGATGGCAGCCCACCAGGCTCCCCTGTCCCTGGGATTCTCCAGGCAAGAACACTGGAGTGGGTTGCCATTTCCTTCTCCAATGCATGAAAGTGAAAAGTGAAAGTGAAGTCACTCAGTCATGTCCGACTCTTAGCAACCCCATGGACTGCAGCCTACGTCTGCCCCTAATCGTCATAGTATATGTTTGCTTTTAAGCTTACTTTTATGCATAAAGAATCCCCGTGAGAACCTGTCTGTCTGGGCCCTAGTCCCTCTACTTTCACCCACTGGAGTCAAGATGGAGAAAACCCACCAGACCCAGGCCTTCACACTGAGACATCCTGCCCAGTAGGATTGGCTACTGCCTTGAGCCCATGAGCCTGAGCTCACCACCTACGAGTTGAACATAATCTGGGTCCATCATCCCTATCTGATCCCACTGCTTTGAATTCTTCACCAAATTGAAATTCTTCACCAAACTTTGAATTCTTCACCAATTTCCTTGTAAGACTGTAATGAAAATGTACTATACACTCAGTATGTCCAGGGTCTGTGCTGTGAGGCTATACATTCTCTCAATCCTACTCATTAAAATAGGTACTGTTCTCATCCTCATTTTTCAGATAAATAGGCTCAGAAAGGTTAAGCAATGTGCTTAAGATGCCACAGCTAGTTAAGTAGAGGAGTCAGGGTTTGAACTCAGGTCTAACTGACTCCAGTGTTCAAACCTTTAGTGATGAAAATTCTTCCTGGTTTAAAATAAAAGTTCTCTCTCTCTTTGCAGTCTCAGGAGGAAGTCTGTGATTTGCTTCATGCTGCACCCTTCCAAAACATCTTGCCTAGAGTCTACATCAAAGGTAAGAAACCTCTGAAAGCAGCTAAATACTTATATTATCATATGTAAAATAGATTGCCAATGAGAATTTGCTGTGTGACTCAGGAAACTCAAACAGGGGCTCTGTACCAACCTAGAAGGGTGGGGTGGGGAGGGAGATGGGAGAGAGGTTCAAGAGGGAGGGGACATATGTATACCTATGGCTAGTTCATGTTGGTGTCTGGCAGAAAACAACAAAATTCCCTAAAGCAATTATCCTTTAATTAAAGAATAAATTAATTTTAAAAACTAGCCATTTGAATTTGAATCTTATGCTCTCTTAATCTCAGTAAACTCAGATCTGCAGTCAGAAAAGAATAAGGTTAAAGCCTTGGGCAGCTGTTAATGCTGGAATTGTAAATGATGCTCCAGGCCTGTTCCTTGGCCTTCTAGAACATCCCTAGTATGTTGCTGTCTAGGTTAGTCTACATCCTTCAAGTGATGAGTAACTCACCACCCCATGAGGTAGATGATTCCACTGGACAAAGATAATAGAACATATTTCCTTGTAGTGAGTCCTGATCACACTTGCCAGAACTAAGGAAAACAGCTCTACACACTCCTTCTAAGTGCTAGAATGCAAGTACATCACCAAGTCCTCTGAGAGCTCTTCTTTTCCCGTTTCCCCCAGTGTGCCCTGAATCTCATTTTCTGCCTACCATTCCTTTTGCAGAGGGCGAGCGTCTGGAGGTCCGGATGAAACGTCTGGAAGCCAAGTATGCCCCACTTCACCTGGTCCCTCTGATAGAGCGGTTGGGGACCCCTCAGGTACGATCCTCCTATCATGGACTCATAGAACTGAAAGGAACTTTAGAGATAGAGAGAGATCATTTGGTCCAATCTCCTCCTTACAGATGGGGAAACTGAGGCCCAGAGAGAGAAACAGAAAGTCACAGCACACAGCCTGGTAGTGGCAGGGGCAGGTCTGGAATGAGATTTGTTGACTCTCAGGCCTACACCCTCTATCATCTGTCCTGCCAAGAAAGAAGGAAGTCAGACAAGTATCTGTTACTCCCTGTTAAGTATTAAGAATTCTACTATTATCTCTCAGAATTAAAACCATCCATCCTGCAAGCCAGCAGTTCACCTTTGGGTGCTGTGCTGTGCTTAGTCTCTCAGTTGTGTCTGACTCTTTGCAACCCCACGGACTGTAGCCCACCAGGCTCCTCTGTCCATGGGGATTCCCTAGGCAAAAATACTGGAATGCGTTGCCATACCCTCCTCCAGGGATCTTCCCAACCCAGAGATTGAACCCAGGTCTCCCACATTGCAGGCGGATTCTTTGCCATCTGATCCACCAGGGAAGCCCTATCTTTGCTGAAGAAGGAAAAATAATAATAATACAGGAACACACGATGTTTACCACAGCATTGTTTGTTAAAGCAAAAACTGGAAGCAACCTAAATATCAATCAGTAGCATGTTGACTAAATAAAATGGGGTAAAATCATTTAAATGATGAATACCTGCCAAATCATAATGAAAAGGGAAAATCAGATCTAGATACATCAGTGTGGACAGATCATAAACACACGGTTAGGTGAATAAAGGAAGTTGCACAACAGGTCATGGAGTTTGATGCTATGTGGATTTTTTTAAACACATACCAAAAAACCATATAAAGTGAAACTTTTCCTAGGACATGAAAGTGTCCAGTTCATAATGGTGGCAACTTGTGAAGAGAGATGAAAGAGACAGAGATGGATAGGGAGATCAAACACAGGTTTATCTGTAATGTTCTTATACTTTCAAAGGTGAATGAGCTCAGGTGTTAATTCTGTAGTTAAAACTCATTTCTATAAGCCTGTATCTATATATGGAGATGAGTGAAAAAGGACCCCTGCCTTCAGAGAACTCACAGACTGTGTGGGTAGTCGGGAAAAAGACACCGGGAGAAAGGGAGGTAACAGGAAGCATATATTGTCTCCTTTCAAGTTGACTCAAGTTGAATCAGGCATTTAGGGGTGGGGGGCAGGGGTATTCAGGAAGAAGAGAAAACAGGGCACTGTAGTGAGACATACCATGACGGCTTGTTTTGTTCAACAAAACTGACTATTTCAAAGGTTTAGGATTCAGATCCACTCTTGGACTTACATCCCTAAGGTCCTCTCTCCCATCACAAAAGCTCATGAGTCAGAAAGCTTTGGTCCTCCTCAGAGAGCAAAAGGCAGTCTCTTCTCTCAAAAACCACGGCAAGTGTTAGAGCCCAGGGCGGAGCCCCATCTGCCCAGGTGTCAAGCTGATGAGCCTGACAGAGCCAGACCCCCTGTGGGCCACCCACCTCCTACAAAAACAGCGACTAAACGTTTAGTGGCATTTGGGTTCTTTAGTCACTACCGAGAGAATTTAGATACCGTGAAATATGAACATTTTCTTTTTTGGCTTTCTGGAGCTGAACACAGAAGATCCTCTAAAGATTGCCTTTTAGGGAGAAATCCCCCAAGCCAGTGACATATAAATGTGTCTGCTCCAGGGTTGGTGTCATCCTACAAGAATCTGGCCTCTCGCACCCAGGCTTTGGCATGTGTTTCCACTTAGAAGTATGTGAATTCCTTCCCTGTTCTGGTGAACGCTATTTCCCTGGGACTGGTGGAAATCTCAATTTGTCAAATGCTGATATTTAACAAACAAAAGCCTAGACATTCTGCCAGAAAGGAAATGCCAGTTGTATAAGTCTCCCAGCCCTTAAGGAATAGTCCAAAACTTAGTCCTCCTGTAGACAAAAGAAAAAAATTTTAAATATTAACTTCCAAGCTTGCTAGGGTTCAGGGAACTCACAAAACCTCTAGGTCAGTGATAGGGAAATTCTGGTACATATTTAATGGTGGAAGGGTTCGACTGTGCTACTTGCTTGTATTTGTTTCTAGAAAAAACTGAGGTGACCTGGTGTGTTGCCTAGTGCTATCATGAAAAGAAGGTTCTGTCGGGGAGTTAGGACTCTTCTTCCCAGCTTTATCCCTGAACTGTTGTATAATCTAGTGCTAGAATTTAATATCTTTGATCTTTGTTTTTCCATCTGTAAAATGGGTAAATAGCTGAGCTGCCTTCACAATCATTATGACAAAAATAAGTAAAAAGCTCCCAAAAAACAGAAAGAGTGGGCATGGGATATTAATCTTCTCCAAAGTATCCTAAATGTAATCAAAGTACTCCATTCAGAAATCTATTTCCACATGATTTCACAAATGCTTTCTCTATACCCTTATTAACAGAAAAGAATGGCAGAGGGAGAGAAGAAAATTCCCCACTGAGTGGGACTGAAAAGAAATGGCTTAAATTTATGTTAAACACACACATACACACATGGTATACATTAAAAACACAGTCACAAATTGGGGGTATATGTGATAATAATCTATAATGCACTTTTTCAGAGCAGAAAGAAAAATCGTATCAAAAGAAAACTCAAAACATAAAAAATATAAAGGAAGCAGCAGACGTAAGAAACAAGCGTAAGAAAAAGCATTCTGCCTTACCAGTAATCAGTGAAATGTGAGAGAGCGGGGTATAGCTATTCATCTCCCAAGTTTGCTAAGACCTTTTCTTCATGATAATGAAGTATCAGACTTGGCACAGATAGATGCAGCGGCTCAGCTTTTCTTGGGACTAGGTATGTTTCTTTGTCACTAGGTAGCAAAAGCCTTTTAAGACTACTTGTATTCTATGAATAGTTCTAGGATTTTAGCCTAAGAAAATAATCAGAGATAAGCTCAAAAAATGTATATAAGTGTGTGTGTGTGTGTATGGAAAACGGGGCTTCCCAGGTGGCACAGTGGTAAAGAATCCCCCTGCCAATGCAGAAGACGCAAAAAACACAGATTTGATCCCTGGGTCAGGAAGATCCCCTGGGGAAGGAAATGGCAACCCCTCCAGGATCCTTGCCTGGAGAAATCCATGGACAGAGGAGCTTGGTGAGCTACAGTCCATGAGGTCACAAAGAGTTGGACACAACTGAGCAACTGAGCACGCATGTACATAAGAATAATTACTTATGATCTGTTTATATTGTTGAAAACTTGTGAACAATTTAAAATAACCAACAAGAGTAGGACTAGAAGGAAGCTCAAGAGGGAGGAGACATATGTATATCTATGGCTGACTCATGTTGATGTGTGGCAGAAACCAATACAGTATTGCAAAGCAATTATCCTCCAATTAAAAATAAATAAATTAAAAAAAATTTTAAAGAGTAGGACTAAATAAATGAGGTATATCAATGGCTATTTTATTTAGCCATTAAAAAACCATGTTACTGAACATATTGAAGGAAATGGTTTTTTATAGTACTAATATCTTGAGAAAAAGACAATGCAGATAGTATGATACAAATTTTGTTAAAATAGATACCTATACATAATCATATACATACATACATACAAATCATACATAAGTATCTTAAGAAAGCTTGTCTCTGGGTGATGGGATTTATGGGAGGTTTTTTTTTTCAAATTTTTTAATAACATTTTTACAGGTTTTTTTCCAGATTTTACTTTTATAGATCATAGGAGGACCCGTAAAGGTAAACTCTTTTACAGGAAAGGGACAAAGCCCCTGACCATTTCAGTCAAGGCCCTTTGATTGGCTGTAGTTTGGGGTCACAAGAGTTCAAAGCCTGTCTGCAGATTTACTGGGTTGACCAAAAAAATCATTCGATTTTAAGTAAAAATAAAACACATTTTTAATTTTCACCAAGAACTGTATTGAACGACATGCTGCTGCTACTGCTGCTAAGTCACTTCAGTCGTGTCCGACTCTGTGCGACCCCATAGACGGCAGTCCACCAGGCTCCCCCATCCCTGGGATTCTCTAGGCAAGAATACTGGAGTGGGTTGCCATTTCCTTCTCCAATGCATGAAAGTGAAAAGCCAAAGTGAGGTCACTCAGTCGTGTCCGACTCTTCGAGACCCCATGGACTGCAGCCTACCAGGCTCCTCCGTCCATGGGATTTTCCAGGCAAGAGTACTGGAGTGGGGTGTCATTGCCTTCTCCATTGAACGATATAGTCATTAACCAAAAGAACATTTTGGCCAACCCAATATAAGCCCTGTTGCTAATTCTTTAGATCCTCCCACAATTGTCAGGCCCTGAGGACTGATTCAGATTAACTAAATGCACAGGAGATTTACCTGGTAAACCAGAGCTCTCTATGTTGTTTTCTGAAGGAGAATATCCATGACTCAAGAACAAGTGTGGGTTCTTTCCTTACAGAGCATCTTCACTGTACCAGGCACTCTCTTTCTAAATTAGGGAGCCCTGCCAGAGTCTAGGCACCACCACAGAGCGTTGCCTGGTGAGAACAGAGTAAAGCACGGGGGGTCAGGGTTTTTTAAAAGAGGTATTTCTGGTGAACTGTGGCAGCTATCTGCTCTGGAGTGTTCTTTCTCTGCCCCGGAACCAAGATGAGTATTTGTGAATCAGGGAGAGCCTGTGAATTGGGGAAGAAGGATTTGACAACCTGTGTTTCAAATAGGAGTTCCTGTTTGAAACACAGGTTGTCAAATCCTTCTTCCCCAATTCACAGTGTTGTCTGAGACTTTTCAGTTTGTAGTTGTCATGACAACTATACTCCTGACCCACATTCCTGACGGGCTCCAGCATTGGTGTTTCCTGACTTATTTCCCTTGATGGATTAGTTTAATTGAGGCTGCCCTCTTTCTCTGGGGTAGAGGGTGGGAGCTGTACCGGGAGTAATCAGACGGGCTCCCCCCAGCCACTCTGAACTCTCTGGGGAGCTGATCCCACGAGTGCCGTGGGGACCTCTCAGTCTCAGAAGCCAGCCCTCTTTAGCTTTGTCCCTAGATCTGGAGATCTTACGTTGACCTTAGATGTTACTATATATTATCTTTGCATTTGGTTTTGTGATCTCTACTCCCAGATATTTTTTCTTCCTACAGATGGTAATGTGTTTTGATGTGCTAGTCTAGCCTGCTGATTATTAGAGATGCAATAACTAGAAGCCAGATGATAAGCCAGTTTAAATTCTTAATAGAAATTGTTGACAGTGATGAGAGGACTTCTAAATGAAGGAAATTATTCTGTAAAATCAGTGGTAAATTTTTAAGAGTGCATATGCTCATTGTAGCACATTAAACTGTACAGAGTATTTGTGGTAAAAAGTGAATACCCCACCTACTTCTCCAAGCCCATCTGTTTTCACAACTGACAATAATCCTTCTAGAATGTTTTACACTTTCACACAACCCCCACACACAGAGTTCTGTGTGTCTGTCTGTGGGATTGTGTTATTGATGTGTTTTAATAGGATTCTAGTGTATGCCCTTTTCTGCAACTTGCTCTATTCACTTAACAATTTAATTCGCATATCTAGACTACTGAGATTCAAATCCCAGCTTTTCCACTCACTCACTGCCTCTCTGAACCTCAGATTCTTCTTCAATAAAATGGGGATAATAATAACATCTACTGCATGGGGTTTATGTGAAGAGTAAACAAAGTCAGTACTTAGCAAATGCATAGAACAGGGCCTGGTGTATTACACACACAGTGCGTGTTCACTAGTGGTAGTAATAGTTCAGTGGTAACAATAATATTAGTAGTGGTATCATCTAAGTCTTTTCAAAGGCTCCCTAGCATTTAGGTAGGTTGCTGTTGTTCAGTCACTCAGTCACGTCTGACTCTGTTCAGTTCAGTTCAATCGCTCAGTCATGTCCATCTCTTTGTGACCCCATGGACTGCAGCACACCAGGCTTCCCTGACCATCACCAACTCCCAGAGCTTGCTCAAACTCATGTCCATCAAGTTGGTGATGCCATCCAACCATCTCATCCTCTGTCATCCCCTTCTCCTCCTGCTTTAATCTTTCCCAGAATCAGGGTCTTTTCTAAGGAGTCAGTTTTTCTCATCAGGTGGCCAAAGTATTGGAGGTCAGCTTCAGGATCAGTCCTTCTAATGAGTATTCAGGATTGATTTCCTTTAGGATTGACAGTTGATCTCCTTGCAGTCCAAGGGACTCGCAAGAGTCTTCTCTAACACCACAGACCACCTTACCTGACTCTTTGTAGATCTACCTGTATCACATAGGTAGATTTAAAAATTTTTAAACTGTTCCTCTATCGATGGCTCCTAGATTTTACTTACCCGAAGACTTCCCTGCAGTTGAACTAAGGTTTATAAATTATCTTGCCTGCTCTGGGCAAGACATCAGTTCTGGTGAACAAATTACAGATGCAGCCAGCTTCAGAGTTTGGGAGTCTTGGGTTAGGGGTGGAAAATGGGGTCTGAGATGTGACGGGAAGGTTCGTGTACTCTCCTCTTCCCAGCAAATCGCCATCGCTCGGGAGGGTGACCTGCTGACCAAGGAGCGACTATGCTGTGGACTGTCCATGTTCGAGGTCATCCTGACCCGCATCCGGAGCTACCTGCAGGACCCTGTCTGGCGGGGCCCGCCACCCACCAACGGCGTCATGCACGTGGACGAGTGCGTGGAATTCCACCGGCTCTGGAGTGCCATGCAGTTCGTCTACTGCATTCCCGTGGGGACTAATGAATTCACAGCTGAGTAAGTCGCCCCAGAAAGGTGGGGTCACCACCCAACCTGTTCGTCCTCCTAAGAGCCATCATACAGCCAGAGCTCAGTCAGAAAGGAGGGCAGGGGTGGGATGGTCCAACGACATGGTTTATGTTGGTCAGAGTGCTAGGTGCTGCATGTAATCCCATGCCCAGCGAAAGCAGAGACGGTTCCTGGTGTGTGGGATTCACAGAGCCTAGAGGAGATGAGAGTATAGACATAAGGTGGATTGAATGAGGCCAGCGGGCAGCAAGGACAGGAAGGACAACAGATTCGCACAAGGAGAGACAAGAGGATTCAGTTCAGTCTGACTCTGTGACCTCACGGACTGCAGCACCCAGGCCTCCCTGTCCTTCACCAGCTCCCGGAAGCTGCTCAAACTCATGTCCATCGAGTCGGTGATGCCATCCAACCATCTCATCCTCTGTCGTCCCCATCTCCTCCTGCCTTCAATCTTTCCCAGCATCAGGATCTTTTCCAATGAGTCAGTTCTTTGCATCAGTTGGACAAAGTATTGGACAAGAGGATTATTGGAATTTAATTCACAGACTACAACTGAGCTGGAACATTGCTTAGGATGCAGCTCTTAGAGGGGAAAAGGAGACCTCCCAGGAAAAGCTCCAGGTTGTTTGAGGCAGAGATGGAGTGTGCATATCAAGGCCTCAGACCTCTAAGGTTCTGTCTTCCCAAGACTGGAAGGTGGGCCAACAGAAGGGGCAGGACGGAGCCCAGGCAAGGGCTCGGCATCAAGACCTCATTGCACATTGCCATCTCCCACACAGAACCCCAGGGCTCATAGAACAGAGAAAGGCTCCACCAGCAGCAGTGGGGCCCCACCTTGCTCATGAGGCCTCTGCTCCTGAAAAACAGGGAGGGGAGCCTTTGAGAAGGGCCCAGTCCTGTCCTCAGAAAAAACAGAAGCAGAGCCCCATTCTCCCGTCGCTTGCCCAGCTACACAGCAGAGCAGAGTTGAGGAGAGCAGACCAGGCCTGTCTCTGAAAGGTGCATGGGGGCCACAGAGATCCCCCTGGAGGAGTGGGATGGGAAGGCTGTTTTCCAGAGTGGCTGCACTTTCAGCGACAGCAGTGAGGAAGCTGGGAACATTTCCAGTGAGATTCAGCTGCTGATGAAGGACGAGAGATTTAGCCGAGAGATGCCCCACAGCCTCCCAAATCGCCTGCATTGCTGTTGAGAGTTGAGGTTGTGCAGGCTTAGTTTTACCAGACCCGAGAGGACTGGCAGCCCCCAACACCAGCAGCATCTGCTCATGGCCCCACCATGCCCCTCCATCCCTGTCCTCTCAGCCTACACTGGCCAGTTGGTCTGGTTCAAAACGGCCCTTCACCTCACAGGTTTCCTCTGATTCTTGTCCAGAACCAAGACAGCATCTCATCAGAATTCTGATTGGTTGAATAAATCTCAAAGGCTGGTTGGATTTTTTTTTCTTGCAAATTTGTCTTCTTCAAAGCTGATTTTTCTTACATCAGTGGGGTGACAGACTGACACCTCTGTGGTTAGAAGGGCTTATATTGTAACCTCAGTCCTGGGAACAAATGAATCCATACTCGTAACTTCCCTTGTACCCATTTTACAGATTAAGAGAATTGGCCCAGAGATGGTCCAAGATGAGGGCTCCTCCCCCCACTCCCCCCCACCTCTCACTCCAGCTGCTTCCTCTCCTGCTCCCAGGCAGTGTTTCGGAGATGGCTTGAACTGGGCTGGCTGCTCCATCATCGTCCTGCTGGGCCAGCAGCGTCGCTTCGACCTGTTCGACTTCTGTTACCACCTGCTCAAAGTTCAGAGGCAAGACGGGAAAGATGAAATCATTAAGAATGTGGTAAGCAGCTCGTGGCTGGGGCTTGGGAGAGGGGGCCAGGCCTGACAAGCAGGCTTTCATCTGCCAAGGAGAGTGAGCTCCTTGTGGAGGCCAACTCCCTACACCGCAGGTAGGTGCGGAGACACTCAGCAGCTGGCGACCTTCTCATAGGAAGCCATGAGTCACTGGCTTGTAAGTCACTGGGATGAATCAGGTCACCCCGCAGGGCAGGGCCAGCCTCCAGAGCTGAAACACACCTTCCCTGTGCCAGTCAGAGTCTGCTCATGCCCTTTCATCATCTGCACAGACACTGTTGTGCAGGCATGGGGATGGGATGAGCACTGTGGTGGGATGAGCGGGGCTGCCGTGGGAGCATGAGGAAGGGCCAGCTAAACCAGGCTGAGGGGCTGGGGAGAGGCCTCAGAAGGCTCCCCATAGAGGTGATGCTTGGGCAAAGTCCTGAATGACCAACTGCAAATAGACAGGCAGAAAATGGGGTGCAGAATCGGGGAGATGTTCTAGACAAAGGGACTGGCTAGAGTAAAGGCACAGAGGCGTGAGGATGGATGGCTGGAAGATGGTCCTGGTGGGTCTCCAGGACCAGCCGAGAGGGAAAAAAGGCAGGTTCCACTTCATAAAGGTGACAATCTTCATGAAGTAGAATATACATAACATAAAATTGTTCTATTTTAACTATTTTTAAGTGTTCAGTTCAGTAGAGTTTAATCATTTTGAACTGTTTACTGCATTAAATTCACTCACCTTGTACAACCATCCCATTTTTTTTTTCTTGCTGTTATTTAATTGCAGGAGTTCTTTCTGTGTTCTGGGTATTAGTCCCTGATCAGATACATGATTCGAAAGTGTTTTCTTTCATTCCTTGAGTCGCCTTTTCACTCTGTTGATAGTGTCCTTTGATGCAAATGCACTTTTAATTTTGATAGATTCCAATTTATTATTTATTACACTCCATCTCCAGAACTTTTTGTCTTCCCCAAATGAAACTCTGTGCTTGGTTAACACTAACTCGCCATTCTGCCTCCCTCCAGCTTCTGGTAACTCTTCACTTTCTTTCTCTATGAATTTGACTGCTCTAGGTACTTCATATAAGTTGAATTCTTGGACTCAGAATAAGGTGTTCAGGGTGTACCATGTTGTATTAATAGCATGTGTCAGAATCATCTTCCTTTAAAGGCTGAATAGTATTCCATTGTATGTGTACATGACATTTTTTTTATCCATTGGTCAGTTGATGGACACTTGAGTTGCTCTCACATTTTGGCTGTTGTGAATAATGCTGCTGTGTCGTGAGTGTACAGATAACTGTTTCAGACCCTGCTTTCATTGCTTTGTGGTATATACCTAAAATTGGAATTGCTGGATCATGTGGTAATTCTATCGTCAATTTTTGAGGACCCCCATAATGTTTTCCACAGGCACAACACCATTTTACTTTCTCGCCAGCAATATATAAGAGTTCCAGTTTCTTTATATCCTCCCAGCACTTGTTATTTTCTGTATATTTTTGGAACTAGCCACCGTAATGTGTATGAAGTGGTATCTCATTGTGGTTTTGATTCACATTTCCTTAATGATTAGTGATATTACCATCTTTTTGTGTGCTTATTGGCTGTTTGTTTATCCTTCTTTGGAGAAATGTCTACCCAAGTGTTTTGCTCACTTTTTAATTGGGCTGGTTGTTTTTTTTCTTTGTTTGTTTGCTTGGTTTTTTGCTGTTATTTAATTGCACAAGTCCTTTCTGTATTCTGGGTATTAATCCCTAATCAGATACAAGATTTGAAAATGTTTTCTTTCATTCTTTGAATCACCTTTTCACTCTGCTGATAGTGTCCTTTGATGCAAATACTTTTTTAGTTTTGATGAATTCCAATTTATTATTTGTTACCTGTGCGTTGGTGCCATATTCCAAGAAGTCATTGCCAGGCTCAGTGTTATAAAGCTTTTTGTCTATGTTTTCTTCTAAAGGTTGTATAGTTTTTGCTCTTATGTTTAGGTCTTTAATCCATTTTGAGCTTATGTTTTGTGTATGGTATAAAATAAGAATCCAAATTCTTTCTTCTGTGTGCCAGTCTTCCCAGCACCATTTATGGAAAAGACCATTCTTTCTCCATTAAATGTTGCAGGCACCCTTGTCAAAAATCATTTGACCGTATATGAAAGTCTTTATTTCTGGGCTGTCTAATCCATTGGTCCATATGTCTGTCTTCACACTATTTTGATTACTGCAGCTTTGTGGTAAGTTTTGAAACTCATATAAAGGGTTTTATGGTTAAGTTCACATTTCATTGTCAAGCTCTGGGCTCCCATAGGAGGCCTTTAAGCAAGAGAGTGGCATTACCATTGAAGCATCAGGACTCTGGAACCCACCCTCAACTATATTCTTCTGTTGCTCTTGATCTCTCTATCCCCTCCTTCCACTCCTAACCTACATGCCCTTGTCCTTCTCCAGCCCCTGAAGAAGATGGCAGACAGGATCAGGAAATACCAGATCTTGAACAATGAGGTTTTTGCCATCCTGAACAAGTACATGAAGTCCGTGGAGACGGACAGTTCCACCGTGGAGCATGTGCGCTGCTTCCAGCCGCCCATCCACCAGTCCCTGGCTACCACCTGCTAGGCAGAAGGTCCTGCAAACCCTCGAGCTGGAGGAGAAGAAGCAGGAGAGAGAAAGCCATGGCCAGCCTGCAACAGGGTCCGACTAGACAATGCGTGAGATGAACCTGGAAGCAAACAAGAACCTCCCCAAACACATGTGCACCTCCCGAGGGCTGGGCCTCTGCATGCTCTCCCGTGACATCTCCATGGTGGTGTTTCCATAGTGTAAATGAAAAAAAAAGAAGAACAGAAACAGGGCAGTACTTGCTTTTTTCTCTTTTTCCCCTCAGCTATGTTAAGAGCCCTAGTTTCACCCTTTCTCCATCTCATGGTCCCCACATCCATGGTTGCTACACAGAACCTCCTCCCCGATTGTGACCTCCTGCCCAGTGCCCACATGCAACCCCAGGACTGAAGTCTTAGAGATGGAGAAAAGAGTGTGGCCATGCCCCAAGATGTCAGCCTGGCTTGACAGGCATGCTTCCACTTCCTAGCATCTTCGCCTCCTTTGGCTCCCTCCCCCCACTTCCCATGGTGTCATCTTGTCCTGCTCCAGATGCCAGGGATTCAACCACGAAGTGTACTCCTGGACCAAGCACTGAGAGCCATGGTGAATGGGCGACGAGCTTCCTGGTATCAGTACCATGGTAGATGGTGTTGAGATGTTGCCTTTGGCCTTCCATGGACTCTTAAAACCACATCCTGACTCCCCTCTCAGGGCACTCCTAGGGAGAACTCAGAAATGCATTCACAGCTGGAATGGGTGAGTGGAAATGGAGTAGGAAGATGGTCAGGCCTGCTGTGTAGAAGCAGTATTTATGAACACAGCCAGGAATTCCATAGTCCAAAACAGAAAGCTGTTAGAACACTGCATCGGCTTGATGGTGAGAGGGTCCTTTATTTATTGAACAAATACTTAGCACCAAGTCCCCCAGAGAGTGAGCACTGTACTACTGGCCAGACATGCACTGCCCACAGCATTAGCCAGCAACCAAATTAGGGGCCACTTCTTGGCACAGAATCTCTCATCAAGAAAAACCCTCACAAGAAAGAAAATATTAAAGGGTTATTTTAACAGAATCCAGAAACACCTTGGGGTCAAGGAGGTAAGGAGTGTAAATAATACTTGTCAATGAGCTTTTAATACCAACCAACCCAGGGATCAAACCCACGTCTCTTGCATCTCCCTCATGGGCAGGCAGATTCTTAACCACTAGCACCACCTGGGAAGCCTCTTTTAATACTAAAATACACCCAAAGAGGAACCCTGTTCTAATGAATCAGGACTTTTATTGTCCTAGAAGCTGAAAGATTCTGGAGACATTTGACCTTTGGCTTCTGTTCTTTGATGTTCCTTAACTTAGATTTTGAGATATGGGTCATATCTCACAGGGACATTGTTGTTCAGTTGCTCAGTCGTGTCCGACTATTTGCGACCCCATGGACTGCAGCACGCTGGGCTTCCCTGTTCTTCATCATCTCCCAGAGTTTGCTCAAACTCATGTCTATTGAGTCAGCGATGCCATCCAACCAAGCCTACTTCCATTTCCCAGAATGAATCAAAATTCCTTGCAGAATCTCTTACTGAGCATGGGGAAGCTGTTCAGAAGGACAGAAGCCTTTGGGAAATGAATGTGCTTACAGAGCACCTTATCATCAAAGGGAATCTGTGAGCCTGAGCTTATAAGAACATATAAAATGAGACAATTTGGTATTTTTTCCCTGGCCCAGGAAGGAAAAGAGAGAAAATAAACCAATAATGATTGCCTCACTCAGGGCAGATGAATAGAAATTGTTTCCATTATCCAGATGGCCCATTTCAACCCCAGGCAAGAGCAAAGAAGTGTCCATAGCGGGAGGTTTGTGTTATCCACTTCACCAAGGAGGACAGAGGTGGGGCTCGCCAAGTGTGATCCAAAGGCCACCTCCATCAGGACTTCTGAGATTAGCACGTTTGATGCAGATTCCTGGGCCTACCTCAAACCCACCAATCCTGCATCTCTGGGAGCAGAATTGAGAAATCTGCACTTGCCACAAGCTGGATTGTTCTGTTACATATCAGAGTCTGAGGACCACTGCTGCAGAGGACCCCTGCACTGCTAACCTTGGGCTTTGAGCTCCCTCTGAGCCATGAAAGAAAATAACTGTAGGGAAGGAAAGTGAGTCAGGGTACAAGCTGTCAGATCCTATTCTCATAGGAAAAGTATTTCTCTCTCTCTCTTATTTTTTCCTTCTTGAAGATCATACGTGTGTCCCAAAGGCAAGTGAGGGGTTACACCACATGGGAGAACTATATGGTAAAACTCACCTTCAAAACCTGCAAAAACTTCTAAGCTCCAGAGTCTTCTGAGTCTTCAGGCCTGTCTGGGTACAGTAGCTTGCTCACTTTCTCAGCTACTTGACTCTCCATTAAGTCCTGGAGATCATTCTAAATCCTTGACTATTGCTTTGTTGAGATTTGGATCACCCATTTGATGAGATTGATATTTCAACAACCTGCCCCTCCCATCCTATCATAGCCCTGACTTTGACCCTCTGGGTAGAATCCCATTGTCCTCAAGAGATTTTATCTCAGTAAATTGAGGTCTTCACCTTTAGGAGAGATGTTTCATTTCCCTGGCTCACCAGCAGC
The DNA here is from genome assembly GCF_029378745.1 of Bos indicus. Classification (NCBI taxonomy): domain Eukaryota; kingdom Metazoa; phylum Chordata; class Mammalia; order Artiodactyla; family Bovidae; genus Bos; species Bos indicus. The sequence goes on from NC_091766.1 coordinate 68,858,181, forward strand.
ATTGATTCACAAATACAGAACGGGTTTAATATTCTTTCCTTCCTGGTGTTACTGCCCCTCTTTTGATTTTTTGTGTATCTAAGAACCAAGAAAAATAAAATCTTAGGTTTTAAAAGGTTTAAAAAAATTCTGTTTCACAAACTGTCAAATGTACCATATTTGTATTAAGAGTTGTCGGGGATTTTTGTACAATGAATTTACATTTATTTATGGTGACTTATATTTACGCTTGTGATCAAATAATGATGTTAAATTCTTAAATCATATTTGCTATGCAGCTGAAGATGATATTTTGCTTTGTATTTTGGGGTACCTGTGTTGAGTTGATAAACATTTCCATCTCCATTAAAACTGCTTCCAAACTCGTGAAATGAGTGTCTTGTCTTGATTCAGGTTCATATTCTAGTCCTAGTTAATCTGTGGAAGACCACGGGAAAATTGGTAACTAAGGAGACAACCCGAGAGAGAATGGAGGAACATAAAGAATATAAAGATGCTGCGCCCTAAACTAATGGCTTGTTTTGCTTTCTTACAGGGGGAATTATATCTTTATAAATTGACTTACTCTGGGCTTGATATTGGAGATGTTTCCTGAGCCTAGAGCTTTCATAGTCTCACAGTATAATTCTGCAGCCTAGATTCTTAGTGCTGTTTTTTGTTTGTTGTTTTTGTTTGTTTGGGGTTTTGGGTGTTTTTTTTTTTTTAATTGGAGTGTGGTTGATTTACAATGTTGTGTTAGTTTCAGATATACAGCAAAGTGATTCAGTTATATATATATCTACTCTTTTTCAGAAACTTTTCCATTATAGATTATTTTAAGATATTGAATATAGTTCTCTGTGCTATACAGTAGGTCTTTGTTATTTTTAAGTTTTATATATATATTAGTAGTAGTGTTTATCTGTTAATCCCAAACTCCTAATTTATCCCTTCCTACCTTTCCTCTTTGATAACCGTAAGTTTGCTTTCTGTGTCTGTAAGTCTATTTCTGTTTTGTAAATAAGTTCATTTGTATCATTTTTTAGATTTCACTTATAAGTGATATCATATGATAATTTGTCTGACTTAGTATGATAATAATTTGATCCATCCTTGTTGCTGCATATTGCATTGTTTTTTTCTTTTAATGGTTGAGTAATATTCCATTGTGGAATATTATGTGTACACACACACACACACACCTTTCATCTGTTAATGAACATTTACATTCCTTTCATGTCTTGCTATTATAAGTAGTGCTGTTATGAACCTTGGGGTGCCTGTATCTTTTCAAATTCGAATTTTTGTCTTTTCTGGATATATGCCCAGGAGTGGATTGGTGGATCATATGGTAAGCATATTTTTAGTTTAAGTAACCTGCATGTTGTTTTTCATAGTGGCTGCACCAATGGCACCCCACTCCAGTACTCTTGCCTGGAAAATCTCATGGATGGAGGAGCCTGGTAGGCTGCAGTCCATGGGGTCGCTAAGAGTCAGACACGACTGAGCGACTTCACTTTCACTTTTCACTTTCATGCATCGGAGAAGGAAATGGCAACCCACTCCAGTGTTCTTGCCTGGAGAATCCCAGGGACGGGGGAGCCTGGTGGGCTGCTGTCTATGGGGTCGCACAGAGTCAGACACGACTGAAGCGACTTAGCAGCAGCGGCAGCACCAATATATGTTCCTACCAAAAGTGTAAGAGGGTTCCTTTCTTTTCACATCCTTGCTGACAGGTTGTCTGTATTCTTTTTGTTGATAACCATCCTGGCAAGTGTGAGGTGATATCCCACTGTAGGTTTGATTTGCATTTCCCTGATTATTGTCAATATTGAGCATCCTTTTATGTGCCTGTTGGCCATCTGCGTGTCCTCTTTGAGAAAATGTCTATATAGTTCTTCTGCCCATTTTCTGAATCAGGTAATTTATTTTGTTGATGTAGAATCATAAGAACTGTTTATATACATTGAATGTTAACCCCTTGTTAGTTATATCATTTGCAAATATCTTCTCCCACGCAGTAGGTTGTCTTTTCATTTTGTCAACAGTTTTCTTTGCTGTGCAAAAGCTTTTAAATTTAACTAGGTCTCATTTGTTTACTTTTGCTTTAGGAAAGGAATTTAAAAAAATATTGCTCTGATTTATGTCAAAGAGTGTTCTGCCTATGCTTTCCTCTAGCAGTTTTATCAGTCTTACATTTAGGTCCTTAGTCCATTTTGAGTTTGTTTGTATATGTTGTTAGGGAATGTTCTAAGTTTACTGTTTTACCTGTAGCTGTCCAGTTTTTCAGCACTATTTATTGAAGAGATTGTCTTTTTCTCCATTATATATTCTTGCCTCCTTTATTGTAAAAGAGTTTACCATGAGTACATGGATTTATGTCTGGGCTTTCTGTCCTATCTCATATATATCATTTATCAATACATCCCTAGTTCTAAGAGGAAGCATGAAACTAATATGTAATAAGGCCTGATGTGTGTGGGCATCATGCTAAATTCCATTCATCCATTCCTTTGAATCAACCACAGTCACTGTGCTAAATTCCACCTTTGACAGAGAGACTATGCAGCGTATTTATTTTCACATGGTTATAAGTGACAGCTAGAATTTGAACCCTGTTCTAAAGGCTCGGCTTTTGTTGTTACACTATACTAAATCAATCATTCGGGCTGGACCTCAAGACTGGACTTAGGAGTTTGATTACTGGACTTTGGGGGGCTTTGGATAAGTGCAGTTCGGTTCAGTCGCTCAGTTGTGTCTGACTCTGCGACCCCATGAATCACAGCATGCCAGACCTCCCTGTCCATCACCAACTCCCGGAGTCCACCCAAACTCATGTCCATTGAGTCACTGATGCCATCCAGCCATCTCATCCTCTGTCGTCTGCTTCTCCTCCTGCCCCCAATCCCTCCCAGCATCAGCGTCTTTTCCAATGAGTCAACTCTTCACATGAGGTGGCCAAAGTATTGGAGTTTCAGCTTTAGCATCAGTCCCTCCAACAAACACCCAGGACTGATCTCCTTTAGGATGGACTAGTTGAATCTCCTTGCAGTCCAAGGGACTCCCAAGAGTCTTCCCCAACACCACAGTTCAAAAGCATCAATTCTTTGGCGCTCAGCTTTCTTCACAGTCCAACTGTCACATCCATACATGACCACTGGAAAAACCATAGCCTTGACTAGACGGAGCTTTGTTGGCAAAGTAATGTCTCTGCCTTTGAATATGCTATCTAGGTTGGTCATAACTTTCCTTCCAAGGAGTAAGCGTCTTTTAATTTCATGGCTGCAGTCACCCTCTGCAGTGATTTTGGAGCCCCCCAAAATAAAGTCTGACACTGTTTCCACTGTTTCCCCATCTATTTCCCATGAAGTGATGGGACCAGATGCCATGTAAAATGGAGCAAAACCAGCTATAAGGAGAGGTCCAGCCTAGTGTAAGGGAAGTTCTCAGGCTGAAGGCACCTGGGGACTTCTTGCACTCATCAGAAAGGTTGGTCCTAGAAGATCACTAGAAAGATGTGTTTAAGACCAACACTGGTGCTGGGAGCATCACAGCTCCCAGATTTACACAGCACCAGGTTTCCTTGAGTCGGACACGACTGAGCAACTGAACTGAACTGAACTGAATGTTCACAGATTTCCTAAAGGCCAACCACTGAGATGAGTCCTAGAGAATTCATTAGTGACCCCCCTCATTGCTGCAGTCTGGGCTACCCTTGAATTTCTCAGGGCCTCAGTTTCCTTGTCTTCAAGGTTGACAAAATAACCCGAGGTTCCTTCCAGCTCTGCTATCCCCATACTAGGTCATTTCCTACTGGTGTACTTTGAGGGACCTGACAACTTCACAGACTCAAAATCTTTCTCAGCCATGTGATATCACCTCCAAGGGTTCTCATCTTTAGGGCTGGTATATTTGATCTAGCGTCATTGGGCTAGATCCAATGAAAAGAAGATTGCATGGTCAAATAAATTTGGGGAATGTGTCATGCTCTCTCCCCTCTTGAAGATGGGCAGTGGTCGGAGGAGTCTAGTAGAACATAATTAGCCTGGATTAACACCACGTCTCCCAGATGGCTGTGACCTTAGACACTCCTTTCTCTGCAACACTAATGATTCTCTCATGGAACGTTCTTTTAAAACCATTGGGCTCAGGATGTGGATATCCATGTTAAGATAGTTTTCTAAATTCCCACTAGAGAAGAACCACTTATACATGGGCAATCATGACACCTGGGCAATGGGATCCAAGTGGGAAGAGAAGTAGGGACTTGACAAAGTATTGAAGGAATTCAGGTGGAAAAGGGAAGCATTTTCATGATGGAAGAACATAGGGTTGTTGTTGTTCAGTCGCTTAGCCGTGTCTGACTCTTTGAGACCTCGTGGACTGCAGCTCGCCAGGGTTCCCTGTCCTTCACTGTCTCCTGGAGCTTGCTCAAACTCATGTGCGTTGAGCCAGTGATGCCATCCAACCATCTCATCCTCTGTCATCCCCTTCGCCCCCTGCCTTCATTCTTTCCCAGCATCGGGGTCTTTTCTAAAAAGTCAGCTCTTTGCATTGGGTGGCCAAAGTATTGGAGCTTCAGCTTCAGCATCAGTCCTTCCAATGAATATTCAGGAGTGATTTCCTTTAGGGTTGACTGGTTGGATCTCCTTGCAGTCCAGGGGACTCTCAGAGTCTTCTCCAACACCACAGTTCAAAAGCATTATGTCTTCGGTGCTCAGCCTTCTTCTGAAAGGCAAGGGAGAAAAGGAAAGATATACCCATCTGAATGCAGAGTTCCAAAGAATAGCAAGGAATAATAAGAAAGCCTTCCTAAGTAAACAATGCAAAGAAATAGAGGAAAACGATAGAATGGATGAGGCTAGAGACCTCTTCAAGAAAATTAGAGATACCAAGGAAACATTTTATGCAAAGATAGGCACAACAAAGGACAGAATATAGCACAACTGTGTGTATTCACTTGCTGTGTGAATACAGAGTTACACAGGATTGCCATGACAAAATACCACAGCCCAGGTGGCTGAAACAACAGAAAAATGTGTTTTCTTAAAATTCTGGAGGCTAGAAGTCCAAGATCAAGGTGTCAGAAGAGTTGGTTTCTCCTAATATCTCTCTCCTTGAATACAGATGCCTATATTCTCCCTGTCTTCACATGGTCTTCCCTCTGTGTCTCTGTCAGAGTCTCCTAAGGACACCAGTCACATTGGATTAGGGCCCATTGGTTATGACCTCATTTTACCTTAGTTACCTCAATAGAAGCTCTGTCTCCTCTAGAACTCATTCTGAAGTACTGGGGACTAGGGCTTCAACACAGGAATTGAATGAAATTCGTATCAATTGAGGAACTCAGCCTGCAACAATGAAGAAGAAAATAAATCTGGGAAAGATGCTGATTCTGGGGCCCTGGACTGTTTGAGGCTGGCATGCACTGCTTTGAGAAATACTTCTTAAACACTTTTTTCAAGCCTTCAAACAGAGGTATGTATATAAGAGAAAAGAGGGCTAGCCTATGATGATGGCATTTTTAGCTGAAAACTCCTGAGTAATTTTTGGGCCATGGACAGCAAATAGTTTGAATTTATTACTAGGAAACATGGTTGCAAGTGTCCCTTTAATGTATAAAGATTATGTACAATATTTTATGGAGCTGTTAAAAAATAGAACATTTGGTGAAACATATCAGGTTTCTTATTAAAACCTATTTCACACACTCAATGGAATTGCCAACAAAATTCTGTTAAAGTAATTAGACTTCATTTAGATAAGGTAAAAGAAACACTGGAAGAGTTTAGTCAAATCACAGAAGATCATAATAGAATGAGCTGTCTTGGAGGGAAGCAAAAATTAACTTTGAATTTGTAGTCACTAACACTCACAACGGAGAAGGCAATGGCACCCCACTCCAGTACTTTTGCCTGGAAAATCCCATGGATGGAGGAGCCTGGTAGGCTGCAGTCCATGGGGTTGCTAGAGTCGGACATGACTGAGTGACTTCACTTTCACTTTTCACTTTCATGCATGGGAGAAGGAAATGGCAACCCACTCCAGTGTTCTTGCCTGGAGAATCCCAGGGACGGGGAAGCCTGGTGGGCTGCCGTCTATGGGGTTGCACAGAGTCGGACACGACTGAAGCAACTTAGCAGCAGCAGCAACACTCACTATGAACTATTTCCTGCTATTATTATTACAAAAAGTCAAAGGTATCTAAATTTGTCTAAGAGGATCAAAGAATATCTTTATAAATTTTAGAGAAAGGGTCTTCCAGTGAAATATAAAGACGTGCAAACAATGAACTAAGTATTTTGCATGACTGAGAAGACTCACATGTGGATAATCCCAAACTGATTTGTTTACAAACTATTTTTCAGCTGTTATAGGTCAAAATATAGTCTCATTCTTTAGCTTAAAAATATAGTTATGAATTAGTATTTATTTTATTTTTATGAGTTAGAATCACAAAAAAATAAACCTGATGTGAAGCGTATCTTCATTATTTTCTGTACCTATTGTCTCTTTCAGTATCATTTACTATTTTAAAACATTCTTCCAATTTTATTGAGATATAATTGACATACAGCACTGAATAAATTTAAGCTAAACAGCATAATGATTTGATTTACATAGATCATGAAATGTTAACATCATTTGTGAAATGTTAACATCAGGAAATATTCACAAATTTAGTGAATATCAATCACCATATATACGTATATATATATATATAAATAAGATGAATAGAAAAAATTTTCTTAGTGGTGAGAGTTCTTAGGATTTACTCCCAGTAACTATTGTATGTAACTTACAACAGTTAAACTGTATGTTGTATATTTCATGCCTAGTACTTACTTATCTTGTAATAAGTTTTGGCCTGCTTCATTCTGTTCCCTCTCACTGCAAATGTGATCTCTTCTTCCACGAATGTGTTTGTTTTTGAAGTATAATTGAACTGCAACATTATGTTCGTTCGTGGTACACAACATGTACGTCTTGCTGTTATTTAGATGCTAAATTGTGCCTGATTCTTTTGCGACCTCATGGACTGTAGCCTACCAGGCTCCTCTGTCTACGAGATTTCCCAGGCAAGAAAACTGGAGTGGGTTGCCATTTCCTCCTCCACAAAATATACTCTTAGTTGAGGGAAATCACAACAGATTGAGTCACATATTGTGTTTAGGGAGGTTTCCTCATAATATTCCAGGATTGAAAGATTTAAAAGAACAATTCAAAAAATACTGTAGGCTCTAGATACTGCTTTATAAGACAATGAGAACTGTAATGTAAGGGATGTTTATGTAATAAATTTATATAATAAAATATGAGTGTATGATACTTTCTGTAATGACAATATTTATATGTGACCCCAAGAATAGTTGAATGTTATATATAAAATGCCTGATTCTTTTCTGAATCTAAGTATTGCTTTAAAAATCTTATTGATAACTTCAGGTATTTCTTACTATTGAAATTAATTTTAAAGCTCTCTGATTTACAGTGACTCAAGAAAAGTTGTCTCATTTGACATTATTGACAAGAGAATACAAATTAGATAAAAATCTTGATTATAAAGAATAGGTTTTGTATTCTCATCACACCAAAATAATTAAAAAGGTAACTGTGAGGTGATGGATGTTTAAATAACTAGACTGTAATAGTCATTTCACAATGTATTTGTATATCAAAGCATCATTTTGTACACCTTGAATATGTAACATTTTTGTTTTCAGTTTTATCTTGATAAAGGTAGGGGCAGGGGGAATCTTGTTTTGTTTTTTTCCACCTGTGCAAATCCGGTATTAAAGCAACAACTAAAGTACAGGGTGGCTCACATGCTTTGTTTTGTTTTTGCTGCTGTATCAACTTAAATACTAATCACTTGTTTATGCATGTATATTATTTTTAAAAGGTGAACATTTATAGCTCAAAAATCAACAGAGTGACATTTCCACCCAGATACATTTTTCCATCTTATTTTCTGGTTTTAACAACGGACATTCAGAACAAGAGGGACGGCACATCAAATGTATGCCAGCACCTTCTGTGAGCACTGCTAGGGTGTCTGAGAGATACACTGAAGGTTTACATTCCTCAGTAAAGAAAAATAATTTATGCGGGTATATTCTTAGACCTATTTGGCTTCATTTTACATTTTCTATGAGCTTCAGATTCAGTGGTGATTTAGACCCCTTAAAATGACATCTCTGAAAAAGTCTTAATTAAAGGTCATTATCACTGACATATGATATTTTTATGTATAACAGACACTCAGTCCTTCAGAAAGCAAAATAAGTAATTCTGTTTTATTCGATTTTCCCCCCCACCACTGATCTGTTTAATCCAAATCTTGTTCATCACTGTAGAAACCCTATAAGTCATTAGGAAGATGAACTTTGTTATCTACTAAAGGATTTTAAAATGAACAGGTGAATGTAAAAATGACTAATACCTTGAAGATGGTGGTGGTTTAGTTGCTAATTGTGTCCAACTCTTTGCCGTCCCATGGACATAGCCTGCTAGACTCCTCTGTCCGTGGGATTCTCTAGGTGGGAATACTGGAGTGGGTTGCCATTTCCTTCTCCAGGGGGATTCTTTTTTAATTGAATATAGTTGATTTGGGGGTTTCCCTGGTGGCTCAGTGTTAAAGAATCTACTTGCAATGCAGGAGACAGGGGGACATGTGTTTGATCCCTGGGTTGGATCAAGATCCCCTGGAGAAGGAAATGGCAACTCACTCCAGTATTCTTGCCTGGAAAATCACACGGAGAGAGGAGCCTGGTAGTCTGTAGTCTATGGGGTCGCAAGAAGAGTTGGACAGAACTCAGTGACTAAACAACAAAAAACATGGTTGATTTACAGTATTATATTAGTTTCAAGTGAATACCATAGTGATTCAGTATCTTTACATTATATTCCATTAAAACTTTTTACAGGTTAGTAGCTGTAATTCACTGTGCTATACCATGTGTCCTTATTACCTACGTATTTTACACCTAGTAGTTTCTCTCTCTTAATTCTATACTCTATTTTGCCCTTCTTTGCTTCCCTCTTCCATTGGAAGCCACCAGTGTTTTTTTATTTTTGTTTTTTTTTTTTTTCTTTTTCTGTACCTGTGAGTCTGTTTTTTATTTGGCTATATACAGTTGTTTGAACTTCCCACGTGGCTAAAGTGGTAAAGAATCCACCTGCCAATGCAGGAGATGAAAGAGAAGTGGGTTCAATCCCTGGGTGGGGAAGATTCCGTGGAGGAGGAAATGGCAACCCACTCCAGTATTCTTGCCTGGAGAAGCCCATGGACAGAGAAGCCTGGCGGGCTACAGTCCGTGGGGTCACAAAGGGTCAGTCACGACTGAACACACACAGTTCTTTGTTTTCAGTTTTAGATTCTACATGTAAATGATATCATACAGTATTTGTCTTTTTCTGTCTGACTTCACTAAGCATAATGTTCTTTAGGTACATCCATGTTGCTGCAAATGGCAGGGTTTCGTCCTTTTTATGGCTGAGTAACATTCCATTATGTGTATGCGTGTGTGTGTTGTGTGCATGTGTGTGCACACCGTGCCTGTTTTATCCATCTGTTGATGGACACTTGGGTTGCTGGCATATCTTGGCTTTTTAAATAGTGCTGCTGTGAACATTGGGGTGCACGTATCTTTTAAACTCAGACGTGGAACTGCTGGTAGTTCTATTTTCATTGTTTTTGAGGAACCTGCATACTGTTTTCTCTCGCGTCTGCACCAATTTACATTTCCACCTACAGTGTACAGGGTTCTCTTTTCTCCACATTCCCACCAACACTTGTTATTTTTAGACTTTTTAACGATAGCCATTCTGACAGGTGTAAGGTGATATCTCTGTGGTTTGGGTTTTCATTTCTTTAATAATTATTGATATTGAGCATCTTGTCATGTACCTGTTAAGTCATCTATGTGTCTTCTTTGGAGAAATGTCTATTCAAGTCTTCTGTTCATTTTTTGATTGAGTTGTTTATATTGAGTAGTTTGAGCTATTTATGTATTTTAGATATTAACCCCTACTGGTCATACTGTTTGCAAATATTTTCTTCCATTCCATAGGTTGTCTTTTCATTATGTCAATGGTTTCCTTTGCTGTACAAAAGCATTTAAGTTCAATTAGGCCCCATTTGTTTATTTTGCCTTCATTTCCTTTGCTTTTGGAGATGGATCAAAAAAAAATATTGCTTCGATTTATGTCAAACAGTGTTCTGCCTATATTCTCTTCTAGGAGTTTTATGGTTTCGGGTATTATATTTAGCTCTTTAACCCATTGTATGTGGTGTGAGGAAATGTTCTAATCTCATGTCCAGTTTTTCCAGCACCACTTATTGAAGTGACATTGTGTATTCTTACCTCCTTTGTTTAGATTAATTGATTATAGGTGCATGAGTGTGGGAATCTTGACTATAAAAACATAACAATGTTAAAATGAAGGCAAGAAAAATAAATCTTATAGAATAAATGCATATTAATTTAAGAATATCATGTCTTTATTTTCACCAAGCAAACATCACTGTCCAACAACAAAATGCCCAGAAATACGCAGTGATAATTAAATTCAGTCATCTTTGGTATTTTTACCAACTTGCAGTCATATAAAACCCATGACTTTATATATACCTTATTTTGTGTTATAAAAGTTTGTTTTATCTTCAGGATGACAGAGCATATTTTATAACAGTTTAAGAATTCTTACTTATTTAAAGACATCTGGTATGTGGTATTTTTGCCCCTGACCCTCCAGGTCAGATTCTGCCTTCAGTTCCCCTACAGTGAATAAGCCAGAGGTGGGAAAAGGACAAAGACACACTTCCCTCTGGGTGAGGAGGAGAGCCAGTCTCCACCTCCCCATCTGGTTTGATTTACTCTGATTTTCTCAGTCTGCACTCCCCTCTCAGCCTTTTCTCCATATTCCCAGATGTGCTGTCTGGCTCGCCCAGAGCTTCCGGCAGAATGGGGAAAGCAGAGGGTTTCCCTGGGAAAGTATGTTGTGAGATGCTATCAGAGCTAAAAATATACGGTCCCTAGGCTCCACCCTCATTAGTTAGAATAAAGCCCAGGGATTTCTGCCTTCTGGAGTTTCAGACCAACATGAAAGGGGGATATCAAAGAGCCCCTGGTTGGGGCATTTCTGAAACACTTCTGGCAAGGAGCCCAGTCCTGAGCTGGAGGAAGATTGTGGGACTCACTGGGGCTGCAGTGGGGCAGGGGCTGATCGCCTGGATTCAGCCCATCCACAGCTGCCCTGTATTCTTTCATTCCCTCCCCCTGTCATCAACATCCCCTCCAATACTCAAAGATCCAGGCTCAGAAAGCAGTAGAAGCTAAACAACCAACCACACCAAGGGCTTTTTTCAGTTCACCCTGGAGTCCCAGGCTCCCCTTGTCCCTTTTGAGATGCTTACACCTGCCTTTGTCTGTCAAGAATGCACCCCTGCCTCACCCGCACCTCCTCCTCTTCACAGTCTCAGACCTTCCATCATCCTTCAAGCCTCACTTAAAATACCCTTCCTCTTGGAAACTTAGGTCCCATGTGCTCTGTTAAATACTCTCTGAGCATTCTGTACTTGACCTTGTTATTAATCAAAATTATATTTCTGTGTTGTGTGACCATCTCATGAATATAATTCATGAGTATAGAGGTTTTGTCTGTCTTGCTCAACACCATAGACCCTGTGCCTTAAACAGCAGGTGATACATTTAAAGTGTTTCACCTGTCTGCTGATTGCATCAATTGCCCATCCCCTCAAAAAAATTTGCCATGTAATTGGTGTCAACAAGCTGGTTAGTTGGTTTAGTCGGCAAGTCATGTCCGACTCTTGCAACCCCATGGACTGCAGCCCACCAGGCTCCTCCGCCCATGGGATTCTCCAGGCAAGAATACTGGAGTGGGTTGCCATTTCCTTCTCCAATTAACAAGTTAGTCTGCCTTAAAACAGCAGCTGTTGTAAAAGAGAATAAAGGACTAATTATCTGGAATTGATCATGGGCCTGATGTTTGTACTATGGGGATGATGGTTGTACTGTATAGGGCAATAGGGAGGACTAGAGTTAGGATAGAGGCAGGGGGGCAGACTCTAGAAAGAAACAGCGTAAGGGATGGGCATGGAGTCTGGGGTCAGGCATGGGGACAGGGTCTGCTGAGAGCAGTTCATGGTGGTGATAATTTTCTCTTTCTTAGGATCCTCCTTAGTCAATAAAGCGGGCAAAAAGAAGTAAGTAGTTCAAAAGCTCAGTTCTTAAAAACCCAGCTCTGCTAAGAACTAGAGAATTCTTTTTTTTTAATTAATTTTTATTGGTGTATAGTTGCTTTACAGTGTGTTAGTTTCTACTGTACAGTAAAATGAATTGGCTAATGGCTTAAGAGCTCAACATTCAGAAAACGAAGATCATGGCATCTGGTCCCATCACTTCATGGGAAATAGATGCGGAAACAGTGGAAACAGTGTCAGACTTTATTTTTTTGGGCTCCAAAATCACTGCAGAGGGTGACTGCAGCCATGAAATTAAAAAACACTTACTCCTTAGAAGAAAAGTTATGACCAACCTAGAGCCTGGTAGGCTGCAGTCCATGGGGTCGAGAAGAGTGGGACACGACTAAGCGACTTCACTTTCACTTTTCACTTTCATGCATTGGAGAAGGAAATGGCAACCCACTCCAGTGTTCTTGCCTGGAGAATCCCAGGGGCGGTGGAACCTGGTGGGCTGCCATCTATGGGGTCGAACAGAGTCGGACACGACTGAAGCGACTTAGCAGCAGCAGCAGCAGTTAGCATATTGAAAAGCAGAGACATTACTTTGCCAACAAAGGTCCATCTAGTCAAGGCTATGGTTTTTCCAGTGGTCATGTATGGATGTGAGAGTTGGACTGTAAAGAAAGCTGAGCGCCGAAGAATTGATGCTTTTGAACTGTGGTGTGGGAGAAGACTCTTGAGAGTCCCTTGGACTGCAAGGAGATCCAACCAGTCCATTCTGAAGGAGATCAGCCCTGGGATTTCTTTGGAAGGAATGATGCTAAAGCTGAAACTCCAATACTTTGGCCACCTCATGCGAAGAGTTGACTCATTGGAAAAGACTCTGATGCTGGGAAGGATTGGGGGCAAGAGGAGAAGGGGATGACAGAGGATGAGATGGCCGGATGGCATCACCGACTCTATGGACATGAGTTTGGGTGAACTCCGGGAGTTGGTGATGGACAGGAAAGCCTGGCATGCTGCAATTCATGGGGTCACAAAGAGTTGGACACGACTGAGCAACTGAACTGAACCGAACTGATACATATATATATATATATATATATATCCCCTCCCTTTTGGCTTTCCTTCCCACTCAGGTCTCCACAGGGCATTAAGCAGAGTTCCCTGTGCTACACAGTCTGTCCTCATTAGTTGTCTATTTTATACACAGCATCAATAGTGTATATGTGTCTCCCAATTCCTTCCACACACCCCCTTTCACCCTTGGTATCTATATGTTTGTTCTGTGTCTCTTTTTATGCTTTGCAGATAAAATCATCTATACCATTTTTCTAGATTCCACTATATGGGTTAATATACAGTATTTGTTTATCTCTTTCTGACTTACTCTCTGAACGTCAAGTTCCTTATGGATAAGAATAGTAACAGTTATAATACCTATTTCTGCTGTTACTGCAGTAACCAAATGATAGTATGTGTGCATTATCTTAGCACAGTGTTTGGAAAGATTTGGGGAATCAAACACCTACCTAATCTCTTGGTATAAATGACAGAGGCTGTAGCTCTGTATAATTACCGCTTTAAAAAATTATTATGAATTTAGTGGCTTACAGCAACACAAACTTATTATCTTACAATCATGGACATCAGAAGGTCAAAGTCTTCCAACTTAATCATTAGGCTAAAATCAAGGTGTCAGTATTTCCTTGGGGCTTTGCAAGGGCTGGAAATGTTCTGTATTCTTCTGAGGATGGCAGTTACAAGGGTATGTTCATATGTAAAAATACATTGATCTTCACACATTACTTTAATATTTGTGCACTATTTATGAGATGTCAGGGCTTCCCTGATAGCTCAGCTGGTAAAGAATCCGCCTGCAGTGGAGGATACCCCGGTTCAATTCCTGGGTCGGAAAAGTCTGCTGAAGAAGGGATAGGATACCCACTCCAGTATTCTTGGCTTCCCTGGTGATTCAGATGGTAAAGAATCCGCCTGTAATGCAGGGGACCTCGGTTCGATTCTTGGATTGGGAAGATACCCTGGAGAAGGGATTGGATACCCACTCCAGTATTCTGGCCTAGAGAATCCTGTGGACTGTATAGTCCATGGGGTCGCAAAGAGCTGGACCCGACTGAGCGACTTTCACCTATGAGGTGTTGCTGCAATAAAAATGTACATTCAAAAATTTAGGATTTTTTTCCTATGGCCAAAAGCCAAGAGTTATTAACCTGATTGCCCCTGAAATTCAGTGCAAAGTGGTATGTGTAGGTTGGTGTGTGTGTCTTTTGGGGCCAAAATGTTCACAGTTTTTTTGTTGTTGTTGTTAGATTCCTAAAGGGATGTGGGGCCTTAAAAGGTAAAAAATTACCAGTGAGGTCCTTCTCTAAATGAGGATCACTTGCTCCTGGTTCTGCTGGGGTTTACTTAAGGTCAGACCAGTTTGTGCAGACCAGGCATTCTGGAAATGCAAGATGGAGTTGAAGAGGCATAAATATATTTATCGGACCTGTCACAAAACAAACAATGACATTTTTCTTTGGGCAGCAAAATGTAGATAATTAACTCTAGTCAGTTTTTAGTTCAGTTTTTAAAAGGCATGGCTTTCCATTAGCCCAGTGACTTGGCCTGCAGGCAGTCCAGAGTCAGACAGCTCTGTACCCCGACCCGACCCAACCCCTCCATCCCCATCAGGGCAGAGGTCCTCCAAGGTAGATGGGTGACTTAAGCCCTGCCCCACCTGACAAGCCATAAGGAAACCTTAACCCACGCTCTGGATTCTTTAGGAAACTCTCATCTAGGCCCAACTTCAAACCAGAATTTCCAGTGTGCCTGTGTTGGCAGTAAGTTAATTAGCAGTCTATGAGGACTGAGTGCTCTCACCACAGTGGCTCTATCCAAGGGCATAGGGCAAGGCATTCGGTCCTCTTTCTCTCTCCTGGGTGAGAAGCAAATGGGAAGAATGCAGCTCAGAGACTGGAGGCCAGTATGGGAGGAAGAGCCCTTTGGGGGGGAATCCAGAATCTGAAACCCAACCCCAAATACATTTGTCACTTGCATATACTGAGTGCTTGGTGGGTGAATGCCAGCTCTGTGCTAAATAAAAGCTTTACATGGCAGAATGGACTCGATCCGGACAGCCTTGGTGTGATTCCCAGCTCTGTGGCTTTGTAGCTGTGTGGCCAGAGGGCCAGTTGCTTGCTGTCATTGGGTGCTTGGACCCTCCCCTGTAATATGGGTCTAACAGGAGTACCTGCCCTAAATTCTTCCGTGTCGCTTTGAAGCAGGCTCCTACCTAGTCCTCTGATTTCTTTTTTTTTTTTTTTTGATTGAGATACAATCCATTTACTAAGGTTTATTCTTTCCAGTGTACGATTCAGTGATTTTCCGTATATTCAAAAAGTTGTACAACAATCACCTCTAATTTCAAAGCATTTACATCACCCTAAAAGGATACCTATACTGTACCCATTAGCAGTCACACCCGATTCCCTGTCCCCATCCCTGCAGCCCCGGAAGCCATTCATCTTTTGGTCTCTATTTCATTACCTCATTCTGAACCTTTCATAGAAATGGGATCATATAATATCTGGCCTTTAATATGTGACCTCTTTCACTTAGCATAATGTTCTCAAGATTCATGCACGTTGTACCAGGAGGTGTCGGGCCCTCATTCCTCTTTATGGCCAAATAATATTCCATTGAATGGATGTACCATGTTTTGTTTACCCATTTATCAGTTCATGAACATTTAGAGTCTTTGTGCTTTGGAGCTCTTGTGAATAATGCTGATTTTTAATGTTGTGAATGTCTGTATACAAGTTTTTATGTGCACAATTGTTTTCTCTCCTCTTGGTTATGTGATAATTTTATCTTGTACCATTCTCCCACCCCTTGGCAAAAGGGCCTTCCTTCTGTCACTGTCAAAAACAAATCAAGCTTGCTTATACCTCAGGGCCTTTGCACTAGACATTCCTGTGTCTGGGAGGCTCTTTCCCCAGATATTCCCATGATTCACTCCTTGTCAATCATAAGAGATACTTTCTTATAAGAAAAAGGTAATTTTTCTTAGATCAGACAGAATTCTCTTTCCTTCTTTTCACTTTCTGCAAAGAGAAGGACTTATAGACAGGCATGGACCCCTTCAGGTCTGTAGGGGATGGGGTATTTAGTGTGGAGACATGAAAGGGAACCCATTTACTGTGCTGGATTTGTGCTTATGACCTGGGTTGTCTTTCATGATTCTCAACACATCCTGTTGAGGCAGGTTTAATTTTAAAAGGTGGTATATTGTAGGTGAAAATACTAGCTTTGGAGTCAGACAAAAATGAGTTTGGTTTGCCTCTTACTTAGCTTTGCCATTTAATAGCTGGAGCTTTGTGGACTTGTGCAAGCTACCTCGCTCCTCTGTGCCTCAGTTTCCATGTCTGCAAAATGGAGAATATGACACCTACTTCAAAAGGGTATTATAAGGGTTTGCTGATATAATACCTAAGAAGCCCTTGGATACAGCAAGTATTAAGTAAGGGGTAACTTTATTATTATCATTATCATTGTCTCTATTTTACGGAGAAGACAACTGAGGCCCAGGAAAGGTAATAACTTGCTTAAGGCCACGCAGCTCTCCTGTGTGGCCAGGTTGTTGCAGGGGCAGTGGGGGGGTGGGGGTGGGGGGGCAGGCTCCTTCCAGGGCCTGGGAGTGGGCTCTTGTCTAACATTCAGAAATAAATTGTCCAAGGAGACACAGGTGCTGACAGAGCAAGAGACTTTGTTGGGTAGGGGTACCCAGGTGGAGAGCAGTTGGGTAAGAGAACCCAAGAGGACTGCTCTGCCATCTGGCTTGCAGTCTTGGGTGATGGGGTCGGTTTCTGGGTTGTCTCTGTCCAATCAGTCTGACTCAGGGTCCTTCCTGGTGGTATGAGCATCACCAGGCTAAGATAGATTTCATAGAGGAGGATTCTAAAGGGAGGTTGGCAGGACATACGGACTGGCGTCTCCTCTCTCCTTCTGACCTTCCTTGAATTCTTCCAATTGGTGGTAACTTGTTAGTTCTGCATTCCTTATCAGGACCTCCTGTTGTAAGATAAGTCATGAAAGTGATTACTATCTTCCCTGGCCAGGGTGGATGGTTTTGGCCAGTGGTTCCCCTAATAAGCAGTCCCTGGTGGCTCAGACGGTAAAGCGTCTGCCTGCAATGTGGGAGACCCAGGTTCAATTCCTGGGTTGGGAAGATCCCCTGGAGAAGGAAATGACAATCCACTCCAGCACTCTTGCCTGGAAAATCCCATGGACGGAGGAGCCTGATAGGCTACAGTCCATGGGGTTGCAAAGAGTCGGACACAACTGAGCGACTTCACTTTCACTTTCTTTCCCCTAATAAGGCCAGATGCTTAATACCACCCCTAACCTGCTCTTCCTCCCAGGATCCTTGAAGGAGGCTGAGCTAGTCCCCAGCTTGAAACCCCTCTCCCACCTCACACCTCCCATTCCTCACCACTTGGGAGTACATAGGAATTTCCCCTGAAACTCAGGTGGTACTACCCACTTGGAGCATTGTGCCTGTGTCCCCAGGCTCTGACCAGTGTCCCTAGAGACCTGAGATGACCCACGGGCATCCCTTCAAGAGTCTCACCAGCAGAGAGACAGCATGGAGGCCAAGGGACAAGTTTCCAGGCTCTTGCCCTGAATCAATAAGAGAAGCTCCTTTTTAAAGAGGTTTATTTGTTGTCCTTTCATGCAGCTTCAGAAAAATGGTTTTGATTCCCACCCACCCACCACCACCACCAAAAAAAAAAAAAATACTAAAGATCTTTTATTTTCATAGCACATAATGAGGAACCTGAGACCTGCATGTTAGGGATAGAATGGGGACCAGGACTCATATGGCCTGACTCTTTAATACCAGCCTCTCAGGCATCAGAGTCCAAGATGGGTGTATTTTTTAAAATCCAAAAGGGGAAAACAGCTTAAATGTGTCCTTCATTTTCTAGTTGACTGTTCCCACTTTAGGATCTGTCTTCCCTCCGGCCACAAAGCTCACTGCTCCCCTACCCTCCGTGTTCCCATGTGCCAGGTGCTACAGATCCCAGCAGGCACAGGGGACCAGTGTCACCACAGTCCCCCAGCTCCCTCACCCTGAGGGATCAGGTCACTGCTGACCTGAGCAGTGACTCAGACCACCGAGAGGCAGGAATGAGGATGAGACCACAGCCAGTGCTCTGAGGACCCACTTGAACCCCAGCCTGGCCACTTCTTATCTGTGCGACCTTGAGCAAGTCCCCAGACCTCTCAGAGTCTCACTGTCATCAGGCGTAAACCTAGAAGAACTTCATGTACCTCGTGAGATTGCTGTAAGGATTACAGGGTAACGTATGCAAAGAACCTGCAGCACCGAAGCCGTGCAGCAAGTAAGAGTTTAAATCAGTATTATTTAACTCCAGTTGGTTAAACTTTGATAAGATCTGAAGTGCATTGCCATACATGAAGTGCATTAGGCTCTCTGCACACCCACACCAAGGCCAAGCAATGCTGCCCTTCCACATAGCATTCCTTGGAGTGAGCTCTGCCCTCTGTTGTAATGTGGAACTCCTTCCACCTGTAGGCAGATGCTCTGATGGAGGACCCCATAACTGGTGTGATCAGATTGAGAAGAGCGGTTGAGAAATAGCTCTAGGTTCAGGCTTCTGGGTTTCATCCTAGCCCCACTATTTAACTGCAGACTAGTTATTTAACCTTTCTAAGCCTCATTTTTCTCATCTCTAGAATAAGAATCATAGCAGTCAGTACCTAACTCAGGTTTACTGTGAGGAGTAAATGGGATAATGTGTATGAACGTCTCAGTGCACTGGCTCAGCCTTAAAAATTGGCCAGGAAGTAATACCTGTTATTATTTGCCCTCAGGTCAGCCCTTTCAGCCCAGAAAGAAAGCTTAGTAGGAGATAAAAGTCACTGGATTGGGATTCCAGTGACTGTGGGTGAAGCATTGATTCTGCCACTAATTAACAGAGTGATGCTGGGCATGACCTTACCTCTCTCTGTGCCTCGGTTTCCCCATCTGCCAACTCAGAAGGTGGGATTCATTGAGCCCTTCCATCTCTAACTCTGAAGGATGGTTGATGAGAAGGTTGTATGGCTGCTCCATATAGTTTCTGGATGGTGCCAATCTTCCCAGCTATCCCATACAAAACAGCCAGGAAGAGGTCTGGGAAGAAGTCTCTGGGCTCCTTAAACCAGTGCCTGGGTTAAGAGCACTACTCTGGGGATGCCCAAGCCCAGCTTGAAATTTGGTCCCTACCTCTGTGTATGACTTTGGCAAAGTCCTCCCACCACTTCTCTGGACCTCAGTTCCTTCATCTATAAAATGGGACTTAAAATGGTACCCAGTACCCAGAGTCAGGAATTACGATGCCCAGTGCCTGCACAGTGCTTACCATAGAGAGGAAGGATTTGATGTGCTGTTTTAATAATCATGATTGATGCCAGTTGCCTGTGGACCCCATCTCTGGGCACAGTGCTCATTCTTCGGGCCAGTCTGAGTGCACTGGTGTCCATTCTAAGCATTATTTCTTATGCACTTTATGAGTGTAAGACAGTAAAGCTCTCTTTGAGGCCAGCAACCATCACAGGGAACCACCCAGAGGAGAGTGGGCTGGCCTCTGCATACCTATCGTCGAGATTCCTATGATTCCAGGTCAGCCTGGAGGAGGTGACAGCACTCTGTCCATCCCCTCCCTGCCCTGAAGACCAGCTCTCCAGGACTGGAAAGGACCACAAGCTGCATCTTTTCCAGCCCCTTTACCTGGTATAGGATGCCAGGAGGAAAAGTGGCCTACCCAAGTCTCATGGGATGGTACTAGACTTGGGACTGTAAGTAGTGTGTGTGGTATTGAAGAGAGTGTCTGCCTTTAATTCTTGGCTTCTCACATTACAGGCTGTGTCCTCACTGGACTGGAAAATAATAAACCTTTGCTTCCCACGGTTGTTGCAAAGATTAAATGAGCATACACAAAATATATAGCAAGCCCTCTATAAATAACATTTCTATTACTCATGTCTTTACTCTATATTCTTCCTCCACTGCTTTGCAGCCACACCACACTGGAAACATCCCATATATCAATTTTAGGATATCCTTTCTGCTGTGAAACTGTGTGGGACTAGAAGCATTGGTCTGGGGTGCCAGTCTGGAAACCTGATTGGAACTCTGCCTCTGCCTCTGTGTTGCTCTGTAAACCACCACAGGTCATCTTTCCTCTCTGGCCCTCAGTCTCTTCCTCTGTAAGAGTACTGTCCGATAAGAAAAAGAATGTGAGCCGCATTCTATATATATTGGGTTGGCCAAAAAGTTTGTTTGGGTTTTTCTGTAAGATCATATGGCAAAACTCAAATGAACTTTTTGGCCAACCCAATAATTGGAAATTGTTCAGTAGCCACTTTATGAAAAGTAAAAAGAAGTAGAGAAAAGTAGTTTTAATAATTGATTGCTGTTCAGTCACTAAGTTGTGTCCTACTCTTTGCAACTCCATGGACTGCAGCACACCAGGCTTCCCTGTCCTTCACTATCTCCTGCAGTTTGTTCAGACTCATGTCCATCGAGTCAGTGATACTATCTCACCATCTCATCCTCTGTCACTCCCTTCTCCTTCTGCCTTCAGTCTTTCCCAGCATTAGGATCTTTTCCAATGAGTCAGCTCTTCACATCAGGTAGCCAAAGTATTGGAGTTTCATCTTCAGCATCAGTCCTTCCAGTGAATATTCAGGGTTGCTTTCCTTTAGGGCTGACTGGTTTGATCTCCTTGCTGTCCAAGGGACTCTCAAGAGTCTTCTCCAGCACCACACTTCCGTGTTGTACCTAATGTAGTATATCCAAGAAATAATCATGTCAACGTGTAATCAATACTAGAAAATTATTGAATGAGATATTGTATACCTTTTCTTCTTATTAAGTTTCTGAAATCTGGATGATTCTTGATCTGGGGCAATTTTGGCAATTGTCTGGGATATTTTTGGTTATCAGAACCAAGAGGGGTAGAGGATGGCAGGCTGAGGTATGTGTGTGCAACTGGCATCCAAAGGGCAGAGACTGGGGATGCTGCTAAACTCCCTACAGTACGTAGGACAGCCCCCCCACAACAGAGGGTTATCTGGCCCCAGATGGTAACAGTTCCCGTTTTACACATAAAGCACAGTTCAGGTTAGCTGCTTTCTAAGTTCTAAATAGCCACATGGAGCTGGTGGCTACCGTATTGGACAGTGCAGCTCTATAACATCAAATATTTGGACATGTACTTAAAAAGCCAAATTTTTAGGAATTCGGGTTTTAGTAAATTTGTTTTCCTGCTCCTCCCTGAATAAGTGGCCAAATGAGATGTAGCTGGTTCGCCCATCCCTGGCTGGCTAAGGACAGAGCCCATCTGTCTCTGACTGGTTAGACTCTTCCAAAGCTACCCGCCCTCCCCTGGGAGACTGAGCCTCAGATGGACAGTGAACCCTGTTGTTCTTTTCTGGGGAGACAATGCTGCAGGCCCTGCTACCTACCTGACAGGGCTATTGTGGCTCAGGGAGAAAAGGGCTTTGTCAGGACAGCAGCCGAGGAGCCTGCAGTTCAATGGGGCCCTTCATGTCTGCACTCCCGGGATGTTAGATGCCAGCCTGGGGAGGCTCCACCCCCTCCTAGAACAAACAGGGACCTGGAGGCCCAGAGAGGGTGTAGAAGGCCCTCCAATAGATCCCAGTTCCCTCTACCTCAGCCCTTTGCCCTAAAACATGAAATCCATCTAACTCTGAGAAGCCCTGCCTCAAAGCACAGGGTGAACTCAGTATTGCCCTTAAACTGGGCAAGGGGGCCCCTAACCCATAGTCTGAAATTTAGCAGCTCCACAAATCACAAGCATGTATACAGTTAATGTATTAAAGAGCAGGCATGTATTTGTCTCCCACGATCTAGGCTCAGCTCTGGCATAAGGCAGTGATAACCCAAGATCTTCTCTTGTGACTTAAAAAGCCCAGGCTAAAGCGAAGCACTCCATCTCTCTTGTCCTGTGTCCTTGGAAAAATGCAGTGAGAGTTTGAGGGTTGTACCTTGGCCAGCCTCAGAGATGGACTCTGTTTTATAGCACAGGTGGGATCTGAGTGGCAGAAATGCTTAGCTAAGAGTGTGCGCATGCTCAGGCGTGTCCAACTCTTTGCGACCCCATGGACTGTGGCCCGCCAGGCTCCTCTGTTTTCCAGGATTTTCCATACAAGAATACTGGAGTGGGTTGCCATTTCCTTTTTCCAGGGCATCTTCCCAACCCAGGAATCGAACCTGTGTCTCTTGCATCTCCTACGTTGCCGGGTGTATCCTTTACCACTGCACCATCTGGGAAGCCCAGGTAAGAGCAAAGACAAACTAAATTCTCTTGTCATGTTCTCCCTCGTGGTGGCATAGACTCATTCATTTTTCTGTAACGAAGTACCCAGGAGGGCCAATCTGAAGTTTCCCAGGAGGGCCAATCTGTTTCTGGCTGCTGTGCATT
This sequence comes from Bos indicus, assembly GCF_029378745.1. Taxonomy (NCBI): domain Eukaryota; kingdom Metazoa; phylum Chordata; class Mammalia; order Artiodactyla; family Bovidae; genus Bos; species Bos indicus. Next base: position 68,880,885 of record NC_091766.1, read on the forward strand.
CCAATTCATGCTGGTCTTGAGAAGTACTCACCTCCGTTTGGACCCCACTGCCACATTCCTCCAAGGTTAGGGACAAGCTTGGATGTTAGGGGTAAAGACATATGAACTTGGATCTGTTGCTTCCCTTTCCTTTCTAATCTCTGGACTTCTGCCCTACCTACCCTACCCTAGACCCCATGGTAAAGTTTACAGATAATGAATACACACAGACACACACACACAGACAGAAAGGAGCAGAAAGGGTTGTCTTATTTGACAGGTAAGGAAACAGAACCTTTTGGAGACAAGGTAACTTTTTCAAGTCATTCAGTAAGTTAAGGGAAGCCACATGCTGGAAGAACCCATCCTTTGAGGCCCAGCTAGAAGGCCACCATTAAAGGATGGAGGGTGGTGACTGGGGAGACAGCTCGGGGCGCAGCAACTCTTTTACTCTTGACACCCTCACTTACTAGCTATGGGACCTTGTGGTGTTGGGAGGGGTGTGTTTCTCCGTATTTAAAATATGACTTTTTCTATTCCTATATAAGATGTTATTATGGGAAACTGGTGGCAGGTATGGGAACTCTCTGTAATATTTTTTTAACTTTTCTGTAAATTCAAAATTATTTCATAATCAAAAAATTATACAATTTTCCCTTATCTATACCATGGAGGGTAGCATCCACCTCACAGAAGGCTTCAATAAAACATGCCTGTAAGGCTTTAGTACCTGTTTGGAAGTGAGGACTCAATAAATAACTACTTTAAGAAGCTATTTCCTCCAGGAGGCCAGTGACCTAACAGAACTGACCACAACATGGCAGTCCCATGTCCTCGCTACTTGGGAGCACAAGATTATTTTGGCCTAAAATGCCAGGCTTGGTGTGGCTGCTAGGAGCATGCATTTCATTTGGGCTCTTGCACTTCCTAGCTGGGACCCCAGGGCAAGTTGCTCGATCTCTCTGTGCCTCGATATCCTTTCTTTAAATCATAAAGCTACAAGTAAGGTTGTCACGAGGATTAAATGAACTGGGGACTTTTCAGCACTAACAGCTGTGACTGGCCCATAAGCAAGGACTGCCCACGTGTTTTTATGGTCTAGCTCAGTGTTTCTTGAACTTTTTACTAGACCCCACAGTAACAAATGTACTTTCCCTCACCTCCATTTTTCTTTTTAATGGTGATTTGGAAAGCCCCAGTCTCTGGGGAGTTGATCCCATTTTGTTTCTCCTATTAATGATTTATAAGGTTCTTAGGGGACAGGGAATATTTCTGATTCATTTTGATCTCTAAGTACTTCATTCCCTTCTCTCATTCAGTTTACCAAGTTTCTACCCCTCATTCATTCCACATATATGTATGGACCATTTGTTGAGTATCTACTTTGTGTACCTGTTACCTATTAATGTCCCTGTGCCCATCGTAGGTACGTAGAATGAACGAATAAGGCAGGGAGGCGGGAAGGCAGGCAGAAAGGAAAAAAAAATCAGGGTCCCAGACACCCCTGGCCCGAGAGGGCTCCAGCTGGCAGCAGAGCCCCCTTTTCCACCCCCACATTCCCACTTCCACCTCGGCCAGAAAATTGCTCCCTCTGCAGCCAGGCTGCAGCCCATCAACTGTCATCGGGGACGGAACTGGGTGTCGTCCGGCATCGTGCGGCGGGGCGGCGCCCGGGGGCCGCCCTCTCGCACCCTGTGGTGTGCGGTGGTGATCCCTCGCAGTGTGCCAGGCAGCCTCCGCACCCCAGGAGGGCATGCACCCCTCCGCGGGCAGCTCGAGCGTTGCCCAAGAGGCCGGGTGGCTCCTCCCCGGGGACCCTCCCCCTCTGGGGCGCGTCATTCTCCCCACCCCCGGGTCCCGACCCCAGCGGCTCCTCTCACGCCGGCCACGCTGGGACAGTTCTCAGCCACCTGCTCCGGAGCCGGGGAGCCGGGGAGCCGGGGTGCCGGCAGCCCGTGAGTCGGTGCGAGCGCCCAGAGCCCCATGGAGCTGCCGGCCAGCAACAGCAGCTGCGAGAACGGTGCGTGGAGCCGGCGGGGACCGGCGGGGACCCGGTGCACCCTGCGCTTTGCCTTCCCTTCCTTCGCGCTGCTCCTTTCTTCCGCGTCCTCTCCTACCAGGGGACCCCAAACGGGGCAGGGGGTCCGCACTTGTCACCCCACCTCAATTCTCGGCCCGTCTAAGGAAGGAGCAGGCTTCTGGCTGACTTTCCCCCTCTTTGGACCTAGGGGCCAGGGAGAGGGGGAAGAGCGGGGAGTGGGAGAAGGAGGCGTGGCTTGATTGATTGGAGCTGGTCCATCCAAAGGGTTGAGGGGAGCGTGTTGGGGTTTCTTTTATGTATAGTTGCTTTGGATATTAGTACCTGCCCAGGCCTGTCTCCCTGGGGCTCACCAGAGACAGGGGAGTGGGCACAGAGCCCCACCACCCTCAAACCCATATCCACCTTTTAGGAAAAAGAGGAAAGGAACAACCCAGGAAAGGAAAAGGAAAGATGCTGAGCTAGGCTTTTCACTTGCATTATCCCAACTAATCCTTAACACAGCTCTAGAAGGCAGGTAGATATTACCACCTCTGTCATCATTCCACAGACAGAAATTGAGGCTCTGAAAAGGCCGATGAACTTGCTCAAAGTAATACTGTGGGGATATGGAATATAAAACCAGGGCTCTTGGATTCCAAAAACTGTGCTCACACCACTGTGCTCACCCCATTTTCTGGCATATCTCCATTTTTCTACCTGTCCTGGTATTGCAGCCTATGGAATATCCGTGTTTTTTCTAACTTCTCTTCTCCAGTGAAGCTTTCAAAACAGGCCTGTTGGGTGTTGGCTGTCTTTGGTTTTCTGAACAACAATGCAGTCCATTTTCAGCCTCACCTTCCCCTGGGGATAAATATGTTCCAGTCCTAGCATATTCTAGGGGAGAGGTAGGGATCATCTGGCCCAGCATCCATTGGCCAGCTGCGCATCCTCCTCAGGATTGGGTTCCCTTTGGCCCTCAGCCTTCTCTCCTTTTCTTGCCCCTCTCTGGGAAGACTTGACTTGATGGAGGCACTAAGCTCCATGGGCGCCTCAGGCCCAAACTGCTAAGCCCACCCTTTGGCTCCACCTGCTGGAGGTGTACCTTCAGGAGGGCAGAGGAAGGGCGTGGGGGTGGGCTTGGACTTCCTCTGAGGAGTTGCCTTCCTTGGCCAGCATCCTCCCAGCTCTGGCTCTTTTCCTGAGCTCAGGGAACTCCCAGGACTTGACTCCTGTCCAAGTGGAGGAACAGGAGTGAGCAGTCAGGACAAGTCTGATTAAGGACCCAGATGGTTTCTCATCTCCTCTTCTCTGGATTGTGACACAGGTGTGGGAAAGAGAAGTCTCCCACTGCAAAAGATGCCTGGGTGTCTCTGCTAGGTTCCAGACCCAGTTCTGCCTCCAGGCTTTTGTGAGACTCAAGCAAATCCTTCCCCATCTCAGGGCCTCCGTTTTCCCAGCTGAGAAGAAAGACAGTTAGATGGGCTGCTGCTATTCCATGCTTTCTCTGCTGTGGAAGCAAGGTCAACATCACCCTTCCTTTGTTCCACCAAAATGCCACTCTGTGCTCCAGGTGTGCCAGAGCTAAAGCTGCCTCACCTTTTTGGCTTTGAGGCTCTTCCAGTGCAGGCCCAGAGGTCTAGCTTGGCCCAAGGGGAAGTGCTAGGCCCAGCGTTATATCCTTGGCATGGGAGCTTGGGTCTTTGTGACACACAGTTTGAAAAAGACCTTCTCCACCAAAAGTCACAAACTCAGATGCTTCAAGGGGCCGAGAACAAAACAATGATGACTGAAGAGAGCTGGGTATGGACTCGGGGCAATCGCAAAGATCATGTCCTATCTAGGGACAAAAACCCTGCTGAGCTGTGGCCAGCGGTTGCCTATGGGACCGCATACCCAGCGAGGTAAGCAAAGGCAGCCCTGAAGTGGAGTTTTTGTGGGAAATCTCCTGATTTTTAAATGTTAGTAGTGAGTTCATATTTTAAGATAACCTTCAAGAGGCTGAGTGAAACCCAGCCCCCTTGCCGCCTGCTTTGAGAAGGGTATGTAGTGACTGAGAGCATGGACTTTGGCATTCTATTCACTTGAGAAATAATTCTGGTTTCACTGCTTATCGCCAATGTAGCCCCAGGTTACCGAGCTTGTCAGGGCCCCAGTTTCTTCAGGTAAAACCCTAGACATCATCACTGTGCCATTTCCATGACAAAGATGCTCCTGGAAAGTTCTGGAGCGGTGGGCCCTATGAGTCTCAGCCTGTGTTTTGTATTGATTCCTTGAACTTGGGCAGCTTCATTCTACTGACTAAGGGTCTGCCTCTCATGCCCAGGTTTGTCCTCTTGTCCTTGCTGTTTGGGCCAGAAGAACCAGCAAGAGTGTGCTAGCTGAAGGGCATGAGAACTGATGACTCTTGCAGACTCAGGGACTTAGAAAGAGAGCCTAGACAAAGCCTGTGTGGGATGGCAGGGACCCTGATTCCTCTGAGGCCTGAAGGAGGCCCCAGCCACTGACCATGTGCATCAGAGGTCTTCGAAGTAAGACCTGGGATGGTTGGTTCTCATAGACAAGGATGCTGGTATTTCATCACCTTCAGGCCTCAGAGGGGCTGTGCACTCCAGCCTCGCTCCCTCCTGTTACTTGTAGGGACTCCCTGTTGTGGCTGGAGTTAAGTATATGTAAGTGAAGAAGCCTCTGGAAGGGGAGAATATGTGTGCTCCTGAGCTGTTGGAGGCCTCTGTGCCCGGAGGGTGGGAGATGTTTCCTGTGGAGGCCAGGAGGTTGGATTCAGTGATGCCTGAGAGCTGGGGGGACCCTGTTTGGTGTGTGGGAGCATCTTTCTGGCTTAGTGATGAGGTGCTGGAGCTCTGGAGTTAGACAGCCTGTGTTCTTAGGCAAGGTTCCTGACCTCTCATGGCCTCCATCTCCACAACTATGAAATGGGAATCAAATACAGTGCTTATCTGACATGTGGTTGGAAGGACTTGAGTTCATAAAGTCCCTTGTCTGGAGTAAGCACTCGGTGAACCTTAACTGTTCCTTTTTAGTTTGGAGCCCGGGATGTGGATGGAATGCGGTAGTAGCTGAAGCATGGAGTCTGAAACAGTGGCCAGTCCCAGTGCTTCTAAAGCACGCAGATGTCCCCACCTGACTCTCTCACCATGCTCTTCCCAGGTTCCCTTATCAGCCTGTACTGCTCCTCCCAAAAAGTCCTGTGCCAGATCATCAGTGACCTCCAGCCCGAGGTGCCCAGCAATGTCACCTCCAACAGCTGGCAGGAGAGGTTCAGGAAGAACTACAGCTTCTACGTCGGTCTGGGGCTGGCCATCCTGTCCAGCTTCCTCGTCGGCAGCAGCATCATCCTCAAGAAGAAGGGCCTACAGCGACTGGTGGCCTCGGGCGCCACGCGGGCTGGTAGGCTCCTGAGGGGGCAGGTGTGGATGGGGTGTTAGGTGGCAAGCCCTCAGCCAGCCCTGTGAGCCTCTATTTGTGGGCCCACTGGAGCAGCTTGCGAGCTGGTCCTAGACGGGCACAAAAGGCCTTCTGTCAGTCCCACTGGGAATCTCACCCACCAGCAGGAGACCCTCCTTTATAATCCAGTAGTTCATGAGAACTACATGATCAGTTAATTGGGGTGAAGACAGGGAAAAGTCCCAGGGCCAAGACTACGAAACCCCACGTCTAGTTCTGTTTTTTGTTTTTGGCTGCACCAGGTCTTAGTTGCGGTACTTGGGATCTTTGATCTGAATGCGGGATCTTTAGTTGTGGCATGAGAAGTCTTAGCTATGTCATGTGGGATCTAGTTCCCTGACGAGGGATCAAACACAGGCTCCCTACATTGGGAGCATGGAGTCTTAGCCACTAGACCACCAAAGAAGTCCCCTGGCTTTATTTCTTATTGGTTGTGTCATTGTAGGCAAGGCATAACTTCCATAAAAGATGGGAATATAAAACTTCTGCCCATAACAGTGTCAGGCAGTAATGTGTCCTCACTAACTATCAATCTGAGCTCCTCTATAGGCTACGAAAGAATTACTGAGTCTCTGTCCACTGGGATTTGCTTGTTTGGAAAATAAGATGTGTATCCATGAAACAGTTGTTGAGAAAAGGAATCCTATGTAAAAGAATCTCGCCATTTAATCATCATTCATTATGTCCCTACTGTGTGTTGGGTGCGATGCTAGACCTGGGGACACAATGCCCTTGTGGGTCATTGGGTTGAGTGAGAGAGATAGGCAAGTCAATGAGCAACGGTTCTGTAGCATGTTAAGTGCTATCATGGGGAAAATGGTTTTTCTAGTAGTCATATATGGATGTGAGAGTTGGATCATAAAGAAAGCTGAATCCCAAAGAATCTATGCTTTTGAACTGTGGTGTTGGATAAGACTCTTGAGAGTCCCTTGGACTGCAAGGAGATCAAGCCAGTCAATCCTAAAGGAAATCAGTCCTGAATATTCATTGGAAGGACTGATGCTGAAGCTGAAACTTCAATACTTTGGCCACCTGATGCGAAGAACCTACTCATTGGAAAAGACCCTGATGCTGGGAAAGATTGAAGGCGGGAGGAGAAGGGGACGACAGAGGATGAGGTGGTTGGATGGCATCACTGACTCGATGGACATTAGTTTGAGTTGGTGATGGACAGGGAGGCCTGGCATGCTGCCGTCCACTGGGTTGCAAAGAGTTGGACAAGACTGAGTGGCTCCAAAGGGAGGGTGAAAAAGTGAGTCAGGATGACTCAGAACTCTCCAATTTGGACAACTGAGAAGATGATGGTGCTATTTTCTGAGATAAAGGATTCAGGAGGAGCAGGTTTATAGGAAGATGATGTGTTCAGGTTTGGATGTGTGCAATTTAATGTTCTGCGGGACACTGAGCTTTGGAAGCAGACTCTTTGAGTACCAGCTCTAGCTCCTTGGTTCCTGGTGATGTGATCCTGGGCAAGAAAACTCACTTTTCTGTGTCTCGGCTTCCTCATCTGACAAACTGGGGATAGGAATAGTCCAGGCTAAAGGATTGTTGTGGAGATATGCAGTGTGTTTAGAGAGATACTTGGCACAGACTGAGCACTAGTATTAGTATTACTGTGATCTAAGTGGGAGGGCCTGACACACAGTTGGATACCCAGGACTAGAGTCAGATGTGCTCTAAAAATGGAGAGCTGTGAGATTTGGGGATAAAGTCGGGGTCAGCGGTCATTGCTGCTCTATCTCTACTTCCGGACAAGTGTTCAAAGGCTGGAGACCTCCTAAAGTACCAGAAAACCAGCTGCTTGCACTCAGGAGAGAGCAGGGCGAGTATCATTGATCATTCAGAAAGGCGGCTTTCCTGGAATGAGTTTTTTTCTCCAATCTGCTATTTCAATACCTTCTGAGATTTCAACTCAATAAAATGCTCTCAGAGCTCTTAGCTTTTATGGGAGATTCTGACTCCTTTAAGAACCTGATGAAAGCTAAGGGCTATCTTAGAAAAATGGGCATTTACAAAAAAACCACATTCAAGTTTTAGACAAAACAGTCTAAAACCCATCCTCCTCCTCCTCCTCCTCATCGCTAACCTCCTCCTCCTCCTCATTGCTAACCTTGAGCTAACTATGTGCCAGGCTCTGAGTCCATCATGTGACCAAAGCAGACACAATTCTTGGCTTCATGGAGCTTCCATTTTAGTAGGGGAAATGCCAGAAAAGAAATAGATAAATTCAAATGATAGACAGTAAGTGTCACTAAAGAGAAGAACTGAGTGTGATGAGAGAAAAACCCAAGGGAGGGCATTTAAGGGAAAGCAACGTCAAGTGGAGACCTGTAGAGTAGGTAAAGATACAGGCAAGTATTGTTAAGAAGACTATTCTGAACACGGAAAAACACACACAAAGCCCTTAAGGCCAAAACAAACTCATCATTTTTGAAGAACACAAAGACAGCCGGAGTGGCTGGACTATAGTAAGAAGAGTGGTGGGAGATGCCTTTGGAGAGGTGAGCAGGGTCAGAACTAGGATCAGGCTTGTTAGGAATTCTGGTCTTTATCCTAAGAGTATTTTGAAGCCACTGGCCAGCTCTAAGCTGAGGAGTGACATAATTGTTAAAAACCCCTGGCTACTATGAAAGGAATGGATTATAAAGGGACAGGATTGAGCTGGAGGAGTCCTAGGAGGCGCTTGCCTCCTCCCAGGCCAGAAGTAATAGCGCCTGGGAGTTGGGTGGTGGCAGTGGAGTGGACCCGCGTAGATGCTCTTTGGAGACAGAATGCCCAGGATGGACTGTATTTAGACAATGGAGTAATGGGAGGGTCCAGTGTGGTTCCCTGGTTTCTGGATCAAGCAACTAGATACTCGGAGGTCCCCTTACTGAGTTTCATTTGGCGGGTTATTGTTTTGGTCGCTAAGTTTTGTCAACTCTTTCGCGACTATATGGACTATAGCCCACCTAGCTCCTCTGTCCATGGGATTTCCCAGGCAAGAATATTGGAGTGGGTCACCGTTTACTTCTCCAGGGGATCTTCCCAACCCAAGGATCAAACCTGCATCTCCTTTATCAGGATTCTTTACCATTGAGCAACCTGGGAAGCCCTCATTTGGTGGGTGGGAGCATCTTAAAATCAAGAGTTCCATTTAGGACAGAGTTTGAGATGCCTGTGATAGACCCAAGAGTTGTCGAGTAAGTAACCAGATACACATCAGGGCTCAGGAGAAAGGATCAGGATGCATACATGAACTAGGGACATGAGCGTCCAGATGGAATTTAAAACTGGATAGGATGCACTTGCTCAGGAGAGGGCCCAGAAGGAAGCCTGGAGGATGCACCACAGCTGCTGCATACCGAACCATTGGAGGCTGGGGAGGGAAAGGAGGGAAGGAAAGGTCCCGGGAAAGTGTGGCCAACCTCTAACTTAGTGCCCATTCCTTTCTACAGTGGATGGAGGCTATGGCTACCTGAAGGACTCAATGTGGTGGGCTGGATTTCTCACGAGTAAGTAGGTCCTTTCTCTCTCTCTCTTTTTTTTTTTTGGCTGTACCCAGTCTTAGTTGCCGTACACAGAATCTTCGTTCCCCAAACAGGGGTCAAACCTAGGCTCTCTGCTTTGGGAACTCAACATCTTAGGCACTGGACCACCAGAGAAGTCCCTTGTAAGAGGATTCTTTGCTACTAAGGACACTGCCCTATTGATGATAGAGGCAGAGATGAAAGAAGGAACAGATGTCTCTATTATGCAAAATATGCACCCAAGGCCCAGATTTCTAAGGGGGAAAGCTTGATAGTCTTTGCAGGTAGAACAGTTTACCTGGCCCCTCCGGTTACTTTCTCCATCCACAGTGATGTCTTTCATCCACAAAGCATCTGTCCCCAGAGAGGTTTGTACAGAACTGGTCATGATAAAGGTGTAATTTCTCAACTTCCCCTGAAAGGCAGGGAGCTATGACTGCTGGGCAGAGTCTCCCAGACTCCTACAGGGCACAGCCCAGGACTCCTAACTCAGCCGTCCCATTCCACAGCAGTTATTGAGTCACTTAGGATGTGACTGGTCTGCCACCTAAGGTTTGTCCAAACTTGCACCTTCACACATTTCCTCCCACTTTCCACCACCCTGTCTGGCTTTCAAACCCTAATTCTTTAGGTTGGATGGAGAAGTAGTGAGCTTTCTGTTTATAATCCCCTAAGTCAGGTTTTGATCCCTGTCTCAGCTAGAGTGATCACATTCATCACCTGCTTTCAAAGGGCAGACCCAGGTCATTCTCTATGAGCAGAGAGGCAGGAGTCTGCAAACTGGAAACTCACTTGGGGAGAAGTAGACCCTTTGGGAATGTCTGTCTAACCCCCTGCCTGTCAGTCTACGACTATCCACAACTACTCTGGGAAAGACAGCTCCATGGACCATTTGGTACCTGGAAAATCGATGACTGTGGCTGTTTCTTTATTTGATAATTAACACTTTCTAGTTGTTGTTCAGTCACTAAGTCATGTCTGACTCTGCGACACCAGAGACTACAGCATGCCAGGCTTCTCTGTCCTCACCATCTCCCAGAGTTTGCTCAGATTCATGTCCACTGAGTCAATGATGTCATCCAACTAGCTCATCCTGTTGCTTCCTTCTCCTCTTTGCCCTTAATCTTTTCCAGCAACGCAGTCTTCTCCAATGAGTAGGCTCTTTGCATCAGGTGGCCAAAGTATTGGAGCTTCAGCTTCAGCACCAGTCCTTTCAATGAATATTCAGAGTTGATTTCCTTTAGGATTGACTGGTTTGATCTCCTTGCTGCCCCACTTTTTAGAACTTACTTTAATCATACAGACCAATCATTGGTCTGAGATACCCTTAACCGTGCTTAGGCTAGAAGCCAAGAGACCTCTAGAACAAGAAGGCGCCATATGACCCTGGACTCTAGGCCATCTCCTTATCTTTAAAATGAGAGGATTTGGTCAGGATGGTCTGGGCCTGACCTTTAGATGAGATTCTGCAGGGAGAAAGCGTAAGGATCGGGATTGTGATGAATGCTGGTCTGGGATTCTGTGAACGGGTGAACACCGAATGAAGCTGTCTCCACCCACATTCATTTGGGCTGGAGATGGTGGGTCAGAGCCACTGTGACCTCTTCTCACCCTTCATTTCCTAGTGGCTGCTGGGGAAGTTGCCAACTTCGGGGCCTACGCATTCGCTCCTGCCACAGTCGTCACCCCTCTGGGAGCGCTGAGTATCCTCATTAGGTTAGTCACCTCTCCTGCTCTCTCTGACTCCTTCATGTTTTCAGTTGATGTCGGAAACTGCCATATGGGGTCAATCGCTACTTGCAGTCAGGGACCTGGGTCAGTCCCAGCTCCCGGAAAGAGGCTCTGCACTGGGGATTGCGTGCTGCCCATTGTTCTAGCATCCCTTAGACCGCCTGGGCAGTGAAGGGGCAGGCCAAGCCCCATCCAGGGAAAGGGCTGTCCCTGCCACCAGGCTGAAGGTCTCATGCCAGTGTTTTGGTGCCATAGTAGAAGCAGCACACACATTGAAAGGACAAGCCCTAGATTAACTGTCCTGAGTTCTAACCTTATCTCTGCCACTTTGTAGTTACAGTACACAGCAGGTCACTTAACTACTCTAAGCGTCAATTTCCCATCTCCCAAGTGGGGATGTTCATAAGGCCTGCCTGAAGGCACTGCTTCAAGGCCTCGAGATAATGCACAGAAAGTGCACAGTACAGAATCGGCACTGAAGAATAACCATGGCTAACACGTGTTTAGGGTTTTTGTTGTTGTTCTTGTTTAGTCAGTAAGTCGTGTCCAACTCTTGTGACCTCGTGGATTGTAGCCTGCCAGGTTCCTCTGCCCATGGAATTTTCCAGGCAAGAATACTGGAGTGGGTAGCCTATTCTTTCTCCAGGGATCTTCCCAACCCAGGTATTGAGCCCGAGTCTTCTGCATTGCAGGCAATTCTTTACCAGTGCGCCACCTTTAATCCTCACAGTATCCCTACTAATTAGAAAGGAGGGGAGGCCTGAGACCAAGAGAGGTTAAGCATCTTGGCCAAGGTCACCCAGATCCCTGGAGACTGAGCCAGGATTCCCTCCCAGGCAGTCTAATTTCAGAGTCTGGATGCTTAATCACTAGGCCATGTTTCCTGGAAAATGTTTGATGATTTTAAAGATAACTGCTATTACACATGTGTGCTTCCCATTGCCCTGTTCCTCCCAAGCTACAAGACCCCTCCTCCATGGGGGTCCTGAGTCCCATTTGAAGTTGGCTCTGATTGTTGCCCTAACCATGGAGTCCTGGTAAGTGCCAGCCCACCACACCCATACCTGTAATTTCCTGTTTTGTTTTACCAGCTTGAAGATAATCTTGCAACATCTATAGTCAAAAACCAGATAGAGCCATGACTCACACTGCATAGTTGGCTGATGTGGCTGTGATACCACGATTGCATATCTGGTTAGTTTACACATTCCCATCCTGGGTAGTTAGGAGAGGCAGGGAACCCTTTACTTTGTGACCCCTGCCTTTGCTAAGGCCACCAAATGCTGGTAAAAAGGCATCGTAGGTAAGATGCTTTTGGCAGTTTTAGAGGAGAGATGGGAGACATTTAGAGGAGCTTAGACAATAGTCCCTTCTTTCCTGATCTCTTTAAGCAGGACTCATGAAGCTTACTGGGTGACCTTAGGTCAGCCAACAGATTTTTACCCTAAAATAATGCCACCCTTGTAAAGAAACAGAAGCGCACCCCAGTGATCATACTTGTCTTGTCCCATTTCCCTCCCATCCTACCTCACCTTTGCCAGCTCATTTGGAGGAATGAAAGTCATATCAGCAAAGAACAGCAAGGAACTGGAGGTATTTTGCCCAGAAAAGACTCAAGTCACAATTCTCCTCAGTGAGATGTAGAGGGAAAAACCATAGGCTTTATAATTAGACAGAATTTGAGCTCAAATTCTGGCTTGTCTCTTACCAGTTGTGTGATCTTGCCACCATTTAAGCTTCTATGGGACTCAGTTTTCTCATCTATTAAATGGGCATAAGTATATTTTTTACTTCTCAGAGTTGTAAGACGTTAGCGAGGTAATAAATAGAAAGTTCCTAGCATAATGCCAGTGCAGGAGATGCAAGAGACATAGGTTTGATCCTTGGGCCAGGAAGATCCCCTGGAGTAGAAAATGGCAACCCACTCTAGTATTCTTGCCTGGAAAATTTCATGGACAGAGGAGCCTGGTGGGCTACAGTCCATGGGGTCACAGAGTTGGACACAACTGCCCATGCACACATGCAGTGCATGCTGATAAAGTGCTCAAGACACAGTGCCTGTAATGGTCATGATGGTTGTTTATACTGGCATATACAAATGGAGGAAGGAATGGATTTGTTGTGTATGGTGCAAGGAATAAGATATGGGACAAGTAGAAATTACCACATTTGGGTAATACCTCATAGAATGAACCTACAATGGATTCATCTGCATTGTGAAGGGGTGAGCTGTTTGCCACAAGAGATATACAAGCCAAAGCTGAAAGTGTTTCACATTTGTTTGCAGTGTTACAGAAGATGTGCTCATTGGGTAGGAAGTTAGACAAGAGGGCTCTGAAGGACTCTTCCAACTCTTCTGTTTGGGGATACTCTCCGTCTCTAAAATGAAAGAAATTCACGTGGCTGTTGTCCATTCCTCCAGCCTACACTGTAGCCCTCTCATAAGTAAGTTTCTATTTCAGACATTTTCAAGGGGTCCAGAAAAGCTCCCACGTGGGAAAGCAGTGAGCCCTCGCTCTGCCCTGGCCTTTTTCCAGGATGCTGGGGCCAGCCTGGCTACTCTGAGCCCTTTCTCCTCTTCTGCACACAGTGCCATCTTTTCCTCGTATTTCCTGGGGGAGAGTCTGAACCTCCTGGGGAAGCTGGGCTGTGTGATCTGCGTGGCTGGCAGCACAGTGATGGTGATACACGCCCCCGAGGAAGAGAAGATCAGCACCATCATGGAGATGGCTGCCAAGATGAAAGACACAGGTAGGTTCCAGCTCCCCTTGAGCAGGAAGGTGCTGGGGGTGAACCCTGGGGAGGGGTGACTGGGTTATGACCGTCTCAGGTGCTGCCACCTGGAGGAGGAGGAGGAAGCAAGTTTGGGGAAGAAAACTGATGGGCTGGTACTAAGGCTAGTTTATAGGGTCCCAGTTTGATAGGTATTGATGCTGTTTATTATGTAATGGGTACTGTTCTAAATGCTTTGTTTGTACTGTCTTAGTTCAAATATCATAGACTGGGTGGCTTATAAATAATAGGAATTTTTCACAGTTCTGGAAGCCATCATCAAGTCCTTGTTCAAGCCCTATAGATTTCGTTCATAGACATCACCACCAGGTGTCCTCACCTGGTGGAAGGGGCAGGGGAGCTTTCTGGAGTCCCCTGGGGCACTAATCCCTTCTTGAGGGCTCTACCCTTACGACTTAATCACCTTTGAAACCCTCACCTCCAAATACTGTCACATTAGGGGATTAGGTTTCAATATATGAATGGGAGGGGGCATTCAGTCAATTGAGTATATTATCTCATTTAATCTCACAAAAAAAAGCTCCTATAGGGAAGGTCCTATTATTATTTATATTTTACAAAGAGGAAACTGAGATTTTAGGGGTTTAATGAATAACTTGTACAAGTTATTAAAAAGTTGTGTTGCTGGGACCAGAACCCATGTTTGATTCCAGAGCCTAGATTTCCTTTTTTAACAACACAGATTTATTTCTCTATTTATTTTTACTTATTTTTTATTTGGCCATGCCACAAGACGAGCTTCCCAGGTGGCGCTAGTGGTAAAGAATGTGCTGCCAATGCGGGAGACATAAGAGACCTGCTTTCAATCCCTTGCAAGGGAAGATCCCCTGGAGGAGGGCACGGCAACCCACTCCAGTACTCTTGCCTTGAGAATCCCATGGACAGAGGAGCCCGGTAGAGTCAGAAAGAGTCAGACACAACTGAAGTGACTTAGCATGCATAATATAAAAGGGCTTCCCAGGAGGAACTAGTGGTAAAGAATCTGTCTGCCAATGTAGGAGATGCAAAAGATGTGGGTTTGATCCCTGGGTCAGGAAGATCCCCTGAAGGAGGGCATAGTAACCCACTCCAGTATTCTTGCCTGGAGAATCCCATGGACCAAGGAGCCTGGTGGTCCACAGGGTCGCAGAGTCAGACACAGCTGAAGAGATTTAGTTTCCCAACCAGGGATAAACCCACGCCCCTTGCATTGCAGGTGCAGAGTCTTAACCACTAGACTGCCAGGGAAGTCCTCCGGTGCCCAGATTCTTAATGTGACATCCCGCTGCCATGGGGGGTGGGGAGCTCTAGATGCTGATGGCATCCTCCCAGCTCAGGTCCTTTCTCTCCCTCCCCCTCAAAGGGTACATCGTGTTTGCTGTGTTTCTGCTGGTGTCCTGCCTCATCCTCATCTTTGTCGTCGCCCCACGTTACGGACAAAGGAACATCCTCATCTACATCACCATCTGCTCTGTGATCGGGGCTTTCTCCGTGTCCTCCAGCAAGGGCCTGGGCATCACCATTAGGAACTTCTTCCAGGGGCTGCCGGTTGTACGGCACCCTCTCCCCTACATCCTGTCCCTCATGCTGGCGCTTTCGATCAGCACTCAGGTCAACTTCCTCAATAGGGCACTGGACATCTTCAACACCTCCCTGGTGTTCCCCATCTACTACGTGTTCTTCACCACGACGGTGATGACCTCCTCCATCATCCTCTTCAAGGAGTGGTACAGGATGTCGGCTGTGGACATCGTGGGCACCCTCTCTGGCTTTGTCACCATCATCCTGGGTGTATTCATGCTTCATGCTTTCAAAGACCTGGACATCAGCCGGAGCAGCCTGCCCCACATGCACAAAAACCCACCTGCCACTCCTGCCCCAGAGCCCAGTGTCATTAGACTTGGAGACAAGAATGTCCTGGTGGACAACATGGAACTCTCCAGCACCCCATCACCAGAAGAGAAGCCCAAAGTGTTTATAGCCCATTCGTAAAGCCTGAAGTAGAGAAGTGAGAGGATGAGCCCTGTGGTACAGCCTGACGGCTTGATTTCAGAGCCACCTGGTTACTTCCAACACAACTCGTACCAATGGGCTCTTTTCTTGAGACTTCCATTTATACCTCATCGCTGTTTCCAGGAGAAAAATCCCTACTCAGTGAGCAGTGGTGGTTTCACTTCCTGGAAACACAGCCTCAGTGACCAAACACACTACTTGGTGCCAGCAGGTCCCCTGGACCTCCCTTCCCACTTGTTTCCTGTGTTGTGGGGAAGAAGATCGGATTTGACCCATTGAATGTAGCGCAAGCCAGGAACTTCCCTGAAATGCTGGTCATCAGGAAGTTCCCCTCCTGAGACTGACTCACTGTTCCCGAGTCCAAGGCTGAAGTGCACCTGGCTCCCCAGGGCCCAGAGAGCAACTCGCCATGCCCCCTGTCTGGAACTAATAGACACACAACTCTTGTCAAATGTCTTGTTGCTGTTGCCACCTCATTTTCGGACACGGAAACAAGACCTCAGCTGACCTTCTTACTGTGAAAGCCGCCTGATGTCTCAGGGAAACCCTGCCACCAGCCCCATTCCCAGAGCAGCCAGCCTGGAGCTTAGCATCTGCTTCCATCCTCCTCACCCCCACCCTTCCCTCTGTGCTGTGCTCAGTTGCTTCAGTCATGCCCAACTCTTGCAAGCCCGCTCCTCTGTCCATGGGATTCTCCAGGCAAGAATACTGGAGTGGGTTGCTGTGCCCTCCTCCAGGGGATCTTCCTGACCCAGGCGTTGAACTCACGTCTCTTATGTCTCCTGCATTGGCAGGCAGGCTCTTTACTGTTAGTGCCACCTGGAAAGGCCCCTTCCCTCTCTAGATGCACCCCAAGGAGCTGGTCACAGAGACATTCAGGTGGTTGTCCAAGAACTCGAAACAACACAACCAACCACAACAAAAGGTGCCTCCCAGCCGAGCTCTGCTGGCCAAGCCCAGAGTTTCATTCTGCCTCGCTCTAAGAGAACAGCAGTTCACGACTCTTAAAAGCAGCCTGGTTGTCGAGTAGAATGCACTTTCCTTTTCCTCAAGGAGTAAACCACAATATGATTTGGGGAGATGGGGAGAAGAGTGAGGAGCAGAGTCAGGATTTGTCAGAGAGCAGACACAAGCTCTCTGGAAACCAGAGGCTAACCTGTGTTTACTCTGGTGGCTGACCAAGAACCCAGGCGGCAAAGGTAACCTCTGGGTGTGTGTGTGTGTATTTAAAATGCAGCATGCAGGATCTTAGTTCCCAGACCAGGGATTGAACCCATGCCCCTTGCAGTGGAAGCACGGAGTCTTAACCACTGGACCACAGGGAAGTCCCCTTCGGCAGTGGAAGCTCAAAGTCTTAACCACTGGGCTGCTAGGGAAGTCTCCTCTGGGTAACTTCTGGGCTGAAGCCCTAGAGGCTTGGCCAGTGGGATCAGCTTTGAACTTCAGTGACCAAGTGGGGGTATAAGCTAGGTACCAGGTGTCATTCTGGCCATGGACCAGATTGCCACCAAGTCCCCAGTCCACTGACGAGCTGCCCACCCTGGGAGGCGGTGTGCCACAACTGCTGCACCACCACCTGCTTTGGGGACTGCCTGTGGTCCCCCAACATTTGGCTGGAGGCAGTCAAAAAACCAAGAGCAGCTGGAGAGAGAGAATTAATATCGTTTCCCTTCCTGTCTTCTTTCTAGCAGTGAGAATGTGACAGTCGATTCAAGGATCATTGATACGGAGGTAAGGGAGTCAGTATATGTGTCAAGAAGGAAGCCCTGGCCCTCAGCCCCCCGAGCTGGTGTAGAGCCCCCCTGTGTAACTCCATACCTGTGCCTGTGTTTATGTCCCGGGCCCTCAGTACAGCCAAGCCCAGGCCAAACTCCTGCTGGCCTTAGAGCACCAATGAACAGGCTGGCTTTCTGCACGCACTCCAGCCTCAAAGCCCCAATTTTGAACGACTGTGGATTTCTCTAACTAAAATCAATGCAACCCGTTGGATGTTGAGAATGGCCGTGATCTGAGGGCCCTGAGAGTGTGGTCTGCAGGGTCAGTAATAAAGACCTCTGAGTGTGTTTACTTGATGCTTACATCTCGGCCCTCCTTGGACATGGACTAATTAAACTGGTTCTTCTAGTGCTGGTGGACGGAGCAGTGGGGGGTGGGGGGTAGGGTTGGGGTCGGGGGCCAGGCCAGGCCCCAATCTCTGGAGAGTTGTGGCTATCAAGGAGGTCCTGTCCCTCCAGTGTCTTCTGCAGTCCAGCCTTCACTAGAGAGGGAAAGGTTGTCTGGGGAATACAGTCCGCTAAAGACTTTGCACATCCCTTGTTTTTTTGTTGGTTTGTTTTTACCATCCCTTGTTAATGTCTGAGCCCTTAAGAGGAACCAATCACAATGCTAAGAGCCTCCCATGAATACTTTAAGCCCTCACAAATCCTCAAGGTAGGTCTGTATCACTCATGTCCCGAGTGACCCCAGACCTATTTAAACTAGACCAGCTTTTGTCCAGGTGCCAAGACAAGCAAAGACCCCAGGCTTCTCTGTGGCTCAGGTTCTTCCATGGTGGTCTGACAAGCTGGGTGGATGGTCCCTGTGGGAACTCTTCTGAGGAATCCTCAGGGATGGATCGTATCCAGGCTAGCCAATACAACATGAAAACAAACAAACGAGCTGTCAAACCAGCCAACATTTCAAATGACAATTTAATTAAATACAAACAAGGAAAAAAGGCACCATAGCCCCTTCAAGTATTTTGCATAGATATACAAATATTGTAAACAATTAATAGGTGAATGAGAGAAAAGAGGATCTGTTTTCCGTGAACAATCTCCCAAATAAAAAGAAAATTCACATTGCCCTGGATCCCAGACACATACGTACGTACACACAGTGGGTGGTGAGAGAGGGTGGGTGGCTCTGGGGGCACTTGGTGTGGATTCTACAGATCCTCTCCTTTACCAGGTTCCCTAGGGAGGGGTGGGGCACCATTCCAGTTGGCATAGTCTTGATTTTCTTGGGTGTCCTGCAGAGCTGTTGTACATACATTTAATGCAATCTCTGACTTTAAAACCAGTCTCCAATTTAAAACATGAGAATCTTCTATACCCCCAGCCAAAAAACAAAAACCAAAAACAAATTCTGACATGGGTAAGAGGAGGCTTTGTTCTAAAGGATTACAGCAAGAGATGGAGAGGGGTCATGGCCATAGTGGATGGGGCTATGACATCACTGTAAGATCTACAACGAGACACTATAAGATCTGCAAGGCTCTCAGAGCTGGGACAGAAAGGAGCTTTTCTTCTACAGGGAGAAGTAAGCAAGGCTAAAAAGAACCGAAGGTAAGCAGGCAGTTACCACTGGAGCCCAGTGCCTGGGCTAAAACCCACCGAGACAAGGAGAGCCAGTGCAAGCTCCCTTGAGATCCCTTGAGGTTTACATTTCAGAGATGCCTTCCAGGCTCTTAAGGAAAACAAGTCTAGGGTTGAAAAACTGGTAGGAGGCTAAGTTAGCTTCTAAAAAGATTTACATAGTCTCCATCTGAACAGAAGGCTGGTTAAGTCACTCCACCAAGCCTCAGTTAAGCTCCTTTCCTCCCCATCAGACCCTGAGCATGGACTTGCCCTTGGCCAGAGCCGGCATCAGCCCCTCCCCCAAAGGCTGACCACAAAGTGTGTCCCTGAATGTGGTTCTTTCCAGCCATGCTCACTCCTTCCTATAAAAGGCCTCTTCCTTCTGAGCTGTGAGATGCTTTACAGATCTTGCAGCCACTCAGCTCATCCAAGCAGTCTCCTAAAGCAACTGCCTGGTGCCCCTGACTCAACATTCCCTTCCCCAGTCTTGCAGTAATCCCTGTGAGTAAAGTCCTTCCTTCCCTAAATCCATACTGGGTTTCATCACCTCAAAGCAGCACATGGACACAGGAGGGGAAAAGCGGGCCACAGTAGCCAGTCTTGTCCCCCCGGGCAGCCTCCCTGGCCTTCCAGAATGGTGCCTCCTGCCTCCCTGAACAGAACCAGGAGAGAAACAGTAAATAGAACAGGTTGCCAAAAGTCTTACCAGATTTTAAAAATTCGACCATCTTCCAGTTCACAGTACAATTTTTATCACGTGGAGGTGGTACTAAAATAATGGAAAACAACACACAAGAAAGCAACAACCCAGGTCTCTTTCCGGTTTGGTTCCAGGGAGGGTGGATTTCAGATTCAAGAGGCTCACACCTCACAGCCTTCCACCTCCTGATGTGGGGGAGGAAAGCTGGACGGAACCACAGGATCATTGGTGAGGCATGGGGTTGGGCTTAAGGGTGATTTTGGTGGGGGAAGTGTTTTAGCCTTTCATTTTCTGGGACCCAGCCGTGAGGCCTGGGGCATCTAGAGTAGCATGCTTAAATGGAAGGCTGTCCCCTGACCCCACCAGGAAGTGAGGATGATGGACATTGGGTGTGGGGCGCAACCAGGACCCTTGTCAGCAAGACAGAGGTGTGAATATCACCAACATCACAACTACCTAACTACCTGAGGGAGGAGAACTTCATTTCCTGAGCTCTTTCTAAATGTACCCCAAGAGTCCACCAGGTGCACAGCCCAAATCTCCCACTTGTCTCCAAACCCAGAACATCGATTAAGCACCCATTGTGTATGGAGAGCTAGAATGGGGCCCTGGGCTAGTGGTTGGGGTGAGAACTCAAGCCTCTTCCTTGAACTGAGGTTTTCAAGAGCAAACATCTGTTCATTGCAGGAGGTGGGCAGCCCCCAGATGCCCAGCACCTTTCTGGGGTGGGAGACAGTCCCAGAGAACCTCGCCGGTGACTCTGACAATTGTCCCAGCCTGCAGAGCACCGCACAGCCCCGCTCCCTGTGGGGAGGACAGGACCAGAGGAAAGAGCACAAGGAAGTGGATAAGGAATCATCTCGCTGGTCCCAGCACAGACTCCATCAAGGCTGCTTCTCTAGGGAGCTCTACAGGTATGCTCTCTGCTCAAAGGACAACAGTCCTATCTCGTCGCTGATCAGCCTGGGGATAGATGGGGTTCCCAGGACATCCGCTCCCTTCCCTACACCTGCCGCCATCCCTGAAGACCATGCTCAGATTCAGGGCAGGGAGAGGAAGACCTGCACTCTGCTGAGGTCACAAAACCATGGACAGTAAAGCTAGGTGCTCACAGCCATGGCCCAAGGCCATGCCAGTCATCACTCTCGAGAAACCAGGAAATCCTGGGGCCAACCGTCAGGCAGAACTCTGACCTGCAAGTCACAGCACCAGGTCCCAGGAAGTCGGGACTGCTGGGGAATCGCATTCCACAGGACCACACATTGGGCAGGTCCAAGCAGGGAAAGAAATCAAAAGCACGAGGCACTTGCGAAGTGCAGAAAAGAGAAAACAGAGCAAGCAAGAATCATGGCAAGCAGATGGCGACCTTTGGCTTGACGGCTCAGAGGGGCCCAGGCTATGCTCCCCCTGCTGTCTAAACGCCTACAAATAGTACCTGTCTGAGTCAGAGTGACCCGTGGGAATATGGGTAGGTAGGGGTTTGGGGGTGGTGGGGGGTGGTAAGGAGAAGACTTGATTTGTTCACATGTGACCACTGAGCCAGGAGTTATGACCTTGACCAAGCCCTGGGCAGTGGGAGGGACCCCTCGATCCCAGAGCTAAAAGGGAGGCTAAGTGCCCACCTCCAGCCAGCCTGGAACCATGGAGGAAGACAGAAGCAATAGAAAGCTCTCACGTGTACCCAGATGTGGATGGATGGCTTCTCCAAGCTGAGTCCTGGCTTGAAGGTCGAAACCAGCTTCCCAGCTGGGCTCCAGCTCGGACCACTGGCACCAGATGGACTGGCACCTCTTGGGGGACGGCCCAGCTGGAGGGTGGATGGGGGAGAAGCAGCCATTCGTCCTCCTCTGCTTTCCTGTTCCTACCTGGGGCTGGATATTGCACAAAACAACACTTGGATGCCATGGGGTAGTAGTCACTCTGGGCCCCTGAGGAGGCCGAGGAGGCACTGAGTCGAGAAGGAGATTTTCAGAGATGCGCTGGTTACAGGAGGAGGGGAGCTGGGGAGGAGGAGCTCGGAGGCGGCCAGACATGCTTTTTCCAGAGCCCATGGCTAACGGCTCCTCCGTGGTATTCAAAGTCCTCAAGGGAAGGGAGAAGCCCCTTTAGACGAGTCTAGATTTTCGAGCTAGTCATCCCCACAGCCCTCTGTGATCTGTATTCAGGAAACTGAGGGAAAACAAGAGAGGAGGGAGAGAAACGTCAGATCCGTGCGGATTAATGGAATCATGGGGCACTGTCCTCTTGCTTGTGTCAGGTGAGCAGACGAGACAGACAGCTGGGAAAGACGGTTTCTACAGAAGTCTATCCACGTGTCTTCTTGTCCATCAGCTCTCCAGTGAGAGGCATCGTGGCGCCCCCCACCCCGCTCCTGACCCCAGCTGATCAGCTATCCCTACTCCTCCCTCTCAACAAAGCTGTGCCTCAGTCTGCAGAGTTTGCAGGACCTCGTGGGAACACAGGGCAGTCAGCCAGCTTCCTCACTGTCTCCTGTCTGCCCCGACCCCAGGACTGGCCACACAGAATACGTCAGCTTCAAGGAAGATATATTAGGAAAGGCCATTGTGCACAGCCTACCAAAGGCTGGCAGTTAATGACAATTAACTGCCTTGACCTTCACAGCAACCTGGGGTGGGGGTGGGGGTGGGGGTTGTCTACTGCTGCTTCCTAAAACCTCTTTCAAGATAAGGCATTGGAGACTTGGCAAAACTAATACAATTATATAAAGTTTAAAAATAAAATAAAATTTTAAAAAAATTAAAAAAATAAAAACAAATAAAAACAAACAAACAACAAAAAAGATAAGGCATCGGAGACTCAAGAGTGACTTGCTCAGGGCCACTCAGCTCATCAGCTGCAGAGCTAGTCTGAAGGTACCAGAGCTCAGCCTCCTTAACATCAGCTTTCATGTGGAACTAAAACACCTCTATCACTAGGGGGTGATATCACCAATTTAAGGGACAGTCATTTAGGCTAAGCTTTTTGTCCTTGGCTTTTGTTCTGGAAGTTCAGCCTTACCCAAGAAGCATGAACTGGTCTGTTTTCTCAGCCGTATTTTTGCCCCCTGGATCCCTCTGCTCTCAGCTTTTACCTCAAGGGTTTCTGAAGACTCACCTTTGGGGCAGGTGCCACCAGGGGCCGGGTCTGAGGAGGGCCGGAGGGAGGGGGCCGCAGGATGGAGGCGCCGCTCGGCCTAGGGAGGTTCTTGCGGCCTGGCACTGGGTTAGCCGGGAGCGCCTTCTGCGGCGGCCGAGGCCTGGAGACATCCTGTGGAGAAAGCCACAAGCCTCATTCAAAGGCCAGAAGCGCCTGTTCAAGAGAAAACGTCCTCAGTATGTTACAGGCCAAAAGCAGATGAGAAGAGGGATATACCATTTAAAAAGAATGGTCCCATTTATAAAAACAGATTGTGTGCGTACATGTTTACCTGCTCAGGAAAAAAAGCCTTTTTGGAGAGCAAGTTGGCAGTATCTATTAAAATCAGAAATCATACTCAATTTAGAAGTGATCATTCTCTGACCTAAATACATGATTCCACTTCCTGTTACCCATTTTAGAGAACTATTTGCACAGGGCCACAGAAATGAAACTGCAAGGATGTTCCTCGAAGCACTGTTTATGACAGCAAAAGAAATTAGAAATAATTAAAATTTTCATCAACAAATTACTAAAATTACACAGTGACATATGACATGGCATTTTAAAGGAATGAAGTAGGCTGATAAGTGCTGAGGTGGAAAGATGACCAAGAGGAACGGCAAGGTGGTACAAGCTGCAGAGGGTAGTTTAGAGGAACAAGTCACCCCCCTCAGTCCCCTACCAATGTAAATCCAAAGGTACAGGGGGAGTCAGAAAGGATGAAGACCAAACTGGTAACAGGTCAGAGGTTAAGAGTGGGCTGTGCATGGTGAGAGGGGTCATCCAAGTGAACATTCAATTTTTTTTTAACAAGAGTATACATATGTATATTACCTGTGCAAAGAAAATTTTTAAAAAGAAGAAATCATATTTTCCATATTGGTTGTCTGTGGGTGGCACAATTCTGTCCTTTGTACTTTCACATTACCTTCATGTTTTACTACCTTCTCAATAAGGCCTTCCCTAATGGCCTTATTTTGGAGAAGGCAATGGCACCCCACTCCAGTACTCTTGCCTGGAGAATCCCATGGACGGAGGAGCCTGGTGGGCTGCAGACCATGGGGTCTCGGAGAGTCGGACACGACTGAGCGACTTCACTTTCACTTTTCCCTTTCATGCATTGGAGAAGGAAATGGCAACCCACTCCAGTGTTCTTGCATGGAGAATCCCAGGGACGGGGGAGCCTGGTGGGCCGCCGTCTATGGGGTCGAACAGAGTCGGACACGACTGAAGCGACTTAGCAACAGCAGTAGCAACGGCCTTATTTAAAATTATAACACTCTGCAAAACACAACCATACACAATCTACGGGATGCAGCAAAAGCAGTCCTAAGAGAGAAGTTCATAGTGATACAGGCCATCCTCAGAAAACAAGAAAACTCTCAAACAACCTAGCCTACCATCTAAAAGAATTAGAAAAAGCAGTTTGGTTTAAACAAACAAAACAAACAAAACTTAAAGTCAATTTATGGAAGGAAATAATAAAGATCGGAGAGGAAACAAATAACAGAGATTAAAAAACAATAGAAAACAATCAATAAAACCAAGAGCTGGTTTTCTGAAAGGATAAACAAAATCAATAAACCTCTGGTCAGACTCACCAAGAAGAAAAGACAGAGGACCCAAATAAAACAAGAAATGAAAGAGGAGAAACAACCACAGACACTGAAGAAATACAAAAAAAAAAAATCATAAGAGAAAACTCTGAACAATTTTATACCAATAAATTGGACAACCTAGAAGAAATGAACAAGTTTCTAGAAACATACAGCCCTCCAAAACTGAATCAGGAAGAACTAGATACTTTGAACAGATTAATTACTAGAAGTGTGACACAACCTATAATAAAAAAAACAACTCCCTGCAAACAAAAGTCTAGGACCAGTGGCTTTACTGGAGAATTCTACCAAACATACAAAGAACTTACACAAATCCTTCTCAAACAACTCCAGAAGATTAAAGAGAAGAGAACACTCCCTAAGTCATTCTATGAAGCCACCATCACTCTGATAGCAACACCAGACAAAAATCATCAAAAAAGGAAATTACAGGCCAATATCTTTGATGAATGTAGATGCAAGAGCCCTTAACAAAATATTAACAGACTGAATCCAACACATAAAAAAGATCATACATCATGACCAAACCGAATTCATCCCAGGGTCACAACAAGAGTTCAACATATGCAAATCAATTAATGTGATACACCACATCAAGAAAAGACAAAAACCATTGACTGTCTCAATAGATGAAGAAAAAGCATTTGATAAAATTCAACACTCATTCATAACAGAAACTCATCAAAGTGGGTATAGAGGGAACATATCTCAGCATAATAAAAGGTATTTATGACAAACCCACAGCCAACATAATACTTGACAGTGAAAAGCTGAAAGCCTTCCCAACTACAATCCCGAACAAGGATGCCCACCCTCACCACTTGTATTCAACATAGCATTGGAAGTCCTAGCCACAGTAGTCAAGATCAGAAAAAGAAATACAAGGTATCCAATTGGAAAAGAAGAGGTAAAGTGGTCATTATATGCAGATGACATGATACTATATATAGAAAAGTCTAAAGACTCAAACTACAACAGCTGGGATGTTCAGTGGTTAAGACTCTGTGCTTCCACTGCAGGGAGTGCAGGCTCAGTTGCTGGTTGGGGAACGACATGCCCCATGGGGCAGCCAAATTTTTTTTAGATAATAAAAATAAAAGGGAATAAGATTGAAAAACCTGCAGCACCCCCTCATTCAGCATTCCCAGACCCCTTTATCCTAATCTACTTTTTCTTTCTTGGTATATATCACCCCATTCCACCACTGTATACTCCCTTATTTTTTATTTTCTCTCTCTGTTCCCCAATAGACCAGAAAGAGGACCAGAGGTCCTTTTCTGTCCGATTCAGGGATACAGCTCAAGCTTCCTGAACAGGGACTCATATACAGTGAGCACTCAACATCCATTTCAGTTCAGTTCAGTCACTCAGTTAGTTGAAAAAAATAAAACTCTGCACTAGTCAGAAAAGTTTAAATAACTGTATTTCTTCTGTGATCAAAAAACAAATTTTAAGGGGCAAAGACTGGACCATGCCACCACCCACAGATCCCCAGGCTGGTACAAGAGAAGCTGATTCCACAAGTGAGGGTTTCAGGGCCTGCTGACCTGGATGGTTCCCCTTCTTGTGGAGGTCATGAGCAAGCATAAAAATGGCTAAATGGCAAGCATGGGGAGAGGGTGGGAGTAAATCAGAGATTTTCTGCAAGAAGCTTTTCAGTCAGCAGAAAACTGGGAGCAGAAATGAGTAAAAGCAGCAGATTCTTGGGACCAAAAAATCACGCTGACCCGCTCCATTCCTTCCCCTAAGGACCCAGAGATCCCACACCCTTCCAGGCCAGACAGCTGCCAAACCAGAGTGGCTCCTGGAGGCCAGGACAGAGACATTCTGGCGGAAGCAACAGCTGGGTGCAGATGTCAGGATGCAGTGGGGAAATGCTGTGCTCTCTTGGCTGCTTGCTGTGCAGAATGAACACTTTGTGTGTGTTTGTGTGTATGTGTGTGTGTGCGCGCGTGCATGCATGCTAACAGAGGTGATCTGGGCAGGAACCTCATCAGCATGGCAACACTGGGCATCCCCGAGCAGGGTTGTGCCACTGGCCACGTCTGCTTCAACCCAGCTCGGCTCTACCGGAGGCCTCACCCAACACTTTTTCTGGGGTGGAAACAGTCCCTGAACTGCTCTGGCCCTATGCTCCCATCCTCAGCAGCAGCACCCCTGTCAGTCAAGCTGCACAAACCAAACCAGACACTGGGCAGCTGTGCAGGCGGGGATCATCCCCTCCCAACCCTCAGCAGTAACTGTTCCCCAAGTCCTGTCTATTTTCTTTTCTATACACCCCTCATGGGCTTCACCCTGTCAATGCTACCATCGCCTCTCCCCCAGACACAGTTTAAACCTTGTAACTGATAATGTCTGTGCATTCAGCCTCATCCCCCTCTGATCAAATGCCACCATAGTAGGCCTTTCATTTTTTAAAATGACTTTTTAATTAAAGTGTAATATACATAAAAAACATTAGTCATAAATATACAACCAAATGAATTATCAGAATGAACACACTAACGTAATCCTCACCCAGGTTTAAAAAAAAAAAAAAGGAAGATTAATAGCCCCAGAAACATCTCTGGGCCCTCTCTTAGGCACTGTGTCTCCCTCTTCCCTAAATGTAGCACAAACAGAGATCCCAAACCAAATCTGATCACATCACCCACATCCCACCACTGCCCCCCTGTTCCCACTGAATGCAAATCCAATTTGTAATCCAGGCCCATGGCACAGTCTGGCCTCTCCTGGCTCTCCAGCTTCTTATCATAGCTCCTTGGGCCCCAGGCAAAGGGGCTCTAAAGCTCCTTCCATCTGGGGGCTCTCTTCATCACAAAGCTTCCCCACCAACAGGTCCCTGGTCCAAGAACCTCTCCTGCCCCTCACAGCCTGCTAACTCCTGCTCACCCCTCAGGTTTCAGCTCCAATGTCACCTCCTCAGGGACGCTTTCCCAGATTTCCAGACTAGATCAAGTCCCCGATAACTCTCTTTGTAAGCAAGCTGAACCTCTCCTTCATAGCACTTACCACTTCTGTAACTACACACATACCAGTGTCTTCCCCAGCAGGCTGTGAGCTCCAGGAGGCAGAAATGGCTTCTGCTTTGCTCACCAGTGCCAGGTACAAAGCAAAAGTTCACACACATGTGCAGAGAGAGCAGAAGAGGTTACAAAGCTTTGCCTACCACCTCTCAAGAGTGGTCCAGTCACCAGGCTAGGAGGTTGTGGAGCTGAGACCTGAGAGTGTGGATGCCCCCAGAGCCGACCCAGGGCCTGACACACAGGGTGGCGGAGGGTCTGGAGTCAGCCCTAGGTGCAAGTCCTGGCTACTCTACTTACAAACTGCCCCCTTGGCCTGGCCCCTTCAACCCTGTGAGACAGCTCCCCCAAACAGAAACTGAGGGCAGCAGAGACTCAGTACTCAGATGGGTCCCAGGAAGGGCGTCTGCCCAGACTGAATCCCTGCCGCCTGCCCTCAGCACTGTTGAGAAATCCCTGTTTGGGCCTGAAGCCATGCTTGGGGTGTATATTTTGGGGTACTTGCCACTGGTGGAGGGGCCTTCTGGGCTCTGGATTCCTGCCAGCAGCCTCCAGGGCAATGCAGCTGGAGTCCACTACCCAGCCCCTCCCCCAACCTATTGCTCAGCACCTTGGGCTCAGGCTGAAGCCATCTCCATTCAACAAGCCTGCAGTGCAAGATTTTCTGGAACACTGGTCTCATGGACTGCTCCCTCCCTCCCTCCTCCTCTGTTCCCCCCTCACACCCTCGTCTGCGCACGGTTGCTTTCTCCCCCCTTATTCCCTTTTTCTCTCCTTCTGTGGCCTTCAAAACTCACATGTGGCCACTCTAAACCCCAGTGTCTCAGAATGTGAGTGTATCTGGAGACATGGCCTTTAAAGAGGTGATTATGTTGAAATGAGGCCGTTAGAGTGGGCCCTAATCCAATCTGACTGTCCCTGTGGACACACAGAGACGTCGGGGCACACACGCACAAAGGAAAGACCACACGAGGACACAGGAGAATGCAGTCACCTGCAAGTCAAGGCGAGCTGCCGCAGAAAAAACAAACCTGCTGGACTTCCAGCCTCCAAAACCGTCAGGAAGTAAGTAGTTTCTCTGTGGTTTCGGCACCACCCCACCCCCAGACTGTGGTGTCAGTTACAGTTGCCCAAGGAGCCTAACATTCTCCCTGTCCTCTGCTCTCCTCTCTCTTGCCTCTTCTCTCCCTGTCAGTCTTTCTTTTCTCTTTCTGTATGCAATTTTCTATCCCACTCCTGCCCCAGATGAGGAAAACAGGAGAGCAGCAGTTTTGCAGGGCTTCCCAGGTGGCGCAGGAGTAAAGAATCTGCCTGCCAAACTCAGGAGATGCAGGTTTGATCCCTGAGCTGGGAAGATCCCCCTGGAGAAGGAAATGGCAACCCGATCCAGTGTTCTTGCCTAGGAAATTCCATGGACGGAGGAGCCTGATGGATTATAGTCCACGGGGTCACAGAGTCGAACATGACTGAGCACTGGAGCACGCACTGCAGCAGCTTTGCATCATCAGAGAACCAAACCTGTTGCTCCTGGCTCTGCTGAACCATGACACTGCCACGTCCCAGAGACCCCAGGACCTAGAGCCAACAGTCCTTAGGGGCAGGGACAGCCTGGGCCCCCTGGACCATGCCCAAGAACAACAGTCCCAGGAGGAAAATGGGCAAGTCCCCTACCCCAACTGAGGGTAAAACACAGGTGGTTCCGGAAGGCACCACGCCTGGCCACCACCCAACATCTGTGTCTGTGCTGTAGGAACTCCTGCCGGAAGGTACAGCTGGAGCCAGCAGAGCACAGACACGCCGGGTAAACAGACTGTCGGGCAGGATGGCTCTGCTTCTAAAGAACACCGGTGATTCGGGGATAGCCCAGACCCTGCCCACCCCTCCCAGAGGCCGGGCCCCTTGACCTGCCCCCCAGATGAGCAAAGCATCACCCTACATCCCTCAGGAAGACCTCCCGACTAGTGCAAGGTACTGATTGGCACAACATGGTGGAATAAGTACTATGATGAGAGAAATGCAGGGACACCAAACTTGGGCTTGGGGGTCAGAGAAGGCTTTTTGGAGGAAGCAGCATTTAACAGGAGACCTAAGAATGAACACGAGATGTTGGTGCAAAGGGAAGAAAGTGTATGTGGCAGAGGAAACAGCATTTGTAAAGGCCCAGCAGAGAGGAAAAGACCACGGGGAACTGAAACACTGACTGAACATGCACATTTCGGGTGGAAGATGGGCGCCGGCTTGTCAGGAAGACGCCAGCCAGGGCGGAAGTGCTCTGTAGCATATTTCCCCATCTCGTCACCTCACATTCTGTGTGCCCAGTATGGACCAGAATGCAGCAAGGGCAGCCAGCCCAGGACTCAGCAAGCTCTCTCTTCCCAGCCTCCATCATTCCTCATTCCTCATGGCTGATGGCCTGACAAGTGATGCTCCTGATCCAGGGTTGCTGAGAAGCCACTTACCTGGGAGAGGACGCACTTAGGGGCGGGGGGCACTGGCCGGCTTGGGGGTGGTCCCCTGGATGATTCTTTCCTCTCTACTGATGGTCTGGGCCCTGGGGAGTTTCTAGCAGCCTTGCTGAGGTGTGCTGGCGATGGCGCAGGTGGTGACACGCTATGCAGGTAGTCTGGAGGGGGCCGGGGAGGAGGCTGGGAGGGCTTCCGCAGGGTTTCAGGAGTGTTGGTCACCTGTATGCATAAGACGAGGAACGTCTGAGATACAGGAACCCTTAATGCACTTAAAAACTTGAGGGTGGCCTTGGGTGTCCCATTGGCACGAACAAAGACCTCGGATCCCAGAGGTCAAATGCAACTTTTAAAGTCATGAGGGGATGGTAGAACCAGCTGACCATCTCTCAGGCCAAGAAAGTATCGTTTATTACGAATCCCAAGGGGCCCACAAAGGTGCTTATGGGAAAATCTAGCACAGTCCTAAGAGAGAAGGTCAAAGTAGCAATGTTCATGGTGCAAAGCTCTTACCTTTCGCCTGCCCTGGGGTGTCTGCAACTTGAACGTTGGGTTGGCGTGGCCTGTTCCACTGTTCTGAGACACCCTGAAGGGACAACTAGTAACAAGGAAGGAGAAGCACAGGTTGTTCATTGAAGGTTACTGCCTGAGTTCGCTCTGACCCAGGTGTGGCCAGCCAGCAGCTCAGTCATCCCTGAATCTGCTCTAGCGGAAGTGGGATTGGCCCTCCTGAAGCCCAGCTCCCTCGGCACGGAGACGGTGGCCAGTGGAAAACTCCCAAGGAAAGAGAGTTGGCCTCATATACAGCACAGTGTGCCTCAGTATCTTTTCGTCACCCTTTTTAAGACCTTTCTCCCCCAAGAAGACAAGGATGTTACCAGCCATCAACCAATCTCCCTCAGGCATCATTCCAGGAGGACCTGGGATTTAAAAATCTCCTCTGGGAAAATTATGATTTATAACAGAGGACTTGGAGACTATACATCTTCAATACCCACAGGAATGAATTACTTAGGACAAAAATTACTCTCTGTAGACTGACTTGAGATAGTTTTCCTCTATTGCCTCACTTTCTGAGCTCTAAGATGCGGAGGAAATCCATTAGATACAGGATAGACTTCATTTCACATTCCAGCTTGAATTGGTTGGGGGCATTCTGCTGAGAAGGCTTCTGAAGTGATGACCAGGCTCAATCAAGCTTGCTTACAATAAAAATCAAGTAGTAATGTTTGCCGTGGTCATGGATCGTAGCAGAAGGGGAGAGGGTGACGTGCACTGGGCATCTGCCTTCCAACTAAATGAGACCCACCACCACCACCTTCTTCTTCTAAAACCAGGCACTGCTTTCAGAAAGCTGTGACCCCCAAGTAGACCTCAAATCCTTCACGGCACCCCGTCATACCTGAACTGTTGCCTCAGCTTGGAAGGGAGGGCTAAGGACTTGAGGTAGCCCAGTTTGTTGTTCTGTTTACAGCAGCGATACATCATGATCAGGGCCACCAGCACAAAGATGGCTGAAAACACTCCGGCGACCACAGGACCAGCGCCTTCCAGAAACAGAACCCAAGCGGCAGATTTAGAAGCAGTTGGCTTCAGTAGTGGATTTCAAATAATATGTTCCAGATACTCTTCAGATCCTTGATTTTCATTTACCTTGTATTACTTATTTTAACTTAAAAACTATAACAAAAAAACACATACTATGTCCCACTGGGAAGTCACTAATATTACTAGCTTCAATAATCAGGTCAACTTGCTTGGCAGGGACTTCACAGTAAAGTTTCTCCAGCTACTTCTGCTTAATTGAAAAGCATTCCTTTTCATATAAGGCAAGGAGCTCTATTATTCCAGCTCTATTATTATTTACCACTTGTTTTCTGCCTAAATCATGATTTTCCTGGACACAAAGCAACCACAAAACACTGAGACATATAGATTGATCTAAGATTAGAAGCATAATCCACAATTTCACATTTGGTTTCACCAAATTCGCCTCAATGTTCTCATGAATTATAAATCTAAATGTACAAAATATATATAGACCAGTGACACACTACTTTTAACTGCTTTATATAGAGGTTTCTTCCTTGAAAGATTTTGCTCAAAAAAAAAAAAAATTTTTGCTATTATTTTTTTAAAGTTTGGAAACCAAAGAGCTAGAATCCCTGAAATACACTTCTGAATTTCCAGCTCCTCATTTTAAGCTTTGTCCATCAAAGGGCATCTGAGTCACTATAATGTGCCCTAGGTCCATGATTAATTTTAAGTGGTTGAGAAGGGGTAGTTGCTACCACTGACCCCCAGATAGAATGGATTATTCAATAACCTGTGGTCTGTCTTAATCTCTCTGTAAGCAGGAACAGGCTCCTCAACAGAAGGGACAGAGACAGAGGAAGAGCAACCAGCTGGACCCCACACCAGGCTGCTAGCCTGGGCCACTCCTCCCACTCAGCCCCTCTTGTTCCCTCATCTATAAAAATCAGGATGACAGTGCTGACTTATTATTCCTCTGCATTATGCCATCCATCCCTCCTCACAAAGGTGGGCAGGAGCCACGCAGGCCGGCCACTCACTCTCAGGAGGCATGGGCCCGCTGTCGATGCTGCCCCCTTGGCCTGGCGTGTTGCAGAAGGGTGGGGCCCAGCCCCGGAAGCAGTGGCAGTTCTGGTTGTTGTTGCAGACCTGGAGCAAGGGCAGGGCAGGGAAGAGATGTCAGCACCCTAGAGAGCTCTGGCTTCCCACAGTGCCTGCCCCTATGGACATCATCGCAGAGGAGCCCCAGAACCTCCAGCATACGTACCCCGTGGCCGTTGCACTTCTTCGCACAGCCTTCCATTTCAAAGAACGAGGTGTTCCTGCACTGCCCCTCAAAGCAAATCTGTAATGAGAAGAAACCGGTCAGTACAACAGAAGGGACACTGGTTGGCGATTAGGAGACTGAGGTTTTGCTTTCAGAACATATGGGACTCAAAAAGGCAGCCTGCTTCAGGTTATTATAGTGATAAAAACAACCTAAAAATTCAAGGACAGGATGACAACTAACTAAGTTCTGCTATTTCTCTTGCGATGAGGGAGAAAACAACAAATATTACATTCTAAGAAAATATAATAATATAATGTGTGTGCGTGCTCAGTTGCTAAGTTGTGTCCGACTCTTTACAACTCCATGGACTGTAGCCCACCAGGCTCGTCTGTCCATGGGATTCTCCAGGCAAGCACACTGGACTTGGTTACCATTTCCTTCTCCAGGGGATTTCCCTGACCCATGGATTGAACCCGAGTCTCCTGAATCTCCTGGCACTGGCAAGCAGATTATTTACCACCGTGCCACACCTGGGAAGCCCATATAAGAAATATGTGTGATTTCATTCTATATTACTATTGGTTCTATGTTACTTAATTGCATATTAATATGTACTAATTTAAACATTATACTTAAAAATAATGACCATGGTGATAGCTGTTTACTTTGTGCCGGTACTACACCTAGTGCTTCAGATGTGTTTTACAGTGTTACTCTCAGAGTTAACTCTCAGATAGCCGCCCAGGCTTCCCGGACTCCTAGTTTAGACCATTTCATAATTCATATGATAATTAATGATGAGGACAAAAGAGATATAATAGACAATCCTTCTAAACAGTTTACAGGGATTATCTCATTTAATCCACACGACAATTCTACGGGGTGGGTCTTGCTCTTAATAATATGCTCTATAAAGAATGTAAGCCACAGGGCTAAAGAGGTTGGGGAAGCTGGGATTTGAACCCAGGCATCCTCCCCCAGACTCCCACTTCAATCACTACCCTCTGCAACCCAGAGGCTAAGTGAGGCTGGAGGAAGGAACTTACGTGGTTATGGCCACACTTGGTCCCGGTCATCACCAGGCCGGGGTCCAGCATGTCACCCTCCTCCTCGGGACCTCGATAGACGTGGGTGCCCCGACATCGGATCTGCCTTCCATTTATCACGATGACGGTGTCGATGGGCACTGCATTAGACTCCAGGGGTCGGGCCTCGGAACTCTGACACTGGATCTTGCCACATTTGGCATCTCTGAGCCCAAGAGAGGAGGAGGGAAGGAGATGGAATCAGAGACAGGGAAGAGCTGGGACACCAAAGAGCTTCAGTCTTTCTCGACTGGGACAGCAGGTTTGTATGGGGGAGAGGCAAAAGGCAATGAGTGTGCTGTAGGGACTCAGCCAGAATTCCTCTGTGTGGTCTTAGACTAAGGATAGGATGCTATATCTTTATTCCCAAGTAGATATAGCCAGAGGGCTGGCCTTGGGAAGTCCCCTTTACCGAAAGAACAACTGCCTGACCTGAGCAACCTAACCCCTTATGCTCTTTGTACCCCCAAGCACCCTGGTGTTGCAGCCAGAAGAAGCCTGGTGTCATCCCTGACCTCCCTCCTCCATCCTATATACCAACCCAAGTTCACACCACCATCCTCTCTCACCTGGACACCAGGAAACTGGTCTCCCTGCTCCAGACTTGCCCTACAAGGGCCTAATTTCCAAACTGCTCTCAAGCCAAAGTCCAAACTCCCCTAGCCATATACTCAAGGTTTCTCATGATGTGGTCCCTGCTCAACTAGCCAGGCTCATTTCTCAGTAGCGCACCCCGTACCCCCACCCCGCTGCACCCCAACATTATACTTTAACTATATCAAGTTGCTATCAATTCTTCCTACCACCAGCTTTTCTCTATTCATTTCTCTGCCTGGGACACTCTACCATGTACCAGCACCATTCCTCATCCTGTTCAAATAGATACTTTCTCCAGATCGCAGCTTAAGCATAACTTCCTCTGGGAAACCACTTCAGCCCACTACGGTGGGTTGGGTGGCTCCCACCATGTTTCCATTATTACACTATCCTCTTAAGTTCCATGTACTCAGCCCAGTGTCTGGCACATGGTAAATCCACAATAGATAGTGGATGGGTGGGTAGGTGGATGGATGGTTGAAATGAATGAATGACTGGGTGAATGACAGGCTATTCAGATGAGGGTATAATTAGTACCCTGCGGAAATGACCCAAGAGGGCTGATGGGCTGCCCTAGTATAAGAAGGTCCCAAAAGGAAATGTGACCAGCCTTCTAGGAAGCATTGCATCCACACCCTCCCTCTGACTTCCTTAGGGCTGAATGGTGCATTGTCAAAAGGGCCTGGAAGAGATTACTGAAGGGCCCACTCTAGGGCCAGCCAAGCGGATGAGTGGGTGGGAGTGACGAAAGAGCAGGACTTGCTTTGGCATCCTCATCTCATGGGGTCTGCCTTATGGTCATCACCTCATGTTGCACTTCTTGTGTTTCCCATTCATGTCCTTCCCACAGTTTCCAAAGGTGTCCCCTGCCACATTCACCTTCTCGAAGCAGAGATCAGGAGCAGGCCGGGCTCCTGGGTGGGCAAGAAACATTTATCAGCACACTAGCCAACTTTAGTAGAAGTCAGAAGCCCCCAAAGGACAGAGCTAGCCCCTGGCAAAATCAGGAAGTAAGGAAGTTTTATGGAAGGGAATATTCAGCCTTATCTTTATCCCTATCTGTTGGTCCACCCCCACCTTCTCAAGACCTACTCATAAAAAAAGGTTTTATATCAGTTCTTTACACTTTATTGAGGTTTTATATCTATGGGAGGTTTGTGTGCTAAGCCTTCTTTCTCATGAAGAAGCCCTTTCTCATTTCAGGTGTTTGTTATTTTTTTTTTTTAATAAAGGTGATACCTGCAGAAGATTTTTAAGAATAAAATACGTTTTTCTGTTTTTTCTACTTAGCCATTCCAGTTCCCACATCCCTAAAACCTGGAGAAGCAATCAATTAATAGTGTATTTTCTAAAGATAATTTTATCTCTACCTTCTAGATACAATTCTTGTGTATCTTCTAGAGATAATCTATCCAATAAGGAATGGCCACATAGTCTATTCACATTTTTTTTTTTTTACTTAGTACATAGAGAGCTGCGTCCTTTTATTCAGCTTATGGAGTCCCAATGTATTTGGGTGCACGAGATTTACCTTAACTGATAGGATTTATTGAAGTATTTATGGGTTGTTATTGCTCTAACAGTGCTGTAATAAATATCCTTGTAAATCTACTTGGCCAAATACAAACATAGGACACATTCCTAAGCAGTAGTATGGATGGGTCCAATGACAGGTACACTTAAAATTCTGGTATCTCCAAACTGCTTTCCATTGGGGTTGTACACATCTGTTTCCCCACATGTATAATATGGTTTTCTCCACAACTATACTATTATTCTTGTTACAGTATTATCATGCCAACTTATCATATTAATTTTTCACTCTTTTCCAATATGATATATGGGAAAAAAATCCCATCTCATGGTTGATACTTTGCTCACAGCTCCATCGTCCACCTGTTGTGTTGGATTATTCTTATCCATTCACTCACTGTGAGAATTTAAAGCATCAAGGAACTAGGAGGAATACTGTCTACTGCCTCCTGCTGAAAGTCCGCCTTGAGGCAAGGCGATAAAAAAAGGTAATATCTGGAGATGCTCTTGTAAAGCCTGATCCTAAGCAATCCAGAGTGTCTGAAGGGGGAGGCTGGGTAGGAAGCAGCGGGGTGGAAGGAGGGTGGTCCGCTCGCTGGGGAGCGCCTTACCAGGGCCCCACAGCTGCTGGCACTGCTCCTGGTAGGTGAGGCACATGCCATTGTAGCAGTAGGCCTGGCCGTCCTCACAAGGGGTGCCGTCCATCTGGTAGAAGTTGGTGGGGCACTGGGGGGACTTGCCCGTGCAGAACTCCGGGAGGTCGCACTGCCGGGCCTGTTCACGGCACAGCGTGCCCGGGGCCAACAGCTGAGCCGAGGAACAAGAAGCGGGGGATAAAGTCAATCTCCCACCTGTCCTCAATCCTCCCAGCAAGGGCTCATGAGCATCACTCCCATGGAACAGAAAATCCCTTACCATTATTTCAGAGCACTTTTTACATGACCTCATTAGCTTAAACCACCATAAATCATCTAACATGAAACATCTAACACTTAGTTTCAAGGTGGTTTTACAAATGTTAACTCTACATAGCAGTCTTAAGATCAGGTAAGAAATAATATTTATGCAACTATTTACAGTTCACTAAGTGCTTTAGTAATAACAGCTACTTTATGGAGCTCCTACTTAAATGCCCAGGACAAATAATATTTCATTTAGTCTTCATGACAGTCCTATGTAATATAATTATCCCTGTTTTATAGATGAGGAAATCTGAGGCATGTCTCCAAAGTTTCATGGTTAGTAAGTGGCAGAAGAGCAAAGCCCACTAGTATATATGTATAGATACACTCACACACAAACTAGCATTCATGCATCTTTGAATTCACAAGCACTCTGGCAATAATACACCCAAATTACGGAGTCAAGCTCCAGGCTAAGTATGTTGCACATGTTCATCTCATGAGATCCTCACAATGTCCATGAGCTAGGTACTGCTATTTGCCCCATTCTGCAGATGAAATAACCTGATCAAATAGCACACCTTGGGCAACTGGTAAGTCTGAGTTTCTGTTCGAGTCTTCCAGCCTCCCTAGGTGGGGTCAGTGTTATTAGTACTCTTCCCATCTTACAGATAGAGAACTCAGGCTTGGATGGGTAATAGCTGCCCCCAATCACACACAGGGCTGGAAATGAAGATCTCAGACTCCAGGGCTCATCTTTTCCCACACACTTCTCTGCAGGGAAAGCCTTTCCAAGATCCAAGCTGAAATCCTGGGACCCGGAGACGAGTGCTCTCTACGTTCATTCTCAGGCCTCAGCCTGAGATCCTGACCTGACACAGCACAGCCTCTCTGAGGGATGCCGGGTCTGTCTTAAATCATACAGACGGCATGGGAGTTCCCCTGAACAGGCAAAGAGAGCTATGTCTGAGAATAGCACCCCGCCACACTCCTGGGTGACTCCACACCACCCACGAGGGATCCCAGGAGGAAGGTGGGAGCGGGCCAGCTGAGCAGCTTGCTGACAGTCTCAGAGCAAGGGTGGCCTCAGATGCATCTCCCCACCCAGCAGCAGGATGGAGGGGAAAAAGACCCACCAACCCTGGAGCCAGTCTGCCTGGGTTCAAATCCCAGCGCCTTAGGCAGCAGACCTCTGTTGATGCACTTTCTCATGCGTGCATGAGGACAATAACCCTCTCGTGGTTATTGCTAGAAGGTCATGCTAGAAAGAATGTTCTAGTAAAGCACTTCAACAGTATGGGGAACATAATGAGCCCTGAGCATGTGGTATGTGGAAGCACAGTCCACGATCCAATCTAAAACCCTGGGACCAGATGGGCCCCAGACTTCACAGATTTGAGAAAGCAGACATTACACAGATGTACATACATATGTATATGTGTATATCTCTCTATATATACATACACATGACATATGTATATTACATAACCCAGCATCAAGGCCTAGGATTATACCTTATAATCAAACACACTAATGTTTTTGCAATGAAATACACTATTTGCTTTAAGTGTGATTTAAAAAAAAAACTATAATTAGATTTATGTCAATTCAGATCCAATTTAGCCACCAAATGAGTTAAAAAAAATTTTTTTTTCAGTTTTTAGAACTTCCTGAATTTCAGAATTGTAGATAAGAGAATGCAGACCTATAGTAACATTAGTGGTAAAAATGGTGTGCTCTTCCAATCAATACTAAGAATGTGGGCTCCAGAGTCAGAGAAACCTGGTTCAGCCCCTTCCTCACTGTTTAACCCTGGAGAAGTCACTTATACCCTCTGAGCCTCAGTCTCTACATCTTAAGTTGAGGATATTAACATAAACCCCACAGGTGTTCTATAAGGACTGAATGAGATGACACATATAAAATTCTCTGCACTGTGCCTGGCACCTAACAAGCAATCCCTTAATGTTAATCAAAACTGTAATGAGGAATATTATGAATGCCAAATAAAATCAAGCCTACTCTCTCTGGACATTTTTTTTTTAATTTCCCACTTTCCAGGAGGCCCACACAGCCTTCTGGGATAATCTGAACCCAGTGAGGTCAAATACAGAAAAAGGGAAGCTTTGTTCAAAGGCTCTTTCTGGCTAACTTTGACACCACCACTTCCCCAGGACTGAGGCTGAATCCTGGCCATCAGCCCCTGCAGAGCCCCAGACTGTCAGGTCAGAACCCTGGGTGGGGAGGGCCCCTTACCTTACAGCGGTGACAGCAGGAGCCGTGCGCACACTCGGCCCCCTCTCTCAGGGTGCAGTTAGCAGCATTGCAGCAGGGGTTCTCACATTCCTGGGGAGGCAGCAAGAGGGGGCATGAGCCTCAGAGGCAGCAAAGCAGGGAGATGGGAGACAAGGCAGGAGGAGGGGCCTTTACCTCCTATCCCACCTTATGTGCCCCTGGAACTCCAGCTCCCTGGGAAATCTCTACCCAAAACACCACTTTATAGCTTTATCATTAAGATAGTATGTATATATTGTAGAGAATATACACAAGCAGAATCATCAGACACAACTGCATTTTGACACATTTATAAACATATAGTTATTTTACAAAATCACAGTATCCATACTGCTTTTAAACTTAACACATTACCCCCACTTTTCCTTGCAATCATGGATTCGTCTAAAATGTGATTTTTAGCATAGTACTACATTATAAGGAAATGTCATGATTTGTTTTTCTCATCCCCAATCCAACATCCAGAGACCATGTCTTCCTGGGATCCAGGCGGACCTGTGCTCCTCCCCTTCTAGAGCACCAGGCGTCTTCCCACCCCAAGGCACAGCTCTCCCACTAGCTAAAGTGTGCCTTCCCGTCCTCGTGCCCCTCGCTAACTCCTACCTCAGCCCTCGAGTGTAGGGTCAGAGTCCACCCCCACCTGAGTCGGGCAGCTCCCCTCACGTTACATACACTCCTAGCATCATGCTATTGGCTCTCCTGGTATTTACCACAGTTGTATTTATACATTTTTGCAGCTATCTGGTCAATGTGTGTTTCTGGCTTTGGACTATATACCCCATAAGGACAGGGACCATGCCTATTTTTTTCTACCTATTTATTTTCCTATCCCTGGCACATGACCTAGATCACATACTCATTTGTTGAAGGAGAAACTGCTCTGAATATAAGCCATTGGCCAAGCCCACTCAGGAGTGGGCCCCTTAACCTCACTGGGCCCTCCATGATAATACAACTCTCTCCTTTCTGAAGGGTCTGGGCCGATCTCTCTGAACTCATGCTGGTGCTGGTGGGAAGCCTTTAAATGGTTCTTGTTTTATTAAAGTTATGTGCTGGCATTTTAAAAAAGTCAAACCATAGAGAAGATTAAAAAAGCAAATAGTCTTTACCCACATATACAGACCCTCAATCTCATCCCCAGAGTTTATTCTGAATGCATAGACTACTGACACATTCTCCCACAAACTGTTCTGCACGTTAACGTTCATATTTTCATGCTTCATAAAATAGATATGAAACTATCCAGTTCTGCTTTTTGTAGAACCGCGAGCATCTGTCAGAAGTGACAGAGCTATGATATGCCTACTATATTCATCCTGAAGATCAGAAGGAAGGAAAGGGCTTGTACACCATCAATTCTGCTCTTTCTTCCTCCTAGAAGCCCCTTTCAGTCATTTCTTCTACAGGTCAAAGAGCATGAGCTTGTTATTTTAAGTATCCTCATAATGCCCAGGTTCAAGTTCACGTATCCAGCTGTGGACAGCCAAGGAAGCCATCTGTAGCTCCACTGGCCAAGACTGTGGTTTCTGTATAGATCAGATGCTCACAAGGAGAACTCCCCTGCATTTTGGACACAGATACTGTCAACCTCAAACTGGGAGAATCTACATAAATGGTCCATATTTAAGGCTTACTCCCCACATGTTATTTGTGATAGGGTCTTTGACCTCCACATGTATGTAGGAAATGCCTATGACTAATTTTCAGATACATGCTCTTTGACCTTGAGATTTGAAGTCACTGTAAATTCTTCCCCTCCCACTAACATGGCATGACACCTTACCTCCTCCTCCCCACAGTCACACTCTTCCCCATCTTCCAGGTACCCATTTCCGCATCTCCGGCCTCCATACAGCGTCCTGGTGTCTGGCATGTTGGAGAGACACATCCCCCCGCCTGACTGCAGATACCTGTCCAGCTCCCTCCTGTTGCATCTGTTGAACACTCTGGGAAAGGGGTGCCTGGGAGGAGAGCCAGGGCGGAATCAGCTGGGGGGTCTGAGCATCAAGCTGCCGCCCATGAGTCTGATTCCAGCTGGATCCAGACCCCCACAGGCCCATGCACATACATTCTGCCCCCTGAGAACATCACCTGTACATTAACTTTCTATGAACTAAGAAATATTAACCACCACATAATGTTTTTTTTTTTTTTCCCCTTTCTCTCCATGGAGGATTTATTTGAGAATCCGAAGCAATGATTTCAGCCCTTTCCATGAAGGAGTTGCAATAAATAAAGGATAACTAGTATGTTACAATAGGTCTCTTGAGCCTTAGAGCGGAATAAAATTCCAGCCAACCCAAACTTTTCCTGAAGCTGATATTAGATGGAGATTTTCTTAGAACAGAAGACCAGGCCAAAAAAGGCCAAGTTATGGGTTTAATTTCTTTGTTGGGCCAGTGATCTGATCTCTGTTCTAACGATGCAGGCAGCGCTCCAAACTCAACGGCCCAACTCACAAACACATGGTCTGTATCGCAAGAGTGTGAAAGGCCCTACATCCCGCTATTGGGGAAAAGAATCAGAAGTCATGCACTCCTTGGTGACAGGTAGGTACCATGATCTGGGTGTACAGAGGAAGAGTTATCCTGATCCCAATTACCTAAACCAAGTACAGGTTAGACACCGGAGGGTTTCCTTCAGTTGTCAGGAATGTCACAAAAAGCTTGTCACTAAAAATTGTTAAATTACTAAATTGTCTGAACAGTTTAAAACAAATTGTAGTAATTAACATAACTCTCTCAACCACCTGTCTATGAATAAGATTTTTAGATTGAGAGAGAAAGAGGTGGACTTAACAGCGAGCTTGAACCTTGTTCAAACAGCAGAGATTTGAGCACGAACCATGGAGCTGTCTGTCTCTTTCATATCAACATCATCCTTTGTGTGACACTTTTTCCACGAAGTGAGCAGAAGACACTGGAACACCAAGCAAGCTGCATCTCCTCTCAGAGACACAGCAACACCACTCCCTGAGCAGCATGAGCCGGCCCTAGTGGCTTTCCGTAGGAGGAACACAAGCTCCCACCATGATGCCTTCTGAAGAGTGACTCAGTTCCCTGAAGAACCTGCTGCTCTCTGCTGTGTGAGTCCAGACACTGACTCTAAGTCCTCTGAAGCAACTTCAGAGTTCTCTTTAAAAGGCTCTGGTTTAAAGACCCCTCAGAACTACAGTGAGATGGAGCTGCCTTGTCCCCATTCCTTGTGGTAAATGCAGCCTGCAAAACCCCTGAGGAGTCACTGTGGGGTGTGGGGTTGCTGTCCTTCTTTCTCCTTGTTCTGGAGGCAACATCAGTGCTTCCAGGGCTAGGTGTGACAGCCCTAATCACACTTCCTTCACATGAAGGGATGAAGGGTTGTGACTGTTATAAATGGGTTCTCAGCCAAAAATTCATGAAGTGGAAAAGACACATATGGTCAGACCAATTTTACAGCTGAAGACCACCGAGGCAGAAATTAAGTGAATCTCAAGTTTCATCAGCTTCCCTGGTGGCTTAGTGGTAAAGAATCTGCCTGCCAATGCAGGAGATGCAGGTTCCATCCCAAGGTTGGGAAGACCCCCTTGGAGAAGGAAATGGCAACCCACTCCAGAATTCTTGTCTGGGAAATGCCATGGACTGAGAAGACTGGTGGGC
This sequence comes from Bos indicus, assembly GCF_029378745.1. NCBI lineage: Eukaryota > Metazoa > Chordata > Mammalia > Artiodactyla > Bovidae > Bos > Bos indicus. Next base: position 68,923,501 of record NC_091766.1, read on the forward strand.
TATAGTCCATGGGGTTACAAAGAATTGGACTAAACAATAACAACAGGTTCTACCACACCAAAGTTTCTGCTAGAAACATGTGCTGCTTCCAACATTTGTTTTCTTGGTCTTCTTCCCCTTCTCTCTTCAAGGCCCATGTCAGAAGTATAACAGAGGCTCCCTGGGCCCGGAGCAACACTTGGTCTGCACTGGCCTCTCGCACTCTGCCCTCTTCCCCATCCTCAGCTTCCCACTTGACTCACCCGGTGGCAGCAGCCATGATGCACCCACCGTCAGCCGCGCTGGCTGAGCAACAATCCGCGGAATCGTGGCTCATGCCGAAGTTGTGACCCATCTCGTGGGCCATGGTGGCGGCCACGCCGATGGCATTCTCAGAGTGGTCCTGCTCGGGGAGAGAGTTCAGGTCAAAGACAGCTCCCCTCTGCAGCCCTGCCTTTTCCTTAGCCAAGCTCTCCACTGATAACACAACTGCTGGGCATACAGGCTCAGGGACTAAAGTCCATGATCTTAAGTACCCTGCAGCATCTGTCAGTAAGCACAGGTCGACAGAGAGGTTGGCAGATAAATGCCCAGTAGCCTCCTTGCTGTCTACTTTACAGGCCAGAAACGAATAGCACGAACATTCTCACAAACTCAGAGAGAACTTCAAAAGAAGGCAATGATTTCCTAACTGTGACTTTGAGATAGGCTCTTGCTCCATAAAGATACACAGAACCCAAGGCTTGAAACAAAATCATTTTTATCTCTGTATCTTATAATTTGTCAGCCCTGGTCTGGACCATATAAGAGATGTAGTGATGTATGATTCATGTAATTGCTTCAGGGTTCTCCTGAGTTTGAGAACTGGGAATAAATGACAGTAAATGAAAATTCATCCCTTAGTACCTCCACCTCTTAGAACTTAATACCTTCATTTAAAAAAAACTTCCCTTCTTTATGTCCAACCTTTTTTCCTATAATACTTCCTACACAATATTTTTTTTTTAATTTTATTTTATTTTTAAACTTTACAATATTGTGTTAGTTTTGCCAAATATCGAAATGAATCCGCCACAGGTATATATTTAGAAGATGGTCTCCTATTTTGTAAGGCAATTTTCCACTTTCTGCAGCATTAATAATGGTTTGAGACTCACCATGTTGACTCCTCCAGACTGGTACACGGAGCACATGGCCATGAGGGGAGCCAGGCCAATGGTGGTGCCATGAAAGGACATGCCCCTGAGGGAAGGAAGGAGAGGTGACTAGGGTAGGGGCTGAGGGGGCTGCTCCCATGTGCCCAGAAGCCATCATGGCCTTCCTTGGCCCTGCTGACAGTCCCAGATCATTCCCAAGGGGAGAGGTCCTGCTACTCTAAGCCAACGCAACAATTCCCAGGTCACCACACCTCTCAATTCTTCTCACCTATTCTCCCACCGCTCTAGACAAACAGAAAAAGAAAGCAAAAGGTCACTTCTTCCCACAGTACGGCCATAATCCCATCCCCTGGAAGGAAATGGGCAGGGCTTGCAAAGCTGCATCCCATTCCTGCTGCAGAGGAAAAGGTCAGAGGGTGGGGATGAGGGAAGGGTGGCACAGGTTCTACTGCTGAAGTGAATCATGCCCACTTCCGCCAGCTGTCAAGGTCCCCCACCATATCCCTGGCTCTGTGGTATGTGTATGGCAGAGGAGCGGGGGGGGGGTTGGTGGGGGGGCAGTCAGGGCAGCAGCTGTGGGAGCTGATGTTTCATTCCTGAATCACTCTGGGGCCAAGGAAACAGATGTGTCCCATCAGGATAGAGTGCAGCTGGGTGCGAGGATGAGCTGTTTCTGCCTTTGTTTTGCGACTGTGACCCTAATCTGCCAACAGCCAGCTACATTCCCCTAGTTTAATACACTCTTTTCTCAGCTGTCTGCATCCAGCACAGGGGCAAAGGAATGAATAAAATATCGGTGTTTTTGTGCATGCCACAAACCATGAAATTTATTTAAAGGATCTACATGGAAATTTATTACATCATGCTTTCATATCTTTGTGTTTGCCTTCTTATATAGTCCATGACATCTCAGAGAGCCAAGACTATCTTATTTATTTTGGGATCATGAGAACTTAGCTTAGAATCAGACACACAGCGGGTGCTTAACACATGTTCGCTGAATTCAATGCAGATTTATCTTTAGAGAAATAATCTGCAAAAAAAAAATACATGCAAATCTCTAGGAAGCCCTATTGATTGTCTGATAAACTTAGACATGGCACTGAGGAAGTTATACTGGAAACTGGATTCTAGGTCTTGCCCAAAGCAGGACACCAGACTTTCAAAGATCATCAAGAAGCAAGAACTCAGGCTTTTAGCAGAGCTATTTCCTTGGTCTCTTTTAAAGTGTAAACAAAGGTTTAAATGATTGTTGTTTCAGAGATATTTAGGGAACAGGAAAAAATGGCTTTATTATGTATGTGCTTTTTGTTGTAACTTCCTCAGAATACCTTTGGAAGTCAGCACTAATAAATACCAGATTGTCATCACAGGGGACTGTCACAGGCCGCCATGACCCCCATCAGTTTCTGTCCTTTTCTTTCTGGGATTGAACAAACTCCAACACAACCACTCTCTCACCCCATGTCTCCCTCCCCTCAAACACACTATTCCTGCATCATCTGCCACTTGACTACCTCGCAGTTGGCCCTGAGACCCTGGGAATGACATGAAGGACAAGCTGAGGAGGCCCCTCTTCTGGGCCTGCATGGGGAGATCAACTCCTGCACTAGAACAAAGCACCATGAAGATCAGGGTGAGCCCCTTAGAAAGTCTGTTTCAAAGCAGCCACGACGAACAGTCAGTCACTTCCCAAATACACATCCAGTTGATTCAGAGACTCAGCTAAATATGTCTAAGGCACTAATTTTCTAATTTGGGTTGTAAACACTTCTTGGAATTGTTATGACTCGGGCTTTTTAGTATTTTCCTGAATATACTGGGCACAGAGCACATGCCTGAGGAATATTTGGGTACTGGAACGGAGAGTCAGGATAGCTTAGTCCAGCCAACTGTCAACACTGGGGAGAAAGGACAGACGGCACACGCGCTGGGAGCAGGGGCTTGGCAGCCAAGGGCAAGGCAACACACATGGAAAAGGCTATTTACGTGATTAACTGCGCGTTGTCATGGTTCTTCCGGGTGAGCAGCTTGCGCCTCCAGCTTAGAAATGACCAGAGGGTAGAGTACGGGTTCTCTGAAACTTCACACATGTTCCCATGAGTCCACACTTCCAAGCCCACGAGGGCAATCCGGATATTCAAGGATCGGTAAAACTGAAAACACACACGGAAAAGTCACAGCGTCATCTGTCGGCACCACGCGAGAGTATGAACCCCTTCCTAGCCCAAGTGCGCAGAGCTCAGATTCCAGACTCCTCTTCTCTACCTGCCTCCAGGGGAGGAGGGGACAGGTGTTGCTCTTCAGATTTCTCAGAAGGGAGACAGCCTGAGAGAGGCACAACATCCTGAGAGAGGCTCGGCCTCTGGTAGCAGAGCTGGGGTGACTTAGCTGAGAGAAACGAAGACTGAGACAGGACACAGAGTTGCTTTCAGACATGCACAGGGCTCTTAGTGGAGAAAGGACCAGTGCTATTACACATGAGCCTAAAGTGGGGCTCAGTTAATAGGCAGAACAGACAGGAAGATACATTTCATTTTAAAATAGGAAGAAACTTTCAAAGCTGGTCAAGAGCTAAGCCTCACTGTCATCTGTAACAAGTACCTACCCTTGGCTCATGTGTCTGGTACAATCACCACACCCAATTCCTTTCATGGGCCTTATTTTTATATACATCTAAAAACTTTTCTTGTATATGAATATTTAAAACAACTTTATTAAGGCATAATTTATACATCATAGAATCCACCCATTTTAAGGGTAATATTTTTTAGTAAATTTACCAAGTTGTAAAGTGATCAGATCAGATCAAATCAGTCGCTCAGTCGTGTCCGACTCTTTGCGACCCCATGAATCGCAGCACGCCAGGCCTCCCTGTCCATCACCAACTCCCAGAGTTCACTCAGACTCACGTCCATTGAGTCAGTGATGCTATCCAGCCATCTCATCCTCTTCTTGTCCCCTTCTCCTCCTGCCCCCAATCCCTCCCAGCATCAGAGTCTTTTCCAATGAGTCAACTCTTGGCATGAGATAGTCAAAGTACTGGAGTTTCAGCTTTAGCATCATTCCTTCCAAAGAAATCCCAGGGCTGATCTCCTTCAGAATGGACTGCTGGATCTCCTTGCAGTCCAAGGGACTCTCAAGAGTCTTCTTCAACACCACAATTCAAAAGCATCAATTCTTTGGTGCTCAGCCTTCTTCACAGTCCAACTCTCACATCCATACATGACCACAGGAAAAACCATAGCCTTGACTAGACGAACCTTTGTTGGCAAAGTAATGTCTCTGCTTTTGAATATGCTGTCTAGGTTGGTCATAACTTCTCTTCCAAGGAGTAAGCGTCTTTTAATTTCATGGCTGCAGTCACCATCTATAGTGATTTTGGAGCCCAGAAAAATAAAAGTCTGACACTATTTCCACTGTTTTCCATTTATTTCCCATGAAGTGATGGGACTGGATGCCGTGATCTTCGTTTTCTGAATGTTGAGCTTTAAACCAACTTTTTCACTCTCCACTTTCACTTTCATCAAGAGGCTTTTTAGTTCCTCTTCACTTTCTGCCATAAGGGTGATGTCATCTGCATATCTGAGGTTATTGATATTTCTCCCGGCAATCTTGATTCCAGCTTGTGTTTCTTCCAGTCCAGCGTTTCTCATGATGTACTCTGCATATAAGTTAAATAAACAGGGTGACAATATACAGCCTTGACGAACTCCTTTTCCTATTTGGAACCAGTCTGTTGTTCCATGTCCAGTTCTAACTGTTGCTTCCTGACCTGCATACAAATTTCTCAAGAGGCAGATCAGGTGGTCTGGTAGTCCCATCTCTTTCAGAATTGTCTACAGTTTATTGTGATCCACACAGGCAAAGGCTTTGGCATAGTCAATAAAGCAGAAATAGATGCTTTTCTGGAACTCTCTTGCTTTTTCCATGATCCAGTGGATGTTGGCAATTTGATCTCTGCCTCCTCTGCCTTTTCTAAAACCAGCTTGAACATCAGGAAGTTCACGGTTCACATATTGCTGAAGCCTGGCTTGGAGAATTTCGAGCATTACTTTACTAGCGTGTGAGATGAGTGCAATTGTGTGGTAGTTTGAGCATTCTTTGGTATTGCCTTTCTTTGGGATTGGAATGAAAACCGACCTTTTCCAGTCCTGTGGCCACTGCTGAGTTTTCCAAATTTGCTGGCACATTGAGTGCAGCACTTTCACAGCATCATCTTTCAGAATTTGGAATAGTTCAACTAGAATTCCATCACCTCCACTAGCTTTGTTCGTAATGATGCTTTCTAAGGCCCACTTGACTTCACATTCCAGGATGTCTGGCTCTAAGGTCAGTGATCACACCATCGTGATTATCTGGGTCATGAAGATCTTTTTTGTACAGTTCTTCTGTGTATTCTTAATTTTAGAGTATTTTCATCATACCAACAAGAAACCTTATGTCCATTACTATCATTGCCCATTTTCACCCCTAGACAGGGGTAATCACTAATCTACTTTCTATCTCCACAGATTTACCTTTTCTGGATATAGTCTACAAATGGAATTATACAATACGTGGTCCTGTGTGTCTTCTTTCATTTAGCATGTTCTGAGTCTCGTCCATCTTGCTGTCTATATCATTCTGCCACTTCTTTTTTCTTGCTGACCAGTATTCCATGCCGTGGATATACCAAATTGTATATGACTTTACTGAAAGATGTCTCCCACTCATTTTGGAAGTAAATGGGTATAAATGATAATATATACACAGAGATGTGCTTACTTTCGAAATTTCCTTCCCCATCACGGGAAGTTCTCAGGTTTTGTAAAGGATACCACAAACAGGTTGTAAGCATGAGGCTGTAAACGTCCCAGATAATCCTCATGATTTTGCGCAATCCAGAGATCCTGAAATTCTATAAATGAGACCTGATTCTTGGGCTCCTTAAGGCTAGAGCTACATCTAACCTTTATTACACGCTATCTTTCATCTCACACACACGTAGTAGGAAGAAGGTTTACTTTAAAGCTAAGTACTAGAAGGCGTAGATACCAGAAATTCCCTGACTGGCCAAGCCCTAGAGAATACTGAGGCAGCAACTTAAAAAAAAAGTCATCATGGGGACTTTCCTGGTGGCTCAGTGGTTAATGCAAGGGGGCACGGGTTCAATCCCTGGTCAGCGAACTAAGATGCTGCATGCCTCATGCTTTGGCCTAAAAAAAAGTCATCACAGCTAAACCTAGGTCATGTAAGCAGGAGATGTCATCTCAATCCAAAAGTGGCAGGTACAGCCCCTGGTAAAAATAACAATCATAGCATCAATGTTTATCAAGCACTTTCTACATATTAAAGACTGAGGCTTAGAGAAGTTCAGTAACTTGCTGAATTCTCAGCAGGAAGCTGGCAGAGTTGGGATGAAGACTTGGATTATTAGACCCCAGAGTCTACCCATCCAGGGAATCAACTTGCCCCCAGGAAATTGTGGTGTAAATGGTCTCCAGATTCAGCAAAATATCAGTTGATTTCAATGGAAATTGTGATTTCCCTGTTTTGTGCCAGGTCAATCATTCCAGAAAATGAAGGGTTTGGATTCCAATTCAAACTTGCTTCACTAGGGAGCTTTTCAAGGACTTGACTTGGCTTTTTCATAGGGAAGGAAAAACATTCTAGACTAGGTCCATGATTCGGCAAATGAGTGCAGTGCATTCCAGTTTTAGTTCCGTAACAGTCCAGTTGAAGGAGCTGGGTCAGCAAGCCTGAGAGAAATGGGCTTGCCTGCCCTCACCCCAGCCAGGGGTGACTAACCTCAGCTGCAGATGAGAGAACCAAGGCTGCTTCACAGAACAAACCAGCAGGCAAGGTTGGGGACTTCCAACAAGGATGGGGCTGGCTAGCGCCTCTCTTCTCCTTCCACTTTTCACTAGCACCCCCAGTTCTAACACCCAGACCAGCTGCAGAGTCCACAAAGGAAACCCAGCCAAGTCTCCCACCTGCAGTGTCTCCAGAACAATAGACATCACGTGGGTGATAACAGGGTCTACCCCGGGAAACAGCTTTTCTTATTTTCCCAGATGCTGAGTGTTCGGGCTGTGGGATCATTTCGATGTTATTGTTGAGGAGTTGAAGGCTAGAGAGAGGACTGGAGTGGGTCCCTGGAGTCCTCCCTTCCAGGAAATGCCAGTGTTGTGTTTAACTTTCACCTGTCAATGACCAGCATTCCAGAGTCATCTGAAGCAAAAATAGAGGGCATAGACCCTCCCATCCAATGACTCCAGAACACTACCAAATTTGCTTGTAAATCCCTAAAAATATTGAAGTTCTCTTGCTTATCCTCCAATATTTAAAAAAAATGATTCCCCCTTCAGACTTGGGATCTATGAATCCCTAGCAGACCAAGAGTTAAGCTTCAGAGATTTTCTGAGTGCCCTGAGACTGTATAATAAATGTGATCAGATTCTCACAGAGACCTGCAATACCAGATGATTAAAATCTACTTTTAAAAACTATTTACTACTTGCCTATCAAGAGGTCACTGCCATTCTAGGTTACCTCTTCTACTTCGTTTTGCATTCTTTCATATAAACAAAGTATTTCCAAGTCCCAGACCAGCCTATTCTGGTCAAGTTAAAGAATTTGGGTATTTCCTAAGAGCATGTTTTAAAAGAGCCTGACCTAGGAAAGTTAACCCTCTGCTCAGCCTTTCTAAGAGACAAAACCAAATAATTTTAGAACCGTTTAACAGGCGGAGATGACACAGATTGACCCTAAGCAATCCACTCTTCAACTTTAAGGCAGGGGTGAGGGTGAGGGTGTCAGAGGACAGTGCTCTGGGTCCTCAGCCCTATCTTCAGCTTTTTCCTTGGACTTTTATATTAGACATTGGAAAAAGCAGTCCACTGGAAAAACACAAATAATTGAAAGCTATTGGTTTAAATCAACCCTATTTTGTAAATTAAAAAACAAAACCGCAACCCAAACAAGACAAGTTACTTGGCTAGGTCCATGCAGCTGATGACTTGTGAGCACCGAGGCCCTGCAGCATCGCTACTGCCTCCTGGAAGCTGACAGGGCAGCTGCTCCAGGAAGAGGCAGGTCAGCTCCTGTGGGCAGCTCCACTAAGGCGCTGGCACCCTTCCCACAAGTACACACCTGGTCTCACCTTATCAACGTAATTGGCGATCTCCATAAGCTTGTGTTTGGTGGCATCTTGGTCCAGTCCATTCTTCTGAAACTAAATGGGGCAAGCAGAAGTAGATGAGAACCCAGAATCTTCCCAGGACCCCTCATGTATCCCATTACTTGTCTGTGAATTCCTTCACTTTCTCCCATCTTCTGTGAGCAGTCATTTCCTTAGGACTATCTCCCTGCCACAGTGTCAGCTCGGCAAAGGCAGAACTTGAGTCACATCCATCCTGGTATCTCCAGCTAACAGTTCAGTGTCAGGCACACAGTAGGCATGCAGTAGCTGTGTAGTGAACTGAACTGTCTTCCTCCAGCCTGTGAGGTCGACCCTGTTCTCCTGTCCCCCTAATTACAAGGCCTTCTGCAAACTCCCACTGGGGCTTAGAAGAGGGACCAATCCAGTCCTTGCCACAGTCATCACCCCAACACGAAGCCCCCATCACAGAGATCACCCAAGGTCTCCAGGCAGGTAATCAGTCAGCATGGTCAAACTGTTGCTGAACACCCCCAGTGTGCAAGGCACTGCACGTGGTGCTGGGCAGGACACAAAGTATGAGGTCCTGGCCCTAACCTTGAAGGAGCTTCAGTTAGAACACAGAGGGGATCAGAAATAACAACGAAGGCAGATTTTGTATTTAAGGAGTATGACATTGAAATGGGCTGAGAAAACCTGCACAGAAATAACTGCAACAAGAGGCCACGTGAATGACACAAAATGACTGCTAGCAATGAGGATCATAAGATCCTGGCGAACAGGCTTAATCTGGCGCATCACTCAGATCAACTGGAAGTGCCTTCCATATCAAGAAGGATTCTGAGGCTGCAAGGGGCTCAGCAGGAAAGAGTGCTGTGCTCGATCAGAAATGTCTGCCACGGGTACCAGGAGGAGCACATTTCCACAGGTAGCCTCACATTCATCATAACTGCTTCAAAAGGATATATCATATTCAGCTGCAATGATGAAGGAATGCTTCATGGCATAAAGATAAGATTGGCCACAACTGCAGCCTAAATTTGAAAAGAATAGATATGTCCCACACACTACCGTGGTAACACAGAATTACTGTGTTACCATCTGAATTACTCTGGATATACATGAATATATGTTACTTCAAACCTTCATATCCTTCCTCCACAAAATCCCACAAGAATATTCAAGAACAAAAAGAACAGACACCCTGGGGTATTTGTCTGGATAGGGGTGTGTCTCAGCCTCGATACAGGGAGAAACCCGATTCCTCTTCTCCCACTGCTTTGGGACCCTCCTGGGCCTCCTCCATCAGAATGGCAACCAACTCATTTTCATCACTGCTTTTTACACAGTTAAATTCCATGTAAGACTCTGGGACTCAGACCTTTCCAAGGTGTCAATCCTGAAGCTTCTCTTTACTGAATCACTGCATTTTTAAACTGGTCTCACTGCACAGCAAGTGCTGCAGCATTTAGTGAATACTCATTAGAACATCAGAGGCAGACTTCATTGTCTTTCAAATATATTAATCCTATCTTCAAACAGCTACCTGATAATACCACCACAGTTTAAGGAAAGTATCATGCTGTCCTGAAGAGCTTCAGGCAGGAGTCAGTCAACTTTTTTTTTTAAATGGCTAGGTTGCTAATATTGTAGGCTTTGCAATCATACTGTCTCTACCAGAAGTACTCAAATTGGCCATTCTAGCTCAAAAGTAATCATGGACAATACATGCATGGATGTGTTTAAGAAAATATTTATAAAACCCTGGAGTGGGCTGGATCTGGCCATGGGCTATAGCTCACAGACCTCTGATGTAAAGAAAACAGTGCCTCCCCTTTACACTTTCTGGGTGGACACAGACACTACCACACAGTGCATCAGCTGGTCTTTAGCTGGCCCACGTCCTGTCTGTGTCTTGAAAGTCCTTGCACATCTGTTCTCACAGCTACCCAGTCTCCTCCTACAACATCCCATCTTGCTCTTCCCCTGCCTAGGTCTCCCGCTTTACCTAAGGAATGAATAAGCCACCCCAGGGAACTTCCCTGACAGTTCAGTGGTTAAAACTCTGGGCTTCCAAAGCAAGGGGAGCAAATTCGATACCTGGTCAGGGAACTAAGATCCAACATGCTGTACTGCATAGTCAAAAATAAAACAAAAAGCTTTAAAAAAAAAGTACCTGCTCTACCTTTCTAAAAACAAAAAAGCAAAAGACAAACCACTCCAAGTGCTCCAAACTAGGCCCAGGGAACTGCTGCTGCTGCTGCTGCTGCTAAGTCACTTCAGTCGTGTCTGACTCTGTGCGACCCCATAGACGGCAGCCCACCAGGCTCCCCCGTCCCTGGGATTCTCCAGGCAAGAACACTGGAGTGGGTTGCCATTTCCTTCTCCAAAGCGTGAAAGTGAAAAGTGAAAGTGAAGTCGCTCAGTCGTGTCCGACTCTTCTCAACCCCATGGACGGCAGCCTACCAGGCTCCTCCACCCATGGGATTTTCCATGCAAGAGTACTGGGGTGGGGTGCCATTGTCTTCTCCAGCCCAGGGAGCTGCTTGATCATTTTTTCTGCTGAAAACCCTCTCTCCAGGCAGTAACGCCATCCTTGTCTCTACTCCCGATGCCAAGTTCAGAGCCCAGGAGAAGCCTGGCCTGTCTCAGCACCAGGTTATAAATCACAGATAAGGTAGCCCGCCCCGTCCCTGTCTTTCCGTCCTTTCAGATTAATTCATTGTCAGGAATACATTGCTGCCTGTGGAGGATATAAGGCCACTTGGAGAGGGAGTGGGGGAAGAGGAGGTGACGGGGGCAGGGATTTGTGAGCCTGTGGGCCCAGCCTGGGCTCTCATATCCTCCATCCACCCTTGTCGTAAATCAGCCAAAGCCGGGACCTGGGAAGTTAGCACAGAGCCTATCCACCATCCACAGAGTGGCAAGAATCATGGCCTGTGGCAACACCTGCGAGGCTCCTGGTGGAGGCACTGTCTTCTAGAACAGGAGACAGTTCTCCAGGGCACCACAGTCCTGAAGGCACCCAGAGCCGACACTTTTCCTCCAGGGATTTTGCTGTGACTCTGGAGGTCAGGAGACTAAAGACCCCAATCCCTAACTGGCCCTCACTTATCCAGCTTCTAGACTCACACCCAATGAAATCTTAAAACCCGGCACCAAGAGTCCTCTGGGGAGACTGCAGGGCCAAAGGGCAGCCTCACCACACCTTTGCTTTAGAGCAGCTGTGTTTCTACACTCTTAATTATCCGGGTCCCAGGAGCTGTCACCTGAACAAAGATTCTGTGGCTCAAAAAAGAAAGGATATTGCTGGTCCAGTGGCTAAGATGCTGTGTTTCCACTGCAGGGGGCACAAGTTTGATTTCTGACTGGGGAACTAAGATCCCACATGCCACACAGCATGGCCAAAAAATAGGGGAAAAAAAAAATGGCTCGAGACCACCATATTAGATGACCTTAGGTGTAAGAGGGTCCTCACCCCTGCTTCAGCTTGGAGAAGTCTGTGGACTTTTATATTAGACAGTGGAAAAGGAAGTCCCACCAGGAAAACAAAAATAATCAAAAGCTACTGATTTAAATCAACCCTAGAGGAGCTTAGGTTTAAACCAGCAACCCTCCCACTAGGGCAGGTCTGTGAGTCAGGGGCCAGGGCCGTTAGCCCCTCCCAGACTGCATAGCTGCGGCTTTCAAATCTCCTTTGGCTTTTGTTCCCCAAGTCACTCCCCCAACCTGTACACACAGCAGTCTCTGGAAATGAAAACAGAAGGGAAAAAAAGAAAAAAAAAAAAAAAGGCTGCTGGAACAACCAATAACAACATCAATTAAAAAGCAAAACTCCTCTCAAAGCAGAACAAGATGTTCCCTCGGTCTGGAGGGCCCAGCACCTCCTTCTCTGCCCAGTAAACTCCCAGACACTGAAGGGCCACCTCCTGCTGCCTCCAACACTGGAAAGCAGCTCCCCAAGCATGAAGCCAAATATTCTCCCCAACCCCATACAGCCCCCAGGACCTGTGCTGTTGGACTAACCACCTGAGAATAAGCCTCTGGGGAGCTGGTCAGGAGCCCAACTTGTAACAGGAGGTAAACCAGCAGGGCATAACTTCTGAAAGAATGACATAGCCCAGGGACACAACACAAACCGATCAGAATCAAATGGGGCCAAAATGGCAGACAAGACTAGACCTTAATCGACAAGTGAAATGACATACCAAGAGGTGACGTGACAGTTCCACCATTAAAAGACCAAGGAGTGGGCGGTGGCCCACATCCTGGAAATTTCCACCCCCTCCCCAAAACAGTTGGAATAATCCTCCCACTCATTAGCATATGAAACTACCCAGCCTATAAAAACTAACCACACCAAATTTCACGGAGGCATTCGCACCCTGTGATGGCCCACACTGTGTCTGTAGAGTGTGCTTCTCTCTGCATCTGAATAAAACCACTTCTTACTTATCACTTTCTCTCTCACTGAGTTCTTTCTGTGATGAGACATCAAGAACCTGAGCTTCACTGGGTCCTGAAACCAGGTACTGTGGGTTTTGGCTGGGTTTGAGTCCCAAGCAGGGCTCTGGCTTGGTTCGAGTCCCAGCCATGTGGGTTTAAGTCCCAAACTGGATTTTGTCTGGGTTCAAGTCCCAGTCTGAGGTAAACGGGTTCAATCTGGATGTAGTGTGACAGACAGGAGTTTGATGAACGCTGTCAAAGGGAGGCTCAGGTGAGGTGCAACATTAGAACTAGGGAGCGATCAGTTCACCTCACCTTCCGCGCCTGAAAGATATGTCAGTTATGTGGTTGAGCTACTACATAGACTGAGAATGAGGTAAAATACGGCTAACTTAGGCGAACCTGAGGTCTGACCACGCTCTTTAGGAGTCAGCTTCTGCCGGGAGCCGGCATATTGCATATTGAGTGTAGCACTTTCCACAGCATCATCTTTCAGGATCTGGAATAGCTCAACTGGAATTCTATCACTGCCGGGAGCCAGTGTGAGGAGCTCCACCCATGACAAAGGTCATGAGGAAGGAGGCTTGGCATACGCAAAGGCGGGATCGAGCCTCAGGAGTCCCCCTGGAAATTCTCGAGCATCTACCCCCAAAACCAGAGTCTGCCTACTTTCTGCTTTGTGCTTCACCTACACCTCTGACTTTACAGGGGGCTGTCCCCCACTACCTCTCTCTGAAAAAAGAGTTAGCTTACAGCTCCAGTTAATAATTCCTGGGTGTGACAGTGTTTCAACCTACAAACTCCTTTGGAAGTCCTCTAGCCTGCCTGAATAGGTTTTTTCCGGCCACATGTGATTGTTCAGAGCCTCCCAACTGTGAGAGGCAGGAGATGTTCTAAACTGTCTAAACACAGATTCCCTTGAGTAGTTAAAAGACTGATTAGAAATTGTATTGGTGAAGGGTTTTTCACTTGTTGGGCCAATGTTTGCTGCTAAGTCTCCATAGCCCTTACCTACTGTGTCCTTGGCAGTGTATTGATTGATATAATGGGTGTATAGAAATGTAAGTAGTAGCCTCAATGTTTGTAACCTTGGACCCTTGAGTTAATTCTTTTCTTGATTGAGCCCACCTCACCTTTGCCCTATAGGAATGCAACTTTATCCAGTGCTTTTTAGAGGATGGCGCCTGACTTTAGAATAATCACCTTTAGAGAAAAATAAGTTTCTTAAAATGTTAACAGGCCTCCTGGCCAGAAGATGATGTAAATCACCTAAAGTTTTGCATATGATAAGTTTGAAAGCCTGGCTTCGATTAGGATCAGGAACTGCTGTCCTTGCATGACTCTAACCCTCCCCCCATTATCCTCTATGCACAACTTAAGGTATAAAACTACTTTGGAAAATAAAGTACGACCCGTTTTTTGTTCACCGAAATTTGGTCTCCCCATGTCGTTCTTTCTTTCACCTTCTAGCTGAATTTTTCCTCTGAGGTGGGGAAGCTCGTCAAGCCTACTAATTTTGCCTGGGCTTCTAATATCTGACCGGGGAGGCCTTAGTGTCTCCTCTCCTTCTGGAGAACGGGAGAACGCCTGCGGCCTTCGTAGGTGACGTAAATTCCCTGCTTTGGAATTTTATTCAGCCTCTTTTCTTCACTGAATTTCTTCGCTGAGCTATCCTTATTTCACCACTCTTTATATCCTTAATTAACATTTAATTAAGCAATTGTTTCCTGATCCTCGCCGATGCTGTCCCTGCTTCGAATTCCCTGGACCCACCGGGGCTGGACCCCAGCAAGCTTCAACACCACCGCCTCAGGAAGGTTTCCCCCAGTTCCCAAGACCACACTGGGTCCCATTATCTGTGCTCTAGTCCTCTCCAATGAGCAGTCATCACACTTGGAACTAGAGAGTTTTTGTGCTGCTCCTGTAAACTCTGCCATGTGGGGGGCAGGTCTGTATCTCCAGGATCTAAGCACTGTGCTTGACACATAACAGAGAATCAAGAAATCAATGACTAAATGAAATGAAAGAGTGAGGGAAATGAGTGTTTATTAAATTTTAGAAGCCAAGGCACATGAGAACCTAGCTTGAAGAATATGGAATTAAAGGCCAAACAGCTACTCCTTTACGTCAGTAATTTTCAAACTTGCCTGCGCACCAGGATCACACAAAGGCTTGTTAAAACATGGATTGTTAGACCCCAGCCCCACATCTGGGGATTCAGAACATCTGGGTGCAGCCCCCGAATCTGTATGGTCACAAGTTTCTGGGTGCTGCTCACGCTGCTGGGCTAGGGACCACATTTAGGGAACTCCAGCTTAGGTACTCATTTGGCACCAACATGATTATAAAAATCGACCACACATTAGCAGGAAATTGTATTCAATCAGATAAATATACTCCTTATCTTTGCAAAAAAAAAAAAATTTTTTTTTTTAAATTTCTATAGAGAATTCATGGACTCCCAAAGAGTAAGCACAAAAACCTAAGGATCTCCCAGATCTGGTCCAAGAGTGTTAATCCAAATAACAGTCTTTGTCCTGATTTTCTGATTAATGTATTGAGCTTGAACAGACTTCTTGATTTTTTCCCCAACTATGTTTAAAATAGCAAAAAGAGCCTTTGGTCAGATTTAAGGTCAAAATTACATGGCAAACTGAAAAAAGATGCATTTTTTTCATCATTTCCCCCATTCAGCATTTTGGCACTTTAGCATTTCCCCAAAGCAGTTTGAAGGCTGGAATGGAAGTAATTAAGAAAGTGATTTTTCTGCTAAACCCCACTCCCCCTCCTTACCTCTGCATAATCAGCCACAAGGTAAAGCTCCACATACTTCATGGAGTGTAAATCTTCCCTTTTCATCTAAGGAAGAGACATAAGCACATCAGAGCTATGGAAATGGTGGACCAGGCCTCATTTTAAAACACTGCTCAGAAGCGGTGGAGTTAATAAGCAGTGAACCTCATTACCAGGTTGCAGAGACAACTCAGCTATGATCGTCTCACCATCACCCTCACTACACCCTCTGCCCGCCATCTTGGTTATCACTGGAGTCTGCTCTGGGACACCGGGTCCAGCTTTTTAGTCTCCAAAAATAATGAGCTGGCTGTCCAGTGCAGACAGAACAGAGGCCAGCATACTGTGAGGGAACATGCTGACAATCAAATTCCCAAAAATATTTAAACCACGTACCTCTATTTTTGGTATAAATAAATACAAGCATTTTGTGCATGTGGTTAAGTGGCTATTTCAAAAAGGGAGGCATATATTTTTTTTCTCACATTTTAAAGTTTCTGAAATCAGCACCTTAGAGTATTTTAAATGAAGTAATGTTTCCCCCAAAGCAGTTATTCTATCAAATACAAGGGTTTCTCACACTCAAGAATGACTTAGACTAAAAGGAAAATGCTGGGACTTCCTTGGTGGTCCAGTGGTTAAGACTCCACGCTTCCAATGCAGGGGGCACAGGTTCAATCCCTGGTCAGGGAACTAAGATCCCACATGCTATGTGGTGCAGCCAAAAAATTATTTTTAAATAAACAAAAGGAAAAAGCTATTGCCTCCTTCTTAGCCATCTCCATTCAATTTAGAAATATTTCTGGATCCATGGAAAGGGTGCTCAGAAGGGATTATCTCCCGGCTGACTCTTGTACTGAGAAACTCACCCTGCGAGGTCGCTTCTTGGTCTGGTTTGTAAACTGGGGGACCCAGTCCCTGGCGGTGGGCTCGAATCCACAGTTCCCGAGAGGCAGCTTGAGATGTTCGGATCTGTAAATACGGTGGTGGCTCTCGCTGTCAGGAAGGGGCTCGATGATATAGCTGAGGTTACTGCTCACTATAATCAGTCCTCTGTCAACAAGAGAATTGGAATCTCTGGTCAAATACTATGGTCCTGGAAAAGCCCCTTGTTTTCCCCATATGCAAAATGGCACAGCTGGTTTTGATCAGTGCTTGTTAATCTTATTATGGGGTCATGCACTCCCTGGTGAGAATCTGATGCAAACTCGGACCTCCTCTACAGAGAAACGTATGTGGACATGAGATGTGGTGCACAGTTTCAGGGTGTGAAAGCCTATCATGGAGAAACTCGAAGGTTCTAAAAGGGCTGGAACAGAGACAGTTAAGACTTGTAAAGGATGGTAGGGCTAGAATTCCAAAAAGCCTCCCAATCCCAAACATGGCATACAGCAAATCACAGGTCAGAACTTTACAGGCTGAGAAAGAGACAGTATGTTGAGAACAGGAAGAGTGCTGGTCTAGGGGAGAGGAGACCCAAGTTCTAATCTTAGCTTCAATATTAAATTGCCAAATGCTCTTCAACAAACTTCTTCAATCACTCTGTGCCTCAGTTTCCCCAGATGCAAATGTCAATGTTAATTTTCTAACTTCACAGGACTCCTGGGACGATTAAATGGAAAGACAAGTATCTTTGTTTTTGGAAGCCAAAGCTAGAGTCGTCAGCTACCAGCCCCAGTTTCCCTGGATCAGCAACGCAGCTCTGTGGTGAGGTGGTGGCCACAACCAAGCATATATGACTACTTTTTCCTCTGGGTTACATATGCTAACCTTGGACTCTGAATAAAGATGTACATTTGTTCATTATATTCTTTCACTCATTGAGTCCTTACTCTGTGTTAGATGTAACCTAGACACAATCCTTGTCCTTGAGTAACTCACATTCCACTGGGGGACAGACAGACATTCATTCCACAAATGCTTCCTGTTATGTCAGGCATTGTGCTAGTTGCTAAGGATGGAGTAGTAAACAGGACAGATAAGATGCCTGCCCTCATGGAGCTTAGAGTCTGAACTAAGAGTATATAACAGTGGAGAAGGCAATGGCACCCCACTCCAGTACTCTTGCCAGGACGGAGGAGCCTGGTGGGCTGCAGTCCATGGGGTCACGAAGAGTCGGACACGACTGAGCAACTTCACTTTCACTTTTCACTTTCATGCCTTGGAGAAGGAAGTGGCAACCCACCCCAGTGTTATTGCCTGGAAAATCCCAAGGACGGCAGAGCCTGGTGGGCTGCTGTCTATGGGGTCGCACAGAGTTGGACACGACTGAAGCGACTTAGCAGCAGCAGCAGCAGCAGCATGTAACAGAGAAGACAAAAAGCTTTCCCCAACCTTAACCCTGATGGATTGGACACAGCTGCATGGAATGCTGCATCATTGAGGCTTCTGGGCCCTTTATCTGGATTCGGTGAGAAAGAGTGCCATGACTTATTATCAATCACTATCACCAATATCAATGGAAGGGACAGCAGAGGCCCATGTAGCAGGTATCTACCATCCTTGACACTACAAGATGAAGAGTGTGACCAGGGTCCTGGGGAAGGAATATCCCAGCCATGAATCCCAGGAGTCCCATAGCATTTTGTGTGCTCCAAAACCTCAGGCTCTATCCACCCAGAAATCTCAGAAGGTAAAGGACCTGGCAGGACCTCTTTTAGGCTGTCTCAGCTTCCATCCCCACCCTGGACCCCTCCAGATCCCTGCCCAGGTTTTGCCCTTTGGGAAGAGCCTGCGAGGCTCTCGAGAGACAGTGCCAGGTCCTAGTCAGCAGCAGCCCTTCCTGGAATCCATCCCTGGTTGACCTCGTTCTAGTGCCAGGGAGCCTGACGACTTTCCGGCTGCCTCGCCCAGGCTGACACAGCAATCCCGAGCCAGCCCCCAGCGGGACACCTAAGGTGCTCCCTGAGCAGCTGGGGGTGGGGATGGAGCAAAGACCAAGGGTCACATCCACTCCTGGGTCCAGACGGGAAAGGGCAGAGGGCAGAGCTGCTGTGGGCATCCTGTTCCCAAGCTATCTGCTCATCTCGGCTGACCAAGGCCCCTCCCGACCCCTGAGTTTCCCCCAAAGGCTGCAAACATTGGAAGCAAAGGGCCTGACCACAAACCAGGTGACGGCTTTGTCTGCATTCTGCTGTGGCTATGGAAATAATTCAGTGGGTGGAAAGTCCCGGTGTAGCTGACAGGGCATCGCCTGAACAAGCCTCTAGGCCAAATAGGACAGAGACCACACAGGATTCTGGTGCAGAGTGAGCAGCAATCATGGCTATAAATCATTGAGTCTGCTATCGACCATGCACTGTGCTAAGTGTTTTACTATTCATACAAACTTCTATGATTCTTACAAATATTATCCTCATTTTACAAATGAGAAAACTACGGCTCAGAGAGGTTAATTAACTGACCAAAGTCACACAGACCAGAAGAACCTAAGCAGCCTGGTTCTATGTCCTGGGATCTTAACCATGACCTCACACTGCCTCTGTCACAACAGCCCTGTAGAGTGGCTATCAGTGACAAAAATCAGCAACTCTCCTCTGAGGTGTGATTGGCCATCACCCAACTCGCTTGTCTGAAGTAAGACACCAGCTGGGAGAGGCATTGTCTACTTTTCCTTTTTAGACACCATTTTGGGGAGAGTTAATTATGTGCCAGGCTTCCCAGAGTAAAGAGTCTGGAGTAAAGAGTCCCCCTGCCAATGCAGGCGCTGCAGATTAGATTACCGGATTGGGAAGATACCCTCGAGAAGGAAATGGCTACCCACTCCAGTATTCTTGCCTGGAGAATTTCATGGACAGAGGAGCCAGGAAGGCTCTACAGTCCATGGGGTCACAAAGAGTCAGACACAAAGGAGTGGCTTAGCACACAATTATATGCCAAGGGCTCTGCGTACAATTGTTCTTATTTCATTCCCACATTAATGCTATAAAGCACCATCATGGCTCCCATTTTATAGATAAGGAAACTGAGCCTCAGGGAGATTAATTAACAAACTCTCATGGGCATAGTGTGGCCAAAAATTTAAGGTCTGGCAGAGTCTAGACCCTACGCCCTTAACCTCTGTGCTATCTGCCTCTACCAGTGAGTTCCAAACCTATGAGTCAGAGATAACAGGATAACAGCTCCCAGAGCTATCCATTAGAATATTCTACAGAATGTATTAAAAATGTCTATGTCCTAGAGACTGTCACACAGAGTGAAATAAGTCAGAAAGAGAAAAACAAATATTGTATATTACCACATATATGTGGAATCTAGAAAAAATGGTACAGATGACCCTATTTGCAAAGCAGAAATAGAGACACAGACATAGAGAACAAACATATGGACACCAGAGGGGAAAGGGGACGATGGGATAAATTGGGAGACTGGGATTGACACACAATTATATACAATATATAAAACAGGGATCTAATGAGAACCTACTGTGCAGCACGGGGGGAGGGGGAGCGGGGGAGCCTGTGTCCAGGCCCAGTCTAGGAAATGCAGATTCTGCAGTCTGAGAATCTGCACTGTGAGCAAGCCCCAAGCAATCCCCTGCACAGTCACACTCAGCAGCTCTGACCTGGAGCCCAGGCTCTGGAGGGGCCCGTCTTTTCACAGAGCTCCAGGCAATCCTATTCCAGGGAGTGGGCAGATTACCACTGGAGAAACACAAGCTCAGAGTGACCTTGAGGGTCCTTGAGCAATAGGACTCTATGGCTGCTCTCTGCCCCTCCTTCATGCGGTCCTCCATAACTTGCCTGTGTCACAGCTGCCATCCCCCTACTCCCTAGGGTGGAGAAGAGGCAGGCAGGGGCCCCAGCATGTCACAGGGAAGCCAGCTTTGAGAGTGGGGGGACCTGTGAGAACCTAGTTCCCAGGGGCCTCCCGTCTCACCTCCCCCAAGCCCTGCTAACTGTCCTTCCCTGAGCACTCCCCAGTCATTTCTCCTCCTAAACATCTCTGTTGATCTAATTTGTGAAATGTAAGCACTGGCAGAGCTTCGCCTGGGGGTGGGGGTGGGGGCTCTGGAGGGGGACCCAGGAGGCCGGGTGGCCAGGACCTCACACGCAATTCTCCACTCTGCTCTGCATCCTATTCCTCATTGTTGAGAGCTTGATACAAATCAAATTGTACAGAGGAAGCCTGGCAGGGCAGGTCAGGCAGGCAGTGGATTTAACCCCTGAATGACTGCTGGGCTCACCCAAATGCATCCTTCCAGGACCTAGGTTTGAGAACAGCTTCTTGGGAATTAGTCCATTCAGAGCTAAACCTAAAGGGGACACAGCCTACAAGGCCACATCCAGAGCTTCCTTAAGAGGTAAGCACTCCATCACCCTTCTTTCCTTCCCTCAAAATGTACGTGCAAGTGAGAAGGAGGGAGTTTCAAAGGCAGCACTGAGGGGAGCCAAGAAGGCACATGGGTGATGTGATCCCTCCGGGATGGGGGTGGCAAGGCACAAGCGGAGAGCCTGGGCTCGGAGAGGGGACATACCTGGTTCAAAGTCTGGCTCTGCTGTGTGCTAGCTGTGGGGCATGGCACTCAACAAGACTGCCCTCTCACAAGGCTGCTATGAAAACTGAAGTCATAGGCAGTGCTTACTAACCATTAGGGTAGTATTTTAAAAGGACAGCTAACAGTCATTGGGCATGTATTACACACCGGACTGGTACAAGGCATCTTATCAGTCGCCATTCAACACATGTGTGCCGTGTGCACCTAATGTGTGCCAGGAACAGTTTTAGGCACTGGGGATGCAGCAGGCTTATAAGAAAAAAAAAAAAAAAAATGCCTGCTCTCAAGGAGGCTGCACTCGTCATCTAGTGTAAACCCACCGATGACGTCACTACTGTTGTTCCCATTTTATAGATGAGAAAACTAATGCGAGAGATCTGAAGCAAGGCATCAGGCTTTAAAGCAAGAACTGCCTGACTCCAGAATCCACACCTGGCACAACCTGCTGCCACCCTGTGAGGGTTTACTCGGTGCCTGACACACAGGTGGCCGCCTTATGGCCAGGTGGGCAGGAAGGCCGGGTGGGCAAAGGGGCAGACAGGCACAGACTGGCTTCTGTCCCAGGCGACCCGCCTCCCAAAACTCTGCCTACTCTCCCTGTGGCGCAGAACTTCCGACACTGAAGGATCCTTTTCATGGTCTGGTCTACTCTCCTTTCTCAGACAAGAGGAACAAAAACCCAGAGACACAGGAACGTGCCCAAGGGCCCTGACGCCACCCTCAGCCCCCCACCCAGGACCCACTCCTGCACCATGGGCACCATCTAGAGGGCTGAGTGAGGCTCATAGGAGGCAACAGCCTGGCCAATGTAAAGCCAGAAGGAAATGAAATCCAGCAGGGAGAGAAACACTCAACAGATCACACAGCCAAGAGGTGTGAGGCGAGATCTGAAACTCAGATCTCTTGATTCTGAACTGTGAGCTCTTTCTAAGCCATCACACACACGTTCACACACATCCTCCTGTGCTCACTCTCAGCTTCGTACCCTCCCCCACAGAGTCTGAGTCCAGGGAGCTGGGGTAAGGTACAAGCACAGTGAGTGTGGGCCCCAGAGCACGGAGGACACATCTGCTATAATCTGAGCGATGCATCAAGCAGATGACCACAGATGATCTACTGTGTCTCTGAGAAACTTTACATGTAATTAAACCTGCCAGGCATTAGTACATAAGATACTATGCAACTCTTAAAAGAATGAGTTTGATCTATGTGTGTCTAAAACATAATGTTAAATTGAGGGGGGGAAAACTGACAGAATGGTATGTACAGGGTAATCTCATTTGGATTAAAGAAATCATATATCTCACGATTTAGAGAAGGCAATGGCACCCCACTCCAGTACTCTTGCCTGGAAAATCCCATGGATGGAGGAGCCTGGTAGGCTGCAGTCCATGAGGTCACTAAGAGTCAGACACGACTGAGCGACTTCACTTTCACTTTTCACTTTCCTGCATTGGAGAAGGAAATGGCAACACACTCCAGTGTTCTTGCCTGGAGAATCCCAGGGACGGGTGAGCCTGGCAGGAGGCCGTCTATGGGGTCACACAGAGTCAGACACGACTGAAGCGACTTAGCATACACGATTATGTATTTCAATTATGTATACCAGTCCAACTCTTGCCTGGAGAATCCCATGGATGGAGGAGCCTGGTGGGCTACAGTCCATGGGGTCGCAAAGAGTCGGACACGACTGAGCAACTGCACTTTGCACTACACTATACCCCTCCAACAGTGATTACAGATGGGAAATGAGGTTGACTGAAAGGGCAGGACAGGATAAAGAATTTTCACTTTGTTTAGTTTTACGCTCTTTGTGTTAACTGAATGTTTAACACACCCATTAGCTATATAATGATCATTTTTAATGAGTATTTTCTTGACAAATAGACTGATCATTCAGGTTAAAAAAACGTTTTTACTGCAATCAATACCTCTCCTGCTGACAGACAGACAGTGAGCGGGGTAAGCTGGGGACACACACGTGGGCACACACACAAGCACACACAGTGTCTACCACATCCCACAGGTTCAGCCAAGGACATCTCAGCCCAGTAATGCCTGGATTTCCTCACAAATAATCACTGCTCCTAACATTTCTACTTTGTGTGAATCTGCAAAGCATTTGTGCACACAAGATGCTTTGCAGGACATTTAGAAGATGAGTCCTTCATAGAAGACAGGCGTGGGGACTGTGAATACTATGCTGTTATCAGTCACTAAGTCATGTCTGACTCTTTGCAATTCCATGGATTGTAGCCCACCAGGGTCCTCTGTCCACGGAATTCTCTAGGCAAGAATACTAGAGTGGGTTGCCGTGCCCTTCTCCAGTGGATACTAAACATCCCTAAGAAATGATGTGCCACATCTTTTCTTTGGTGTAGTTTGTAAGTATCCACAGCTGCCACTCAAATCTCAAAGGGGTCAGTGGCCTAAACAAGATTACAAAGCATTATATATCACATATCCATGTTCCTTTTTGGAAGGAGTATTTCTAAAAGGAAACACAAGCAAGTGGTTAATAATGACTACCTCTGGGGAGAGGGATTCAGGAAACAGGAAGAGACCTTTTCCACTGTACATTCTTGTATTATTTGAATTTATTTTTACTATGATCCTGTATTACTTCTTCAGTTAAATTAGACTAAAGAACTGCTTGGGGGAGAAGAGGGGACCCAGCAACAGCCTAGAAACTCAGCTGAATTCCTCTGGATTTGGATCATCACCCTGAGGATCCTACTTGGTATAAATCCTACCTACTTTCTCCAAATCACAAAGTGCTTGTTTCCAGGAGAGAAGCACAATTGCTATGGAGATTTTCCATTGCAGCATCCCTTTATGAGCCTTGGTGGGGGGACAACGTGAGGGCTACATGGGTTTGAAGCCTGCTGCTGCTGCAGCTGCTCCTTCTCCAGAGTCTGAATTGAGCCATCTGGCTTGCGTTTCCAGCTCTTAAATCAGTCAGGCCCACAGACACCCTTGGTTTCTGAATGTGTATAGCGAGAAGGCTGGGAAAATAAGGTGGGTGGACCCCACCAGAGGTAAGCGTGCAAAACAGAAACACATGGATGGCTCACTCGGTTCTCCCCTGTCAGCACGGCTGTGGGAGTGATTTATAAGAGTCTGGGCCAAGTTCCCACTGCTGCAGACCAAGAGGACAGAGGAAGAGGCAGAGAGAAGTGAGTCGCACCTGCATGTTCCCTTTCGTCCTCCTTGGGACAGACGTTGTTTACTTGCAGGCTGCAGGTGGCGGTGGCTGGGCCTGTAAACACCACTGGGAGTTGGCTGGGCTCAATCAGGTCACTTGAACAGGGGATTTGGGGCCACTGTTACGGCCTCCCAGCCAAAGCTTGTTTCCTGCCTAATTCCCTCCGGCCAACTCAGCCTGAAGCCTTACAGAAGAGACATGGCTTGATTTATAAACAAACACGTGGGATCAGCAGCATGATGGGCCTCACATTGGCATGTAAGCCTGGGTTAGTCTCAGAATGGCTTCACTGTGGCAAGATGATAATAATCCTGTCTTCATGCTTTAGCACTTAGCATTCTCCACCATGCCTATCATCCATGCCTACTTTACAGACAAGAGACTGAGGGCTCAGGAAATTACTTTTATATGCCTGCCTTCCCTCCACCTGTGTAGGGCACTGGCAGAGAACAGACAGCCGATATTAACTTGCTGAATGAAAGGAGTAATTAATGTCCATCGATGGATGAACAGATAAAAAAAGCTGTGGTATATATATTCAATGCAATATTACTCAGCCATAAAAAAGAACAAAATAATGCTATTTGCAGCAACAAGGATGGACCTACAGACTGCCATAATGAGTGAAGTAAGTCAAAGATAAATATTATGATATCACTTACATAAGGAATTGAAAAAAAAAAAAGTGGTACAAATGAACTCATTTACAAAACAGAAACAGAGTCCCAGATGCAGAAAACAAACTTATGGTTACCAATGGGGAAAAGTGGGGGAAGGGATAAATTGAGAGATTGGGATTGACATATATGCACCACTGTATTTAAAATAGATGACTAATAAGTACCTACTGCACAGCACAGGGAACTCTACTCAATACTCCCTAGTAATCTATATCGGAAAAGAAACTAAAAGAGAGTGGATATGTGGATATGTAAAACTGATTCACTTTACTGTGTAGCAGAAACTAACCCAAAACACTGTAAATCAACTATGCTCCAATAAAAATTAATTTAAAAAAAGAAACAATTATTGAATCAAGAGAGAGGAAGGGTACACGTAGAAACACCTCCTTCGGGCTCATGAGAGCGAACATGTATAAATCTTCCCAATGATGCCTTTAGTAACATCACATTGACAGCTTTGAATTGGTCATGGTGGGAATATTTTTATCACTATATTGGCAAATGCTAAAAATAAGGGCTTTTCTTCTGTTTTTGTTTTCACAGAGCTAGTGTACCAACACACTGGGTACAGGTACTACATAGTATAGGCAATTAAAACTGAGGCAATTAGTATAGACAATTAGGTTTTTCAAATCATCATCCCTTTTCCAAAAGGAAGGGAGGGTGGGAAGAGTATAAATGAATGATATTACTTCAATAGACGTATAAATCCTACTATATGCAAAGCACCAGGGTAGGCTGGAGGAGAGAAACAGATATTGAGACAGAATTCATATTCTCAAGGGACACACGTGCTCAGGTATAAACCATAACTTGCACACGAGTCATCTGGGGATCCTGGTAAAATACAGGTTATGATCCAGTAGGTCTGGGTGGGACTTGAGATACTGCATTTGAACAAGTTCCTAGGTGATGATGATGATGCACCTCTGTGGGCCTCACCTAAGAAGCAAGGGTCTGGGAGGTGACCAAGTGCCCGTATGTACGGGCCAGTTAGCTTTCTATTAGCACAATCTATGCTATTGTGCTATCTCAATGTGCAATCCTCACAACACGACAGAGGTCTATTTCCCTTACCCACATTTTACAAGTGACCCAGCTGGTCAACAGCTATTGGCTCAAAGCCCGGTTGTCTGGCTCAGAGAATGAAGTCAACTCTCTTTCCAACATGCCACCTAGATGGAACTTTTCACCTCATTTCCTGTCCTGAAGATTATCCTTGCTCCTCCGTTATCTTCCTGCTCTTTTCACTAGCTGTCCATTTCCCTTTCTACTGCTTATAAGCACTTCTACTGGAGAAGAGCAAAGGAGAAGTGGAAATAAATGCTCAAACTCATCAATTTCAAGTGTATGAACCATTTCCTTTATGTCCTGTACTTTGGTGCTTTGACATCTGGGGCCTTGCCCCTGCCCCCAGGGTTAGCCAATTCCCTGAGACAGAATTCACCAGTGAGCACAGCGTGCTGTTCCAATGGGGATCTCATTCTCTGGGCCACCACCCCCTTGCCTGTTCACCCCAGGGCCAGGTACCAGGCACCTAGCGACAGCCCCATGCCCCAGATCCCATTGAAACTATTCAAACTAGCCAGTCCTAAACTGCTTACCCCACCTTGCCTGTTCCTTCCCATAAAAACCATAATAAAGACTCTTGCCCATATTCCCTTCTCCCCCTCTGCCTCCTGAGTGACCCTTGGGCCCCCCACCAAGCATGGCACACCCCAACCTCTTGGGATCTTGAGTACAACCATCTTTCTAATGGCAGCTGTCTCCTACTCTGTTGGCTTCTCCATACCCAAATAATAATAAAACCTCAAGTTCCTCAGGAAAGAGTATGCTCAATCCCAGTGAATTTGTGGGTTATTTTTATCATCATCATGAAGGATTATCATTTCCCTTATCCCTCCCGAGCTCAGCCTTTCTCAGAGCTGGCTTGCACACATTCTCTATGGACAGCTTCTCAAAGTCCCTGCTCAAAGCCAGCCCCACTTGTCCTAAACACTCCATTCCTGGGGAGAGAGCCAGGTGCCCCTCGCACTGTCAGGGCCTCTTACCTCATTCCCCGGCAGGTGCTGAGCATGACACTGGACTGCTCCGCCTTCCTCACTGTCCCGTGGTAAAAGCAGTGATCCTAGCAAGGAGAGAGCGGCAGTCAGACCACAGGACACCGACAAGTCAGCCATGCTGGCATCCTGAGACAGTCAGGGATGACTGTACACCTACCTTAGGTGTACATAACCTTAGATCTGTAAAGAGCTTTCCCAGCCACTGTTTTATTTGATCCTCATGATATTCCTGGGAGGAGGAACAGGGCAGATGCCATCATCCCCACTGAATCGATGAAGAAGCCAAGGCTCAGAGAAGCAAAGGGATTTGCTGAAAGTCTCTCTGCTGGTTGAAGAAGCCAGGATTTCAGATCTCTTTCTATAACATGATGCTGGTCACAGGAAACACTGGCTTCCGAAAAGCTTGCCTCACCACTAGAGTCACCTCTGTGACCACCCCCTGTGAGAGCTGAACTGTGTTCCCACCAAACTTCACGTCTACCCACTCTGCATTTCCAGTGCAGGGGGTACAGATTTGATCCTTATCAGGGAACTAAGATCCCACGGGCCATGTGGTACAGACAAAAAAAATCCACATCTACTCAAAACCTCAGAATGTGACGTTACTTGGAACAGAGTCTTTGCAGATGTAATTAAATCAAGATGAGGCAATACTGAACTAGAAGCCTTACAAAAAGAGAAAAGGACACTGATACACACACACCAAGAAGAAGGTCATTTGAAGGCAGAGGTTAGAGTCATGAAACTAGAAGCCAGTGGGTGCCAAGGACGGCCAGGAGCCACTAGAAGCTGCAAGAGCCTACGAAGGATCCCTCCCTAGAGACTACAGTGAGAGCATGGCCTTGGTTTTGAACTTCTAGCCTTCAGAGACGTGAAAGAACACATTTCTAATTGTCTTAAACCTCCAAGTTTACAGTACTTTGCTCAGCGGCCCTACGAAACTGATCTCTCACGCATCTTCCCTGCCTCCCTTGAATCCCCTGCACACCTGGACAGACCTGATTTTGCACCTGTGTCCATGGACACTTACAGGTCTGCTGCTGTGCTCTCACCAGGGCATATGTCACGGCCATCTGGTCTTCCCAACCCAGCTGGATTCCTCCTGGCTACACGCTGCGATGTGCCGGGCCCGGGGCTAGGCCCTCCCTAAGACACAACAGTGAGTGGAGTCCAGACTTCGCCGGACTTAGCGTCTTGTGAGAGCCAGTCGTAGTTTAAAAGTCATACAAAGATACAAATCATAAAGAATGGCTTGAAATAAAGTTTGAGGTGTCAGCAGAATGTTTGATAAGTAGGGTAGCCAGAGTATTTATGAGGCAAAGCAGGACTCTGCTGAGAGTGATAAAGCGCTAAACCAGATAGACAGACACAAACCAGGGCTGTCCTCAGCAGACCTATGGGTGATAACAAGGGACACATTCCTATAAACTTCGTCCCAAATAGGTCAAAAGAGATAAGTTGGAGCAAAGAGAAAAAAGGTAAAATCCCCAGAGCACAGTCTGGTTCTAAGGTCTTAAAAAGGATGTAAACTATGCAGTTGCAGATACGGAAGCCTTATCTTTCCCCACCAATGTCCTGTGAGCAGGGCCAATCAGGAATGTCCGGCATTCACCCACATAACAACAGCCTGAGTGAGCCATCACCAGGACCACACTTGACTGCGGTTGTTCCCTGGTCCCCAGCAGGCAGGCATGTGAACCAGGAGACAGCTAAGTAAGCCATTTGTCTACATTCTCCAGTTCCAGTACCAGCCAGCTCTAGGTGTGACTGCAGTGTAACATGCTTTAAATATATAAAGGGTCTTCATACACATCACCGTGTGGCATAATAATGCCTGCCATTTACTGTTATTAACAACAAGAGCTAACATCTACCCAGCTACTGCTCTTGGATAAACAACTTACATAGATTTTTTTTTTCTCCTTTAATTCTGATCATAGTATTATGAGGTAGATACTCTTATTCTCACTCTCAACTAAAGTTGGAGAGGTTTCAAGTCATTCACAGGGCCACAGTGCAAAGTGGAGATGCAAACCCCAGCAGCCTGATTTCAGGCTCCATGCTCAGCCTATCTTAGCAAAAGCAGACCCAGCAAAGTACATGGGCTTAATTTGTCAAAGCTCTATTATTGGGACTTCCCTGGAGATCCAGTGGCTAAGACTCCATACTCCCAAGGCAGGGGGGGGCCGGGGTTCAATATCTGGTCAGGAAACTAGATCACACATGCTGCAACTAAGAGTTTCCATGTTGTAACTAAGACCCAGCACAGTCAAATAAATATTAAAAAAAGAAAAAAAAAGCTCTATTATCTTCCAACACTGACCCAGACTGAGGTGTTAGTCTAAGCCTTGCTGCTCACTGACAGCAAGCAAAAAGGCATGCTCCTTTTTCCCATCTCCTCTCAATTTCCTCATCTGTAAAATGTAGTGTTGGAAGAGATGCTTATAAATTCCCATAAAAATCAGTGATTCATCTTACCCTTCCATATCCCTGAGAGTCATATCTTAGCATATCCAATTTTCAGATGAGGAAACTCAACATTAACAAGGCTGAAAGGGTTTTTCAGGTCACACAGCTGGTTAAAGCCAAGACTAAAACCCTGGCTTCAGACCCCAAACTCTGCAACTTGTTCTAGTGGAACACACCATTCCCCCAGTGACCTGACCTAGATCAGGGCTGGAACCCACGGGCCTGGCAATGAGCAGGATTAGGTTCCCAGAACTCCCACTACCCCCAGCCAAGTTTTGCGGGAGAGTGTGGTCTACAACACTTGGGTCAGCTGAAGCTAAGTGGTTTATTCCATTCCCATTTCTCTTTGAGTCTTCAGCTCCCAAATAAGAATACTGACTGGTAGCCCCCGGGACTGGGTGGGGGCTTTGCAAGAGCCCAGGAGGAGGGGATGTACTAAACAAGAAAACAGAGTCACCCCTACTTTAGCTGGGATGCACTCTGGTCAACAAGACCTTTGGGAAGGAGGGGCTGTCTGGGAGGGAGGGGAAGTTCTCTCACTGCCCTCTGTCAAAGGCCCTCACAACATCTCTGCCCAATCCAGAGAGCACAAAGAACAAGCACATGAACACAAAAGCCATGAAGTCATCGCATTCCTTCTCAGTTTCTCGGCCTGAGGGGGCCACCCTGAGGGGGCTTTCGTAGCAGGAAGCATGAGCTCATGGCAAACTCATGCACTGAGACCCATTCTTCCGCTCTGGGTACAGAAGTGCAAGAGCCCAACTCAGCGGAGGGTGCTTTGTGAGGTCATAATGGCGAGGGGCTTCCGAGGCTTGTCCGTCCCCTCCCATCTCGCTGGAGACAGAGAACCGAAGTCTGAAGGGAGGAAGTTTCAACCAGGGGCCATGAAAAAGGTGTAGAGCCACAGCTGGCCAGTTCTCCCAGAGATGAAAGGACACGGGCTACTTTGCTGCAGGCACTGGCCACTCCCTCCCCATCCAGGAAGGTCTCAGTGAAGAAGGCAGCACTGATCCTGACATCCAAAGATCCAACATAGCCCCGCAGTACCTACTTACTTCAGACCTCACAGACCCCACCGAAGCATAACTGTCCTGGGTCCCTCTCCTCACTCAAGGGTGATCTGATCGACTCATCTGTGCTGTTAACAACTGACAGTGGCTATCATTGTTTTCTAGGCTATTCTAAAGACTGGCAGGACTATTTTAAAGACAGAGTCATGTGGGAATCTCGGGTTCCACAGGAAGCTGTTGGAGGGGCACTGAGGCACTGTGCTGCCTACACAGCACACCTCCCAGGTCTGCACCCATGAAAGCCCATGATGCCCGATCCCAGAGGCAAAAGACACTGCCCCTCCTGCCTGCATCCATCTTCTCTTCTCCTTCACCCCTGCTCTTTGGCATAGAGTTTGAGAGTGCTAAGTCGCTACAGTCGTGTCCGACTCTTTGTGACCTTATGGACTGTAGCCTGCCAGGCTCCTCTATCGATTCTCCAGGCAAGAATAGAGTCTGAGAAGGATCACTCAAATCTAGAATTTCTCAACTTGGGCACCACTGACATTTGAGACAGGATAACTGCTGTGGAGGGATGCCTGTGCACTGGAGGGTAACTGGCACACCCCTGGCCCCTACCCACCAGACAGTAGCCGTCACCTCCCAGTCATGACAATCCAAACTATCTCCACACACTGCCAAGCCTCCCATCCTTTGTTGGCTAAAATGGTCAAAGAAACAAATAGAACATTTTAGTTTATTTGCACCTAATTAAAACTGGTATAAATCATCATGAAGCATATTTTCCTTGCTTTATTATGTTAGTTACCAACATATTCAACAAAGGTTTTTAAGAAATGACTTAAACCAAAATCACTCCTAATTGAGAACCACTACTCTTATCCGAGTCAGACACGACTGAGCAACTGACTGAACTGAACTGACTCTAATCCTACAAATTCTAACAGGTCCCCTCTAGGAAAAGCTAGCAAATCATGAAATGTGTGTGATTCACGAGCTTAAATGTCCACCGGTGACCAAATGGCATGATGAAGCAAACTAAAAGACTAAAACTGAAAGACCAGCTTTTAAATGACAAATTTTTGTGCAAGGGACTTCCCTGGTGGCCCAGTGGTTAAGAATTCGTCTTTCAATGCAGGGGCTGTGGGTTCGATCCCTGGTCCAGGACCTAAGATCCTACCTGTTGTTGCTATTTAGTTGCTAAGTCATGTCCCCCTCTTCTGCAAGACCATGGACTGCAGCCCACCAGGTTCCTCTGTCCATGGGAATTCCCAGGCAAGAATACTGGTGTGGGCTGCCATTTCCTCCTCCAGGGGATCTTTCCAGACCAGAGATCAAACCCTTGTCTCCTGCATTGCAGGTGGAATCTTTACTGCTGGGCCACCAGGGAAGCCTAAGATCCTGCATGACGGGCAGCAACTAAACCCACGCACCACAACTAGAGAGCCCGAACACTGCTACTAAGACCCAACACAGCTAAAAATAAATGAATTAAAAAAAATTTTTTTTCCTTAAATTTCTGTACTAACACCCAGATTCAACTTTGAGGGAGAAAAATAGCGAATATGAAAATAGCAGCAAAATAAGAAAATCTTCACATCCTAAACTCACACTGACAAAGCAGATCACAAAACTTTACCTACCCATATGAAAAAGCAACTAACACCTGACTGGGAAATCATTTCTTTTACTTATATTTTTGTTAGGAAGTGGGTAATACAGTGATTTGTATCAATTTTAATCAAATGCAATAAGCTTAAAATATGGTTTATTTCACCTTTTTAGCCAGCAAAGCGTTATAAATCCATGAAACAACAAATTCATATCTTGTTTTTCCTGCTCATTCCCTGGATCTCAATCAGGGAATCAGTTCCTTAAGAGGAGGCATTGTCTCCACTGAGCTTCTCTCCTGGCTTCCTAGGGGTGGGGTTGGGACAGGGAAGCTGCCTGGGAGATAAAGTGTTGATCTGAACTTACCTCGGATTTCAGGGTGGTGGTTTGAGCATCGCCACTTGGAGTATAACACGTTTCTGTGTAGGCTGGAGCAAAAAGGTGCCTGAATAGAATAAAAAAAGACATTTGTCTCCTTAGAAGATAGACTTGACCCTCCTGTGAACAGTAGCCAGAGATTCTAACTGAACCTGGTAGAACCACCCCCAAGCATCTCCATGCAGAAGGAATAGGGCAGCGTTATGGAAGGGCTTAAGGAATAAAAAGATAAACAGAATGAAGTTTGTTATGAATTTTGTGTTCACTGGGATCATCAGTTAATTCAGCCACAACCAGATGCTGCTGACCACCAAAGCAGTGATATTAGATCTTAATTTGTTCTGGGTCCTGGGAAGATCACGTGCAAACACACTCACAGAATTTCCCAGGGTCTATGGACCCTACTGTATACCTTAATTGATTATTTTCCCAGCACATCCACTAACTTTTGGTATCAGCACACCAACCATTCTTTAAGGGAATCCCTCCTCCCTGTTGCAGGTTTTGTTAAGACTGACAATCAATGAATTTTACCTAGCCTTGGCCCATTGTGCAAGCCAAGCCAATGGAGTAATGCTGCAAGAACGTAACAGATGGGAGCTATTTATCTGCTCCTTGTTCCTGCTACAAGGATTCTGGAAGTTTCCTTTGCCCATCTTTTATGAGACCTAATGGTTCAGATTTCCTGTGACCTGGTACTATGTGTTGCCTTTTCAATATTTCTTTTTTTTTCCTTTCTAAAACTGGATGTTGGTTTCTCTCCTGTTACAGACCTCTAGAAGCTGAGGTTAAGAATCCCTCGCCCAAGGCAAGGTGACCCCTGAATAAGGCTTTAGAATTTCTCTGAAAGTTAAAAGAGAACTAAAAATGCCAAATGGATTCTTCAACTAGTTCAGCCACATTAAAAGCAGAATGAATCGAAAGAAAATCGAGGTCAGAAAGCAAAATGGTTTTTAATGGAAGGCATCATTAAAAATTGGAGTCTAACAAAAAAGAATTAAGTGGATCTATATCTTTTACTATGGAAAGATGTTTAAAATGGAGTCAGATAAAGAAAAATTTCAGGAAAGTATGTACTTTTAAAATCCCTTTAAATGAAAAACTAATAGCAGTATACCCTAGGGCATGCATTGACAATAGCTGGACGAGGACATGCCTATCGGTAGTGGTAGTGATCTCAGGGGATTACAGAAGATGTTCACAATGTAAGCTGTATATTTCTGAAAAACTGGTTGATTTAAAAAAATAATTATCATGTGTTTATTTTGAAAATGGAAAATCTAATTTGAAACTGCCTTTTAAAAAAGAAAAAAATACAAGCTGATGCCAGCACAGAAAGCCAAAGGAATCCTCAGGGACCACCCTGGTTTTGTAAGAGGTGACATTTCCCACAAGACAGGGTCACTGAAGAGGGTTTCTAGGGTCATTCCAGAGTCACTTCCAGCTCTAAGTTCTGGGACTCCAGACTCTCAGATTCCCCTCCGCCCCCAGAGCACAGTCAGAAGGCAAATGCCACAAAGATCTTCTCCTGCACAATATCAGGCCCTTCAACATCCAGCCTTGAACAAGAAGAAAAGAAACCCAACAGGGAGATGTAAAAACAAAGCAAAGCAGAAAACCTAGTTTGTGTAGAGAAACTCCAATTTACATGGCAAGTTTGGGTCAGTAGCTAAATCGCCAGATTCTTTCTTCCTCTTTCTCCTTAACATCTAGCCAGCCAAGGATCTAAGGGAAGAGTCACTCATTTGTCTGAAGGAGATAAACTCTAAGCCCCAGGAGGACACAGGCCAAGCTGTTTGCTCACCGGTATATACCGATGCTTAACATTTACTCAAAGGAAGGATGTGTTAACTAATTACTGAATGAATGAATGAGTGAGTGAAGGAGGTAGTCACTGAGCATGCTAAGAGCTTAGGGCATGGTGTGGAATCTGAGAGACTAAGCTTCAGCCCCTGCTCTGACATTTACTATCTCTATAGCCAGGAGGGAGTTACTTTACCTCTCTGAACCTCTGTTTCCTCTTCTGCAAAAACCCTTCTGCTCAACAGACTTGTCATCAGAGTAAAATGACATAATGCATGAAAAGAACTTAAAATCAGGCCTGGCTCAGAGTGGAGCTCAGGAAACGTTAGTGATTATCACAATTGCTTTCAACAGGGATTGTGATGGGAAGAACTGAGAAAAACTGGCGGAATTTACCTATTTCCTTCCAACTCCCCCCAGCCATTAACTCCCCAGTGTATCACTTGAAAGAGGCGAGAAAACAATGAGCTCATTCCTGCAGCTCATTTCTGTGGTCTACTTCACAGACTGCATAATGGACGGCCAGTCAGGAGTTCAGAATCTAATGGTTCATTCCCGGTGCCAGACGTGAATGTTCCCACAGTAAGTGCACTCCTGAAACACATCCTCAGCCTCTTCTACATCTTGGGAGTTGAGGGGTGGGGTGGAATGTTCATCTAGTAACACCAGGATGATCCAAAAAAGAGAGCAATCCAGACAACCTCAGAGGAGTCCAAATTCTTGTCGGTTCTCAGCCACATGTCCTCAGAACGGTGAGCATCTTTCTACACCTCCTTGTTCTGAGGTTCTGCCTCTGTCACTCAGAGCCTCAGCATTGAGAGAGACCTCAAGAATCATTAAGCCAAACTGGCTAGACTATGTGTTCCTTGAGAGCAGGGAGCACACGGCTGCCTTGTTCAAGGCTTCTCCTCAGCTCCTAGCACCAGGCAGGTTTATTCTGTGAAAAAGTGGATGAATGGATAAATGAACAAACAAATGAATCCTTTACCTTGTATAGAAATCTGCCAAATAGCCATCCTGCACTGAACATCTCCAGACCACCCACTCCATTCCTGACCACATACAGTAGTTAGAGAAAGTTGTTACATTGAACCAAAAGCTACCTTTCTCTGTAATCTGTACCCACTGGCCTCATTCTGTCTTCTGAGTCTACACGAAACAATTCTTCCACCTAACTGCCCTTTTCAGGATCAACAGCATCAGCATCACCTAGGAACTAGTTTAAAATGCAGATTGTTTAAAAAAAAAAAAAAAAACAATGCAGATTGCCCGGCCTCATCCCAGATGGCCTGAAGATCACAGAAACTGATACTGGAGCCCAGTCATCTGTTGTAATAACTCTTTGAATGATTCTCATGCAGAACCACTACCCTAGACCGCAAGTTTGCAACATATTTTTAAGGCAGGCAAACTTCAGAAATATCCACCTGTCTCATCCATCACACCCTGTATCTTTCTGAGCTAAAGAAACCCCAAAAAGTTGCCATCAAAATAGCTCATGTGTATTTATTTAAGTATGAAATCATTTCACCTTCACAACATACCTCTGAGGACACTGCGACCTCAAGACCTGTAACTTGTCCAAGCTGTCACAGCACAGTGTCAGAGGCAGGTTTCAAAGCCAAGTCTGTTCGACCAGACCACTTTTTAAGCAGCTGTCTTCTCTGTCTCTATTAGAAGTGATAGCTGAGTGATAGTTGCTCAGTCGTGCCTGACTCTTTGCAACCCCATGGACTGTAGCCTGCCAGGCTCCTCTGTCTATAGAATTCTCCAGGCAAGATTACTGGAGTGGGTTGCCATTTCCTTCTCCAAGGGAGGAAAAAGCATATTAGAAAGCAGAAGCATAAAATGAAAACATTGTCAGCAGTAGTCCAAGGAACAATTTCATGGTGATGACAGCAGTTTTGAGAACATGTGATGCCACAAAAAGGAGGCTCCTGGCTCTTAGATGTGAGAATATATGCAGAGAAGAGAAAAGGGGTAGCAAAGCACAGGGCAAGATAAAGAGGATGGACATGTAAGGACTTCAGCGCTATTTCAGTTGCTTTTTTTCTCAATAATCCTTTCCCCAAATCGGGTTGCAATATTAGCCAGGAAGGTCATCCTTCCTTCTAGAAGCAAAAGGAAGGGTCATGTTTCATCACTACCATCTGTGCAATTGTACTGATTCATAAAACCCTGCTTTTAAATGCTCCCCAATGCCCCCAAGCTAGGCCCATCTATGCCCCCATGCCCAGGTGGTACCTTGGCACTGCTCTAAGCACCAAAGACGATCCCCTCAGAGACGGGGCCGCAGAGCCCCTGAGCAGCCCAGCTCAGCCCAGCCATTTCTTCTCCAACCACATCTTGTTCTCATCTCCTCTCTGACAAGGGGCTGGCTCAGCAGATCTGCAGGAAGCCGTCTCTCACCACTGGAGTGTATTAGGTTTTTCAGGAAACGAGTTGTGAGTGATGTGCGTCCAGGAAGAGAGAAGGACTGTCCAAGATTTCCCACCCCGCCCCCTCCTTTTTCTGGCTTTGATGGAAAAGCAGTTTCTGAAGAAGTGCCTCCCACCCCTGCCTTCGGGGCTCACAAGCCCATTGGCAGGCAGAGATTACACACCATCCCAAGGCTCACTACAGTGCTCACTTTGGGAGGAACCCTGGCTGCCCTGGCCCCAAAGTCCTCAAGCAATCTCCTGACTCTTTGCATCTTCTGAAACCCAACTGGGAAAATAAACTGTCCTCCAACTACTGGACATAAAATGTAAGGTCACTCTTCAGAGAAGGACAACAGAATTGCACATGGTGGCCTGGAAACTGTACACTCGACCAGACCCCAAACACGCTGCAGTTGCAACAGCCCTGACTCACCTTTTCCAAGGCTCACAGCCCTCAAATCCAGAACTGTCCCTTTAATGATTATATGTTATTGTTTAGTCGCTAAGCTGTGTAGACTCTTTGCGACCCTGTGGACTGCAGCCCGCCAGGCTCCTCTGTCCATGGGATTCTCCCAGCAAGAATACTGGAGGGAGTAGCCTTCTCCAGGGGATCTTCCCCACCAAGGGATCAAACTCTCACATCGCCTGCTTGGCAGGCAGATTCTTTACCACTGAGCCACCAGGGAAGCCCTTAAAGGCTATGGACTTGTCAGACCAATTTCAAATGCTTCTTCGAAACTTCTAAGAAACTTCTTCTTAGAAACTTAGAGAACTAAGTTTCTCTAAAACTCCTTCTGGGGAAAGAGAAGTGACAGGACTAAAACAAATTTGCAAAACATCTTCCTGAGTTCAATCCCCCTACCTTGCTACCATAGATAAGCAAATCAGTGAAGATAAAGTGATAACAATTTCCAAACTACCTTGAAAAACAAGCTACCCAGACAAGCTCAGCATAAACAAATATTAGTCTGCTCATCCCAGTGGCTGTTTTTACTGACACCTCCTTCTCCCAGGTCTCGTTTCGTATCTGGCTCTTTCAGGAGTACTGGGGCACTTATACACTGGTAGTGCTTGGGAGGTAAGCTGTGCTGGCCCCTCT
Organism: Bos indicus; assembly: GCF_029378745.1. Lineage (NCBI taxonomy): Eukaryota > Metazoa > Chordata > Mammalia > Artiodactyla > Bovidae > Bos > Bos indicus. Next base: position 68,961,255 of record NC_091766.1, read on the forward strand.
TCTCCTCTCTGGGGGAGCTGCACCCTTACCCCATCCACCTGTGGTGCTGATAACACAGGCTCTTTCATTTCTCACTCATATTCCTAATGCCGTCATTATGGGACTCGCCACAGTAACACAACAACACCCGGAAATGCTGTGGACAAATATAAAACCCCAGGCTGGGAATTTATGTCTCTAGAGAAGGTCTCAGAAATCTATATTTTTAATAGTTTTTCCAGGTGATGCTTTTTCAGGCTCTGGGAATTCTACTCCATTGTACCAATTTTAACATTCTTAATTCTTTTTCTCATTTCTAGCCTCCTAAAGCACCCTCTCAAAATCTAAAGATGACACCAGCCCGGCCTAGAGGGCAAGTCCAGGGCCCAGACAGGGTTGGTTTCAGTACCAGTTGAACTCTCCAGTTGTCATTTCAAACCCTGAAAATGAGGCAAAAGATCACGGTGGTGCCTTTCAATGTTATACAAGAGCACTGACAAACTGCAGACTCTGAGAAGCCTGACTGAGGTTCTTTGGACTCCGTGGGGGGAAATGTAGCTTTGAAAGACTATTTACAATTAATTAAGGCAGCTCTTGTAAAACCCTGTAAGAGTAGATGTTAACTTGTAAAAACTTAATAAGATACAACATCGATGCAAAGGATTTCCACCTAACAGAAAAGATAACCCTCAAGGTTATGATTTTATTGCCCCTAGGATATTAACCAATTTTATATGTAATTTAGCACTGTTATCTCACCATTCTCTGTCCACTATTGAAATATATATGTATATATACACATACATGTTTCCCTTATCTATCCAATTTTTAAACCAGTTTTATCATTTTGTTGGTTCCCTCATTAATTAGATAAATAAAACTTAGACAAATGCTCACTAGTGAAAAAAAGAAATGTTTTCACTTGAGCCACCTAAACTCTGTTTCCTAGACAGCAAATAAACAATGTGATAATTATGATCTCATAGCCCCACTGACAGGATCAAATGAGAAAATACATTCAAAATACTAGCTATGACATTTTTAAGTTCTGTGAATTTGGACAAATTAATTAGCCTCTCTAGGAGAAGGTGATGGCACCCCACTCCAGTACTCTTGCCTGGAAAATCCCATGGACGGAGGGGCCTGGTGGGCTGCAGTCCATGGGGTCGCGAAGAGTCAGACACGACTGAGCAACTTCACTTTATTTTTTCACTTTCATGCATTGGAGAAGGAAATGGCAACCCACTCCAGTGTTCTTGCCTGGAGAATCCTAGGGACGGGGGAGCCTGGTGGGCTGCCGTCTATGGGGTCGCACAGAGTCGGACACGACTAAAGCGACTTAGCAGCAGCAGCAGCAGCAGTTAGCCTCTCTGAGTCTCAGTTTTTTCATCTATAAAATGGGGAAATAATAGAATCTACTTCATAGAATTGTTATACAAAGTTAGAAAAGTATCTATGAATATCTGCTTAATAAAATGAACAAAAGCAAAAGTATAAAGTATTTGTTTCTACCGATATCATTGCTAACATTTTCTCCAGGACTAGTCAAGGCTATGGTTTTTCCTGTGGTCATGTATGGATGTGAGAGTTGGACTGTGAAGAAGGCTGAGGGCCGAAGAATTGATGCTTTTGAACTGTGGTGTTGGAGGAGACTCTTGAGAGTCCCTTGGACTGCAAGGAGATCCAACCAGTCCATTCTGAAGGAGATCAGCCCTGGGATTTCTTTGGAAGGAATGATGCTGAAGCTGAAACTCCAGCACTTTGGCCACCTTATGCGAAGAGTTGACTCATTGGAAAAGACTCTGATGCTGGGAGGGATTGGGGGCAGGAGGAGAAGGGGACGACAGAGGATGAGATGGCTGGATGGCATCACTGACTTGATGGACGTGAGTGTGAGTGAACTCCGGGAGTTGGTGATGGACAGGGAGGCCTGGCGTGCTGTGATTCATGGGGTCGCAAAGAGTCGGACACGACTGAGCGCCTGATCTGATCTGAGCTCTGTGCAGTGCACATGGGCTTCCCAGGTGGTGCGGTTGGTAAAGAATTCGCCTGCCAATGCAGGAGATGCAAGAGACCTGGGTTCAATCCCTGGATTAGGAAGATCTAGAGAAGGAAAGGGCAACCCACTTTGGTATTCTTGGCTGGACAGAGGAGCCTGGTAGGCTACAGTCCATGAGGTCACAAAGAGTCGAACACAATTAAGTGACTGTGTGCACACACACATATATATGGGCACATGGAGTAAAACCAGGTAATTTTCAAACCAAGACAATGAGTTTCTGAGGTTTTAATAATACTAGTCTCTCTCCTTTTGGGTATGTTTGGAAATTTCTATATTCATATTTTTTTTAACTAGAGAGGTAATAATAAGCACGTCACAAGCTCCCCAGCCTCAGTTTCCCTTTCTCTCAAATGGAAATGGTGATACCCAGGACAGGCACACATTGGGAAGAGCTTTTGAAAAGCAGAGAGTGATATTCTAGTATAATGGCTAGTGTCCATATTTGGGGCAAAATAACAGATTCAGTAAGTAGTGTTTTGTTGTCTTTTGTTTTCAAAGAGCAAGAAATAAAAGGGGAGGAGAGAGCTCGATCTGTCTCAGAACCAAGACTTCCAAAGCAGTGCTCATTTCACCTCTGACTCCAAAGGAATGGAAACAAAGCAACATGCCAAAGGCAAGGACCTAAAGCCAAATAAGGGGCCCACAGGCAGAGGCACTCCTTGAGCAGAGGTGTTTCTCTTTGAGGGAACAGAAAACCAAGGAAGGGGGGTCTTCAAAGGTTGCTTCTGATGTAAAGAGTAGGAGATCTCCTCTACTGCACTCACTCACTTGGATCAAGCATCGTGGCTGCCAGAGGGCCAGCTCCAGAAGCAGTGCCACAAAGCAAGATGGTGCCACCCACAAGCCTGGCGTAAAGCCAAAGCATGTTGCCTTTCCTCCTATTAAGGAAGTGTCCAAAGAATGCATTAAATCAACACTGTTTTTCACGGATCGCATCTCATTACATCTTCTCCCAGTTCCTACAAGACCTGGCACCCTCCGACCAGCTCCTGGTCCTGTGTTTGGCTTTTGTGCTGTTGACCGAAGGATGTTTGGATGAACACTGTTTACTCCTTTGGCCAGCAGGGCCTTCATTTAATCCTCTTCAGGCCTCACTCTTGGCTGCCTCCACGATGAATAACCTGTCTGTGCAAACAGGGCTGACCTCTTGGGGTGGGGATGCTTAACTGTCAGGGACCTAAGAGGCCTGCAGCATGGCTCACTCAAGAAGAGTTTATAAGTTTGTTTTGCAGTGTCCCGTAAAGTACCCATACAGGCACTTAGGGAACTGGATAAGAAGAGTTCGGGGAAATGGGGTACTACTCAGAAGTTTACCACTTCTGAGAAAGCTAAAAAAAAAAAGTGACTAGTGCATTAGCAAACAGTTTCTGGTAAATAACCATAGTTACCAGATTAACCCAAAGGGAAGTCAATGCAAGAGGCAATGGTTAAACTGTATAGTAAACTTTGGGGATAAGACATGGGGCAAGAGAAGAAAAGAAACCTCTAAGACCACAGGACCTCTGAAAATATGCTTAGAAAAAGGGAGTAGATAGGACATCCCATGAATAAAAGCAAACAAACAAAAAGTGAAGACCACAAACGCACCTGCCCTAAATGTGAGTTCCTGGTCCCTTTTAGGCTCTGATTAAATATCCCAGTAACTTTGATAAACCTTGCCCAGTGTTTTTCAGCATGCTAAAGAACAAATCACAGCAAATGTACACGTCAAGAAGGTTTGAACTTGGAAAGTCTTCCTAGATCACAGTGGACATGTGTCATCCTAGACTGCCCAGTATCTCTGCCATTTTCCTGTGAAAACAGTGCCAAATTTGCATTTAGAGAAATATTCCCCTCTTGCTGCGTGCTGAGTTGGGTCACCTGGAGTTAGTCATAACAAACTAGGACACTCAGGTCTCATTTCATTGAATTTCAAGATGAGTGACACCTGGTGAAAATGACTGGAACTGAGACACACCATTGGTGGCACCAGAAGAGACCACCCGACTTCCTAGACCCTTTCAAGCCTTACTTCTTCAGCTTCTCCCTCACTCTATTGCCTCATACCCTGCTCATAAAGCAGTTTTTGGAGAGGAGGGGGATTGGTGAATAAATTTCAGACAGCAACAAAAAAAATCTTTATATAATCAGGCTCTCTGTTCAGTGCTTCCCCTCACCCCACCCTCTACTCTCACCAATGTAGAATTTGAAAAAGAACAAAAGCAACCTACCAACATCACACAATTGTATTTTGCTTCAAAACTCATCAGTCTAAATAAAGTTAGCTAATCGTCAGCAGTAGATAATCCAAGAGTTGGGCCATCCAGACACTGCCAGGAGGCAGAGAGGAAGGATGTTCATGAAATCTCATCAATGAATGCTTATTAAGCAGCATAATATGGTACAAACTACAGGGCACATGACCGCAGGAAGGCCAAGTCCCTCCCGGCTTGAATTCATCATGTACTTGCTCTGAACTCTTGGTACCTCTTCAGAACCTCAGGCCACGCACTTGCAGGGCCTCTTTGGAACAGTCATTCCACAAATATGTACTGAGGCCAATCATGTGCCAGGCACTGTGCTAGGTGATGCAGAGGAGGCAAGCACTGTTTTCCTGCCCTCCACGTGGCAACTCGCTCATGAGGATTAGAGGAGGCTGAAGGGGTGGCAGATCATGGCAGCCCGGATGTGCAACTTTAGTGAAAGGATCATTTTGAGCTGAAGGCAACTGAGAAGAAGCAGATACAAGGAAAGTTCCCTGTCCTCCTTCCATTTGCCTAAAAAACGAGACATCAGTTCTCGGTCCTCTACCAGGAAAGACAAAAGCTAATCCGAGACAGTTTTAGGCCCCATCAGCCTGGAGACGGTACCAGAGCAATCTACACAACAAATGTTACAAACCAGCCTTTATCTACCGTGTATTTCCCAAATGTTTACCTTCCCACAGTTAACTGCCTTTAGAAGCCTAAAACCTCTTTCCTTTTTCCTACCATCTCTCTACAAACTTATTGTCTTTTGTTGAAGATGCTACAGAATCCTGACTGCCAACTGCCGCTTATTTTTCTCTGGGTATCTCCCATGTATACACTTTAATAAACTTCTGTTTTTCTCTTGCTAATCTCTTTTGTTACAGCTGAGAACTTGAACAGGTAGTCAGAAATTGATTTTTCTTTCTTTCCAATGCCATCTGTGAAAGTACTTTGAAAACACCAACAGGCCACACAGAAGGTAGATATTACTAGTTGGTCCCTAGAAACCAAGTTTCTGTTTTACAACCTATCGGGCTGGCCAAAAACTTCCTTCCTTGCTAGAACTACTGCAAACCAGAGCAGCAATCAACTCCCAATTTCCCCTAACAAGCTGCCTACAGCTTTGGAGGAGGGGTGCCTGTGCACGAGTGTGGGTGTGTGGAAAGCAGAGAGAAGAAGAGCTGCCTAGGGGTCAGGGACTCACCATCCTCAACACTGCTGGTCTCCTTTTCCACAGCCATATTCCTGTCATCACACAAAGGAAAGGCCAGTTTTACCTTTGCATTCTTACCGAAGCCCCCAATCCAGCATTAAAGCCAGATAAAGAGCTTTTAGCATACAAGGAATCTAACATCTCTCCCAACACTTAGAGCCCCTCTTTCTCTAGCACTTCAGTCTTTCTCCAAGGGAATCCCTTCCCAAGACTCGTCCTTCCTTTCCCAGGAAGGGGGACTTGGAAAGAGAAACCACGCCTGATATAATACAGCCATTCTACCCCGTGGCCCATCTGGATCTCTCTCCAGGGAGACTGATGCAAGAGAAGAAAACATGGGGACTGCCAGTTTTCTGCAAACCCGTAACCTCAAGGAGGGTGAAAGGAGGAGGAAAAGGGGGCAGTGGGGCACATGGGTGCTACGGAGGGGCCTGGAAGACAGCCATAAGTACAGAAGTCATAAAGACCCCAATTCTCCTTAAACTGGCTGAGGAGTCTGGCTCAGCTCCACCCACTCAATGATATCATTGTTTTCAGCAAAAGTCAATCTGAGAATCCACAAGGAGGCCCTCAGCGAAGCCTTACCAGTTCCTGGGAGACCAAGTGCTTAGAATTGTAGATAAGGGGGGAAGTCTATATACAAAGAGTGCAAATTATAAAGATAACCAGGGTAAGGACATACTTCGCTTCTGCCAGGACTTTTAGGGTCATGGAAAGAGTATAGGATGCTACTTTTCACATAGATTTTATCAGTGGATTCCCAACCACCACAAGCCTTCAAAGTTGATGACTAGGGGTTATTACCTTCAACTAATGGGAAAACTAAAGATCTGAGAAGAGAAGTGGCTTATCCAAGGTTCTGCTCCCAGCTAAGGACAAACCCTGGGGCTCAAACCACTGTCCTGCTACTTTCTCAAGTCAGGAACCTCAGATTGGCCTTGGAAGCCATCCTCTTCCTCAGCTCATATTCAAGCCATCTCTCAGTCTCCATGATGCCACCCTATAAACATCTCTGGAATTTGACCTCTTTTGCCTGTATCTGCAACTTCTTCCCTAAATTAGATCACCATCATCTCCCCCTCAGGTTCTAAGCTTTTTGAATAGGTCTGATTACTATTGCCAGTCTTGCCCCTTTCAATCCATCCTCCAAACTTCAGTCTAAGTAATCTTTCTTACATGCTTTGGATGCTGTCACTATATGGCTATTAAAATCGTCTTTGTCAGCTTCCTGTTGCCCTCAAGATACACACCAACCCTTTTAATGAGGCGACAAGGCCCTTCAAGGACTCTCCCCTACCCACCTGGACCATTTCCTTCCTCTTGCTTTCTAATTTCATCATCAACAAAGGCCTTTGTTCTTGCTACTGGCCCTGGGTGGAACTCACCCCCTTGTATAAACCAACTCTACCACCCCTCTACCACCACCCTACTTCTTCCTTTTACTTTACTGCCTCCTCAAAGGCTTCCCCAACCCCTGAGCCAGGGTAGGGTCCCCTTCCCCATGCTCCCACAGTACCTTCTACTTCCCCCCATCATAGCATGCCCCACACTGGTCAGTAATGATTGGCTTATCTTTCTCCTCCACTGAGCAAGCACCAAGATAGCAGACAGTGTCTTGCTTGCTGTTACTCTTCCAGGAACACCTAGGACCTAGCCCAATGCCAGCCACATAGCTGGTACTCACAGTATTTGTTAAATGAAGGAAGAGAAAGTAAGAGAGACAGGAAGTTAAGAATTCCCAATGAGTAATCCATAACTGAAGCCCAATACACTGGAGACTCTTGTTAGTAAAACCAGGGATTCTCTGACCCAATAACTGCTTCCAGGTAAGTTTGAGCAAGACCTGCAATTTGCTCCAGGGTACCCAAAAGCCTGTTCATTCAGTATTCAAGGTATTAACCAAAGGTGTGTGTATGTCACTGAGTTCTAAATAGAGAAAGAGTAAAGGTTACCTTCTTAAAATCAGATTAAATCTCAGGACAGAACCAGTCCAGAAGCCTCAGAACTGGCCTCCTCCTCCCATAGAGGAGAACTCTTCTCCAGATAATCATGTTCCATTTCCTAAGCACAAATGCTGAAGAGCAGAGATATCCTCCAGCTTACACAGAATCTGGATGAATAATCTAGGCACATCCTTGATGAAAAATTAGGTCTGTAAGGTGGGACTTTAAGCACATCCCCCAAATCCAAATGCATAGGCATACATCAATCTGCATCCTGTTCTCCAGGCCCTGCTTCTCAGGAGACCCCACCCACCCACTCTGAGTTGTGGAAGAAGCTATATTTGCCTTAGACCAGCCCCTCTCAGGCCAAGGCTCCATCCACCAGGTCCATCTCCATTCATTCAGCTCACCCCAAATTTCCCTTCAATGGAGAGAGGTGGAGAAAGAGCTTCTACTCATCGAGGTGTAGGAAATACAGCTCAGCTTTAAATTGCACCTCAAGCCTCTTCCCTAAAAATATCATACCTACCTCTCTGACCATGTGGTTTTACCAGAAGCAAGAGAGAACCCAACTCAAGGTCAAAAATAAGACGACCAAAAAAAAAAAAAAAGTAAACTCTAAGTCACTCAAATCCTCAGGTAGCCCAACTGTGGAAGGGCAAGAAACCCCTTCCCCACTGCCACATACCACTCTTCTGAAATACAATGATTTGGCTAGCTGGAATACTGAATTCCTAAGAGTTTATTAGCACTACGGTTTTGGTTCCTCTAGATCCAGACCAAATATTTATATATTAATTTCTCGGTCTGAATTCCTTTCTCATTCTTCCACTCATCTCTCCTCCCTCCTTCACCCAAAGCCTCCCCTCCTTGCTCCCACAAGACAGAGTTCCAAGGAATCCTCCTTAGGGAAGCTTTCTCTAGCCCCCAACCAGAAATTCTTCCTTATGGCTCCCTTGGCGCTTTACTTTTAACTCTATTAAATAAATCCATAACCAGCCTCTTATTATGCTGTGTGAGTATATTCTCTCCCACAGAGAGTAAATAGCTGGAGGGCAAGGATATGGTCTTTGCATCTACTCCCTAGAACACCTAGCACAGGACTTTACACAGAGATGCTCAATCAATATTTGCTGAAATCAGTACTTCCAAGATACAGTAATCAAAACAACATGGCATTGGCACAAAAACAGATATGTGGATCAACAGAACAGAACAGAGAGCCCAGAAATAAACCCGCACACCTACCATCAATTAATCTTCGACAAAGGAGGTAAGAATATACAATGGAAAAAAAGGCTCAGCAAGTGGTGTTGGGGAACTTGGACAGAAGCATGTAAATGAGTGAAGTTAGAACACATCCACTCACCCACAAAAATAAACTCAAAGTGGCTTAAAGACTTAAACATAAGACATGACACCATAAGCTCCTGGAAGAGAATATAAGCAAAACATTCTCTGACATAAATCATACCAATCTTCTCTTAGGTCAGTCTCCCAAAGTAATAGAAGTAAAAGTAAAAATAAACAAGTGGGACCCAATCAAACTTATAAGCTTTTGCACAGCAAAGGAAATCACAAACAAAATAAAAAGATAAGCTACAGAATAGAAGAATGTATTTGCCACCGAAGTGATAGACAAGGGCTTAATTTCCAAAATATTCAAACAGCTCATACAATTCAACAACAAAAAAAACAAACGACCCAATTCAAAAGTAGGCAGAAGACCAAAACAGACTTTTCTCCAAAGACGACATACAGATGGCCAAAAGTACATGATAAGATGCTCAACATCACTAATTATTAGAGAAATGAAAATCAAAATTACAATGAGGTACCATCTCACACCAGTGGGAATGACCATTATTAAAAAGCCTACAAAAAACAAATGCTGGTGAGAACATGGAGAAAAGGAAACCCTTCTACACTGTTGGTGGAAATGAAGGTTGGTACAGTCACCATGAAAAATAGTATGGAGGTTTCTCAGAAAACTAAAAATACAATTATCATATGATCCAGAAATCCCACTCCTGGATACAGATCCAGACAAAACTATAATTCAGAAAGATACATACACAGCAGCCAAGACATGGAAACACTTAATGTCCATTAATAGATGAATGGATAAAGAAGATGTAGCACACACTGCTATATTTAAAATATATAACCAACAAGGTATACTGTAAAAAAAATTAAAAGATTAATTTTAAAAAGAACTATGTATGTCAATAAGTGTTAACAACATGAAAAAAAAGATGTGGTATATATACATACACAATAGAATACTACTCAACTATAAAAAAGAACCAAATAAAGCCATTTGCAGCAACATGAGTACCACTAGAGATTATCATACTAGTGAACTAAGAAAGAGAAAGACAAATCCCATATGATATCACTTACACGTGGAATCTAAAATACAACACAAGTGAATCTCTCTATGAAATCGAAACAGAATTGTGGACACAAAGAACCAAGTTGTGGTTGCCAAAGGAGAGGGACTGGCGGAAGGATGGAGTGGGAGGTTGGGGTTAGCAGTAGTGAACTATTATATATAGAATGGTGTTTAACTGTATTCAATATCCTCTGATAAACCATAATAAAAAGAATATTAATAGAATATATATATAACAGAATCACTTTACAGTACTACAGCTGTTAACACACTATAAACCAACTGTACTTCAATTTTTTTTTTTAATTTGCTGAAATCAAACTTGTAGAGTGGAGTTAAGTAAGCTCTGGCTTAAAAGGCAGGAGATCCATCAACTGATGAATGGATAAGCACAGGGTAGTACATTCATACAATGGAATACTATAAAGCAATAAAAAGGGATGAGATACAGATGCTTGCTATACAACATGGAAATAACTCAAAAACATTACACAGTGAAAGAAGCCAGTCACCAAAAAAAAAAAAAAAAAAAACTGGATAATCTCATTTATATGAAATATCCAGAGTAAGCAAATCTATAGTGACAGCAGATTAGTGGTTGCCTAGAGCTGATGGCATTGGGGAAACGTGGGGAGTAACTGCTTACATTCGTTTGCTAAGGCTGCTTTAACAAAGTATCACAGACTTAGAGATTTAAAAAAATAGAAATTTATCATCTCACAGTTCTAAAAAGTTAAACATAAGATTAAGGCATTGGCAGGGCCATGCTCCTTTGAAGATACTGGGGAAGGATCTGTTCCAGGCCTCTCTCCTAGCTTCTACTATTTCCTTGGCTTGTGGCCACATAACTTCACTCTAGTCTTCACATGGCATTCTCCCTCTGTGCACGTCTGTGTCCAAATTTCCCCTATTTATATGGACACCAGTCATACTGGATTAGGTGCTATTCCGGGATGACCTCATCCCAACTAATTACATCCACGATGACTATCTCCAAATAAGGACACTGATGTAGAAGGGGTTAGGACTCTGACATATGACTTTGGGGGAACACATTCAACCTGTAACACTGCTAATCGCTTCTTTTTAGAGTGATGAAAATGTTCAGAAATTAGAATATAATGATAGCTGCACAACTCTGTAAATAAACTAACAAATACTGAATGGCATACTTATTTAAACAGATCAACTATGTGGTATGTAAGGTACATTTCAATAAAGCTGGTAAAAAAGTTTGGATTTAAAGCAACTGCCCAAGCTCAGCAACTAACCAGTTAGTGACAGCATGTGAAACAACTTCTCTCAACACAGGCAGTGGGTTTCTTACACAGAAGCCAAAAGCAAAGTGCCTTTATCTGCCCACATGTTCTGTGTAAATTCCCTGTGACCCAGTGGTTCACATCTAGGAAGTGATCCTCCAGACATGCCTCTCAAAGAACATGAAGGTGTCCACTCTAGCACTATTTGTAAAAATGGGGGTGGGGGGAGAAACAAAAGGAAAAAATTGCTTGAATACCCATCAAAATGGGTGATTAAATTAATCATGGCATCCTGATTTTTACTGAATCTGAATGATGGGTATATGGGGATTCATTATATCATTCTCTCTACTGCTGTGTGCATTTGATAATTTTCCATCATCAGTTCAGTTCAGTTTAGTTGCTCAGTCATGTCCGACTCTTTGCGACCCCGTGGACTGCAGCACACCAGGCCTCCCTGTCCATCACCAACTCCCAGAGTTTACCCAAAATCATCATAAGAAATTTTAAAAGTTAATTATGGCATACACATAAAATGAACTATCATACAGCCATTAAAAATGATCCCATAAATTTACATAGAAATATATCCATAAGAGACTCCCAAACTGTGGTACAGCCTTTGAGGAGGAATCTGTGGAATGGGAAGCACAATTAGTCAAAAGTTAAAACATGTTAGACATATATGCTATATGACCTTGCAGTTCTACTGTGAGGTATTTATCCTACACTAATATTTGCAAATATGTTTAAAGATTATGCATAAGACTATTATGGCAGCATTACTTGTAACAGCGAGAAACCATTCAGTGGAATCCTTTGTCATCATTAAGAAGAATGAAATAGGTCTATAAATAAGCTAATGTGGAAGGGTATTGAAGCCAAATAATTAAAAAGAAAATTACGAATGGTACATAAAGTATGATCTCATTTATTTTAAAACCTTATTTTGTTGTTCAGTCACTAAGTCGCTTCCAACTCTTTGGTGACCCCATGGACTGTAGCCCACCAGGCTCCTCTGTCCATAGGATTTCCCAGGCAAGAATCCTGGAGTGGGTTGCCATTTCCTTCTCCAGGGGATCTTCCCAACCCAGAGATCAAACCGGAGTCTCCAACATTGGTAGACAGATTCTTTACTACTGAGCCACTTGGGAAGCCCAAAACTTTATTACTTGTGTAATTTTTTCTAGAATTTTATTGTCAAAGTTTCAAACACTCCAAAAATTTCTTCTGTAATTTTTAAAAAAATAATTGATGATTCTTATGCTGTATTTCAAAAAAGTTTTTTAAATAGATAATAAAACTTAAGCTATAGTATGACCCCATTTGGATAAATTTACATGGAAATATATACAGGGTTAAAAAAAACTATGTAAAATAGTATGCTCATGGTAAATGTTCACTCATTGGATGTCAGCTATCGTTATCTTAAGGTAAACAGCTGATGGTCAAGGGTTCCTCAAACTCAAGAATCAACTCCCGACTTCCTCCAAATACACAGCTTCCCTTTGCTCTGACAAAGGTCCATCTAAGGCCAACAGGGCAGTTGACAGCTTCCTTCCATTCATTTTACCCTGTGCTCCTGCTGAAGGGCTGCCAGGAGAAATAAGCTTGAGACAAAAGAAAACCATGGACATCCTTCCTGGCTACACAGGCAGCCCTGGCTGCAGGTCCCTGGAAGGAGATAGAGCCGGAAATGGTGAACAAATTCTACCTGCTTATCAGACAGTTCAGAGCCTCGCCTAGGGAGGGCACAGATTCTGCAGGCAGAGACAAGAGGTACAGTTTGGCCGACTGGACAACCCTGCAAAGCTGTATTCTGGAGATACAGTTAGGTCAAACAGGGCACAGCAGGGGAGCAGAAGTGAGTTTCCTCCCAAGGGCAATGGACTTTAAGGTCGTCTTCCTAATTACATTTGGAAACCACCTCAGGGGAATTCCCTCTTACTACATTCTTAAATGTTTTTCTCATCCTGCAAAATACAAATAATAGCGACTCTTGGGCTCTCACAGTGCACCAGGCACAGAGTAAGTCCTCGAAGAGCACTGCATCATCGAATAACACACCACATCTGACAAGGTGGCCACTACTTTTGGCCCCATCATGTGGATGAGGAAACTGAGACTTGCAAAGGTAAAGCAACTTGTCAAAGCTTACACCTCCAGTAGGTACAAGGAGCCAGACTCTGAATCTAACATGCCGAGGTTACATCATTACAATCCACCGAAATCCAAATCCAACCAGGGAAGGCAGAAGGAAAGGGAAGAAGGCAGGCAGAATATCAGAGAACACCAAGTGTTCATCGAAGAGCATACTGAGTAAGGACAGGGCTTCCACGAGGCAATCTGAGGCCACAGCTAAGAGCCTGGGCTTGGAGTCAAAGAGATCTAGCTCTACCCTTCCCACCCAGGTGACTGTGACCAACTCGTGCTGTCCCATGCCTCAGGGTCTCCATCTGCCAAACAGGACTAACACAGGTAACGACAACCCACAGGGTTGCTGTGATGATTCCATTAGATGAACTATGTAGAGACTGCACAACAGAGCCTGCTATAAAGGCATCTCCTACTTTGTAGCTGTTACCATGATTGACGATATCATTATCCCTTTCTGACGATCATTCCTCAGCCAGAAGCTGCCTGAAGGCAGACTGCATCACACAACATGACCCAGAACTCGGGAAACGCTGACAAACTGTAACCACACATGCTATGTCTCAACATGTTTTTCTCTTGTCATTCTTACTTGAAAACACTCACAGGGGCCATATGCAATGGTTTGCATCACCAAGACACTTTAGAAAACATCTGCTCATGATTTTACATTAATGAAAGTTAACATGTACTGAAAACCAGCTTACTTATGCACTGTAATGATACTAAGCACATCGTAATACATTATCTCTAAGGCTCACAAACATAGTGGATTTGTTTCCTGTGCCCAGTGCGTAACAAATTACCAGAAATTGGGTGGCTTGAGACAATAGAAAGTTAGCCATTTCCCCGGTGGTCCAGTGGTTAAGACTCCATGCTTCCACTGCAGGGAGCACAGTTTCCATCCCTGGTCAGGGAACTCAGATCCCACTTGCCCCAGCCAAAAAAAGAAAAGAGAAAAAAAGATGAAAAAGAAACCAGGAAAAAAAAATTTTTTTTAACAACAGAAAGTTATTCTTTCAGGGTGCTGGAGGTCAAGAATGCAAAGTCAAGGTATTAGCAAAGCTGGACTCAGTCTGAGAGGTTTCATTCCTGGCCTCCCCCACCCTCCAGTGCTGCTTGTATTCCCTGGCTTGTGGCTGCATCGCTGCCCTCTCGGTGGTCACAATGCCTTCTCCTCTTCGGTCTGTGAGCACATCTCCCTGTGCCTTCCTCTTACAAATACTAGTGACTGAATTTACAGCCCACTCAGAAAATCCAGAATCATCTCTTCTCAAAATCCTTCATTAAGTCACACTTAGAAAGATTATTTTTTGCCACATAAGGCAGTATAGTCTCATGTTCCAGGAATTAGAATGTGGGTCTTTTGGGGGGTAGGGAACATTTCTCAGCCTACCTTACCCACAATGAAGTTATTTTCATTTTCTATGTGGAGGTAAAGTATAGTAAGAAGCAAACGGACCTGAGTTTGACTCCTGGCTCCGCCTGAGAGTCTCCCCATTTATAAAATGTGAATAATACTCATACCTTCTCAAAAGGGTTGCCACGAGGATTAAATAAGATGGTATGTGAAGTGCCTCTGCACAGTCAGTGGCCCTCAGTTAATGCTCACTAATGAGTGAGCATTATGGTGACTACCAAAGAAGAAACAACATTCAGAAGACAAGTGACTTGCTGAAGGCCACCTAACCAGACAGTGTCAGTGCTCGGGACTGAATTTGGGTCTTTCCAGCACCAAGACCCAAGCCTATCCTACTATGGATTAGGCATTTTGCCTTACGTTCTCACAGCCTTCAGAATCAACACATCTGTGGGAAGTGGGAGGAAGGCTCAAGAAGGAGAGGATGTATGTATACCTATGGCTGATTCATTTTGATGTATGGCAGAAACCAACACAATATTGTAAAGTAATTATCCTCCAGTTAAAAATTAAAAAAAAAAAAAAATCAACACATCTAGGTTATTACAGTTGTGGGTGCTGCCTGATACTCCCTTCCAGCTACTGTCTAGCTGCATCCACGCAGATCACCATTTCCAGTTACTGAGACTGAGTTTACACAGTGGACCCTAACAAAGCAGTATCATGTTTCTAATGATTCAGAAATAATGGAGCCCCTGCTTAAGGGGTGGGGCTGAGAATTTAGCTTTTAGAAAGACCACATCACATTGGCTGGCAATCCAGTCTGCAACTCCAGGGGTTCTGGGCAACATGGGAATCGTGAGATCAATCTCCATCTACAAAGCTACAGTTGGAAGCTACATTTCAGACAGGACTATGTGGTCTCTCTGGGGCAAGGTGCCTAACCTAGCACTTAGAATTTAAATCCACTTATGCCTTCACTGCCTCAGAGTCAATGCAGCAGGGTTAATTCCAGTTCCTGGTACTTCAAAAATATATATATATATATTTGAAGAAAATTTCAGCCACTTGGAGGCAGCTCTCTGCAAATTCTGATGTCCCCACCCATCTATCTAACGGTTTCCTCAGCACTGGTCTAACGGAATTATAGGATCTCAGCTGCAGGGAATGGGGAGCCCAGCTGTATGCTGAGTTTGGAAAAACATTTTGAATACTTTGGATCTGCCAAATACTTGGTTAAAGAACGATATCCTCCAATTTCTTAAGCCATGTGTATTTTAAGTGAAATGTAAGCCATATGTCTGTGACTCATTTAAATGCACTTCAGTGAAGCATGGTTTACCGAGAGTGCTGGGATATGCCTAAGCCTTTCTTAAGCTTCTCTTTGATCCAGGAAATTGAATTCTGCCAACAATAAATGAAGCTCCTGACAAGAGAAGGTCAAAGAGAGCTGTCCTTTATCCTAGATAAGATGTTAAACTCTATTCCTCACCCACAAGGAAGCAGGGAGCCGGGAAGAGGTCCGTGGTCTGGCTGGTATGCAGAGTTTTGCTCCAGATCAACTATGTATCAGTATTACCACCAGGCCTCCTTGGAAGAGAAGTGCAATGGTAAGCAGTGGTGACTAACCCACCCAACCTATTGCTGAGAAAACTCCTCTTCTGCCTTTCTCCCCTTCTTGGGTTCTCCAGTATTAAATACAACTCAAATAGGGTTGAAGAAAAAGAGACAAGGAGCTGGATCACTCCATTAGCAGTGAACAGCTATTCATTTTCCAGGCTGCAGCTTGATTTCCAGGATAACAAAACGTCTCCATCCCTAAGATATCTCCGAGGAACTGAAAAGAAGTTAGAGATACAAGGAGAGATGAAAGTCAGAAGTAGTAGTAGGTACAATAACCAGTAAACCTCCAAATACCTAAATTCTGCCTTGACAATTACTATTCCCCTTGAGGTCTGGAGGTAGATATACACACAAAAGACAACAAATATCCACTCTTATAAGTCAGGCTTGTTCAAACTCTGTTTCTCTTTCGCTAACAGGGCTGTGGTGAGACCAAGGGATCTCTCCCTTTCCCAAGCCAAAATCTAAATCTTAGCATCATTTAGACTGAAGGGAGGAAGTCTGATGAAGAGATGACAGTTCCAGAACGTGTTTAAGGGATGAGCAGAGAGAAGTAGGTGGCCGAAGGTCCTCTAGGCATAGCGCCCACTGGTTGGGCTGCTTATCTGCTTTTGAAGATGACCTTGAGCATCCTGCGAGCAGGTTCAACAGTTCAGTGTGCCCTCCTTTGGGGAAAAAGTGAGAAGGGAGAGAGTCAGGGCCTATATCTTCCTGGAGGCATCCAGATGTCCAGATGCCTACAGTGAAGAAAGACTCCATTTGATTTCAGCAAACAAGCTGTTGTCCAGTATGGTTTCTGGATTGATGAGGCAGTCCTCAGTGTCTGGGGGAAATTACACGGAAGACAAATATTATGGATTTATGCCTCAAAATTGTGGGTTATGAAAATAGCAGCCTGTAATTTCTTCCCTGTAATTTTCTTCCTTGTGTTTATGTTGCTTAAA
The DNA here is from genome assembly GCF_029378745.1 of Bos indicus. NCBI lineage: Eukaryota > Metazoa > Chordata > Mammalia > Artiodactyla > Bovidae > Bos > Bos indicus. Next base: position 68,978,415 of record NC_091766.1, read on the forward strand.
CAATGGGTCCTGAGTTAGCAGTTCATCCTCAGCTTCTGTGGTTTTGGGGGTATTTGCCTTTATCTCACTGCCCCCTCTTTCCAGGAATGTCTCCAGAACTGGGGAGCAAATGCCCTGAGGCAGGGACTTCTTTTTCATTTTCCACTTATGCAGTGTCCTTTAAACAGGTAGTGCAGGAAAGGCTCGTAGAGCCTAAATGGGACAAAACCCCCATACAACAGATGAGAAGGTGGAAGCCCAGCAGGGCCAACTGGCTTGCTGACCAATTCTGTATCACCTGTCTCTGAGCTCAGTACTCTGTCCACTGTTCCACAGAGTCCCAGTCACAAGTCAGGTTCTGCTAACCACAGCTATGCACCAACATTTGCAAATGATCAGTATAGGTGTGAATAAACATAAAACTAGGAGAAGGCAATGGCAACCCACTCCAGTACTCTTGCCTGGAAAATCCCATGGTCGGAGGAGCCCGGTAGGCTGCAGTCCTTGGGGTTGCGTAGAGTCGGACACGACTGAGCGACTTCGCTTTCACTTTTCACTTTCATGCACTGGAGAAGGAAATGGCAACCCACTCCAGTGTTCTTGCCTGGAGAATCCCAGGGACGGGGGAGCCTGGTGGGCTGCCGCCTATGGGGTCGCACAGAGTCAGACACGACTGAAGCGACTTAGCAGCAGCAGCAGTAGGGAACATATGCTGAAATTGAAGCTCCAATACTTTGGCCATCTGATGCAAAGAGCCGACTCACTGGAAAAGACAATGATGCTGGGAAAGATTGAGGGCAGGAAAAGGGGGCGACAGAGGATAAGATAGTTGGATGGCATCACTGACTCAATGGACATGAGTGAGCGAACCCTGGGAGACTGTGAAGGACAGGAAGCCTGGAGTGCTGCAGTCCACAGGGTCACAGAGTCGGACACGATTGAGCAACTGAACAACAAAATGGAACATATATTTTATTAGAGCAGAATACTACCTTCATCACTTCAGTTGAGTCTGTAAAGATAAGTGTGGAGCAATATGTACAGTACAGTCTCATTTCTGCTCTTGAGTCATCACAAAAGTAGCAGCCTGGCTGTGCTTCTGTGTGACTGTGCCCGTGCGTATCTATGTGCATGCTCTCACTCACAGAGAACAGGTCCATGGTGGGCCCTGTGGGCAGGAGGCTTTCATTCTTTTACTCATTATACTTTGGTATTGCTACAAGTTTCACAATGAGTATGCATTGCTTTTGCAATTAAAAAACCACAAGCAAGAAAAAAATAGCAGCTGCCTCCTACAGGGTATACAGAGTACAAGTCAGGCACTACGCTGGCCCCTATCTCATTTTGTCCTCCCCATGGCTCTAAGTGTGGAACTCAGATATATTATATCCCAGATAAGGAAACTGAGGCTTGAAAAGGACATACAGTTAGTAAGTGGCAGGGTCAGGATCCCACATGGAAGCCACATTCAGATTATCCTTGTGATGTCACTCTTTTCCACCTGCAATCTGTAGGAGAAAGGGTGTGTGTCCCCCGTGGGAATGTCGGCCGTTTATCCTGAGCGGCTTCACAGTGGAAAAAGGCTGCCGCCGGCCACGCTATGGAACTGAGGCACCTTGGGGCGTCTGCTGCCTGAGCTGAAGACCCATTTGCTATCCTGGTTCCTGGCCCAAGCCCCACACTCCTGCATCCTCACCATTGTTGGCAATCTCTCCACGTGTGAATTCCATTAAAGGCTGGCTCACAGCTATTTTGGGCCACGCATTAGCACTTGGACTTTGATTAAATGAGAGAAGGCCAGACACCTCGGGATGATGAGAAAGAAATGAGAAATGTCCTCTCCCTGCCCTCACAGTTCCAGGAGTCCTTGTCCACTGCTCCTGGGAGGCCTGAGAATCTAACATGTGGGGGAATGTGGTTGGGAAGGGTAACCTTCATAGTCTAGGCCTGAGAATCTAACATGTGGGGGAATGTGGTTGGGAAGGGAAACCTTCATAGTCTAGTAGCGTTTTTGAACTCGGCAGCTGTTCCTGCTCCTTGGAACCGTCATCTCCCTGCTGTTCATGTGGCTCACTTCCTCAGCTCCTTCAGGTCTGGACTCAAATATCAATTCACCACCAAGGTTGGCTCTGGCTGCCGTTCCAAACAGCACCTCGCTCCCTCTTCAGAGCCCTAATGCTTCGTTGTTTCCTCCATAGCAGTTGTCACCATTTGCTTGTTTATTTATTGCTCACCCCTACTGGAATACAAGCTCCAAGAAGGTAGACCTATTTTACCAACAGCTGGATCTGCACTACCTGCTCTGGTGCCTAGAATGCTATAGATGTATCCGAGATGAGGAAGATGAATGAATCAATTGAGGATATTAAGAATCAGAGCATGAGGATCCCTTAGCACGGGGCCTAGTTTCCCCTCAAATATCACAGGATGATAAAAAGTTTACCATTTTTTTTTATAAGATTTGAAAATCAGAAAAGCCGCACCTCCTCCAAACCCCTCCCCACCCCCCCCAATCTGTTTTGAATCCAGGCTCGCACGCACCATGAATGAAAGGGCTTTGGGAAGTAAACACACTAGGAAGTCGTGTGCAGTTGGAGTTCCGCTTGCTAACACATGTCCAAAAACAAAAAGCCCAGTTTAGACGAAAATAGCAGGAAGCCTTCCCTAGGGATACCTGGTGAGGTCATATTGCTTGGCTCTGCTGCTTCCATTTTTGTCAGACCTCCTGCCTTCTGCCAATTGGAAGAGGCCAGGAACCATATCCAGCCCACTGCTGATCACTGGGAAACAAGAGAGCTGCTCCCGGCAGCAGACAACTGAACCACATTTCCGGGCTCTCCTCTGGAACCTCAGAATGGGATGGTAAAAAAAAAAAAAAAAACACACTAGTAGTCAATTATCTACTGTGTGTTCTGTAAGCACTTTGTGTACATCACCGCATTTAGCCCTCATAGCCACGCTTATGAGGCCGGTGTTACTATCCTCACTTTATAAGTAAGGACACTGAGACTCCAAAAGACCCAGCAATGTGTCCCCGGGTTAATCAGCTAGTAAGCCGAATCTGGGTTTCTGTGACCCAAATGATCCTTATCTCATCTCTCCCCTTTACTTGCTCTGTGGCCTTAGACAAGTTCCTTTCCTTCTCTGAGCTGAAGTTTCTGCTCCCACGCACACGACCGCTGCACTCAGTGTTTTCCAAGGCACTTTTGTGCCCTAACTTCCTATGACCTCTTATAAAGATTACAAAATACGAGGGAAGGATGAGTCTCGGGGTCCTTGCCTGGCCAATCCAACTCCCAAGAGTTTGTCCATGACACCAACCCCATCACATGGGCAGCTCAGAGGAAGCTGAGGAGTCACACACTCTAAATGGAGGCAGGAGAGGACGGCTGAGATGGAGGTAGCAATAGGAAACCTTTAGTTTAGAGCTAGAGGGCTGGGACTGTACGAAACTGAAATAGGACCTGAGAGAGACTAAGAACACACCCTCTGAGAGACTTCCCTGCAAGACCAGAGGAAGACAATGCAAGGAGAAATCCCAGGCAGACAGGGCCTAGGCTCTCGGCAAACACAGCCAGCCAGGTCTATTCCAGGGAAGTGGAACAGAGAGAACACATTCCTGGGCCGGTTTTACTTCAGGACGAAGGCACGAGGAAAGGACTGCTTTCACTCCAAGGAGGAAAGCAGCAAAAATGACTGAGATGCCCATTTTTCTGGCTTCCTAAAGGCCACCGCATCCTGGAGGCAAAGAAAAGACACGGATGAGCACTGCACACACTGCTCAAGTCATGCTTATAATGCACTTCCAACACCACGCATCCTCCTCCGCAAGTGTCCAAAAAGCCCAAATTTGGAATAATTTATATTCTTGCTTTCCACCCAAGCTGAGCAGTCATTCCCATCCTTCTGGATATGGGAAGGTCCCTATCTATCCCTTTCTTGGCAGTGATGTGTGTGATTACTCATCTGCTTCCAGGGGACTCCACAGGCTGCCAAGAGGAGACAGGCAGTTCGCTGAGCCATGCAGCCTTATCTGCAAGGTCTGTGTGGCAGAATGTAAGCAGGACTGTTGATGAGGAGACAGCAGAAGCCTTCAGAGGGCCCTGGCCAAGTAAGGAAAGCTCTCCAGTGCCCAAAACAGACTGGGATTGGTCAAAAAATGGGCAACACATGCAGCCATGCCTTATGTCTATTTACCTGCTCAATAACATCAATCAAGATACAACTGTGCTTGACAGCAAATCAATGTGGAAATATTTCTGAGCGAGGCAGCCACCCAAGACAAATGAGGTTGGGGATATGGAAGAACCAGGCTGATGAAGCCAGGAGACTGCTGACCATGCCCTTATTGGCAGAAGCTCAGATGTAGCTGACCCAGAAGAGAAGGAGCAGTCAGGGTTTGAGCGTCAAATCCCCAAACACCCCACCTCGCCTCTCTCCTCTCTGCTGCTTTCCTCTCATCTCCTTCACTTCCTGCCATGCACTGTGCTGGAGCGAGTAAGACAGCTGCCCAAGTCCTCCAGCCCATCCCTTCCTTCGTGTCTCTCTGTTTCTCTCTCTCTCACACACACACACAGACAGTGAACCCTAAGAGGCCCCAAAAATTTCCCCAGCTTGAGGAAATTCAAGGAAGACGGTAAACAGTCCAGTAATTTCACAGCAAGTCAAGAGATGGTGGAAGTGCAGGCTTTGCAAAAATGCTCCCAATAAATGAACTACAGGTTGACAGCCTGGGTCACTTCATTAACTACTTCCTTCCAAGCCAGTGGCACCTGCGTCCGGCGCTGACACACAAGTGGGTTGTCTCATTTTAGACAAAGGAGAAGTCCACTTACTCATTCTTCTCCAGGTCCAGGATCAGCTCTCGCCCCTCAGCCATCACCCTGAGCTCCGCTTTGAGTGGATGCTAAAAGAAACAACGAAAGAATGTCAGTTCCGAAAAGGAGGCCGAGGCTCCCAGGGAGGAGGCAGAGGATCCAGCCAGAGCTCTGACATGGATGGAGCCACAGGAAGTGAATGAGAAAGGGTCAACTGCCTTTGCAGCCCAAATGTGAAATAACTTCAGTCCCAGAAGGACCCACTTCTCTCCCCCATCTGCCTTCTCCTCAAAGACAAAGGAAAGAAACTCCAAGCCTAAATGTGGTGTAAGTGCCTGCATGCAGGCCTGGTAAAGGCAAACCCTAAGACAGGCGATTCTGGACAGCAAATTTGAGTGGAGTCAGATCTGAGATCAAGTGTAGGTTTCAACACTACAGCCGTGGAATCAGACATGCTACTGAACCTCCCTACAGCTCAGCTTCATTTGTAAAACAGAAGTAATAGTCAACTTTGTGGGAATATTGTAAGGACTAAGTGACAAAGTAAACGTAAGAATTTATTATAGTGCTTGGCACACAGGAAGCCCCTGTTACATGTTGACTGCTACTTAAGATACCAGGGAAAGCCTCTTCATCATGGACTCATTTTACAGTGGCTCTCAGTTTGGATACCCCTCAATCCTCTCAGAGGAGACAACTGGAAGAACCTCCAAGTAAGGATTTAAAGGTCCAAAAGATACATTTTACACAAAAAATTTACTAAGAGCCAAAGTAGCTAGATACCCAGAATAGACCATTTAAGGTATCATACAAATGGTCGATAAGCATTAAAAACATGTTCAGCATCACGGGTAACTGCCCCCCACCCAAAAGTATTTTTTTAAGATATCTTTTAAAAAATCAAAGCAACAAAGATTAAAAAAAAAACAGAAACATAAATCCCAATGCAGCAGAGTATACTATAGAATGGGCACTCTCACACCCTACCTATGAGAATTTAAACTGATACCTGCTCACCAGAAAATAATCTGACAGTATGAACCAAGAGTTTAAAAATGTTTAGACCCTGAAACCCTATAGAAGATTCTATCTGAAGGGAACAAATGGAAACACAGGCAATGGTTTATACACAAGGATGCTCATTACTTACAATAATAACTAATGAAACAGAATCCAAATAATCCAAATGTAGGAGAATGGTTAAATAACCAATAATCCATTCATATGACAAAACATTAGACAGCCATTCAAAATTATGGCTTTCAATCATTTTTAGATTATCAAGAAAGTACACATGATAACGATTAAGCACAAAGGTTTAAAACATAACACTGTATGCTTTATTCATACATATTTTTATAAAGGGACAAAAGTAGAAATAAACCAAAAGGTTACCATAGTTGCTTCTCGTTAGTGAGTCATTTGTTGCTATTTAGTCACTCAGTCATGTCCTACTCTTCTGCAACCCCATGGACTGTAGCCCACCAGGCTCCTTTGTCCATAGGATTTTCCAGGCAAGAATACTGGAGTGGGTTGACATTTCCTTCTCCAGGGGATCTTCCCGACCAAGGGATTGAACCTGCATCTCCTGCAGGTTGGGTTCTTTACTACTGAGCCACCAGAGAAGCTCAGTGAGATCATAATTCAATTTAATTTTATTTTGTGCACTTTCCCATGTTTTTATAATGGCCTTATTTTCAGAAATGGACTTTTAATCTCCTTTTATCTAATTACTGTGCAAAATTTCAAAGACATTAGAAATCCAAGTCACCATAAACTTTCATGCTTTAACAAAAGTTCAATTTAGCACAGCTGAACTTTTCTTAAAGGCAGAAATTATTTAATTAAAACAGGGTATTTACGTATTTAAACATTTTTAAAAGGATCGATTCTTCGGGTGTTTTAGATGCACATTCTCCAATTTGGGACCAAGGAACTGATAAACTCGTGAAGTCTCTTTCAATTCACATGAAGCTCTTGCTAGAGGAAAGCCTCTATCCCTTTTAAGGTCAGCCTCAAAACTTAGTTTTGGCATGTAGGAGCAAGTACGTCACCTGCTTTGCCACCTCTGGGGGGGCCTGCCTCTTCTAAGCACATTTCTCTTCTTATCAGCTTCAAACCCCATTTCCCATTAGGGTCCTGGGCATCCCTGAGGCTTTTGGCCACCAAGGGCTCTGATGTGGTCCGAACATTGTGATCTCGGATGCTTGTGCAACCCTGTCCTTTGCTTTGTTTTGCAAATTTATCCTACTCACTTCTCTTAAGGGACATGTCAAAAACACGGGAAGAGGAAGCGACAGGGATGTTTATGCAAAAACTTGCACTAAGAAATTCACTTCTCAAAAAAAAAGAAAAAAAAAGAAATTCACTTCTCTATTTTCTGATGCCCGGATTCAGCTCTACCCATACCTATTTCTGGTTTGTTGCTTTACTCTGGGGAGTTATGGACCAAGGGCCCTGCCCAATCACATTAAGCATCAGGGACACAGTCCCAAGTGGGCACTTGAGGAAAACACACACAGCAATAGAGCTGTATCTATTCCCTTTTCCAAGAGGAAGGTGGCCTAGAGTCCACACACAAAGAAGGAAAGTTGACACAAATCAAACCACTGTCACTTCTCCCCCAAAGAGATACAAGTTGCAGCCTGAGTATGAATACTTAAGTGGCTAATCCAAAACTATTGCTCTCTAGTCTGGAAGATGCTCAGACACTGATATTTAATATGATGTTCCTGTTTCCAGGAGATGTTTCAACCAAAACAATGAAACAGCACTACAAAGATTCATGTAGCTTCCCTGTCCAGATTTACTCAGACTTTTCTTTTGCAACTCTACTCTGTGCTAGGAAGGGGGGACATCACCTTTCCTAGGAAGTGAAGGGAGTTGACCCACTGTTTATACTTCCCCAGGGCAGGGTTTTAAATGCCTTTCTCTTTTGAGGTAGATTAAATAGATCTTCAGCTGTACAGGGTATTGGAAATCTATACTACATGTCTACATTCCCCTTAAGACATAGTATATGTATATTTAGTATGTAGTGTTCAACTAACATTTGCTAAATGAAGTAATTACGTGAATGAGAATAAGATGCCCGACTGAGACCTACCTCTCCTCTCCCTCTGACATTCATTCATTTGTTCAACAAATATTTACGGTGCCAGGCTAGTCCTACAAAGGACAATGACCTGGGCAGATCCTAGGCAGACAATGGCTGGGAACAAAGACAGGATCTGAGCTCCACTTTGTTTCTCAGGCCCTTCCTGAGGATGCCCGGCATCCCACATCTGGAGAGAACAGAGAGGCATCTATAAAAGTATCAGATCCATTCCTCGGACAATAATGGATAGGCTGGGATATCCAAGATCTTAATTTTTAAAAATAACCTGCCCTAGGATGTCCATCCATTAATTTGTCTAGACTTTTCCTGAAGCTATTTTCAGTCTCTCCTAGTTTTGGATGAAATGAACTCCATGCATTTATTATCTTTAGGATAAAATATTATTTGCTTTCATTTGTCCTAATATTTTTGCTGTAAGTTTCCTCCAAATTGAAGCACTTTTTGGACATGTCTGCATTCCTCCAGCCATAATTTCACAGATTCTGGGCATTTCTACCCTCCGTTTACCTTTCCAGACTCAAGGACTTCGAAGTCTGAAATCTTTCCTGACACTGCTCTCTCCTCTCTCTCCTACTATAATCTTGCTGTTATATGTTGCCCAATAAATCACTGACCATTTGAACCCAAAGCACTCTTATTAAGCACCCCTCCTCTCCAGTCCTCTTCCTTCTTATCCCCTCTAAGCTCTATTTTTTAAATGAGAAAACTGCGCTCAGAAAGTGAAAGGTCCGATAGCTGGTTATTGGCTCACAGCAAACACATCTTCCTTTCTAGTTCTTTCCTGTCTCACTTGAGCTATAAGAACCAGAACCAAAGACTATCCTAGATGCACAGGTCCTTCCTGCAAGAACGGGATAATGTTTTCTGTCTTATTCCCAATCCCCTCGATGAGGCCTATCCATTCTGCTGGTGTTGTGGCCCAAGGAGCCTACTGAATTTTAAGATTATTGGATTTTAAGACAGACTTAAGGCAGTACTAGGTCCCTGCATGTGTGCTCAGTTGTTCGGTCGTGTCCGACTCTTTGCGACCCCATGGACTGAAGCCCCTCAGGCTGCTCTGTCCATGGGATTTCCCAGGCAAGAATATTGGAGTGGGTTACCATTTCCTCCTCCAGGGGATCTTCCCGACGCAGGGATCAAGCTCACGTCTCCTTGCATTGGCAAGTGGATTCTTTACCACTGAATCACCTGGGAAGCCCTACCCTGCCTCTTATTTTAAAAATAGTTTGGATTGTCATTTTTCTCTCCAAGTATATCATCTCATCAATAAAGTGAGCCACATATTATGCAGAGCAAAAAAAACTAACGACATTTAATCAACCCCAATTGAGAGTCAGTGATTTTTGTGAAACATACTTGCATTTAGCTTATGCCGGCATTAACATGGATTTTCGTTTCCTCAACTACTGGCATCTGGAAGTGTTATAGTAGGTTGTCACACAGTAAAGGAAAGTCCCGTTGAGGATTTCCAAAACTGGAGTACACAGAGGACAGAGTGGGCCAGAAACAGAACTAATGGTGATAACCAGTAGCACCTCCAGAAAAGTTAAGTAGGTGACCCCCAAGCCTCACAGAACAGAGTTGTTAGCTTCTGCCTGTGAAAATGAGATGCTTTGAGTCTTACCTTTTCTCTCATGGGGCTTTCTGCAGTCTTCCACTGAGGTATTATCAGTTCATGCTGCAGCTGGGGGCTGCCTTCCCCACTTCCTCCTGCCAATACAGCAAACACGTCACTGGAATCCCAGACCTCTGTACCCTAGCTAAGCCAGGCATGCAGTGCCAACAGGGAAGACTCCACATTGGGGTGTTAGGAGACCTGTGGATTCCAGGCTCTTGGCACTTACTATGGGTCAGGCACTCTGCCAGGTGCTGATAATAGAGTGGTAGATCCGTTTATACTTCACTGGCTTACTTTCTAGAGATGGGAAGAGGATGACACAAATATTCTCATGTGGTACAACAGGGTCATAAAATAAAGAGACACTGAAGAGGGGGTACCTATTTTAGGATGATCTTCAAGGATAGCACTTAATTGAGACTTGAGGGACCGGAAAGAAGATGCAACAATCTAGGGGTCTAAGAGTATCCGAGGAAAAAGGATCAGCAAGAGCAGAAACAGCTTGGCCTGTTTAAGGAATAAGCAGAAGTTAGAAGTAGCCAGAAATGAGCAAATGAGAGGGGAAATTGGCAGATATGGTCAGCAAGACAGATAGGGGGTCTGCTATCACAGAGGGCATGGAAAGTGTCTGGATTTTATTATAAATCCTGTGACTTGGAAGGCACTGGAGGGTTTAGACACAGAGCAACATGATCTGTATTCAGTTTGTGAAAGACCTTTCTGAAGGTTGGGTGGAGACTGAAAGGGTGGAAGTGCTGTAGAGGCAGGGGTGAGAGTAGAAGCGGGAAGGCAAGGATGGAGCCTTGCGGGGGGAGCCCTGGTCAGAGTTGCTGGTAACTCAGACTAGAATGACCTCAGTGGAGAGGAATGAAGTGTTTGGGTTCTGGGTATATCAGGAGGGCAAGCCCCTGGGTATTATTCACATTGTGCTTCAGTTTTCTCATCTGTAAAATGATACCCACCTGCCCACCTCACATCATTAATGGGGAGAGTTATTGTGAAAGTGCTTCCCGGTCCACAAAAGCATCATTGCTTTAACCTGAACTTCCTAAGGGCAAGGCTGCATTTGCATAGCACTTCCTACTTTCCAAATAATTCTCACCACCCAGATCTCTGTACTCTGCACAACCCTGGGAGATAGGTAACAAGCTTCCTGTTTTTGAAGAAAAGGTGAACTGAAATCTGTTTGCGGACAGACTTGTTCTAGGCAGGGCAGACTTCAAACACTGGTTGCAGACAATCTTAATAAAGTGGTAATTGCTCAAGACCTAAGTAAATTAGTCTCTGGTAAGAATAGGCCACATCTATAGAACTTCTGAGGTCCTAAGTGAAGACTCCAAAAATCTATTCTTTCTAAATTAACCACATGAATCGCATAGAATATAATGAGTTACATAGAAGATGGCCATATTTGTTCTGTTACACTGGCCCAATGATGAGTAATTAACTTCCGTTTCAGATTACTGATATGATGCATTCTCAGTCAAAATATATCCTAAAAAAAAGTCATTAGACTACATTAGTGTCATTATATTAGTAAAAATGAGAAGCAGTGCATTCATTTACACATTTTCTGAGTGCCTAACCACAGGCTAAACACTATGCTAGATGTCAGATACTCACTGGGGAATCAGAAAGACAGTTTCTGCTCTAGCGGCTCTGATAAATCTAGATTCTTTGCAACAAAAAGGAATTATGATATTTAATAGAACATTTAAAGGAATGAAATGATCTTTATGATTGCAAAAATTATGGAAAGCTAGGCTCAGTAATGGAGAAATACAGTACAACTTAAGAAAAACTGTTCAAACCTTGGAAATAAAGCAAAAAGAGCAAATAGGATGTCCTTTCAATATCACATTTGGAGCATTGGTTAGCAGGCCTTTTCACAGATTAGTGAATTATCTAGGGAAATGTACCTTTGTTTGCCTTTATTTACTAGTAATTAAAGGCTACATACTCTGCGAAGATCTGTGTTAACTATAACTTTCAGTCTGGTAGAGATGCAAATGACTCCAGCGTAATAGACAGATAACTAAGAATTATGGTTGTTTGGTCCCATGGAGCACTGACCACTTTTGTATCTGTCCCAGTACAGGATTTCAACACTGTCTCCAATGCCCGTATCACTCCTCTTTCCTCTAGTGCTTTAAACTAGCTTTACCATTCTATTCACTGCCTCTCTGAAGAATCAGATCAATCTTTGCCAATCTTCCATCCTATATTTGTATGAGTCGTGTTTTTAACTTTCTGAAAATTGTACTTCTGCGATTTCTTGGCGGAATTTACAATCATTGAAACCATGTTGTTGGAGAATGTAACGATGTGGAAATGCTCATAAAGTGAAGTGGAATATGCAAGACACAAAACCGTACATATGGTATGGTTCCAATTTTATCCAAACGTATTTATAGGCACACACACAAAGACTGGAGAAAAGAGGAGAGACTCGGAAAGCAGCGGAAAAGCCAGAAAAACAGAGGAAAAGGAGAGAGAGGGAGGCAAGCCGGGGAGGGACCCACTGTTTTCTGCCTGCTCTGGATCTCCCGCATCTCCACCACCTCCAGGGGCGCACAACGTGGGAACAAAGCCGGGGCTCCTGGGCTAGAAGACAGCAGGGGCGCGGCTCCGAGTTGCTGCTGGGGGTCCCCAGGTCTCCCAGTCCACCCAGGTCCCCCAGTCCACCCACCTACAAAGCCCCCGTCACCCACCCCCACTCCCTCCGCTCCGCTCCGCTCCGCTACTTACTTCTCGTCCATCCAGGCAGGGCGAGCACCAGCAGGCAGAGCTGGGCGATGCCCACGCCCCGGGGCATGGTGGCAGCTGGCCCCTCGCGCAGTCAGCGCTCACCAGCACGCGGCCATGCCAGCCCCCTAACCAGGCCGCCGCGCTTCTGGAATCCACCGCGGTCGCCCAGCAGCTCCCAGCCCGCTCCCAGCCATTGACCGTTCGCTCCGCCCCTCAGCTCCACCGGGGGCTGGAGGAGGGGCAGGAGGAGGCTGGGTGGAAGCCAGAGCGACCCCTGAGCCTGGCGCGGGGGTGGGGCAGGGGCTGGGGAAACTGCTCAGGTGTCGGCGATCAAGGGAGGGAGACTCCGAGCCCGAGGAAGGGTAGGGATTCTTCACGGTGGGCGCTGCCTGAGGAGGGTTGGGGGCTCGAGTTTGTAGGAATTAAACTGGACCCTTCTCTGCACAGCCCATTTTCTCTGTCCCACGCTGGGCTAGACGCCTTGGGTGTCGCTCAAGAGGCTGCTCACCAGCACCGGCCTCCACTCTTGGAGGCAGGCTCCGAAAGAGTTAACCTGGCACAGAGAACTAAGTGCTACACGGAGTTGTTTTCTTAGCAGGACACAAATCAAGGATCCTTTCCATCTGACTGGGAGGAGCAGGGTGATGAAGAGAGGATTCCCAGAGGAGATGAGATCTGAGCTCCGGAGGAGGCGAAATGGAGCAGAAAACCCTAAATAGACGGACTAGGGCGGGAAAGCCCATGGGCTGAATTGGGGGAAACCGGCATTTGGGATGGTTAGCATTTAGGGGTTTGAAGGAAATTGGAGGGAGAGGAGACTTGAAAATAATAATAATAATGACTGTCACTTACTGAAGGTTTGCTGTCTGCTAGAAGAAGAAAATAATAACTAAGACCTATACAGCATTTCCTAAGTTCCACCGTTCTCAGCACTTTACATATGTCAATTTATTTAATTAATCTAGAAGAATTACCTTTTATTGCCCTTTAAAATCTTCCAGGGACTTTGTATACATCGTATCTTTTCATTAGCCCAATAAACCCCTAAAGTAAGCACTAACAGTATCCTGGTTTAGAGATGAGAAAACCAAACCTGAGAGGCTAAGTAATTTACTCAAAGTCACACAGCTAAAGTCTGAGGCTGGATTCAAGTCCACATCTGAATAGTTCCAGAGCTTCTTACAGCACATCTTATTTTACAGATGAATAAACTGGGGGTTCCCAAGTGGCTCAGATGGTAAAGAATCTGCCTGCAATGCAGGAGACCGGAATTTGATCCCTGGGTCAGGAAGATCCCCTAGAGAAGGGAATGGCTACCCACTCCAGTATTCTTGCCTGGGGAATTCCATGGACAGAGGAGACTGGTGGGCTACAGTCCATGGGGTTGCAAAGAGTTGGACACAATTGTGCAACTAACATACAAACTGATAATCAGAAAAACAAACAAACAAACAAACAAACCTGTCTTGCCTAAGATCCCTGGCAAAGTCTGAGCCTCAGATCTGTTGTTATCTATTCCTTCCACTCTGTCTCCTTCAAACTCAGGGTTGTACAGCTAAAACAAGATGCTGTTTTGGGAAGGAAAAGGCATACCTGAAAATTAGTAGGTATGTCTATTGAAACCAGTGGGCATAAATAAAATATATTAGTCTGTTCATGCTGCCATAACCAAAAACTAAAGACTGAGTGACTTGAAAACAGGAGGTTATTTTTCTATAGTTTTGAGATTACGGTGTTGGCTTGGTTGGGTTTCATATAAGGCCTCTCTTACCAGCTTATAGGTGGCTGCCTTCTTGCTGTGGCTTCACATGACCTCTTCTCTACTTGTTTGGAGAAAGCAAGCTCTGCTGTCTTCTGCTTCTTAAGGACACTAATGCCATCAGACAGAGCCCTACTCTTATGATCTTCTTTAATTTTTACTACCTCTTTATAATCTCCAAATACAGTCACACAGCATTTGAGTGGTTAGGGCTTCAACATATGAATTTGGGGACATAGTTTAGTCTGTAACATTCTATTCTGTGGTCCCCAAAATTCATGTCCGTCTCACAAGTATCAACTGGAAAAAAATGCACAATACGAGAGTTGTGAGTTAAGTTTTATTTGGGACAAAATGAGGACTATAGCCTGGGAGACAGCATTTCAGGTAGCTCTGAAGAGCTGCTCCAAAGAAAGGGCAGGTCAGAATTATATATGATTTTAGGGAAGGGTGGGGGAGGGGTGGTGTGCATGCAGTCAAGCACACATTTTGAGAGATGCTTGCTGCTAGTCACGAGGAGCAAATGTCACCTTAATGATTTTAGTGCTTTTGTAGATATGAGGAGATGCAAGAATCTGAGCTCATAAAATCTTCTCCTAAAAATATCTAACTATCTCTCTAAAGGCCTGTTCTGCCAGTTTTTCGCAGAGCACAGAGTGCCTCATTCTTGGTCTCCACCCTTACCTCCTTTCAGGGAGTGCTGAAGGTCAGCTGCTGCAGTGGCTAGTGACTTGTGTGCATGTGTGCTCAGTTGTTTCAGTGGTGTCCAACTCTTTGCGATCCCATGGACTGTAGCCTGCTAGGCTCCTCCGTCGATGTAACTCTCCAGGCAAGAATACTGGAGTGGGTTGCTGTGCCCTCCTCTAGGGGATCTTCCTGACCCAGGGATTGAACTTGCATTTCCTGCACTGCAGGCAGATTCGTTACCACTGAGCCACAGGGGAAGCCCAGCTAGTGACTTACTTCATTCTTATAGAGGGAAATGGCAATTGGTAGTTGATACATGCAAAATACATTTATCCCATCCCAGCAACACCAAAAGATTTGACCCATTCCAGCATCAGTTCCAAGCCCAACGTTTCGTCTAAATATCATCTAAATCAAGTATGGGGTGACTCAAGGTATGATTCATCCTGAGAAAAAAATTCTTCTCCATCTGTGAACCTGTGAAACCAGACAAGTTATATACTTCCAAAATACAGGTTAGGAGGACTTTCTCATTCCAAAAGAGAGAAAGAAGAAAGGAGTCTCAGGCAAGTCCAAAACCTAGCAAGGCAGATTCCATTCGATATTTTTTTTAATTTAAATTTATTTATTTTGATTACACTGGGTCTTTGTTGCTGCCTGCGGGCTTTCTCTAGCTGTGGTGAGCAGGGGCTACTCTTTGTTCTGGTGCACAGACTCTAAACCAACAGGCTTCAGTAGGTACAGCTCACAGGCTCTAGAGCATGGACTCAGTAGTTGTGGCCCAGGTACTTTGTTACCTTGAGACATGGGGAATCTTCCCAGACCAGGGATCGAACCCATGTGCCCCTGCACTGGCAGGTGGATTCTTATCCACTGCATCACCAGGGAAGTCCCCACTAGATCTTAAAGCTCTAGACTAATCCTCTGGCAGGATTTCTGCCTTCCCAGCCCCCTGGGGCACTAGTGTCAACCCCACAGCCCAAGGCAGTGGCCCTGCCCCCTGTGCTCTGGGCAGCAGCCCCACCCTGTGCCTCCCTTGAGGTACTGAGCAGGGGAGGACTGGCTCCCTGAAACCAAGAGGGTGTCCCATACTCTGAAACCAAGAAAGAAATAGCCTTTGCCCTCTGGGCATGTATGCTCTATAAATAGTGAGAATGGCAGTCCTGATGCTCTCTGAATCACCTTCAGGTTGTTCTCCCCTTTTCTTAAAGGACAAAACATATTCACAACCAAATAGCTGTATTGGCCTGTCCTATGGGTCCCAGCAGTTCAAAAGCCCTCGTGTTATCTCTGTTCTCCTTGGTCCAAACTGGCAGTGTCTCTGCTAGCATAAGCACATCTCTATTTCTGGTAGCTGCAGAGATGGCTGATAAATGGCTTGAGTCATCTCCATATAGAGTGAGTGTCCAGCCACACTCTCTGTATCCTCTCTAGAACATGTGTTCTCCTTTTTGGCAATGTTGGGCTGAGAATTTTCCAAATCTTCAAGCTTTGGCTCCTTGTTGCTTAGATTCCCTTCAGTTTATCTCCCTCCTCTTATATTTCACTGTGGGCAACAAGGAGAAACCAGGTCACACCTTGACTACTTCTGCTCAGGAATCTCCTTTGCCAAATATCCAAGTTCATCGCTTGGAATTTCTACTTTTGCTGCTGAAAGCTCAGCTTCTCTGTACATGGGTGCCGAGTCAAATCTCAGAGACAGAGTTTTGGGTGAATGAAAAAAGGATAGCTTTATTGCTTTGCTAGGCAAAGGGGACACAGTCGGCTAATGCCCTCAAAAACATGTGTCCCAACCTGGGAAAGATAGTGAGACGTTTTATTATAATAATTGTTCAAAGAGGGCGTGATCAGCTTGTGGACATTCTTCTGATGGGTTAGCAATGAGGTAAGTGGGAGTCAGCATCAACCTTCAGGTCCAACTAGTCTAGGGTCTATATGCTTGTGGGCAGCATACCATTAACTTCTCCCACCTGGAGGGGGTTTCAGTATATGCAAAATAGCTCAAAGATATTGCTGTGTGTACACCTTGATGGGAAACAGGACCTTGCCCAAAGGCTGCTCTTGGCTGTTTGTTTCTCCCTGGTCTGGCATCCCCGTGTGTGCATGCTAAGTCACTTCAGTCATGTCTGACTCTTTACAACCTCAGGGACTGTAGCCCACCAGGCTCCTCTGTCCGTGGGATTCTTCAGACAAGAATACTGGAGTGGGTTGCCGTGCCCTCCTCCAGGGTATCTTCCCAACCCTGGGATGAAGCCGGTGTCTCTTATGTCTCCTGCATTGGCAGGCAGGTTCTTTACCACTAGCACCACCTGGAAGGCCCTGGCATCCCCTCCCTTCCCTAACAACTGCTTGAATCTGCCCATTGGAACTCAGGGGAAGTCATGAGGCTGAATGAAGGTTGTTTCCTATAATCAAAGAAATAGGGTTCCAGAAAGGCCTTGTGCACAGAAGCCCCATTGGGCCCTGCACGATGTCACTTTCCACAAAACAGTAGGACACAATTCAACCAAGTTCTCTGTCAATTTATAACAAGGATCACTTTTATTTAGTTTCCAATAACATGTCCTACCTTTCCATCTGGGACCTCACCAGAATCACCTTTAACATTCATAGCTCTATCAATGGTTTCTTCATAATATGTGTCTTCTCGAAAATGATAGTCACTTTCTTTGTAGTACTTCTGTTTTCTTCCTGAACACTCACCAGAATTGCCTTTAACATCACATTTCTACCAACAGCCCCTTCAAGGCAATCTAGGTTGTTTGTAGCATGGACCTCTAAGCTTATCCAGCTTTTACCTAGTAGCCAGTTTCAAAGTCACTTCTACATTTTTAGGCATTTGTTATTGCAGGACCCCACTTCTTGGTACCAAAATCTGTATTAGTCTCCAGGGCTTTGCACAATTGAATACCATTGACAGGGGGTGGTTTAAACAACAGAAAATAATTTCCTCAGTTCTAGAGGCTGGAAGTCCAAGATCAAGGTGTTAACAGGGTTGTTTTCTGGTGAGACTTCATTTCCTGGCTCCTAGACAGTTGCCTTATTGCTGTATCTTCACATGGCCTCTTCTCTGTGTGAGCATGCGGAGAGAGAAGCTCTAATCTTCCTCTTATGAAGACACTAATCCTATCCGATCAGGTATAGCCTCATTTAACCTCACTACCTCATTATAGGCCCTGTTTCCAATACAGTCACACTGGGGTTAGGGCTTCATCCTATGAATGGGGGTGGGGAGGATACAGTTTAGTCCAGAACCGGGGCTCTAGCCCTAGAAACATGACACTAGAATTCTAGACCCAGCTCTCTCCAACCAACTCTGTGACTCTGGGTAGGTCTTCTGGATACTTCTCCTTTCTGGGCCTGAGTTTCTGACAAATAGCCCAGTGGTAATAGTCACCCCAGTCCATCTCACTCAGGACCTAGGAGAAGTTACTGAGATAATGGTAGTGAAAGTGCTGTGCCAGGTAAAAAATGCTAAAGGATCAAGTCTAACTCATTCTATGGACAGTCTACTTGCAAAAGGCATCCAAGCTCCATACCTGAAATTTGCTCCCATTTCCTGACCCTCAGTTGATCAATATTTCATCAGCGTAGGTACCTGAAAATTGGGAGGTAGCTCACGAGAGAAAAAGTTTGGTGGTCTCTGCACTGACCAAAAAATAAGAAATTTCCAATTCTGTCTCTCATCTACCCCCTTCCACACTTATATAGAGAAACAAACATATACACATCAACTTTTGACCCCCCCATAAGACTTTCCATTTATTTATAAAGAATGTGTTTGTTATTTATAAAGAATACTACATCTCTACCTAATCTTTAAAATATTCACGCCATTTAACCTAGTAATTACATTTCTGGGAAACTAGCCTAAAAAAATAATCTGTGATTTATGGACTAGAATGTTAATAGTAGTGTTATTTATAATAGTGAAAATATTGGAAACAACCTAAATATCCAACTGTGACGGGACAGTTAATAAATTATAGAATATTTGTATGATGGGTTACTATGTGGCCACTTAGAATAGTGTTTGCAAAGAGTTTATGCTTTAAGTGAAAAAGTTATGTTTAAGTGAAAAACAAAACAAAACAAAACAGTGTCCAAAATTACAAATATAAGTCTGATCTCAGCTATGTAAATGAAAAAGTTTTTAAAAAGACTAGAAGGAAATGTGCCAAAATGGTAGTGGCAGTTACCTCTGGATGGTGAGACTATGGAAGGATGAAGGGTTTTTTGTTTGGTTTGGTTTTGGGGGGTTTTGTTCATCATTTTTTGTTTTTGTTTCGCCCCTTCTATTTTCTACAATACTTATGTACTTACTGTGTAACTTTAGCAGTAGGGGTGGGTGGATAAATGATAAACACAGGAAAGAAACACAAAAGGAATAATGGTTCATCTTGGTGTCTTATTAAGAGAGTTTTGCATACTTGACCTCTCTACACAAGCT
This sequence comes from Bos indicus, assembly GCF_029378745.1. NCBI lineage: Eukaryota > Metazoa > Chordata > Mammalia > Artiodactyla > Bovidae > Bos > Bos indicus. Next base: position 68,997,591 of record NC_091766.1, read on the forward strand.
TGACTCTCTCCTCTGATGTTAGGGAAACTGAGGCAGAGTGAGACTCACTAGTTCCAGATTTCAGGAGTCCAGGTAAACCAGGTCACTGTACCTTTGACCTACAGTAAAAGCACAATATCATAGTTAGAATGTGGCCACGCTTCCATGGCTTAAATCCCTTTTCTTTTCTTTAGCAGCTGTGTGACCATAGGCAAATAAACTTTTCTGTGACTTTGTTGCCTCATCTATAAAAGATGCTAACAATGATAGTTCCTAAACGATAGAATTTTTGTGAGGCTGAAATGGGTGCTTAGACTAGTACCTCTCACATAGTAAGCAGTTAACACATGCTAATTTTAATTATTCTCATTCTACTGTTAATAATGTGGGGGTGGGGACCATACTCATAATGTTTAGCTTGTGCTTTTAGTTGTATAATGTGTGAAGAATTTAATTATATACTGATTCCTTAATTATTATCAAAGATAATTATCATGTTATGCTGTATTAATAATTGTCTTTTTCTTACCCCACATCCACTACATTGTGAGTACCTTGTGAACAGGAGCTGGACTTTTTCCTTCTCTCATCCACATTTGGAAGACAGACAATAAATGTTTAAGTTAATTATAAATTAAATGTGTGTGTTAGTTGCTCAGTTGTGTCTGACTCTTTGCAACCCCATGGACTATAGCCTACCAGGGTCCTCTGTCCATGGAGTTCTCCAGGCAAGAATACTGGAGTAAATTGCCATTCCCTTCTCCAATAAATTAAGTAACTAATAATAATTCTTTTACTCTGGTTCAGGACAAACTTCCAAGATGTTCATAGAAGAACTGTCGTCATGGGCCCTTACTGTGAAAATAATGTTGGCCCTATGATAGCTTTCCTTTGTAAACCATTTCCCAGCAACTTTTTTTTTAAGTTCAGTTTATTCTAGTATTATTTACATACATTAACATTCTCCTTTTTTTTGTTTTTAGTACACATGGCTATTAGCTTTGACAAATGCATATAATCTAATAACCACTTCCACAATCAAGATCACACTCCTGTCTCCTGTCACTTCTAACCCCTGGCAATCACTGATCTGTTTTATGCTCCTATGTGCATATGTGCTAAGTCGTTTCAGTCATGTCCAACTCTTTGTGACCCTATGGACAGTAGCTAACCAGGCTCCTCTGTCCATGGGATTCTCCAGGCAAGAATACTGGAGTGGGTTGCCATGCCATCCTCCAGGGGATCTTCATGACTCAAGGATCGAACCCCCATCTCTTATGTCTCCTGCATTGGCAGGCGGGTTCTTTACCACTAGCACCACCTGAGAAGCCATGTCCTTATAGTGTTGCCTTTTCTAGAATGTTCTATAAATGGAACCATACAGAATGTAGCCTTTGGAGTCTGGCTTCTTTCACTGAGCATAATGCATTTAAGATTCAGCCATAATGTTACACATATTAGTACTTCTTTTTTTTTTTTAAGCCTCACTGCTTGTGAGATCTTAGTTTCCCAACCAGGTATTGAACCGAGGCCCATGACAGTGAAAGCTCCAAACAAGGTTTTCATCTCTAATTTTGAGTTTTTACCCACAGAAAATGCAAATATCCCCCTAACCTGTAGGAAACCCATAAAGTTCTCAGACTCACTTACTTAACCAACAGCATTTACTATATGCCCTTTGCAAGGGCTTCCCTGGTGGCTCAGAGGGTAAAGCACCTGCCTGCAATACAGGAGACCTGGATTCGATCTCTGGGTCAGGAAGATCCCCTGGAGAAGGAAATGGCAACCCACTCCATATTCTTGCATGGAAAATCCCATGGACAGAGAAGCCTGGTAAACTACAGTCCATGGGGTCGCAAAGAGTCGGATACGACTGAGAGACTTCACTTTCTTTCACTTTCACCAAAACAAAGATTTCTAAGATAGAGAGAGAGAAGTCTCTCTCTCTATGGTTTTTCCTGTGGTCATGTATAGATGTGAGAGTTGGACTGTGAAGAAGGCTGAGCGCCGAAGAATTGATGCTTTTGAACTGTGGTGTTGGAGAAGACTCTTGAGAGTCCCTTGGACTGCAAGGAGATCCAACCAGTCCATTCTGAAGGAGATCAGCCCTGGGATTTCTTTGGAAGGAATGATGCTGAAGCTGAAACTCCAGTACTTTGGCCACCTCATGTGAAGAGTTGACTCACTGGAAAAGACTCTGATGCTGGGAGGGATTGGGGGCAGGAGGAGAAGGGGACGACAGAGGATGAGATGGCTGGATGGCATCACTGACTCGATGGACGTGAGTGTGAGTGAACTCCGGGAGTTGGTGATGGACAGGGAGGCCTGGCATACTGTGATTCATGGGGTCGCAAAGAGTCGGACACGACTGAGCGACTGATCTGATCTGATCTGATCATGTATTAAGCACCTCAAATGGTGCTGAGCACAGTACCTATATTATCTCATGCAGTTCTTGTGAGAGTCCCATGAGAGATTTTAGGGTAAACCATATGGTATTGTTGATTTTGAAGGTCATAAAGAATCAAATGTTGGCAGTATAACATGGTTCAACCTGAAGTGTGCTCTGCTGTGCTTAGTTGCTCAGTTGTATCCAACTCTTTGCGACCCTATGGACTGTAGCCCGCCAGGCCCCTCTATCCATGGGGATTCTCCAGGCAAGAACACTGGAGTGGGTTGGACATGACTGAGTGACTGAACTGAACTGATATGATTTCATTTTCTCTCTTAGCATATCAGTTATCTTTTTTTTTTTTTTTTTTACTGGTTGCTCTAGAGTTTGCCATACACATATACAGCTAATTCAGGTCTACTTTCAAATAACACTATACCACTTCATAGGTAGCGTGAGTACATTATAATAACAAAGTAATACTAACTCTTCCCTTGTATCACTGCTTTCATTCATTTCAGTTACATGTAAGTATATGTATATATATATAATGTATGTGTATAAACACACACAGTCAGTCAGTTCAGTCACTTAGTTCTGTCTGACTCTTTGCGACCCTATGGACTGCAGCACGCCAGGCCTCCCTGTCCATCACCAACTCCCAGAGTTTACTCAAACTCATGTCCATTGAGCTGGTGATGCCATCCAACCATCTCATTCCCTCTCATCCCCTTCTCTTCCCACCTTCAATCTTTCCCAGCATCAAAGGGTCTTTTCAAATGAGTCAGCTCGTTGCATCAGGTGGCCAAAGTATTGGAGTTTCAGCTTCAACATCAGTTCTTCCAATGAATATTCAGGACTGATTTCCTTTAGGAGGGATTGGTTGGATCTCCTTGTAGTCCAAGGGACTCTCGAGAGTCTTCTCCAACACCACAGTTCAAAAGCATCAATTCTCTGGCACTTAGCTTTCTTTACAGTGCAACTTTCACATCCATACATGACTACTGGAAAAACCATAGCCTTGACTAGATGGACCTTTATTGGCAAAGTAATGTCTCTGCTTTTAAATATGCTATCTAGGTTGGTCATAAGTTTTTTTCAAATGAGTAAGTGTCTTTTAATTTCATGGCTGCAGTCATGATCTGCCGTGGTTTTGGAGCCCCAAAAATAAAGTCTTTCACTGTTTCCACTGTTTCCCCATCTATTTCCCATGAAGTGATGGGACCAGATGCCATGATCTTAGTTTTCTGAATGTTGAGCTTTAAGCCAACTTTTTAACTCTCTTCTTTCACTTTGATCAAGAGGCTCTTTAGTTCTTCTTTGCTTTCTGCCATAAGGGTGGTATCATCTGCATATCTGAGGTTATTGATATTTCTCCCGGCAATCTTAATTCTACCTTGTGTTTCATGCAGCCCAGCGTTTCTCATGATGTACTCTGCACATAAGTTAAATAAGCAGGGTGACAGTATACAGCCTTGACATACTCTTTTCCCTACGTGGAATGTTAGGTCCATGAATCACGACAAATTGGAAGTGGTTAAACAGGAGATTACAAGAGTGAACATCCATATTTTAGGAATCAGTGAACTAAAATGGCCTGGAATGGGTGAATTTAACTTAGATGACCATTATATCTACTACTATGGGCACGAATCCCTTAGAAAAAATGGAGTAGCCATCATAGTCAACAAAAGAGTCCAAAATGCAGTACTTGGATGCAATCTCAAAAATGACAGAATGATTTCTGTTCGTTTCCAAGGCATACCATTCAATATCATGGTTATCCAAGTCTATGCCCCAACCAGTAATGCTGAAGAAGCTGAAGTTGAATGGTTCTATGACGACCTACAAGACCTTCTAGAACTAACACCCAAAAAAGATGTCCTTTTCATTCTAGGAGACTGGAATGCAAAAGTAAGAAGTCAATAAACACCTGGAATGATAGGCAAACTAGGTCTTGGAGTACAGAATGAAGCAGGATAAAGGCTAATAAAGTTTTGCCAAGAGAACACACTGGTCATAACAAACACCCTCTTCCAACAACACAAGAGAAGACTCTATACATGGACATCACCAGGTGGTCAATACCAAAATCAGATTGATTATATTCTTTGCAGCCAAAGATGGAGAAGCTCTATACAGTCAGCCAAAACAAGACCGGGAGCTGACTGTGGCTCAGATCCTGAACTCCTTATTGCCAAATTCAGACTTAAATTGAAGAAAGTAGGGAAAACCACTAGACCATTCAGGTGTGACCTAAATCAAATCCCTTACAATTATACAGTGGAAGTGAAAAATAGATTCAAGAGATTAGATCTGATAGACAGAGTGCCTGATGAACTATGGACAGAGGTTCGTGACATTGTACAGAAGAGAGGGATCAAGACCACCCACAAGAGAAAGAAATGCAAAAAGGCAAAATGGTTGTCTGAGGAGGTCTTACAAATAGCTGTTAAAAGAAGAGAAGTGCCCGGCTGAACTTGGCGTCCAACTGCTAAGGAGTCTCCTCTTCGAATCTTTTGGGGGCAGCCCAGAGGCTGCGGCAGTTTGGGCCGCGGCCTGGTGCCCTGCCGTGGGGGCCCCCAAAAAATTAGAAAAAAAAAAAAGAAGAGAAGTGAAAAGCAAAGGAGAAAAGTAAAGATACACATACACCCACACACATATGCTGATGTTGCTGATGTTTTGTTCTCAGATTATATTGATGCTGAAGCACGTTCTGAGAGCCACTGTATTTGGATGTCACTGAAAGGAACTGTAATTATCCTTTTGCCTCATTTACAATTTTTGGATAATTTTTCTCAATAGTTATCAACATTACAAAACCATAACATTAAGAATAGACAGAATACTCTTTAACACAAATCATACCATTAATTTTTTTTTTTTTTTTGGATATGTCTCCTAATGCAAAAGAGATAAAAACAAAAATGAACAAATGGTGCCTAGTTAAACTTAAAAACTTTTGCACAGGAAAGGAAACCATCGACAAATGAAAACACAACCTATACAATGAGAGAAAATATTTGCAAATAAAATGGCCAATAAGGGATTTATATCCAAAATACAAGCACTGCTCATACAACTCAACATCACATACAACTCAACATCAAAAATACAACCTGGGACTTCCATGGTGGTCAAGTGGTTAAGAATCCATCTGCCAATGGAGAGGACACAGGTTCAATTCCTGATTCAGGAAGATTCCACATGCTGTGGAGCAAGTAAGCCCGTGCACCACAAGTACTGAGCCAGCGCTCTAGAGCCAGTGAGCCACAACTATTGAAGCCTGCTTGTCTAGAGCCTGTGCTCTGCAACAAGAGAAGCCACCACAATGGGAAGCCTGTGCACCGCAATGCAGAGTAGCTCCTGATCTCCACAGTGCTCAGCAAGGAAGATCCAGCACAGCCATAAGTGAATAAAGAAAAAGAAATCAACAAGCTTTCCCATCACTAATTTCCAGGAAGCTGAAAGGAGAACGGTGTTGCCCAACATGTATACAAAGAATGAGAGGGGGAAAAATATCCCTTAAGAATTCAAAACAACAAACAAGTCCTTAGATTTACAACCTCAAGTCACCAAATCTGATAGGTATGAAAAAAAAAAAAAACCCCACAACCTGATTTATAAATGGTCAGAAGACCTGAATGGACATTTTCCCAAAGAAGCATACAGATGGCCAAAAGGTACATGAAAAGATGCTCAGCATTGTTAATCATCAGAGAAATGCAAACGAAAATTATAATGAGCTGTCACTCACACTAGTCAGAATAGCTATTATCAAAAAGAACACAAATGACAAATATTGGTGAGGATGTGAAGGAAATGGAACCATTGTCTACTGTGGATGAGAATGTACATTGGTGAAGCCACTGTGGAAAACAGTATGGAGGCTCCTAAAAAACTAAAAACAGAACTACCATATGATCCAGCAATTCCACTCTTGGGTATATATCCAAAGAAAACAAAACCACGTATTCTAAAAGATATATCTACCCCAGTGTTCATAGCAGCACTATTTACAATAGCCAAGATATGGAAACAACCTAAGTGTCCATCAACAGATGAATGGATAAAGAGGATGTGGTACATACACACAATGGAATACTCAGATCAGATCAGATCAGATCAGTCGCTCAGTCGTGTCCAACTCTTTTTGACCCCATGAATCGCAGCACGCCAGGCCTCCCTGTCCATCACCAACTCCCGGAGTTTACTCAGACTCATGTCCATCGAGTCAGTGATGCCATCCAGCCATCTCATCCTCTGTCGTCCCCTTCTCCTCTTGCCCCCAATCCCTCCCAGCATCAGAGTCTTTTCCAATGAGTCAACTCTTCACATGATGTGGCCAAAGTACTGGAGTTTCAGCTTTAGCACCATTCCTTCCAAAGAAATCCCAGGGCTGATCTCCTTCAGAATGGACTGGTTGGATCTCCTTGCAGTCCAAGGGACTCTCAAGAGTCTTCTCCAACACCACAGTTCAAAAGCATCAATTCTTCGGCACTCAGCCTTCTTCACAGTCCAACTCTCACATCCATACATGACCACAGGAAAAACCATAGCCTTGACTAGATGGACCTTTGTTGGCAAAGTAATGTCTTTGCTTTTGAATATGCTGTCTAGGTTGGTCATAACTTTCCTTCCAAGGAGTAAGCGTCTTTTAATTTCATGGCTGCAGTCGCCATCTGCAGCGATTTTGGAGCCCAGAAAAATAAAGTCTGACACTGTTTCCACTGTTTCCCCATCTATTTCCCATGAAGTGATGGGACCGGATGCCATGATCTTCGTTTTCTGAATGTTGAGCTTTAAGCCAACTTTTTCACTCTCCACTTTCACCTTCATCAAGAGGCTTTTTAGTTCCTCTTCACTTTCTGCCATAAGGGTGGTGTCATCTGCATATCTGAGGTTATTTATATTTCTCCTTAGCCATAAAAATAATGAAAATTTCCCATTGTAACGACAAGGATGGACTTGGAGGGTAATATGTTCAGTGAAATAAATCAGACAGAGAAAGAAAAATCCTGTATAATATCACTTACATGTGGAATCTAAAAAATTAAACTAGTGAATATAAAAAAACAGAAATGGACTAACCAATATAGAGAAAAGTGGGGAGAGGGAAACAGGGAAGGACAAAATAGGAGTAAGGGAATAAGAGGTACAAACCACGATACATAAAGTAAGCTATAAGGCTATAGTGCACAACACAGGGAATATAGCCACTATTTTATAATAACTATAAATGAAATATAACCTTTAAAAATTGTGACACCATGCTGTATGCCTGAACCTTTATTCCATTTCAGAACAAATCTCTTTATATTAAAAAAAATCACTGATACACAAAGAGATATGCCATAAAAAATATTTTAAAATGTGGAGAAAGTGTTTAAGACTGTCCACTGGATGCAGGAAGGGGAGTGTTCTGTTAAGTCTTTTCATACTGTATATAATATTTAAGATTAATCTTGAAGAATCAGTAGATATTTTCCAGGTAGACAAAGTAGTTGTGAGTGAAGAATGTTTCAAGAAAAGAAAGTAATATTTATAAAAGCACAGTGGTGTGAATAAGTCTTCACTAAAAAAAAAAAACATTCCTTCAACCAACCTTTACTGAGTTCGCACTAGCAGCTAGGCTCTGGGCTAATAAGGGAACTGCAGGAGTTCAGACTGGCTGTCATGCAGGCAGCCACAATGGGGTAGAAATGCAGAACATAGTCTCTGGTGTCAGACTTGAGTTCAAATCTTGGCTCAAAGCTGTACAAACCTGGGTAAGTTATTCAGTTTCTGTGTGCCTTGGTTTCCTCATCCATCAATACTTGCAAAGAGCATACACAAGAAAATGTATGTATTTTGCCCAGGGCCTGTGTGTGATCACATGTCACTCACCAGTATCTTTCATGTTGTTAATTTGGTATAAATGAGTACATATTACTTCTAAAGGTGTACAAGACAATAAACTTTATGTAACAACAGTCCCCAAAAATCAGGAGCCTTTTTTCTAAGTCTTGATCCTGGCTTCCCTTCAAAAATTAGAAGGTTGGGCAATAATCAGCCTAAATTCTCCCCTGGTCACATCATCCATTTATTTTAAAGGCATTTGATTTCCTATCCCAGGAAAAGATGGTGGAGACACAATGTACACTTCTGAGGACAGGCATGAGCATAGCTGGTTAATCCTCTCTGATTAATTCAGACACCAGGGCTGACTTCACAGAAGTATGACCCAGGCAGTTACATAGGACTCCAGTCTCAAATGGCCCTCATACTGCTTAATACCTTGCTGTTGCTATCTTGAAGTTCTTAATAAATTTGGACAAGAGTAATTGCATTCTCATTTTGTAGAAGGACCCACAAATCATGTGGCTGATTCTGCAGCCACCCCACACTTAATCTTAACCTTCTCATCACCAGATTGCTAAGGAGGATGGAAAGGTGATTTCAAGATCAGAGATTTCAGGGGAGAGGGTTTTCAGAAACTATCTGGTGCAGCAGACAAGGTAATTATTTAATTTTATAGTGATAGCTACCAAGGTCCAGAAGGAAGGAATTGAATTCCTCAAGGTCATGGACAAATCCTGAAAGAGGAGCCAAATTGGAAGTCTAAAGTGATGAGTCTGCAAGGCAGTGAATACTAACGCTGCCAGTGAGTTTATGTATCTGAGGTACCTCTGCATACCAATGAGAAAATGCCTGTTTGTCACTTAGCTCGGTCAACTTTGGGTTGATCTGATTAAAGGAGACAGAGGTAGATAAAATGGAAGGGTGGGAGTGTGATCTTTAAATTGATCAAGAAAATGCTATAAACAGATCCAGTTTAGGATGAGGATTGGAAGAGAGGAAAACATTATATATGAACTCCATCACTGTATTTGTTATAAAGAGCAGACATCCACCTAAACCCCTAATGAATTACAAAGGGCAAAGGTATTCAGGAAATGCCAACACACTGCCTGATTAAAAATGGCAATCAAGGTTCAAGGAGGCACTTAATTTCAGCTGGCCTCACTTAGCTGGAAAATAGCTGGATTACTTGTAGGTCTCATTCTGGTTTTAGGTTAATGACTGCATACACTCAGTAAGAGAGTTGAGTCTCTGCAGCTGACCGAGTGGTAAGCTAAACTAGGAGACAGGCAAATAAGTCAGCGCCAGGTGGTCTTGCACCTGTTCACGTCTGCTTATGGTTCGAGTAGGGTGGAGCCTCCTCTCCTGCCCATCTACCCCTGTAGAGACCAGTCAAGGAACCAAGGCCTGGGAGTACAACTCCATCCCCAGACCCATTGTGTTTGGCTCATTGTTGGGTATGTGGCCCTAATTTGGACCAATAAGCATCCTTCCCAAGACTCTTGACAACCCTAACAAAAATTGCTTCCTGTTCTTCTGAGACGGTGACCAAAGTAAATTTGAGGAAGTGGGTAGTTCTTTTGCTACCATGTCTGGAAAGAACCTGTCTGAAAATTAAGTCAAATAGTGACAAGAGACAGAAAAACCAAGATGGAGGGTGGGGGAGGGAGTGGAGCTAGCTAATAATATTTGAACCTGTGGACCAAGCTATGTCTGAGGTGAACCTTCCCCTGGAACTTCTCAATTACATGAACCAAAATTTTCTTTTTTGTTTAAGCTTGTCTTAGTTAGAAGTCTGAAAATGTCTGACTAATATAAAGGCCTTCTCCATCCCAGGCACTCTGTAAGGTGCTGGGACTGTAATAGTGGACAAGACACATGTTATGTCTATCTTTGTGGTACTTAGAGTCCAGTGGGAGAATGGTAATAAGGAAGCAACTACACAAATAAATAAAACATAGTTATCACACATTGGGGTTTGTAAACAAAAGCAGCTAAAATAGAGGATAAGACAGGAGAACTATGCAGACAGCATGGTGGAGAAAGGCTCTCAGTTGCGTGTCTTTAAGCTGAGAGTCAGCAATATGAGGGGCTTATTCACTTTCACTTTTCACTTTCATTCATTGGAGAAGGAAATGGCAACCCACTCCAGTATTCTTGCCTGGAGAATCCCAGGGACAGAGGAGCCTAGTGGGCTGCCATCTATGGGGTCGCACACAGTCGGACACGACTGAAGCGATTTAGCAGCAGCAGCATAGATTGATTTTGCCTCATTTTGTACTTTATATAAATGGAATCACACAGGATGTGGTTTGTAGCTAGGGGAGGGAAGGGGATTATCGGGATGCCCTGGCTTCTTTTGCTTAACACTGTGTTCATCAGATTCTATTACATTGTTCGTATAGATTGTTCATTTTGTACAATATTCCATTACTGGGATGTGCCACAAGTTATTTGTCTATTCTGCAATTTATAGACATTTGGATAGTTCCCGGACTGAGACTGTTGTGAACATTCTTTTGGTCACTGTATATCTGCATTTATTTGGTGTATATGCTTAGGAGTGACATTGCTTGGCCATTGAATGCTGGGTCAGAGTATATGATCCACTTTAGCAAATACTGCTAAACACTTTAGCAAAATGATTCTAGCAATGTATTACACCCTTACTAGTTTTGTAATACAATTTGGATGTTTTCAAATCCTCAATAAAACTTGATACTTCCCCTCTTAAACAACGTAGTCATCTGGTAGTGGTATCAATTATTTCAATTTTCACTTCCCTAATGATTAACAAGATTGAAACTTCTTTATATGATTATTAGCTAATGGATATCCTCTTTTCTAAAGTGTATTCAAGTCTACTACTCTCCATTTTTCTACTGAGTAGTTGGTCTTTATCTTATTGGCTTACAGGGGTTCTATAAACATCTTGGTGACAACCCCCTGGTCGGATGCTACTGCTACTGCTGCTAAGTCGCTTCAGTCGTGTCCAACTCTGTGCGATCCCATAGACGGCAGCCCACCAGGCTCTGCCGTCCCTGGGATTCTCCAGGCAAGAATATTGGAGTGGGTTGCCATTGCCTTCTCTGCCTGGTCGAATATATGAATGCAAATATCAGCTTCCACTTTACAAAGTGTCTTTTCACTTACTTTTGATGAAAAGAAATTCTTAATATACTATTAATGTATCCAAATTAATCAATCCTTTTTATGGTTAGTACCTTTTGAGCCCTACCCCAGGATCAGAAAAATGTTGTCCTATGTTCTCCTCTAAAAGTTTTACTCTTTTTATTTTACATTTAGATCTACAATTTATCTGAAGTTGACTTTGCTTATAGTGTGAAGTAGAGGTCCTGGGAACTTCTTCCATTTGGCCATGGCTCTCAAGCTGTGTAACAAGTCACCCTTGTGAACCACAGTAAATTCACACAGGTGGCATGGGATATTTCTCATTTTTGAGTGAAGCATAGTGACATCCATTAGGCACCATATAAACTACTAAGTTGAAGTAGTTCATAGTTTCAATATTGAATTGTACTATATTCTCTTCAATAACATCATATTTTTGTAAAACTGGGTTTTTCAAAGTTCCTGTGACATAAAGGTGACAAGAGTAATGGTTTTCAATCAGATTCTAACACCTGATAAGGTCTGCGGTGCCCAACAGGAGCACAAGTCCATTAGCAAACATTGTGGTTGCTTAAAAGTAAAATAAAATATTATCTTTTCTTTTAATTTATGTATATTATATAAATACTTACTAAGTTGCTTGGATCTAATTACTTAACACACAGAATTGTTAGATATATACATTTAGGTCTAGGGCTGCCATTAAAAAAAATGACTGAGACATTAAAGGTGCTATGTATCAAGAAAGTTTTGGGGACTTTCCTGGTGGTTTAGTGGTTAAGAATCTGCTTGCCAATGCAGGGGACATGGGTTCTATTCCTGATCCAGGAAGATCCCACATGCTGCAGAGCAACTAAACAAACCCCTGTGCCATGACCACTGAAGCCCATGCCCTAGAGCCCATACTCTGCAACAAGAGAAGCCATGGCAGTGAGAAGCCTGTGCACCACAACAACCTGTAGACCCAGCTCAGCACAACTAGAGAAAGCCTGCATGCAGCAACAAAGACCCAGAGCAACCCCAAATAAACAAATAAACAAACAAATAAATAAAACTGGCGGGGGGGGGAGTTTCAGACCCTCACTGAGGCAGAGTATAGAGCAGTCCCATGATTCCCACCCCGGTGCTTATGTTCTTGTGTGATTCCCCTCTTCATGAGTGTACAATGGACCTGTGACTTGCTTCTAACCATAGAATATGGCAAAGGTGATAAAATATATGTGATTATGTGTCTGTGATTATGGTACTTAAAATTGTAACACTCAACTTCAAAGGAGTCCCTCTCTTTCTCTCTCTCACTTGTTGGCTTTGAAGAAGGAAGCTGCCATTTTGTGAACTACTCCATGCAGGGAAGCATGCAGCAATGAAGTGAGGGCAGCTTCAGGCCAACAGGCAGCAAAAAAATAGGCCCGCAGTTGCTCAAACTACCGCACAATTGCACTCATCTCCCACGCTAGTAAAGTAATGCTCAAAATTCTCCAAGCCAGACTTCAGCAGTATGTGAACCGTGAACTTCCAGATGTTCAAGGTGGTTTTAGAAAAGGCAGAGGAACCAGAGATCAAATTGCCAACATCCGCTGGATCACTGAAAAAGCAAGAGAGTTCCAGAAAAACATCTGTTTCTGCTTTATTGACTATGCCAAAGCCTTTGACTGTGTGGATCACAATAAACTGTGGAAAATTCTGAAAGAGGTGGGAATACCAGACCACCTGACCTGCCTCTTGAGAAACCTATATGCAGGTCAGGAAGCAACAGTTAGAACTGGACATGGAACAACAGACTGGTTCCAAATAGGAAAGGGAGTACACCAAGGCTGTATATTGTCTCCCTGCTTATTTAACTTATATGCAGAATACATCATGAGAAACACTGGGCTGGAAGAAGCACAAGCTGGAGTCAAGATTGCCGGGAAAAATATCAATAACCTCAGATACGCAGATGACACCACCCTTATGGCAGAAAGTGAAGAGGAACCAAAAAGCCTCTTGATGAAAGTAAACGAGGAGAGTGAAAAAGTTGGCTTAAAGCTCAATATTCAGAAAACAAAGATCATGGCATCTGGTCCCATCACTTCATGGGAAATAGATGGGGAAACAGTGGAAACAGTGTCAGACTTTATTGTTTTGGGCTCCAAAATTACTGCAGATGGTGACTGCAGCCATGAAATTAAAAGACGCTTACTCCTTGGAAGAAAAGTTATGACCAACCTAGATAGCATATTAAAAAGCAGAGATACTACTTTGCCAACAAAGGTCTGTCTAGTCAAGGCTATGGTTTGTCCTGTGGTCATGTATGGATGTGAGAGTTGGACTGTGAAGAAAGCTGAGCACAGAAGAGTTGACGCTTTTGAACTGTGGTGTTGGAGAAGACTCTTGAGAGTCCCTTGGACTGCAAGGAGGTCCCAGTCCATCCTAAAGGAGATCAGTCTTGGGTGTTTTTTGGAAGGACTGATACTGAAGCTGAAACTCCAATACTTTTGGTCACCTCATGCTAAGAGTTGACTCATTGGAAAAGACCCTGATGCTGGGAGGGATTGGGGGCAGGAGGAGAAGTGGACGACAGAGGATGAAATGGCTGGATGGCATCACCAACTCGACGGACGTGAGTTTGAGTGAACTCTGGGAGTTGGTGATGGACAGGGAGGCTGGCATGCTGTGATTCATGGGGCCGTAAAGAGTCAGACACGACTGAGCGACTGAACTCAACTGAACTTGGCAGCCTGCAAGAAAATGGATTCTGCCAATAACCACATGAGTTTGATTGTAGATCCTTCCCCAGTTGAGCCTCTGATGAGACTGCAGCCATAGACAACATCTTGATTGCAACTTTGTAAGAACCTGAAGCAGAGGAACTAATTAAGCTATGTCTTAACATAGCTTAGTATTGTCCACAAAACTTTAAGACAGTAAGTGTGTGTTGGGAATTTCCTGACAGTCCAGTGGTTAAGACTTGGAGTTTCCACTGCAGGGGTAGGGGAACTGGTTGGGGAACTACAATCCCACATGTCATGTGGCACAGTCAAAAACAAAAAGAAAAATAAGTATGTACTGTGTTAAAGTACACATTTGCAGGAATATTGTTACATAGCTATAGGTAACTAATACACTCACCATGTGGATATCACATTGAACAGCCTCATTTAACGAAAATACCACTCTTTGCAGTGTCACGTCTGGCATAAATCAGACACAGCTTTTTAAATAATAATGAAAAGAAGAAACCACCCAAATTTCTAATAGATTTTTGATAAATAGATTATGATACATTTTATCCACTAGACAGAAAAATAGATGACCAATAAAAATCATGTGGGGAAATAGCTAATTACATGCAAAAGTTTTCACAATATATAACTCAGTGAAAAAATGATTTATAAAATCATATGTTCTATTATATCCTAATTGTTTTATTTTGGCTGCATTGGGTTTTAACTGCAGCATGCAGGCTCTTTGTTCTGTTGTTCAGTTGCCACGCTCAGGGTTAGGTGTTCCTTGGCATGTGGGACCTTAGTTCCCTGACCAGGGATGAAACCCCCGTCCTCTCCACCAGCGATCTGCATTACAAAAATGGTGTTAAATTGCCTCTGAGAGAAGGAAGGACCACAAGTGTTTAACAACCTTTTTGTGCATTTTAAAATTTTTCTACAGAGACAATGGCAAAAAATTTCCTACATAGAGAACATGTTACTTTTATATACACAAATGTGTACATACCTATTATTTAAATTAAAGTCCCTGCCTTGAGGAATTTATAGGTGATAGGAGGAGACAGCTGCAGAAAAACAAGAGAATATAAAGTTAGAGACTGTACATTCATGATCATTTAGAGACACAATTTGAACCATCTTGATGCAAAAGCTCTTGGGCTGTGATTGGCTTTGCTTTGGTTATATACCATCCTTGGACCAACTGCGATATCTAGAATATGGGGTTCTAGGGCAGGACCATGAGTCTACTCTATGGACTTTGCCTGTCATCAGCACCACATGGAGAGTTGGGGAGAGGGGATCTTCCCAAAGGAAAAAGAGTGCCATGAACAGAAGAAGGAGGATAAGAAAGGAGACAGTGAAAGACGAGACAAGAAGTGATCAGTTTCACTTGGAGGAACATGGCACCTGAGCTGAGTGTCCAAAGGTGAGGAGGTGTTCTCAGGTATCTGGCGTCAAAAGGGTATCTGAGGAGGAGGAGGGAATGAGTGATGTGAATAGTGGTAAAGGGAGCCAGAGAGACCAGATGATCCAGAAGTGGCTTCTGTATCAGCCTAAGGTGTTGAGCCTTCATCCTGAGGATAATGGGGAGCCCCCAAAGAATTGAAGGCAAGGACCAATGTGTCTGATCGCCTTTGCTTACCTTGCAAGGTACAATACCTGATTGATAAGCAAGAACAGTAATAATATTTTCTGTCTCCTGAAATGCCTTCATGAACTCTCCAGTGGCTGTGAGGAGGATACTTTGAGCAATCTTTTATGATAGCCTCCACTAAACCAGTATGTTTCCACATTTTTGACCATGACCCACAATAAGAAATACCTATACATCACAATTCAACTGGATTTCACTGAAATGTGTTTAAAATGAGCAAAACACTCCACTACTCTATCAGCTCTACAATGGCAGTGACCAAAACTGTAGACTCTTTTGATCATCACTATAGCTTCCATATCTGGCACAATGCTTTGACCTACGGTGGGCCCATATTACTTATTACTATGTGTTTACTGAATGAATGAATACATGGAAGGATCAGTAAGTGATTCAAAATGCATTGCAAACTACAAAGAGTTACACAGATGCAAACAATTGCTGTTAGCATCCAACTAAAAGTTGGATTTATGAGACTGTATGTCAGATCACCAGAGTGGGCAGTGGATGCTGAGGGCACAGTAGAATTGGGATATAATGCCAACAGTCAGTGGTGCCCCATTCACCACACTGGAATGATTCATACAATTTCCAGAACCAGGGTCCCCCTCCACAGTCACACTTCCTCTTTAACAGACTGTGAGTAATTTCAGTGGCATATGGAGACCATGATTCAGTGGCTGGAGATGAGAGGATTTGAAGATTTTCTCTCATCAAAGGTACAAAGTAGTCTTTTTCACTGAATAGGGACCTGGGTTTTTAAAGTCACTGCTTTAGATATCTTGAAAGTGCATTTGGCTCAGGGAGAATCACCAGGGACCACTTAAGCCTATCATATCCTCCCTGCCTCTTGAAGCTTATTGATCAGTATCATTTGCAAGGCCCTTTCCTTATGTTCTCTGTAACCAAAGTTTTCTAAGTGAAAAGCCAAGCCAAAGAAGCAAGTTTAAAAGGAGCAGTTTTCCCAAATATTAGCAACACTAATGGGAGCTGAGAATTACTTCCTCCCAGCATCAATATTCCTGCAAGGTTTAAGGATTAGGATCCCATTTGAAGAAGGGCTAGTCAGAAGAAATAATGGGTTTCTGTTCTTTTCAAAGAGCCAAAAACCTTCCTGATGAACAAAGTATTCATTAAAGATCATTAGTTTCAGGATTGCACTAACAAAAGTTTAATAGCTATAGATGACTAGGAGAGGGCTTCCCAGGTGGTTCTACTGGTAAAGAACCTGCCTGCCAATGCAGGAGAGGTAAGACACAGGTTCGATCCCTGGGTGGGGAAGATTCCCTGGAGGAGGGCACAGCAATCCACTCCAATACTCTTGCCTGAAGAATCCCATGGACAGAGGTGCCAGGAGGACTACTGTCCATAAGGTCGCAATGAGTTGGACGTGACTGAAGTGACACAGCATGCACACATGCACATATGACTGTGAAGAGAATTTCCAATGTCAATCACATAGAAACTTTTTCCTTCAAAAAGTAAGCCAAGAATTAAGACAACTTTTGAAAGCTAAGTAAAGTCCAAGATTAAAGGACTTTGGGAACAAGACCTAGGTTGGATTTCAGTCTCTCCCCTGTGCCCTTTAAGTAATCACTTTGCACAAGTTAGAGAACATGCCTCTCTACCTCAAATTTCTCAGTTATAAAATTTCAAAGGAGACAAGGGTGTCCACTTTCACCACTATTATTCAACATAGTTCTGGAAGTCCTAGCTACAGCAATCAGAGAAGAAAAAGAAATAAATGGAGTCCAGATCAGAAAAGAAGAAGTAAAGCTCCGTTTGCAGATGACATGATACTGTACATAGAAAACCCTAAAGATAGTATCAGAAAATTACTAGCTAATCAGCGAATTAAGCAAAGTTGCAGGATACAAAATCAATACACAGAAATCACTTGCATTTCTATATACTAACAATGAAAAATCAGAAAGAGTAATTAAGGAATCAATCCCATTCACCATTGCAACAAAAAGAATTAAATATCTAGGAATAAACTTACCTAAGGAGAAAAAAGAAGTGTCCACAAAAAATTATAAGACACTAATGAAAGAAATTAAAGATGACATAAACAGAAGGAGAGATATTCCATGTTCCTGGGTAGGAAGAATCAATATTGTGACAATGACTATACTACCAAACTCAATCTACAGATTCAATGTGATCCCTATCAAATTATCAATGGCATTTTTCACAGAACTAGAACAAAAAATTTCTCAATTCATATGGAAACACCAAAGACCCTAAATAGCCAAAGCAGTCTTGAGAAAGAAGAATGGAACCGGAGGAATCAACCTTCCTGATTTCAGATTATACTACAAAACTACAGTCATCAAGACAGTACAGTACTGGCACAGAAACAGAAATATAGACCAATGGAACAAGATAGAAAGCCCAGAAATAAAGCCATGCACCTATGGGTCCTTATTTTTTACAAAAGAGGCAAGAATATACAATGGGCAAAGACAGGCTCTTCAATAAATGGTGCTGGGAAAACTGGACAGCTACATGTAAAAGAACAAAATTAGAACACTTCCTAACATCATACACAGAGACAAACTCAAAATGGATTACAGACCTAAATGTAAGACCAGAAACTATAAAACTCTTAGAGGAAAACATAGGCAGAACACTCAATGACATAAATCAAAGCAAGATCCTCTATGACCCACCTCCTACAGAAATGGAAATAAAAACCAAAGTAAATAAGTGGGACCTGATTAAACTTAAAAGCTTTTGCACAGCAAAGGAAACTATATAAGCAAGGTGAAAAGACAGCCCTCAGAATGGGAGAAAATAATAGTAAATGAAACTGACAAAGGATTACTTTTCAAAATATACAAGCAGCTCATACAACTCAATACCAGAAAAACAAACAACCCAATCAAAATGTGGGGAAAAGAGCTAAAAAGACATTTCTCCAAAGAAGACACACAGATGGCTAACAAACATATGAAAAGATGTTCAACATTGTCATTATTAGAGAAATGCAAATCAAAACTACAATGAGATATCACCTCACACCAGTCAGAATGGCCATCATCAAAAAGTCTACAAACAATAAATGCTGGAGAGGGTGTGGTGAAAAGGGAACACTTTTGCACTATTGGTGGGAAAGTAAATTGATACAGCCACTATGGAAGACAGTATGGAGATTCCTTAAAAAACTAGGAATAAAACCACCATATGACCCAGCAATCCCACTCCTAGGCATACACCCTGAGGAAACCAAAATTGAAAAAAGACACATGTATCCCATTGTTCATTGCAGCACTATTTACAATAGCTAGAACATGGAAGCAACCTAGATGTCCATCGACAGATGAATGGATAAAGAGGTAGTGGTACATATACACAGTGGAATATTACTCAGCCATAAAAAGAAATGCCTTTGAATCTGTTCTAATAAGGTGGATGAACCTAGAACCTATTATACAGAGTGAAGTAAGTTAGAAAGAGAAATAAATATCATATTCTAACACATATATACAGAATATAGAAAAATGGTCCTGAAGAATTTACTTACAAGGTAGCAGTGGAGAAACAGACATAGAGAATAGACTGATGGACATGGGGAGAGGGGAGGAGAGGGTGAGATGCATGGAAGGAGTAACATGGAAATTTATGTTACTAAATGTAAAATAGATAGCCAATGGGAATTTGCTGTATGGCTTAGGAAACTCAAACAGGGGCTCTGTATCAACCTAGAGGGGTGGGATGAGGAGGGAGATGGGAGGGAGATTCAAAAGGGAGGGAATATATGTATGTTGTTGCTGCTGCTGCTGAGTCACTTCAGTCGTGGCTGACTGTGCGACCCCATAGACGGCAGCCCACCAGGCTCCCCCATCCCTGGGATTCTCCAGGCAAGAACACCGGAGTGGGTTGCCATTTCCTTCTCCAATGCATGAAAGTGAAAAGTGAAAGTGAAGTCGCTCAGTTGTGTCCAACTCTTAGCGACCCCATGGACTGCAGCCTACCAGGCTCCTCCGTCCATGGGATTTTCCAGGCAAGAGTACTGGAGTGGGGTGCCACTGCCTTCTCCAGGATATATGTATACCTATGGCTGATTCATGTTGAGATTTGACAGAAAACAAAAAAACCCTGTAAAGCAATTATCCTCAATTAAAAAATTAATTAATTTAAAATAATTTCAAAGATACTCTGAGGATTAGGGAAAAAAGTGTAGAAAAGAATTTAGTGCTGTATCTGGCACATTATGTGGTAGACAAATAGTTGTGGTAGTAATGATGATGATGATAGTGGTAGTGGTGATAATCTTTATCATTTTGTTCTAATGCAATGTAACGAAATGCAAAATCAGGTTCATATTCAGAATCCAGTTGGAAAAATGAGTTGGATTCCCAAATAACCACAGTACCAAGCAGAATTCAAGAATAAGTACACATTCCTATCTTCTTGACTTTATACAAGCTGTTTCATCTTCTGGAAAAGATGTCTTATACCATGTTCACCTCTTCAAATATGGCCTGACTTTGTTTCAAATGCTATTATTCTATGGTACTCTTCTTGGTCACTCAAGTCAAGCAAGCTTTCCTGTAAGCCTCCTACCCTTCATTTGTGTGAGACTCCCCCTACAGGCTTTCAATAAACACTGCTTTCTGTTTGAACTAATTTGAATGAGTTTCTGCTTCTTGCAACCAAAAGAGCTTTGATTCAGATACTGCCAATGTGTATAGCTTTAGGCATATTGAATGTGAGGGTGCTGAAAACACAAGGGAGGATGCAGTCAAGCCAGGCTGAGGGTGGGATGTGGGAGTCACAGGCTGATTATCAAAGGTGGTTCAGAACCCATGAGATCTCTAGAGAGGCAAAAAGAGATGAGAGAAAAGACTGGAAACATGACTGATTTCAAGAAGAACTTAGATAAATTCTTGTCCCACTAAATGAAATCACACTATCACTCCGTTTGGTAGTGGCTGGGCACTGCCTAGTTACCAGGAGAGAATGTAAAGCAAACACAGCCTCTGCCTTTCTGGAAATTACAGCTACATCTTCTACTGAGTACAGATGAAGTGTAAAGATGACTATCTTGTGGTTCTTTGTCTTATTTACAGGGTCTTAAAAGATGAAATAGAAGAATTGGACAAGATCATACCAAGTAATATATTCAAAAGTGCTTCAGAAATGGAAACAGCTTTGTATATATAATTGATACTAGTATTCACTCCATAGTTAGGACCTACTGAGCCAAGCAAATCATTTATACATACATATATCAGGGGCAAATCATTTATATATATCCTTTGAAGGGAAAAAAAGTACCCTAGAAGTAAACACTATTATCCCACTTTACAGATAAGGAAACGGAGACGCAGAGAGGCTAATTCTTGCTCTAAGGTCATGAGGCTGGTGAGTAGCAGAACTAGAAGTAAATTCACATTTGTGTTTAAGAGAGTTTTGACGGAAGGGGGAAAAATTATCTTCTCAATTACTGGAACAACTGGATATTTGTATGAAAAAAGGGAATATTGACCTTTACCTCACATTGTATACAAAAATTACCTTGAAATTTATTATAGAGCCAAAATTAAAAGTTAAAACTACAAATTGCTAGAAGAGTCACAGAACGTATTCACAACTGAGGGAGGCAAAGATTTCATGGACAGGACACAAAAGCATAAACCACAGGAGAAAAAACTGACAAATTAGATTTCATTAAAAAAAAAGCTTCTGCATTTTTTAGAAGATACTATTAAAAAATAGTATAGAAAAGTCACTTCAGTCGTGTCCAACGCTGTGCGACCCCATAGACAGCAGCCCACCAGGCTCCCCCATCCCTGGGATTCTCCAGGCAAGAACACCAGAGTGGGTTGCCATTTCCTTCTCCAGTGCATGAAAGTGAAAAGTGAAAGTGAAGTCACTCAGTCATGTCCAACTCTTAGCGACCCCATGGACTGCAGCCCACCAGGCTCCTCCATCTATGGGATTCCCCAGGCAAGAGTACTGGAGTTGGGTGCCATTGCCTTCTCCAATTAAAAGAAAAGATACTATTAAAAGATATAAACAGCAAGCCACAATCTAGAAGAAAATATTTGCAACGTAAATATCAGATAAAGGGCTTGTAACCAGAATGTATAAAAAGAAGGTAACTCAATCTTTTTAAATGGACAGAAGATTTGGATATACTCTTTATAAAACATGATATATGAATGGATAACAAGCACAGGAAAAGATGTTCAACATGACTGGTTATCAGGGAAATGCAAATTAAGACCACTGTGAGATACCACTTTTTATTCATTTTAGATTGACTAAATTTATTTTTTTACATGACCTTCCTAAAGTCCCTAACTATCCCTTCCCTCCCGCCCCCACCAACCATAAGTTCATTTCCTGAGTCTATGAGTCTCTTTCTGTTTGTAAATAAGTTCATTTGTATCATTTCTTTTAAGATTCCACATATAAGGAATGTCATATGATATTTCTCCTTCTCTCTCTGACTTACTTCACTCAGTATGAAACTCTGAGAATCATAGGGAGAATGACTTCTAAAATGACTGACAATACCAAGTATTGTTGAGGATGTGAAGCACCGGAACTTGCAGATATTCCAGTTTAGAAAACAGTTTGGCAGTTTCTTATTAAGTTAAACATATACTTATACTATGACCTAGCAATTCCACTCCTAAGTATTTGCCCAAGAGAAATGAGTGCACACACTCACAAAAGTTTATATGAATGTGCACAGAAACTTCATCCAAAATAATCAAACAATGGCTAATTCAAAGGCTAAACAGATCATGGTACATCCATAGAACAGTATATTACTCAGCAACAAACAAAGAACTATTAATATATACAACAACATTGATGAATCTCACAAACTTTATGCCGAGGGAAGGAAGTTTGGGAGCAAAATACTATATTCTCTTCGGTTCAATGTATACGAGATTCTGAAAAAGGCAAAATTAAGCTACGGCAGCAGCAGGTTGATCAGTGGTGTCCTGGGGTGTGGGGGCGGCGGTTGAGGATTGCTTGGAAGGGGCAGGTAAGAGTTTTCTGAGGTTAGAGAAGTGTTCTAAATCTTGACTGTGGTGGTGGTTATAGTGTGCACCACTGCTGCTGCTGCTGTTCGGTCACTCACTCGTGTCCGACTCTTGGCGACCCCATGGACTGTATAGCCCACCAGACTCCTCTGTCCATGGGATTTCCCAGGCAAGAATACTGGAGTGAGTTGCCATTTCTTTCTCCAGGTGAACTTCTCAACCCAGGGATCAAACCTGCATCTCCTGTTTGGCAGGTGGATTCTTTAACACTGAGCCATATGGGAAGCTCATATGGGTGCACACTTCACTCAAAATTTATTGAGCTGTACATACACTTAAAATGGTCACATATTACAATATGTAAATTATACCTCCAGAAACTTTTTAAAGAAATCTTGAAATGTGAATTTTTCCACAGGCACCATAGCAGGAAGGGTAGACATACTGTGGAAGACAAGGAGCTGGCAAGGGCCAGAAACTTTCAGGGACTAATTCTGTTTACAAAATCGCTCTCCACTTTGACCTTTCACACTCCTAGAAGCTGAAGTCCCTCCTCAGGTCCTATCAGACATGGAGTGCCGAGCTGGCAGGAGCAGGACTGCCCACAGGACAGCTATTAACATATGGAGAAAGGGGTCTGTTTTTTCCTCTCAGCCCACTGAACCTAGGATGGATCATCTGACTTAATTCTGAGTTCTCCATATAAGCCCTCATGGCCTCTCCCCTCCTCTGGCCTCACATTCCCGCCTCACTTCCTTAGAGGGCTGTCTCTCTGGCTCTCACTTGGCAGCCAGAGGCCCCTCACAGATCCTTGGGCAGCAAAGAGACTGTAATAGCCATCAGTTCTGAACCCTTTACCTTCTTCAGGCAAGCCACAGGAAACACTGGATGGAATAAATCCTACCAGTCACAAGCATTCAGACAGCCTCATAAGTACTGTTCTTTTAAAAAGCTGGAAAGATGGGTTGAGGAGTTTGGGGCTATTTTTAGCACCACACACTATAAAAAGGAAATGCCACTGATGATCTTAGATGGCTATATTTTTATATGGGATAATTCAAGCTTCCTTCTTAGAGTTTCCAGTCATAAGAAATTCTTAATAAAAAATATTACCTCAGGTCATACCCTCAAACTCAGCTTAACATTGCTGAAATCCACTGGGGTTATTCCAGTCAGGACTGACTAGGAGAACTAGGATTGCATTTTTGGCCCATTTTTATGGCTACTCCCTTCTGAGTTGCTCAAGTCTGTCCTACCAGAAGAAAACAACCAATTAATCAACCTATGTACAAATATTTATTTGTAGTAACTATGTGGAAGCAGCATGGCAAATAGTTTGTATGCAGGCTCTTGTCAGACTTACCCAAGCTTGGTCCCTGTGTGGCATTAGGCAAGTGGCTCAGCTGTTCTGAGCTTTCCTGATGAAACGGGTTTTTGTGAACCCTAAGAGCTAATGCTTAATGTCTGGCACTTAGTAAATGTTCAGTAAATGTTAGTTCATTATTATTATGTGTTCAGTATGCCTCTTACCACAGGGACTGCAAAAGTGTGCTTTTGCTTTTAGGAATTCTGTACCTAATTTTGATACTCAAAACATAAGACAGCAGAATAGTAAAAGAACAACAGAAGTAATGATATCTCATGGGTTACTCAGCTGGTAAAGACTCCGCCTACAATGCAGGAGACCCTGGTTCAATTCTTGGGTCGGGAAGATCCCCTGAAGAAGGGATAGGCTACCCACTTCTGTATTCTTGGGCTTCCCTGGTGGATCAGATGGTAAAGAATCTGCCTGCAATGCAGGAGACCTGGGTTCAATCCTGGGTTGGGAAGATACCCTGGAGAAGGGAATGGCTACACACTCCAGTATTCTAGCCTAGGGAATTCCATGGACAGAGGAGCCTGGTAGGCTATAGCTCATGGGGTCGCAAAGAGTTGGACGTGACTGAATGACTTTCACTTTCACATTAGTGAAGGTCCTAAAAAACTTGCATTGTAGTCTTTCAGATACTGCTGGTCCCCTGCTTGGAGCTTTATTGGAGAGCAATTTGTCAGTGTGTATCAAAAGCCTTTAAAACACGTTTGTCCTTAATAAAGCAATCTGTCCGATTGTCTGGACATACAAATGAGGAGTGACATAGGAGGACCATGCCATTCCTGCATATAGACTAGATAACTTTAAGGTCTCTTAGAACTCCAAGAGCCTGGGGCATCTTTAAGAGAAAATATTAGTCTGAGTTTGCAAAGTCACAGGGGTTTGGGGTACCTAACTCCATGTATTCTGTTTAGCTAGGTTGTAACAGGTCACTAATTTCACAGAACCCAAGACAGGACTTGGGATTTACAGACATAGAAAATAGTCATGGCAGTTGTGTTTCCATTGTATTTGCACCCATCACCTCTCATTCCAAGAACAAGGAATAAATCTGCAGCTGTTGTCTGAACTTCTTCAATGTGAAACAATTTGAAAACTACAGCTGTTAGAGGCATAAACCTGATTCTGGTTTTGTCCTTCGTCCATGTCTCATGTTTCATGGAAGTCCCTAAAAACCACACTTCTGGGGGTTGAGTCAGAGAAGGCGACTTCTCCTAATCATCATCCTTCTAGAAAACAGAAGTGCTGAGTGCTGATTCCAAGGAGAACTTTCCAGCGTGAAGCAGAGTCTGTCCATGCCTTGGTTCAATGGAACCAAACTCCCAAGAGGGGTGTTGACATTCCTAAAGTCCTACAAAAAGTTCAGCTGCCACCCAGCTTTGCCCACTGGCTAGCAGACATGGATACTATGGCAAACACCAGCATCTGGCTGCCAGCAGTCTGGCTATCTGGGGAAAGGGGCAGTCTGGAGGGCTTTAGTGCATCTCAAGTTAACCTCACTAATCTACCCTCACTTCCACAGAGAACAGCATACTGTATTCAGCGATCTCAGCAACAGCTGTGCCTTCCAAATCAAGACACTGTTCAGAAAGATGATCCAAATGTGGGCTATGTGTTTCAGCAGGATTTGGTGGGACTTTCCTACTCAAACGGTCTTTTGTGTGCTTCTCAAAGACAGGATATTGACTTCACGCATGGCTAAAGCATGATGGATGACTTGGAGTTCTCAATTTACATTTGGCTTGTGGTCAGAACTGACTGTCAAAATGCATGGGTATCTGATGGACAGTGCCTGGCTTGTTCAGACTTGTTTCTGATGGAGTGAGTGGATCCTAAGGCTTTTGCTCCATCCAGGTTTGATAAGCTAAACATGGCTGGAATGTTACAAAGTTCCTCTTGAGGCAGCAGAATTCAGTGTCCTGAATTGGCAGTCTCTTTTACCCTTTTTGTTTATATTCAGCATCTTTACCTAATTCCAGATCTACTCTGACACCTGTCCATTTGTTACAAGGTGTGGTCCCACCCCGCATGGAGGCAGCAGGAGTAGAGAGCCTCTGTTCAAGTCCTCTCTCCCTGCTCCTTAAAGTCACCTGCTTGGTCTTCTTGCTTTCTCAGTAAGATCCTTTGCAAGTGGGAAGTGCTTCTGTCTTCATCAGGGCTCTGTACTGTCTTTTCAGGCCAAGGGGAGTCAGAAGCTGACCTTCCCTACCATGCCTTGTACAGATTTGCACAATTATATGACAAGAGTTCAACACTCCCAGGCTGGTAGTGGGGTGGAGGTTACCCCTACATTCTCCAACAAACCACAGTGGACAAGGTGAAAAACTGAGCTTTTAGATTCTAAAATGATTCAGATGTTTTGATTCCCAACAAAATCTGTGGGGAAGGCTTAGCTTGCCTGTTGCACTGACCCCTTGACTAGGCCCAATGGCAAACAAGTTATCGCGTGGGAAGAGCTAAGTTCAGTACCTGTGGTGTCACAAGAAGTGATGAACCCAGAATCAAGGCATTATAAACCTAACAAAGGACCCAGGGGAATGAGCACTCCTCTGACCTGGCAGACCCTTCTCTCCACATGCTGAGTCTTTTCACTCAGTGTGATAAAGGTGCTGGGACTCAGATGTGTGGGCAGCTGGCCTGAGAAGAAGGGAGGCCTGGGTTGGGGTAGAGAATGGCTTCATTCTCCATCATGGAGCCCTGGTTCTATGTGTAGCCTCTGTACTGCTCACTGGCATGGGCAACAGTGAACCCAAGTGAGAGCCACCTCAGTAGAATGGAACTTATCCTTAGACCCAATCTTTGTGGGGTTTTTGTGCTTTGGCCTAGCCAGAGTGTAACCAAAAGTGGGGTCCAGCTGCTTGTTGCTCAAAAGCCAATAAAGAGGCAAGGTTGGTGGAGAGGAAAGTTTGCTTTATTTTAGATGCCAGCAACTGGGGGAGAGTGGGCAGACTCTTGTCCAAAGGCTGACTCATCCTATTCCCCCAACAATCAGTGGGCTAGAGCTTTTATAGACTGAGGGAAGCAGGCTACATGTAGAAACAGTACAGTCAGCTCTGACAGTCATCTTGAAATTGGTCACTGGTGGTCTGACCAGCGTCATCTTGATTGTTTTAAGTACAGCTTGTCTGGCTTGTTTGTTCCCATTTCCTTGAGGCCAATTCTCAGAACTGTGACAGCTTATGTCATGGTTACAATCTGGTCATAATGTAGTTAACTTCTCCCATGTGGTGACGGTTTCAGTATCTATAAGGCAGCTCACAGGATATGGCTCAGAATATTATATAGTCCTTAAGAAAGAACTGGGGCTTCCCTGATAGCTCAGTTGGTAAAGAATCCACCTGCAATGCAGGAGACCCCGGTTCAATTCCTGGGTCAGGAAGATCTGCTGGAGAAGGGATAGGCTACCCATTCCAGTATCCTTGGGCTTCCCTTGTGGCTCAGCTGGTAAAGAATCTGCCTACAATTCAGGAGACCCCGGGTTGATCCCTGGGTTGGGAAGATCCCCTGGAGAAGGGAAAGGCTACCCACACCAGTATTCTGGCCTGAAGAATTCCATGGACTATATAGTCCATGGGGTTTCAAAGAGTCAGACACAACTGAGCAACTTTCACTTTCACTTAAGAAGGAACTAAATGTCCTTGATTATGCTTAATGACTAAACTATTATTATTTGGTCTCCTTTGACTGTTTTCCTTTGTTTTTGCATTTTCTATGGAAAAGTCATTAAAATGACTACTATGATTAAAACTTACTCTTTGGCTGAACTTTTTCTAAGAAAGCAGGCTGAGGACATGGGGTACAAGGACCATAGGGTCCTTGAAAGGCCGTTGAAAGGACCTTCATTTCAAGAGGAACCAAGAGAGCCTCTTAAAAGAGAGCCTCATGGAAACTTTTACAAGATCATACTTTTAAAGCTCTGGCACTGAATTTACTTACAGGAAATCTATTCTAAAGAAAATAATTTGTTGTACTCTCAGTGTTGGTAATCACAATACATGTCAGAAATAATTTCAATTCCAGTAGAAAGGGATTGGTTAAAGAGATTATACCTATACAAGTAAACCATTAAAAATGTATTCTAGATTAGCACTTCCTTATAGAAATATAACCCACCACCAAGAAGTTCAAACCTGATCAAACCTCTAGATCTAATCGCCAATTTATAGAAAATTCAGAAGGCAGAGAAGTATGTTAAATGACAGCAAGGCAATGCAATCAGAATTCAGAATGTAAGTATTCTACACAAATCTAGTCTATTCTCCAACAAGAAAAAAATACAAGAAAGGAAAAAAGACCAAATGGGAACATAGAGAAAAAGACTTAAGATATATGTGAACCAAATCCAATGGGTAGACTTTCCTTGAATCCTGAATCCTTTACTCAAATATACAATTTTTTTTTAAAAGGTCATTTATGAGACAACTGGAGAAGGTGAATACTGTGGGCATGTGATATTAATGAATGATCACAATTTTGTTGTTTTTTTTTTAAGAGTCCCAATCTTTTAGTACTGAAATGTTTATGGATAAAATATAATATTTGCAATTTGTTTTTTAAAACTCCATGGCAGAGGAGAATAAGAAGTACAGAATTGGTGATTATTGAATATGAGTGATAGGTGTAGAAAATTTACAATAGCATTTATGCTCTTTTATATAGTTTTAAAATTTTCATAATACTAACTTTATAAAAATCATGTTGTAGAGGAAATCTAGTATCATGGAAATGCTTACGGCATATTACATAAAAGAGGGGGTTGCATCTTAAGTCCCATTATGATCTCATTTTTGTAACTATGTATATGTCAGAAAAGTCTGCAGAATTATATGAACCAAAATGACTGATGAACTATGATTAATTCTGAGACTGAATTACAGTGATTTATACTTTTTAGTATGTTCACTGCTATACATTTTTACAATAATCATTATTCTTACAAGCATAAAATGACAATGAATATATTTAAAATTAGAAAAAAAAATATTTCTAATTTTATATCTCAGGGAAGCCTGATGTAATGCACAGCAGTCAGTCCATGGGGTCACTAAGAGTTGGACACGACTGAGAGACTGAATAAGAAAAAAATATATACATAATTAAATTTGCACAGAAAAGTTACAGAAAGATAGTCCTAGGATTTGGTGCCTTCTTGTGTTTTCCTAATTCACTGAAAAAAGTAAAATTTGTTATAGAAAAAAATTTAGAACAAAGAAATGCCAGCTTTATTTTAGGGCATTGAAATGGTTCTGATTACCATGTTCAACGTGGGGTGGGGTGGTGGTGTTGCCCACACCACCAACAGGCAATTCTCCATGACACCAGCTGTACATCCTACAATGTAACTCAATTCTGACACCATCTACCTGAGCTCATGTCAGATCCCACAGGTGAAGGGGTCAGTCTCACAAAACTGTTTCCACCCTACTTTAGATGCCAGTCTTAAGCCAAGGTTACCACTTGTGCTTCTGACTGACTAGCTATAGACTGAAACTTCCCAGTTACCCTCTCCTAAGGTTCAGCCAATTTGCCAGAGTGGCTCACCGAACTCAGAGAAACATTCTACTTATTAGATTACCAGTTTATTATAAAATGATACATCAGGACCATCCAGATGAAGACATGCAACAAGGCAAGGTATGAGGAAAAGAGAAGAGAACTCCCACATCCTCTTAAGGCAAGGTACTTTCCCAGAAGCTCCATGTATTCACCAACCTGGAAGCTCTCTGAACATCATACTTTGGGGATTTTTTATGGAGGCTTTATCACAGAGGCATGATAGATCATTAACTCCATTTTCAGCACTTCTCACTTCTCAAGACAATCAGGGATAGGGCTGAAAACTCAAAGCCTCTAATCATGGCTTGGTCTTTCTGATTGACCAGCCCTTACCCAGGAATCATCCAAGAACCCACACAGAGACACTTTATCAGAACAAAGACACTCCTATCACTCAGGAAACTACAAGGGTTTCAGGAACCCTGTATCAGGAACCAGGGTCAAAGACCAACTACTGCACCAAAAGATATTCCTAGTGCTCTAATCACTTTGGAAACTCCAAGAGTTTTATAAGCTCTGTGCCAGAAACAAAAACAAAATCTATATTTATTGCTATAAATCATAATATTACAGATATTTTAAGAAAATGTTTGAATACGTCATAACTACCAATTTATGTACTCTATCTCTGTATGAAGTTGAACCATTCCCTGGTAGACTTGATTTCTGCTCTTGAATGGAGCACCTCCTTGATGTGGGACAAGTCAATTGCTCCTCACTGAGTCTCAGTTTCTTCAGCTTTAACTTATGTTTTTCATGTGCTCAAAGGAGAGATCCAAATGTACTGAAAGGCTTTATACAAATGTGAGGAGGTAGTAAGTGGCTGGTCCCCTCCTAACAATTGTATCATCACATCTTAAGGAAAAAGAAAAGCTAAACACGGCAGGCAGGTGAACACTTGAGTAAGATAAAACTAATTTCTCTCCCATTTTTTCCAAGTTGGCCTCATGATAGTAACTTGGAGGTTTCAAGATGGATGTCCCAGAGACAAGATAGAATGGGGAGCGGGT
The DNA here is from genome assembly GCF_029378745.1 of Bos indicus. Lineage (NCBI taxonomy): Eukaryota > Metazoa > Chordata > Mammalia > Artiodactyla > Bovidae > Bos > Bos indicus. The sequence goes on from NC_091766.1 coordinate 69,028,242, forward strand.
GTTGTGTGCTGCTGAAAACACAAGAAGGAAACATTAAGACACAACTGCTGCTAATAATATGCACCCAGCACTGTGTATGGGCTTACCAAGTAGCATAGTGGTAAAGAATCTGCCTGCCAATGCAGGAGACATGGGTTCAATCCCTGGGTCAGGAAGATCCCCTGGAGGAGGAAATGGTAATCCACTCCAGTATTCTTGCCTGGATAATCCCATGGACAGAGAAGCCTGATGTGCTACAGTCCATGGGGTCATAAAGAACTGGACATGACTGACTGAGCATGCACATCACTGAGTACAGTCATTAATCCTCAACAATAATCTATGAGACTATTATTATTTTATTGTTATTATAAAAAACACAATTATTATTTTATTGTTCAGAAAACTGAGGTTTCAAAGAGGTGAAGTTACTTGCCCAATGTAACATAGCTCCAAAGTGACAAAGCCAGGCCTCTTCCCCAATTATGCCTGATCCCAAAACTGATAGAAATTCTTAAACACTAGTCTCTATGGCATCACTAGAGGTAAAAACTGAGCAATGTCAAGAGTATTCCCTGGGTTTCAAGATGTTAGATGGCTCCTTGCATCCCAGAAAGGCACCTCTTTATATGTCCCCATGTTTGTCCGGACTAATTTGTAAAATGTAGAAATCCACTACCACAGCAAAAAAAAAAAAAAAAGCTTGAACTAGCTAACTGGCTCAAGGAGCAGTGCAGGTGTGAAGTTGTGCTCTGTAGCGAAAGGAACCCCAAACTGAGTGTGGGTTCTCTCTATGTCATCCTGTCTCTACTTCCCTGTTGGCATCATGTGCTTCTACAAAAGATAAGCTTTACCCAAAATAAAGAGAACATGGCCATGGTGGCTCCAAAGCTACATTCTTGGAGAAAACTTTCTACAAAAAAAGTAAAGTTGCTCTATCATGTCCTCTTAGAAAAATGCTTGCGTGAATATGAAGCTGTGAATACAGAGCTGTATTTGTTATTCTTTTGGCCATCATGTATTTATTTTTCTCGTTTCTAGAATATTTGCTCTCGTTGTCTCTCAAGGAACTTAGAGTGTAGTGGGAGATATAAATAAAGGCGTTGTATAAAGCAGAAACAATAAGTCTCTGAGGATTAGAGAAAACTTTCTGGAGTGGAAGTATTCTGAATGAGCTAGAATTTGGTCCAGCAGCATGTGATACAAAACACAACACTGCAGCAGATTAAACTAGTTAAAATTTACTTTTACCTCACATAAAAGCCTTGAGGAAAGTAATTTAGTGCTGGTATGGTGTTTTTACTTCTCTCTTGCTTTTCTACCAACCTCAGCATGAAGTCTCTATGGTCCAAAATGGCTACTCAGATTCCAGCCATCACTTGCATATTCCTGCCAGTAGAAACGAAAAAGGGACAAAGAAAGGGCTAACGTCTCTCTTTGAGGGTATTTTATGGAAGTTGTACATGAAAGTTCCATTGACATCTTATAGTCAAGAATCTTAGGTACTTCACACCACACCTTGCTTCAAGAGATGAAACACAGCTAAAACTACAGGGTTCTATTACTTTAAAAGAAAAAAAAAGCAGTCATTAGGAGAAAACTGACAGATATTGAAACTGAGATATGAAGAATGATTAGCAATTAAAATGGGAGGCTGCAAAAATTGTCCAGAAAGAGGTACCAGTGCGTTTCCTTTGCAGGAAGGGTCACCGTGGAGCACTTTGCTTTCCATGTCCTCTGTTCAACATCCTTTGCATTGTGACCCAAAGTCCAATCTAGGAATGAGACTGCTTGCTTTAGCCATTCAGTCCTCTGATGTAAAATGACCTCTAAAATGACATAAAAACCCAACATATCACTGAAATTATTATGGCTGCTCAGAGTACCCATTCCCCTAGTCTGTAAAAGTGCTCTCTCTGAAATCTTATCATTGAACCTTACTAGGACAGATTACTGAAACCAATTTGGAAGAAACTGCAATCCTAACCCTTTCATGTGATTATGGCATATCTGTCTGAAGCAATATTATGCAAACATGAAAGGTCATCATTTATGAAGCTATACAGTATGAAAAACAGCTCATGATAAAATACTGAGGAAACGCAAATTTGCAAAAAAATCTGCAAAAATTGTGTATGTGTTGTGATTATAATTGTGTGAAAATGTGTGTATATGGGCAAATATAGAAAGATCATCATAAAATAAAAACAATTATTGGATGGATTACAGATGTTTTCTTCTCTGAAAATTCTCTTTAGCACAGTTACATTGTTTTCATGGCAAAATTTTAAATACCTTGCAAACTTTACATGGTGTAAACGATAAAACTGCTTAGGAATAACTTGAAGAGCTTATTAAAAATGAATATTCCCAGGTTCTAGCCAGAGAAATTCTGATTCTATAGATATAGGGAATGGCTGCATTTTTAACAAGGATCCCAAATTATTTTGTTGGAAGCAGTGTACTGACCACATCTGTAAAACACCATCATAGCTAGTATCTCAGAGATAGTTTAAAAAACTATAGAGTTAGAATATTAGGTGTGCCCAAACAGCCCAGATTTGCATTGTACTAAAGACTCTGGCGGGTGCTTCCCTGGTGGTTTAGATGGTAAAGAATGTGCATGCAATGCAGGAGACACGACTTCAATCCCTGGGTCGGGAAGATCCCCCTGGAGAAGGGAATGGCTACTCACTCCAGTATTCTTGTCCGGAGAACTTCACGGACGGAGGAGCAAAAGGCCCTTATGTTAGGAAAGATTGAAGGCAGGAGGAGAAGGGAATGACAGAGGATGAGATAGTTGGATGGCATCACTGACTCAATGGACATGAGTTTGAGCAAGCTCGAGGAGATGGTGAAGGACAGGGAAGCCTGGCGTGCTGCAGTCCATGGGATCACCAAGAGTTGTACACAACTGAGCAACTGAACAACAGCATAAGACTCTGGCCAATATCCCACTATCATTCTTGGGGAAACGGTAAAAAAGTCTAAGACTCCATATTCACAAAAATGCTTTCACTCTGGTTTATAAAGTGAAATATCACTAAAAGGTACAGCTTTGATCATTTTTGTCTTCCAAGTAAGGTTGAAGCAGTCTGATAAAAGCACCCCATACTAATAGCTATGTGTCTCCAGTTCTCTTACAGGCTCTATGCATCCTGGCACTTACCCCACGCCTTTCGAATAGGCCTGACACAAGTTCAGCTATAATCTGCTGTTTTGAGTGAGGTTCAGTGATTTCAAACTCTACAACTGCGTAGCACAACATGAGTAAGTGTAGATCTACATAGATCCAGATGATCCAATATTCACTTATTTGCTTATCTCAATTTGCCCAGGAATTTCCTGGTTTTAGCACTGGTCCTAGATCCTCCCCTCCCCCCTAACCTCGCCCCTCAGTTCTGAGCAAACCAGGACCATTGGTCATCCTATACATTTCCACTATGTGACCCAAGTAATTATGCACAGCTTAGAAGGAAAGGTCCTTTCCAGGACGGGTTATCAGCCTCCACAGACCATGTCCAATGTAATACAGGCGAAAATATACCTTTTGGAAGCTCTTCCTTTGAAAAAACAATACATATAAAATGCTGTTCATTATTTTTTAGAAACAAAACATTTCCTGAAGTGGTTTCAGAGGAGCCAGAGGTATAAAAGTATACCAAACAGTTCTCCTCCTACATCTTCATCTCCTTGCTTTTTCTGCAAGCATTCATCATTTAGTGAAAAGTTAAGATTTCTATGTGTTACGCATCAGAAAGAAGACATGTAGGGTTAGGTCAGGCAGTTAGAAGGAAGAAGGTAGAGATAAAGGGTAAATCTGTCTAGAGGATATGGAACTTCTCATCAAGTAGAATTAGAAAGTAACTTGCTTACAGAAAAGTAGTTTTATACTTGAAGCCCTTGGAATCTAAAATCCTAAAAAGATGATTCAGAATGCTAGAAAAGGATGTTCCTCAGTAGAATCTATCCTAACACATAGGCTAGATTTTTTCAGACTAACACTGTTCACCTCAAAATTATATCTCTTTAAGATACTGCAAGTTGTGCATAGAATCCCCAGAACTTCATTTTGACATCAAATGATAAAAGTTCCAAACTAGTACTTTCAAAAGTACTTGTATTTTTGGCTCAGAAATAATCCATCTGACAGCTGGTTTTCACTGTGAAAAATATACTTTTATGGGAATTTAATACGTTTGTCCACTTGAAGCTTTGGATGCAGTATCAACTTTCATTAAAAAGCCAGTTTAGTGGACAATCGAAATTTATAATAACTCTAAGTTTCAGCTCTTCAATCTTTTAAGACCATCAGATACTTAATGCAGAAACAGTTTAATGAGCCACCACCTTCTTTCAGCAAAGGATTTAAGGATTTTTCCAGTTAATGCAGAAAACCAAATTGGAAGCCAGCAATTGAAAACTGAAGCAACCAACTATAAGTAGCATTTTCCAGAGTAGATTCTGTTAGTAGACATTATGTTAAAACAAACAAATAGAAAAAAGTATACTCAAGCTAAGGTAGAAAAGCACAAGATAAACTGAGGTCAACATAGTTCTTCATGGCAAGATTTTTGAGAAGCAAGCAGGGGCTACTCTCTAGTTGTGATGCATGGGCTTCTCACTGCAGTGGCTTCTCAGTGGCAGAGAATGAGCTCTAGGTGTGCAGGCTTCAGTAGCTTGGTGCATGGGCTTGGTTGCTCCATGGCATGTGGGATCCTCCTGCACCAGGATTGAACCAATGCCCCTTGCATTGCAAGGTGGATTCTTAACCACTTGAACACCAGAGAAGTAGCTCCAATTTATAATAGGAATGAACAAGGCATCGAAACCTATTAGAATGCACTTGTGGTTTCCAGCTTGGAGAATTTCACTCTGACAACATGGAGAGGCAAATGAATTCATTCCTAGGGCAGCACTCTGTTTGTCTATAGGGTCTCTAGTCAGAGCTAACAATGGTTTGAAGAGCTATAAATGAGCAGATATGGGCATTTGTTTCTAGGCATGCTTAACTGCTACTGGATATTGTTTCACCTAAGAAATACCCATATTTCCCAGCCCAAATTATACTGTAGATCTATAAACCATCTAACTGACTTCTGTTCCTAGCATTAAGGAAGAGGAGGGAGAAAATTTAAAAAGGGTTGCCCTGACTCAACAGTCATTAAAATGAAGATGGAGGGGTTAGAATTTGCAGTGCAGGACTAGCCTAAAGACAGATAGTTCAGAAATACTGAACCATGCTCTATATTATTCCACTGCCTTACAAAGGCATTCCCCCAACCAATTTTTAAGAACAAGTTCTGCTGGAAATACTGTCCCACACCTCTCAGGATGGCTATCACCAAAAAGTCTACAAATAACAAATGTTAGCACAGATGTGCAGAAAAGGAAACCCTAGTCAGGTGGCGCTAGTGGTAAAGAACCCGCCTACCAATGCAGGAGACATAAGCAATGCGGGTTCGATCCCTGGGTCAGGGAGATTCCCTGGAGAAGAAAATGGCAACCTACTCCAGTATTCTTGCCTGGAGAATCCCATGGACAGAGAAGCCTGGTGGGCTACAATCCATGGGGTCACAAAGAGTCAGATATGACTGAAAGCAGCTTAGCACATACTACACTATTGGTAGAAATGTAAACTGGTAAAGCCACTGTGGAAAACAACATGAAGGTTCCTCAAAAAACTAAATATAGAGGCGCCATATGACCCAACAATTCTACTCCTGCGTATGTACCCAAAGAGAATGAAAACATTAATTTGAAAAGGAACATGTACCCCAATGTTCACAGCAACATTATTTACAATAGCCAAGATACGGATGCAACCTAAGTGTCAATACATGAATGGATAAGGATACACAAGCACACACATACACACACAGAATATTATGCAGTCATAAAAAAGAATGAAATTTAGCCATTTGCAACAACATGGATGGAAGTGGAGAGTATTATGCTTTTTTTTTTTTTTTTGGCTGTGCCATGCAGCATGCAGGATCTTAGTTCCCTAATCAGGGATCAAATCCATGCCCCCTGGAGTGGAAGCCCACAGTCCTAACTACTGGACTGTCAGGTAATTCCTTATTATGCTTAATGAAATTAGTCAAATAGAGAAAGACAAATACTGTATGTTTCCACTTACATGAGGAATCTAAAATATAAAACAAATGAATATAGCAAAACAGAAATAGATTCACAGATATTGAGAACAAACTAGTGGTTACCAGTGAGGAGAAGAATTGGCAGAGGGGCAAAATAGGGATGGGGGTTAAGAGGTACAAACTATCATGTATAAAATAAGCTACTGGATATAGTGTGCAGAACAAATATACCCAGTATTTCATAATAACTTTAAATGGAGTATAATCTATAAAAACACTGAATCACTATGTTGTACATCTAATACTAATTAGTATAATATTGTAAATGAGCTATACTTCAGTAAAAAAGAATAAGTTACTCTCAACCCAGTTTAGTCACTAAGGTGTTATTAAAATGAGATGGGATAAAATGGCTCAAACTCACATACAATGGTGTAGATATCTGCCAGGTGTAGACATTAAATGTGCTGTAGTTCCAACATGAAGTTACATGTTCATTCTCTACCAAGAAATTCAAGTTTTGGTCCTTAACCACATTCACATAACACTGCACAGAGTAATAATATAAAATATGAAAATAAAAATTTTATTGGGAAAAGGAAATGCTACATACAATAAGTCTATGGTTGATGAAATATATTACATTAACAGCCTTTGCTTAAGGGACAAATACAGGTTTAGCAAAGGAAGAAGTTGGAAGCTTAAAACAGGTATCCATACACAACTTCCAAGCAGTTTTAAGTAAATAAAAAACTCAATTTGCATAAATTATACAGATCATTGAGGGAAAGGTATATTGGTTTGTGGTTACTTCTAATCATCAATTCACTTTGTGTCTTGTATTAATAGATCTCTTCTACCCTGATCCCAGCTCTGGTCGTTCTGATCCACTTCTAATATGGTTCTCTCTGTTCATAAGTGTGTATTTACCAAGAGGTCACACTGCAAACAGAATTCTTTCACTCACTGTGAATTAAACAAATCCCACGTGCTCTTAAATAAACTCTATGGTTTTAAAGACAACTGCCTGAACCAAATTTGGAAGAGCTCTTCCACTGAGGGGAGCGCTTACGTTATAGGTACAATCTGTAAAGAGTTTAGAAATGGCACCAGAATATGTGCACACCATCTTCATTGATACAACTTCAAGTAAGCTAATAGGATCTGTACAATTCTACAGACTATTAAGTAAAAATAAATTCTGCATGTGGTATGGACACCATTCTCATTTGAAAAATACTCATTTACTTACTTCTATACCCTCAACAGAAAACATCCAACAAGAACAATTTTCTCTATGTTTATTTAATTATAACAAAAGTAGAACAATGCACACCAAATGGAAATATATCCAAAAAAGATGATAAAAATGTTTAGGAACAGAAATGACTAATTTAGCTGAAGGAATTAATCAGGTTCCATTAAAACACATTTGCAACTTATAATTGGTTATTAGTGTAAATTAAATTTAGTAACTGAGTCCCAATTTACTACTAAAAGTTATCAAAATATTTTCAAAATGTTACATAAAAACTAAAATATCCATATTACATAAACACCAAACAAAAAATTCATATAAAGAAAAATAAATGCATCCTGAGATAAAATACAAATCACACTTAAGACAAATTATACACTCCCTTTCCTCTCACATATAATTGTGAGGATTCGGTATTTTGCACATTCCAAGATAAAGTAATGATAATATATGCTGATGCAAATTTCAGCCATAAAAATAAACTACTTCATATCTTAAATATTCCTATGATGAAACATCAGACTCCAGTTTCACTAATCAAAACTTTATGAAGGCATAAATTGCATTTGGTTTTGACTCCTCAAATCATGGCTGAAAACTCTCAGCAAAGCAGTCTAGGCTTTTTTTTCTCACACCAAGTGACCCAGAATATATTTAAGAAATGTTTATTTTCTGTGCATATTTGTTTTAAAATTATAAATTCCTGAGCACTTTTTCTTCTTCCTCCTCATCACTGTCAGTGACATTGACTTGCTGGATACTAGAGGGAGTTGATGTCGGGGCTGTGAAGACATTCTCCAAGGCTCCAATGTCCAGCTGAGGCATGGGATTTAAGTATTCTTCCCCACTGTGGCAATGACTGTTATAGTAAGAAGTCCCATCCATGTTCTCACAACTTCGAGAATCTTCATTGTGAGCACGTTCATCTGGGTAGTCTCTAAAAGGATAGTCTCTATTTAAAGCTGAAAACATAGCCTCATGTTTTTGGTACCTGTCTTCATAATAACCAAGGCATTCTGGCATTGAACTTGGAAAATTTCCGTAGCCAAAGGGCGGCCGACTATAAGGGCACGTGCTGTAGCAGAAAGACAAAAAAGGAATTATATCATACATTGCCCACATGTTGTCTTGTGTGCAAATTAACTGAGCAAGTTTAACTACACCATCTTTGGAGCTTACAGAGCTCCCAAGATAATTTTTTGCAACCACTTCATGTATTCATCCACATGTTGCCTAGCCCTAACATGAAATAACTGGCAAAGTAAGCTTGTAACTATTATCTCTCATCAGCCTCAGACTTCGTATCTTTTGGTAGCCTCGATAAAAGAAAAATTATTAACAGTTATTTGGTCCTTTATCTCACAACGCTTTATGCCATGTAAGGTTTTAGAAATGCAGGCACCTGTTGTGCTTGCTTAAAAACTGACACTTGGTAAGCAGTGTAACAATTGTTTTTACTACTAATGAAACAAACCTTATGGTGTGGGAAATGTGAAACTGGTTGAAACCAAGAATTCTTGGGGGTGGAGGGAGGGCACTCAGAGGATAAAAATTTAACTTTTAAATTCACATTCAGTAATGAATTATATTAAAAACACTCAATACTAGAATGACTTGAACTGATATTCAACTGTAATTTTTCAGACTGTTTCTCAAAAAAGAAAAAAATTTGGAGAATGGGGATATGAAGAACTGAAAAGATTATCTTGCTGTTTTACAAACCAATGGTTATTCTTTTAAGGCAAATCTAAAATTCTGCCATTCAAGCTTACTTGTCGATTTTTTTTTTTAAGTATTACTCTCCACTTCAAAGGCACAAAACAGGAATCATAGGAAGAGATATACAGAAAAGACTATCCAAAATTTGCCTGGACTCATGGACTCCACCTAGTGACAGATAAGCATTAGTCGCGCAGTAGTGTCTGACTCTGTGACATCATGGACTATATATACATAGCCCACCAGGCTCCTCTCTCCACGAATTCTCCAGGCAAAGATACTGGAGTGGGCTTCCATTTCCTCCTCCAGGAGTGACAGATAATATAATTACCATGCTCATTAACAAAACCCAAGACAAGTGGGTGTTTCATTTCATGCTCCCACTTCTCTTTTAAAGGTTAACTTTGTTTCCTTCTCTTTAAAAAAAAAAAGTACAACTAATAGACTCCAATCTCAAATTCTTTGGAAATGCAGGGTTTCTTCAGTGGTGGTGTTCTAACCCAAATCTTCAGAGCTAGAGACTTGACCCAGGTTCAATACTACAAAGATGAAGCATGGCTTCTGAAACGTTCCAGATTTCCATTCTTACTGCCACAGCCTCATTCAGGCATTTTAATTTAATATGTATGTACTGAATGCATAGTACTGGAAGTTACTAACACTATGACTTGGCTCCTTAGCTCTTCCACCTTTATGTCTCTCCATCTATTGGATTCCACAAATACTTCATATTTCACAAATATTCCACCAAGTTCAGTCCCTCAGTTGCGTCTGACTCTTTGCAACCCCATGGACTGCAGCACGCCAGGCCTCCCTGTCCATCACTAACTCCCAGAGTTCACTCAAACTCATGTCCATTGAGACGGTGATGCCATCCAACCATCTCATCCTTTGTTGTCCCCTTCTCCTCCCATCTTCATTCTTTCTCAGCATCAGAGTGTTTTCAAATGAGTCAGTTCTTCGCATCAGGTGGCCAAAGTACTGGAGTTTCAGCTTCAGCATCAGTCCTTTCAATGAATATTCAGGACTGATTTCCTTTAGGATGGACTGGTTGGATCTTCTTGCTGTCTAAGAGACTCTCAAGAGTCTTCTCCAACACCACAGTTCAAAAGCATCAATTTTTTGGTGCTCAGCTTTTTTTATAGTCCAAGTCTGACATACATACATGACTACTGGAAAAACCATAGCTTTGACTAGACAGACCTTCACTGACAAAGTAATCTCTCTCTGCTTTTTAATATGCTGTCTAGGTTGGGCATAACTTTTCTTCCAAGTAAGTGTCTTTTAATATCATGGCTGCAGTTACCATCTGCAGTGATTTTGGAAACCACGGAAATAAAGTCTGTCACTGTTTTCACTGTTTCCCCATCTACTTGCTATGAAGTGATGGGACTGGATGCCATGATCTTAGTTTTCTGAATGCTGAGTTTTAAGCCAACTTTTTCACTCTTCTCTTTCCCTTTCTCTTTCCTCTTTAGTTCTTCTTTGCTTTCTGCCTTAACAGTGGTATCTGCATATTTGAGGTTATTGATATTTCTCCTGGCAATCTTGATTCCAGCTTGTGCTTCATCCAGTCCAGCATTTCTCATGATGTACTCTGCATATAAGTCAAATGAGCAGGGTGACAATATACAGCCTTGATGTACTCCTTTCCAGATTTGGAACAGTTTGTTGTTCCATGTCCAGTTCTAACTGTTGCTTCTTGACCTGCATACAGATTTCTCAGGAGGCAGGTCAGGTGGTCTGGTATTCCCATCTCTTTCAGAATTTTCCACAGTTTATTGTGATCCACACTGTTAAAGGCTTTGGTGTAGTCAATAAAGCAGAAGTAGATGATTTTCTGGAATTTTCTTGCTTTTTGATGATCCAACTGATGTTGACGATTTGATCTCTGATTCCTCTGCCTTTTCTAACTCCAACTTGAACATCTGGAAATTCACAGTTCACGAACTGTGAAGTCTGGTTTGGAAAATTTCAAGCATTACTTAGCTAGCATGTGAGATGCCTGCAACTGTGTGGTAGTTTGAGCATTCTTTGGCATTGTCGTTCTTTGGGACTGGGATGAAAACTGACCTTTTCCAGTCCTGTGGCCTCTGCTGAGTTTTCCAAATTTGCTGGTATATTGAGTGTAGCACTTTCACAGCATTATCTTTTAAGATTTGAAATGACTCAACTGGAATTCCATCACCTCCACTAGCTTTGTTTGTAGTGATGCTTCCTAAGGCCCACTTGACTTCAAATTTCAGGTGAGTGAGTGATCACAGCATTATGATTATCTGGGTTATGAAGATCTTTTTTTGTATAGTTCTTCTGTATATTCTTGCCACCTATTCTTAATATATTTTGCTTCTGTTAGGTCCATACCATTTCTGTCCTTTACTGTGCCCATCTTTGCATGAAATGTTCCCTTGGTATCTCTAATTTTCTTGAAGAGATCTCTAGTCTTTTCCATTCTATTGTTTTCCTCTATTTCTTTGCATTGATCACTGAGGAAGGCTTTCTTATCTCTCCTTGCTATTCTTTGGAACTCTGTATTCAAATGGGTATATCTTTCCTTTTCTCCTTTGCTTTGCGCTTCTCTTCTTTTCATAGCTATTTGTAAGGCCTCCTCAGACAGCCATTTTGCCTTTTTGCATTTCTGTTTCTTAGGGATGGTCTTGCTAACTGTCTCCTGTACATGTCACGAACCTCTGGGCTTCCCTGGTTGTGCAGACAGTAAAGAATCTGTCCACAATGCAGGATACCCAGGTTCAATCCCTGGGTCAGGAAGATCCCCTGAAAAAGGAAATGGCAACCCACTCCAGTTTCCTTGCCTGGAGAATTTCATGGACAGAGGAGCTCGACAGGCTACAGTCTATGGGTGTCTCAAAGAATCAAACACAACTAAACAACTAACAAATATTACAAGGGGGGACTCAAATCAACTTCCTCCACAAAGCCTTCTTCTCTTCAGCTAGAAAAAATTCACCTACTAACTAGTCTTTCAGGACTCAGTATAGGCAAGACACCAAATCACAAGATTTAGTGGACAATTTAATTTAAAAAAATCTAAAATCCAAGTAGTATATACTTGATATGTGCTAAAGTGTGCTGTAATGCAAACATCACATGGCTATATTGGTGTGCTAAAACAAGTTAGTATTATATCTGGAGAACAAAGACAAGAATAATCCTAAACGGTTACATAGATGAAAATGAATAACTGCAGAAGCATCGTGGTGTAGTGGGAAAAGCACTACCATAGTGATTACTCAGTGTTGTTTAAATTTGCAATTCCCTAATGATACATGATGTGGAGCATCTTATCTATGTTTGTCATCTTTTTATGTTCTCTGCTGAGGTACCTGATGAGGTCTTTTGTCCACTTTTTAATTGGGTTGTTCAGTTTCTTGAGTTTTCAGAGTTCTTTGTATATGTAGATAACAGTCCTTTATCAGATACATCTTTCAGAAATATTTTATCCTCGTCTGTGGCTTGTCCCCTCATCCTCTTGATAACACATTTTTTGACACTAAGTATTAAATAGCATTGTGGAATTTGAAGCAAAGAATTATGAGTCCTCCATCTTTGTTTTCCTTTTTTAAGATGTTTTTTTACTATTCCAGATCGCTTACAATTCCATATAAATTTTAGAGTCAGCTTTTCCATTTCTGGAAAAAAGTCATTGGAATTTTGAAAAGGATTGTATTGATTTTGCAAATCCTTTCGGAAAGTATTGTCATCTTAATAATAAGTCTGTCAATGCATAAACATGAATACCTTCCCATTTACTTCAGTCTAATTTATTTCAGCAGTGTTTTATGGATTTCAGTTTACCAGTTTTGTACTTCGTTGGTGAGATTTATTCCTCTATATTTTACTCTTTTTAATGCTACTATAAAAAGTAATTGCATTCTCAATTTCCTTTTTGGTTTGCTTACTGCTAGTGTACTAAAATACAATTGAATTTTGTAAATTGATCTTACCCCTGCAACTCTGCCAAATTCATTCATTCACTCTAATAAATTTTTGTGGGTTTTTTAGGACTTTCTATTTATAAGATTATCCATATATAGGATCATGTGTGAAAAGAGGTAATTTTGAATTAATGTCTTTAATTTGAATATCTTTTTTTCTTGCCTAATTGCTCTGGCTAGAACTTTCAGTACCATGTTGAATAGCAGTGGTGAAAGCAGACATCCTTATCTTGTTCCCCAAATTACAGAGGGAAAGCTTTTGGGCCTTCATCATTGAGTATAATGCTAATTGTCGGTTTTTTGATAAATGTCTTTTATCATATAGAAGAACTTCTATTCCTATTTTGCTAAGTTTTGAAATCAGGAATTAATTTTTATCATGAAAAGGTGCTGGATTTTATCAGATGTTTTTTCAGCACCAGTTGAGATGATCAGATGGTTTTGCTCATTCATTGTTTTAATGAAGTGTATTGAATATGACACTGATTGATTTTCTGATGTTAAACCACACTTAGAATTCCTGAGGGAAATCCCACTTGGTCGTGGCATATAATCCTTTTAATACACTGCTGGATTCAGCTTACTAGTATTTTGTTGGTCATATGTTTCTATTCAAAAGGCATTTTGACTTGCAATATTCTTTCCTGTGATGTCTTTTTCTGGCTTTGGTAACAGAGTAATGCTGGCCTTAGAATCATTCCCTTTTATATATTTTGGAAGAATATGAGCAGGATTAGTGTTAATTCTCCTTTAAAACTTTAGTAGAATTCACCAGTGAAGATATCTAGTCCAGGGTTTTTCTTTTTTGGGAGGTTTTTAATTACTGATTCAATCTCTTAATATATTCAATCTCTTGATATATTTAGTCAAGACTTATTTCTTGATAAGTCTGGTTCAGATTTTCTATTTCTTCTTGAGGCAGTTTTGGTAACTTGTGTGCTTGTCCATTTCATCCAGGTCATCTAACTTGGTGTACAATTATTCTATAATTATTATCCTATAATCATTTTTATTTCTATGAGATCAGGATAATGTACCTGATTTCATTTCTATAGATTTCATTACTATAAATTTAGTAATTTATGTCTTTTTTCTTAGCTTAGCTATAAAAGTTTGTGAAATTTGTTATCATTTCAAAAAGGTAATTTTTTTGACTTTTTTTTCTGTTTCATTAAGCTATTGTTTTTCTACTCTTTACTCCATTTATCTCTAATCTTTATTACATCCTTCCTTCTACTAGCTTTGGGTTTTATTTGCTCTTTTGTTTCTAGTTCCTTAAGGCATAAAACCAGGTTGTTAATTTAAGATCTTCCTTTTTAAATGTAGGCTAGGGCAGCTATGAATTCCTCTATCAGCACTGCTTCTGTTATATAATTCCTTAAGTTTGGGTATGTTGTGTTTTCATTCATCTCAATGTATTTCCTAATTTTCCTTATGACGTCTTATATGACCAATTGGTTGCTTAAGAGTGTGTTGTTTAATTCCAATATTTGTGAATTTTTCAGTTTCTGTTATTGATGACTAGTTTCATTCCATCATAGCTGGAAAAGAAACTTTGTATGGTTTCAAACTTTAAAAAATTTCTGAGACTCGTTTTGTGATCTAACATATGGCATATCCTACAGAATATACCATTTTCACTTGTTAAGAATCTATAGCCTGTTGTTGGGTTCAGACCATATATATCTGTTAGATCTAGTTGATTCATAGAGTCTTCTATTTCCTTTTTGCCCTTCATCCATTTTTAGATGAATGATCTTCCATTGTTATATAAAGTATTCATAGCTAACATCATACTCAATGGTTAATAGTTTATAAAGTTTTTCCTCTAAAATCAGGAACAAAACAAGGATGCCTACTCTTGCTACTTTTATTCAACATAGTACCAAAAGCCCTAGCCAGGGCAGTTAGGTAAGTAAAAGAAACACAAAGAATTCATATTGGAAATAAGGAGGTAAGATTGTCTCTATTTGCAAATGGCATAATAATATATCTACAAAACCCTAAAAACTCAACCAAAAAAAACCTGTTAGAATTAATTCGTGAACTCAGTAAAGCTGCACACTACAAAATCAATATGCAAAAATCAGTCACATTCCTATACACTAACAACAAACTGCCAGAAAAAGAAATTAAGAAAATCAAGCCCATTTACAATTGCAACAAAAAGAATAAAATACCTAGAAATAAATTTAACCAAGGGTGTGAAAGACTGATACACTGAAAACTATGAGATACTGATGAAAAAAATTAAAAAATGCACAAATAAATGAAAAATTATTCTGTGCTCATGAATTAGAAAAAGTAATATTGTTAAAATGTCTGTATTATCCAAAGCAATCTACAGATTCAGTGAAATAACCTATTAAAATCCAGTGGCATTTTTCACAGAAACAGAACATATCATCCCAATTTTTTTGTGGAAACACAAAAGACAGTGAATAGTCAAAACAGTCTTGAGAAAGAAGAACAAAGCTAGAAGCATTACAATCTCTGATTTCAAACTATAATAACCAAAACAGCATGTATTGGCATAAAAATAATGCATAAGCTCAGTGGAACAGAAAAGAGAGGTATAAATAAACCCATGCCTATGTGGCTAATTAATTCATAGCTATTAATTAACAAAAACAGACAATGGGGAAAAGACAGTAACTTCAATAAATGGTGTTAGAAAAATTAAGATAGCCAAATGCAAATGAATGAAACTGGACCTCTATCTTGTATCATATACAAAACTCAAGTCAAAATGAATTAAAGACTTTAACATAAGGCCTGGAGCCTTAAAACTCCTAGAAGAAAACATAGGCAATAAGCTCCTGACATCCAAATTGGTGATTTTTTTTTGGATTTAACAGCAAAGGCAACAAAAGCAAAAATTAACAAGTGGGCTACATCAAACTGAAAAGCTTCCATACTAAAAGGAAGCCCATCAACAAAATGAAAAGACAACCTACCAAATGAGAGAAAACATTTGCAAACCATACAAAACATTTAATACAAAATTAATATCCAAAATATATGAAGAATTCATATAACTCAATAGCAAAAAAAAAAAAACCCCAAACAAACCTCATTTAAAAATGGGCAGAGGATCTAAATAGACAATTTTTTTTTCACAAAGAAGTCACACAGGTAGCCAACAGGTCCAAGAAAAGGTGCTCAATATCACTATTATCAGGGAAATACAAATTAACACCACAATGCTATCAGGAAATGCTGCCATTTGCCACAAAATGGATGGACCCTGAGGATATTATGTTAAGGGAAGTAAGTCAGAGAAAGACAAAAACCATTTGGTCTCACTTATAAGAGGACTCTAAAAACAAAAACCAAACAAACAAAAAAACCCATCTCATAGATACAGAACAGTTGGGTGGTTGCCAGAGATTGGGAGTAAGTGAGCAAAATGGATAAAGGTGGTCCCAATAGGCAAACTTTTTGTTTAAAAAATCAGTAAGCCCTCGGGATGTTATGTAGAGCACAGGGACTACAGTTAATAATACTGAATTGTATTTTTGAAAGTTTCTAAGTGATTAAATCTTAAAATTCTCATCACAAGAAAAAAAAATTTACATTTTATACCTGAAACTAATGTCAATTATATCTCAATAAAGTAGTAAGTCTTCAACAATTATTACATAACTGTGGATTTTCCCCTTCAATCCTGTCAATTTTTGCTTCATGTATTTTAGAGTACTGTTATCATGTATGTATGTAATTATAATTGCTGTATCTTTTTAATGTTTTAAAGTAAATATATGGGAGTTCCCTGGTGGCCGAACGCTTAGGTTTCCAGGTTTTCACTGCTGCAGCCTGAGTTCAATCCCTGGTCAAAGAACTGAGACCTTGCATAGCCAAAATAGAGAGAGAGAAACAAAATACGTAATGACTTTGTCTCTTGTAACAATTTTTAACATAAAGTTTATTTTGTTTAATATTATTGTAGCCATCTCAGCTGCGTGGAATATGTGTTTCTGTTTTTTCACTTTCAACCTATTTGTGTCATTGGATCCAAAGTGAGTCTCTTTCTGGGAATTCCTTGGTGGTCCAGTGGTTAGGATTCTGCACATTCACTGCAGGGTGCACAGGCTCAATCTCTGGTCAGGGAACTAAGATTCCACATGCCACATAGTGTGGCCAAAACCAAAAAAAGTTAAAATCTGCTCAGTGAGTACCATGTTTATTTAGTGTATGTGCTACCGAAGCGAGCACTACCATGTTTATTTAATAAAGTGAGTTTCTTACAGGTAAGATTTTTTTCCCCCAGTTTCTTCTAGGCTTTTTCAGTCTGTCTGCTGCTTGTCCTGTCCGTTGTCCCTTAACCCAGGCAGCTGTGGACAGTATTACACCTTTAAATATTTTCCACAAACACAAGCTGGGAGGCCACCCCAGCCCTAAGGGAGTTCTTAGGAGAGTCAAATTAAGGTTCCCCCTGAGCCAACTCCTCAGGAAGCTACCAGACAGGTCAAAAAGCATAATCACAACGCTCTCTTTAAGAATAAGGTCTGTGTTGCCTCCTCTAATAGCAACAAGTCACACGAGGAACATGAGTTACCATCTCCTTGGCCATCACTGAACAAGATAACCAGGGATGGTTGTGGCAAAAATTCCACAATGCTATCTTATCAAAATTCAGCAGCTTCTTTCTTCATTAAACACCTCTTCAGATGATTCTGACACTGTTTTTGCCAATGTAAGTATTGCTTCAGTGGAGAGGTAGATTCTTAGAGATCCCCATTGTGCAACTCTTTGTAACATTCTACCTCAACGGTATTTCACGTTTTGCAAAGTTTTGAGATTATGTTGTTAAATTTATTCCAAAAGTTTTTAAACTCTTCATTTTATTGTAAATGGAATTGTTTTCTCAATTTCATTTTCTGTTTATTCATTGCTACTGTATAAAAATACAATTCTTTTATATATATACAGGTTTTATATCCTGAAAACTTGAATTCTTGTTACTTGTAATAGCCTTTCTATGGATTCCTCAAGATTTCCTGAACATAAGATTGTGTGATACATAAATACAATTTTACTTCTTCTTTTACAATCTAGATACCTTCTATATGCCTTTTATACTTTTTCTTTTTCATGTCTAATTGTCCAAGACTAGTGAGAGTTAAAGTCACTCAGTCGTGTCTGACTCTTTGAGAATCCATGGACTGTATAGTCCATGGAATTCTCCAGGCCAAAATACTGGAGTGGGTAGCCTTTCCATTCGCCAGGGGACCTTCCCAACCCAGAGATCAAACACAGGTCTCCTGAATTGCAGGCAGATTCTTTACCATCTGAGCCACAGGGGAAGCCCAGTGGTCCTAGACTAAACCTCCAAAGAAATACTGAATAGAAGTGACAAAAATGTACATCTGTATCTTATTCTTGATATTAATTGGATCTTGCTGATCTCCAGTCTCTGCCATTAAGTATAACGTTAGGTGTTTTTTGTTGACTGTGAGGGTTACTCCATTTCTTCTAAGGGATTCTTGCCCACGGTAGTAGATATAATGGTCATTTGAGTTAAATTCACCCATTCCAGTCCATTTTAGTTCACTGCTTCCTAAAATATCAATGTTCACTCTTGCCACCTCTTGTTTGACCACTTCCAATTTGCCTTGATTCATGAACCAGTGAATTCCGGGTTCCTAGGCAATACTGCTCTTCACAGCATTAGACTTTACTTCTAACACCAGTCACATCCACAACCAGGTGCTGTTTTTGCTTTGGCTCCGTCTCTTCATTCTTTCTGGAGTTATTTTTCCACTGCTCTCCTGTAGCACATTGGGCACCTGCCTACCTGAGGAGTTCATCTTTCAGTGTCCTACCTTTTTGCCGTTTCATGCTGTCCATCGGGTTCTCAGGCAAGAATCAGTTCAGTTCAGTTCAGTCACTCAGTCGTGTTCAACTCTTTGCGACGCCAGGCCTTCCTGTTCATCACCAACTCCCAGAGTTGACTCAAACTCATTCCATTGAGTTGGTGATGCCATCCAACCACCTCATCCTCTGTCGTCTCCTTCTCCTCCCACCTTCAATCTTTCCCAGCATCAGGGTCTTTTCCAAGGAGTCAGTTCTTCGCATCAGGTGGCCAAAGTATTGGAGCTTCAGCATCAGTCCTTCCAGTGAATATTCAGGACTGATTTCCTTTGGGATGGGCTGGTTGGATCTCCTTGCTGTCCAAGGGACTCTCAAGAGTTTTTGCCAACACCACAGTTCAAAAGCATCAAATCTTTGGTGCTCCGCTTTCTTTATAGTCCAACTCTCACATCCATATAAGACTACTGGAAAAACCATAGCTTTGACTAGACGGACCTTTGTTGGCAAAGTAATGTCTCTACTTTTTAATATGCTGTCTAGGTTGGTAATAGCTTTTCTTCCAAAGAGCAAGCAAGAAATTTCTTCTAATTTCATGGCTGCAGTCACCATCTGCAGTGATTATGGAGCCCAAGAAAAAAAAGTCTGTCACTGTTTCCACTGTTTCCCCATCTATCTGCCATGAAGTGATGGGACCGGATGTCATGATTTTAGTTTTCTGAATGTTGAGCTTTAAGCCAATGTTTTCATTCTCCTCTTTCACTTTTATCAAGAGGGTTTTTAGTTCCTCTTCACTTTCTGCAATAAGGATGGTATCATCTGCATATCTGAGGTTATTGATATTTCTCCTGGCAATCTTGATTCCAGCTTGTGCTTCTTCCAGCCCAGTGTTTCTCATGATGTACTCTGCATATAAGTTAAATAAGCAAGGTGACAATATATAGCCTTGACATACTCCTTTTCCTATTTTGAACCAGTCTGTTGTTCCATGTCCAGTTCTAACTGTTGCTTCCTGACCTGCATACAGGTTTCTCAAGAGGCAGGTCAGGTGGTCTGGTATTCCCATCTCTTTCAGAATTGTCCAGTTTATTGTGATTCACACAAAGGCTTTGGCATAGTCAATAAATCAGAAACAGATGTTTTTCTGGAACTCTCTTGCTTTTTCCATGATCCAGCGGATGTTGGCAATTTGATCTCTGGTTCCTTTGCCTTTTCTAAAACAAGTTTGAATATCTGGAAGTTCACGGTTCACGTATTGCTGAAGCCTGGCTTGGAGAATTTTGAGCATTACTTTACGAGCATGTGAGATCAGTGCAATTGTGCAGTAGTTTGAGCATTCTTTGGCACTGCCTTTCTTTGGGATAATTAATTGCTTTTAAAACCAGTCAAAAGAAGATTCATACTGCCTTTATGCTTATAGTATTTTTTGTTAAATTTTATTAGAATATAGTTGATTTACAGTGTTGTTTGTAAATTATAGCTAGTTTCTGCTATATAGGAAAGTGAAACAGTTATACATATATGTATATGTATATATATATCTACATCATTTTAGGTTTCCTATACTATCTCAACAGTGGAAGCAGTGTCAGACTTTATTTTTTTGGGCTCCAAAATCACTGCAGATTGTGACTGCAGCCATAAAATTTAAAGACGCTTACTCCTTGGAAGAAAAGTTTGACCAACCTAGATAGCATATTCAAAAGCAGAGACATTACTTTGCCAACTAAGGTTCGTCTAGTCAAGGCTATGGTTTTTCCTGTGGTCATGTATAGATGTGAGAGTTGGACTGTGAAGAAAGCTGAGCGCCGAAGAACTGATGCTTTTGAACTGTGGTGCTGGAGGAGACTCTTGAGAGTCCCTTGGACTGCAAGGAGATCCAACCAGTCCATTCTGAAGGAAATCAGTCCTGGCATTTCTTTGGAAGGAATGATGCTAAAGCTGAAACTCCAGTACTTTGGCCACCTCATGCAAAGAGTTGACTCATTGGAAAAGACTCTGATGCTGGGAGGGATTGGGGGCAGGAGGAGAAGGGGACAATAGAGGATGAGATGGCTGGATGGCATCACTGACTCGATGGACGCGAGTCTCAGTGAACTCCGGGAGTTCACTCTGACTCGATGGACGCGAGTCTGAGTGAACTCCGGGAGTTGGTGATGGACAGGGAGGCCTGGCGTGCTGTGATTCATGGGGTCGCAAAGAGTTGGACATGACTGAGCAACTGAACTGAACTGAACTGATACTATCTTTTGTAACTGTATTTTTACCTTTACTGGGGCTCTTCGGTACTTTGTTTTTATCCCAACTACCATTAGAGATCATTTACTTTCAGCCTTAAGAACTCCCTTTGTATTTCTCATAATGCAAATGTGCTAGCAATCTGTTTTGGATTATCTGAGAAATGTCTTTACCTTGGCTTAATTTTTAAAAAATGGCTTCACCGAATATAAGATTCTTAGTTGACTGGGGTTTTTCTTCAGTACTTCAAATATATATTCTAGCCTCCATTGCTGCTGATAGAAAGTCAGATGTTAATTTTATTGGGGTTTCCCTGTACATGATACGAGTGTCTATCTGCCTGACTCTCTCACTTTCTCTTTGGCTTCAGATTTCAGTATTTTACTATGATGTGGCCCTCTGTGGATCTCCTGGCTTTCTTAAATGTATAATATTTTTCATCAAATATGATAAGTCTTCAGCTACTATATCTTCAAATACTTTCTGCTTTTCTTCTCCTCCTTTTTGATACTTTTATATATACATTGGTGCACTTAATAATGACAGTTCTGATGCTCTGTTCATTTTTCTTCATTCTTTTTTCTCTTTATTCTTCAGGTTATATAATCATTACCAGTCTACTTTCAAGGTTTCTGATTCATTCTCATGTCAGTTCAAGTTTATTTTTGAGCGCCAGTGGCACCCCACTCCAGTACTCTTGCCTGGAAAATCCCATGGATGGAGGAGCCTGGTAGGCTGTAGTTCATGGGGTCGCACAGAGTCGGACACTACCGAGCGACTTCCCTTTCACTTTTCACTTTTATGCATTGGAGAAGGAAATGGCAACCCACTCCAGTGTTCTTGCCTGGAGAATCCCAGGGACGGGGGAGCTGGGTGGGCTTCCGTCTATGGGGTCGCACAGAGTTGGACACGACTGAAGCGACTTAGCAGCAGCAGCAGCAGCAGTAAAGTTTTCATTTTGGTTACTGTGCTTTCCAATTCCAGAATTTCCATTTGGTTATTTTTATAATTTCTATGCCTTTAATGATAGTATTTGTGAAGAGACATCATCATCACAACTTCTTTTACTTCTTTAAAAATGGTTTCCTTTAATTGCTTGAATATAGTTATAAAGTCTTGGAAGCCTATGTTAAATTTGAGATACGAGCTACCTACCACAGGTAGCTTCTGTTGCTTATTTTTCTTCTCCATGTATGATTGGTACTTTCCTTTTCTTTGCATGTCATAATTTTTGGTTGAAAACAGGATATTTTCAGTAACTCAGGAGTAATAACTTTCAGGAACTCAGGACAACTCTCTTTCACTTTTCTAGGTCTAGTTGTTTGGGTTTTTTTTGCTTGGTTTTTTTTGACTTGAAATTTTAGTGAAGTGTATTTCCTCTGCAGTGTAAACCCTGACTGTCACTTCTTAGAGAGCATAGATTTGGACATGAATACAGTCACCCTAGGATGATAATGGTTTTAGCAGGACTCTATCTCTTTCTCTGATTTTTGTGTTAAGCTCTTTGACTCATTTGCCATTACATACAGCTTGAGGATTATACTCATTGCTGGCTGATTGCTCCAAGGTTTCAAAATGTCTTGGGGCAGAGATTGTTCCACAGTCTGACCCAATTAAATTCAGACAGGGGTCAATTGTGAGCAGTCTCTGAGGTTTGTTCTGACTGCAGGAGGGTTCTTAGTGTTTCTTTCCCTAGTTTTTTTGTGTACTAGCTGGCATACAGTTAGATTCTTAGTCTGAGTTCTCAGATCAGGAATCAAACCCTTACCCCTTGCAGTGGAAGCCCAGAATCTTAACCAGTGGACCCTCAGGGAAGTCCCTAGCTTCTTAGTTTTGATTAAGTGATGCCTCTTTTATTTGCTTACCACCAGAATCTCCTTGTTTTCAAGAATGTCCTTATGTATGAACTTCCCCACACTGTTTATGAAAAGTCAAATTCCTTTTGGAGAGAGTTTCTGAGCTCTCTATTCTTAAGGCAAAATTTCTGGTTTTCTTCTGCCAGCATAGAACATCTCTTCTAATAGTGACCTGGATCAAGGATGCTCAGGGTCACAGTACTCTCTGTTTGTCATCCTTAAGAGTTGAACAGTTACCCTGTTAGTAAGTGCTGAACAAAGCAAAAGAACCCCCAACCTCTTGGTCACACTCCCCATGAATTTAACCTCTTTAACTAAGCTGGAGAGGATGAGAAATGCTACATCTCTAAGATATTGTATCTCTTGATTAGGAGCTGAGGGAAGAGAAAGCTATCTTCTTGGCCACTCAGAGTTGGATTCCATCAAGTTAACTGAGGGTGCTGCTGCTGCTGCTGCTAAGTCACTTCAGTCATGTCCAACTCTGTGCAACCCCAGAGACAGCAGCCCACCAGGCTCCCCAGTCCCTGGGATTCTACAGGCAAGAACACTGGAGTGGGTTGCCATTTCCTTCTCTAATGCATGAAAGTGAAAAGTGAAAGTGAAGTCTCTCAGTTATGTCCGACTCCCAGCGACCCCATGGACTGCAGCCTATCAGGCTCCTCCATCCACGGGATTTTCCAGGCAAGAGTACTGGAGTGGGTTGCCATTGCCTTCAGTGAGGGATAGTATTTTTCGTGGCCCAAGGGTCATAGACTCTTGCTCTTCTTACCAAGTTTTAGGGTGTATTCTTGAATAAATGTTTCCTTATCTGCAATATGCCCTTAGGACATTTGCCAGAGAATTTAAGTGGTTGGTCTTTAAAAATAGTTTTTACCAGTTATGCTTCTTTGCTTGGGAGTAGGTTCACAGAACTCCTCATGCTGCCACTTCAGAAAGGAAACTCCCTCTCTCTTATCCTTGTATCATACTATTTCTATCCTTAAGCTTTGTTTTGGATACAGTTAGTTACTTGAAAACAGTAACTTTGATCACTTCAGGTCTTGATTTTAAGAATTTTTAGATAAAACCATAGCAACATTTAGTCTCACTTCAGTTCAGTTCAGTCACTCAGTCGTGTCCGACTCTTTGCGACCCCATGAATCGCAGCACGCCAGGCCTCCCTGTATATCACCATCTCCTGGAGTTCACTGAGACGCGCGTCCATCGAGTCAGTGATGCCATCCAGCCATCTCATCCTCTATTGTCCCCTTCTCCTCCTGCCCCCAATCCCTCCCAGCATCAGTCTTTTCCAATGAGTCAACTCTTTGCATGAGGTGGCCAAAGTACTGGAGTTTCAGCTTTAGCATCATTCCTTCCAAAGAAATCCCAGGACTGATTTCCTTCAGAATGGACTGGTTGGATCTCCTTGCAGTCCAAGGGACTCTCAAGAGTCTCCTCCAACACCACAGTTCAAAAGCATCAGTTCTTCGGCACTCAGCTTTCTTCACAGTCCAGCTCTCACATCTATACATGACCACAGGGAAAACCATAGCCTTGACTAGATGAACCTTAGTTGGCAAAGTAATGTCTCTGCTTTTGAATATGTTATCTAGGTTGGTCATAACTTTTCTTCCAAGGAGTAAGTGTCTTTAAATTTCATGGCTGCAGTCACCATCTGCAGTGATTTTGGAGCCCAAAAAAATAAAGTCTGACACTGTTTCCCCATCTATTTCCCACGAAGTGATGGGACCAGATGCCATGATCTTCGTTTTCTCAATGATGAGCTTTAAGCCAACATATAGTCTAGATCTAGCTAAAACAAGACTCTCCAAGTAGTCAATATCCCATCAAGGTTTTCTAATCTTGTTTGGTTAGAAAAAGAAATATTCCCAGCCTGGTGTGAGTGTTCGGCACTGCTGTCTCTGATTTGTTGGACAGTTTTTTCAACAATCTTGGGTAATGTTCCTCACATGCATCAGCTGATCAGCATTCAGCTGAATACTCAAAAAGGAACCTATGCAGAGATCCAGAATTCTTGCATTGTGCAACCTTCCTCTCTCAAGTACTCTATCCCAAGAATTCTAGCTGAGTTGGTTTCACTGGACTCTCGGTTCTATGTCCTCCACTCTTCAAGTCTACAAGGATCTCCTTGTGTTTCTCCTTCCTGTTTCCATGTCTCCTTCCATGGTTTCCAGGCCAGTAAGCAGGGGAGATTTCAAGGCTTACCTCATTTATTTTCTCTCTCTCAGGGATCTTCATATTCATTGCTGATAAACAGTGTCTTGAAAACTATATATTTTGCCTTTTTTTTTTTTAAATCATTTCAGATGAGGGTAGATTCAGCCCTAATCTTGGCTGGTACAGAAGTCCTCTTTAATTATTTGAAATATGGTTTTTAGTCTCT
Source organism: Bos indicus (assembly GCF_029378745.1). Lineage (NCBI taxonomy): Eukaryota > Metazoa > Chordata > Mammalia > Artiodactyla > Bovidae > Bos > Bos indicus. Next base: position 69,053,543 of record NC_091766.1, read on the forward strand.
TCCTGATATTCAGTTCTGAAATCTGAAATCAGTTCTGAAATTCTGAAAGAGATGGGAATACCAGACCACCTGACCTGCCTCTTGAGAAACCTATATGCAGGTCAGGAAGCAACAGTTAGAACTGGACGTGCAACAACAGACTGGTTACAAATAGGAAAAGGAGGACGTCGAGGCTGTATATTGTCTCCCTGCTTATTTAACTTATATGCAGAGTATATCATGAGAAATGCTGGGCTGGAAGAAGCACAAGCTGGAATCAAGATTGCCAGGAGAAATATCAATAACCTCAGATATGCAGATGACATCACTCTTATGGCAGAAAGCGAAGAGAAACTAAAGAGCCTCTTGATGAAAGTGAAAAAGGAGAGTGAAAAAGTTGGCTTAAAGCTCAACATTCGGAAAACTAAGATCATGGCATCCGGTCCCATCACTTCATGGCAAATAGATGGGGAAACAGTGGCTGACTTTTATTTTTCTGGGCTCCAAAATCACTGCAGATGGTAATTGCAGCCATGAAATTAAAAGACACTTACTCCCTGGAAGGAAAGTTATGACCAACCTAGACAGCATATTAAAAAGCAAAGACATTACTTTGCCAACAAAGGCCCATCTAGTCAAGGCTATGGTTTTTAAAGTGGTCATGTATGGATGTGAGAGTTGGACTATAAAGAAACCTGAGCGCCAAAGAATTGATGCTTTTGAACTGTGGTGTTGGAGAAGACTCTTGAGGGTCTCTTGGACTGTAAGAGGATCCAACCAGTCCATCCTAAAAGGGATCAGTCCTGGGTGTTCATTGGAAAGACCGATGTTGAAGCTGAAACTCCAGTATTCTGGCTACCTAATGAAGAGCTGACTCATCTGAAAAGACCCTGATGCTGGGGAAGCCTGAGGGCAGGAGGAGAAGGGGACGACAGAGGATAAGATGGTTGGATGGCATCACCGACTCAGTGGACATGGGTTTGAGTGGACTCTGGGAGTTGGTGGTGGACAAGGAGGCCTGGCGTGCTGCAGTTCATGGGGTCTCCAAGAGTCGGACACGACTGAGCGATTGAACTGAACTGAACTGATATTCACTTATTTCAGATTCTTGGATATTATTCTTACTATTTGTAGCATGTATTGACTCTTGCTCTTAATGAATCCTTTCCTTGTGTTCTATATGCTAAAGCTCACCTTTAATAATAATTCTCTCCCTTTGGTAATTCCTAAGTGGCTTGAATGGTTGAGGTATCTCCTTTAGAATAGTTGTCCCAGGTAAGTCATCCCAGAACTAATTTGTGTGTTAGTTTATCAAGTGGATAGGGTGATTTTAGATTCTTAATCAGTGTGCAGTGTAATCTGGAGTTTTTATATCTAACAGAAGACCTTTTTCCATATATAGCCCTGGATAAAAACAAGTTTCCTTTGTGCTTTGTCTGGATCAGTGATAAAAAAATCTTCTATTCCTTTATCAAGGTTGAGAGGCCTTTTTACGGTCTTAGCTTTATGAAGGGGCTTCCCTGGTGGCTCAGATGATAAAGAATCCACCTGTAACACGGGAGACCTGGGTTCTATCCCTAGTTTGGGAAGATCCCCTGGAGGAGGCCATGACATCACATTCCAATATTCTTGCCTGGAGAATCCCCATGGACAGAGGAGCCTGGCGGGTTACAGTCCATAGAGTCACACAGAGTCAGACATGACTGAAGTGACAAAGCAGCAGCAACAGCAGCTTTATGAAGAGGTTTTAAGTTTCACCTCCTCACCTTGAGAAGAGTCAAGACCTCATTTTCTCTCTTTATGTAGGCATTAAAACCCAAGTTTATAAATGCTGAGACTATTTCTGAATCTGCAAACTATCCCCACAACCACTGTACAAGTTTTCAGCTTATTGGTCATTTTGACAAAGGGGGATTTATTTTCCTTTTTTCTGATTTCAGCTAGGTATTAAATTGTTCATATTTAAATTCAACATTTATAATAGTTATAGCAGAAGGTATTCCATATTAGCTGAATCTATCTTGTTTTGGAACTATAAATTCTATCCTCTACAAGAATTAGGCAAAATATTGTATATGTATGTAAATGTACATTATAATAGGAAATAGGTCCAAAACCTCAATCAAATTCTTTAATAGGTCTATAAGCCAAACAAGGATTAAGGATAACTGCTTTGTAATTTTTGATCTGTTTGTCCAAAATCTTACAGATAAGATGCTATATATTCCCACAAATTTAGAATTTTTGGACTTAACTTCCCTAAAAGATATATAGATATGTTTGATTATAGTTTTATATATTTCAAGCTATGCTATGCTAAGTCACTTCAGTCGTGTCCGACTCTGTGCGACCCCACAGACGGCAGCCCACCAGGCTCCCTCGTCCCTGGGATTCTCCAGGCAAGAACACTGGAGTGGGTTGCCGTTTCCTTCTCCAATGCAAGAAAGTGAAAAGTGAAAGTGAAGTCACTCAGTCGTGTCCGACTCTTAGCAACCCCAAGGATTGCAGCCTAACAGGCTCCTCTGTCCATGGGATCTTCCAAGCAAGAGTACTGGAGTGGGGTGCCATTACTTTCTCCGATTTCAAGCTAATAAATTCCAATTTATCATTCATATACATTCTATATCCCTAATCGCAATACACTTTTGAACACATATATTTACTCAATGGCCAATAGAATGAAGATTCTAGGTATCTCCTTTGTATGTGAAAGTATAAATACTGCAAGAAGTAGGAAGAATAGAAGAAAAGGTGGGGGTAAAAAGGATAACTAAGAAAGTAACACATTGATTATATTCTTTGCAGCCAAAGATGGAGAAACTCTATACAGTCAGCAAAAACAAGACCGGGAGCTGACTGTGGCTCAGATCATGAACTCCTTATTGCCAAATTCAGACTTAAGTTGAAGATAGTGGGGAAAACCACTAGACCATTCAGGTATGACCTAAATCAAATCTCTTATGATTATACAGTGGAAGTGAGAAATAGATTTCAGGGACTAGATCCGATAGATAGAGTGCCCAATGAACTATGGATGGAAGTTCGTGGCACTGTATAGGAGACAGGGATCAAAGCTATCCCCATGGAAAAGAAATGCAAAAAAGCAAAATGGCTGTCTGGGGAGACCTTACAAATAGCTGTGAAAAGAAGAGAAGTGAAAAGCAAAGGAGAAAAGGAAAGATATAAGCATCTGAATGCAGAGTTCCAAAGAATAGCAAGAAGAGATAAGAAAGCCTTCCTCAGCAATCAATGCAAAGAAATAGAGGAAAACAACAGAATGGGAAAGACTAGAGATCTCTTCAAGAAAATCAGAGATACCAAGGGAACATTTCATGCAAAGATGGGCTCGATACAGGACGGAAATGGTATGGACCTAACAGAAGCAGAAGATATTAAGAAGAGGTGGCAAGAAGACACAGAAGAACTGTACAAAAAAGATCTTCACGACCAAGATAATCACGATGGTGTAGTCACTCACCTAGAGCCAGATATCCTAGAATGTGAAGTCAAGTGGGCCTTAGAAAGCATCACTATGAACAAAGCTAGTGGAGGTGATGGAATTCCAGTTGAGCGATTTAAAATCCTGGAAGATGATGCTGTCAAAGTGCTGCACTCAATATGCCAGCAAATTTGGAAAACTCAGCAGTGGCCACAGGACTGCAAAAGGTCAGTTTTCATTCCAATCCCAAAGAGAGGCAATGCCAAAGAATGCTCAAACTACCACACAATTGCACTCATCTCACACGCTAGTAAAGTAATGCTCAAAATTCTCCAAGCCAGGCTTCAGTAATACATGAACCGTGAACTTCCAGATGTTCAAGTTGGTTTTAGAAAAGGCACAGGAACCAGAGATCAAATTGCCAACATCTGCTGGATCATGGAAAAAGCAAGGGAGTTCCAGAAAAACATCTATTTCTGCTTTATTGACTATGCCAAAGCCTTTGACTGTGTGGATCACAACAAACTGTGGAAAATTCTGGAAGAGGTGGGAATACCAGACCACCTGACCTGCCTCTTGAGAAACCTATATGCAGGTCAGGAAGCAACAGTTAGAACTGGACATGGAACAACAGATTGGTTCCAAATAGGAAAGGGAGTACTTCAAGGCTGTATATTGTCACGCTGCTTATTTAACTTCTATGCAGAGTACATCATGAGAAACGCTGGGCTGGAAGAAGCACAAGCTGGAATCAAGATTGCCAGGAGAGAAATATCAATAACCTCAGATATGCAGATGACACCATCCTTATGGCAGAAAGTGAAGAGGAACTAAAAAGCCTCTTGATGAAAGTGAAAGAGGAGAGTGAAAAAGTTGGCTTAAAGCTCAACATTCAGAAAACGAAGATCATGGCATCTGGTCCCATCACTTCATGGGAAATAGATGGGGAAACAGTGGAAACAGTGTCAGACTTTATTGTTTTGGGCTCCAAAATAACTGCAGATCATGATTGCAGCTATGAAATTAAAAGACGCTTATTCCTTGGAAGAAAAGTTATGACCAACCTAGATAGCATATTCAAAAGCAGAGATATTACTTTGCCAACAAAGGTCTGTCTAGTCAAGGCTATGGTTTTTCCAGTAGTCATGTTTGGATATTAGAGTTGGACTGTGAAGAAAGCTGAGCGCCAAAGAATTGATGCTTTTGAATTGTGTTGGAGAAGACTCTTGAGAGTCCCTTGGACTGCAAGGAGATCCAACCAGTCCATTCTAAAGGAGATCAGTCCTGGGTGTTTTTTCGAAGGAATGATGCTAAAGCTGAAACTCCAGTACTTTGGCCACCTCATGCAAAGAGTTGACTCACTGGGAAAGACTCTGATGCTGGGAGGGATTGGGGGTAGGAGGAGAAGGGGACGACAGAGGATGAGATGGCTGGATGGCATCACTGACTCAATGGACGTGAGTTTGAGTGAACTCCGGGAGTTGCTGATGGACAGGGAGGCCTGGCATGCTGCAGTTCATGGGGTCGCAAAGAGTCAGACATGACTGAGCTACTGAACTGAACTGAACATAGTACAGAAAGAGAGAGTCTTAATAGGCATAGTATGAAGATGGTTACGATACAAAGGCAGGAGGATTTAGTCCCAGACCTAGGGATCAGTATTTCTAAGTGCCTCTCTGTTTCATAAAATGATTCCTTGATTAAAATGCCTAAACTCCGTGGTTTTTACTCTAGATACACAGGGCAAAATATCAAATATGTATATTTGGTATATATTTACCAAATATATATATCAAATGTCATTATAATTACGGTATTGGAATGGCTGAATAATTCCATATGTAATTTGATTAGATTAAGGAAGAAATATCTTTATAGATGATCCTGTTATTAGTGGGAGAAGAGCCAATTGAAAAATTGAGAAGGAATCAATTAATTCTGTTATTTAGCCAGACTGGATTTTACTGAAGTATATTATGTAAACAAACATAAATAAGATTACCCATATCCCTGGGGAAATTACCATTGCACAGATTACAGGTAGAAGTTATAAAGGAAATTAGACAATACTATAATTTATAAGGCTGGTCTTGTTTTGGAAAACTATATTCGGCTTCATGTTTACAGCTGACATAGTTCTTTGACATTCTTACATGAAATAAAATTCAGTATAATACTGCTGACTCACTTCATTTGGTTCATCTAATACCATTATTATTAATTAGCAATAATACCATTCAAGATGGAGATATATTTTCTGTCTCCTAATGACATATTTTCCAGAGTTTCTTTCCAAAATGTTCTTTAAGCTATCAATGGTTTGTAAATTAACAGCCAAATCCTGTAAGTCTTGTCATGAGTAAGGAAGATAAATTTCCTATGATTTTATTTACTTATTGCATAAAAAAAAAAATTTCCTGTCCAAAAGTCTACTTGACTACACTACTTTTCCATTCAAAAATACAGGATGCATTTTCCATGTGATTCTCCTCTAGCAACTAACATCTACCAAGCAAGAGAAGCCATTATATTGAGAAGCCTTAGTGATACAGTGAAAAAAACAAACAAACACCGAATTAAAAATCATACAGCAAATCTAAGTTTGACTACTGGCTCTGCCGTTTACCAGTTGTGTGACTTTGCTGCTGCTGCTAAGTCACTTCAGTCGTGTCCGGCTCTGTGAGACCCCACAGACAGCAGCCCACCAGGCTCCCCCATTCCTGGGATTCTCCAGGCAAGAATACTGGAGTGGGTTGCCATTTCCTTCTCCAATGAATGAAAGTGAAAGGTGTGACCTTAACAAAGCTATTTATCTAACAGTTGATCACTTTCTTTATCTGAAAAAGTAAAGGGATAATTATGCCAAAAACAAAGGATTACTCTGAGAATTTTAGATAAAAATACCAAGTTCTCAAAATGCTAAAAAGAAAAAACAACAACAACTGAAGTAAGATTGTGCTATACACCTATTCTAGATGCCTCTTCTTCAACTTTAATGTAAGTACTGTTCAAGTCTTTCTTGTACTACAAAATGAATTATGTAACAAAGATAAAATTTCACCAATTTTAAGTTTGTGAACCTCAAGGTTCTAACTAAGAATGATCTTTCAAACCTACTCATTTATTAAATTCCAGCTATGTCCTTAGCACTCTTCTCATATGTTAAAAAAAAAAAACAACAACACTGTAAAATTCTCTAAAATTCCTATAAAATCTCAGACCCTAACAGATAGCAATGAGAAGAGATCCTAGCCTTGCTGCTGCTGCTACTAAGTCGCATCAGTCGTGTCCGACTCTGTGTGACCCCATAGACGGCAGCCCACCAGGCTCCCCCGTCCCTGGATTCTCCAAGCAAGAACACTGGAGTGCCATTTTCTTCTCCAATGCATGAAAGTGAAAAGTGAAAGTGAAGTCACCCAGTCGTGTCCGACTCTAGCAACCCCATGGACTACAGCCTACCAGGCTCCTCTGTCCATGGGATTTTCCAGGCAAAAGTACTGAAGTGGGGTGCCATTGCCTTCTCCGGATCCTAGCCTTAGGAGTCTCTTAAAGTCTGACTTCTTGAACCAAAAGACTTCTGAAAGCTGTTAAAGAAGAGCCCATTGGAAAAACAAAACAAACCACAAACAGCAGTATCTCCCTTTCTCCTAATCTGATCCTCTATTTTCCCTTTCTTTTAGTTCTGTACTAAAGACTTGAAAGCAAGCAATTCCACTATGATTTGAAGCAACATAATATACGCTAAAAAAACTTCTTTGAGGCTTTGGTACACCCAAGTAGGCAGTAGTTTTACTTTCTAAATAAGTAACAATAAAAGATGGGTATTAAACAGTCTCAACAGAAACCACCTCTGTTTATACATTTAACAGCAACTGAAAAGTAGAGGTTAGTGCCACTCTATCAAAATGCTTTCAAAGTTAAATTCTATCACTCCAAAATGAAAAGTTACAAATGTTTTCCTTAGATACATCCCTGTGAAAATAATTTCTCTTACTGATAATTTACCTAAGAAACTTTTTGGTTTATTAACAAGGGTCCTGAGAGGGTAAATAACTTTGGACAAGTCATTCAACCTCTTAGGCCAGTGCTCTCTATATTCTTGCTATTCAAAGTATTCCATAAACCACAGAATTGACATCATTTGGGAGCTTGTTAGAAATGCAGAATATCCGGTTTACTGTAACCCTGTATAGGAACCTACTGTAACCCACACCTACTGACTCAGAATCTCATTTTATTAAGATCACATGTGATTTATATACATACAGAAGTTTCAGAACCACACTTACTATTCAGTAAGGGGGTTGGACTAAATGATCTTAAGGTCACTTACAACTGATGATTTTTTTTAAGAGAGAAATCAGATCTGACAACATTGGAGCCTGTATTCTCATGTGGCAACAGTAGGCTGGAACTCAGTAGCAACTGCCCCCTAAGATGGGGCATGCACTCTCCTTGGCTCCTATCCAGCCCCTCCATATACTCATATCAACTGGTTGGCCCCTGTCTAGCCACTAAACTAAATTAGATACAAAACAGGATTGAGGAAGTTCCTTTTTCAGTAAATAAGAGGCTTTCAGGGGTAAAAATTCATTAACTATGAATGAATAGTTTTAGGTGAAAGGTGAAAGCACTTTCAGGTGAAAGGAAATAAACTATTCATTTACCTTGATGGGAAGTAGTGAGGTCCAGGTAGGAAGTAAGGGTGATGAAAAGAGAATCTTGGTGGTGTCCCAAACAATGCAGCTGGATGGCCAAGGGGAGAGGGCTGGTAGATGTGTGAGTGTGGAATAGGAGGAGCCTGGGAAATTGGAGTACTTCTCGGACAAGTGGAAACGCTGGGATACTCCTTGGGAGGTTGGATGGTTGAGGTTGCAAATCTGGAATGGGCAGGACTTGCACTAGTCGGAATCCTGTTGGTGCTCTCCAGAGAAACAGGAGTGGGTCTCTTCACAGAGCGATTGACTCCAGAATGCAGCTGATGAGTGTCCGCTTGGGAGGGCCCAGCAAAGCGCTGGGGTGGGAGTGCTGGACGGAGGGGCAGACTTGGAGCCTGGACAGCCACCTGGGCAGTACTGGAGACGCTGGGCTGGAAAAGTGTGATGGGGCTTGGACGCTGGACTGCAGGTGTGGGCAGCTGGATGGTCGGTGGAGATTCACCTTCAGAAATAAAAACAGCCTATGTCAGGCATGAATTGAGTCACTATTTTTTCTTTTTTCAGCAGAACTTAATGAACTGTATAACCAGAAGCCTCCACTAACCTTCTTACCTAAGAACATCACCACTCTATTTCTTTCATAGTATCCTGACAAACTGAAGCCATCTTGTTCATTTATTTTACATTCTTGTCTCTCTTTCCCACCTAGATTCTAAATGCCCTAAGAGGAGAGACCTTTTCTGTTTTGTTCATTACTGTATCCCCAGGGTTCAAAATTCTGCCTGACACAGAATAGGTCCTTAAAAAAAATATTTTTGGATGAATAAATAAATGAATAAAATGTCTAAGTGAAAGAAATACAAATGCTGGAATATATATATATAAATATTTCTAAAAGAAATAATATGAAACTATTGATAGTAGTTCCTTTTAAAAGACGGTCATCTGGAAGAGGAGACAGGGCCATGGGAAGCCAGACTTTCATTTTATACCTATTGGGACCATTTGAATTTTCTATTCTCTAAATATATCAATTTTATGTATTAATAGAGGTTACATCATAACAGTATGGGTCATTTTTTCAATTTTGTATACTCTATGATAAACTAAATTATGAATGACATTTTTTATTTTATTTTTATTTTATTTTTTTTTAAATTTTGGCGGCGGCGTCGACAGCGGCCGCAGCAGTCTCTCAGGTAGCAGAGCTGCTGCCGGAGGCGGCGGAAACCGCCCGCCGCCTCCCGGACGCTCTCCGGATGACGTCACCGCTGACCTTTGCATTGTGGGGCGGGAGGTCTGAATGACATTTTTTAATTGAAAAAAACTAAAGAAACCATCAGTAAAATTATTTTGCTATATTATTGCATCCAGTGTGAATACATAAGGAAATTCCCAAAAGAGGCTATGACTTGCCATCGGTCAGCAATTTGTGAGATAGGAAAGAATATTATTCCAGCATGGCAAGATGGAGATAGCAGAATTTTTAGAGGCAACTAAAATAATCATGTATTTTATCTTTTTGATCCTGAAGAAGAAGGACCGCTGACTGAGTTACTAAGTTACTCAAAAGACACATTTAGCCTAAATTTAACTAACCTTCTCCAAAGAAATACAGAGAGAAGCCAAAGTAATAGATTCATGATCGAGTTTACTTCAGTGCAGTTACGTCTCTATTAATATAGAAGATGCAGTCCAAGAACAGACTCTATGGTTAGAAATGTTTCTGTCAGAGGCCAAAAAGATTGTCAATCTTCTCTCAGTCTTGGCCAGGTAACACATTCCTCTCCTTCCTTCTCTCCAGGTAAGTCAAATAACTATCACCCTTAAACCTGGAGGTAGGGAATGAAGAGATATACCCATCTGCTTCAAGATGGCCTCTGACCCAGTGAAATAGAGGCAACACAGAGCAGTGTACAGATGAAGCTGTCATGATTCTCAGTTAATGGGGTTAAATGGACTAGCCTTCCCATATGTGAGGCACAGGCTTCAGGCCTTCCTGATTAATCAAGCATAAAGTAATCTCCCTTTTCATGTTCCTTCAGAAACTATAAATCTATCACATATTATAAAAATAGTGTAAATTTGCAGGTCTGCCACCCTTACCATAAAACTGGGAGCTCAAGAGCAGGAACAGTTTAATTCATAGTAGTAGCCCCATTATCTTTTGCACAGAACCTGGTTAATAAGTTAAGAAACGTATGTATGACTGCTGCTGCTAAGTTGCTTCAGTCGTGTCCAACTCTGTGCAACCCCATAGACGTCAGCCCACCAGGCTCCCTTGTCCCTGGGATTCTCCAGGCAAGAACACTGGAGCGGGTTGCCATTTCCTTCTCCAATGCATGAAAGTGAAAAGTGAAAGTGAAGCCGCTCAGTCGTGTCCGACTATTAGCGACCCCATGGACTGCAGCCTACCAGGCTCCTCTGTCCATGGGATTTTCCACGCAAGAGTACTGGAATGGGGTACCATTGCCTTCTCCCTATGTATGACTAGATGAAAGAAAAAACAAACAAGCTTACAGATGACAGAACCTCTATCTCTGATCTTGTACAGAAAAATCTCCTCTAAATGCGTATTACACCAGGCTGACTTGTAAAATCTCTCAAAGTTTTATTCACTGAATTATCACTGCACTCAAGACATCTGCTCCTAAAATCTACCTCTGATGCAGATTTTCTTTTCCTGCGCAGTATGAAGTTAAGTAAGAAGAAGTGTTGTGTACCGCTTCTGAGACTGGCCCATAAAAAACTCTCATGCACAATCCTCCAGGCTGTTAGTCCTCAAAAAAGAAATATGCTCTTTTTAGGCAAAGGAAACAAAAAATTATAGGAGCTGTAGTTACTTCAGTTACTGAAGAAGAAAGGGACTCAGTCTTTTAGCTGATACCAAATGTTCTTTTCTACCAAAGATATTTTTTATAAAATAAGGGGAACCAGTGAAGCATGAGGTGATAAAACCATGCACTCATTTACTTAAACAAACATTTACCAAGTAACTAACATTTTGACCTGAGGTAAAAAATCAGATGCATAGAGAGTTATATGGAAGTATAATAAAGATGTCCTAAATGTAAAAATTCAGGTTGTTACACTGAGAGTTTAATGCCTCCAACACCTAATCATCACTGATAAACTCAGTGAATAGGGAAGACTTGTGGAAAGGGCAGAGATCTAATATACCGCACTGTAGATAAGGTATGGAAAAGACTATCCAGTCACTTGGTTTCTCTCTTACTAGCTCACAGCTAGGTTACATTTTCCAGCCTGCCTTGCAGTTAGGAGCGGTCATGTGGTTCAATGTATACTCCTTCTGAGACTGGACCAGAAAAAACTCTCATGTACAATCCTCCATGCTCTTTTCTCTTCTGCAAGTTCATGCACACTTGGATACTACATATCAAAGACAGAAGAGCCATAGGGTAGAAAAAATCTGTGTCTATGAATCCCTTGGAAGAAAGCCAGAGATATTTATTTTGGACTCTACATGGGTAAAAATGTAAACCATGATTCTGTTTAAACCATTATGTTTAGGAGACAGTTCAAGCAGCTAGCATTATCTAATTGTAACATGAAGTAAAGAGCAGAAACTTAGATCTATACTACACTATGATAAGAAAAGGAAAAAATTAGTTATTAATAGCTGTCCATAGTTTTGACAAATCCCTCTCACCCATTCCTAAAGAAGAACACTCTACTACCTGTGCTGAATGGATGAAAGATGTAACCAGGCTTTTGCTGCCTGACTGGGATGAACAGAAAGGAGTAGAGAATGGCAGAAACTGAGGACAGACCAAATTTCTGTACAAGAAAAAGCTGTAAAGAAGTAGAAAGAAGGATAGGAAGACCAGCATACGGCTAAGAAGAGAGAAACAGAGGCAGAAAAAGGAGGAGAGGAGAGAGAGAGAAATAGGGTTAAGAGTCAGAGACATAGAGACAGAGATGGAAAATAGAGGCTTGGGAAGAACAGTTAGATAAGTGCTAAGGACGGTGGGGCTTTGGGGAGAGAAATGGTAAAGAGGAGTCCTAAGAAGACTTAGTATAGTTTGAGCCATGTGATTCCTCCTCCTCTGCTCCACAAGAAAACCCACAATAATGAGCTACATCACTTTTCAAGGAATTTTCAAGCCATATCTTTGTTTCTTCTGAACATAAAACTTCGCAAGAACTGATCTTTAGACAAAGACAAGATAAGATTGTTTTTGGATTACAAAAATATTAGAATGTTGGAGGTTTTTTGTGTTATTTCTGTTAAAAAAGAAGAGATGGATAAACCAAAATGATATTATATGTCTACTACCAAAAAATTAAAATAGTAGTAAACATTTTTAAAGTCAAAATTTAGAGAAAATGTATGAATTCAGAAGAGTAAAAGATATCAATTCAGTTTAGATGTAATAAGGAAAATTCATTTCAGGTTTCAGTAATAAAATGTAAAGAATGAAATAATCTCACCAGAAAATTCATAAATATATAAAACTGACATTTGAAAGCCAGGCTAAAATAAATATTGCTTCTACCAGATTTCTAGAAACCTTTAAAAAAATAAACGTGATCAATTTAATAGATTTATACAAGAAAGATCTTACTGAAGCCTTCCTCAGTGATCAATGCAAAGAAATAGAGGAAAACAACAGAATGGGAAAGACTAGAGATTTCTTCAAGAAAATTAGAGATACCAAGGGAACATTTCATATAAGGATGGGCTCGATAAAGGACAGAAATGGTATGGACCTAACAGAAGCAGAAGATATTAAGAAGAAAGTGGCAAGAAGACACAGAAGAACTGTACAAAAAAGATCTTCACGACCAAGATAATCACGATGGTGTGATCACTCACCTAGAGCCAGATATCCTGGAATGTGAAGTCAAATGGGCCTTAGAAAGCATCACTATGAACAAAGTTAGTGGAGGTGATGGAATTCCAGTTGAGCGATTTAAAATCCTGGAAGATGATGCTGTGAAAGTGCTACACTCAATATGCCAGCAAATTTGGAAAACTCAGCAGTGGCCACAGGACTGAAAAGGTCAGTTTTCATTCCAATCCCAAAGAAAGGCAATGCCAAAGAATGCTCAAACTACCACACAATTGCACTCATCTCACACTTTAGTAAAGTAATGCTCAAAATTCTCCAAGCCAGGCCTCAGCAATATGTGAACCGTGAACTTCCTGATGTTCAAGCTGGTTTTAGAAAAGGCAGAGGAACCAGAGAGCAAATTGCCAACATCCGCTGGATCATGGAAAAAGCAAGGGAGTTCCAGAAAAACATATATTTCTGCTTTTTTGCCTATGCCAAAGCCTTTGACTGTGTGGATCACAATAAACTGTGGAAAATTCTGAAAGAGATGGGAATACCAGACCACCTGACCTGCCTCTTGAGAAACCTACATGCAGGTCAGGAAGCAACAGTTAGAACTGGACATGGAACAACAGACTGGTTCCAAATAGGAAAGGGAATACGTCAAGGCTGTATATTGTCACGCTGCTTATTTAACTTCTATGCAGAGTACATCATGAGAAATGCTGGGCTGGAAGAAGCACAAGCTGGAATCAAGATTGCCAGGAGAAATATCAATTATCTCAGATATGGAGATGACACCATCCTTATGGCAGAAAGTGAAGAGGAACTAAAAAGCCTCTTGATGAAAGTGAAAGAGGAGAGTGAAAAAGTTGGCTTAAAACACAACATTCAGAAAATGAAGATTATGGCATCTGGTCCCATCACTTCATGGGAGATAAATGGGGAAACAGTGTCAGACTTTATTTTTCTGGGCTCCAAAATCACGCAGATGGTGACTGCAGCCACGAAATTTAAAGATGCTTACTCCTTGGAAGAAAAGTTATGACCAACCTAGACAGGATATTCAAAAGCAGAGACATTACTTTGCCAACAAAGGTCTGTCTAGTCAAGGCTATGGTTTTTCCTGTGGTCATGTATGGATGTGAGAGTTGGACTGTGAAGAAAGCTGAGTGCTGAAGAACTGATGCTTTTGAACTGTGGTGTTGGAGAAGACTCTTGAGAGTCCCTTGGACTGCAAGGAGATCCAACCAGTCCATTCTGAAGATCATCAGCCCTGGGATTTCTTTGGAAGGAATGATGCTAAAGCTGAAACTCCAGTACTTTGGCCACCTCATGTGAAGAGTTGACTCATTGGAAAAGACTCTGATGCTGGGAGGGATTGGGGGCAGGAGGAGAAGGGGACGACAGAGGATGAGATGGCTGGATGGCATCACTGACTCGATGGACGTGAGTCTCAGTTAGTGATGGACAGGGAAGCCTGGCGTGCTGCAATTCATGGGGTCGCAAAGCGTCCGACAGGATTGAGCAACTGAACTGATCTTACTGACCCAGATAACCATGATGGTGTGATCACTGACCTAGAGCCAAACATCCTGGAATGCAAAGTCAAGTGGGCCTCAGGAAGCATTACTACAAATAAAGCTAGTGGAGGTGATGGAATACCAGTTGAGATATTTCAAATCCTAAAAGATGATGCTGTTAAAGTGCTGCACTCAACATGCCGGCAAATCTTGAAAACTCAGCAGTGGCCACAGGACTGCAAAAGGTCAGTTTTCTATCCAATCCCAAAGAAAGGCAATACCAAAGAATGTTCAAACTACCGCACAAATGCACTCATATCACATGCTAGTAAAGCAATGCTCAAAATTCTCCAAGCCAGACTTCAGCAGTATGTGAACTGTGAACTTCAAGATGTTCAAGCTGGATTTAGAAAAGGCAAAGGAACCAGAGATCAAATTGCCAACATCTGTTGGATTATAAAAAAGCAAGAAGAGTTCCAGAAAAACGTCTACTTCTGCTTTAGTGACTATACCAAAGCCTTCGACTGTGGATCACAACAGTGGAAAATTCTTAAACTGATGGGAATACCAGACCACCTTACCTGCCTCCTGCAAAACCTGTATGCAGGTCAAGAAGCAACAGTCAGAACCAGACATGGAACAATGGACTGGTTCCAAACTAGGAAAGAAATATATAAAGCCTGTATATTATCACCTTAATTATTTAACTTATATGCAGAGAACATCATGCAAAATGCCAAGCTGGATGAAGCACAAGCTGGAATCAAGACTGCTGGGAGAAATATCATCAACCTCATATATGCAGATGACACCACCCTTATGGCAGAAAGTGAAGAGGAACTAAAAAGAGTCTGCTGATGAAAGTTAAAGAGGAGTGAAAAAATTGGCTTAAAAGTCAACATTCAAAAAATTAAACTCAAGGCATCTGATCCCATCACTTCATGGCAAATAGATGGGTAAACTATAAAAACAGTGAGAGGCTTTATTTTCTTGGGCTCCATAACTGCAGATGGTGACTGCAGCCATGAAATTAAAAGATGCTTGCTCCTTGGAAGAAAAGTTATGACCAACCTAGATAGCATATTCAAAAGCAGAGACAGTACTTTGTCAACAAAGGTCCATCTAGTCAAAGGTATGGTTTTTCCAGTAGTCATGTTATGGATATGCGAGTTGGACCATAAAGAAAGCTGAGCACCAAAGAATAGATGCTTTTGAACGTGGTGTTGGAGAAGATTCTTGAGATTCCCTTGGACTGCAAAGAGATCCAACCAGTCCATCCTAAAGGAAATCAGTCCTGAACATTCATTGGAAGGACTGATGCTGAAGCTGAAGCTCCAATACTTTGGCCACCTCATACGAAGACCTGACTCATTTCAAAAGACGCTGATGCTGGAAAAGACTGAAGGCGGGAGGAGAAGGGGACGACAGAGGATGAGATGGCTGGATGGCATCACTGGCTCGATGGACATGAATTTAAGCAAGCTCCGGGAGTTGCTGATAGGCAGGGAAGACTGGCATGCTGCAGTCCATGGGGTCACAAAGAGCTGGACACGACTGAGCGACTGAACCAAATTGAATTTAATATAAAATTAAAATGTTGGTGTAACTGGCATCAAAGACATTTGATAAAGGGAAGTATCTAAGAAGTATTCTGGACTATTAAGCTGTAAGTACTTTCAGAAACTGGAAACAGGAGATAAGCTCAATATGTGGGATTAAACATGAGAGACAAAATTAGATTTTTGGACTACAAATATGGGGTAGGAAAATAAGGCTGATAGGGATAACTAAAATAAAAAGTTTATAGAAGAATGAAGGTTATTTTATATGATAATGCTAAAAACCTAGAAGGAAAAAAATGTGCCTTAAAAATCAAAAAGTTGTTGTGGCTAACTGACCAAATCAAAGTGAAAGTGAAGTCATTCAGTCGCGTCTGACTCTTTGTGGCCCCATGGGTGGTAGCCTGCCAGGCTCCTGTCCATGGGATTTTCCAGGCAAGAATACTGGAGTGGTTTGCCATTTCCTTCTCCAGGGGATCTTCCTGACCCAGGGTTTGAACCCAGGTCTCCCGTACTGCAGGCAGACTCTTTACCGTCTGAGCCACCAGGGAAGCTTGACCAAATTAAAGAGTACCCACAGAAAGGAAAGATGTCTTTAAAATGAAGAGCTCGTCCAAATCTGTAAAAGAGAAGCCAAAGTGTGTAAGTGAGATGCAAGTAAAAATTAGACAGTTTAAAAGAAAATTGAAGAAATTACATCTGTGGGACCTTAAAATCAATAGTAAGTGACTTTTTAAATACTTTTACAGAAAGAAGAGACTTAATGGAATCAATGGGATAGTCATTACGGTGTACAAGTCAATTGAAAGAATGGAGAGACTCAAAACCCACTTCCTACTAAAGACCTTAAGAAGATATCTGAACCTACTTCATTTTCACAGCAGATAGTTTAAAAATATTACATCAAATACAGTATAATGGCAAGTTCACAGAATGTTCTAATCCAAATTGATAAAATGAATATATGAGATCTTAGGTGGCATTAACCTAAGAGCTTTAAAGAAACTCAAAAGTTAGAAACGAGAAAATATTGGATGAAGTAGATACAAATGGTCTCTCTGCCAAAAATGTCAATCCAGAGCATTTTTGGAAAGTCAACATAATACCAGGTTATCAGAAGTAGTGAACTTGTTTTTGGAAATAGTAAGTTTACTTGAGAGCCATAGTTTGGTGAGTTAATTTTCTACACTTGAAAAGCTGGTGAAATCTATACAATATATTTGTATACAAATCTTTCTAGAAAAAGAGCAAATTGTTTCTGACTCATTGGAAAAGACTTTGATGCTGGGATTGGGGGCAGGAGGAGAAGGGGATGACAGAGGATGAGATGGCTGGATGGCATCACTGACTCGATGGGTGAACTCTGGTAGTTGGTGATGGACAGGGAGGCCTGGCGTGCTGCCATTCATGGGGTTGCAAAGAGTTGGACACGACTGAGCGACTGAACTGAACTAAACTGATACCTCACTAATTTGGTATTTTTCTTCCATGGAAATAAACAAGTTTGAAAAACACAATTACCATGATTTCATATTTAGAATATAAACTTGGTTGAACAAAAAAAAAAAAAAAAAGGAATGGTATAAACATTTGTATCTGTAGATAATGAGCATTTAAAGGTAAATTTTAAAAGTAGATTTTCTGAGGGATTTGTGCTATAATTTTTTCTTATTTAAGAGTTTTATAAATGATTTAGAATGTAAAATATACAGTGACATTTCCAAATTTGCAACTGATACCAACTCCTCAAAGTACTATACGCCAAGCTGATGAGTAAAACTAAAAGAACATATTTCAAAAGCTGTATGATTGGGCAGCAGAACAGCCAATAAGTCTCATCATAACTGCTGTATAACAATTATATATATGTAACTATATATAACTATATATATACCTGGGGAAAGAATTCCAAAATTTTATATTTAAAAGATAATGATTTTTATAATTTGAGGTCCAAGAAACAAATCTTTACTGATACTACCTAAGAAGAAATAAGAGAAATTTAAAAAGAAAAAAGCCAACCAAAAAAATACCTAGATTTGATTACTTTGTATATGGTTCTAAAAGGCTTCCTAGCCATGAAATTAAAAGACGCTTACTCCTTGGAAGGAAAGTTATGACCAACCTAGACAGCATATTCAAAAGCAGAGACATTACTTTGCCAACAAAGGTCTGTCTAGTCAAGGCTATGGTTTTTCCTGTGGTCATGTATGGATGTGAGAGTTGGACTGTGAAGAAGGCTGAGCACTGAAGAATTGATGCTTTTGAACTGTGGATTGGAGAAGACTCTTGAGAGTCCCTTGGACTGCAAGGAGATCCAACCAGTCCATCCTAAAGGAGATCAGTCCTAGGTGTTCGTTGGAAGGACTGATGTTGAAGCTGAAACTCCAATACTTTGGCCACCTGATGCGAAGAGCTGACTCATTTGAAAAGACCCTGATGCTGGGAAAGATTGAGGGCAAGAGGAGAAGGGGACAACAGAGAATGAGATGGTTGGATGGCATCACCGACTCGATGGACATGAGTTTGGGTAGACTCCGGGAGTTGGTGATGGACAAGGGAGGCCTGGCGTGCTGCGGTTCATGGAGTCACGAAGAGTCGGACATGACTGAGCAACTGAACTGAACTGAGGTATTATATGTAATTTAGAGATAATTTAAAGCATACGGGAGGATATGTGTAGGTTATAAGCAAATACTATGCCATTTTATATGAGGTACAGCATTTATTTAACTGTGGATAGACTGACATGGAAGAAAAGCTTTAGAAAAAGGTGTAAAAAGAAGAAACACAGATGATAAAAGCATAAATCTTAAATAACATAACAGATTACACGTTCTTTTTTGAAAAAATAAAGCATAATTAAGTCCAGTTTGAATACAGAATTAAAAGAGATACTACAAAATAGCAAAAGTACTGGGAGAAGAACAGGGTGATAGGATCAGCTTTCTTTGCCTTGAGTCTGGATACCCTTGATGTGGCCTTGTTGGTATTTATGACTATAATAATACACAGGGGAAAAACCGAAAATGCCTAAGTTCCTAATAAGTCAATTTTAAAACTGGAAAGAACAGCAGTTTTAGGACAAGTGATAGTAAGCAGGGAATGTACAAAGCTCTGCCTAAGAGATGACTAAAATAGGCTCTGGAAGAACAAACTAATGATGGATAGCCCTATAAAAGTTCTTAAGATATTAAATTCTCAATTTGGGGTTCTTAAATGCAAAAGACAGGAATGTTGTAAAGAACTGATAATAGAGGAGAAATTTTAGGGAAAGACAATGTAATGAACCAAATATCTGGTAGAAGATAGATTACTTCCATTGCTTTTTCTAGAGCAGCAAAAAAAAAAAAAGGTCTTAACAGGTCAGTCACCATTATTAAATTCCAGAACAGGATGCCTCATACCTCATCAGCAAGGCATTCTTTTATGCTAACACTAAAAACATATTCCTATTTCCTACTGAATTACCTCAGTCATTTCCTGCATTATCTGCATAATCTATGGACTCATCCTGATTTGCTTAAAAGGTCTGACATGGAATATTTGCTGGTCTGGCAAACCAAGGACTTTGATGTCTACTGAAAATTTTCCTTCTCTGATTTAATGTTTTCACTTTCTCACTTTTGATTTTTTTCTTAATATTGTTGTTTAAACTCTTAAACTATCAGAAGCAAAATTTCAAGTTGAGAGGTAAAATGATCACACAAGCCATTACAAAATTATAATCTACAATAAAACCAACTCACCAACTGGATGAGTGATGGCGTTCTGTAGGCTGGGAATTACCACAGAGTAGGTAGGTGAGCGATAAGGATAAATTGTTGGATTTGTAGAGATGATATTCTGTGTGGTACCAGAAAATACACTAGAAACGCTTAGAGGGAAGCGTTTTCGCTTCCCTGGACGAGGTTGATAAACCCAACCTAGAGAAGAAGATTAACCATTTTTAATTTGAACCTACAAATCCTATTTAGCCTTTAAATAGTTCTTTTCACATTAAAAGTCCAAAACACTTCTAAGTCTTAGTTATCTAAAGTATCTTTTCCACTTTTATGATAACTATTTTTGTGCATTTCAGCATATCTATCCATATGGCTCCTAGCTAGTGGCCAGTGTTGTAACTAATAATTCAAAGGAAGACCAAGAGTAAATGTCTTTTCTCCAAAGACACATAATGAATTTACAGTAAAATCAACATTAAAGGCACTGAGTCTGAATTCCAAAGTTTTTCCTCTACCCATTATAAAAAAAAAAAAAGCCCCAGTAAGACGCTATTTGTCTCCTCCCATTTCTTTTACTTTCTGTAAGATACAATTATCTATGTCTTTCAATGAAGCGGTTATTAATGACCAGTCACTATTTTTATGCCTTCTTTGGGAAAAGTCACCTTCTTAGACTTGGCAGTCTCCAAATCTACAAACCACCCAGTTTCCTTCTAAACTCAGAAAAACAGAGTTATGGCAGTTTTTGCCACTGTACAACCAAAAGTATCACTGGTTCCCTGTAACCACTACTCTGACCATTCCCAGTCTGAATCTCTCTGCTATTACTTTAGGAAAAAAATTCTTTTCCCTCCACGCACAATGTGTTGGTCATACCAATACATATTAAGCTTTTACCAAGCTTAGTAACAATGTCTTCACTGCTGGGGAGAAAGTCAGAATTTATTTCAAACTATGTCATGATGAGGATAAATTTATCAGGCAGGAGGCAGGACTAGATTCTGATAACCATATAATATTAAAATGGAGCTTGGTGCTAATGCCTGCAGTGTGCACTGCATATTTTTTCTGTTGCTATGAGCTGAACACTTCATTTTCTAATATATTTGAAATATCATAGCATAGAACTCTGGAGCTTCACCATCATTAAATTTATATTTTTATATTAAATCAAAACCACTGTAAAACTGTATATCCCCAGGTTTGCATTAGTAGGCAAATATAAGACCAGATCAGGTTTGCGTTGGTTGGCAAATATGAGACCAGATATTGTTCTACTTTGCTCTGTTTAAGAAAACTATGTCCAATATCAATTCAATCATTACTATAATATTAACCATAATTTTCTCTATTGTACACATCAGACCAGAAAAAAATTACATTTTGTCTTTCAATCTCATCCTAACCTATTCTTTACCTAAATAAATAAATTTAAAAGAAATTAGAAAGAGGCTTTGTTCATTTCATTTGATTACCAGGAAATTCCTCTCTGTGCTTTTCTTTAATCTTTTGTGCTTCATCATAATAGGGTTTCTTTTGTTCTTCACTAAGTTTGTTCCACTCTAACCCGAGCTGGACACTGATTTCTGCATTGTTGGCTGCTGGGTTAGCTTTGGCTAGTGCTGGCCGGTGGATCCTTGCCCAAACCATAAATGCATTCATGGGTCGCTTCACATGACCATTTCTGTCCTTACTGAAGGGAGTATCTGGTATTCCTACATGACAAAAATTAAAAGACTAAATTAATGTGCCACACACACACACAATTTTAAAGTGAAGTGCACCTCCAACTATATTTACTTTTTAAATATATGGAGAAAATATTCACTTCAATATAGCCAAAGAACTGCCAGTATTCCAGAATTCCTCATAACCCTTGAACTCAGCATTCTAAACTGTGGTTTAGAATGATTGTTCTTTTCCTCAGAAAGATTATTATTATTGAAGACACTGTAAAATGCTGTCTTATTACTTCCTTGAGTTATATTAATGCTTCTAACAACAATTAACATTTGGCTTATTTCCCACTAAAAATATTCTATTAACGGGGAACAGGAACTATAACTTATTCGTGACTATAATCCTAGCACTAGGTGGGTGTACCCTAAAAGTTTAAAGGAATTCACCTACATGCCGCTGGAGTGCCCATTCAAGCAAAAATACTTATAATATTATAGTGTTAGTTATATTTCATTATTAAAGTGAAGCACCTGCCAAGGTGGGTCATTAATACTAGTCCCATGGAAAAAAGAGGAAAATAATAAAGATGACTTTTTGAAAGTCACAGGGGCAACTGAAATTATAATAAAGGAAGCTGTTTAAAGTCACATTTCTTATATAATTCATCAAAAGCCACTGTCTATAAATTTCATATATTCTCTTTATCTTAAGCTTACTTGACATATAAAATTTTTAAATGCATAAAGGATGAAACAAGTATTATAAAGAAAGTTTTCCCTTTCTCTCCTTTAGAAAATGAAAACAAAATTTAAAAGTTACTAAAAGTGAAAAGCAAGGGGGGGGGGAGGGAAGGAAGAATCAATAAAGAAAATAAGAATACATTAATACATTTATATAAAATTAATGAAAATATAAAGATTAATGTGAATTTCCACATTTAAGGCATAATAGTCTGTCTGAATTAAATCTTAAAGAATTTTCTAGCTATGTATTTGGAAATAATGGATAGTAATAAGATATCTACTTTTAATTGTTACTACTATAATTATGGTCCTTTATTTGAAAACTTTTATTCTACTTTCATTTTCTGTATTTCTGTAAGTCCTTAGCTTTTAGAATACTGTTACAATTAATTATGTAGTCTTTTCTCCTAGAAAATGCTTACTCTTCGTTTTTAAAAAAGATAAATCATTTATAAATCCAGTATAAACTTTCCTTTTTCTTAAAACTTTTTCTATCAATACACGTAAAAACACTGAGCTACTATCATATAACATTTTAAAATGTTGATTATCTGCAGCAATATAAACTGAAAATGTTGTATTTACCTAGAAAGACTATTTCCATTTTTGTGTATAAGCATTAGTCACACCTAAATCTCATTTAATGGACCTTTAAAAACATAGGTTATTTTTAATGTTTGGGAATCTTGAACGTGTTAGTGTATTTTACTGGTATATGTACAAGTCAGAAGTGATACCTGTGCAGACTTTGCCCTGAATCCATGATTTTATTTTTCTAGTTTAGGCTTCTCAACAGCTGATATGTCAGCTATGGGCAATAGACGAAGTCTGAAAACCAGATTGATTCCCCTGCTGTCTAATACCTGCATCTGAGGGAAGCACCGTGAGCGGGACATCTTTGGTTTCAATTTTTACAGAAGGCTCCAGTAAGGACTGCATTTTAATAGGCACTGGTGTCAACGGGACCTTGGTCAATCGTATCAGCTCTGAAGGTGGAGGTCCCTGAAACTGGATCCGGGCCCCAGGGGGTACGGTGTGAAGAGTTAAAGGGATCCTGAGGTCTTGCTGATGTGGCCCAAAGGCACTGGACGGCTGGGTCAGGATGACATCCTTGTTGCCATGGGCCAGGCCATTGGACGCGGGCTCTGTACTGAGCCTGCAGTCCTCTCGAAGTCTCTCAGGCGCCTCCGTTTTGATGACTCCTTCTCTGAGGACTGCCAGGCTTTTGCCTTCTTCGCCTTTTGCTGCGTAGCTTACGATCTCCTCCGCCTCCAACTTGCCCTTCTTCTCCTCCCCTCGGCGGCTGTTGAGGGGCCCAGAGCCTTCTGCCTTCACCGTCCTGGAGGTTTTAGGGCACGCCTCGACGGCCCTCCGAGGCCCAGCCAACAGATCCAAGCCGGGTCCCGGCTCCTGCTTCTCCGCCTTAACGTGCAGCGCTCGGGGCTGCAACGGATGCAACTCAGGCCTGCAGGGGATGCCCTCAGATGCGGGGGGCGGCGGCGGCAGCAGGAGCAGCTCGGGCCTCAGCTGCAGCAGCCGCGCCTGCGCGGGAGAGGTGGCGGCGCTTTCCTCCCGGGCCTGAGGCAGTGGTGGCCCGGGTGGCAGCAATAACACCTGCTCCGGTTTCACCTGCAGCAGCCGTCTTGCCGCTGGCTGGACGCCCGACGCAGAGGGTTCCCCACACGACGAGGCGACGGTCGCAATGGCGGCCGCGCACGGGGTGGGCGGCGACGGAGAGGGCTCAGTGGCCGCTGCCCGGAAGGAGGCGCCCTCGACGGGCAGCGGGGGCGGAGCAGGGCGCAGCGGGCGCGGCGGGGTAGCCCGCGGCAGTTGGCGCTGCTGAGGCGGCTGCTCCGGCCGGGCTCTCTCCATGGGGGGAGGGGGACGCCCCGGCCTGGTCCCAGGACGGATTGTGAGCTCAGCCGTTTGTTGGCGACCTTCCCCCTACCCCTTTCAGTTAAGACCCTTCCAAGGTCTTTGCTACCCAGAACCCTACGCGGTTCAAAAAGCAGTCCTTGGTCTTGGCCTCGCCCAATCACAAGCGTTCTGGTACCCCGGCCCGCCAATCATAGGGGCGTTCTCCGGCCCCGCCTGACCTCCGCGCTCCTCTCGTGCGGAGCCCTCGAATCACTCTTGATGGCCTGGGCCGCGACACGTGCTGCCTATTTTCCCCGTCTGACTCTCCCTCTCTTCCGGAGTTCTCTTCCGGCCGTTGTCCTTAGTTACCCCTCCCCCGCCCAGAGCGCCCGACAATGGCGTTGCCCGGAAACAGAGCTGTTCGAAGCCACTGACCTCCAAGGGGTAAAGTCTCGTGAGTTATTTACTAGAGCTGGAGATCCTGGCCTTGTATACGCAGTTTGCACTTCCGGAATAACCCATGGACCCCGACCCTCAAGGGGGACTTTGGATTTATGCCACGGGAAAGGGCAAATTTTGCAACGTCTCAATAACCTCATTACTTAATCTTGCAGGGGAGTGTGTTGGACTTAACCATTAGTGCTAGACTTTAATCACCAATCCTGTGGGCAGAAATACACCACTCGTACTTCCAAAACACATCCCAAATTCTTCCACCTCTTTCGGTTTTTCCCATTACTCCTTTCTGATCTTACATCATCTTTTCACCTGGATACTGCTATAGCTGTATATAGTAAATAGTTTTCTTGCTTTTCATTTTGGTACCACTACACTCCAGTTGCCAAGAATCTGAAAAACACAACTCTAGTCTTCTCATAACCTTCGCTGCCCCGGCCCCCCAAAATCTCAGGACACTCCACAGGTCAGACAATAAAGGTTTAATATTCTTGGCAGAATCCATAAGGCCTCAAATGGCTTGAGCTCTAGTTCTCCTACTTAATCACTCTAGCTCCAGCTTCAGCTACTGCTACCTCTCATCATTTCTACTACTTCAGAGATGTTTGAATATGCCCTCAGTTGTATTTTCCCCTTGTGTCTCCTTAACATCTCCTTCTGGCATTTCAAATAGTTCAACTAGCACTTCCTCAAAGACATGTTCTCTGACTCGGAAAATAAGGTCAAATCTCTATCACTTCTTTTAAAGCTCTTACCACAATTTGTAATTATGTATCTCTTTGTCATTATTGTCCTGCCTCCCCGACTTTGCTTTACAGCAAGCCCCGTGCATAGGAACGTTCCCAGAGCACCTTTATAAATTGAATTTGTAAGTCCAGCAGAGATACCCAGCAGAGGTATCCTAGGTACCCAACGATACATAAAACAAAAATAAAACATTTTTAATCTTACAGTAGTGTACCTTGAAAAGTATGGTAGAACAGTGTGAAGATTGGTATACAGGGGCTGGCATCAAGGGAATAAACAGGAAAAGTGGGAAGTTGTAGAACTGCAGTATTGTCAGCAACAGGAGACAAAGAGTAAGCTGCAGTTTCACTTGTGACTTCCGTGATTGGACATGCAAAAACACGTTTGCATCTTTAAAATTTTGCAACTTGAAGGTTGGTGTGTAGGGGACTTGTATTCTCCTTGAGGACAGACTGTGTTTTGTTCATTTCTGAATCACCAACGCCGGTCATGGAGCCTGGTGTATAGTAGACATTCCATGAATACTTGCTGAATGAATAAAGACTGCCATAGTCTAATAATCGGAGAAGGCAATGGCACCCCACTCCAGTACTCTTGCCTGGAAAATCCCATGGACGGAGGAGCCTGGTAGGCTGCAGTTCATGGGGTCCCGAAGAGTCGGACTGAGCAACTTCACTTTCACTTTTCACTTTCATGCATTGGAGAAGGAAATGGCAACCCACTCCAGTGTTCTTGCCTGGAGAATCCCAGGAACGAGGGAGCTTGGTGGGCTGCCGTCTATGGGGTCGAACAGAGTCGGACACGAGTGAAGCGACTTAGCAGCAGCAGCATAGTCTAATAATATAATAATCACTATCTATATTAGGGATTTACTTTTATCTAGGCATTGGTTCAAGTTCTTTGCATTCTTTTTGCCTCTTCTTTATCTAGAGCTGTGTTTGTTTCCCTTAAATATCACCAAGAAAAAGAAAGAAATCTTGTATTAACATTTGTTACATTTCTAAGTGATGTCCTGACCAAAAGCTATAGATTTATCTTGAAGCAGATAATTATTTTGTCACCAGGACAAGTTAGCTGTCAAAAAAGACCTGAACTCAGCTCTCTTTCTAATACCCTGTCGTCAAATGTGGCAAAGAGGAGTTCTTACAACTGGAAAGTAGATAAGAGCAGTGGTTCTCAAACTTTTATCTCAGGAAACCTTTATATCCACAAAAATGAAGGTTCCAAAGACCTTTATTTATGTGGTTTTATTTATCAATATTTGCCATATTATAAATAAAAACTGGAGGACTTAAAAATAGTTATCAATTCAAGTATCAATAATAAACCCATTACATATTAACATAATACATTTTCATGATAAAACTATGTTCCCCCCCAAATTAGAAGAGTGGAATTGTGAATCTAATGTCTAACTTAGGTTTTTTTTTTAGATTCTCATGGCTGCTTCTGCATTCAGTTTGTTGTGATTCAGGTCATACAGGCTCTAGATAGCTTCATTATACACTCATGAGTGTATGAAGTAAAAAAGGCAAATATTGTCTAAGACTTATTATAAAAGTAGTGTTAACCTTGCAGGAACTCTGAAAGAGTCCATCCCTAAATCACACTTTGACCAAGCTAGTTGCACAGTCATGTCAGGCTCTTTATGTTCCCATGGACTGTTGCCTGTCCAGCTCCTCTGTCCATGGGATTCTCCAGGCAAGAATACTGGAATGGGTTGCCATTTCCTTTGATGAGGTATCTTGCTGACCCAGGGATTGAACCCACATCTCCTGCACTGCAGGCAGACTCTTTACCAGCTGAACCACTAGGGCAGCTTTGCACTTTGAGAACCACTGACAAAACAAAGGCTAATGAAAGAGGCAGAGAAATGAATCATGTTAGATTTTGTGCAAGACTGGTTCATACACTCCAGTCTGAATTAGTAAATTAAAGCAAGTGATCTGACAATCCTCTGTGACAGCAGTGCAAACGGTATCTGCTCCCATCTTCAACCCCAGACAACCACATATATGCTTTCTGTCTCTATAATATTGCATTTTCTAGAAATTTCATATAAATGGAATCACATAATACGTAGGCATATACGTCTGGCTTCTTAACATAATGTTTTTGAGGTTCATTTAAATATAATGTATCAATAATTCTTTATTTTATTACAGCATGGTATTCCATAGTATGGAAATACCAAATTATACAGGGATGTTTTGTTTAAGATGTTTCCCATTCATTTTATCCATTGACTGGTTGATGAGCATTTGGATTATTTCTAGGTTTTGGCTTCTATGAATATGATGTTCATTCATGTACAAATATTTGTGGGGACATAGATTTGCATCTCATGTGGGTAGGCACCCAGAAGCAGAATTGCTAGGTTATGTGGTAAGTTTATGCATAACATTTTACAAAACTTCCAAACTACTTTGCAAAATGTGTCATTTTAAATTCCTACCCATAACATATGAGGGTCCCAGTTTCTTTACCTCTTCTTCAATATTTGGTATTAAGAGGGTAACAGACAGGAAGGCCAGGGGTCTCCAAACGGAGAAAATAGGCTGCAAGTGTCTCTTAAAATTCTGATTTGCTATGAAGACACCTGGTTCCACCTGAACTTAACTTTTCTCAAACCTTGAGCTAACTTAAGTTGAAAGTCCAATACTTTGGCCACCTCATGCGAAGAGGTGACTCATTGGAAAAGACTCTGATGATGGGAGGGATTCGGGGCAGGAGGAGAAGGGGACGACAGAGAATGAGATGGCTGGATGGCATCACCAACTCGATGGACATGAGTTTGGGTGAACTCCGGGAATTGGTGATGGATAGGGAGGCCTGGCGTGCTGCAATTCATGGGGTCACAAAGAGTCGGACACGACTGAGCGACTGCATTGACTGAACTAATTGACTGAGCTAACCAATGCATTTTTCTTATGGAAATATTTGTCTTAAGCTATGTTAATGAAACTACGTATTTGCTTTGGAATTTACCTTTCTTCAAAATGGTTTCACCTAAGCCTAACTTTTTTCCTTTTCTCAAACCTTGGGCTGATAATAGCTCAACAAACCAGTATTCATATCAATTGTTTTATGGCTTGGGGATGACACACCTCGTGCCATCCTATCTCAAAAATGCATGTTGTGGGAGAGGGGCCTGGTGAAACTTCCCTCAGCCTTGAGGTGTCTTTCATATCTGATTAATAACTTTCTAACAGACATAAAACAGCTTGCTACAACTAGCGGGGGGTTGAGGGGGGCAGGGCGGGGACCTCTCCAACCTCCTGATGTCTATGTCAGAAGCTTTCTCTTTCCCTTTTTCACTTTAATACAACTCTGTTATACAAAAGCTCTTGAGTGATCAAGCCTGGTCCCTGGTCCCAAAGCTGAATCATCTTCAGAGATCATGAATCCCACACTGTTCACCATAAGCTATTAGTATCAAAAGCCTTTTAAATTTTATCCATTCTATATAGAATATATTATAGTAGTAGAATATAATAGTAAACAATTATATTTTAAAACTGTATTTCCACACTGAATAATACTGTTGAGCATCTCCTCATATCCTTAGTTGCTATTCATATATCTTCATCACCTAGTTCTGTTAAAGTTTCTTTTGCCAGTTACTTAGATTGTGTTGGTTTTCTTTTTTATTTCTAAGGATTCTTAATATATTCTGAATATAAATTCTTTATTAGATATGGGTTTTGCAAATATTTTCTTCCAGTCTGTAGCTTGTCTTTTCATCCTTAGTAATCTTTCCAAGAGCAACATTTTTACCTTAAATGAAGTCTAATTTATCAATATGCCATTATTCATATTTAAGAAATCTTTGCCTAGCCTAAGGTTACAAAGATTTTTCTCTTGTGATTTTCTCTAGAAGAGTTTTAGTTTCAGCTCTTAAATTTAGCACTGTGATCCATTTCAAGTTACTTTTTCTGTGAAGAAAGAATCTAGATCCTTACCTAACACCATACAGTTGTTTCAGTACCATTTATTGAAAAGTCTATCCTTTTCCCATTGAATTATTTTAGTACTTTTGTTGAAATTTAATTGACAGGATATGCATGGCTTTATCTCTGAACTCTGTTTTATTCCTCTGACCAATGTCTGTCTTTAGGCTAATATTACATTATCCTGATTACAAATCTTTATGGTAAATGTGGGGATTAGGTCATATAAGTTCTTAAACTCAGTTCTTTTTCAAAATCATATTGGCTAGTCTTGGTTCTTTGGGTTTTCATATAAATTTTAGAATCAGCTTATCAATTTTTACCAAAAACAAGCATGGTAATGCATGTAGCCTGCACTGGATCTATAGATGAATTTTGGGAAAATGGACATCTAAGCAATATAGGGAGATAGTGAAGGTCAGGGAATCCTGGCATGGGGTCGCAGAGAGTTGGACATGACTTGGCGACTGAACAACAACAAAGCAATATTGAATCTTCAATTTGCAGACGTGGGATATATGTCTGTTTGTTTCAGTCTTTACTTTTTCTTGACAGTGTTGTATAATATTCAAGTGTTGTATAATATTCAGTGTACAGTTCTGCCCTTATTTTGTTAAATTCGTTTTTCAGTTCAGTTCAGTTCAGTCACTCAGTCGTGTCTGACTCTTTGTGACCCCCATGGACTGCAGCATGCCAGGCTTCTCTATCCATCACCAACTCCCAGAGCCTACTCAAACTCATGTCCATTGAATCGGTGATGCCATCCAGCCATCTCATCCTCTGTCGTCCCCTTCTCCTCCCACCTTCAATCTTTCCCAGCATCAGAGGCTTTTCCAATGAGTCAAGTCTTAGCATTAGGTGGCCAAAGTATTAAATACTTTAATTTTGACGCTGTTATGAATGTAATTGTTTTCTTAATTTCATTTCTAGTTGGTTATATACTGATTGTATATTTGTTGCATTGTTGCACTGGCTAGACGCTCTGATGCAGCATGGAATACAAGTAGACATCCTTGCTTTGTACCCAGTGTCAGGGGGAAAGCAGTGTCTCTTATCTTTAAGCATGATATTAGTTGTAGATTTTATGTAGCTGTTATCAAAGTAAAGAAGTTTCTTTCTCCCCCTGGTTTATTGAGAGCTTTTTCATGAATATTTTCTGCATTTTATCAAATGCTTTTTCTTATTATAATCACATCTAAAAATGATTTGACTTCTGGTGTATTATAAATATTAATATTTTATCAACAGCTTTTTCTACATCTTTTGAGATTATCCTATTCCCCTTTAATCCAAGAGTCAGCAACATTTTCCAGAAAGGCCTATATAGTAAATATCTTTGGTTTTGTGAGCAATATGATCTTTGTTGCAGCCAATCAACTCTGCTGTTGTAGAATGAAAGCAATTATAGACCACGTGTAGATGAGTGTGCATGATTGTTTTCCAATAAAACTTTATTAACAAAAACAAAAGCCATGCTGGATTTGGTCTATGAGCTGTGGCATGCAGACTTCTGCTTTATTCTGTTACTACTATATGTATTACATTAGTTGATATTCAGATGTTAAACTAGCCTGCATTACTGATACCCTTACTTGGTCATAATGTATAATCTTTTTTTATACATTATTGGATACAATTGCTATTCTTCATTACTTTGCCAATAAAGGTCCCTCTAGTCAAAGCTATGGTTTTTCCAGTAGTCATGTAAGGATGTGAGAGTTGGACTATAAAGAAATTGAAGTGAAGTGAAAGTTGCTCACTTGTGTCTGACTCTTTGCAACTCCATGGACCATACAGTCCATGGAATTCTCCAGGCCAGAATACTGGAGTGGGTTGCCTTTCCCTTCTCCAGGGGATCTTCCCAACCTAGGGATCGAACCCAGGTCTCCCACATTGCAAGTGGATTCTTTACCAATTGAGCCACCAGGGAAGCCCAAGTGCCAAGAAAGCTGAGTGCCAAAGAATTGATGCTTAGAGGTTAAAGCATCTGCCTGCAATGTGGGAGACCCAGGTTCGATCCCTGGGTCAGGAAGATCCCTTGGAGAAGGAAATGGCAACCCACTCCAGTATTCTCGCCTGGAGAATCCCATGAGGAGCCTGGTAGGCTACAGTCCATGTGGTTGCAAAGAGTTGGACATGACTGAGAGACTTTACTTCAGTTTCACTGATGCTTTTAAACTGTGGTGTTGGAGAAGACTCTTGAGAGTCCCTTGGACTGCAAGGAGATCCAACCAGTCCATCCTAAAGGAGATCAGTCCTGGGTGTTCATTAGAAGGACTCATGTTGAAGCTGAAACTCCAATATTTTGGTCACCTGATGCGAAGAGCTGACTCATTTGAAAAGACCCTGATTCTGGGAAAGATTAAAGGTGGGAGCAGAAGGGCATGACAGAGGATGGTATGGTTGGATGGCATCACAGACTCAATGGATATGAGTTTGAGTAAACTCTGGGAGTTGGTGATGGGCAGGGAGGCCTGGCGTGCTGCAGTCCATGGGGTTGCAAAGAGTCAGATATGACTTGAGTGACTGAACTGAACTGAACTAAGAATTTTAACATTTATATTCATAATGTATTGGTTCATAATTTTCTTGTGATAACTTTGAAGTTTTGGTATCTGGGTAAAATGAGCTGGAAAGTGTTCCATTCACTTCTAGTTTTGAAAGAGGTCGTGTTGGATTGGTATTATCATTTCCTTAAGTGTTGTTAGAATTCATCAGTGAAGCCATTTGGGCCTGGAATTTTTCTTTGTAGGAAGATATTTTAGTAACCCAATTAAATAATTTAATGTCTTTTCTTGACTTAGGTCTTTTCAGATTTTATATTTTTTCTTGAGTCAATTTGATCATTTCTGTCTGTGAATTTGTCCATTTCAGCTCAATTGTCAAATCATCGACATAATATTTCTTTATAATATTTTAAATTTGTGTAGGGTTCAGGATATTTCCTTTCTCATTCCTAATTTTGATAACCTGTATATCTTTCCTCTTTTTTATTGGTCAGTTTACTAAAATTTTGTCAATTCCATAGATCTTTTTGAAGAACTAACCATCAGTTTCACTGATTTTTCTCTATTGTTTTGCTGAGTTTTTTTTTTCTTTTAATTTCTGCTATAGTCTCTATTACTTCACTCAACTTACTTTGAGTTTGATTTGCTTTTATTTTTCTAATTTCTTAAGGTGAAAGCTTAGCTAATTGATTATTTTTAAGTTGTTGATTTTAAATCTTATTTCCTTTTTAATAGAAGCTTTTAAAGCTATAAGTTTCCATCTATGCACTGCTCTACCTGCTTTCCAGTCAAAGATATTTTCTAATATGATTTCTTCTTTGCCCTATGATTGATTTAGAAGCATAATGTTTAATTTCCAAATATATGGAGATGTTCAGATTTCCTTCTGCTGTTTTTTTCTAATTAATTCTACTGTGGTCAAAGAACATTCTTTATATGGTTTCAATCCTTAAATTATGATTTCAATCTTTATATTGTGACTTGTTCTATCACCTGGCATATGGTCTATTATATAGAATGTTTCATGTGTGCTTGAGAAGAATGTATATTCTACTGTTGTTAAGTGGAGCGTTCTAGCTGTTTAATAGTATTCACGTATTCTATATGCTTTCTGGTTTGCTTCTTGTCATACCTATTAGTACTATTATTGAGAGAGAAATACTGAAAATATTCAACTTTAGTTACTGAATGATCTTTTTCTCCTTTAATTTTGTCAAATTTAGCTTCACATATTTTGGGGCTCTCTTGTTAGTTTCCAGTATATTTGTAATTGTATCTTTTTGATGAGTTGACACTTTTGTCACTATGAAATGTCCCTCTCTGTCTCTAGTGATATTTTTGGAATTAAAATTCATTTTAGTATAAACTCTCCAGCTTTCTGTTTGCTTGGTATACCTTTTCCCATCCTATTACAATTGATGTATTTTAAGCCAAGTATTTCTCCTGTAAACAGAATATGCTTTTTAATCCCGTCTGATTGTTCTGCCTATTAATTAGAGTTTTTAGTCCAGTACAATTTAATGTAATTATTGATATGCTTAGAGTTGTGTTTGTCATTTTGGAATTTGTTTTTTTACGTGCTTTTGTTATTTGGCTTCTCCTATACTGCTTTTCTTTGGTTATACAAATATTTTTTAGTTTACCATTTTAACAACTCTGAGGTTTAGTGTGTTTCTATAAGAGTATATATGTGCGTACACACATGCATGCTCTTTGGATTACAGTATTCACCTTTAACCTATCACAGTCTTCTAGAGTCTTCCTATACTGACCTAATTCTGATAAAAATATCACATCTCACTAGTAGAGCTCCATCTCCTCCTTCCTTTATGATATTACTACTATATATATATTAAGACTATATATGTTATAAACCAAATGATAGAGTAATATATTTATTGCCTTAAACAAGCTTGTATTTTTCAAAGAAAATAAGAGAAAAATTACGTAGTATTTTATATTTACCCACACATTTACTATTTCCCATGTTCTTCTTTCCTTCCCACAGGTACAAGTTATTGTCAAGAATCCTCTCCTTTAGTGTTTTTTGGAAGACAGATCTGCTCACAACTTCTATCATTTTTGTTTATCTGCAAATATCTTTATTTCACCTTTATCTTTGAAGGCTTGTTTAATTGGATGTAGAACTCATGGCTGACTTTTCTTTTTTCTTTCATCACTTTGAGTATGTCATTCCACTACCCTTTTGTTTCTGAGAAATCAGCCAGTAATTAAACTTTTGTTTTTTCTTTACATAATGAGTCATTTTTCTTTTGTAGCTGTCACAATTTTCCCTTTGATTTTGGATTTCAGGAGTTTGACTATAATAAACATAGATGTGCTTCTCTTTATTTTTATCCTCCTTGGAATTTGTTGAGATTCTTGGATCATCTGTTTTGTTTTCTCTTAAATCATATTTGGAAAAGTTTTAGCCATTATTTCTTCATGTATATTTTTCTATATGTCTTCTCCTTTGGGGACTCCCATTAACAC
The DNA here is from genome assembly GCF_029378745.1 of Bos indicus. Taxonomy (NCBI): domain Eukaryota; kingdom Metazoa; phylum Chordata; class Mammalia; order Artiodactyla; family Bovidae; genus Bos; species Bos indicus. Next base: position 69,087,655 of record NC_091766.1, read on the forward strand.
GTGCTGGGACCCTTATCGTTATCCTGTAAGTCTCTGATACTCTGTTCGTTTTTATTCAGTACTTTTTATCTGTAAACTTTGGATTGGATCATTTCTGTTGATCCAGTCTAATCTTCAAGCTCACTGATTCTTTCTTTGACATCTCAATTCCACTATTGAGCTATCTAGTGAAATTTTAATTGAAGTACATTTTAACTCTAGAATTTCACATTTTAATAACTTCTGTTTACTGATTTCATCCTTGTTTGTTATCATATTTTCTTTAATTCTTTGAACATATTCTTAATAGCTTCTTTGCAGTTTTTCCTGCTAAATCCAATATCTGAACGAATTTACAGTAAGTTTCTATTCACAGAAAGCTGTCTTTTGATTTGCTAATGGGTCCAATAGACTCTTGTTCTCTTCTCTCATCTCTCATGCAAGGGTATCAATAATAATTGTCAAATAACATAAGATATTAATTTCAGTACTTTGTTCCTTGACAGTTTATACAAGGCATAGTAGAAAGTGTTGTTTACTTATTTACTTAATGATGTAAATCTATCTGCCAGTAATTTCCATCAGATTCCTTACAGTGTGCGAACTTCACAATGTGACCTTATTTGGAAAAAGGGTCTTTGGAGATGTAATTATGTAAGAAATGAGATGAAATCATACTGAATTTGTATGAACCTGAAATCCAATGACTAGTGTCATAAGAAGAGGAGAGGATACAGAGAAGATGATGTAAAGATGGAGGCAGAGATTGGAGGGATGCATTTATGAGTCAAGAAATGCCAAGGATTGTTGAGAGCCATCAGTAGCTAGGAAGAGGCATTGAACAGATTTTCCTTCAGATCTTCCAGAAGGAACCAGTCCTGATTTTAAAGTGCTAGTCTCCAGAACTGTGAAAGAATAAATATCTTGTTTTTAAGCCACTTAGTTTATGATATTTTGTTACAATAGTCTTTGGAAACTAACATATTCCCTTTTCTTAGTAGAGGATTTGTAACTGGGAGTTCTGAGATTATTTCTTTTCTTTACTGCTAACATCCATTGATTAAGGCCTAGAGGAGAAATTCGGTTCACTGATTGACTTATTCATTTAACAAATACTTGCTGAACCCCCTAGAATGTGCTACATTGTCTACTGAAACCCTACCCCACAGTGTGCCTATGTTTAAGGATCTCTGAGGAAGTAATTAAGGTTTAATGAGGTCATAATGGGAGAAGGCAATGGCACCCCACTCCAGTACTCTTGCCTGGAAAATCCCATGGGCGGAGGAGCCTGGTAGGCTGCAGTCCATGAGGTCGCTAAGAGTCGGACACAACTGAGCTACTTCACTTTGACTTTTCACTTTCATGCATTGGAGAAGGAAATGGCAACCCACTCCAGTATTCTTGTCTGGAGAATCCCAGGGACGGGGGAGCCTGGTGGGCTGCTGTCTATGGGGTCACACAGAGTCGGACATGACTGAAGCGACTTAGCAGTAGCAGCAGCAGAGATCATAATGGTGGGGTCCTAAACTGATAGGATCAGTATCTTTAGGAGAAGAGGTACTGAGAGCTCTCTCCATTTCCCACTCACCTTAAGAACACACTGAGGAAAGATCTTATGTGGACATAGTGGGATGACCATCTGCAAGGTAGAAGAGAGCTCTCAACCAGGAACCAACTCTAGTGGACCTTGTTCTGGGACTTTCAGCCTCCATAACTGTGAGAAAATAAATGTCTGTTGTTTAAGCAACCCAGCTTGTGATATTTTGTTAGCCGCAGCCCAAGCAGATTAATACAAACAGGAATCAAATATCCATGGTAATTAGTGGAACGAGGTATTTTTATCCTTAAGTTATGAAATGAGTTTGATTAAAGTTATCTTTTAGAAATTTTAAATTATAGGTGCCACTACATGCTTATTCTTAGAACAAAGAGAATGAACCAAGTGCTGTTTATGGGGGAAGATAGACTTTTGGGGGTGGAGGCTTTCATTCAATGCAGAAAGTTGAGTTAATTATTTTCCACAGATCCAGCAGATTATTATTTTTGGTTTGTGCAAGACCTTCTATTAGTTTCCTATTGTTGTTGCAGCAAATCAATCACCATTATCTTACTCCAGAATATTTTCATCATCTCAAAAGTAAACCTCAAACCCATTAGTACTTACTCCCCATTCCCTTTTTCCCAGGCCCTAAAAACCACTGATCTACTTTCTGACCCTATGAAGTACAATTTTAAAAAGATCTTACCCTTGTCATTATAGGTAAGTCTGGTCTGGTTCTGAACTCCTGAGTTCTGCATACTGTGAATTAAGCACTTTTTTACTTCTCCATCCCTCTAATGATGGACTCCTAGGGTGCCTCCACTGAGCTCCCTCCATAAGCAGCATTGTTGTGGATATGCCCCCATAAACCTGTACAGCAGAGTCTCTGCAGATATACCCAGAAGTGGCATTGCTGTATTCTAGGTATGCACATACAACTCCTCACTAACTAACTGTTGCTTTCCAAGGTGGCTATTTCATTCCACTTCAGACTCCTGACAGCAGTACAAAAGGATTTCCTTTTTACAACTTCCTTACAAACACTTGGTTTTGTTCAATAAATTTTGCCCATCTTATCGGTGTATAGAAATATCCAACTGTTCTTTTAATTTGCACTTCTCTGATCTTTAGATAGGTTGATCATCTCTTCATAAACTTTTTAGTCTTTCAACTTTCCCCATTAAAGACGTGCAGTTAAAATCCTCTGCCACTTTATTATTGTATTTTCCACTTTTTCCTTGTTGATGTGCAGGAGTCGCTTATTTATTACAGATATTCAAACACTGCAAATACCTTCTTATCTGTGACTCATCTCATCTGTTCATTTGTCTCTGACATCCTCTGTTGAACAGAAATCCTTAATTTAACACAGTTGCATCCATTATTTTTTACCTTATATTTTATGCTTTTAGGTCTTGTTTAAGAAATACTTTTCCAGCTCAAATTTCTCAAAGAAATTTTCTTATATTTTCTTCCAGTAGTTATATAATTTTACCTTTTATGTTTAAGCCTATAATGTTTATCGCATTTTATGTGATATAAAAATAGGTATCCAAGTTAATTTCATATAGTAATCTAGTTATACTGATACCATCTATTGGTTCATGTTTTCTCTGCTACTTTACCCTGTATCAAGTAGCCCTATGAAGAGATGACATGGAGAGGTCTAAAGCTTCTTGCCAAAGCTTCTTGCTTCTTGCCAGTCATGTAAGTGAATCATACTTGAAGTAGATCCTCTAGCCCCAAACAGTACTTCAGATGACTATACATCCTGCTTACATCTTAATTACAACCTCATGAAAGACTGTGAGCTGAAAGATTCAGCGAATCTACTTAATTCTTGACTTCAGAAACTATTTGAGGTAATAAATATATATTATAGTTTTAGGCCACTAAGTTTTGGGATAGTTTGTAACACAGCAAAGAATAACTACTGCTATTGCTGCTAAGTCGATTCAGTCGTGTCCGACTCTGCGACCCCATAGATGACAGCCCACCAGGCTCCTCCATCCCTGGGATTCTCCAGGCAGGAACACTGGAGTGGGTTGCCGTTTCCTTCTCCAATGTATGCATATGTGCTAAGTCGCTTCAGTCGTGTCCAACTCCATGCAACTCTATGGACAGCAGCCCACCAGGCTCCTCTGTCCACAGGAGTCTCTAGGCAAGAATACTGGAGTGGGTTGCCATTTCCTTCTCCAAAAGAATAACTAATACAGTTTCAATACTGAATAAAGAGTAAGTAGAGCTCTTTGGTCTCTATCATACAGTGCCCTGCAGTTTTTGTTTCATTGCTATCAGCAGAATCAAAGTAAGTGATGGCTTTTCAGTTTCAATGTTCCTAAAATAAAAATGTAAGATAGTTAATAAATGGAAAAGATGGGAAAAGAAAGAAGCTGAGGAAGGAACAAATATTTAAGACCCCTTACAGTGCCTACTCGGAGAAGGCAATGGCACACCACTCCAGTACTCTTGCCTAGAAAATCCCATGGACAGAGGAGCCTGGTAGGCTGCAGTCCATGGGGTCGCCAGGAGTTGGACACAACTGAGCGACTTCACTTTCAGTTTTCACTTTCATGCATTGGAGAAGGAAATGGCAACCCACTCAAGTGTTCTTGCCTGGAGAATCCCAGGGACGGGGGAGCCTCGTGGGCTGCCGTCTACGGGGTCACACAGAGTCGGACACGACTGAAGCGACTTAGCAGCAGCAGCAGCAGCACAGTGCCTACTATGTCTTTTATTATCTTGTTTTAATCAAAAGAGCATTTAGTCAGCTGGCAAAAATGTGGTTGTTGCATTTATATTATCTTCAGCCTCCTACCACATATACTCGCTGTTGGCCAAAATGAGGAGACCAGAACACTGTTGGCTTTGATTTGGCTGAAGCCATAGGTCACAAAAAGGAATGAAGCAGATTTGGAAAATACTGTGAAGGAAATGCATGTGTTGACAGAAATGGAAGTAAAAATAATATTTATTAAACACTTGCAATATGTTTTACTTTTTTGTTAAAGGAACACCAAAATTTCCTTTCCTTTTTTATTTTAGGAACATCAAAACTGAAAATCCATCACTTACTCTGATTCTTCTGATAGCAATGAAACAGAAACTGCAGGGCACCATATCATAGAGACGCTAACCCTGAACTGTTAGGGTAGGGACTTTGTCTTAATCAGTTCCTAGCACCTTCTATACTCTCTGATTTAGAATGGTTGCTTAAGAAGTATGCAGTGAAGAAATAATAAATAAATGAATGGATAAATCTGCAAATCAATGCAATGATGTTATTAGGAGACAGTGTAGAAAATGGTTAAGAGCATAATGTCAGGTATTACATTTCTGGCTTCCAATCCTAGCTGTACCACTTATTAGCTATGTGACCTTGGGCAAGTCACTTAATCTCTTTAAGGCTGTTTGCTCAGCTATGAAATGTGTATAATAACAGTATATGCCTAAAAGAACTGTTATGGGGATGTTAAATATTCTGTAAAAAGAGCTCAATATATAATTTCACAGCTAACAAATACTAAGATGTTAGCCATTATTATTAGAGAAAAATAGGAAAGATCCAGCAATGATTCCAAATTCTTAAGCCTGGTTAACTGGGAAAATAACTGTGCCAAAATTCACTGTGAAAATGGAAAAGATGATGCTCATTTTCAGACATGGGTAAAACAAAGCCTAAATATAGTTAGAGAGTAAAGGTATTTTGGATATGGAGAGAATTACTCTGTTTCGACTCTGATTTAATTGCAGTTATTCATCCTGAAATTCTATAATCACAGAATCGTACTTTTAAATATAGTAATTTAAATAGGATATCTACCAGATTGCATCTATGATGAGTCAAATCTAAGGAGGTAGTAGTTTCTGAGATTCTGCCTGAAAATGTGTTCTCAAGTATTATCTTCAAAAACAAAATATTACAGACAGAAAAGATTTCCTTAAATGGTGTAAATTCATGCAGTGTCAATATATGATGTGGTTCAGTCTCTAAAATCCCTTGAATCCTCTTCCCAAGTTGATTATTTCTTCACAGAAACAGAAGAAAACTATGCTGGAAATATTTAGAGGGAAAAGTATGTGTATTAGTGTTCAACCACTTTTGTTCCCCAACTAGTCAGAACCAGTAATGAAAGTTAAGCATGGGGTGGTGTATGGCTAAGATCAAAGTAGGAAGACCCTGAGCTCGCCTCCTGCTATGGGCACACTAAAGTTACAACTATCTATGAGAGCGAATATCTATGAGAATGACATGAAGACTAGCGGAAAATGTTTGCCATAACTAAAAATATGAAGAAGGAACCACAGTGAGATGGGTAGGAGGTGTGGAGTTGCAGTACAATGAAAACCCATAACCGTGGGATGGGCAATCCACAAATGGGAGGAAATAAGTATTACAGGATTCTCCCCAAGGAGCAAGGAATCTGAAGCCCACATCAGTCTCTCCAACACAGAGGTTTTGCACCAGGAAGATGAGAACCCTGGCTTGCATATTAAAGCATGGTAAAAAGCAGAGACACTACTTTGCCAACAAAAGTCCGTCTAGTCAAAGCTATGGTTTTTTCAGTAGTCATGTAAGGATGTGAGAGTTGGACTATAAAGAAAGCTGAGAGCTGAAGAATTGATGCTTTTGAACTGTGGTGTTGGAGAAGACTCTTGAGAGTCCCTTGGACAGTTAGGAGATCCAACCAATCCATCCTAAAGGAAATCAGTCCTGAATATTCATTGGAAGGACTGATGCTGAAACTCCAATACTTTGGCCACCTGATGCGAAGAACTGACTCTTTAACCTGAGTTAATGAAAAGACCCTGATGCTGGGAAAGATTGAAGGCTGGAGGAGAAGGGGATGACAGAGGATGAGATGGTTGGATGGAATCACTGACTCAGTGGACATGAGTTTGAGTAAATTCCGGGAGTTCGTGATGGACAGGGAGGCCTAGCGTGCTGCTGTCCATGGGATCACAAAGAGTCGGACACAACTGAGTGACTGAACTGAACTGAACTGAAGGATTTGCATACAGGAGAGCCAGACAGCTGTAGGAAATAGATATTCTGCTCTTAAAGAGTGCACACAAAATTTCTCATGCTCAGAATCCCATTACATAGACAGCAGTTTTAAAAGGAGCCTTGGTCAAACCCACTTGCTGATCTTGGCAAATCTCGAAAAGGGACAAAAGGCAGCTAGGACTCCCCCTGCAGACATAGTTACTGCTGCTGTTGCTGCTGCTAAGTCACATCAGTCATGTCCAACTCTGTGCGACCCCACCAATTTTGGGAATTTGTTCCACCATAAGGACACTGGTGCTAGAAAGCACCATTTTGGAACTTCATGCTTGTCTATTAGCACCAGAAATTATCTGCCAACAAGCAGGCCAGCACCAGCTCGGTGCCCCAGGGTCCCACAGCTGACCACTTTGGGGCCTGACCCTGCCCACCAATAAATCGCAGCCACCTCATGAAGCAGGACCTGAGAGCCAGCCAGGATCAGGGCCACTCCCACTACAAAAAGGACCCATGCAGCCCACATATGGGGCACCCCTAGAGCATATAGCTCTGATGATCAGAGGGGAATGTACTGTTGAACCCTCCAGGACATCTATTGCATAGGGTCACTTTTCCAAGATCAGGAAACATAACCAGCTTACCTAATACATGGAAATAAACAGAGAATTGGGCAAAATGAGTATACCCTTAATGAATTAAGACATCTAGAAACCTAATTTCATAAATAAAAAAAGGAACTTATTGGCTTAATCTCTCAACAAATATTTATTGATTGCGTCCCATGTGCCACTGTTCTAGGCAAGGAGGATACAGCTTTGAAAAATATTAAACAAGGTTTATGATTTTCTGGAACTTAGAGTCTAGGAGTATCACTATTTCTGAGCATGGTGCTCAGTGTCATCAGAAATTTTTTTCTCCATCTCTTGGATTTTTTCACTTTGTGTTGGCTAATTTGGAAGGAGGAGGGGCTCTTCCTACTTGAAGCTACATGGCCACCAGTGCAGCAACTCTAAAAGGAGGAAAGTCTCATTTTCACAGTCATTCTAACACAGTGCTAGTCTGTCTCATTGACCTGACTTGGTCTAGGTGCATATCTTTGAGCCTGATTAGCCAGATCTCAGTTATTAGTGGGGCCACCACAAGCATTTGTGCTGGTTGTTATTCACTGCAAAGAAAACAAGCAGAAGCTGAGGTTGTAGGGCATACTTAGCACAGTTTTGCCTGGTACACAGCTATATCTCCTGGAAAAGAGTGCATTTTTCTAGTTCACATTGTGACAGTACAGTGGTTTTAGTCAAGTGCTCACCCAGGAGCAAAAGTGGAATAGGGTCATCCCCATGCAAGCCAAATGGTCTGAGGGTGGGGAAAGGAGAGTTGGGGTGCCTATGCCAAAAGAGAGTAACAGGGATGCTGAGTATGCAAAAACAGCAGCTGTCCACTTCATTCCTTTAAAACATAGAAAGGCAGGGTGGTTGAGTGGAGAAGACCTGGACTTGGCATCAAAAGGACTGGGTTCTAATTCTGGCTTTGGAAGCCATGGGATATTGGGCATATCATTTAACCAATTCCCGTAGAATTTGTTTCCTTTCTTATGAAATGGTGAAGTGAAGTGAAAGTCACTCAGTCGTGCCCATCTGTTTGGGATCCCATGAACTATACAGTCCATGGAATTCTCCAGGCCAGAATACTGGATGGGTAGCCTTTCCCTTCTCCAAGGGGATCTACCCAACCCAGGGATCGAACCCAGGTCTCCCGCATTGCAGGCAGATTCTTTACAAGCTGAGCCACCAGGGAAGCCCAAGAATACTGGAGTGGGTAGCCTATCTGTTCCCCAGTAGATCTTCCCGACCCAGGAATCGAACCAGGGTCTCTGTGTTGCAAGTGGATTCTTTACCAACTAAGCTACCAGGGAAGCCCTTATGAAATGGAGAGGATTATTTTTCCCCCTCAGACTCATTAAAAGGAAAAATGAGATAATAAATGGGAGTGTGGTTTGGGAATTATAAGTTTTTTACACCTGGAAGGTATTATTTTTTTTTCCCAGTCAGTACCTTGCACAGTGCCCTTATACATTGAAGGTTCCCATTAAGTATTTATTAATTGGCTGATCCATGATATGGAAACTCACATCACTCCACGTACTTTTCTAAAACTTTATACAAGCAAAATGTTTTGGTGAACCATTCATTCAACAACTCTAGAAACATACACAGCAAGCGGTCTTTTGATCTCATTATTCAGACCTCAGTTTAAGTGCTACTTCCTCAGGGAAAACTTCATGGTTCATCCCCAGTCCCCCAATCAGGGCAGGGCCCCCAACCTGTTTCACAACACTTAATACAATTCTAGTTTAACAGTTACTTGTGAAACTCGTGTTTAATATCTTGCTCCATCGTTGGCCGTGAACTCCATCATGCAGGTTGTTGTTCTGTTGTTTAGTCACTAAGTTGTGTCCGACTATTTTGCAACCCCAAGGACTGTAGCCTGCCAGGCTCCTTTGTCCATGGGGATGAATAGAGAACACTATTCTTGTCCTGGGCAAGAATAGTGGAGTGGGTTGCCATTTCCTTCTCCAGGGGATCTTCCCAACCTAGGGATCAAACCCATGTCTCTTGCAGTGGCAGGTAGAGTCTTTACCACTGAGCTAACCAGGGAAGCCTCCATTGTGCAGGTAACATGGCTATATTGTTTGCTGTTGCATCCTGTTGTACATGGTACATAGTAGGAAATTAAGAAATATTTGTTCAATGAATGAGTAAATTTGTGAGAGAGAGTGGAACAAGATCAAATGAACTATGAAACATACATCTAATTTCCCCTTTCTGTTGTAATATTTTTTCCAAGCTCTCCAGTGACCACACCGTGGAACCTCTACTAAGAAGAGAAAGAATGAGTGGTTGACTAAACCTGTCTCTTTAAGGACACACAGTCAATGACTATTCAGAAATGAAATCCATTCATTCTGACTTATGCAAGCTGCATCTCAAAAATTCAGAATAAATGTATTACAGCAATTATAAGACCTGTAATCATTAATTTACTCTAGAGTAATAGTTCTAAATCTTACACTGTGTATGTCTTGCTATGTCCTAATGCTTCTCTCTGCATCCAAACTACATCAGAACCAAAGAGTTCATTCCTGGATGAATACACGTAACTCCCAGCCAGAAATTTGATTAGAGTGTTTCAGAGCAGGGAAGGAGACTTTAGAGCCAAATTATTCCTTCTTAGCCAGCTCCACCCTAAATTTCATTTACATAATACAGCTCTTAGTAAAAATGAAATAAGTCAGCATCGGGGAAGACAAACTGAAATATGGCTTCCATACCAAAGGCAACTTTTCTTCTGTCAGTCTCAGTGAGTAAGTGATCTTTTAAATAATAGAATGTTTTAAAAAATAGACATCAGTGTCCAGTTAGGTCACAAATATCTGTTATGTGCAGAATTTTTTTAACTTTTAATTTTGTAAAATACACATAAAAAATTTCCCATTTTAACCATTTGTAAGTGTACAATTCAGTAGTGTTAAGTACATTCACATTGTTGTGAACCCAATCCCCAGAACTCTTTGTCTTACGAAACAGAAATTCTATACCCAGTAAACAACTCCCTTCCCCCACTGCCCCTGTCCCCTAGCAACCATCATTCTGTGTTCTGTCTCTATGAATTTGCCTTCTCTAAGTACTTCATTCAGTTTCCAGAATCATACAGTATTTGTCTTTTTGTGAAAGTGTTCCCTTCCTCGAAGCCCCAGCGCAGGCCAGGCCTCTTAGTTGAAAGGGCTTGGGATGGGAGGCCCGGGGTCTGCTCTTTCACTCTGCTCGCTCTCCAACAACCTGAAGTCAAGGTGGGAGACACAGTCTGGTTCTGAGATTCTCTGCATCACTCCCCTGTTTTCAAGGTTTGATTCCCATCAAGGGCTGGACTGGGGTATGGACACAGCAGGTGCATTCTATGTAATTGGCCTGGTGGTGGAAAGTCCTCTCTTCCTGGGTTGGCTAAAATGGTGCGTGGGGCCATTTTAGCACCAGCCAGATCCTCCAAGGATTCCTTGAAGAGGAGCAGCCATAGCTCCCTTTGGCCCTTCTTGCTCTATCTCCAAGTCTTCTCCAGGAGGGGTGACTTTACTTGCCCAGGGGCCTCAGAGGCAACTACTGGCTCCTGCCTCCCACCAACCTCTGAGAGCCTTCTGATGGGACTGACAATGAATGACCTTTTCCAGGCCCCAACGGCTGAAGGGGACCATAGTGAGGCATCCCCATCCTTTCCTCAGGTACCCCACATTACCGCTCCTTCTCGTCTTGTGGGCTAGGCTGCTCCAGAAACCTCCAAGTGGTTTGATATGATTTCAGACCCACTTGTTTATCACTAAAGTGAAGTTGTTTAAATCCACTTGTTTATGGCAAAGACAAAATACAAAGTTTTTTTTTTTTTTTAAGAAATAAAGCAGTTTTTCTATAAGAATGAAAGTTGTATCAGGATGTCATTATCTCATCTGTTGTGATCAAGAAGCAGTCAATAGCTCAGCTGCTGAAGACCCCCACTTGGGACTTATTAATAAAAACAGACTAAAAAGCAACTATGGTAAGGAAAAATATAGACAGTAAGTACCTAGAGTTTGTGAGGATTGTCCAAGAGTTTCCACCTGGGCATGGTGACTCTTTACTGACCTAAACAACTCTCTGAAGACCCTGGGGCATTATGCTCCTGCTGGGGTAAAAGTGACTCTTTTACCACAGTGGTGAAAGCTGCGCAGCAACCTCACAAAGATCACTTTGCCCCTCAACACGGCTTCATTCCCTACCAACATGCTCTACCATCAGGGGACTTCTTACTTTTCTTTAGCTACCAGCTAGACATCAGCTTGTGGTTAGCTAAGCCAACTCTCTAAGAACCAACCTCATAGGAAAGATACACTTCAACTGAATTTGGACTTTATTTCTCCTATCTCCCCTTGCCTGGAACAACAGTGTAACCAATCTATCATTTACAGTAGGTTATTTCTTTATTGGCTTATTAAGAGACACATCCTGTATGCTATTGGCTTGTGAAATTATAATTCTCAGTGAACCTACAGTAGATAAAAATTAGCAACAATTTCAGTCTCGAGCATAATCTGCCTCAAAAGACATCTCTATCTCTGTGTCCATCTCTATCTCAATATCTCTTCCTCAATGGGTACACAAGAAATTGGTAACAGTAATTGCTTAAAGTAAGGAGTTAGGGGTCAGTGAGAGATTTACTTTTCACTATTTATCTTCTTATATTGTTTGAATAGTATTTTCTTAGGGGATATATATGCAATGAATTCCAAAACGCTTTATAAATCATACAGCATTCTACAGTTATTAGGGTTTTATTGTTAACTAGTATTTACTAAGGCTTCCCAGGTGACACTAGTGGTAAAGAACCCGCCTGCCAATGCAGGAGACATAAGAGACCCAAGGGTTCATTCCATCCCTGGGTTGGGAAGATTCCCCCAGAGGAGGGCGTGGCAATCTACTCCAGTATTCTTGCCTGGAGCATCCCATGGACAGAGAAGCCTGGTAGGCTATACTCCAGAGGGTCACAAGGAGTTGGACAGGACTGAAGCAACTTGGCACGCGGGCAAGCACCAGCAACAACATCTCAAACATTTAGCCTTTGTGAAAATTTGAATGAGTTAACTTACTACTACATATGTTAGAATATGAGGCCGTTTTTTCTTTTTAAAGTCACCCTTTGGCATATTTAATGACGTTGGAAAATTACTCAAGGTGAAAAATATAAAAATTGTACAAGTGTCTGATTCCAATTTTGTGTGTTCCCTGTGTAAACATAATATATAAAAAGAGACTGGAAAGAACCATCCACAATGCTCTGGCGGGGAGAAGGGAGACATCGTATTAATTTTAATTATATTTTCCGATATATACCACGTTTTTTTACAGCAAATTAACAAATGCTATTTGGAAAGAAAAAAATCACCATTAAACCTTAAAACTTGGCCAGAAATGAATTTTTTTTAATTTCGTGAGAATGACTTGTTGCAGACCGAGAGGACATATGGCAACAATTAAGAATAGTGCTAAGGGAAGACTGGAACCCTCCTTCCAGGCCCGGAAGTCAATTACAAACTACAAGGAGAGGCAAGCGAGATGCTGGCCTCCACTATGGCTAGAGCGACCACGAAAAGACACAGGAACTTCCGGGGCGGAGCTCTCTGTTCCTTTCCCTACCTTGGGGGAAATGTGGGCTGCTGGCGCATTGAAAGTTCGCGATTGCTTGGCTGCTACTTCCGTCACTCTGAGACGGTGCTTGAAATTGGGAGCGACCATGGCAAAGAGCAAATTCGAGTACGTGCGGGACTTCGAGGCTGACGACACATGCTTGCCCCACTGCTGGGTGGTGGTACGACTGGACGGCAGGAATTTCCATCGGTGAGCGAGCTCGGCCCGGGGTGCGTGCTTCGCAGGCGTTTCCGGTGAACGCGGCCTCTCCGTAGCCGCCCGTAGCTCGTGGTTACCGTGGTAACGCGGCAGCCAATGACTGCGCGGCTTTAAGCATCACTCTGTGCTGGCTACAACTGGCTTGAACGCGAGTAGTCTGGATAGTTTAAAATGAGACAGGGTGCTCCCCTGGTGACGAGCTGTCCATTGGCAAGGCTTTGGTGGGAGAAGTCACTCTTGGGCGCTTTACTTCAGCTCTTCAACCGATGGCCAAACTGGTTGTTAGGTATCTTTGAGGGCTTGCTGTGGACAACGCTATACAGAGCATATTCTTGTTTCATTATAAGTAACAGGGCACATGGACTGGATTCAGGAGGGGAAAAGTCAGAAAAAAACAAAGTAACAGAAAGATGGGAATTTCTTTAAAAATACTACTTTGGTAATGATTACTGTAGTTAAAATTTATTGAGCAGTCCAAGGAGCCAGGCATAGTTATGTTTGTTACCTCCCTCTAACCTGCAGGACAATCCTATGAAGTAAATTTATCCCCATTTCACAGAAAAGGGAATGGATGATTAGTATATATGTTCCTTTTTCTCAGTTGGTCAGAGCTAAAAAAAAAAAAACAAAAAACTGAAGTTCTTAACGAAATGGATTGGGTTGTGGCTCCTGGAATGTTTGGACTCTCAGCACTATTACAGTGTCTTCCTTTATGAACAGCCTATTTAATCTGTGTATTAATGACAAAGTCTCTTGCAGCCATGCCCTTTTCCCTTTTCTTTTTCCCATTTGAAGGTTTGCTGAGAAACACAGCTTTATAAAACCTAATGACAGCCGTGCTCTTCATCTAATGACCAAATGTGCCCAAACTGTAATGAACGAACTGGAGGATATTGTGATTGCATATGGACAGAGTGATGAGTACAGCTTTGTGTTCAAGCGAAAAAGCAATTGGTTTAAAAGAAGAGCCAGGTAATTATGTGGCCTAGCTCCTTCAGAAAATTTCCTACCAGCATCTGGCTTCTGCTTGGGCTTCCCTAGTGGCTCAGCTGGTAAAGAATCTGCCCGCAATGCGTGAGACCTGGGTTCGATACCTGGGTTGAGAAGATCCCCTGGAGAAGGGAAAGGCTACCACTCCAGTATTCTGGCCTGGAGAATTCCTTGGACTATATAGTCCATGAGGTCGCAAAGAGTCGGATAGGACTGAGTGACTTTCACTATCTTAATCATAAACTTGCAGACTGTAGTATTTGCAACTGCAGAATCTGTATGTGTGTGTATGTATGTCTATATATGTATATATACACACGCACACACATTGGTAAACTGATAATATGTATAGAAGTTGAGACTGTTGTACTTCCATATGTTATCTGGGCATTGTATGCTGCTTCCATTTCACATCACCTTAGCTTCTAAGCTGAACATGAAAACTAGAAACAGAAACTAAACGTTTAAGTAAGGAGGATCTCAGTACAAATTAGACAAATCTTATATTTAATTTGGCGGTATGTTGAAACTTTCACAGAAGACAGGTCATGTAATGAATTGGTGTGTTTTTAAAACAGTGGTGTCCCTCCTCCCAAGACTTGAAGAAAATCCTCTTGAACCATCAATTCACATCACATCCAATAGAAAATCATTTGATAATAGTAAACTACTTTATAGGACTAGAAAGAGAGGCAGGCTGCATTTTAAATATATAACAAATATTAAAATAGTTTTTCTTGACTCAATTTATATTATCTCTTGGCTCTCCAGACAGTTTGTGTTATCACTGTGTTGCACCCACAGACCCTGTCATAGCGTTGAATTAATACCATGTATTTTCTTTTTTCTTGCTGCACCCAACCTGCCTTCTGCAAGTAAGTTTATGACTCACGTGGTTTCCCAGTTCGCCTCCAGCTATGTGTTTTATTGGCGGGATTACTTTGAGGACCAGCCCCTTCTGTATCCCCCAGGCTTTGATGGAAGAGTCATAGTGTATCCTAGCAACCAGACTCTAAAGGACTATCTCAGCTGGCGGCAAGCAGATTGTAAGTGAAACCAAATAAACAGATGTATTAATAGTTACATCACTAATTCGTTATATTAGAGGTGATGCTCTGAAATAGTTTTGGCTCGTGTATTTTGTTTGGAATGCAGTATTTCAGGTTTTTAAAATTAGTTGAAAATACTTGAAAAATTGGGTATTTTTATGTAAATATTCCTTATTTTTAGCTTTTTTTTTTTTTTAAATCAGAAGATCTGGCAATACTAAGTCTGTATTTCCATTTAGTATTGGTCAGACCCTGTATAGTGACTTCTGCCTTTATACACACACACACACACGTGCATACACATGTGCATGTACACAGGAGCCAGTGTGCCTCTACTTCTCTGTTGTTCCTCTGGGATCACCTACTCTGCTTTCCACATTTAGGTTCATGCTGGCTTTAGTGGGTATTTGAGTTGTGACCCTGCCTTACATGATGAAATATTTGTGAGACTTTTACTCATTTGATGTGTCTTGATTTTTCCAGAAGAATTGGAAAAGAGGTGGGAATAATACACATCAAATAACTTTGAAAGTATTCTTTAGCTTAATGCACAAGTCAACAGACTTGTGTGAAGCACAGCTGAAACGACAGGATAAAACTGTTAGAAAATAAGTTTTTTTTTCTGCTTCACTGCTTCCCTGTATGTTCCCTGTGTGTGACTTTTGACACGTAACTAAATGTTTCTGAGGTCTCTGTACTTTAAAGAGGAGAGAGATTGGGCTCTAGTACTCTTGGAAGGGTGAATATTAAAAAAAAAAAAAAAAAGATTCTATATCCCTACACAGTGTTACTCTGTTTTCCTTACAGGTCACATCAATAATCTTTATAATACGGTGTTCTGGGCACTTGTACAGCAGTCAGGCTTAACACCATTACAAGCCCAAGAGAGATTACAGGTATATAGATCTTACTGCATTAAGACTTAAGGGGGGACAGTTTATGATCTCTCATGACATTTTGCCTTCTTTTTAAGCTCTTAAGTTTTTACAGCTTTGTTTTGAAAAGTTACAAAGATCACACTAGTAGCAGATCCGCTGCTTGCTTGCTTTGTGACTGTTGGTAAGCTGTTAACCACTCCCTGATCCTCAGTGTCCTCTGCTGGAAAATGGAATTAATGGCTCTACACTCCCACATGGTAATGCTTGGCTGGAGCTTGATATTGGCTGCCCTCTATACAGGGCACATGCTCGTCTTTTCTGTCAGCCCCACCTGGCTGCTGGGGACCTGGAGTTTGGGGTTAGGACTCTTGTATATCATTAAGACCCCAGACTCTGGGGAGTCAAATAATTGTACTCAGATGTTTTTGTTTAATTTTACCTCTCTGCCTTAGTTTTTCATAGGTAAAATGTGGACAATAATAGTTCCTACCTTACAGGTTTATAGTGAGAATTTTAAGTGGCATGATGCATGTAAAACACACATAGACTAGTACAAAGCACACTGTAAGTAACTAATAAATACTTTTGTTATTAGATGCTATTTTATTATTAGATGCTACTTGCAGGTAAACTGTGAAATGAGATGTGTTGTAATAACTCCTAATACAATGCCTGGTACATTATAATGACTCAGTAAACAGTTGTCATTATTAACAACAGTGATAAAGATGGGTAGCAATAATAGGAAGACTGGTAGATGTAGCCAGAGTTTGGAAGCGCTGAATTTAGATTTTGATTCTTAAGTGTAAGAGCACCGTTGGCCTTGGAAACTTTATATAATCTTTCTAAGCTTCTGAGCGCTCATCTCTAAAATGGAGATGGTTATGAGCGTCAAATAAAACATACAAACTATCCAGTACAGAATCAATGCTCTTAACTATTAGTGCCTCTCACTCCATCACAGTAGTGATTGGGGAAGCCAGTTACTTGCTACAGAAGAGAACTTTATGGACTTTTGTATTTAAATAAGATTTGAACTGCTCTTAAAATTCATTAATACCTGTATGATGTTTGATGAAATGCTTCCACTTCTTGATTTGTTGCTAGCAGTTTAGATAGAGAGTGGAATGGATAGGTGGAGCTAGGGGAGAGAAAAGACCTACAGAGCCTTTTATATTTGTTTTTATTTCTTCAGGGAACTCTTGCAGCAGACAAGAATGAGATTTTATTTTCTGAATTCAACATCAACTACAATAATGAGCCACTGATGTATAGGAAGGGGACTGTGTTGATATGGCAGAAGGTAATGCTGTTATGTCTAAGGGAAAACGAAGGTCAGAAAGAAAGCCTGTGCCCAACCCATGCTTTGTCTTGCCTGCTGCCTGCGTGCTGATGTGACTCCAGTCATTAGCACAGATTAGACCCTTTCCAAAACGAGATGCTATAGATTATTATTATGGATGCTTGCTTCGTCAGTTCATCAGTCAAGTTTGTGATCTGGACTCCCCCCTTCTATAAGCAGAATTTTAGAATTTATTTTTTTGTGTCATAAGCTCTCCCCAAATCAAATCAAACCCCTTTAACAGGTTTAGTGCCGTTAAGAGAATTTTTGCATTCAAAGAACATTTAAAAAAATGCCACACTGGACCATTAAATGGCCCACCCATCCCATGAGAACTATAATTTGAGGAACTGATGTTGTATGTGAAGGTTCTGTCCCTTACAGAATGTTTGAGAGATTCTCTAGACAGTCATAGTTAACTTAATATTCTGTCTCCTTTCATCTAAATCCTTAATTCTACCAATATTTTCTCTCTGATCCAGCTCCTGGGCATAATGATGTCTCTAAATTTATTTCCTTCCGTCTAAAGTATTTTTTTCTGAAATGAATGTTTTTAAGTATTAAGGGAGTAAGTATCCTAAGAGCTCAGGATCTCACTGGCAACTTCAGCTCTTTTATTAGTATTTTTTAAGTATTTGTTCTTTGGACCTGCAGGTGGGAAAGCAGAAATATCTTTAATTCTATGGTTATTGCTAACAGGTAACAAAGAGTCCCTTCTGTGTTCCTAAGATCTCCTCTCAGAATAGAGCAGCATAACTGTTTAAAAGTGTTTTTAGTTGTAAAGAAGTTCAGGCATAGTAAGATATGTATCTGTCTGAAAATATGTATTTGTCTGGGTTGGCTAAAAGTTTATTTGGGTTTTTCGAAAAACCCAAATGGATGTTTTGGCCAACCAAATATATAGCCCACTTCTCCATCTTCTGTCCCAAAGCCACTCTCTAGTT
The DNA here is from genome assembly GCF_029378745.1 of Bos indicus. Lineage (NCBI taxonomy): Eukaryota > Metazoa > Chordata > Mammalia > Artiodactyla > Bovidae > Bos > Bos indicus. Next base: position 69,105,810 of record NC_091766.1, read on the forward strand.
AACAATGTCAGTGTTTTAACTTTACCTATAGGTGGAGGAAATCACAACAAAAGAAGTTAAGCTGCCAGCAGAAATGGAAGGAAAAAAGATGGCGGTGACCCGGACCAGGACTATGGTGGTGCCCTTACACTGCAATATCATTGGGGATGCTTTCTGGAAGGAACATCCAGAGATCCTGGATGAAGACAGCTGACCCTTTGCTTTTCAGTCCTGGCGTGCTTAACCATCTCGGCCCCCAAGTCTCCAGGCCTTTGCTGGCCCTAGCATCTGTGCCATGTAGAAGTCTCCTGGGAGTGACATGCCTCTGGTTGGGAGAGGAGCGGAGAGAAAAGGGGTGGATGTGGGTGGTATATCTTGTTCTGCTTTAAGTGGAACACCTTTTTGCAGTGTTCAAACGTGGTTCCTTTGGTAGAAGTACATTTTTTAAAAAAATTGTGGTACTGTTTTTATAAAGCAAGAACTATGTTATGCCTTGTAGGTGAATCATTTTTAGATTGTGGCATGGGTCTTACAAAAACCTGTCAAGCTTTTTTCACCTCTGCTAGAAGATGAGCCCAAACTTTACTGTCACCTGCTCTTTCTTTATCACAGAATCCAGTGACCCCGGTCACCTCACCTTTCCCAGCCACCTAATTGCATTCGTCTTTGGCAGACCTGGAACTAGTATAGGTTGATGCCTTCCCAGTGCCTCTGAATGCAGGAATTCCAGGGCAAACTCAGGGCTTTGTGTCATTATCCAAGTTGGCAACCTGCGCTGAACTAACGAGTTGTAGCTTGGGTGTCCTTCATAAATATTGCGTGGACTGATTTTGTGGAGTTGTCAGCATGACCCTCCTCATCTCACCAGGGGCAGTGATCACAAGGCTGCTTACTCTTTCTCAGGAGAAAGAGAGTTACATGTCTATATGGGAGAAGGAAAATGTGAGATTGAATGAGCCAGGAGGCACTTCAGTTTTGAAAGTCACCTTCCTGTTGGACTTCCTGAAAAAGATTCTCAGGTAGCCTCTGTATAATAAAACAATGGCATTTGACTTGGAGAGCAGAGGGACCAACACTCATCTTTGGGTCACAGGTAGTAGAGGAGCCCTAATGGTTCTACCTGCTGACGTGGAGTTGGGCGAGGAGCCGCAGGAACTGCATGTTGCTCGCGGCCTCCGAAGCGAGGAGGCAGTGGGGATTGTTGGTAGAGAACTCACATTTCCTTTTATATTCATTTCATATTTTAGAGGGAAAAGATTAATTTGGCTCTATAAAGAATTAATTAAAAGCCCACATCACAGTGCCTGGTCTTACACTGTAGAATTTACAGCCAAGAAAATGTATTTTTGAAAGAGCGATGACTGGTCTCATCTCACTAATTGACACCCCATCTGTTGATGCCTTTTTTTCCCTCCCTGTTCTCACTCCACGGGAATAGGAGACATGGCTTACAGTTGGTAATTGATAAAATTTCTTTGAGAAGAAAAAAAATAAAGGTTTCAACTCCCTTGGCCTGATTTTTCTTTTTTCTTTTTTTTCATACAAATTCAGTATATGAGTCCAACTTCCATGTGTGAACGTCCTTACATAAGCCAGGCTCACATCCCTTCATCACAGTGGTGGTTCACAGACTTCTGGATACAAAAATTTACTTGAAATGCTCTTTTAAAATGCCAGTTCCAAGCTCTCTCCCCATGAAGAGTTTGGGATTCAAAGACTTTTGATGGGTGTAGTCAATATACCACACTTTGGGGAACTAGTCTATACCAAAACCTAGACTTGTACATCTAGATACACTGTGATAGGCCAAGTAAGGCAGTAAGAATGTAGCTCTTGATTGGCAAACATAATAGTAAACAAATTACAGCGTTCTATATAAAAACAAGTATAGATAAGTAGGTGTTTGTACAAATTTTTAAGACAGCCACCCATGAAAGTTTTGTTTTCTGTGGGTGTTATGTGATACTACAAACGTATCACTTGATTTTGTTGTAGGACATGTGCTTGCTGGTTGAATTGCCAGCAGTTGGCAGGAGTGAGGTTTGTCTTGGGGAGGGTGGTTTTGAGCAGAGGAATATCCTGGGTTTAATATTTACGCTGTAATACCTATTGAATTAAGTAATGCTGTCAGAAGAGGTAGTATCTGGACCTTTGATGTAGACTACACTATTTTAACATCAAGAAACAAAAAAGGTTCTGCTAAACAGAGGCTCTAAAGTACAGCCAGGTTTTATAAATATGCCATCCCAGTTGGATCCTCCTTTCCTCCAGGTGCTTAGCAATACTTAGAAGATCAGTGATGGTGAATTTTCTTTAATACTAGCATCTTTCTGGGGTATGTGTAAATTTCTTTTTGCCTAGGTGTAAGAAATGCAGTACTAGGGTCCACTCATCATCCTTCACTTTTCATTGTACACTTAATATTCCTAGAGCATTTATTACGCCCCATATGCATATCTTTCGTTCTTCAGACAGTTCCTTGAAACAGTTTCTAGCAAAGAGTCAGACACGACTAAGCGACTGAACTGAACTGTTTGTATCGCAAAAGAATGTAAAGCTCAGAGAAGCTAAATAGTTGGAGCCCAGGCGTCTGAACTCCAGTGATGCTCAGCATTAGAGCAAATTGGGACATTCCTTGCCCTCTTCCTCGGCTTCACTGATAGCTCAGTTGGTAAAGAATCCGCCTACAATGCAGGAGACCCCGTTGGATTACTGGGTTGGGAAGATCCGCTGAAGAAGGGATAGGCTACCCACCCCAGCATTCTTGGGTTTCCCTTGTGGCTCAGCTGGTAAAGAATCTGCCCACAATGCGGGAGACTTGGGTTCGATCCCTGGGTTGGGAAGATCCCCTGGAGAAGGGAAAGGCTACCCACTCCAGTATACGGGGTCGCAAAGAGTCGGACGCGACGCAGCGACTTTCACTTTCACTTTGCCCTCTAGCCACTGCTTCCCGCCAGTCCAAGCTACTAGTAGAACATAATACCAGAGAACCGAGAAACACCTGGGGAGCTTGTCAAACTGACGGGCCCAGCCTCCATCCCCAGGGAATCTGGACTATCAGCAAACACCTAAAGTGATAATGATATTGATGGGAAAACGCTGCGTTAACACAAATGAACCTCTTCCCCCGCACGCTGATGCGTTCCGAGCCCCGGGCGAGTAGCTACCGCGCACCACACCCCTGGCGGCGCAGAGCGCAGGCAGATGCTGCCCCCTGGCGGCCGCCCGGGCGCAGTGAGACACCCCGCGCCGCGGCTGCGCAGTGACGCCCTCTGGCGGCCCCGCTCCTTCTTCCCATCGGCCTCGGCTTGCGGGCCTTTCAAACATGGAGGAGCGGGAGCGGGGGGCGAGGTCGGCTCGCGCTGGGAGCCCCGCGCGCCCGCCCAGCCCGCGGCTGGATGTCAGCTCTGACAGCTTCGACCCGCTGCTGGCCCTGTATGCGCCCCACCTGCCTCCCATTCCCTACCCCAACGCGCCCTGCTTCAACAACGTGGCCGAGTACGAGAGCTTCCTCAGGACCGGGTTACGGAGCGGCGGGCGCGGAAGGGCGCGGGGCGCGGCCGCCGGCTCAGGGGGCCCCGCTGCGGCCGCCGGGCCCTCGGGCAGGACCCGCCGCCGCCCGGACGCCCCCGCCCCGGACCCCGAGCGCATCCAGCGCCTCCGCCGCCTCATGGTGGCCAAAGAGGAAGGGGACGAGGCCGCCGACACGCGGCGGCGGGGTCCGGGTCGGAGCAGGAAGGCGCCGCGCAACGTGCTCACGAGAATGCCCTGTGAGTCCCGCGGGAGGGCGGGGGCCGGGCCGGCTGTCCGGAAGGCGGCGGCCCTGCAGGCGTGTCCCTGGTGACAGCCGCTTGGCGCGGACCTGTGTGTGTGTCAGGGGGAAGGTCTTGGTGAAGGCTGAAGAGATAACCAGCGACCGTGGGGAGGGTCAGCTTGAGGAATTCAGGGTCTGTATGGGCAGTGAGGGAAGAGTGGCAAGGCTGTAGAGGGAATAAGTAGCCCTGGGTAAGATCTGCATAACATGCGTAAAGGTGATGGGGGCCACAGAAGTGACCACAGAGGTGATGAGGAACCTGCTGAAATCGATCTGCAGGAGTGATTGGGGGGTGGGGGGTGGCCGGGGGATTCTGGAGAGGTGGTGAGCCTGGAAACGGGACATCATGGGGAAGGTTTGCAGAGGGTGATGAAGTCTTGGGGCCACGCATGGTGAGAGGAGGGAGGGCACAGCCAGTATTAGGGGAGGGAGAGTGGTTCGGTCAGTGAGATTTGTGGGTGATGGGACGCAGTATGAGGAAACTGTTCAGATAGCACAGGGGACATAATCTCATGACCTCTGCACATTAAGTGACAGCTCGTTCTCAGTGCTGTAGGCAGAAAGGGCTGCAGGGTCTTGACATACATGTGTTCACTGGAATGCAGCAGGCACAGAAGGCCACTAAAGGGCAGACACTTTTACAGCTTCGCTGCAGGGCTGAGTGCAGGGACTCTTGTCTGTCAGGCTCCTATTACCATATGCACAGGTTATTTTGAGTTCTGAAGGTGTAAATGGCACGAGGGGATTTCTTGCAGCCTCCTAATAGTTCCTTAGAGTAAAGCTGTAAATAGCAGAGATTGCTAAGTGTGAGTTAGGTCTTGCATAAACGGAATAGAAACAGCCCAGGGTCATATCTTTGTCATCTGGCAAGCAGTTCTGACATCTGCCCCATGAACACAATGACCTACTTAGCCATTCAGAGCATCTGTATCCTGATAACTAAATTGTGGCATTATTAAATCACTGCCTCTGGAATGGAGGGTTTTGCTACGTAAAGGAATATTTTGTTTATTTCCTAGAAGTGTGTTAAGAGAGCAACATCCTAAAAAACTGAGTGCTGTTAGGGGTGCCTTTGTGATTCCAGTGCCAGAGCATCACTGCCTAAGCTAGGGTTTACTCCAGTTTGCTTGCCCAGCAGTGACACAGATTATGCGTGTGCCTAAATTAAGAGCAGTTTGGGGGAGCTTATTTTGCCCGTAGTTTTTGCCACTATCAGATCTTTGAAATGCCCTCCAAGTCTTAGATTGTAACATTTATTTCCATTTTGCCAAGTATTGCTTTGCTGCCAAGATTTTCAAGACAGAAGAAGTATTTCTATGTGGTCAGTGGTTTTGGCTTTACTGGTGGAGCACTTTGCCATATTTTTAGGATGAAAGAGTGTGAGGGCCAGCTTTATCAACTTTCCACAATTAAATGTATGCCTGGAATCAAAGTCTCAAAATGTGCTCTAGGCATTGAAAATTTTAATCCTACCTCTGGAAACAGTTGGATGTACATGGTAGAGATGAGTAGATATCACAAAAAATTGATGACCTTCAGGAAGCAAAAAAAAGTATAGAAGCAGGGATGAGGATTAGGTTTTTTCCAAAAAAGAATTGATATAGAAGTCAGCTTTAGGTCTTGAGGTTAAGAAAGGGCATGCTTGACGATAACAGCAATTACTTAAAAATAAGGCTGTTGAGCATGTAATATATGCTAAATAAGCATATAAGATATGCTAAATTACATATAGCAAAATTCACTCCTCAGGTGAGTAAAAAGGTTGTGAATTCATCACCACATTCAAGATACAAATCAAGGAGTTCCCCAGTGATCTAGTGGTTAAGATGCTACACTTCCAATGCAGGGGATGCAGGTTCAAACCCTGATCAAGAACTAAGATCCCACATGCTGTGTGGCAAAAAAAATAAAATAACATGTAAAGTTAAACTTATCATAGGGCCTGGCCCATACTGAGGGCTCAGTAATTGGTGATAATATTGGTGACAGTGATGCTGCTGCTGCTGTTGATGTGAAGGAGAGGAGCTTGGAGACTCTTGAAGTGAACCAATAGTATGATGAGGCTCTGGACTGTATTGTTGGTTGTGGAAACAGAAAAGAAAGGTCAGGTCTTAGTTATTGAGAATCTCTTGTCTGGACTTAGTATTGGCTATTCTGCTGCTGCTAAGTCGCTTCAGTCGTGTCCAACTCTGCAACCCCATAGATGGCAGCCCACCAGGCTCCACCGTCCCTGGGATTCTCCAGGCAAGAATACTGGAGTGGGTTGCCATTTCCTTCTCCAATGCATGAAAGTGAAAGTGAAGTCACTCAGTCACGTTTGACTCTTCACGACCTCATGGACTGCAGCCTACCAGGCTCCTCCGTCCATGGGATTTTCCAGGCAAGAGTAGTGGAGTGGATTGCCATTGCCTTCTCCAAAGGGAAAGATAAAAGAGTGGGGTTAAAAATGACCTGAATTTGGAAGGATGTAGCCCAAGGGTAATGGCAGTGGAGAGCGGGATTTGGAAGAATAACTTCTTCAAAGATAAGGCATAGATATAGTTTTAGAAGCCTGGCTCATATCCATTTGGAGTTTGTCACAAATACTGCTGAGAAGAGATTCAAAATGTGCCTTGTGATTCTGAATGTGGAACTTTTTTTATCTCTTGGGATTTTGCTCTGCTAGGTGGTGTGCCAGTGTTGTATTTTTGATCACATGAGAGAAATATTCCCTGGAATTATACCTTGTTAAATCTTTGGAAGAAAAAAAAATCAAAGGTACAGATATGAAGGTTGAAAACCTGAGTTTACCATTTGTTTAATTAGAATAAGAGATTTTTGTTAAGGTACATGCTTGTCCTTTCTCCCTGATTTGGGGGTGTGTGGGGAGTAATGCCCCTGTTTTCTTCTAAGTTAGAAAAAGAGTGGCCTTTCCAGCCTTTGTGGAACATATGTGTATGGTGGGAAAGAGGAGTGAATGTGGAAGGCAAGTAGAGTAATTTAGGCATTGTGACCAGTTTCTAAGAAATTTAATTATTGGAACTTATTCATTACATGAAACTAGAAGTTACCTAGTCTAACCTCATCTTATGAATGGGGAAACTTGGACTTGTAGAGAAAAAGTTGCCCACCAAGTTCACACAACTAGTTATAATGACCTAAATGTTGTTTACAGTGCTTGATTTGACACCATCTGTAACATGTATCCGGATATGTGTATATACACATACCTTAGTATGTCAGAGGTTCACAGAATTTTAAAATATGGCTAGAGGAGGGATGGATGGTGAAGGTCAGGCCAAGGTTCTCGTGTTCCTTTCTAAGGCCACTGTTTATGACACTCTGCCGTCTTGCTGAATCTTCAATCTGACAACCTCCTATTTCTCATCTACAAAGTCACTTAATCCAAGAGTATCTTCTTTTATTAACTTATCCCTGCCCTCATTTATAAGCCAGTTCATGAGTGAGGGGTAAGGAGGTTAAGAGTAACCACCTTAGGTATCCAAATTGAAGTGCAAGACACTTGTTCTATTTTATGCTTATACTAAAAATAAAACATATATTTTTGTTTGTTTACTATCAATGACAATAACTTCCAAAGAACTGTGCCTTTCAGACTTGAGGGGAAGAGTGAGATTGTGTAACTGTGAGTGTTTGTGTGTGTGTGTGTGTGTGTGTGTGTGCATGCATGTGTGTATGCATGCATGTGCAGTTTTCTTTAGGGAGGTTTTATGTAGTACAGTCACCATACTGTGATGGCTAAATTAATATAAAATAATAAAAATAAAGCTCAGTCTTGCTTTCAAGCTCTGAAAAAAAAAAAAGAATCCATCATAATAAAGGCTGAAGATTATAGTCCCAACATTCTTTATATGAATTGTCATACTCCTCTTTTCATATGATGCTTATCAGCAATTTCATTGGAGTCAGATACTCGGCAGGTGCCTTTACATCAGTGAGGCCTGGAATACAACCAGGCCTCCTCTTCCTCATGTGAAAATAATGTTCACTGAAACGCTAGTGGCCTAAGAGCATGGGCTTCTGCGTAATGTAGCTTAGACCGAGAGGGCCAAAAAGCCATTCTCTCTCAGACGAGATTGCATGTGTTTCAGGGTGGACGAGTCACACGGTTCGTTTCCTTTAAACCTGTGACCAAAGTTCTTGGTTCTTTGGAAGGCTCAAGCTGGATGATATGCAGTTCATGAGATTTATCCTGAAAAAAGGTTGTTATACAAGGCAGAGAACTGAGAAGAATCTAGCTGCTGATGTGCACATTTAGTATAGTGTTTTTTTGCCCCCAAAAGTTTTTAAATGATGCTGCCTCTTAGAATCAGAGACATCATAGAAATAGCATATGGGGGTAGTGAAACATTTGGATGGTAGCCACGCAGGGGGTTTATCCATGTTCCGGGGAATCTTGTCTCATTTCAGTGTACTGTGCCTGCACTTGCCATGCTGCCCACTGGGCCTTCCTGCTCCTGTGGTGTGGTTGCCAGTGTCATACCATGTTGCCTTGTGTTGCTGGAGATGGCTGGGTGGTCTTGGTTGTTAATTCTGGGAATGAGAGCAAGTATTCATTCTGTGCTGATGGTTCTTCTTGTTTCAGTGCACGAAGGCAGCCCTCTGGGTGAACTCCATCGTTGTATCCGGGAGGGGGTGAAGGTGAATGTTCACATCCGCACTTTCAAGGGACTTCGGGGCGTCTGTACAGGCTTCCTCGTTGCATTTGACAAGTTCTGGAATATGGTAATTAAGCCTTCCTCAAGGAACTGGAGCACCTCCTAAGGATTAAATCTTTTATATATCTCAAGGACTTTATTCAGCAAAACCTCCAGAATAACTTCCTGGAAGCCCTAGAATCTTTGAACTTTCTTGGACAACAACAGAAAAGTTCTTTTTATTGTTTTCCCTAAAGGCAGTGGCTTTCACCTGGGATGATTTTACGTATGCCTCCTTCCCAGGGACATTTGGCAGTGTCATTTTTTGATTGTCACGACTGTGGGACAGAGTACCACTGGCACCTAGTGGGTAGAGGCCAGGGCTGCTGCTGCGCACCCTACAATCCACAGAATATCCTGCCAACAACAGAGAATAATCTGGTCCAGAATGTTACTAGTGCCAGGGTTGAGAAATCTAGGGATAATTACTTATTTCTTCTTTTAGTAATTTTATATTGATTTCTTACTGGTTATTTTTCGTTTGTTTAAAAATATTTATTGACTTCCTACTTTGGCTGGGCATATAGGTACAGAAATTTCAGGAAGGAACTTAAACTGCAAGTTTTGGAAGGAGAGATGAGGATAGAGGGGAAGCAGCCATATTAATAAGCCAGACACTTTGCATGGTGTTTGCTTATGAAGGAGTGTATCATGCGCCCTCAGTCTTCTAGAGGCTTACTGTCTATTTACTAGACAGACATTTGAAGAGAAAAAGGACACACAGCACAACTACGATATGAGACCGTTAGAGTAGGAGCCACCGGGCCTTTCTAGTGTTTCTTTCCATATGATCTTCCGTCGCCAGTTTTTCTTCTCTTTGTGCTTTATCTTCCTCTGTGCATGCCCCTTGATAAGCACTTGCTATATGCCAGATCCTGTACAAACTCAGGATGTAATAACTCAGTAAATGAGTTGTAAGTCTGTCACTGTTTTATTTCACAAATGAAGTAACTGAGGCTGGAAGGTTGGTCCCAAAAATCACACTCTTAGTAAGTGAAAGGGACTGTAACTTTATCTTTTCTGGCTTCTGAGACCATGTTTTAAACTGTATGGAGTCATAAAACTTGGATTCAAATCCTAGCTTAACGTTTGGTGGCTGTGTAACTCGAGGCAAAGTAATTTCTCTGAGCCTTAGTTTTCTCATTTCTAAAATGTAGGGGGAAAATGTTTTATTATTGTAAGTTTACCTTTGAAGGGAGAGATTTAAGAGAATATATTTGACAGTGGTGGCAGTAACAATACTGTCAGCTTATGTTTGTAAGATGATTCACACTTTTCAAAGTCATTTCTCATCCATGATCTCATTTGATCCTAATGGCTGTCCTGTAAGGTTGATCTCTCATCAACAAGAATTCACCGGCATTTCTGTGTATTACCCTGGCTAGTCTCTTCATTGCTGTCATAAAGCAGAGAGACTGAAAAGGGAAAATCAGCAGTAGTGTTCTTAAGGTGTGGTCTGAGGCTGTCCTGCATTCTAATCATGGGGTTTCTGGTTAAAACAGAAAGTTCCTGGGCTTCATCCCAGATGTACAGAATCAGAATAGCCTTAGATTTATATTTTGCCACATTATTGACCAGAGGATTTTTGCAGAAACTAATGCCTGTGGTATTAATGCATCTCTGGTCAGTAATGTGTTAATAAGCTTCCTAGATTATTCATGCTCCCTGAAATTTAAGAGCCTCTACCCTACATTTGCAATGGCCCCTTACCATAGGAGAACCCCATCTTACATGGTCGTAACAGCTTGGCGTTCCTATTCAGAGGGGACCGTGTATTACCATTTGTTCCTGCCCAAGAGCTGAGTCACCTGTTAAGTTTAGACTGGTATAATTAGATGGTATTCTGCCATTTAAATTTTGTCCTGAAAGCTATAAAAATAATATTTTGAATGATACCATATTTTTCCTTCCTTTGGTCTCTTTTTCTCCAGGCACTTACTGATGTGGATGAGACCTACCGAAAACCTGTTCTAGGCAAAGCATATGAACGGGATTCTTCGTTGACTCTCACCAGGGTAAGCAGTTTCCCCTGACTTTGAGTACCCAGTGTGCTTTCAAGCTTAGGAATTAAGATCACTGAGCCTAGGGACCAGGATTTCCCAGCAGTAAAGCCTTATTGCTGTCAACCAGGCATGCTTGGACCAAGATCTTCATTAGTCTCTTCTCATGCATCCAGTGAGTAAAAAATGAGTCCGTATTTCTTACTTGCACATTGTTTGAGCAACAAGTTACCTCATCAGGTCTGAATGTCTTTCAGTTTTATACCATAGAAAAAATGGGTACTTTTCCTCTTGACATACTTACTGTTTTATCTGAGTTATGGCTAGAAATAGAAAATTTGTTACTTTTTTTTAAAATTGCAAAGCAGACAGTCTACAGAGCATGATTAAGGAATCTAGTCTGTCCTTTGTATATCGAAAAAAAGAGATGTTGAAAACTGAAGAGAAGGCTAATACTTGTCATTGCTTTCCTTGCAGCTCTTTGATCGACTAAAACTGCAAGATTCCTCCAAGAAGGAAACAGATTCTAAGTCTGCAGTTGAAGACTCCACTCTCTCCAGATACTCCCAGACATCCACATGGAAGGTGGCTTCGGTGTGGGGAAGAGGAGACACCGACCGGAGTTCACGCAGACGTTCCCGCTCCGTCCCTTCTTCCTTGCAGGCGTCTGCAAGGGAGGAGTCCAGGTCAGAGCTGTCAGGGAGGACTACACGGACAGAAGGGTCCAGTGCGGGGGGTACCTTTTCCAGGGCTACCACCCTTTCCAGGGGCCCGTCCCGTAAGAAAAAGAGAAAGCCCAAAGTGGATTACCAGCAGGTTTTCACTCGACATATAAACCAGATTTTCATTCGAGGTGAGAACGTCCTGCTGGTTCATCTTGCACAGTGACTGGCTCAATCTCACTTGAGCTTTGGTTTTAGAAATACAGTGCATGAATTGCTGCTATGCTTATCCTAGTGTCCCAGTGTAACTCGAAATTGGAGTGATCCCTCTGGTCCAGCATGTGCAGAGCATAGAGCCAGGCTCAGGCCCTCTGGGAGATGAGGTCCGGAAGGGAAAACAGGGCTTGAGAGGGTGGTGGGTGTTTGCATTAATATCACAGCAAAAGTTGTACAGAGCATGGTCCATGCATCTGATTTGGTATCACGGTCTATTGCATACACTCAAACCAAATATAAGATCTTGAATTGGGGAGCATGGTATGAATTGAATTGACTCCACAGACACTATAGCATGGTGAAGGAGAAAGCCTCCTCAGGAAGAATGATCTCATTTCTAAAAGCTAGTGCCCTGAGTACTCATTAACTTGTATCTAAGAGTAGCAGTATAAATTGCCTTGAGCCCTTCATCCGCACCTTGTAACTGACCTTTAAGTTTCACTCTACACCACTCTCTCTTGATCGAGGAATGTACTTTGCTATCTCTTAATATCTGTAGGATATAAGAAGGCTGCACATTTATGTAAGAGTGAAATCCGGGTGGGTGGCATGCTCCAGTGAATGCTGTGTCTTCACCCCTCTCCATGTTATGGGAAGAAATAGGGGACCTTGTTGGTTTTCCTCTTGCCAGAGGGAGTTTCTGCAGATGGTGTACCAGTGGGACTGGAAGATGCGCTTGTCCTCTTCTTTCACTTTTGTGGCATGGTGCTAGTGCATGTGCCTGCATATTGCCCCCTGTGTATAGTGTGACCTGTCCTGTGAGCTTTATAGCAGGAGGCTGTCACCTTCATGACTGGCTGCAAAGAGTTCTGCATGAACTCAAGAATACACACACATCATGTGGTTGAGAGTACCCTTTCCGGGCAGGGCTGGCCCTGCCTCGAGTGTCTTTCAGGATGGTTTTCCATGAAACCCGGGTGGAGTGTTATTCCCTTGTGTCAGGCCAAAGAGGTTCTCACAAAGTACAACAGCAGTGTCTGTAAGGGACACGTTAGTCAACCCGGCTTGAGTAACCAAACACCAGACCACCTGCTACTATTTCTACTTGAATCATATGCTTTCTCAATCACCAGTGCAAAATAGGCTATATCTCGACACAGACTGTTAGGCAATATTGACCTTTTGTTTTGTTAGATTATGTTAGGTTTTATTTTAGATATCTTACATTCAAAGTGAGAATGAGAAATAGCTCGCTAGTTAAAATGTTTGAAAAGAAAAACTTCCTCTGCTGTATTTGTTGTGTAACTTAAATGAGCCTTCTGAGAAGCAGGTGAGTCACGCTCAGAGAGCTGAGCCGGGACTCCTGGTCCTTCGGCTGGCTGGGCCTCTGGAGTGAGAGGAGAGCAGACTAACCCCTCTGTGCCTCAGGTTTTCCCTATCAGACACCTACCTCACAGGGGCACTGAGGAACAGAATCTGGGGAAGGCATTTTAAAGTCTTTTAACATACTTAAGTGCCATGAGTAATTTTTACTCACTCTGTTTCATAGCTTGCTAGAAGTTCACTGTCTCATGAGCAAAGTAGGTGCTATATAATATAAGAACGTAATCTCTGTAGGTGTTAGCAGTTATGATCTTCTTGTCATCAGAAGGCAGTGATATCTTCAGGAACTACTTTCCATGTTCCATTCCTTTCTCCTAAGGGACAATGGAAGTTCTCAGAAGAATATCTTTAGTGAAAGAAAAGTAACAATTTTTTTGCTGCTCTCCCATATCCCAGCCCCCACCCTTTTCTGGTTGTGATGAGAGGGAATTCCCCTGCGCTTTTTTGGGGGTTTATATTGCCAGCACTGAAGGAAGGATGTGAATCTAAAAACAGCACATCCCTGAAAGGGAATCTGTGGAAGTTGTTTTATTTGATTTTGTTTCAAAATGGGTTTTAAGTATACTCTTTAGAACCAGATGAGATGCACTAAACATTTAGAGAGGTTCTAGGTTACACATGCAAGTGAACAATTATCTTTGGACACTGCCAGTCTGAGTCTTTTTAAATAGTATGTTCTAAAATCAGTCGTCTTGTTAATCATCAGGCACCCCACCTTTACCCCTTTACCGATCTCCCCTGTTTGGTTGTCCCCATCTGTCTGTCTGTCTTGTCCCTCATCTGGAAGCTGTAATAGTTACTAAATTTTCACAATAAAGGAGAAATTTGGAATTAAATGGAATATAATCAATTTCTATTCATCGTAGTGCCTGATTAAATCTAACCTGACTTATTTTAAACACATGCTCATTTCCTTGTTTGCATATAATTTTCATGTGTCCATATAACGATTGATTTACTGCTTTTCTGCCCAACTTAACAATTCTGGCTCTAAAAATTATTTTAAAACTGTGTGCGATCTGTCTTACGTGCCCATATTCCCCATTTATTGGTTTGGACAGTGATTCTGGGATGATTACTGTCTAGTAAATGTGATATTTTGTACAAAGCATGATAATCATTATTTTATAGAAGTAAATTTTTAAAATTATTGCCTTTTCTTTATTATTGGAGAAATTTTTCAAAACGAAGGAAAAATATATTCTAAAAATGTATATGCTGCTCAAAAATGTGATCATCTAAGACATTTTAACAAATTGCTATGGAAATAACTGAAGTCTTCCTCAAGAGAAGACAAGGAAAGAAAAAGGGGAAAAAGGGGAAGTAACAGCCAGAACGGTAGATTTCTGGAGGCCCCCCATCAGCTCGCCAAGGGGGCCCTAAACAGCCGGTATACACCACAACTGGCTTCTAGTATTCCCCAGGGATTTGAGATTGAGACTCTAGTTCTTATTTTTTTTAACATTGAAGTGAAGTTCTTCAGAGTGATCTCTAGACAAGGGAGCATGTTTTCAGGGCAGACCTATGAACTTGTTAGAGGTCTTCTCAGGCGTATCCAGGTTTGTTAGAAAGTAACAAGGGACTGAGAGATGGAAGGTGTGGCTTCACCCCCAGGACGATTTCATGGGCCAATATTTGTGCACAGAGGTGGTTCTACTGCTTCACCACTAGGAGAGGCTGCACTTTAGGTTGTTTGTGCTGGTATTTAGGAAGTATTTCTGCTTTCTTTCAGAGACCAGTTATGATAGAGGTGGGCGGTTAGCAAGATGGTTAGCTAGAGTTGTCAGTGGCAGGTGGCCCTGGACCAGTTGGTTTCTTTCTCTCTCTGCATGTTGCGTGTCAAGTCAGAAAGCCTAGAAACTGTTAGCATTAAAGTCAAGGTGCATAGGAACCCTTGCCAGTGTCGTTAGTGAATGAAGAAGGGCTTTACCTATCTTCATGGTGAAAAGGTCCAGGAGTACCTTTAGGGATTATCAGCCCCAGCCTCAGAAGCCTTACACAAACCGAGGTGTACTGCCTGTACCCCTTGAGAAAGAACCTAACTTGATGCAGAGTGGATATTTGTATTTCTATTTGTACTATTTTCATAGCAGCAGACATGGGCAAAATCATGAAATAGAATCTGTTCTGTAAATTACTTTAAAAATCTTTCTTTTATTTTTGCCTTTAGGAACAAATTTAAATTATTCAAAGACAGCTAGCTGTCACTGGTGCTGCCCCAAAGCTTTCTAATCCTTTATGTATTTTTATGAATGAAATGGTTGCTGTGGGAAGACCAAGATTCATCTAAGAGTGTCATGGTATAAACAGAATGGTTTGTAGTTGTTTGAATTTTTCTTTTCCTGTGCCAGGTATAGAATGCAGTCGACCCCTTTTCAGTAGCTTCTGTTCATCAGCTTGTGTGTTTCTGGGTAGCAACTCCCAGATGGCTTTTCTTAGTGTTTGTGAAGAAAGAAAATCTCATCTAGGCCTATGTTACAAAGGTGGGTGGTCTGTCGTTACTTCCTGGCAAATTGAGTTGATGGATTTAAGATAAGCCTTTGGGGTTCCTGCATCGTTTCCTGGGCTTTGAGGAAGGGTTGGGCCTCCTTTACTCGTGGTGTTTTGAGTATGTTTCAAATGTTTGTAAGTTCTCTTGCACTCCTCTAATAAAAATGAAAGCTGTCTGTCAAGACATGGCTTTGGATGGTTTGGAGATCTATCAGGAAAAAAAGAAGTACACCTGAGACCTTCAGTTGGTCTTTTATTTATTTAGAGTAAAAAGTAGTTCGATAAGCTACCAGAGCCAGTGCTTCTTTAAAAACATTCTCTGAAGAGATAGGAACTGTCCCACAGGAAAGCTATAAAAGCTATTCCCAGTACATGGCAATTGCTTTTGATTTTTAATCCTTTGGAGCAAATGTCTGATGTTATGTTTTTAGAGCTGTGGGGGTAAAATGTATTTTTAAAAAATTTAGGGGTGTTACTGAAACAATGACTGGCTGAATTATGTGTGAGCTAAGCTCTAGGGCAGCTGTCCAGTTCTTTTTCTGTTGTCCCGACAGTAAAACAGATAGTAAGTGATGTCTTTAAAAGTGATTTGCTTATTCCATCCTGACATCTAAAGGCATTAGGCTCCTATTTGGCAGCCCTGGGGAATCCCCTCCGCACCGTGACTGATTACCTTGTTTTTTAGACAAGGCTAAACCTGGATGACTCTGTGTATTAATAGTTTCACTCTTCATATACCAGCTGCTACAAGAAAAACCGTGACTTTTAATCTTGTCTTGAAATTACTCCTCATTGTTAAATTCACCTAAACCCTTCCTGTATATGGAGGGTTGCTGCTAGTAACATCAGTTTGCAATGTTCTGCTTTCAGTATTTGTCATACAGGAGTCTGGAAACTGTAATAAATATGATTGTCTTAATAAACTGGCTGCTTTGTCTCTGCTAATTGAGGAGGGATGGGCGGAAAGGAGGTGGCAGGGGAATCTGTTACCCATGAAGACACCCATCTAGAAAGTTAACACGTCACAAGCCTTCTGCAGTCTCATTGTTGTAATCTTGTGCCTTTTCTTTAGCAAAGCACATGTATCTAGATCATTATCCAAGTTTATTTGAAGTTCACACTTAGAAAAGGAACTTGGCCCACGTTTGTGAATTCTCTTCTCTAAGCCCCAAGCAATGGTCATTGCCCTGTGAATTTATCCTATCTAGTAGCTCACTGGTGTTAATCCACTCTCTTCACGACCTGCTGAGATCACCATTGACTCACTCCCCTTGGAGGATTTTACCACATCTCGCTGATTGACACACTTCCAGGAATATCTGAATTTGCCACTGGCTCCTCTGTGCACATACAAGAAGTTGATCTGCCCAGAGATTTGCCACATTGATTACTTGACATCCTCTGTGTGCTTCTAGCCCTGAGTCACCCAAATAAGGTGGACAAACAAAAATGGCATTGATTCTTAGAGGGGGGAACCTCAAGTTAACTGTAAAGACCCAATTCCCTACTTTCAAAGGATACATTAAATTTGGCACAGTTGACATACAAGAAGTTTGTAGCCATCACAGTGGAAAAGAGAGGCAAGACCCACATGTTCCAGTTCTGGCTCTTGCTTGTTTGTTTTATATCTCAAAGACTTGTGATTAAATAAAAATGTCCTCACTAATCAAAATAGTCAGAAGAGTCTCCTAGCTTGACATACAAAATATTCAGTGATGGTTAAATATTGGCAGGGAGTGGAGGCCAGTGGAATGAAATTTATCATCTGTTACTCTCCTTTTGCTTTCTGGATAGGAGTGGCAAAGAGAAAACAAGTGCTTTGTCCAGCCTTTTCTCCTTGGATAGACGTGAAGGGTATTTCAGTCTGCTCAGTTACCACTAGATGGCAGTAGCTTAAAGAGAACTGCTTAAGTGTAGAATCCCAGAAGGACCTGAGGCTCCAGATCTCCAGTTACTGCTACCATTTATTGCTAAACACTTGCCAGTCTGAACCTAAATAATCAAGGAAAAGCAAACTGTAATCAACCCAAGTGGCAATATAACCGTCTCTTACCACTGCTGAATTTCCATAATGTGAAAGGAAGCCTGATGGCAGCCATTAGCCAGTGAAAGTGCCTAAGGAAGAGAGAAACAGGAGAGTGTCCACTATTTTAGGGAGTCTGCTGATATTCTCACATGGTGGAGTTCCTCATTTCTTCTCAGAATGCTGTCAACTCCACCTGTCCCCTTCCCGCCTGCTGGCGGGAGATTACTTCAGAAAAACTGACTTGATTCCCCTATTTCTCAGCTGCTGTCTTGCTTTTGGAAACAATTCACTTTCTCCCAGTGTTAATGCCTGATGCTCCTTTATGAGAGAGGTTGCATTTCTCTTGTGATTCCATAACCAGTATAAAACCTCCAGTCCAAGACTGCAAGCAAGGAAAATTTCTAATAGACACAGAAAAGTGTGGTGTTTTAGGCTGTGCTCTGGGAGCAGGAGAAATAGGTGGGAAGTGCTGGTAAGTCTCCCAGCACTTCGCATCAAGGCCTTCAAAAGACCTTCTTCTCTCTCCATCAAGGAATAATTTTCCAGCAGCCTCTGGTGAAGAGGAATATACAAGTGCCAAACCTATTGCATGCATTACCTTGTTCAGATAAAACCACAGCAAGGGGGAGATTTTATCCCCAATATGTGTGTGAGGAAACTGGAACAGATTAAATAAGTTACCAACATCTCACCTGGTAATAAATGGTAAATTTGGGGTCTGTCTCTCTGACTCTTAAGTTTGTTGCTAGCCAGTTGTACCTTAAACATATCAAATTTCTCAGGCATTGAATAGGAAGCTTTGAGGACAAGTGGAGTTAATCCCCTTAGATTAATCAGAAACCAGAGAACTGAGTTAAACTAGAGCTTTTGGTTTTTCACATGTCTAGTTCCTTTTGCCCAGTTCTTTGACTGAAAGTGGACATATACACAGGGCTTCATGGCTCCCAGGAAGGACTGTGGCGGTGGGCACCCCCAGGGCAGTGGTCCAGCTGTGGTAAGAGTGGCTGCCAAGTGAGGACCATGTGGTATTTCATTTCACCCACCGGTTGGTTTGGCCCTGGAAGGGGTATCAACCTAATAGTCTTGTTAAAAAGCAGGTGGGACAGCTAGTGATCTTTCCCAAGTCTTAGGAACGCATGTAGAAAGCCTGCCAGCCCTTTCTTTCCAGTGTTCTCCAAAACCTGGTAAGAATGCTTTCTGCAGGTCTTGACTTATTCATCTTATTAAAACAAAACAACAAAACTTTTCTCAGTGCTAAACTCTGGATGTGCTAAAGCAGGACAAAAGGATTAGCTGAAGGCCTGTAGTCTTCCTAGAAAGATTGACAAGCTGTCTTGTAAAATTTCCCTTCAACTTGATGATGTGTTAGTTTCCAGAATATGACAATCCTAGAAGGAGCCCTTATCTTAGATGCTTACTAGTGGTTTCTAAACCTCAGTTTCCTCATCTCTAAAATAGGGATAATACCACCTATCTTATAGGGTTGGTGACAAAGTGCTCAGCCCAGACAGCAAGTTTGAATGTCATTTATGCTATGATGAGCTTGCTGTGCGATGCTTAGCTGCTTTCTTTACTTCCCTGTGCTTGTGTTTCACGTCCTGAGACCAGGCAAACAAGTGGACGCAGCACAATGCTGTCATCCTTTTTTTCTAGCAGACAGACAGACCTTGAAAGATTGTTCTCAGGCTTCCTGAGTTCTCGGCACCTCCTCAGTTGTTTCTCCCTAGGTTAAAACTTGAGGATATCATCAACTTCTTCACCACTGGGAGAGTGTTGTGCTCCCCCAGGAATGACATTAGGCTCCACGGGACATTCATTAGTTGGGGTTACAAGAGGACCACAGGGCACTGGAATGGTAATTTCCTACATGCGACCCCAGTGACCCAGAGGGAGCTAGCTCAGCTGGTCTGAGCATGTGGTTAATGAGGGAAGGGTCATGGTTTCACTCCTGTGTGGGCCAATTAGTGTCACGTGGAAAAGCATGCTCCTGGGGCCCCAGGCAGCAGCTTTACACTGTGGCACTGGTCTCCAGGATGACTGTATGGCCATCATTGCTATCAGAATCCCAACCCAAAACGTACATCTTCCTTATTATTACATAGCCCATGGTTTCCAAGACTTGGGTCATTTGCAGAGCATCTCCATGATTTTTCCGTTGTCCCAAGCAGACCACTGTATTTTTATTTCTTTGATGTTTTTCTACACATTGCCTCACTTTTTAAGCTAATACTTAAAAGGAAGCCGTGCGTTACTACCATCAATGCAAATTAGGGAAATTTGCCTTAAATTGAAAGTACACATAAAAATAAATAGGCAGTAATTGAAATTAAACTGTTTATCTTCAGATTATAGGCAAAGACCTCCTGGGCCACAAGTGATCGATATCCTCCCATGTGTTAATAAATGCATGGATATAAACTGCATGTCTTACATAATAAACATACTGTTCTGTAATAAAATGACCAAGTCAGCAAAAACAATATTCTAAAGCAATTGCTTCCATGGGAAAAGTTGGGATCAGTGACTAGGGAGTTTCACACTTGATGAAATTATTCTTGCAGAAATTTCAGCGCCACAAGTCTTTCTAATAGTCTTTCTAATAGCCATAAATGTATAACTATAAAACCTATAGTCTGAACCAATCTGGGGTTTAATTTATATCCAGCTCTTGCTCAAAGTCATGGCTTTTGTTCGCAGTCTCCACTGGCACTATCATTAACACCGTGCTTCTTACACATCCTTATCATTATCACCCATTTTATGATAAACAAAGCACAAACGTGCAAAGCGGATGTGTTGACTGCACAACATCTTTCTTCCCCTCCAGTCATGAGCCAGTGAACGCTTATCTCCCCAGTCAGCCAGTTCCTTATGGAGATCAAGATGTAACCAGTAGTGGTGCTGGTAATAAAAATGTATTCCTTAATTAATTGAGCATGTTACATCCAATCCAGTTATGAAAATGTGCACTGGAGGACAAATACACATAAAAAGACACATAGCAACACATGTGGGCCTCTTCAGGGTTGAGAGGGAGCCTGGCCACTTCTGTAATTTGAGGCTCCCAATGCATTTAAAAAGCAAAGAAATATCAAAGAGTTGTAAATGTGTACATTTGTAAACTTTGGGTTGAATGATGGACAGCTTCCAGTCCTCTCTGGACCTGTGAGAGGGCTCATAGCCTCACTGGGAGAGAATCCCAGTCTGTGTGTGAGTTCTTTGAGTGTGAAGTCCCAAGTCCTTGCCCCAAGGTCCGGAGATGAGCCCCACATCTCATATAGAGATCTGGATTCAAATATACCATAAGGTAGAGCATAAAATTTTAGCCATGTGGAAACATGAAGTTACCAGGGACATAGAAGGGTTGGAAAGTGAATAGCTTTTTCTTTCTTGTGTCTTCATTACTTTGTGGATTCTTGCTGCGACCACTCCTGTTACTTCAGTGCCATTTGGGTCTTCCCACTTGGGTAGCTTTCTCATCATTCTTAGAAAGCCATGAATTAGTAGCAAAAGGGCCAGACCATTTTATAAGTGCCAGAAGACTTACTTAGATTTGTTGTTGTTTAGTCACTCAGTCGTGTCTGACTCTTTTTACCCCATGGTCTGCAGCATGCCAGGCTTTCCTGTCCTTCACCATCTCCCAGAGTTTACTCAAACTCTTGTCCATTGAGTTGGTGATGCCATCCAACCATCTCATCCTTGTTGTCCCCTTCTCCTCCTGCCTTCAATCTTTCCCAGCATCAGGGTCTTTCTAATGAGTCGGCTCTTTGCATAGGTGGCCAAAGTATTGGAGCTTCAGCTTCAGCATCAGTCCTTCCAATGAATATTCATGACTGATTTCCTTTAGGATTGACTGGTTTGATCTCCTTGCAGTCCAAGGGACTCTCAAGAGTCTTCTCCAACACCGCAGTTCAAAAGCATCAATTCTTTTGCAGTCAGCCTTCTTAATGGCCCAATTCTCACATCCATACATGACTACTGGAAAAACTTAGATTAGAAAATCAAAATACAAGAAGTGAGAGTGCAGTATATCAGCTTTCTTCCACTGTATGTGGACCCACTGACTACTTTAACCACAAGAACTACTTTGAACGACTGCATGTGCACACACACACACACAGACTCACAGTAAAGAGAAAGCAGACGCCTCCATGCCAGGAACATCTATAAAGTTCTCATTGCATGATTTTTGCTAGATCAGTAAGATTGTGTGACTGGGGAGTGTTATATGAAATAGTGTGAAAATAGTATTTCCTTAAGACTAATCTATTAGGATTCCGTTTGTACGGCCTTGTTCTAAGACTGATGCTTACTTTGTGCTCATTGTTTCTGAGGGCAGAAAGCAATTAGTTCATTTGAAACTCCATGTGATGCTTCTGAGGCCTATGGTCTCTTCCCTACCCTCGCCTGGTCCAGTTGTCTCAGCAAGGCATTTCACTCCTCCTCCCCATCCCCAGAGTTTATCTGAACATATCTGTTGCTCCATGAAAAGTATTTTGGCAGAAGCTGCTTTGCCCTGGGCTGACTAAGAGTCATCTGTCCTGAATGGCTCACAACTATTTTAACTTAATTTATTTTTATAAAATTATATATAGAGAGATAGTCACATTAATATACCCTTAAATATTAATATATATGTGTCATTTTAATAGAGACCAACATTATGACACCAAACCAAGAGTCAAATGGAGATTCCAACTCCAAAATGGTTGGGAGAAGCTGTTTTAAACCCTCTCATGGCAAAGGAAGCACAGAGAAGGATTCTGAATGTTTCCTTCTAGATCTACCATCCATATTATTCCTTCTAGGATATGACCCTCAGTGATCACACTTCAAATCTAGGCTCTTTTGCACTAAGTGAGTATTCAAAACTGAATACTAACTCTTCGATTTGAAAAAATTTCAGCAAGGACCTGGAGGACCTATCTCAGGTCACAGATCTTACCAGGAAGTAACATGCCTGGGGACTTTCTGCATAGGACTGCCCAGATGGTAAGCTGTGGCATCTTGACTCATATAATTTGAGGCCTTCTCAGTTCTTGGAACCTGTGGGCCAGTCACTTCCAGCCACAAGCATCAGTGGCTCCATCAGGGTGGCTGAATGGAAAAAGGTACAGAGGTGTGGCCCATGGCTATATGAACATCAAATCTGACAGGCCCAGTGACATCTGGATTGTTATGCTCCCAGTCGAGCTGAATGCAGCAGCTCGGAAGTGGCTTCACATCTCAAAAGCCAGTGGTATCCGTTTGCCACTGCCCATCACGAGGACAAAGGCATGGGTTAGCTACTGAAAGAGTTAGTGTTCCAGGAGTCCCAGAGGCCAGCACCAGCTACATTACTTGAAGGGCTCCGTGAACAATGAACAAACATGTGGGGCTCCAGATTCAAAGTTCCTTTCAAGATGGTGACCACAGAGCATTCAGCCAAGCATGAGGTCCTTCTAAGTGCGGGTCCCCGTGCAAGGGCATAGGTTGCACATGACATGGGCCCTGACAGAAGTGTGGCACCGGCCAAGGTGGAGACAGCTGGAAGCTCAGCAGGAGTGAGGAGGGGGCAGGGCGTCCTTGGCAGGACAGCGCTGACTCTGTCTTCACACACGTTGGATTCTTTCTTCTGTTGGGAACTGACATGCCCTTTCAGTGGTATCTAACCTACCTGTGCTTAGTAACTATTCTAACTTTGCATGACTGGTGTACAAATGAAAGCATTATCATTGTTTTAAAATACTTTGAGAAAGTTCCCAAAGATTTTAAATTCATTCACACAATCTCAGGGAATTTCGACAGCACAATTGTCAATGTAAGGAAAAAAACTGTTAGATTCTTTAAATATGACTCAAATGTTGTAAAAAAATTTTGGAAGGGTTTCAAAAAGTTTTTTACTTTCATTTATATCATCTGTGTGAACAAAGTTTATTGTTAGTGATGGCTATCAAAAATGTGAAGAGACCGTGATTAGAAAGTCTTGATTGAATTAAAGTCTTCATCAGGAATTGCTATTTCAAGCATAAAATCTGATATTAAAAACTATATTCATAAAAAGCAAATGCAAATTTTTCATTAAAAATTAAAGAGATTATTTTTTAGAAATTTTATACAAATTCAGTATTTAATATCTTCCCTAAATTTTGAATTTTATTTTCTTATAATTATATAATAAAAAGAGTAATGAAGGCTTTTGCCAAGCCCCATAGAGATGCCCAAGTCCCTCCGCATTTACCCTAGGGTGTGCTTTAAAATACTATCATTTCCGTATGTGTGCTATGAAGCAAAAAATGGGAGAAGGCACAATCTAGCCAGCAGCTCTCCCAAGGAGTCTGAAGCAAGTCATTTGCTTTGCCCACTGGTGGTAATAGAGGCTATGGGGATTGACTTGAAAAGTCAAGGCATAAAACAGGATCCACGCATAGTGACAACTAACAGTAATTCATAGAGCTGTTGAAATGAAGACATGAAACACGCATGTCAAGTGCTCAGAATAGAGCCTGGAATGTAGGAAATAGTGAATGGCATTTACCGTTACCTGGCACCTTAGATAACTAGTAAGTTGACAAATTCTGTTGATTTGTATCTACAATGCCTTAGCTCTGTTCTTTGTTGTTATTGTACAGTTGCTAAGTCACATCTGATTCTGTGACCTCATGGACTGCAGCATACCAGGCTTCCCTGCCTTTTACTATCTCTTAGAGTTTGCTCAAACTCATGTCCATTGAATCGGTGATGCCATCCAACCATCTCATCCTCTGTCTCGACTTTCCCCTTCTACCCTCAATCTTCCCCATGATCAGGGTCTTTTCCAGTGAATCAGCTGTTCACATCAAGTGGCCAAAGTATTGGAGCTTCAGCATCAGTCCTTCCAATGAATATTCAAGGTTGATTTCCTTGAGGATTGACTGGTTTGATCTCCTTGCTATCCAAGGGACTCTCAGAAATCTTCTCTAGCACCACAGTTTGAAAGCATCAGTTCTTCTGTGCTCAGCCTTCCTTATGGTCCAACTGTCACATCCATACATGGCTATTGAAAAAACAAAGCTTTTACTAGATGGACCTTTGTTGGCAAAGTGATATCTCTGCTTTTGAATATACTGTCTAGGTTTGTGATAGTTTTTCTATCAAGGAGCAAGCCTCTTTTAATTGTAGGGGTACAGTCACCATCTGCAGTGATTTTGCAGCCCAAGAAAATAAAATCTGTCACTGTTTCCATTTTTTCCCTTCTATTTGACATAAAGTGATGGGACCAGATGCCATGATCTTCATTTTTTGAATGTTGAGTTTTAAGTTAGCCTTTTCACTTTCTTGTTTCACCTTCATCAAGAGGTTCTTTAGTTCCTCTTCGCTTTCTGTCATTAGGGTGGTATCACCTGCATATCTGAGGTTGTTGATATTTCACATGGCACTCTTGATTCCAGCTTGTGAGTCATCCAGCCTGGCATTTCTCATGATGTATTCTGCATCTAGGTTAAATAAGCAAGGTGACAATATATAGCCTTGATGTACTCCTTTCCCAATTCTGAACCAGTCTGTTCCATGTCCAATTCTAACTGTTACTTCTTGACCTGCATACACATTTCTCAGGAGGCAGGTAAGGTGGTCTGGTATTCCCATCTCTTGAAGAATTTTCCACAGTTTGTTGTGATCCACACAGTTGAAGGCTTTAATGTAGTCAATGAAGCAGATGTAGATGTTTTTCTGGAATTCTTTTGCTTTTTCTGTGATCCAACAGATGTGGCAATTTGATCTCCGGTTCCTCTGCTTTTTCTAAATCCAGCTTGTAGATCTGGAAGTTCTTGGTTCATGGACTGTTGAAGCCTAGCTTGAAGGATTTTGAGCATTGCCTTGCTAGCATGTGAAATGAGCTAAATAATTGTACGGTAGTTTAAACATTGTTTGGCATTGCCCTTTTTGGAAGTTGGAATGAAAACTGACCTTTTCCAATACTCCAAAACCTTCCAATACTTCAAAACTCCAATTGTTGAGTTTTCCAAATTTGCTGGCATATTGAGTACATCATTTAACAGCATCATTTTTTAGGATTTGAAATAGCTCATCTGGAATTTCGTCACCTCCACTAGCTTTGTAGTAGTGCTTCCTGAGGTCCACTTGACTTCACACTCCAGGATGTCTGGCCTGGGTGACTTTACTTTCCATTTCTCTTGTTCCGCAGTACCATGTTCAGCATTTTATCACTGCTCATCTGACAGTTGTATTTGCCTCTTAATTTGTCTTTTAGCTTCTGTCATCTTCATTTTTGAACCCTCTGGTTCAGTTAAGATGCTTTAAGCAGCAAGTAACAGAATATCCAACTCAAGCGTGTTCTTCCATATATTAAGATGTCCGAAGTTTCCAGAGTCGGTTCAGCAATTCGACAATATTAGGCCTCAGGTTTAGGGAATGTGTTCATGTGTGTGTGTGGCTTTGTTTGTTTTGTCTTTCCCCTCATGGTCTCAGTGTGGCTGCAATGGCTCCAAGTAGCACCGCTACTCATGCTAACATCCAAAAGCATAGAGAAAAGTCGTGTTCTCATTGTGTACCTCCTTATCCACGGTGGAAATTTCTTCCAGAAAGTCTCTTCAAGTTCCTCAGAACACATCTACCTTAAACCAATCATAGACAAAGGGCAATGGGATTGCAACAGTTGGTTTAGATTTCTCATCATTTATCCCTAGGCCTTGGCCTGCTTTCCTTGAGCATAGTACTAGTCCTGTACTCAAACAGAACTGGGATTCTGATAGCCAGGAAGGAATAACAGCTGTTGAGTAAATAACCAGCATTTTCAGCCAGTCCTTCGTACATGCCTCTGGCAGATTCATCAGGGATTTCCTGCTTGAACAAGAGCTCCCAGCAGGCCCTTTGCCTGGAATTAAGTCTTTTGTCCCTAATTTAGCCAGTGAGGTCAGATGTCACCAGCAAAATGCCCTTGGAGTATCCTATATACATTTCCTTCATAACTCCTTATCACCTATTGTAATTAAACATGAATTTAGGGAAGTTTTTGACTAGTATCTCCACCCAACTAACTCTAGAATATAAATGTCATTAGGACCAGATGTGTTTGGCTTACCCTTACACTCAACACCTAGCAATTCTTGGACAATTCATTCTTGAGTGAATGAATGCCTATACCTGTCAAAAGGGAGCAAGCAATTTCAACAGCTAGATATTTAGACTAGCAAAAACAGGTTTCTACCTAGCTATCAAAAGAGGTTGAAAGAATTTGGTACCTCAGCATCACCAACATTTTGTTAAAGGACTAATTGCCAAGCCCCTTGTGCATGTGGGACCATTAGTAATTCTGTAGCTATGCAAATTAAAACAGTGATGTATGATTTATAGCTTTAATAACATTCTGAAGGCTCTTAAATTTTAATCACTTGCAACATCCTTTTTAATATTCAATTACTTTATTAACTAATTAGGTCACTTGCTGAAAAAGCACATAAGGCTTGTGCTATTTTAATATCAGCTGAGCCTCACAAAATACCTTTGAAATGGTGCAAATGGTTTATTTATTTTAAACAGATCATTAAGATGCTATAATTAATAAACCAATTATGAAAAAAGGCCCAATAGTGATAGATGCACAAGTACAATAGCACTGTCCAATGGGTTAGTCATTTTTATCCACATACATCAAGGGGCTAAACTTAAGTGAAAACCCACTGTAAAAAGTGCCTTCCTAAATAATTAACGTGTGCAATGACTGATAACCATATCACGGCAAACCTGACTTGAGGCTTGTTCATTACACAAACTGTAATGTGTACTTTGGTTTCATCTAATGACACTCACGATGGAAAATCCACAGCACACTAAGCTTGGTGTTTCTTGATTACTTACAAGGGCTTAATTTGCAGACGGAGCTGGGCACTTCACGTCTTATCAGTGCTTTGGAGTGAGCCGAGCCTCCCAGAGGAGAATCAGGAGACACATGCAGGTTTGGCGGCATCCCTGGATATTGATTTCTTAGCACCGTGTTAAGGTCTTCAAAGCAAACAGTGTGAACAAAGAAAGCTGAGGCCATGCCTGTGGGGGTTCTTCACCCAATATTCTCAAAGGAGACCATGGATCATAGTACTAAGTCTGCTTGTCAAAGGCACAGAGATGTTGGGGCTATGGCTGAGGATAAGTAGGAAGCAGCTTGGAATTGAGTTTTATTTCTAGGATCAGGGTGAGGCAAGAAGAACCAGTTCCTTTGACTGGTTTGGGAAAGAATGCTGGCACTTAGAGACTAGGTGATCTTTCTTGCTTCTTGTTGTTTAGTCACTAAGTTGTATCAGACTCCTTGTGACCCCATGGACTGCAGCACACCAGGCTCCTCTGTCCTCCACTATCTCCCAAAGTTTGTCCAGGTTCATATCCATTGAGTTGGTGATGCCATCTAGCCATCTCATCCTCTGCCACCTCCTTCTCCTTTTGCCTTCAATCTTTCCCAGCATCAGGGTTTTTTTTTCCGGCTAATAACAATATAATAATAAAACCATAATAACCATCGTGTACTGAGTCCTTTCTGTCTACTCTATAAACACTGTTGATCACCTGTATCATCTGTTGGATATTTCAGGGTATTTGTTGAGTCAACATTTATTTACTGAGCACATCCTAGGACCAGGCACTGTTCTCAGCACTGGAGATCTTGCGATGAATGGGATAGACAAGTCCCTTGCTCTCATGGTGCTCACATTCTATTAGGGAAGAGAAACAAAAATCATACAGCACAAGGGAACAAAGTATAAACAGCCACTTTAGCCAATGCAAAGTGCTAGGGAAAAGGCCAACCAGAAGATGGGAGATAGTAATGGCAGTGACTGAGGCAGGTTCTTGTGACAAATGGCCGAGGGGGTGGGGGGCGGTGTTGGCCAACTCAAACTTTGTTTCCTCCCCTCCCCCACCAACTCCCACTCCCGGTTTCACCAGTTGTTAAGGACAATGGGACATGGCATTATTATGCTGCCGTCATTAGCATCGCCATTCTTTTTGCAGGTTTAGGCTCATTTTTGCAGTCAGACCCCAATATGAACTTGTGTGCATTTTATTGTTAGTGTGTATGTTGGTAGGTGAAAACTACACAGAGAGATATTCCTCTTCCCTTATGTCTTCCTGCCACTGTCCTGCTCTGCAAATGGTTACAGCTATGTTTATGTATTTCTAGCCTGTTTTAGCACCTACATGATGTGTTGATGAATCTTTAAAATATTCATAAATTTCCAGATTGTCCCATGGATGCTAAATTCTTTGGGAAGAGCAACATGGCCCAAACAGTGACATGAGTGCAGCTCAAATACATGGAGGAAGTATCATCCCGCCTGGGGCCCTAAGGGAAGACCTCAAGAAGAACCCCTATAATCTCTGTCCATTATAAACTAAACAGTGTTCTAGCAAAGTGGGATCTTAGCTTGTGAACCACTGGGCCTTTTTAAAATATATATATATATATCCATGAGGACCAGTATGTACCTGACTCCCAGCACCAGCTCAATTTATCTCTTAGAGGTATGTTGAGAACATAACTTTTGAGTAAGATAAGAAAAAGTTTAACATAAGCAGGCCCCTTTATTCGTGAATAATCACTTTTGTGGGTGAAGTTCTTTTGGAGTCAAATGAGACTTTGTTCTTTCCTTCTTTTCCAACCCACAAATGGATGCTAATCATGAATGTAAGTGAAAGGAATACACTATTGATAACTCTGTATCAAGGAAGAGAAGGCTGTGAATTTTGCAGTGAACTTGGACAAGAAAAAGCCAGTTCTGTATCTCTTTCTTGTCCTTGAAGGAGACTAGAAGGTCTTTTCAGAAGTCTTCACAAAAGTTTCTATTTTACATTCTCATTGCTTTCTCTACCTATCACATGGTTCAAAATAATTTTTTAAATTTTTGTTCCATTTAATCACTAGTATTATAACAGCACTATAATCTGTATGTCATTGCAAATGTCTATTTCTGCCACACTGAGTATTAATAGATCTTTTCTAAGAAAGTGGATTACTATAAACTGTTTTATAAAAAGATTAACTCTGAGTTATAGATGAATACTAGGAAGATTTGGGAGCCCAGTCCATTTGTGGCTTAGGTCTTCTTTCTTTTTTTGAAATTTGGAGCTGGAGTACGATGGTTGGGTTTTGAGATCTCCAAAGGACTGTATCAGGGCTTCCCTGATAACTCGATAAAGAATCTGCCTGCAATGCAGGATACCCCGGTTCAATTCCTGGGTCAGGAGACAGAATAGGCTACCCACTCCAGTATTCTTGGGTTTCCCTTGTGGCTCAGTTGGTAAAAAAATCCGCCTGCAGTGTGGGAGACCTGGGTTTGATCCCTGGGTTGGGAAAATCCCCTGGAAAAGGGAAAGGCTACCCACTCCAGTATTCTGGCCTGGAGAATTTCATGGACTGTATATAGTCCATGGGGTGGCAAAAAGTCAGACATGTCTGAGTGACTTTCACTTTCACTTTTCAAGGACTGTAAAAAACAACCTATGATCCTTCCCATGTGAGGGCTGCCTCTTGGACACACATCTTTATTTAAGAGTGGTATCTTCAGGGTTTTCTACCCTCTTGCACTCAGGGATAGATAGAAGAGAGAGCAAGTGTGCCTAGAGAAAACAGTTCACAAACATACCAGTAGTGCAAGTCCTAGTCTTAACAACCCCTTTATCACATTTGGTAGTAATCACACTTTTTTGACTGAACATCCTATTCATAAATGGTGTTTAGTGTCCCACCCCAAACAGACATCTGCTCTATTGTCAGTCTACATATTAGTCATTAGTAAAGTCCAAAATCACTGCAGATGGTGATTGCAGCCATGAAATTAAAAGATGCTTACTCCTTGGAAGGTGTGACCAACCTAGATAGCATATTCAAAAGCAGAGACATTACTTTGCCAACAAAGGTCCATCTAATCAAGGCTATGGTTTTTCCAGTAGTCATGTTTGGATATTAGAGTTGGACTGTGAAGAAAGCTGAGCGCTGAAGAATTGATGCTTTTGAACTGTGATGTTGGAGAAGACTCTTGAGAGTCCCTTGGACTGCAAGGAGATCCAACCAGTCCATTCTAAAGATCAGTCCTGGGTGCTCTTTGGAAGGAATGATGCTGAAGCTGAAACTCCAATACTTTGGCCACCTCATGCGAAGAGTTGACTCACTGGAAAAGACCCTGATCCTGGGAGGGATTCGGGGCAGGAGGAGAAGGGGATGACAGAAGATAAGATGTCTGGATGGCATCACCAACTCAATGGACATGAGTTTGAGTGAACTCTGGGAGTTGGTGATGGACAGGGAGGCCTGGCGTGCTGCAGTTCATGGGGTTGCAAAGAGTCGGACACGACTGAACGACTGAACTGAACTGAACTGAAAGTTATTTTTCTATATTTTAGACATGATAAATACAAATAGATACTCCATTCTTGTCATGCCTCATAGATCTCCTGGCCTTAATCTGGGCCTGTGTGAGCCTACCTTTGAAGATCACTGCTCTGAACAATTGAGGTAACTTGAGGTAAATGAATAAGTGTTCTTGAAGAAATGTACCTTATGTTGATGGGGAAGAGATCCACCTCTAGGAACACTTTAAGAGCATTTTTGGGCTTTTCTTGCATAGGAATCTGGATGGAAAATGCATTAAATAGAACACTCTGGCCTTTGACCTTCCCTGGAGTTTCTCTTGGGATCAGTGATCAGAGCTTTGAAAAGAGATCTGCAGTTATTCATATGCCAATGTCTCCTCAAGTTCTGCCCCATTCATATTACCATCACAATTTTTACCTTCTCAAAGTACCATGGTATTTTTATTTTAGGAATAGTTGTATTTAAATTTTCTCATTTTCACTTAAATTAAAAAAGATCTTTTATATCACTATCATAAATGTAAAGTCAACTTTGCTTGCCATAAATAGTGAGAAATTAAAAAAAGAAAAAAAAAGCATGTAATTATTAAACTTTTCAAAACCACAATGAGATACCACCTCACACCTATGAGAATGGTTATTACCAAAAAGACATGAGACAACAAGTATTGTCGAGGATATGGAGAAAGGGGAAACTTCGTGCACCATTGGTGGAAATGTAAATTGGTATAGCCACTATGGACAAGAGTATGGAGGTTCCTCAGAAAATTAAGAATAGAACTACTGTACAGAATTTTACTTCTGGTTTATATCCAAAGGAAATGAAAACAGGATATAAAAGAGATATCTGCACTCCCAAGTACACTGCAATATCATTTACAATAGCCAGGATATGGAGACAACCTAAATGTCTATCAATGAATGAGTGGACAATGCTATGAAATGTATGTACAACAGAATATTATTCAGCGGTAAGAAAGATGGAAATCTTGCCATTTGTGAAAGCATGGATGGAGTGCTAGGGCATTGTGCTAAGTGAAATAAGTCAGACAGAGGAAGACAAACACTGCACGTTATCACTTGTAGTGGGATAAAAAGAAGTCAAACTCATACAAACAAAAAGTAGAAAAGTGGCTGAGAGGTAAGGGAAATAGGGAAAGATTGGTAAAAGAGTACAAACTTTTGCCTATAAGATGAGTAAGTTCTGAGGATCTGATGTAAAACATGGTGACTGCAGTTTATAACATTGTATCGTATAACTGAAGTTCAGCTCAGTTCAGTTCAGTTCAGTGGCTCAGTCATGTCCGACTCTTTGTGACCCCATGAATTGCAGCACGCCAGGCCTCCCTGTCCATCACCAACTCCCAAAGTTCACTCACACTCACGTCCATCGAGTCAGTGATGCCATCCAGCCATCTTATCCTCTTTTGTCCCCTTCTCCTCCTGCCCCCAATCCCTCCCAGCATCAGAGTCTTTTCCAATGAGTCAACTCTTCACATGAGGTGGCCAAAGTACTGGAGTTTCAGCTTCAGCATCATTCCTTCCAAAGAAATCCCAGGGCTGATCTCCTTCAGAATGGACTGGTTGGATCTCCTTGCAGTCCAAGGGACTCTCAAGAGTCTTCTCCAACACCACGGTTCAAAAGCATCAATTCTTCGGCGCTCAGCTTTCTTCACAGTCCAACTCTCACATCCATATGTGACCACTGGAAAAACCATAGCTTTGACTAGACAGACCTTTGTTGGCAAAGTAATGTCTCTGCTTTTGAATATGCTATCTAGGATGGTCCTAATTTTCCTTCCAAGGAGTAAGCATCTTTTAATTTCATGGCTGCAATCACCATCTGCAGTGATTTTGGAGCCCAAAAAAATAAAGTCTGACACTGTTTCCACTGTTTCCCCATCTATTTCCCATGAAGTGACGGGACCAGATGCCATGATCTTAGTTTTCTGAATGTTGAGCTTTAAGCCAACTTTTTCACTCTTCTCTTTCACTTTCATCAAGAGGCTTTTTAGTTCCTCTTCACTTTCTGCCATAAGGGTGGTGTCATCTCCATATCTGAGGTTATTGACATTTCTCCCAGCAATCTTGATTGCAGCTTGTGCTTCTTCCAGCCCAGTGTTTCTCATGATGTACTCTGCTGCTGCTGCTGCTGCTAACTCTGCATATAAGTTAAATAAGCAGGGTGACAATATACAGCTGCTTAGATAGTAAAACTTAAATGATCTCATAAAAAAATGTATATGAGGTGATGGATGTGTTAATGAAGTAAGTGGGAGAATCCTTTCACAATGTAAACGTGTATCAATTAAATTGTTACAATGAACGTGTTAAATATCATACAGTTTTGTCAATTATACCTCAATAAACCTCTGTTACCTTTTATTACCTCAATAAAGCTGGGGGGAAAAGCCTTTTAAAATGTCCCTTCCCCCCAAAGAAGAAAGAATTTTCACATGCTACCGAAAATCACCAAACCAACCCAAACAGAAAATCCAAAGCACCACGTGTTGGAAAGTATTGCCTTAAGCTATTTAAAAATTAACTTTGAGGGCTTCCCTGGTGGTACAGAGTGCCTGAAGAACTGTGGATGGAATTTCATAACATTGTACAGGAGGCAGTGATCAAAACCATCCCTAAAAAAAAGAAATGCAAAAAAGGCAAAATGGGTTAGCTAAGGAGGCCTTACAAATAGCTGAGAAAAGACAAGCAAGAGGCAAAGGAGAAAAGGAAAGATATACCCATCTGAATGCAGAGATCCAAATAATAGCAAGGAGAGATAAGAAAGCCTTAGTGAACAATGCAAAGAAATAGAGGAAAACAATAGAATGGGAAAGATTAGAGATCTCCTCAAGAAAATTAGAGATACCAAGGGAACATTTCATGCAAAGATGGGAACAATAAAGGACAAAAATGGTATGGACCTAACAGAAGCAGAATATATTGAAAAGAGGTGGCAAGAATGTACAGAAGAACTATACAAAAAAGATCTTAAAGACCTAGATAACCACGATGGTGTGATCACTCACCTGGAGCCAGACATCTTGGAGTGTGAAATCAAGTGGGCCTTAGGAAGCATCACTATGAACAAAGCTAATGCAGGTGATGGAATTCCAGTTGAGCTATTTCAAATCCTAAAAGATAATGCTGTTACAGTGCTGCACTTAATATGTCAGCAAATTTTGAAAACTCAGCAGTGGCCACAGGACTGGAAAAGGTCAGTTTTCATTCCAATCCTAAAGAAGGGTAATCCCAAGGAATGCTCAAACTGCCACACAATTGCACTCATTTCACATGCTAGCAAAGTAATGCTCAAAATTCTCCAAGCGAGGATTCAACAGTATGTAAACCGAGAATGTCGAGATGTTCCAGCTGGATTTAGAAAAGGCAGAGGAACCAGAGATCAAATTGCCAACATCTGTTGGATCATAGAAAAAGCAAGAGAATTCCAGAAAAACATCTGCTTCATTGACTATCCTAAAGCCTTTGACTGTGTGGATCACAACAAACTTGAAAATTCTTCAAGAGATGGCAATACCAGCCCATGCCGGGGTCCAGCCCCGGCTGATCCAGGGTATTCAAAGGAGAGACGGCATCGGCAACCTATTTATTTAAATATTCATCAAAGATATAAAGAGTAATAGAAAGAGGATAGCTCAGTGAGGAAGTTCAGTGGAGAAAAGAGGCTGAAATAAGGATAGCTCAGTAGGAAAATTCAGCGAAGAAAAGAGGCTGAATAAAATTCCAAAGCAAGGAATTTACGTCAAGGCCGCAGGCGTCCTCCTGTTCTCCCGAAGGAGAGGAGACACTAAGGCCTCCTCAGTCAGATCTTAGAAGCCCAGGCAAAATTAGTAGGCTTGACGAGCTTCCCCGCCTCAGAGGAAAAATTCAGCCAGAAGGTGAAAGAACGACATGGGGAGACCAAGTTTCGGTGAACAAGGCCCGCACTTTATTTTCCAAAGTAGTTTTTATACCTTAAGTTATGCATAGAGGATAATGGGGGAAGGGGTAGAGTCATGCAAGGACAGCAGTTCCTGATCCTAATCGAAGCCAGGCTTTCAAACTTATCATATGCAAAAGTTTAGTTGATTTACATCATCTTCTGGCCAGGAGGCCTGTTAACATTTTAAGAAATAAAGGTGATTATTCTAAAGTCAGGCACCAGCCTCTAAAAAGCATTGGATAAAGTTGCATTCCTGTAGGGCAAAGGTGAGGTGGGCTCAATCAAAAAAAGAATTAACTCAAGGGTCCAAGGTTACAAACATTGAGGCTACTACTTACATTTCTATACACCCATTATATCAATCAATACACTGCCAAGGACACAGTAGGTAAGGGATATGGAGACTTAGCAGCAAACATTGGCCCAACAAGTGAAAAACCCTTCACCAATACAATTTCTAATCAATCTTTTAACTGCTCAAAGGAATCTGTATTTAGACAGTTTAGAACATTTCATGCCTCTCCCAGTTGGGAGGCTCTGAGCAATCACATGTGGCCAGAAAAACCTATTCAGGCAGGCTAGAGGATTTCCAAAGGAGTTTGTAGGTTGAAACACTGTCACACCCAGGAATTATTAACTGGAGCTGTAAGCTAACTCTTTTTTCAGAGAGAGGTAGTGGGGGACAGCCCCCCGTAAAGTCAGAGGTGTAGGTGAAAGCACAAAGCAGAAAGTAGGCAGACTCTGGTTTTGGGGGTAGATGCTCTAGAATTTCCAGGGGGACTCCTGAGGCTCGATCCCGCCTTTGCGTATGCCAAGCCTCCTTCCTCATGACCTTTGCCATGGGCGGAGCTCGCTCCCAGCAAGACCACCTTACCTGCCTCCTGTGAAACCTATATGCAGGTCAAGAAGCAACAGTTAGAATCGGACATGGAACAATAGACTGGTTCAAAATTGGGAAAGGAGTTCAGAATTACATCAAGGCTGCATATTTTCACCCTGTTTATTTTACTTATATGCAGAGTACATCATGTGAAATTCTGGACTGGATGAAGCACAAGCTGGAATCAAGGTTTCTGGGAGAAATATCAATAACCTCAGATACGCAGATGACATCATCCTTATGACAGAAAGCAAAGAGGAACTAAAGAGTCTCTTGATGAAAGTGAAAGAGGAGAGTTAAAACCTGGTTTAAAATTAACAAGCAACTCCTACAGCTCAACTCCAGAAAAATAAATGACCCAATCAAAAAATGGGCCAAAGAACTAAATAGACATTTCTCCAAAGAAGACGTACAGATGGCTAACAAACACATGAAAAGATGCTCAACATCACTCATTATCAGAGAAATGCAAATCAAAACCACTATGAGGTACCATTTCACACCAGTCAGAATGGCTGCGATCCAAAAGTCTACAAATAATAAATGCTGGAGAGGGTGTGGAGAAAAGGGAACCCTCTTACACTGTTGGTGGGAATGCAAACTAGTACAGCCACTATGGAGAACAGTGTGGAGATTCCTTAAAAAACTGGAAATAGAACTGCCTTATGATCCAGCAATCCCACTGCTGGACATTCACCCTGAGGAAACCAGAAGGGAAAGAGACACATGTACCCCAATGTTCATCGCAGCACTGTTTATAATAGCCAGGACATGGAAGCAACCTAGATGTCCATCAGCAGATGAATGGATAAGAAAGCAGTGGTACATATACACAATGGAGTATTACTCAGCCATTAAAAAGAATACATTTGAATCAGTTCTAATGAGGTGGATGAAACTGGAGCCTATTATACAGAGTGAAGTAAGCCAGAAGGAAGAACACCAATACAGTATACTAACGCATATATACGGAATTTAGAAAGAGGGTAACAATAACCCTGTATACGAGACAGCAAAAGAGACACTGATGTATAGAACAGTCTTATGGACTCTGGGAGAGGGAGAGGGTGGGAAGATTTGGGAGAATGGCATTGAAACATGTAAAATATCATGTATGAAACGAGATGCCAGTCCAGGTTCGATGCTTGGGGCTAGTGCACTGGGACGACCCAGAGGGATGGTATGGGGAGGGAGGAGGGAGGAGGGTTCAGGATGGGGAACACATGTATACCTGTGGTGGATTCATTTTGATATTTGGCAAAACTAATACAATTATGTAAAGTTTAAAAATAAAATAAAATTAAAAAAAATTAACATTGAAAAAACTAAGATCATGGCATCTGGTTCTATCACTTCATGGCAGATGGGGAAAAAATGGAAACAGCGACAGACTCTTTTTTCTTGGGCTCCAGAATCACTGCAGATAATGAGTGCAGCCGTGCAATTAAAAGATGCTTGTTCCTTGGAAAGAAAGCTATGACCAACCTAGACAGTATATTAAAGAGCAGAGACATTACTTTGCTGACAAAGGTCCATTTAGTCAAAGCTATGGTTTTTCCAGTAGTCATGTATGGATATGACAGTTGGACCATAAAGAAGGCTGATTGCCAAGGAATTGATGCTTTTGAACTGTGGCATTGGACAAAATCCTTGAGAGTCCCTTGGACTGGAAGGAGATCAAACCAGTCAATCCTAAAGGAAATCAACCCTGACTATTCATTGGAATGACTGTTGCCGAAGCTCCAATACTTTGGCCACCTGATGTGAAGAGCCAACTCTAGAAAAGACCCTGATGCTGAGAAAGATTGAAGGCAGGAGGAGAAGGGGATGACAGAGGATGAGATGATTGGATGGCATCACTGACTTAATGGACATGAGTTTGAGCAAGCTCCAGGAGATGGAGAAGGACAGGGAATCCTGGCATGCTGCAGTCCATGGGGTTGCAAAGAGTCGGACACAACTCAGCAGCTGAACAACAACAACAGTGGATAAGAATCTGCCTGCCAATGCAGCAGACACAGGTTCCATCCCTGATCTGGGAAGATCCCACATACCACAGGGCATCTAAATCCCGTGAGCCACAACTGCTGAAGCCTGTGTGCCTGGAGCCTGTGCTCCAGAGCAAGAGAAGGCCATGCACCTCAGTGAAGAGCAGCCCCCACTCACTGCAACTAGAGAAAGCCTGCACAGCCATGGAAACCCAGTGCAACTAAGAATAAATAAATAATTTAAAAAAAAACAATATATTTTGTAGACTTTCCTTTAATTGGTTTTGCTGGCTCTCTTGACACGTGTAATCATGCCACAGATTATATCCTGAGCTCCGTGAGATGTTTTCCTCTTCCATTTGGAAGCTGTAGACTGTGCAGGGTGTAGCACTGTGTGTGCTAGGCTTCTCAGGCGCCTTCTAGCTCTGCCACTGATTGCCGTGCTGTGTGCCACAGGACCTCGTTTCCCCAGTCACCCACTGACCTGGATCACTGAGAAGTCTATATTCTCAGCTCTGTCAATGTCAGTGGTTCTCCTCCCACATCATAGGTTTCTGTTTTTTTTGTTTTTTTTTTTTAAAGATCTCATCTGGTGTTAGTGGTGCTAACAATTTGAGAATCAACTTGTATATTCTCTGGAAATATTTAGTCTCAGTTTTTTTCCTAGCTCTATCAAGAAAGTTATAGGACCTCAGTTTCTCCTTCTGGAAAAGGAAGCTAGCCTAGTATAACTGAAATATGATGGGCAGAAGAGTCCTTTGTTTTCTGGAAAAAAAAAAAGTATGCTGCACAGAGAAGGAAGAACCAATCTGTATAACAACCAACACCCAGATGGGCATGAGTCTGGCAGCCTAGCTGTGACATTTCCTCAGGGCTGTGTCCTTAGTGCCCTGGGCAGTGAGTCAGCAGGGCCCGAATGTTGAACACATCTGCTGTTGTGGAGGAAAGACAGTGGATCAAGCACAAGTCAAGGCAGCATGTGGGAAGCAACTTCAAGTGCAGCTCTAAGGGGCCACATGCCACACCTCCAGCAGCCTGGGTAACAGCGCAGGCTTGGGAGTTAGGAGAGCTGCCAGGACCGTGGGCCATTTTCTTCAACTCTACTGAGCCCCTGTTTGCTCCTAATCTGGAAAATGAGGCCTACACTGTGGATTTGTGTGTTATTTCAGTAGCACTTGATAAAGAGTGTAGGCTCTTCTCTGACCCTTTCTTCTTTGAGCATGTTTGGCCTGCAAGAGATGGTGAGAGGCCCAAGTCTGCTGTTTCCTCTGCTGGGTTCAGTTTCCACCTGACTCTTTGAATGTGTCCTAGTGTTTAAAGACTCAGGTCCATATAATTACACTCCACTTTACATATATTTTATTACGTGCTATACGTAACTCTATATGTTTATGCATATATAGTTGTGTAGGCTTGTATACGCAAATCCATGACAACTTAAGGGATTTTCAAGGGCAATTCTGACACTACCCAATATCTGTCATATTCCTGCTTCTACAATCAAACCCAACACAAGCTGTAACTTCATTGTATAATAATTTCAACTGACAGGACATCATGAGAATTCAATGGGAGAATGCCCAAAAACTTTTTAGCATAATGCCTGGCACATAGATGATCATAAAGGTTAATAGAACCTTGATTATAATATTATTATTATTTTTCACCCAGAGAGGAAACTATCAGTTGTAAGTGCCTACTCTGTTGTTATTATTGATATCATTATCCAAGGAAAGAGAGAGTGATCACTTCCCCTATGTTCCTCAGTCTTCACAGAGAAGTATGGGTATTTCAACAGACATGCCATGAGTCCAGGTGAAGGCCTCCAGGATCCCAGTTCAGTGACGGGAGAACAGGCGCTGAGTGTGCCTGCACTGGGGGGCAGTCTCCCTTGGTTGGTGCATGTGAGCAGAGCCAGTGGATAAACTCTGGAGAGGTAGCCTGTAGTTAGATGGCCTTGAATATCTAGACTTGATTCAGTTGGGAATGTTATGAGTGGAGAAAGATGCATAAGATTTCTGAAATGAAGGGAAGATTAGAAACATGGAAACCAGTTAGGAAGCTGTTACAAGGTGTTTGTGAAAGTCTTTCTGAAATCAAATGAGAATGGTGGCAGAGGGAATGGAAAAGATGTTAGTAGGTTCAGAGCTATGTTAATCCTGTGTATTTCCTGAGCAGATCTTGTATGTTTTATTGTTCTTTTTAGCTACAAAGAGTTATACAGTCTCATCTTTTCAAAGTTTTTGATGTTTTTGCCCATCCAATAACAAATTTTGAAAATTCCTTTTAAAGTATAAAAATATGTAATTTTGAAAGCTAAAATAGGAATTTAAATAATGACTTAGAATTACTGAAGAATTTGATCAACCACACTGATGGCTGATTCCTGAGAATGCACCTGGGAAGCCCATAGAAAATCCTCAGCATGGGGCCCATACTTGCCATATAAAAATAAAAATAGTTTTCTCTGCCTTGGCAGATTGCTCCTAACTGAAACCCACTGAACCTATTATCTGCCACCAAACAGTTTTGGAACATGGTGTGGTAAAGGGGGAAAAAAGAATAATAAGAGGTTGCTTCACATATATGTTATGAGGGGTGAATGAATAATACTACTTACATGTTCTGAGTTTAAGCTATTTGTTAGTGTTTAAGATATGCAGTTGTACATACGAGATGCATGATAATTTCTTAGGAAAATTTTTCTTTAAAAACAAAAATTGTTTTTGTAGTTTTTGTATGGAAAATGCTACAAATATAATTACATCTGCTTGATAGTATGGCATTAGAATTCCTTCAAATAAATGTCTCCCTTCCCATTCAGAGTTAGAGATTATTATTGCATATCCAAATATATGATTTCCTACTAGTTTGTGACATAGAATATTATCATAGTTACATGAGCAATACAATCTGTTCTTCCCTTCTAAACCACTTTCCTTTATCACTGAGTCCATCATTTGAAGTTTTTGGTATTTGACTTTGCATCTGTAATGTGAGCATATTAAAGGGGGTGGTAGACGTGGTGTCGATTTTTATATAGTTTTTTTGGGAAATGGATCTTACATTCCTACAAATAATGTAATAATTTCTGTGTAACAAAGGAGTTGCTTGCACAACTGAGAGATTACAGAATTTTTCCTTTGTATTTGATACTATGGGTTCTCTCAAAGACAACCAAAATTCTCGATTTGTGACAGAATACCTCATTTGTAGTAAAACATTTTTCCTGGCATAGGGAATGGGTGGGTCTTAATTCCCATTTTTAAATGTATTCCCATGGTATGCATTTTCACTTATTTTCCAGCCATGAAATGAGAAAAAAATCAAAACAAACAGAATAAAGTCTAAGCGCTTTCTTCTTGAAAAGACCAAGGGGGGAAAATGGAACCCAATCAAGGGCCCCATATCAAGGTAAGATGAACCCAAATCCAAAATAAGCCAAATGACACTTCCTAAAAATTAAACACAGAATTATTGCATGATCCAATAATTTCACGTCTGAGTATATACTAAAAGAATTGAAAGCAGGAGCTTGAACAGATATTTGTGCACCTATGTTCATAGCAGCATTATTCCCAACAACCAGTAAGTAGAAACAGTGTACGTTTAACAGGCAGAATTTCATTCCTCTTAAGGCTGACTAATATTCTATTGTGTATACATACTTTTACAACAACAACAACCGAAAGTACGTACACAAAGTAGAATACTGTTCAGCCTTGAAAGGAATGAAATTCTGACATACTTTAAACTTTGGATGAACTTTAAGACATGCTAAGTGAAATAAGTCAGACACAAAAGGACACATACTATATGAATCCATTTATATCAGGTCTCTGCTGCTGCTGCTGCTAAGTCACCCCAGTTGTGTCCAACTCCATGCAACCCCATAGACGATAGCCCACCAGGCTCCCCCGTCCCTGGGATTCTCCAGGCAAGAACACTGGAGTGGGCTGCCGTTTTCTTCTCCAATGCATGAAAGTGAAAAGTGAAAGGGAAGTCGCTCAGTCGTGTCCGACTCTTTGCAACCCCATGGACTGCAGCCTACCAGGCTCCTCCATCCATGGGATTTTCCAGGCAAGAGTACTGGAGTGGGTCGCCATTGCCTTCTCCGTATCAGGTCTCTAGAGTAGTCAAATTCAGACAAAAAGTAGAGTGGTGGTTTCCAGGGGCTGAGGTGAGGAGCAAGTGGGAAGTTAGAGTTTAAAGAATACACAGTTTCAGTTGGGGAAGATGGAAAAGTTCCAGAGATGGATGGTGATGATGGCTGCATGATAATGTGAATGTACCTAGGCCATAGAACTGTACACTTTAAAATGATGAAAATGGCAAATTTGATGTTATTTTACCACATTTATACACATAAGTTCACCACATTATACACATAAAATATATTATATATTTTTTTACCACAGTTTAAAAAGATAAGCCAAATAAAATAGAGAAGATAGTTGAATTTATGAGAATTTCCAATTTTCCCAATTGCCCTTAATATTCTCCCAAATATATATGTAAGCAAGTACTTCAGTGAAAACAAAGTGATGGGTAGACATTTAGTTGTGAAAATGCAAGTTCTCTTAGGTCTAATATCCCCTCATCTAGGATATAATCTCAAACAAGTTTTTCATGCATATATCCCTCAAGAAATCTCATCAATAAACTAGGGAAGTGTGGTCCTGATCACACAACTATTAGATGGGTGCACCACTTACTTGAGGGCCTCATTTAGATTGGTTATCAATACCTGACTCCTACCTGCATGGGGAGTGAGGGATGCCTTTGAGGGATCCAGCAGTTTCCAAGTTACCTGCAGACACATAGCATTTCCATTCTAAATAGTCTCTAATTCACTTCAAGTCCATTTTGTATCAACTTGAGCCTGATATTTCCTGCCTTTCCCATCTGGAAAAGCAAAGGCTTTCCCCGCCTTTCCTTTTGTCGTTGTTGTTTAATTTTATTTGCTTTTGGCTGCGCTGGGTCTTTGTTGCTGTGTGGGCCTTTGTCTAGTTGTAGTGAGCAGGGGCTACTCTCTAGTTGTTTCTTGTTGCAGAACACGGGCTTGCGGGCTTCAGTAGTTGCTGGCACGTAGGCTCAGTAGTCATGGTTCCCAGGCTTTAGGGAACAGGCTCAGTAGTTGTGGGGCAGGGGCTTAGTTGGGCATGTGAGATCTTCCTGGACCTTCCAGGAAGGAAGGTCCATGTTGATCTTCCAGGGATCAAACCTGTGTCTCCTGTACTGGCAGGTGGATTCTTTACCACTGAGCCACAGGGAAAGCCCAAGACTCCTTTGCTTTAAGAGTCTTGGCAAGTATGTGGTTTAGTAGAACACAATGGAAGACATTTTTGAAGCATAGACATTGTAAGCCTCAAATCAGGCACTCAGGAGAAAGAAGTAGTACATAAGGAGTGTGGCCACCAGTTTGGGGAGAGTGTTAGCGCGAGTACAGAGCTACAAAGACATGAGTAGCTAACAGTGGATTGTTAACCTCCCAAACTCGATTCAATGTGACAGTGACACTTCACAGCACATTGCATCCAATCTCATTTGAAGCTGACAAAGATTGTTTCTGCTTTACATCTATTGGTTTATTAATGGTCTACAGCCTCTTAAGCAGATGCATATTCATTAGGTAGCCAGCTGTTAGGAGGTTCCCAGATGTCGAATGTAACTGTGTCTTGGAACATTTTTTTTTTTTCCTTATCATGAAACAAAGTAATTGAGGCCTTATTAAAGAACTAGTTAATTACTAAAGCGATACCTTATGGCACCCTTTTTATCATTCAAATTTGAGAGCTCTTGGGATATCTAAAAATTTGGAGAAGAGACAGCATTTAAGAGCCAATCTTTATTATATAATAGTAAATATATATAGGCAGATATTTTACATGTGGAGATAATATATACATACTTTTCCATGTGGGAGAAGTTAAAAGTAAGTGAAACGTTCCTAACAACTGAAAAATTTCAAAGTATCCTTTCCTTTGTTCAATTAGGTCCAAAGGACAACACTGATAAGCCTACTAAATTAATTAAAGTTACTTTAATATTTCTTTTATCTAACTATCACTTTCCTATAAAAGACGACTTGAAAAATGGGTCTTTGTGAAGCATGCCTCACTTACGCTTTCATTAAAGCTCCTATTTTTTCTGTCAAAAATAAGATAGTTCAATTACTAGCAAGCAAACTAGGATTTTCAAATTGCCAAGTATTTCTAAATGCCCTTTATAGCAGTCTGTATACATAGGGAGAGAGACTGTGCCATATATATATGTATATATTTACATATATATATGTATATGTGTATATATATATATGATTGTGTTGTTGATCTCTTAATTTCAAATGCATTGAAAAACCCTCCTTTGTACTCTCCTCCTTTCACATTTACTCTTTTTGATGTCATATTTTACATCAATTGTTTTATATATCCCTTAGCTGCTTATTGTGGATATAGATAATTTTACTGCTTTCGTCTCATAACCTCCCTACTTAGCTTTGTGTATGGATAATTTCCTGTCTTTACTGTATGTTCACCTGTACCAGTGAGCTTTTTCATTTTGTGATTTCCTTATTTCTAGTTGTGGCATTTTCTTTTTTGCCTAGAGAAGTTTCTTTAACATTTGTTGTAAAGCTGGTTTGGTGGTGCTGAACTCTTTTAGCTTTTGCTTATCTGTAAATCTTTTGATTTCTCCATCAATTCTGAAAGAGAACATTGCTGG
The DNA here is from genome assembly GCF_029378745.1 of Bos indicus. NCBI lineage: Eukaryota > Metazoa > Chordata > Mammalia > Artiodactyla > Bovidae > Bos > Bos indicus. Next base: position 69,149,949 of record NC_091766.1, read on the forward strand.
GTAAAGCATTCTTGGTTCTCAGCTTTTCATCTTTCATCACTTTAAACATTATACCCCTCCGGCTGGACTGAATTTCTGTTGAAAAATCAGCTGATAGCCTTATGGGAGTTCCTTTGTATGCTATTTACTGCTTCTCCCTTGCTACTTTTAATATCTAATTTTTGTCATTTTGATTACAATGTGTCGTGGTGTGTTCCATTTTGGGTTAATTCTATGTGGGACTCTTCACTTCCTGGACTTGGGTGACTATTTCCTTTCCCAAGTTACAGATGTTTTTAGCTATTATGGCTTCAAATATCTTCTTAGACCCTTTATCTCCCTCTTCTACTTTTGGGACTTATGAATGGAGAAGGCAATGGCAACCCACTACAGTACTCTTGCCTGGAAAATCCCATGGACGGAGGAGTCTGGTAGGCTGCAGTCCATGGGGTGGCTAGGAGTCAGACACGACTGAGCGACTTCACTTTCACTTTTCACTTTGATGCATTGGAGAAGGAAATGGCACCCCACTCCAGTACTCTTGCCTGGAGAATCCCAGGGACGGGGGAGCCTGGTGGGCTGCCGTCTATGGGGTCGCACAGAGTCGGACACGACTGAAGTGACTTAGCAGCAGCAGTAGCAGCATGATATGAAGATTAGTGTACTTGATGTTGTCCCAGAGGTTTCTTAAACTGTTCTCATTTCTTTACATTTTTACTTTTTTCTGATCAGTAGGAGTGATTTCTATTACTCTGTCTTCCAGCTTGTTGATTCATTTCTCTGTATCATTTACTCTACTGTTACATCTTTCTAGTGTATTTTTCCTTTCAGTTATTGTATTCTTCATCTCTGGGCTTTTAAAAAATATTTTCTAACTTTTTGTTAAAAACTTCTTTGTGCATCCATTCTTCTTCTGAATTCTTTGATCATCTTTAGATCATTACTCTGAACTCTTTCTCAGGTAGATTGCCTATCTCCACTTCACTTAGGTCTTCTGGGGTTTTTTCTTTTTCTTGCACATGGAACATATTCCTCTGTCACCTCATTTTGTCTGAGTTGCTATTTGTTTTATTTATGTCTGTGGTTAGTTATGTTTCTTGACCTTGGAGAAGTGGTCCTCTGTAGGAAGTGTCTTATGCATCCCAGCAGTGCACTCCCCTCTGGTCACCCAAGCTAAATGCTCTAGCGGTTCTGCCTAACAGGGATGTGTGGGACCTTCTGATGTGGCGACTGACCATGTGGGTGGTCTGGTAGGCTTGGCTGGCCCCTCACTTGGTTGATTGCCGGGCCCTGCTTTGTGTGGTTGCTGCTGGCTAGAAGGGTCTGGTCACTAGGTGGCTGACTTTTAAACCCTAAAAGGCCCTGGGTCTAGTGCTAACTCACTGGTGGGTGAAGACAGGGTTCTGAAGAAGATTCTGGGGCTGTTGCTCACCCACAGGTAAGCTAGTGCCAGACTACTGTTGGCAGGCAGAGCTGGGTCCTTGAGTCTGGCTGCAGGGCTCAGGGATCCTACAGCTAGTATCAGATCACTGAGGGTGGGATAAAGAGGAGGGGGCTGGTTCCTAGCACACATTTGGGTATGAGGCCTGGGGTATCCTGAAGCTTTTTTTTGGCCTGCTAGTGGAAAGGGCCAGGGCCCAGCTGGTCCCAGGGCAGGATCTGGCCTGCTCTGGGTGGACTGGGTCTGCAGGCTGTGGGATTGTGGTTTTCTTGTGCCTGGTGTCTGCCCCCTGGTGAGTGAGGCTGATCCAGAGGCTAGTTTAGGCTTCCTGGAGGGCAGGGCTGGTACCTGGCCACTGCTGGGTGGAACTGAGTCTCAGCCCTCTAGTGGGCAGCAGTGTGTCTAGTGGGTGGGTCTGGAGGTGGCTGTGGGCTTGAAAAGTCTTTAGACAGACTGTCTGCCGATGGGTGGAGCTGTGTCAGATCTTGTCCTGCTCACTCTCTTCCTATTTTTCCCTTCCTTCCTTCATCTTACTAAATTTTGCCTGGATCTATATATTCCTTTCCGGTGGTCAAGGACTCCTGCCACTATTCGGCTGGTGCTCTGCAAGATCTTCTGCATCTGAAGATATATTCCTGATGCATCTGTGTAAAGAGATGTGCTCCACATCCACCTACTCCTTGGCCATCTTGTCTTCCCCCTCCAGGGTCTTTCTACTCTGGCATCTTGACCCCTGAATTTCTCCAAATGCCTTATAAAAATCCCGTTCTATACCTGTGAATTCAGATAGTCCCTTAAGAGCACCTTAAATCTAGAAAATCCATTTCTACTTTTATTTGGTGACTGAGCATCTCAATTCTATTTCTCAAATGCAAGGATCACAGGAGCTAATTAAAAATTGCCAAGAGCACATAATCTTTAGAAAATATTGCAGTGCTCTTTTTGGAAATGGATTCCCTAAACAAGTAATCCAAGGCCATCCAACTGTACTGTGGCTTGTTCTTTATATGTCTTCCCATCCCTTGAGGAGCCTTTGTGTTATGCTACTCCAAATCTATTGGGATTTCCTGCCTTTGAGATTTGGTTAATGTCCTACACAAGTTATATCACTATTTCTACAAAAGAAGTAAAAGGTTTTATTCTTCAGAAGAGATTAGTTTTTATTTGCTCTGTGGCTCATATCCTGCTGGTAACCTTTAGAAAATGTAAATAGATTTCAGTGCTTACTTAAAAAACATAGTAGTTAACAGCCATTTACTAGCTGTCTACTACGTATGGCATCTGGCCCAATGTGGTCAGAGATCAGGGATATGCAAGGAAAACCGACAGTATCTCTGTAGGACATGACAGTCTTCAGATTAAAAGCTCTGAAATATTAATAGAGGAGTAATGTGGGATAGTAGAATAAAATTGGATTTGGATTCCAAAAACCTATCCTAGGAGATGTGGTTTCAGTCACAGCTTTGCTCTCCTGGAGCCTGTTTCCTCATCTTTAACAAGGAGATAATAACTGTTTTACCTTCTTCAGTTCAGTTCAGTCGCTCAGTCGTGTCCGACTCTTCATGACCCCATAAATCACAGCATGCCAGGCCTCCCTGTCCATCACCAACTCCTGGAGTTCACCCAGACTCACATCCATCGAGTCAGTGATGCCATCCAGCCATCTCATCCTCTGTCGCCCCCTTCTCCTCCTGCCCCCAATCCCTTTCCAGCATCAGAGTCTTTTCCAATGAGTCAACTCTTCGCATGAGGTGGCCAAAGTACTGGAGTTTCAGCTTTAGCGTCATTCCTTCCAAAGAAATCCCAGGGCTTATCTCCTTCAGAATGGACTTGTTGGATCTCCTTGCAGTCCAAGGGATTCTCAAGAGTCTTCTCCAACACCACAATTCAAAAGCATCAATTCTTTGGCACTCAGCCTTCTTCACAGTCCAACTCTCACATCCATACATGACCACAGGAAAAACCATAGCCTTACCTTCTTAGCTTAGGACTGTTATGAGTATCAAGGAGGAAATGACTATGAAGCCATTCTGTAAACTAATATGCAAATGCAGGTTATGACTATTTGAAATACTCAGCTGGTCTTTCTTTATAAATGCCCCTGAGGTACCAAAATTCATATCTTTCACATATAAATGCACTATTAATGTATTTCTGATTCAACAATAAGTATCAAACTATTGCCATACAGTTTGCCACTCAAGTTTTTAAAGTGAGCCCTATGATACTCTGTAATGACTTATATGGGAAAAGAATCTAAAAAAGAATAGATATATGTATAACTGATTGACTTTGCTGTACAGCAGAAGCTAACACAACATTGTAAAACAACTATACTCCAATGAAAATTTTAAAAATAAATAAAGTGAGCCCTGTGACAACCATGGCAATGAAAACAGGCTAGGGCTTCAGAATACACTGTCTCTGGTGGTCAAAGTTCCCTCTGAGGAACTTTTGAGGAAAGTAATTACTTACTTCAGCCCTCAAAGCACCAATTATTTTTTAAAACTTTTAAATGCTTTAGCATAAATTATTAAAAGATTATAAAGTGTACATTTTTAAAGGAAGGGATTTGTGACTTTTTAAAATTGAGGTATAGTTGATTTACTGCTGTACAGCAAAGTGATTCAGTTATATGGACATGACTGAGTGATTGAATTGAACTGAACATTTAAAATATATATATATATTCTTTTCCATTATAGTTTATAATAGAATAGCAGGAGACCAGGGATCGATCCCTGAGTCCAGAAGATCCTGTGGAGACGGGAATGGCACTCCAGTTTTCCTGCCTGGAGAATCCCATGGACAGAGGAACCTGGCAGGCTACAGTCCATGGAGTTGCAAAGAGTTGGACATGACTGAGCGACTAATACCAGTCCAGACTATTGAATATAGTTTTCTGTGCTAGGACCTTGTTGTTTATCCCTTGTACACATGAAAGTTTACATCTGATGACTCCAACCTCCCACTCTACCCCACCCCTCCCTCTTGGCAACCACTATTTTGTTCTGTCTGTGATTCTGTTTCTGCTTCATAGAAAGGTTCATTTGTGTCATATTTTAGATTCCACATATCACGTGGTATTTGTCTTTCTCTAACTTCACTTAGTATGATAATCTTTAGTTGCATCCATGTTGCTGCAAATTATTTCATTCTTTTTATGGCTGAGTGGTATTCCATTATATATATGTGTGTATATATATAAATGTATATATACACATATATTTATATATACCACATCTTCTTTATCCATTCATCTGTTGATGGCCATCCATATCTTGGCTGTTGTGAATAGTGCTGTTATGAACATAAGGGTGTGTATATCTTTTTGAATTATATATTTGTCCAGATATATGCCCAGGAGTGGGATTGCTGGATCAACAGGTAATTCTTAGTTTTCTGAGGAACCTCCATACTGTTTTTCACAGTGACTGCACTAACTTACCTTCCCACCAACAGTGTAGGAGGGTTCCCTTTTCTTCATACCCTTGCCAGCATTTGTTATTTGTAGAGTTTTTAATGGCAGCCATTCTGATCAGTGTGAGGTGTTACCTCATCATAGTTTTGGTTTGCATTTCTCTAATAATTAGCCATGTTGAGCATCTTTTCATGAGTCTCTTGGCCATCTATATTTCTTCTTTGGAGAAATGTCTATTTAGGTCTTCTGCCCATTTTTATATTGGTTGTTTTCCTTGTTGTTGAGTTGTACGAGCTGTTTGTATATTTTGAAAATTAAGCCCTTGTCTGTCACATCATTTGCAAATATTTCCTCCCATTCTGTAGGTTCTCTTTTCATTTTGTTTATGGTTTCCTTTGCTGCTGAAAAGCTTGCAAGTTTGATTAGGTCCCATTTTTGTTTTTCTGTTGCCTTGCCTTGGGAGATTGACTGAAGAAAATGTTGGTGCCATTAAAGTCAGAGAATATTTTGCCTGTGTTCTCTTTTTATGTTTAAGTCTTTAAGCCATTTTGAGTTTGTTTTTGTGTATGGTCAGAGGGTGTGCCCTAACTTCATTGATTTACATGTGGCTGTCCAGCTTTTCCAACACCACTCGCCAAAGAGACTTTTTCCTATTGCCTCGTTTGTTGACGATTAATTGACTGTAGGTATGTAGGTTTATTTGTGGGCTCTCTAGTCTGTTCCATTGATCCATATGTCTATTTTCCTGCCAATATCATGTTTTGATTAATGTAGTTTTGAGTAGTTTGAAGTCTGGGAAGATTATGCCTCCTGCTTTGTTCTTTTTCTTCAGGATTGCTTTGGCAATTCTGGGTCTTTTGTGGTTCCGTATGAATTTTAGGATTATTTTTTCTAGTTCTGTGAAAAATGTCATGGGTAACTTGATAGGTAGATTGCCCAAAGCACCTACTGTCACCATGTCCTTGCTATCTCCCCAATCCCTTTCCTTTCATATGGAGCTCTAGATACACCCTTCTAAACTTCTGTTACTTATCCACTTGGAGTTTTCACATGCGTAGTTATTAGGGCTGGCTCCTTCTCATTATTCTTCAGATCTCTGCACGAATAAACACATGGAAGAAAATGTGGGTAGTCGTTCTCTGGTTAAGTGGCTTATTACCATATCTCAGTCTTGTTTCCCAGCCGGGTGGGTTTGGACTTTCTACAATTCTATCATGACTGTTTTGGGACTGTTTTCTTTGACTTAATTTTTAATGATTAAGTGAAATATCATGAAAAAAAATCTAGGAATACTTGAACACAGTCTACTACCTAATACTTTAGCTACATTTTAGAAAATACAGTCCAATAAAACAGGTTTATAAATTACCAGACACTAAAGATCAACTCAGAGACCTTCAGCTTTGACCCATTTACTCTTTCTTCTCAAAGGATGGTTGAACCTTGAAAGGAGGCTCAAAAGTTTCATAATTCACTAAGCACTCAACACCCAGTCTCTCACTCTAAGCTTTCCCAAAAAATATAGAGCAGGTAAGAAACTTCATAATTATAAGAAGCTAGTAAATATACACTATGTATCAGAAGAAATAATCTCAAAATCTGAGCAAAAGCTCTGGTGTCAACGTCCAGAGAGCAATTTCATGACAGGCATTTTACTTGTGACTAAAGTGAAAGGCAAAACTAAATTCTTTGTACCTCAAGTAAATCACCTTATAATCAGAATAAATCAAGTAAATGGATACATAGTTACCAGGAAATACTTATCTATTAATTCTCAACAGATAGCAGCAGTTCCCCAAGTGTGGCCAGAGGACCACTAGAAAGCCCTGAGACCCATTCAGGGACTTATGAGGTTCCACCTTTTCCAACCAGTTATTTCTGAGGCTGGATTTTTTTCATGTATTTCCACCAAAACAACATGGCGTAACAGATTGAATGCAGAAGCAGGTTAAGAGAATCCAGCTGTGTTTCATTAAGCCAGGTAATAAAGAGAAATGTAAAACAATGCCACTCTTCCCACAAATTTATTTTGAAAAACATATTTTTTAATAAAAGTGTAATTTGGGAGATAATGGGCTTGTTACAGTAAAACCAATTGATATTTTTAAAGACTTCTCAGTTTTTAAAAATGTTAAGTATTTTATTTGTATTTATTTTTGGCTCAGCTGGGTCTTCATGGCTGCATGTGGGCTTTCTCTAGTTTTGGTGCCTGGGGACTACTCTTTGTTGAGGTGCGCAGACTTCTCATTGTTGGCTTCTCTTGTTGCAGACCACGGGCTCTAGGCACGTGGGCACAGTGGTTGCGTCACGTGGGCTCGGTAGTTGCCTCGTGTGGGCTCTAGGGCATGCGGGCTTCCCTAGTTGTGGCTCGTGGGCTCTAGAGCACAGTCTCAGTAGTTATGACTCAGGGGCTTAGTTGCTCCACATCATGTGGGATCTTCCCAGACCAGGGATGGAACACATGCCCCCTGCATTGGCAGGTGGATTCTTACTGTGCCATCAGCAAAGTCCCTAAAGTTTCTCAGTTTTTATTTCAAATACAGTTAATATCATTAGCTATGACCCACATAAACAAAAGCTCTTTGGGGTACTCGTTAATTAATGGCATTAAAGGGATCCTGAGGTCAAGCTACTCTATACACCAACTATAAGCACTTTTATCTCAAAAACAATGTGTTTGGAGCATATAAAGAATACAGATGCAAGATGGACAGTTAAGAAAAATCAAATGGAAATGTAAGGTTCCATAGTCCAGGACTCCATTATTTAATGTAATGACACTTTATTGTTTTTATCTATTTTTTTGGCTGAGCCGTATGGCTTGTAGGATTGTAGTTCCCTGACCAATAGTTAAACCCAGGTCACCACTACAGTGAAGTGCTGAGTCCTAACCACTGGACTGCCAGGGAATTCCTGACATTTTTTAAAGAGTAACAAATTATATTTGCCCATCAGAACTTTCAAATCCATCCCAAATTCCAGGGAAAGTAAACACTGAATTGGCTGCACGCTGATTTCCCACCTACTGGGGTAAGCCAGGGCAGTGTGACAGGGTGCCAGGAGTACAAGGCTGCCACTATCATAGAAGGAAGACACTTAAGAATTAAGGTTATAATGAGGTAAAAGTACACATAAAATTCTTTTAAAAAAAGTCTTTATATCAGACTGCTTCTCTGGATGTTAGAAGAACAGTAAGATCTTAGTCAACAAAACTGCCAAGAAGTCGGTAGAAAAGTTGAGATCTCTACTGCTTCTAAAAGCTGTGAACATTTAACAAGGGTTATTTGTGTGGCAAATCAAGAGCTCACTTTCATTGTTCTCCCCCTTACATCTGCACTAATGCAGTAAATAGGAGTCAATACATTAACAAAACAGCTCATTTACAACTTTGTTAAAAATAATTAAATGCAGGCAAATAGGAAAATCCTCAATTAGAAATCAACTTAGTCTCTCAGGCTTTAATTTTTATTTTTGGTTGTACTGGATCTTCGTTGTTCTATGTGGGCTTTTCATTGAGGTGGCTTCTCGTTGTCGAGCACAGGCTTGAGCGCGCGTTTCCGTAGCTGCAGCACACAGGCTCAGTAGCTGAAGCTTCCGTGCTCGAGTGCAGGCTCAGGAGCTGTGTGGTACCAATCTAGTCGCTCCCTCCCCAGGTCAGGGATTGAACTGTTGTCCCCTGCATTGGCAGGCAGATTCTCATTCACTGTGCCACCAGGGGAAGTCCTTCTCATGCTTTCTTGAAAAGTGAAAAGTGTTAGTTGCTCAGTCATGTCCGACTCTTTGCAACCCCATCGACTGTAACCCACCAGGCTCCTCTGTCCATGGCATTCTCCAGGCAAGAATACTGGAGTGGGATGCCGTTTCTTTAATTACACTCATATTCTAGGAATATGAGGTTTTGGGGTTTGACATATGGGTTAAAATGACATGTGGTGAAATGGTTGGCACAGTGACTGGCGCATAGGAAGTTCCTGACATTGAAGCACATTTACATAAATGATAAAGACGAGACGCAAAGAACAAACATTTACAGCATATATGTCAGTGCTGCTGATCTCACCATTTAATTACTCAACACTTTTAAATTTTAAGTTCATTATAGAAAAAAATATGAGAGCTCAGAAAAGTCAGATAAATTGATCAAGGTGTCACACAGAAAGTGAGAGGTTAAAATAGGATTAGATCTGCTTCCAAGTCCATGCTCATTCTACAATGCAATGCTATCTCCTAGGACAGCACACAAAGCCAGTTTGTTTCAGAAATCTATTCACCATTAAGGTGTGTTCTGTGCTTAGGACAGTTAGCTTTATTTCACTATTTCATAAATACTTGAGAGAAAAAAAGTATTAACTCTTCCTTCCAAATATAAGTACCTACAGGCCTCAATTTATTAGTGACTAGCCCCTAACCAATAGCATTATGGATATCATTCAGGCAATTTATTAAAATTTAAAAAAAAGTAAACATACAAAGTACTATACAAGACCACTGTATACATTTATGGTTCCTGAAGATCATAACAGAGAAGTAAAAAACATCTGAAGAGGGAAAAAAAGTAAATCTGGAATGGCAGTGGAGATTCTCACAAGTGTATGTAAATTGCAAGAACAGTAACTAATTCTCCTTCACTCCCCCAAATATTAAGCAAATATTCAGAGATAAATCATTAAACCAAATGGAACGCCAATGAGGCAAGTTTTGTTTTCTTTTCATGGGCTCTGAAACAAAAACTACTAGTAAAACAGCAAACTGTATGTTGAGACACAGTAATAACTGAGGTAGGGGCTCACTTCTGTCTTCAGAAGTACAACACTGGAAGAAGCCATAGTATAAAAAATGCTTGAGATAAATCTCAGTTTTATTAAAAAAATTTTTTTAAACACAAAAGTTTGGAAACAAACTGTTTAAGGACTGTATATATTTGAGAAGGTGATGCTATACTTCTCAATTTAAAGAAAAAATTCAAGATTACAGATTTCAAATATCAATGAAGAGACTCTCCATGCTGCTACCAGAGCCTGGTTTGATTGCTCTGAAGTAACAGCACTTGAAAGCTCCTATTCTTTGAAACTAATTTAAACACACTGAATTGTTGAAAGATTAAAAACCACAGTCAGCTAATTACACTCTCTCTCATCTCTTATTCAGCAAATGAATCACTTTTCATTACTGCTTAGCAGAAGTACATGAATTTCTGCCTAATTAGAAATGTTGTAGATGGAACATTAGCAAAAATGGAGCAGGTCAGGATATCTTTGCTGCTTCATTTTTAATTCCTAACAGTAGAGTCTGATAGGAAGGAATAGAGAAGTCATTAAATAATTTTAAATTATTTATAAAAATTACTTTACCCAAATTATAATTATTTTTTCCCCAAACGGTCTCAAATGTCTAACATAATGAAAGAAAAAGCAGTTCAACATTGATTTTAATGAACATTTTAATGTTATGTATAACAGAACTTTATGAATACAATGGAAACAAAGTTTCATCAATTTAATTAAAAAAATTTCAACACAAAGTGGGGAGGTAATAATTTGATACCTATATTATTCATTTTAAAAAATATTCCCAGCTTGAGGGTGAAACAATTTTGCATTCCAAACTCTAGAATCATGATTTTCATGTGAGCTTAATGCAGAATTACAGCAGGAAAACAAAAAACATCTTAATTAATTTCCTTTATTTGCATTAAATCAATAAAATCTTTGACTGCTACAGGTCTCCTTTAATAATATAGATATTTAACTTGCCTCTATTGGAACCATATTGCTAATGCCATATTATATACACTCAAAACCAAAACAAAACAATACTGTATAAAATCTAAAAGCCAACATTGTTGAGTTCTCACATTTATATTTAAGGTCTTAATGAATTTTCACCTTTTCAATTTTTTTAAAAGACACCAAAAAAAATAAATATTTTTCTCTTTTGACTGTTCCTGACTATTACGTGGTGGCTACAGGGATAAACATGGAAGGGAAGTCTTGCCAAGTTAATCACTGCAAAGTGTAAATAATGACTGCTAAAACCAAAAATACTGGAGTTTTTTTTTTTTTTTTAAAGGAAACCATAGAGCAGTCCCGAAAAAAATATTTTTTCTAGTTCTGCACAGGATAATTATAGCAGAAGAAATGGGAAAAGTCCCATAGCTGTCACCAATTGCTTAAAGAGGTTTTGTTACAATAAAAATTTGGATAGTATAATAGCAGTGTTGTTGGAACATTAGCAAAAGTATATACATTCCAGTTACCTTTGATTTAGCCATAATCACATATGTATGCCTTTTTTGGACAAAAATATATATTTTTATAAAAAACTGATCATCCAACTTTAATGATTTCATATATGGACTCAAGAGTGGTAGTAAAAGGAACAGACCCAATTGTGACAAGGTGATTCAGGGACAGAAAAATCAAGTTCTTCAGGAAAAGAAAAGTATAAAATTAGAGATTCAAACATGTTTATTCAGCCCTATTCTAGTCTTCCCACATATTATGATATTAAAATTGGCTCTTCAATTTATAAAGGCTTTCAACAATTTCACTACCCCATTTGTGGTCTCACTGGAAAAATGTTTCAGACTGCCTCATCTGAAGTGCCCTTGCCTGGCCATCTAAAATACTAGACATTTCACTTTTTTTTTATAAAACAGCCTTTTTGGCTCTTAATGTAGGTTTATTTTAATTAATTGATAAAAGAAAGGGGAGTTGATTAGCATTTTCCATCCCAACATCACCTATCTACACCGCTAAAAATCCTTCACTCAATCTGTTCCTTTATATTCTCTTATTTGCTAAAGTTGGCGAAATTTGCAAAGGCATCTTGCTTGGGTTGCATAGTTCCAGAAGTCATGGCTAAGTTGGGCATGCCCATTCCCATTGTGCCTGTCAGGCCCATCCCTGTAGTTGACATCCCTATGTTCATATTCATGCCCATCATGCTCTGGTTCATCATTGGACTATTTCCAAGAGGGGCCATCCCCATGGTGCCAGTCATCACATTGGGCATGCTCATAGGCATGGGTCCCCCCATCAAAGGATTAGTTTGAGGCCGGACAGGAAGCATGTTCGATGGAGAACTGAGGTTTACAGCTCCGAAACTTTGGGTCATCATATTCATAGGCTGTTGCATATCTAACAGAAGAAGAGAGACAAAAGAACTTTACCATTCTGAATAATCTTAGACTTAGAGAGCAGAAAAATAATACAATCTTCCTGACCATCAATACTTGTAAGCCTCAATAAAATTACTTCATAGTGATTTTATAAGAGAAGTCAATTGTCAATTAACTTGTATTGATTACTCTTGAGAAATATTCAGTGGCTGTCAGCTCTGGTTTCCCCAAGATGTAGAAACAGTAAGAGTGGCCTGGGGGAAAACATCAGGCAATTTAAAATCATTCCTATAAAATCTATTATTGAATCCAACGTAACAAGTTGTCAAGAGCTATTGTGTATCAAAACCTTTAAAAAGGTTTTATCCTTTGACTTGCTCTATTTTTAGAACATCATACTAAGGGAAAACAAGCACAAGTACAAAGATTTACACAAAATCATGGAGTTATTTATGGCAAAAAGCTGGAAACAATGGAAATAGAGGAACTGCACAGTAATATGATGGATAACTATAAAGATTCAAAAGTCATACTTTCTTAAGAATATTCAACATAGGAAAAACAACAATTTAATGTTGAATGTGAACTCCAAGAAATATAGACATAACACTCTAAAGCATTAAAAATGCGGTTAGCAAAGATGGAATGTGAAGAAATATCAATTAATAGTGATTATCCCTGGATTATGGAGTTCAGATGAGTTTTGTTTCCTTGACATATCTGCCTATGTTAAAAACAGTATTTTTTATTTTAGTGATCAGGCTCCTAAAACTCACCATCATACAATAAATGTTATCATGCTAAGACCAGAATACAAAGCAATTTAATGCGACAGAAGGGATACCAGATCTTATGTGAAAAAAAATCTTAATGTGAACACAAAGCTGCCTTCAGTACGTTTTAAAGTAGTCCTGGCATAAGGGCAAAGGATTACAAGTACACAAACAAATGGATGTCTTGCAGTAACTTACTCTGTTGTTGAATCATTGTATTGAGTGATGGCTGCTGGGGTTTGGAAGGCTGCATACCAGGTAGTAAGTTGTCTAGGCTGATGTTTACACTGGGGTCAGACCAAGTAGAGGGCAGGGTTTTGCTGACTGACTTCTGGACCATATCTGTATTCTGATTATAGAGAGGATTAGGCTTCTGCAGCACTGTGCTAACATTTTGCAAAGGCTGGAAAATAGAAAAATGCTCTAAAAATTAAGTATCTTATCTATAAAGATTATGAAATGGCAATTTAATCACAGTAACTCCAAATACTGATATATACTAGACTCTGTAATAAACTTCTGAAACTTTTAATGTTCTATATTAAGGTCTTCAATACCCTTCCTGTACCACTAGCCTCCCATAATATTCCTCCTGAAGTCCAAATCATATTTGGAGAAAAAACTAAGATATTTATATTAACAATTATCCTCCCATCACCCCAAGTCTAGCAGCCACCATCCCAAGGTAACTACTAACTTCAGGTTAGTACAACTTTAAGGAAATACAGAAGTGGAAATTTATTCTTACAAAATGGAATTCAGGGTATAAGTTCTCATGCTAAAAAAAAAAAAGCAAAATCATCAAGACAGCAAATTATACTCCAGAAAACCCGACTGATATATTCTTGCTCCATGTACATTTCTATTGCCTGAAGTGAGCAACACTAGTGGAACTTGGTATAATATGGACCAATTCAGGAGAGATTCAGGAAAAAGCAGCAGAGGTACCTGGTAATTACTACCAGAATAACTGCAGCAAGGACAGAAAAAGGGAAAGAGAGAGGAGTAGGAGGAATAATTAAAAATGGACCAATGCAAAGAATCACAACACAGATGCAATTAAGACTGTAAATAAGTAGACTGGCTTTATGATGAGACCATACGAAACAAACACTATAAAGAATAAACTAGCTTGGGCTTGTTCAGTTCAATTTAATGGCACTGGTATGGGTTTTATGTCCTTTGTTTTTAATGTTAGGTCTAATATCTGTCATACAGATGAGTCACCTTTCTGTTTCTTCCGTCTCTTCCCTCATCCTAACACCCCAAAGAAGATAATCTACACATTAAAGTGAATAATTAGCATCATAAGCAAATATTCTGAATAGCCTGAGTCAAAAATAGCAAGTTCCTGGTACAACTCAGACAAATATACACTTGTTTTAATTCTAAGTGAGTATTAGGTGATTTAGATTTAATTTTTTAAAGTGAATTACAAAGTTCCTATTCAGTTGTTTTTCTTTATGAAAGTGAGAGTTGAAAGCCTATATAAACATTATATAATGTATAGGAGGCCCAGAATAGGGAAGAACATTATTTTAGAGAATAATCTTCTGTATTAGCAATATATCTCTATTCCTTCTTCTTAAAAACACTTTTTTAAACTATTAAAATAAATACTATTTGTTCAATAAAATTTTCAGCAAATGCCTCCTCTGTGAAAGGTATCACACTTGGCTTTGCAGGGACAGCCAGATGGGTGAGAAAGCCTTGCCATGGAGAACCAAATGACTATTCCAGGGGAAAGGGCATAATGCAATGTACAAAAGTAATCTATGTATCACATACTTATTTTTCTGTTTTATGCCAATCTTCCGTTAGATTAGTCACAGCACCTCAAAAATTATGAACTACCATTTCCAAGGGAGGCAGGTAACTTACCTGTGATCTTGACATGGGCAAACCCAGCCCTACAGTATTAGTGCTCATCATGGAGAAATTCATACTCTGGGAAGATGTCATGGTTGCCTGTGATGAGCCCATAAGATCAAATAGGTCTGAAGAATTTGAGGCAGCTGGAGGTGGGCCTAAAGCTGGTTGTGAGCTACTGACAAGCTCTACAGCTGGCTGTGAGGCACTGCCGAAGAGCTCGCCACTGGCAGCAACAGGGACTGATGGGGCTTGGTTGAAGGCACTCCAGTCACCAAAGTCTCCATTCCCACTTGTTGCTGTTACTGAGAAAGAAAGAATGGTAAGGGTAAGAAAGTTTCCGAGATGCTGAGAACAAATGTAACAATCTACCAACTGAAACAAATTAGAGCTGATCTGTGTCCATCCAAATTAGCATCTGTAGGTACCATCTCCATCTGGACATCATTTTTTCTCATGAATATTCCATGAGTGTTATTTAACAAGGTGGCAAAGAAAAAATAAAAACTTCCACATATAAAGTAAAATCCATCTCTGGCCATTGGCAGGTCTAAGGTAACACCAAGAAATGATAGAAACCAGAACTTTACTTCAACCTAAGCATGCATATCAACTATGTTTCTAGCTAAATTAATATGAACTAGCCTGCTGCTGCTGCTGCTGCTAAGCTCCCCTCAAAACAAGAACAAAACTCTAAACTGGTTAAACCTTTTGCTGGGAGGGTTCATTCATTATTTGGAAAGGGTCAAAGAGAAAGCAAGCTATGACTTATACCATCTCATGGAAATAAAACCCCAAATTCATTAAAACATGAAACAAAAATGCAACGAAATTAAGAGTAGGACTAGTAAATTTCTGTAAGAAGTTCTCACCCATTTGGCCATGCTTCCACTTAAAATATAAAGGCTACAGAGAGCTATGATATTATAACCTTAGAAAACTGCTCACTTCAAATGGAACTGTTCAATCTATTTATGTTAAAAAGTGGGGCAAGTCTTAAGAGGGGAACTCATGCTAATATTTTTTTAAAAAGGAACAAAACTATCACTATGCTTCAAAGTATAATAAGTTTAAGAACTTAATGTATTTAATAATATAAAAATTAATAGATTAATTAATAGACTGAAATATTTTAGAGAACGGACTCTGTCCCTAACTGACTGTGTGGCCCTACTTAATCTTCTATATGCCTTACCTTTGGATTGAACCTGTGCCCCCTGCAGTGGAAGTGCAGAGTCTTAACCACTGGATAGCCAGGCAAGCTCCCTGTGCCCTACTTTTTAAAAAATCTAAGTTGAGAGGATTAAATAACTTAATATATAGTAAATGCCATTTAAGGTTTGTTATTGTTACTTTGGATTAATTGTGAAAAGACAGAGGTGAGCTCAAGTGTCACTCTTTCCTTCAGGAATGCCATATAAAAGTATAAGTCAAGCTTCTATAAATTCTGCATACAATATTAAGTATTTAGAACACAATAAAGTCAAGTTACACTTAAAAAATTTTTTTTAAGTTAGTCTATACAAAATAAACAAACCTTACTTCAAGAAAGGGACAAAGAGATACATATGAATTAATGGAAGTTGAAAAAAGCAAAGGTGAAGAAAGAGCTACATGTGAACTGTCCTCTGAAAGTGAATAGTGTGCAGTTCCGAATTAATCACACCATTGCTTTGCTATCTTCACTTACAACTTGGAAATGCCTTTTGTCTAGCCTAAAAGGTAAGCAACCACCATAATACTGTATCTCATTATGCTAAATATCAAAAGAGAACAATAACATTAAGTCTTTACAATTATATTCTTCTATTACCATATTATATTATAAGCACCCTCAAAAGAGAAAATAATTCATTAGAAACCCCAAGCTGTATCAACAATTTAATGTAAGAACTGGGCTAATATTCATTACCTCAGGGTTTTGCTAAAACATGTCTTTGATCTTCTTTACAAAAACGACTGAATTAAGAGTTTTACAATTAGTTCTATATATTAAACAATTTAAATTAATTTAAGGAAGACTGCTGGATAAAGGTAAACTGTATGCTGATTTTCTATCTGCTTGATCTAGAAAACAGAGTAAGAATGGAAACTGGGGCAAAATGTGTTGCCCCTTCTGAAAACTTTATCTGAAATGATTAATCATGAGAGGAAGAGATTTCTAGTGAGGCATATATTGTTCAGAAATGATTAATCATTGTTCCAACAGTTTCAGCCCCTTGCGTAATGGTGATCAGGTTATATTAATCACATGCATACAGATGAAGAGATGCATCACTTACCAACATTAACATATTTGAATTATTTGCATAGTAGGCAACTTTATATACATAAAAACTTTTGAGAATTACACAAGCAGCCTGTAAAACTGGGGCAATGTTTATTTTCCACTTTGATTTGCCTAAAGTAAGGTATTAATGTTTAGGAGTCATAGTCACACTTTTAAAATGAAGCACTTCATTACTCCACAATGCTAATTTCTGGGAAATACTTGGAATTTATACAAGTTGTCCAAATAACGCAATTCACATTAAAAACTATGTAACTTTCTTCCTAAATCCTCACAAACCTAAACTAGCTGTTACTAAATATAAATTTTAATCTAATTAATAATGGGGACATACAACTCTACTTAAAATAAGACTGAGTTTTTTCTCTTTGCCTCACCTCATACTTATGATTTTTATATGTAAGTTTTTTATATTATCTCTCAAATTTGAGACTGACCAGATTTTATAGAAAAAACAAACATTAGAACCAACACTTTACAACCTAAGAGACACTTAATAATGAACTTAAGACTCCATTCTACACATTTCTATAGACATTATAAAGAACCATGACAAGAAGCATTATTCCCAATCTTAGAAAAGGTAGAGGCTCATATATATGGCAGAGGCAGTAAGATAAAACATATTAATAAAAAAGGGAAAAAATACAAGCCCTTCACTCAATACACGATGTTTAAGTCTGTATTTTGCTTAGATGTTAAAACTTTTTTGCCATTAAAAAAAAATTGAGGTCTAATTGATATGTAACATTCTGTTAGTTTCAGGTAGACAACATAATGATTTGATCTTTACAAATACTGTGAATCGATCACAGCAATCTAGGGTATTTTAAAATTTCTTATTTAACTAACACAGAATGAGGAAGTTTTATTTTCCTCACATTCAAGGATATGTCAAAATGAAGTTCAGTTAGTTTTCATAAAAATTCTCTTAAGATACCTAAATTTCAAAGAAATGAATTTTGGCAAAATAGTCTGCCCAATTCCAATGTCCCTGAATTTCATTCAAGAAAATCATTAATATTTTCTTTTGCTAAGATGAGATTTACACTTATTCACACTCCTACCCACCTACCCCCACCCACTTCCTCCCTCCAAAGAAAACGAAACAAGAGTCACTTATGAGTGAGGAGAATTTTATTTAGGTGTACCTGAGTAGTTTGCAATGAAATTAATTCATTGGGCACATTTAGGATACTGCTGCTGCCGCTGCTGCTAAGTTGCTTCAGTCGTGTCCGACTCTGCGAGACCCCAGAGACGGCAGGCCACCAGGCTCCCCCGTCCCTGGGATTCTCCAGGCAAGAACACTGGAGTGGGTTGCCATTTCCTTCTCCAATGTATGAAAGTGAAAAGAGAAAGTGAACTAGCCTAATAAAATACCTTTGTGAATAAATTCTTTGATAAGTGGGAATTACAAATACTACAAGTAGAAAAATGGCCGAAAGAAGCAGATAGGGAACAGGGTGGGGGAAGAGCTGTTTTGGTAACCTTTTCACTGCCTCTAGATATCTGGCCAGTCAAATCATATCATACCTTGGGAAGGGAAGTTGCCTGATGCAGCAGCTGAGCCAAAGTCAGCAAATCCTCCAAATAAATCAGCTGAGCCGCCTAGAAATTAAATATGAGGGGAAAATTGTTAGGACCACAGCACAATTGATAGCAGTTTTATTAGGAAGCTATTTTAGCACAGTACTCAAAAATTACTCAATATATTAGACCCCAAGACCTATCATAAAAGCTAGTTAGCTGATCTAGCTTTTTATGCCACCATGTTCCCTTTAAGCTATCACCAACTCTCTAACACCCTCAGTTCTGTATCTACTGATTGATACAACTGTTATTAAAGTTATCCCTTACTTAAACACTTCACAAACCTAATGGAGGCATACCATTTATCTGGCCAATCACGCCCTATATAAGAATCTTAAATGGATGCTAAAACCTGGGAAACATGTTTCAGGGTAATAGGGTAATCACATATTCTCAAATCATCACCCTACAGATTATTTAAAAATAAAAAGGGATGAAGCTATTTTTACAATGCAGAAATTAGATGGATACCATCTTAAACAATGTCAGGTGCTCAAACTTAATGTCACTAATAATTGGAGAAAATAGTACTCATAGGCCTTCTAATGTAAAGGACTAAAAAAGAGATCATCACCCATGTAGAAATTTTCCCAGAATCCAATCATGAGGAATAAATCAGACAAATACAAATCGAGGAACATTCTGCAAAACAACTCTCCAGACTTTTCAGAACATGTCATCATAAAAGACAAAAAAGACTGGGACCACTCCAGATTAAAGAAGCCTAAAGGAACATGACAAGTAAATGAAATGCATGAAATGAGGTAATTGAGATACCAGGGAAATGTGAATATGGTCTATTATACAGTAATACTGTTTTAATGTTAAATTCCCAAAGTATGATCATTATATTATGATGATGATGATGGAAAATGTCCTTGCTGTAAGGAGACATATACTCAAGTATTTTAGGGTAAAATGTCACAATGCTTGTAATTCTCTCTCAAACAGTATACAATAAGAAAAAAAAAAAAAGAACTAGAAAGAGAAAGAAACTGTGACACATTTTCTGCAGCTTGGTATTTAAAAAAATAGAAACAGGAAAAAAAAAAACTTTGAAGTTGATCTGCACAGAAGTCAGTTTTAATAACTACAGGAAAAACAATGAATGCAATGATTTAGGTGGACTTTTTTTCTCCTACTATTTACTTGCAAATACTTGCATTTTTAGTATTTGAAAAAATAGTAGCTTTTTGCTACTTCCAGACTCGTGTTTCTAAAGAGGTGAGATTCAAATCATAAGGCTGCAGGTCAATCTCTGCTTGCATAACATCACATTCTCATACAAATTTTCACTTGTAAACACTACATAAGTAAGAATATTTCCTTTTATCTACAATTTGAAAAGTAAATTTTATATTCTACTTCCCAATTCAGTTACCAAGGAAATAGCAATAGTCAACCGATCTAAAACCTTAAATAGCTGTCCTTGTTTTTTGTTTGTCCTTAAAGATTTCACCTCTTAAAAGAGTCACAACCTTAGAAATTTAGAGCAGCAGTTCAATTATAGTGCTTTTAGTGTTATGTGAACATTATATAGGTTACATCACAGCTGCTTAGCCTGCAGTGCTTAGAAACTAGCCAGGTGGGACTAGAACATCTGGGCTGCACTCAAACACCACCAGGGACAGCTTCCAACATCTGGTGCCATTTCTGAATTGTCTTATCGCTGCAAGACATTCTGCCCCATCTGCTACACTCAACTGGGTTAATTAAACTAGAACCATCTCCCCTTCTTAATAAATGGCCAGCAGTAATAAAAGGAACAAATCAGTTTCCGATACATGTATACTAGGTATTTCTTTTTAATGCACATTTACTATAGTCACCTATCAGCAGGTCTAATGAATTCCTCATTTCTTCACCTCATAACAGATGCACAAATTCACATATATACCCATTCACCATGAACTAATAACTTCCATGAAGGCCGAGGTTCTCTACTCTGAGCAACAATTACAGCTCACATGTCTACTTCTGCTTTATCTAAAGATAAATATCACAATGATTTCTCTCTAAAGGTACATATGTCATAATATATACAAAAGATGATGTGTACAAAAGATCAGTGAGCTATATTTTTTAACTATATAAACAAGCACATATGATCCAAGTATACAGTTAGGTAACAGAAAGAGAATCTTTTATTATAGCATTAAGGGATTATTAATAGAAGGAAAACTGGGGATTATTTTCATTTTCTTCATTTAAGCAGTGAATAGATATCAATATGTAATTTATTATGCCAAATAAGTTAGGGCTTTTCAAATCTTATCCAGTCCGGGCTACAAAGAAAATTCATGCTGTGAAGAAAAGCACTGAATACCGTGAAATCGTAACTTCATACTGGTGACATGTTTTATTTTTGTCACATCCTGAATTTAATATTTCAAGTGATAATCTATTTTAGTTACTCTACTGCTCTACCTTCTAACACCTAAACTAAAATTATACAATGTTCATAATGTATCTACAGCAAATATTATTATTTTCTCCAACCATACTATAGGGAATTTAATTTCAAATATGACTAATTTAAGAACACTGGAGGGGAAAGAATAGAAACACAAATATAAATATTTTACAAATAGAAGCCACCTTTCCTTGAAAGGGATTTAACTCTTCTACATCTTTTCAAGTACTGCAGATTATGCTTCTACTTATGTTTTACATAATGTGATCCTCAACTTTGGAAACTATCTCAGAAATTAAAAATCTTTTATTTCATTTAGAAAAGTTTCTCACTCTGAGAAGGGACTATCCATACCTATATGCATGTTGTTATGCATACCAATGCTTAAATTTAACAAAATTTCTATATTTAAGCATTTTTCTAGATAACATCTATCTAAGGGAATTTAAATAAGAATAATGTACCAAAAATTGCTGCATGGGGAAGACTGCTAAATTTCACAATAAGAGCTATCCTTCAAGATTCCCACATGAGAGGTGTCATTATAAATGAACCATTTCCATCTGCCTTTTCAGGGCAGCAAGGAGGTTATTTACAGTCACCAGCTGGGAACATGCATTTCCAAAGCAATACTGTGAACAGGAAAAACACAGCTGAACTAGACAGTGCTTCAACTACAAATGGACATTTTCTTTAACAAAGAATTTAATCTAGATTATATTTTGAAAACTTTTGCAAGAGGCATTTTAATAATACAAAATGAAAATGCAAAAAATTATAAATATATGATGAATAACTAATATAAATAAGTTTTTTACAAAAATAAGGATAAACAACCCCATTTTTTTAAAAAAAGGACGAAGGAAATGAATAGACAAGTTACAACTGGCATATAAAACATGAAGAGTTTCAAATTCAGTCATCAAACATGTACAAAATAAAATGAAATATTATTTTTCTCCTTACCAAAATGCAGTATTTTCAAAGATACTATTTCACTACTTTTATAACAGAGAAAAGTTTGGAAACAAAACCTAATGTCCAAAAAATAAGACGCTGACCAATCAAGTAGATTACAGCATATTTAGATAATGTTAAGATTATAAAGCAATTAAAGGTATGCAAATATCAACTATCGTTAAGGAATGGTCATGAGATTTTAAGTGAAAAAGAAATTACAAAAAATGTAATAATGAAAAAAATCTTTATCTAGAAACCTGAAAAAGATTTGAAAGATAATGCTTAAATATACTGACTGATAATACAGAAAATATAAAATAAGAATATTCACCCCAATTATTAACAGTTAACTTTATCTCAGTTACAGTGAATTATTTTCCATAAAATTTCTAAAATGAGCATACATTAATTTTAATTAGTGAAAAGAGAATATGGTAAAACATTTTATTTTTAGTAAACTTGGTTTAAACTAGAGACAACTCCCATGAAAATTCTAATATATATAAATTGGTTTGTAACAACCAGTAACTTGGCTACCTTCTCCAGGGGATCTTCCTGACCCAGGGATCAAACCTGGGTCTCCGGCATTCCAGGCAGACGCTTTAACCGCTGAGCTACCAGGGAAGCCCATATCCATGTAAATATCCTCAACTAACTAACTGGATAGAGGGTAACAGGTTAAAATGTATATAAAGTGAAGATTTTGGATTTGATGTATGTTATTCTTATGTATTTTTTAACTTAAAATTGAAACATATTGCAAGCCTTGTAAAGTCTATTTTCTCTTCAACCTCATTAATTATACTAGAAATAACTTATAGAATAGTATGTTAATCAAGACCTAAATTCATTAATTACAAAAGGGACAAAGGAGACAACGTAAACTTTTAGGACAAGATATACTAAAAAATGAAACAGAATGACTCTTGGCATTATATTTGTAACTGGCTTATTTTTTAAATACAGCAAATATACTATACATAAAAGTCATCAAAATATTATTTGAGTACAGATCTTAAAAGAACATCACCAGAGTGGGATATTTATCAAGACAGTCGCAAATAAATCTTGATAAATGGGTTTCATATGTCTATTTTTAAACTTGGTTGATATTCCACAATGATTTTACCACATATACTTCTAAAGATGCTAACAAGAAGGATGTAACAACACGTAAAAAAAGAAAATCCATTTTCTCCAAGGAGACATTTTTCTGGTGAGTGGTACAGAAGTCATATCTGCTTAGGTTTACAGTTCATGCCCATATTACTTGCATGATGGCACCATTATAAACACAGGCACATCTGGTAAATGACACCCAAATGGCATACCAAACAGCAATGCTAGTATGGTAGATTCTTTAAGACTTTCTCACATACAGGTGCTATAGATTTAAAATACAATTTTTTCTCCACTGCTGAATTCAATTTAAAATGTATTATTACTAAAAATATTTAAATAGAAATTCATGGTAATGAAATTCATCTTACTGATTGGAGGGGCTTCTGCACAAACTGGTTAAACAAACTGTTTCAAATAGGAGAGAACTTTAAAAAATAATTAGGTTGTCAACCCACTATCAGATGGTTTTTAGAAAATATTAAAATAAAAAATTAAAACAAGAAATATTTCGGATTTCATTCAGACTTTGTCTCAATTACTGTATTAATATTAACTACTACTTCTATTTAATTAGTCAATCTACTATTAGCACTGGAAAAGAAAAATCACTCAAAGGTTTCTTGCCAAGTAAAGGAAGCATGTTGGATTTAGTAATTCTCTCTGTTCAAAGCAATCCTGATAACTAACACCAAGGAAAAGCTGGATTCACTCATCTGACCTTCCTAGTTAATTCTTCTCTGATTGCTCCATTAAAACTTTACACAGATGCATGAAAGGGGCTCTTAAATATTTCATACCAGGAAGTCCAAAATAGTTGATATTCTGTAACACTAAGTCTCTACTATATGATTACATGCTAACTACCAGTTAATACT
This sequence comes from Bos indicus, assembly GCF_029378745.1. Classification (NCBI taxonomy): domain Eukaryota; kingdom Metazoa; phylum Chordata; class Mammalia; order Artiodactyla; family Bovidae; genus Bos; species Bos indicus. The sequence goes on from NC_091766.1 coordinate 69,173,802, forward strand.
ACAGTTAAAATCTTCAGCATACAAAAAGACAGCACATAAATTGTTAAACAACTAATGTGGTTGGTTGTAACTTTGGGCATGACAGTTCAATAGAGTTTAAAGAATAATTTTAGGAACAGTTATAGTTACAGAAAAAGAGAGACTGGAAATTGAAGAATCTCAGACATTGGTTTGAACCAGACACCCTAGTAAGTTAACACCCAATCTAAGAATTAATTTTATGGTAATAGGTAAGGAGCGGGAGAAAATAATCCCACTGTAAATTATTAAATTAATCACATGTACTAAACTATCAGTGAGAAATAATTTTCATCATAAACATCCACTTAAACTCTAATGTAAATTTTAAAATAATTAAGTTTTGAAAAATCATTACACACAACTACAAACAATAGATTTACTTTGACATTTCTATGCCTATCTTGCCAGTTATATTTTAATGTGAAATGGACTTTAAACAAAGATTTATTAAGCTACTTTGACTTGTAGTAGTTTATTATGACCCCACAGTCCTCAAATGCAACCCTAAAAATACCAATTTTCTTGAAAACAACTTATAGGGGATTAATTAAAAAAAAATCTACCACATATTAGAAATCAAATTGAAGAAATCATTGAACTTCTCTGTGAGAAAATCATGGTGAATGGACTATTATTCTTTTGATATAGCCCTCTTAAAATATGTAAGGTAGATAGTCACACACTTTCACAGAATGCCCTTTTCCTCTGTATATGTGTAACTATTTGTGACCCTTTACTAAGCATTATATCAATACCTCAAGCACCCAGGCCAGTGTCTGGTTCAATAAATGTTTACTGAATAAATGAATGAAAAGTGTAAATGAACTCTGCTGCTGCTGCTGCTGCTAAGTCACTTCAGTCGTGTCCGACTCTGTATGACCCCATAGACGGCAGCCCACCAGGCTCCCCTGTCCCTGGGATTCTCCAGGCAAGAACACTGGAGTGGGTTGCCATTTCCTTCTCCAATGCATAAAAGTGAAAAGTGAAAGTGAAGTCATTCAGTCATGTCCAACTCTTGGCGACCCCATGGACTGCAGCCTACGAGGCTCCTCTGTCCATGGGATTTTCCAGGCAAGAGTACTGGAGTGGGGTGCCATTGCCTTCTCCGAAATGAACTCTAGGCATGGCTAATTTCAGAATATGAAAAGACAGTGAAATGAGAAGAGCAGTATATTTCACTTATAGAGAAAGTAAAGGGACCCCAAATACTCAGTTCTAAGGAAATTGAGAGATTACTGAATTATCAAATACTTAAGTACTCGTTTTCCTTATTTTAGGCAATTAAATATTTCCTCCTAAATAATGCTTAAGGCTCATTAATTTCACTTTAAAAATAAATCTACTGTAAGAAAAATTTTTTAGAAATTTTCATTCCATCTCTTATTTGCCATTAAAAAAAATTACTCTGAAACCAACCAAAAGCCAATGTCGAAGCTTACCTGTTGATTGGCTGGTACCGTCAAACAGATCGACAAGGTCACCAGATGACTTGCTGCTAGGCACTGAAGTCTGGAAACACACACAGAACTAATAAACTTAGGAAACAAATTTCTACCACTTAAAAAAAAAAAAATCTGCTCTACTCATCTCTAATTCTCAACTTAGACACAAAAACCTGTAATTATCTGAATAAAGGCAGATTTCCTTTTCTGAAAAAAGAAAAGTGAACTTGAATCCCTTTAAAGAGATATTTTTAAGTAATTATATTCCTAACTTATCCACACTCCTCTTTCCCCTAACTCCTTTCTTTTCGGAAATCAGATGAGTTTGGCATGTCCACTACTCCTGGATTACTTTCTCAATTCTTTTCTTACTGTATTTCACTATGAGAAAACATACCTTCCAGATCCCACTCAAATACTAACGCAGAATCATTTGAGAAGCACACACACACACACTTTATACGCATATATACATATACACATATATATACAATATGCTGAATCGTAATTGCCCAGGGTGGGATATTGGTCTGTAAAGTCTTACAAAGCTCCCTTTGTAATTTCAATGTGTAAGAAGGTCTGAGATCTACTGGATTGGAGGCCAAGATCCCATCCAGCTCTACAATTTTATGATTCTGTGAAGTTTAGCAACACTTTGTGTATCATATTTGTCAGTATAATTCTATATTGGTTTGATATACTTTGACATATGTTTTATATTTAGTTTCCAAACTGTGGGGCTAGAGTTGTAACTTCTTTCTTCTCCATAGTCCTAAACACTCTAATACATAGGTCCAATATTTTCAATATAAACACACTAAATTAGAACAAAAGTGCTAGCAATAGGGAAATACTGTAAATAGTAGGCATATTAATTTGAGGTTCGAAGATTAAAACACTGTATACTGTGGTTCAAAAAGGCCTTGAGATTGAAAGATATCTGAAGTGGTTGAGTAACTTTTCAAGAACTTCGAGTTCAAAACATCTGTTCAGCAGTAAAAGAAAGTCAAAAAGCGTATATACTACAAATATAAAATATTTTTGGTGTGACATACATTCAGGCTGTACTACAAATTAATATTTAAAATCTTTTTAGATGAAAAAAGTTTCAGTTTATTGTTTTAAAAAAATATACAGATTGAATGATTTTCCTCATGCAACCTTAAATGAATTCTCCATATGACAACCATCGTGTATTTGGGTTTTAATTATGACTACCAAATCTTACAGCGTCATCAGTAAACTAACTGTATCTACAGCAGGGGAAAGCTAACACACAAAGAAATAACAGCGCCATTTCCCCATTTTAACTGCAACTAAAGTTGAGTTATAATTTTGAATTTTGAGGTTTTCATCAAATCTATAAAGAGGACAATATGAGTGAAACACCAGAAAATATTTGGGAAAAGTTGACACAGTTCTTGCCACTAAGTAGGACTAGCTTTCTTTTTAGAGTCACCTGCAATTCACAGAATACACTAGCAAAATATTTTCTGTAGGCTACATTTGATGAGCAGGTACAAACTGTGAGAACACTAGTAGGGGTACAGTAACAAAACAACTCTTTAGCCTTTTGGGGTAAACCTCCCTCTGGCAGATTTCTGCCCAAAAGACTAGCTTGCAGTCAGGTATCTGGCAAGTGGATTTCATTTCTTTGGTGGAAAACAAAATGATGATGGTACATGAAGTAATGCTGCCACTAATCAATACTGACCACAAGGCAAATTAACCTCCCATCACAGGCACCATCCCTGTATTAAACAAGACCATTTCCCCTATATATTAACTTGTCATATATATACATTATCATTGCTTACAACTTCCAAACACTACCATATTTTCCTTAATGAATCTGGCACTTCATACAGTGGTAGTGTCTAGTACGAAATAAAGGCACTACATTCTGATTCACAACTTTTCCCAAATGAACCAAGAGTGTCATTACTATTTCCACAGAAAGTGCACAGATAATCATTCAGCAACTGGACAGGTTTCTTCCTCCAAAGAGATTTCTTATTATTAATGACTGAGTAATATATGCCAGATGATCTATAATTAATAAGATTACCTAGAAATGCCTGAGACTACTAATGCAATAAATCTAAAAGTAATTTTTTAAAACTAAAATTCTGTATAATGTGTAAACTTGTGCCATTCGCACCTTAAGTGAAGACTGAGGTGTATGAGTTGAAGCATTCTGATCTGGACTTGCTTTGTCCCCCGTGTAATGTGCTGCTGCGCCAAGATCAATGGTTTTGGAAGGATTTGCTGTGCGCTTGTGTCTTGTGGTGGTGGTCTCTGTGGCCTGTGTGATATGGATATGCTTTGTCGTCACAGTCTCCTCTTCATCTTTGAATTCACCTTTGGGAGATCTGCCTCTTCTTGCTTTCTTTTCCTCATCACTGTCACTAAAAGATATTAAAAATGAAGGAAAATAATAAGACAAGAGATTATTTTTAAATGGAGCCTTCAGTGATTTGAGGTAAAGAATTTCAAATGCAGTCACTCCAAAATTCTGTACTTTGACTTACTTGACAGTGATCAAGACAATGTTATCTAAGCTATCTGAATATGATATCTGTGCCCTGGGGAGGGGAAGTGGGAATCCATCAAATTCCCCAGGTAAGACTAAAACACTGCTACAAAAAAGCATTTACATAAATGTGTACAAATAAAAAGGCCTGAAATAATTCAGGTGCTTATTTATAATAGATTTAAAGTTTAATTAAAAAATAAATTAGCTGTATATTATCATATCAGAATCAACTAATGAGACCCTGGGAGCTCAAACAACTGCAAGTTACATTTTTTTGAAATGGATTTTGTGCAACAACTACAGTTTCATTTATATAACATAATTCTGTCAGTGACTCCCATATACTAAGCAAATATATAATTATAATTTCAATGGATATCTTCTAAATATCATCCTATCTGAATTCAAATGATTAAACTCTCATCTGTAAATGCAGAAACAGGAGATAATGCACTTTACAACAACTGTGGTCTAATTTACTATATATAGAATCAGGAGATCAAACTTTTACAAAACTATGGAAACTGTTCTACAGAAAATTTAAATGTATTTTAAATGTTTTGAAATAATTCTTTTTTGGGCATATTAAAAAAAAAATTATTTTCCTTAACAGTGTGAAAGTAAAAAAATAAAATAAAAATGCAGAATGAGTAAAAAATGCATATTTCATATGCCACGAATTAAAAATGTCAGCAATAATGTATTCTCCAGTAATGATGTATTGAGGGGTTTTTTTCTGGTGCAAGTCAGACAGAGAAATTACCTGAAATATGTTCCATTACCTTTATTTCTTAATTTTAGAGTAGGTGGTTTAAATTATAAATATTCTGAAATAAAATACTTAAAATTCTCCTTAAAATTATGAGTATTATTACTGATGCAAATTAACTAAGACTAAAGCAATTTCTACTTAAATATAAATCAATTTGGAGCCTGTATAAATCAAGAATCAAGAAGAATGACTTCCCACACTGAGTAAAGGGGTTAAATGTATTTTTATCTACAAGCATTTTAAGGAATCTACTAGTTCTGATTAAGTATTCAAAAGCCCTTGTCACTACCTTCTTAGCAACAAATAACCTGAAGATTCCCATCATCAGTCCTGTATCTAAAACTGAAATTTCTTACCTTTCTCATGTTCAATTTGATTCCAGAGCAAGATAACTTCTTTACAAGTTGAGAACAGAAACCTGACTAGCACACAATGAAATGGAAGCTTCATATATGATCAGTGTTAAAGAATTTCTAAATATAATGATGAATGAAAAGTCTGAAATTCTGATAACATGCCAAAGAGGTCCCATGCAACTTTGTCTAAAAATCCATTCTTCTCTCACATATACTCCAAGATATAAAGTCCCTAGCGTGCTCTTTAGTAACTAAAACAAACAACACACACTGAATTTTCACTCTTTTAAATCTGAATACTCTATTTAAAAGATTTAGGAACTCTCAACAGATCCTGTCTTAGAGGCAAATGTAGGGGAAAAAAAAATCAAGGGAGAAACAGAAAGAAAAAAAAAGAACAGGAAGACAAAAACAAAGAAAAATTGAGTATAGAGGGCAAAGAGAAAGTAATAGAACAAGAAGGTACATAGTTAGATCTCTAACCAGCCTACCTACCTGACTGCCATACTTCTTCAGGATATAACAAGAGAAAATGTGGCCATTATGTTTTCTAAATCAAACCAAAAATGTAAATGCTAGGGCCACAAGAACACTAATGAGGGAAAAATACCACAGAGTATTTGAAGTAGGCATCATTTTCCAAAGTTCAACTATTTATTATTACTATATGCATATACTTTCAGTACAAAAGAGCTAGAAATCTAGTTGTAAAATATATTCAAACTATTAAAAATAAATTCTGGTTCTTCAAAGACCATATTCCATAAATAGACAGGAATTCCATAGATGAACCTTAATAGTTTCAAAATTGTATTTTTATTTCTTTTCCATGACCCCTAATCTGAACTGTCAAAGAGTTTTTTTAATAAGAGAAAAAGAGATGGTACTTAAGTTAGATGAACTCACTTGAAGTTGTGGTTGCATCTCTGTGTAACTATAGGCAAGTTCCACACAGATGATTGGGCCTTAGGTTTTACTTCCAAAAATTAAGGGTAAAATCCTTGCTCTAGACTACCTACTAGCAATATGGTGAGACACAAATGACAAAGATCTTATAAAACTTGCTTTGCAGATTAAATGCTATATATTTTACCCTCTTAACTGGCAGAAAGACTAATTAATAGCTATACTGATAGGTAAGAACAAAAAGTGAATGCTAAAAAGTTCCAAGTACTATTCTATGTGAAACTAAATACAAATACCCCATCATCAGAAAATAAAATCTACAAAAATACAGGTGATGTGACAATATTTTAGCTCAAAAATCAATCTGGATTTTTTTTTTTCTGGTATACAGTGACACAGAATCTAAATGAAATGTTGCAGAAAGAATTAAATTTCAACCCCCTTAACTTCTGTTTTAAACCTAATATACTAAACTTCATTATCCCTCAGCAATACCTTAGGTCCCTGGATCATCAGATGCTCAAGTACAAAATAAACCATCAAAGTTCTTAATGGAAAAAAAAAAATCCAATTAAACAGCCTGAATAAAAACATATAGGAAATGTGATCAAATTTAGAAATAAATGGACACAGACAAGGAAAATGTGCCAATACTAAGTGCAAACAATGTCTGATCTACCATCTTATAAACAGCTATACTGTATATATTATGTATGTATGTGTGTATATATATATATATACACACACACACACTATATGCATAAATCAGCATATACAGAAACTGGAACAATAGAGAAAATCTGCACTCCCTGGGAATTGCCTGGTCATCCAGTGGTTAGGACTCGGCACTTTCACTGCCATGGCCTGGGTTCAATCCTTGGTTGGGGAACCAGATTAGTATGTCCCTATGCAAGGACAACAGTTCACAGACTATTCTATATTTTCACACAAGCACTTTTAGGGGAGTGAAACCACTCTGTGTGGTTCTGTAATGGTGGACACTACGCATCTGTCAACTGTACAACACAGTGAACCCTAATGCAAACTGAAGAGTTTAGTTAACAATACTGGTTATCAATTGTTAATAAATGTACTCATGAATGCAAGATGTCAGTAACAGGAGAAAGTGTGTGTGTGAGCACACGCTTGTACTCAGAGAGGTGGGGTTATGTGGCAGCTCCCTGTACTTTAGGCACAATTTTTCTATAAAACTAAAAATGCTCTAAAAAATAAAATCCATTAAATAAACAAACAATAAAAGCTGAATTTCAGATAATGCCAACACTCAAACAAAAAAACCCAAGACCCAACTGCATAAATTTAGTACCCTTTCCGAGAGACCCAGGAGACAAAGTGTTAATACCTGCATCTTTCTGGAGAGTCTTCTCTATCTTTCCTCCGGAACTTGCTGATGGTGTCATCAATTGTGCTTCCAATTTTATCACTCAGTTCACCTAATTTATCACTGAATGGAAAAGCACTCTTGTTTTTATCCCACTCCTCATCCCATTTTGATTTGGGCTCAGGATCATATCTTTCACCTATATAAAGCATTAAAAAGAGAAGCGATTCTAAGGACATTAAATTCAAAAAGGGTCTATAGTCCTTATTTCTGAAGCTTTTCCTCATAATAAAATAGTTTTCAAAGGAAAACAGAAAGCTCCCACAGTGCTGAATCAACACAATTACAGCAAGGCACAGCATGGATCGCCAGTCATTAAGTGGCAGGAATGCAGATTCAAAAGCTTTTGTTTATGAAAACTTATACAACCTTAATGCAAAGCACAGCATATCCAGAAGTTCTTAAGGGCTGTTGAAAGGAGTCAAAGAAAACACAAAAACCAAAACAGGATGTATAAGCAAAAGAGAAATGGAAATCTTTTTGGTTTTATGTGGTTTTGTGGGGTTTTTTGTTTGTTTTGGCCATGAGGCACGTGGGATCTTAGTTCCCTGACCAGGGATGGAACCTGCACTCCTGCAATGGAAGTGCAGAGTCTTAACCACTGGACTGCCTGGGAAGTCCTGAAATCTTTTTATTTTTACAGAAGTCACTTACTGCATTATATTTCATTCTCATCTCTTAATGGTTTTTCAATTATTAGAAAAGTATCAGGACAGCAACAATCTCTTAAAAGACACAAACTATATAGGAAACACTATTCTGAATGCTACATATCTCAATAGTGTAAAGACTCATAACTGTCATTCTTTACTATCAAACTAGAAAAATAAATGTCTTTCATCACCTGGGAAAGCACCTTTCAATTATTTTAAAGAGAAAATAATATTCCAACTACCAAAAACTATACAGACTAGAATGATGAAATATGCTCAAGTGGTTCAGAATAGTGATGATCTATTCAAACACCAAGTCCAAACATATGCTGGGACTGGCAAAACCTAGGGAGCCTCTGTGTGAATTTGTGAATTGAGTCAGTAGATCATTGGCAGTGGAAAAAAGCCCCCAAATCTGTTTTAGTCCTTGTCCTTGAAGACCTAGAGGAGAGATAGGAATTGCAGGTACTAACTGGAACCTTTTCCATTTCCATGTCCAAACTTAAGAGCCAAGAGTAAAATGTCAGAGAAATCACGTGAGGTTAAAAAGAAGAAAAGACTGAAAACTAAGCAGGGTGCAGAGAAAAAGGAAAGACCGATAAGAAACAGCAGAATAATCAAAAGGTGGATAATTGAGCTTTTATCTTAAAAGTTGGTTAAGAAGTTCGGATGGCATACATGCCCACTGGAGATTGAACAAAACCATTTTGTTGAATTACTAAGTAAAACTACAGAGCAAAATTTTCTGTAAGAGTCTGAGGATTTAAAAATATGTCTACTAAATCTGAAAGTGATCACCAACTTAAAGAGAACATGACAAAATGTTTTCTAAACAAAATTAAAGCCAGGATGGTATTGTAAAAGTGAGTAGCTTTGCAACAATGTATATGTACACTTCAGTAACAATGTGATGAACTAGGTGTTGAAAAAAACAAGTTTATAGGAAAAATTGAAAAAAGCACATGAAAACTAAAGTGATTAGCATGGTAAACATCATACTGAGAAAGTGTCAAAGAGACTGCATATTGGCAAGACGTTTTCTAATGTCAAAATGAAAACCATGTAAAATAGTTAAAGTTGACTACTTAAGTCTCTGAATAACACATACAGCATTAAAAACAACGTATAAAAGAAACCAATGCAGGTACACAGGACACTGAATTCTATCTCTAATGCAAATGCTGTAATTAGTTCACTCTGAAGTCTAAAAACTTATTCAACTGTCTAAATGCATCTAATTATATATTGCGCTGATTTAAAAAAGGACTACTAGCAAGTAGAATGAGGAAATAAGTGGCAAATAGCTATTTCTGCTAAAAACCACATTGATCTGCTAAAGCTACCTTGAAAAATCTAAAGAATAGAGTATCTATTGAATACGTGGGTAAAAAATAAAAGACTTCTTACTTCCCTAAACAAGAACTCCAAAACATATTTATGTAATTTAAGAGTAACATTTTTGCCAATTCAAGGACTGACTAGTATGTGATATGAGACATAAAAGGAATTTTTCTGCCATTAGAAACATTAGCCTATTAAGTGCAGTACTTTCTTTAATGGCAAGAAAAGCAGAGGAGCAAAAGAGTGAAGATATTTTATAGATACAAAGTAAGAAATAGAAGATTTTTACATGTTTACAATGAAGAATCATGAGATCTCAGTGAAATTCAAATATAAAAAACAGCTATGGTTGTGGGTGGTTAGAGAGTTCCAATATGCAGCTGCTAAGTATACAAAGCATTGGCCAGTCCCTTACACAAAATGGCAAGGGACTGTCAGCATTCACAGAATACAGAACGAGTCCAAAGGAACATACTGTGAAACAGAGTTCTTACTTTCTGTATCTGTTTCAAGCACCTACCTAGTGACCTATTTTAGGAAAACTATATTATACATTAAAAATAAACATGAGAGATGAATGTTCTAGCTGTCCTTAAATATATTAAGAACATATATCTGACAGGCCTAGATGAAAAACTGTTGGTATCGTTACCTTTTTCTACATCAAATTAACACAGTGCTTAATTAAGGGAGGGAATTAAGGATGGACTAACTTGCAGCTCTATTTTTAGCCAAAAATATAACTAAACTGGTTTCGAATTAGCAGGATGAATCTCCTGATCAAACTTTTTTTAATTGCTCTAAATGATTAAGTTAGAGGAATCCTTTTCTTCTTAGAATGGGAACTCCAAGAGGAAAGGACATATATCTATTTTATTCTTTGTATGTCAACTCAAAGTTTGGTCATTCAATAATGCTTAATGATTAAAATCATATTCTTGAACCACAAAAGTAAAAAAAACAGATTCACAGGATCCAAAGGAAACAAAATGAGTATTACATATGTCTTAGTATCATATATATTCAAAAGAGCATTTCTGTCTTCTGTGATTCTTAAAATATACCCAAGAAGCTAAACTGACGTTCAGGTGCTAATGTGTCTTTGATACTCACTGTATCTGAATCCTCCAACACTGTCTGAGGAAACCCCAACATATTTGTCTTTGTTCTTCTTGGCTTTCTTTCGCTCTTCACGAAGCCTGTCATCATCCTGGGCAAATTCAACCAATTCTTTCACCTTCTGGCGAATATTTATACCTTGATCCTTGCCATGCTCATCTGTGAGGATGGTAAGGGAGAAACAAAACCTTAAGAATTCAGTTAATATGTATTAAACCTTTTAACACACACACAAAGACATGAAAATTTCAAAGTAAGAAACCACCTTCAGTATTTTTAAATTAATAAAAAGAGGCAAACTGTGTTACTGAATTTTGTCATTTCCTCATCAAATCCTAAGTCTTGAGATGCAATTCTGGCTTATAAGAGCTTGCAGAAATGAACTAAAAAGGACCACAGATAACGGTGCCATGCAAAATCAATTAAAGATCCACTAAAAAGGATTACTAACAATAATCATACAAAAATGGACTAATATCCAAAAATGTTATTTTCTCTTTCTATAGTATTTTAACAAAACAAAATCTACATTTTAATGACTGAAAAGCACCTAAATGCCTTCCTCTCCCCAATACAAGTTTGAAAACACGAATTACCAGGATTTAGTATAGCTGAAAAACTGAAATTTTAAAGTGCTTTCAACTGGGGTACACTACAAAATGAAATGTGGTTCATTCTGTATCCTCTTTCACATTCAAAACACACTCTGGCCTTGCTGCCTTTGCACAGTAAATATTATTTGGTGGGAGGAAAAAAACCCCGGCTTCAAACAGATGTGTGTGTTTTGGAGCTCTAACCTTTTCTTCCCATATGATTAAAGCTATTCCTTTATGGACACCACAGGGGACCAGTCTCCAGTGCATATTTTAATATAAACCCGAACACTCATGTTGTGTTGGTTCTGTTGTTATTAGCCAGTCTTTTCTGCAAGTTCTTGTCTTCACTAATTAATACTCTAGGGCCCCACGTCTTGGATTCTGCACTCGTCACACAACCAGCAACAGTCACATTCTAATTAGAGCAGAGAAGCTTCTAAGCTGGTTCAGGTGACTGACAACTCCAACTACTGTTTTAATTTGCTTATAAGGTTTTTCTATTGCTCACCTACAAAGTGGTAATTTTCCAGGGATCGCAAATCATAAATGTGTTCTCTGGCACTTGTAACAACACGCTCTGATCCATTCCTTATGAGGTAAGCTAGGAGCAGCAATGACTGTAAAAATACAAAGCACCAAATGATTTAACGAAATAAATTCTGGTAGAGCTCTGGTAAATAGCTTAAAAAAAATAAAATCTAACAGCAAATAAATAATCTGTATGTGTGTGGGGTGGGGGGAGCGGAGGGGGGGAGGGCATTCTTTACCATACATTAGACTTTAAGTACATTTAAAACCTCGTATTTTCAATTTAGAGTTCCTCTTACACCAAGCATAATAAATAATTATAAACTGTCCACTGGATACATGTGTCAAAAGATTTAAAAAAATTAATCTTTTAGGAAAAAGATGTTAGGAAAAATCTGAATGTATGATATAAATGAACACTAAGCTTTTAGAAAGCTGATTCAGTTTTACTGTTAAAAACATTAAAGAAAATAATTATTTGGTAATTATATGATCTCAGAGCACTTTTCCCAGATAAAATTTAACTTGGGAGGTTTGTGATGTGGCTTTTGTTTAAAAAACTTACTGTCAACAAATATGAGAAAAAAACATTAAGAATTTCTTTTTGAGGTGATGAAAAATGTTCTGATTTAGACAGTAGTAACAATGCACAACTTTGTGAATGCACTAAAAAATCACTGAATTATGAATTCTGAACTTTGTTTGGAGCAAACCTCACATAAAGATGATTAGACCTATGAAAATCTAGTTAGGCTGGAGAACTGAGGGACAAAAAACCCTCATCTGAGCAGGAATTTAATCTTTAAAAAAGTAGTTTACTCTAGAATTATTAAAACAAAACCCTCTAATTATAAAAAATTAATTTATAGGAATTTAAACTATTTCATCACTACAACTGTACAAGCTAAAGAAATGACAGTAAACGTTTTCAGAAACAAACATCATCAAAAACATGGAACTAAATAAAGCCACTAATTTTTAACGCTGAAAGCCAGAAATGTTATTTTTAAAGCTTCATATATGAATATTATAACAACATTTTGGAAAGCATAAAAAAACCTTCCAAGTAGCAAGAAAATATAGTGGAGGTGGAGGAACCGATTACTATCTTGTTTAGAATTCTACACTATATGATGAGATCAGAATTAAATGAAAGAAATCTAACAGAAGGGTACATATCTGCAAGTTTTAAAATGTTAGAATTTTAATGATTTAGAATTTATTATATTTAAAAATAACACATTTCTGGTGCACAATACTGTAATACTACTGGAAAATTTTTATGTAGAGATGACAAATGATATTAGAGGGTGGTTTTATCTTAAATGCTCAAACACTAAACACAGATACACTATAGATTCATTACTTTTGATATGCACAAATATATGAATAGCTATTTATGGTGATTAAAAACTACAACTCAAATAGCAAATCAATTTTTTATCTGTTTTAGAATATTCTAGTCTAGGATTCAATGTCCATCATAATCACTTATGTATGTACACTTTAAAATTTCATGTCTTCTACATGTCAAGTAATAAATACAGACTAATACCCATACCTTATAAACTCTTCTCCAATTTTTTTTGTTGTCTTTTAACATTCGTGACCAAAGCATGTTCATAAGTTCTGGAAATTGTTCATACATAAAGGTAGCCCTGAAAAAAGAATAGTTTTCCTCAAGAGTTTGTAGTATGTTGATTTGACAGTAGATGGCAGGCTTGTTCTAAGTTACTGTATTTTCCTAAAGAGCTTTAAAAAATAAGTTTAATTTTTAAAAAATTTAGATATGGTACCTTTAAAATGTCTATTTTATATAGTATCTAGCACATAAATCCCACTAATATCATATTTCATGAGCCCTTCATTCAGTGGCATAGTCAGCCAGATGTTTGTCAGGAAAAAATTTTCCTAGTTTTAAGTCATTTTATATGCATTTGTCAAAATTTTACATAGTTAAGCTACAGAAAGTCTCTAAACTTCATTGAAAAAGAAAAATTTTGTTTACTTTATTGAGCTAATATTTAAGAGGAATGGATCCTCATAAAATTTGCTGCACTGATATCTGAACGATTATATGCAAAATTTATTATTATCTGGCAGTTGAACAGTTTAAAATTGAAAGCAAATTTCACATTTCTGGGTAAAGATAGTTGCATTCTTTCTGCACTGCTGAGTCAAATTATCACTTACTTGGCAATCTCTCCCATGAGTTGCCCAGAAGGTCCCCAAGGATCGTCATTCGTTGCTTCTCGAACCTTAGACTCGATCTCTGAATAATTCATAACCACATTGGTGCTGAAGACAAAAAAAATGCACGCACATACACACAAAGATTAGCATCAAAACTGAGAAACACATGAAAACTTAATAATGACACTACTGGGTGTCCTAATGAGATACCTCTACAGGGTGGGAAAGAAAACATCTTTTGTGCACAAGCTACCCTTAGGACACTATATAACACATTTAAGTTATCTTTAGGAAGATTTTACTATTCCATTAGCCTTCAAGAATATAAATGAGAGATTACATTAGAGCTGGCATAAGTCCAGTAAAAAATGGCTTTAGGTCAAATTAAAAAGGAAATTGAACATGCTAAAGTCTATTATAAAACTAACTTGTCAGTTTGCTGACCAGACCTGGTTTACATTCAGTCTTAGGTCCCCTGTTTACAGAAATTCTTTAAGTTAATGAGCAAAATTATATAGAAGCTGAATGTTATTTATACTGTATTTAAATTAAAACACAATAAAAAATCAAACACTAAAGATGTCTAGAATCACTATGGATTTTAACTGTAATCCTTGCCTTTTTTAATTTACTGTACCACATTCATTTTCTATGGCACTGTAACCCTTACTTTTAATGGCTACATAATATTCCATCAGAGGATTATATGACAATGTATTTAATTTTCACTTAAGACTTCATCAGTGGTCCAAAACATGGGTTCTAGGAGTCAGAGAGATCTGACTACAATTACTTTGTGATCTTTAGCAAAATTATTTTACTTCTCTTACTGTTTCCTTAAACGTAAAAATGGGAATAAGGAGGAATATTATTTACTACCTCAAAGAGTAACATATCAAATGGTATACCACGGTACAGTGTCTAGCTAATATCCCCTATTAGAATTTTAAAATATTAAGTAATATTTTTATAATAAAGAACTACCATTGAAAAAAGCACCTTACAATTAAGATATGAGATGGCAAAACATCTGGTTGTTAAAAAAGAATTTCTCATGCTTATATGGATTTAAGAATTCAAAGACATTCTGAGGAATAAATACTTTAAGAATGTGACATACTGTAGTAGTGCTCATTTGACATAGAGAGCTCCAATTATTACAGAAAAAATTATTGTATCAGATGCCTGTGAATTTGGTAATTCGTCCACTTAGTTTTAGCAATAGTCAAAAAGTGAGAAATTGCTAACTGTTATGGGCTTCCCTGATGGCTCAGATGGTAAAGAAGCTGCCGTGATGTAGGAGACCCTAGTTCGAAGACTAGGTTAGGAAGATTCCCCGGAGAAGGGAATGGCTACCAACTCCAGTATTCCTGCCTTGGAGAAACGATTCCCATCACAGAGGGGCCTGGTGGGCTATAGTCCATGGGGTCACAAAGAATCAGACACAACTGAACAACTAAACATGATGTGACAATGACATTAGTTATATCTACCCCACTTTTGTTATATGGTTTTTCAGTTATCAAAAAAGTTCTGTTTTTTAAGTAATGAAGGTTTGTTAATAACTGGCACTCAAATCTCTCACATATAAACTTCAAATTTATTACAAATACTTCAATTAATAAACAGTATTAGTTCAAATCTTAAAGGAACCATTATGCATAAACGACTTGCCAAATCACAAAACTAATCTGGCTTCTAGGTTTACATTCAGTTCTATTAAAGTAGAAAAATGAAATTTATTACTTTCTTTCAAATCTTAGAGAAAGCCACACTGGTTTGATAACATAAATACAAATTATTTCCCTAGCACTAAAATAAATCCATGGTCTCTACTGCCTCTTTAAAATTTAAGACTATTAGTGAATGGACTTTTATAAAAACCCAGTGATCATTCTATTGGCAATTTTATGTATAAATATAGAGAGATAACTTTTTTCCTCATTTTTGCTAACAGTGGAACCAAAATAAAATCAAGGCAGCCAATGGCATATCTGCAATTTAAGATGCCACGAAATAACATATTTCAAAATGCTTTTGTTTATCTTACTGGTTGAAGAATGCATGCGTTAGGCAGTTAATAGTGTCAAAATGCAGCATGGGAATGAACAATAGCAATCAGGATTATAATTCATCCAAGCATTTCATGACCAAGAAAGCACTTGAAATTGTTTGCACTGTTTAATTTGTTGAAGAACGAGATGAAAAGAGTTAATCTCTAGTCCATGTACATGAAATATTTTTACAAGAGCCTTCATAAATGCTGCAGCTTTCAGAACACTACTTTCCTTGTTCAAGTTACAAAAGCCCATGGGTCAAATGAGAAAGGTCCTGTTTCCCTAACCCTTCACAAGATCCTTAACTGAAGGCCTGTGTGTTTGAGCCCTGTGTGTTTAAGAGGAAGAGGTGGCAGAGAGCCAATATCTTAAGAATCTCCTATTTCCTTGGTTGAAAAACAATGGGAACTATGTAAAAGGACAACTTGCCATTAGAACATACTCACAGTATAAAATGGCAACAATATGGAAAAATACAGCAACAACAGTAACAAAAAGTAACCAAGTTAGAAAACTCCATGAAAAGTATCAGGCTCTGTTTTGAAACCATTTTCCAATGAAAGCATTGCTTTCCAGAAACTGAAACCACTCAGGATAAGAATCTAATGAAGAATTCCAAAATGAAGTATTTTAAAGCTACACTTAATTCAGGAACAAATGTAAACTAAAACAAAACAACACTGTATAGTTTGGCCTTAGTCCAGGTTACTTAAAAATAATTATTTCTTAAAAGGTAAAAATAGCATTTTGATCCTTCCCGTCCCATGTTTTCTATTGCCCCCAATCCACACCCTGCCCATAATTCTAGCGACCTTTTTAAGAAAGGAAAAAAAGTCCCCGCTTTCCCTCATAAACGAAAAACTAAAAAAAAAAAAAAAAAAAAAAAAATCATGTCCAGATGTGAAAGGAAAACACAGCTAGCTTAATTCCTAAAACCTATGACTGACATAAATGTTTTAAGAATGGGTAATTCAGACACTAGAGGGGGATCTCTCATCAGTTTTTTAAAACACAGAGAAATCAGACAAAGGTTGAGGATCCGCTCTGCAAACAAAATTACAGGAAATTACCGGGGAATGACCAGAGTGAAGAACATTAAGAAGCTGCTCATGTGCTGAAGATTTTTACCTTAAAGCAATACAGAACTACTGCTTTTTATAAGGATAAAACCCACAATTGAAATCAAACCACTTACACACTTTCACATTTGCTCCTTATAACATCCCAGCAATAGGATACAAGACTGACTACCAGTCCCCAAGAGGAATACTTAACTCTGAACAACCCAGCACTACACCCAATCACTGGATTTTCAATGCGAACTTCTAAAAGTTACACCCTCAAGTCCTCTACATACACTTCTATGGCTATATGAACACAGTCAATATTCATTCAATTACTCAATTTGTAAATAATTAGTGTTCATTTTGGCCCTCCTCTTTATTCCCCATTTTCTGCTTATTTCACTGGTCACTACTGATAAAATACCACATTATTTTACTTGGTAATAGTTTTGGTCCAGGGTTTAGAGGCAAAATTGGTTCAAAGTAAAAGCTAAAATGGAGTTTTGACCTACAGATGGTCAATGATTCTTCTAATGTCCTTAAAGAAGAAACAGTAAAATAACAGACAAGAAAAAACTTAGTGTTATGGTATTTTTTTCCTGCCAAAAATTCAAGAATATTCTTTGCTAAAACAAAACTACAAACCAAGAGAAAAGGTAAAGTATAGGTATAATCCAGTCCTAACTGCTAACAAAGGATAATGAAAATTGAAATTGATTTAGTAAAAAGTCTTTTTCCTAGCCTGCTTAATTTTACATTAAAAAAAAATAAAATCAAATGGGTCCATATTTTTAATAGATTCTACTGTTTGTTTCAAAGTTATTATAAAGACTATTCATTCTGAATTCAGGAGAAAATATTTAGCAGTATTTTCTATTAGACGGTTTTCAATTTGTGTTTTTTCATACGAACATCCACACTTACATATACAAGAGAGTCATAAAAACAGAGGCAGAGACGAGACAAACACAGCATTCAAAGTAATGGTTTTAAATAACGTTTTTTTTTTCCTTCAAACTATTTTCTTTTTCCTGTATTTTCCAAAATTTCCCCCATGAATATTATATTGTAACAAAGAGGAAAGTATTAAAATGCCATTAAGAATACAAATGAGTACTATATCATCATTAGCAACATTTTAACTATTAATAGGCAAATAAGCATCATGGTATATCAAATGAGTATTATTTGTACTTCCAATGTCCGACTGAGCGACTGAACTGAACTGAACTCAACTGAATGTCTTATTATTATCAGACTAATAATTGCAGCAAACTAGTAACTACACATATGTATGTACACATACTAAAATATGTATACCAAATGCTACCTGTGTAAAACCACAGGGATCAACTTAGGTACCTAATATTGAAATTAACTTGCTTAAAAAAACACTGTATTAGAGAAGAATGATTCTAGACATTAAAATCTATATTTAAAAGTGACCTCTCTATCTTAATGCCACAGATTTCAGAATATACTTTTATGATATAGGTAAAATTATAATGCTCCCTCTAAAATCCTAATCTTTTAAAAACTTATTAAAAACAATAACATACTCTTAAAATAAACACTGAAAAAAGACAGTTTTCTCAGGTAACAAGTTACTTAAGCCAGGAAAATCTGTTCCTTTTTAAAAATGTTTCTAACCAAAATAGCAGGGAAATAATTTTAAGAATACCTGCTCTAAAAGCTAGATAATGGACCATGTGACATTCATTTTTCATCAGGGGATGATGGTCTTCACCACATTATCCTTGCTTGCAAGCTGAACAATTATAGGTTCAATACTCGTATTTTAAAACCAAGTTAGATGTTACTACAGTTCTGTGAATGGTATCAAATGTATGGTCAATAACGAAGAAGTCTAGTACTCCTAAATTTTACAAATACATAACTCTCATTTTTATCAAAAAATCTTAATGTATAGAAATAGGGAGGGGAGGTGGGAAAATTGGTTCATCTACTTGGCTGGGTATTTGCTACCCATTTAAAAAAAAAAAAAAGCCCTTTCTGGATCTGAAAATGAAACACAAAGCAATGAATAATGTCCTAACACAAGTAATGATTCAGTACAGGAATTTATGCTGCTAAAGCCGATATTATCATGTTTGATTACATAGCATCTTAGTTATAAAATAGCTACAATGCTAAAACAAAGAAAAAAACTACAGTACTCCCTCCATAAGAAAACTGGTAAGTTAACTACTGAAAACTACAGAAGTAACAAAATAACAAACCCAATGCTTGCCACTTTCTCTTCAGCCTGCCATTACTAGCAGAAGTCCCTCTACCAAAAAATAATTCAAAAATTTGAGAGAGGAGGAAGGGAAAAATATTTAATAGCATCTCCTTAGTAGAGAAGTTTAAATAAACTTACACTCAGGATGAAAAGACTAGTAAACAGCAATAGATGTTAGGGTTTTGAATTTTAATTAAATGTAGCCCATTTCCTATTATGCCATAATGCTGCAGAATCAGAGAATTAATAATATCACCTAAGCTAAAAGTCTACTAGTTGATATAGTTAATATGTAGGATGACATCACAAGTTATGCTACAAAAAGAACTAAATGCTGAATTAATATTTTAAAAAATATATTCTTGGTCATGGAAATTACATTTCCTTTGGTTTTACTAAAATTAAATACAAACTAACCAGTTAAAAAGGAGGAAACCAATGTACCCCTCTCTTAAACATACATATTCTTAAAAGCAATGTAAAGAAAACATCAGTTTAAATAGGAAATAACTGAGACTGAAAACATCTAAAATCTGAGGCTCTCTTAACCATGCTCCTGCAGTAACAAGATTTCAGAAAAGACTAACCAAGCTACTTAAAAAAAATGACCTTATATCAATCCACTTCCACTTATAAATATGTACTGACAGTATGCTCATGTGCATATTATTTATGATAACTTATTTACACAGAGGACTATGCTGATTATGTACCTTCTGTTTTCCTTTTCACTTTTCAAGAGAAGAACATTAAAATGCTAAAATATTTAACCTGCTACTTTTAAAAATAATCAACAAGAATAATAGGCACTGAAATATATCTTATTCTTTAGCTCTCACAGTCAAGAAACATTAAAACCAAATAAATATTAAATAGCAATTTATCAGGTTTTATTGAGGGAGGAAGGGAGTCCCATAATCATTTTTAAAGCTTCTAACTTTTAAAATAATTCTGGATACTTAAAGATCAAGTTATGAAGATCATACTATAGCCAGATACTGAATACATTTGAAAAATACGGCACAGGCAGAAAAACTAAGTCCAAAACTCAAGCAGCCTGCCTATATGACATTAAAACCACAGAAAATGTATTAATGTTCAAAAACACCATATTAATTATTCTCTCTCCACATAGTAGTAGGTAATAGAAAAGTTGTTGTTCAGCCGCTCAGTCGTGTTGTGAGCCCATGGACTGCAGCATGCCAGGCTTCCTTGTCCTTCACTATCTCCCACAGCTTGCTCAAACTCATGTCCATCAAGTCGGTGATGCCATCCAACCATCTCATCCCGTCTTCTCCTTCTCCTCCCACCTTCAGTCTTTCTCGGAATCAGTGTCTTTTCCAATGAGTCAGTTCTTCACATCAGGTGGCCAAAGGATTGGAGTTTCAGCTTCAACATCAGTCCCTCCAATGAACATTCAGGATTGATTTCCTGTAGGACTTACTGGTTTGATCTTGCAGTCCAAGGGACTCTCAAGACCACAGTTCAAAAGCATCAATTCTTTGATGCTCAGCCTTCTTTATGGCCCAACTCTTACATCCATACATGATTACTGGAAAAACCATAGCTTTGACTAGACGGACCTTTGTTGGCAAAGCAGTATCTCTGGCTTTTTAAAATGCTGTCTAGGTTTTTCATAGCTGTTTTTCCAAGGAGCAAGCAAGCATCTTTTAATTTCATGGCTGCAGTCACCATCTGCAGTGATTTTGGAGCCCGAGAAAATAAAGTTTCCATCATTTCCCCATCTAATTGCCATGAAGTGATGGGGCCGGATGCCATCATCTTCGTTTTTTGAATACTGAGTTTTAACAGAAAAGTACCCCTGATATACTTTTAAAAATTCTAATTGTTTTAAGTTGTAAGAAAATTAAGGACTATATACTCTTTTTTAATCAAAAGCTATTATCACATCAATCCTACTACCAAATTCTTTGATGCATACTGAGTGATGCTGGCCTTCAATTTCAATAACAGTTCAGACCATTACTATTATGGGGTTGGAAAACTGAAGTATAGAATTTTAATCACCTGTGGTGTTTTCCTATTACTGAACACCATTGATAGATACAGCTCAATATTCTTACAATCTTAACTCAAAATTTTACACTGCATTTGTACTACGTACAGATAAAGTGGAAGGATAAATTCTACAAAACTATTTTCTATAGAAGTATTTTTCATTGCAGTGGCATGGTGGGGGGAGGGGGGAGGGCAGGGAGTAGAATGAACAGAGAACAAATGAAGCATTACTTTGAAGGTAGAAGAAGCTATAAGAATAAACCCCTAACACTGTTGAAAGATAAACTGAAGACCTTTGTGTATAAAAATGCAGACTCTTGACAATCTCCCAAATTCAATCAAGAATTAAAGTATCCTCTGCATATTATATTTCCTCAATACAAGATAACCAATATTTAAATTAACCAAATTATATTTCTTAGGTAAGCAACTTTTGCATGGCAGAACATGTTCCATAAATTTCTTCTACTGATTCCATATAGATTTGATTGTGTCATCAATCCAAGGTAGCACCAAACCCAATGCGTTCCTCTTTAAATATGTATAAAACTTCTATTTTCTGTCTGTGAATTTTATAAGGCTCTGCCACATTCAATACCAATACTAAACACAGGCTTTCTGTGAATTGTTTTTCACAAAAAAGCTAAGGTGTTATCACAGCCTGAGAGTTGGAACACAACAAAGCTGAGCTCCAAGATGGATACCAGTGACTGACTTAGCTAAGTGACTAGTTTCCACACATGCAAGTCAGATTTGGATCATAATAAAATTAAACATTATTTCCTGTTAACAAATCCTCTTTAAGAAGAGTTTAAAACTCAAAACTCTGAACAGAAAAATCTATCAAGACTCTACTGTATTTTAGAAAGAACGGTTACAACAGTAGGAAACGTAATGCAAAAAAATTAATCTAAGAACTTTTATCAGTAACTGACACTAACCAATTTATAACGTACTTTCTCTTTTAATCTCTAAAAACACCCATTACAGATTTTCAGTATTCCAAATGATATCTTTATCTAAAGATTACAAGCTCAAAACCAGCACTCCAAAGCCACACAATTTCACAATGAGTGTTAAAAAAATAACTTAGTTCCTTGCTTTAGTAAATTTACCGAACATTCCATGAAAATTTCCAGTGTTCATTATCAGTTTGCATAAGCCAAAACGAACCAGACCCACATCTAATATCTCTGAGATTTCTGATTTTTTCATCATTTAAGTGTAAAGTGGTCCTAACATGTAACCAGTATAAATAATAAATCTTACGAATTTCCTCCCCCCCCCCGCAAAAGAAAAACACAGAAAAATCATTATTCTATGGTTTATGCAGAATTCAAGGTCAGGAAAGGGCAAAGTTGTTAAAGAAACCAACATTCCAAATTTAGTTTCAAATAGCAAACTTTGTACCAGACTAGAATGTATAAATAAATTGATCACGGAAAAGATAAAAACTTAACAGAAGCAGTAACTAAAATACCTCATTTTATATGAAAGATCATTAAATATTTATGGTCTTTTGGGAAACACATTAGAAACCACATATAATTTTATTTCAATGCCTCAAAAAAATACAGGAATTGATCCAAAAAAAAAAAAAAACCTTAAATTGGGATGGTAGTTGGATTTCTGCCCCTCAGAGTCTGTCATTTAATTCTTTTTTTCCAAAATGTACCACCCCTTGATCACTACTAGTGTGACAAACTGGCAACTTTTCAAGGAAGTAGTTTAGTAATTTATGTAACAGATGTGCAAAGGAAAACTATATGGATCAGATAAGTCAAGAAAAACATCCTGATGTCCACAACTAAATTATGACCTGTAGGAGGAAGAAACTATAAAACTATTTCCCTTCCTGTACAACATCAGAGGTTAGCAATACCAAATTAAATAATCCATTTGATGGCAGCCCATATTCAGACATTAAAACAGGCTTGGGCTTTGACTCTGACTCTAGGAACTGGTCCAAAACACAAGGCCACACTAGAGGAAAACACTGTACAACCACTAATTTTCACAATCTGCTTCATCTCTCATGGCTATTTTGTAGAAAATATGTATAGTAATTGACCAGTAATTTAATAGAAATGAATATGGCCCATATCTTATCTCTGATCCCTGGATAAATCAACCACTTATGTGTCTCAGCTACCTAATCTGAAAGGTAGTTCCTATGTATTACTGAGATTAAATTGAATGGCATGTAAAGCATTTACCACACATGGTTATGTTTCTGCCAGAATTTATCATTTTTAATTTGAAGATATTCTTTATATGGCCCCTTAGAATATACTGGCATTAATACTTATTACTTACCTATGCTATTCATTGTTGTGGAACTTTAGAGTCAAGGTAACCGGCAGCCTATCTGACCCACAGTATGCATGCTGAAATGAAGAGTTCAAAGATATAACTACACTTCAAGGCAGGATGACTATTATTTAAAAATGGCCAAAGATCTGGAAATGAGTTTCTCTAAGGGACAGGACAAGTATCAATACAAGCCATTTTACAAACAGAGTTTGTATTCTGAAGTTCACTCTCTTTAATCTCAGTACCACCAACCATGTTCTAGGGTTTTAGTTTACATTAAGCAGCAATTTCTCCTATATTGGTAATCTGATATCATCTGATAATGTCTTTAACATTTTTTTGGATTTACTAAACTAACTCATCTGTATCAGCTACTAGAGTCAGACATTCCAAAAGCAAATTATGGGAAAAACAAAAGATGTTTAAGCTATTATAAAAAGAAACTTTCTCAGCATGAAGTTTATATCTACAATTTAGATACTGTAAGTTGTAGAATTTTAAGCTTTCAAAATGCCAAAAACAAGGTC
Source organism: Bos indicus (assembly GCF_029378745.1). Classification (NCBI taxonomy): domain Eukaryota; kingdom Metazoa; phylum Chordata; class Mammalia; order Artiodactyla; family Bovidae; genus Bos; species Bos indicus. The sequence continues at coordinate 69,197,889 of NC_091766.1, forward strand.
CATGTAACTGATTCCATGAAGTGTCTACCTGAACAAAGGATGTTAGAAAAGCCACAACAACCAGTTTCTCCATTCAGTTTCCTGTGTAACAGCACAAATTATTATCCTAGGAAGTGTCTGGATATTCACAGGTCTTATATGGAAGCCCTTCTCTCTAGCACAAGTGCTGCTAACATGAACTGGACAGCAGATGACAGGATTAGAGAAAAGCTTTCCCAATGTAGGCTAGTCCCATGATGCTACAAGTTATTATTTCCAGAGAGGCACTCTGGCAGCAATAAGATTTGAGGAGGGTGGCAAAATGGAAGACTTTTATTGTGTGTGGTTCAAGAAAGCAGAATGAGAAGCTGCTCCCAAAATGCTACAGCAGTGTGCTTGGAAAAACAGCAACAGAACAGGCAGAGGCAGCCACCAGTAGGAAATTCTTCCCTTCATAGCCGTAAGAAAGCAGCTCTCACAATACAAAATTGTATGAACACTAACTACCAACTATATAAAAACACGTGTGCATGTGGACAAAGCCTAAAGTTAAAAAGCCCATAAAAAGTGTTGGGGTGGAGGCACACATTTAAAATTTCATTTATACAATGACAAAAAAAAAAACCTAATTTGGGGGGGAAGAAAAATAGTACTTGTATATACAACTTCTTTACCCTTGCTAGGGAAGTGCCCGCTGGCTGGGCTGATTTAATTCTGCCGAGGATCGGCTTCCACTCCCCTGGCTCAGCAGCCTGTATGCTGTGCACAGATAAAAGCTTTCTGAAAAGACAGCTACGGATAGAAGGCCAGAAGATAGAAGTATCAAGTTACTCTCGGGCCCTTGGCTCCGAAGGACACTGCTGCCTCGAAAGGAGCCTGTTCCCAAGGAATGAATGCAAGCCCCAACCCAAAACCATTTTCTATTTCCAGATGACTGTTTTTTTCTTTTAACACATATCTCTGTAACTGTCAAGATTTTCCGTTTTTATTTTCTTCTGAAACAGTACTCTAGTGTTTTGCGAAAAATACTCTGGGAGACATTAATAGGTGTTATGTGAGAAATGTGTTCCATGGTGAGGTTTAGGAAATGTTACATAAAACAAAGGCAACTTTATTACTGCAACACTTCTTGGAGACTTTACTATTCTCATGTGCATTATGAGTCTCCAAGAGGGGACTATATTAAATATTTCTGAAACTTTGGGGACAACATACCTTTTCCCTGGAGCATTTCCTAAGTGTCCCAAGAAACCCATTTCAATGTATTTTTAAAAAATGGCCCTTTTCCCCCAAACTTCTAAAAATATTGTCAGCTGATACCTTTTATTTTACCATTGTTTTTACTTTCTATTATTTCTTATCTTTAATCTCATGAATAGTTTTTCCTTTAACCTTTTATGTTTTTAGACTGTTGGTTGGCTTTCAGCCTTTAACCTTGCTTTACTTCTTACCTAGTTTTATCATACTTAAAAAACAAACAAAAAACCTTGATCTTTATTGTTAATGTTAGTTTTCTTTTTCTTTTTTTAATATGGCCATGTCACGCAGCTTGAAGGATCTTAGTTCTCCAATTAGGGATCAAACTGTGGCCCCGGCAATGAAAACCCCAAGTGCTAACACTAGATCGCCAGGGAATTCCCCAGATATTATTTTAAGTCTCATCTGTTTTACTCTTTTTTAACCCTTTCTGCATTGGGTTTTTTAAATGTTTAAAACTTTATTCCAACCTCTCCAAAGTTTTCACTTTATTTTAGCTTCAATTTTTAATTTCTTAATCTTCATTTAATAACCATGTTAAATATCTTATTTAAATATCTTTATTAGTTAAATAAAGTTAAATATCTTTATTTCCTGCATATTTTACTGATTTTATGATATTTTATGAAGCACAGCTAAACAAAAAGAAACACAGCAAAGAGCTCAGGAAGAGATAGATGACCTCTCCCCACGGGCCTTACTCTCACACTAGTAGCTGCTTTTCTAGGCTCCCTCATGCAGACCTAACATTTTTCACAAGGATCAATACCCATATGAGATACCCCAATAGTCCCAAAGTGGAAAAAATGACTATTCTTACAAATTAGAGCTGCTTTTTAACAAGAAAACGTCTCTATGTATTTTAAGAGGTAGCAACACGGAGGCAGCTTCACCATTTTTCACCCTGATACATTATTTCAAAGCACATGATAAAAGCTGGGCAGGCTGGGTGCAGTTGTTGGGATGTTCGGAGTTATCTTTGGGAGTCTCTTCCCACAGTGCCTACTTCCTATTAATTTCCAAAACCTGTTCATTCTGCATTAAAAATATAGGTACTCACCTCCAGCCCAGGCTCCCACAAAAGCATTTAACAATCTCTCCAATTCAGGTGTATTATCCTTTCATTCATCCTCCAAAGCAAAACAGATTCATCTTCCTACTGTTTAGTGTTGGTCATGTTAGCTTACCACAAACTCAATAAATCCATCTTCCCCGAAACATCTTCCTCCTCCTGTGCAGTGGACAGTACCATCCAGGGTTATAGTTTGAACATCTCTATTGATTACTTCTCTCCCCTCTTCTAGCCAGCATCCAATCCATTCCCAGGCCTTTTCAACTCCGTTTTCTAAGTATCTCTCAAATATGTCCATCTGCTTCTCCCACATGCACCCCCACTACCTTAGTCCACTACCACCATTTCTCACAGGGATTATTGCCAACAACCATGTAACTAGTCTGCTTCCCATCTATCTCCCAACAGGCCAGAGCCAAAGTGAACTCCTGCTGAAATAAAAATCTTATCTATCTGACCTCTCATTTTAAATCCAGCAAAGATTTCCTTACTACCTTCAAGATGAAGTCCTCAATCCTTCATATGAGATACCAATTTATTTTTTCAGTCCCACCACTGCCATTCTCTCCAGGTCTTTGCACATACTTTCTTTTGGTTTTTAAATCCTCTGCCCATCTATCCCATCCCCCCACCTAATTCCAACCTTATCAGATTTTAGCTTAAATGTTACTTCTTCCAAGAAATCTTCTTTCAACTTTGGGGAACTGCCTATATGCTCTACATGGCAAAGAACAGTATGTGCTTTCTATTACCTTGAACTAAAACTAAAACTGGGCCACTATATAATGGGCATGTTTGTTTCCTTGCTTGTCTCACCTTCTAGACTGAAAACATCCAGAGAACACAGATTTTGTCTTTCTCACTTAAGAACCTCAGTACCTGGAACAGGTTTGGTGACAGCAGATGTTCAGTAAATATTTATTGAATAACTGAACAGAAGGATTATAATTCTTAAATATTTTCTTTCCTCTGACTAAAAAAGTCCTAATTGACTTTTGATAGTAGTCCTCAACCAATCTCTCCAGCCTTTTCTCCCACTACTTCTGTTTCATTTACTTTATGAGATAATCATATTGTATTACTAGTTGAAATTTAAGCATGCTTCCCTGGTGGCTCAATGGTAAAGAAGCCACCTGCAATGCAGGAGACATGGGTTCGATCCCTGGGTCAGGCAGATCCCCTGGAGAAGGGAATGGTAACTCACTCCAGTATTCTTGCCTAGATAATTCCAACGACAAGAGGAGCCTGTGGTACAGTCCATGGGGTTGCAAAGAGTCAGACACAACTAAGCAACTAACACTTCACTTTACTTTCTTACCTGACTAACTGTTCACTCCCGGAATCCCCACCTCTTCTTTGAGTTAAAATCAACCCTAGTTTTAAACAAAGATGCAAAAATGAAGTCTTCCTGACTCTTTCCAACCCATAATCTTCCTTTCCTATGAAGAAATAAACATTACATTTATAACTCTTATGAATTATATTCTGCCTTGTACAACGGCTATAACTGAATTTAATTTCCTTAATATGTTTAAAAAGCAAGTAGAGTTGACTATTTGAGGACTCAGTTTATTTCCTTGCCAAAATATATTTTTAACACCAAAATCAATATTCATAGCACTTTCATGGTCATTTGTCAACAGTGTGCAGCAAAACTCTCAGTTACCTGTCTTACAGTCCCAGATGAGGTCAAAAAGGTGACGCTCTCGTTTCAGTTCTCATACTGTAAACAAATGTCCTTTCTCTGGTTTACTCAGTGCCATATTTTTCACATCTTTATGATTTCTCTTGATTTTGTTGTTTAACATGGCCCCCAAGCTGAGTGCTAAAGTGCTGTCTAGTGTTTCCAAGAGGTTATGATGTGCCTTATAGAAAAAATATCTTCATATAAGACACGTAATATAGTTGGCCCTGGGTTCAATGTTAATGAGTCAACAATATATGTAATAAGGAAAGCATCTTTAAACAGAAATACACATAAAACAAGGTTACATACTAACTGGTTGATGAAAATGTTGTGATCAGAGGCCCACAGGAACCTAATCCTGTATTTCCTCTAAGAACAAAGATTCAGTGTTTGCAGTAACTTTTAAAAACATAACTACCTCAATTAATCAGTACTGACTGTACTATATATTATGCATTTTTGTTTCCCTCTCAGTACCTAACAATGGATGCCTCACATAAAATGGAATATTTAATAACTGACCGGTGAATACATAAATGAAATCTATGATCTCTTGGTAACAGAGAGTATCAGACGGGGGGTGCGGGGTTGGGGGGGGGGCGGGGATGGAAGATAAGGACTTTGAGATTAAGATATGAATAGAGAGGACTAAAATAAACACCCGCTGACCAACATATACATATACACAAACAGAATGACATGAGAAGTAATAACCTCACAAAATTTCTTTTTAAAGAGCTGTCACAGATGTTTCAATCCCAGGCTTTTTGGAGTCAGTCTGAAAGATTTGTTAAATTATTATAAGCCCTAAAATTAGCTTACTGACCCCCAGCAAAGACTTTAAAAGGTAAGATACCTCGGCCCAAGACTTCTGTGTCCCATATAAATATATGAAAAGCTAAATATGAAATTTAAGGCTAAAAAAATTTTGTTAAATCTCGTACTCATGCTCAGTATCAACTATGAATTTGAAAGCATCGTGGATTTCACTTCTCCAGATGCTGGAATTCTAATACACAAGCCTCCTTTTGCACAGCATCTTGTTAACTGAAACTCCTACATATTGGACCAGGCTCTCACTTTGCACAATCTATTACCACAGAAGAACAAAGCAAAGCAAATACTGTATAACAGTAATTCTCATGTATTCCTTCCAAAGTAACACAAATAAGAGGCAAACAAACACATTTTATTGCCCACTTTACATTCCATTCCATAACTGTCATGCTATACTCATGATTTTAACCAGTGCCCCTTGCTACTCATGTTCCCACCTCAACCTCCAATCCATTATTCAACTCAGCACCAACAGTAAGGTAACATAGATGGGATCACTTCACTCCTTTGCTTATCAAAATTCCACTGTTTAATATACTTAAAATAAATCCAAACTCCATGCAATGACCTACAAATCCCTGAGCCTACCACTCTTCTTCCACATGCTCCTGCCACACTGTTCTCTAATATTCTCACCAGCTCCTTATTTGCTCACTCCATGAGTGAAACGCTCCAAGGATAAAACACTCTTCCTTTACTCTGTGTGCTCTAAATTCTTTACAGATACCATATCCTCAAAAAGGCCTACTGCTGCTGCTGCTAAGTCGCTTCAGTCGTGTCCGACTCTGTGTGACCCGACTCTGTGCTGCAGCCCACCAGGCTCCTCCGTCCCTGGGATTCTTCCAGGCAAGAACACTGGAATGGGTTGCCATTTCCTTCTCCAACGCATGCATGCGTGTTAAGTCGCTTCAGTCGTGTCCAACTCTATGCGGCCCTATGGACAGCAGCCCACCAGGCTCCTCTGTCCACAGGATTCTCTAGGCAAGAATACTGGAGTGGGTTGCCATGTCCTTCTCCAAAAAGGCCTACTATCACCACCCTAAATGAAATAGCCCCATTCACCACTCTCTACTTCAGTCCCTTTTCTTCGTAACACTCAAAAAATGTAATTATTTTGCTTACTTTTTCTTTTTAGTTATTTCTCCCCACCAAAACTTGCTTACAACTGTACTTTAAGTATCTGAAAGAGTTCCAAATGCTCAGTGAACAGTCATTTAAGTGAATGCATGCATGCACACATGCTAAGTTGCTTCAGTCTTGTCTGACTCGGTGCGACCCTACTGACTGTAGCCAGCCAGGCTCCTCTGTCCATGGGATTCTCCAGGCAAGAATACTGGAGCGGGTTGCCATGCCCTTCTCCAAGGGATCTTCCCCACTTAGGGATTGAACTTGCGTCTCTTAAGTCTCCTGCATTGGCAGGCGGGTTCACCACTAGCGCTACCTGGGAGGCCCTTGTAGATGAGTAAGCCAGGTTATCGTGTGGCTTCCCTGCAACCTTTAGTGTACTTCATTCTCCTTGTCATACGGGTAATCTGACATGAGAAGCAGACCTATAATTTGAGTTTCCTTTATTAAGAGATTATCTAAGTATTAAGAATATATAACTCATTCATGAAAAGATTATCACCATTTATTCTAAAAAACTCATATCTTAAAAATGTTATCATTCTAGGATTGTTTCTCTTATGTTGCCAGAATGCCTCTGTATCTCTGCCCCCTCGTCCTCTCTGGCTATCTCTTTCTGAAAGTGATGGATCTTCAGCCAAAAAAAAAAAAAAACCTTATCGGTCTAAAAGGAATGTTAATTATATATTGGATTGTTTTCAGCTTATTCCTTATATATCTCAACATAGCCAAAAGGAGATTACCTATGTTAAATTCCAACACCAAGGCTGTATCTCCAGCAAATTTCTCAAGTTCTTTTAACTCTTAATGTTCATATTACTTGTATTTGTTTTAATTATTTAATATTATATAATCTTTCTGCTTTTTACATTTATACATACATAATTTGTTAATTGTTCAGAAAATAAGATTCTCAACATATGGACCAGTTCCTTCCAATTTAGGTCAAAAGGATTTCATATTCCAACTGAGTTATCTATTTGGTTTGGGGGTAAAGTAGGCATTATGTCTACACTTAAGATAGATATCCTAAGATTATCTACAGAAAATTATTATTCAATACTTATTTCCACAAATGTCACAATCAAGTATTTTATATTTGCTTGCTAAATAAAGTGCCAACATTCAGCACTCTAATTAGAATAGTACTGCCATAATTAAGTGAGACTTAAATTACTCAGTAATCAGCTGCTAGTATAAACAATTCAAAAGCCAAACAGGAATTTAGTATGTGAATTACAGGTTGTAACATGAAATACCATTAGGAAAAGTACATTCTAGAGGGCACTTTATTGACATAATCACATTATCTACAATATATATACTTGTACAGAAAATGCTTTGCTATTTGTCTTTTCATACTTAAGTGATTTACAGAAAGCAAACTGCATTGTTGGGGAGAGAATGGCAATGTAGCACCCTTCACAAATCTTTAATTATCTTAAGGTTTAAAAATATGAAACAAAAATGTAAAACCTTAATTATTCAAAAGAAAAATACCACCACCGCACTTCCAAAGAGGTCTTTATCCCATGTGCCAACTCTTTTACTGTAGGTGGTCCTACACATAGGGAATTCCAGCAACATCTTAACTGTGACAGAAAAATCTCTCTAGTCCACCATACATTTCCTTTAAAAATGTGTCCCATTGCTAAAAACAACCAAAACCAGGGATCCTTGCAGAAATCGCCAACTCCAGGGCTGAAGTAGTGAAAATACAGGATAAGCTTGAAGCAGCTTGTGCCAGAATGTAAGAAAGTGCTCAGAAAATAAAACAGCATGACAAATATAATCATTCCTCCATTAAAGCAGTAAAGAGTTTTAATACAGTGAACATTGTATGTTATGCTTTTAGATACAGAACGCATCAATTTTAATGTAAAGGAAGTTTATAGTTAAAACATGATATTTAGGCTCACCTGATGTCTTATAATTAACGTCATTTTATAATTAAGTTACAGTAAAAAGGAACAATTAGTAATATAATGTATGCAAATCTTATTCTTTTGGTACATCAACCACCACACCCCTTGCCTCAAACCAGGTTAGCATGTCAAGCAATCTTATTCATATGAGTAAAAAATCCTAAAGGTTAAACATTTCAAGCAACTAACAGGCCAATCACAACCTCAATGACTCTATAGGATTATTCTAGTTACAAAGTGTTCATGAAAAATTAGTAATATTACTATTTTTAATGACAAGTTAATAAAAGCTAGTAAAATGTTACATTTAGATACAACAGTAATATTCTATTTATGACTCTGAATAACTAGAGCACAGATTCCCACTTGCCAGAATAACTTTTAGAGAAATATTCAGCATAAAACATTTATTTGAAAATTGTTCTGGAAATACCAGTCATTACAAACTCAACTATATATGTTATGACACACATTATCAATGCAAGCACAAGTTTCTCAAATGCCACTTCTAATAAATTTTGAAAGCATATGCTACTGAGGTCCATATTTTTTTTAAGTACAGGAATATTATTCCTATTCAAAAACCAGAAACAGTCCTATTCTGTACTTAAAGCAGCTTTAGACTTGCATTGTTTTGTGTATAAGTTTACTTGTGAAACTATCTTTCCTATTGCTGACAACTGCTTAAGGTCACTTAAATAGGTTATTTAGTAAATCAATTTCTTCTCAAAAAACAAAGGACAGTGTGATATTTATCTTTATCAAGAGATGTGTATGTTAAACTGATCTCAGAAGCAAATCAAACATCCCAGGGTATTAAAAAATGGATACAGCATAAGAATTATTAGCATTATACATCCCAATTCTAGTTTTTACAGGTACAACAAAATAGTAGCTACTAAAATAACTTTAATAGTAAAGATTTTGTTAAAGGGGTTTAAAGTTTATTAAAAAGTTTGGCCAACTTTTAAATTCCTACTCTTTGGAACTAATCCAAGGAATGAGTTTTTGTTCACCTTTGTCTTTTAATTTTAGGTTACAGCTTTTTAAAGTTACCTCATGATTAAACAAGACCAAAGAACCAGAATTTATTGATAACACAATGGTAAACCTTTTTATAATATATTATCTCATTTAATTCTAACAGTCCTAGAAGGTAATAGATCTTATCCCCAGACTTATGCCTTCCCTCAAATTACTCCTTCCACCCCTCATTTAAAAACAAAATTGAAACTCAAAGAAGTTAGCTCAGCTTGGGCATACTCATAAAAAATTATCTTTTAAAATATGTGGCAACCTATTTAAAATATCCTATTAAGATAATTTTATTAACTGCATTGGGCTTCCCTGGTGATTCAGTGGTAAAGAATCCATCTGCCAGTGCAGAGGATGCAGGTTCAATCCCTTCTTTAGATCCCCTGGAGAAGAAAATGGCAAACCACTCCAGTATTCTTGCCTGGGAAATCCCATGGACAAAGGAGCCTCGTGGGTTACATACAGTCCATGGGGTCGCAAAAGAGTCAGACACGACTTAGTGACTAAACAACAATTATTAACTGTATTATGAGACTTCTTCAGGAAAGTAATGTAAAAGAAAGCACCAAAATTAGTTAAGCTTAAAGAAAAGCATAAAACCCTTCTAAGAGGAGAAAATGATGAAACATCCTACACTGGGAAATATGTGAAAATTACACCTTTGTAGACACAAATGCTTGACATTGTACAGTTTGACCACATCACTTATAGGTATTTCCACCTCTATGTGATTAAGTTCAGATGTACTGCCAAATATCAAACACGAAGTGAAAGAATATAAGAAATCCTATCAATAGAATAATGAGAAATCCTGCACCTCAGCAGTGAAAGTTTGAGTTTATAGAACTACCTGTAAGTGAACTCTAATACTTGATATTTTTAAATTTTAAGTGTCATTTAAAATTTTTAAATTAAGTCAGCAAAATTTTCTCCCACTTTCATCCATGATTAAACTTAGATTTACCTAAGATCGATTAAACTTAGATTTACTCAAATGACTTTCAAATCCCAAAAACTAGACTCAACATTTCTGACACTAAAGAAATTGTTCCCAGAACATAACTACTAAAATTTTGAAACCTATATAATTTATTTCCCCTCAAACTCTCAAACAAACACACACCATCAAACACCTGTGCTTTATTTAATCTGGACTATCTGGGGATAGAAGGGGAACTTCCTTTTGAAACAGAACAGCTTCTAAGACAGTATCACTGATGTCATCCTCTGCTTGGAACCATTCAGCAGTAGGTTCTTATTAGCAACCACATCATTTGACCTGTGTTTCAGATGTTTCATTCTATGTTTAATACCTTTTTCGGCCTTAACGTCCTTTCAGTAGATACACATTTCTGAAATACTGAAATACCAGGATTTATCTACTTCATTAAGCTTTTGCTCAGTCTTAATTGTTCTTTCCATTCCCTGAATTTCTACATATTTACCTATACCACAAATCTGGCTATCATACCATCTTATATTATTCTGTCTTTTTCATGTGCTTGTCATGTGCATCCACTTAACAGAACCATAAGCTGCACTGGAACCATAAGGTCTGTCACTCAGTTTACAGTGCTCTACAATGCTCATGGTAGATATTTAATAAGCACTCACTGAAGGATCCTTGTAAGATTAGTAAGAATATCAGTAATGTACTTTCAGTTATTGTATACTATTTAGATATTTACAACCTACGCCATCCTCCTTGGATAGGCACATACTGAACTAAGGAAAATTATTTTCAAATTACCCCATTTAAGCTGAGTGTAAGAAAAGTTGGAAAACTTTGGACATATATCAGGGATTAATACAACACAGCACTACAGGCACAGCTAACTGACATAAAGATCAAAGACTTGAGGGAAGTTTATTAAAGCTGTGGGAGCTGATTACAGGGTAATTTTGAACCTATGATACAGCTTATGACTGTCATGAACTTTTTTTTAGGATTAATTACAATGAGTAAGTTCATTATAATAGCTAAGATTTCCTTTTCCACTAACAAAACAACTGTTTGCATCTCGATCATTGAAGGGCATCCTACTTATAGACAATATTCAGAGGCTAGAAAAATTTTCTTTTATGACCAGTATATATAGGGAAAAAAAGAATAAACGCTTATTGAATTTGATTCAGAAGCTTATAAACTTCTTCCAAGTACTTTTTAACTGGTTTAAGTAAAACCAGTAATTCACCTTTATTACAGTAATGTCTTGTACAAGTTAGCAACAACTGTGAAATATATGTTCTAAAAGCTGACACTGGACTTAAATCTAGACTCCATTTTCTATATGTGTTATTTCAGGCAAGTTTCTGGACTTCTCTGTGGCCAATTTTCTCAATCACAAACTAATATTAATAATAATGCTGTCACTATTGTTCCTGGCACATGGCAAATACTCAATAATGATTTATTAGAAGTATCTGGACTTGCCCTCAAGAGGCTTACATCCCAGAGGCAGCAGATGGACAGATGTAAATAAAAGTAGCAGAAGTGGCTTGTGCTAAAATAATAGCAGAGCAGCTTGTGTGAATGCAGGCATCTTATTAGACTGACACGGAACAGTGAATGAGGGAGAGTGGTGGGAGACGAGGTCAGAGGGAGCTGCAGAGCTAGACCAAGTAGAGGCTGGTGAGCAGCAAAATAAAAAGTGGCTGGAGAGTTCTGAACCGATGTGACTTAAACAGTTTTAAAGGATCACCCTTGTTGCTATGTGCAGATTACAGGATTAAAATTTTTATTTGGCTTCATGAGAAATGAAATACACTTCAGAAACCCATTCAGTACCAAACTTATAACTATAAACCAAACATATCATACCACTATGGTTTGACTGTTAATACGAAGTTTTAATCACACAATCTTAAGTCACTTAAAAATTACAAGTGATGAATGTTCTTTAATGATTGCTAATATTGCATGAAAATAAATAGCAAGAAAAACAAATTGAATTTTCAATGTATATCTTCCTTCTCTTACAAAAATAAAGGCTATCTAAAGGAATTCCCTGGTGGGCTAGTGGTTAGGACTCCACGTTTTCACTGAGAAGGTCTGATTCAAGGTCTGGTGGGAAAACTAAGATCCCACAAGCCACGATGGTACAGCCAAAGAGAAAAACAAAAGCGGGGCCAGGGTGGGATGAGTCGCCAGTATCTAGATAAGAATTTTTTTTTTTGAGTGAAAAATTTTACCTGATGAGTTTGTGTGGAAGTTATAAAAAGTTGGGCTTCCCTTGTAGCTCAGCTGGTTAAGAATATGCCTGCAATGCAGGAGACCTGGGTTCGATCCCTGGGTTGGGAAGATCCCCTGGAGAAGGGAAAGGCTACCCACTCCAGTATTCTGGCTTGCAGAATTTCATGGACTCTACAGTCCATAGGGTCACAAAGAGGTGGACATGACTGAGTGACTTTCACTATAAAAAGTTATTCATAATTAGAATTATGTATAACTTACTCTCCAGGTGTGTGCGTGTGTGATCAGTTGTATCTAACTCTTTGAGACTCCATGAACTATAGCCAGCCAGGCTCCTCTGTCCATGGAATTTTCCAGGCAAAGAATACTGGAGTGGGTTGCCATTTCCTTCTCCAGGGGATCTTCCCAACCCAGGGATCGAAACTTACTCTCCTGAGAATTTATAAACTAAGCAAAATTCCTATGTCAAAAGAAGACACTCCAAGACAGGGCTAACTGGACTTAAGTACAAAACACGCCTGGCTATTGTTGCACATTAACAAAATTATTCATATTTAATAATTCATTAGCTAGATCTATCCACAGTCATGAGGAGCTATCAACTGGTTCCAACGTGGGAATGCATTATGTTACTCTGCTGCTGCTGCTGCTAAGTCGCTTCAGTTGTGTCCGACTCTGTGCGACCCCACAGACGGCAGCCCACCAGGCTCCCCTGTCCCTGGGATTCTCCAGGCAAGAACACTGGAGTGGGTTGCCATTTCCTTCTCCAATGCATGAAAGTGAAATTGCTCAGTCATGTCCGACTCTTAGCGACCCCATGGACTGTAGCCCACCAGGCTCCTCCATCCGTGGGATTTTCCAGGCAAGAGTACCGGAGTGGGGTGCCATTGCCTTCTCCGATTATGTTACTCTACCTATATTTAATTTTCTGGCTAATGAACTCTGGTAAGCCAAAATGATTTCTTACCAACTTGGGACAGTGTATCGAAAAACTGAAAAGCACACTGTAACATGCTTTCCTTGTAAATGTGTGCTCACTCAGTTGTGTCTGACTCTTCACAACCCCATGGGGACTGCAGCCTACCAGGCTCCTCTGTCCATGGGATTTCCCAGGAAAGAATACTGGAGTGGGTTGACATTTCCTTCTCCAGGGGATCTTCCTGATCCAGGGATTGATCCCATGCCTTCTGCATCTCCTGCATTGGCAGGTGGGTTCCTTATCCGCTGAGCCACTTGGGAAGCCCCCTTTCTTGTATATACTGCTTGTCTACTATCAGAGATTATGAATTGGGAATCACATTTTAGAGTTACTTTTCTTGATTCTGTTCAGTTTCTTTAAGGATAGATTGTCCACTTCAATTTGCCTTCATAAATCTTTATGTATTTTAGAAGAAATATTTTATATTAGCAGCATCTTTAAAACCTTGAGAAATACAAGCTGAAAAAAAATGAGCAGATGGAAATTGCAATATGTCTTTCCAAAGACTTTATTCCTCAATGTGTCTTTCAAAAGCGTTTCTGTAATATGCTTTACAATATTAAAGGCATTTGTGATTTGCTAAACACAACACAAGGCATACATAACAGAGATATTTTTATGAGTTCTATGGGTTGCTTAATGTGTCTATTTAGGTGAATACACATTGAAAATAATGATTTATGGATTAAGACACAGTTCTTACACACTTGTAAATAATTTAGTTTGACATTTTCTTTATTCCTTCAAACACTATATCTTTTGATTTTTTCTATGTTATAAATTGTTATAAATTATTTTGTGCTTTGCACAATAAAAGTAGCATTTCAAGAGTTTATTTTATGTCAAGCACTATGCTAAGTGTTTCAAATTTAATCCTCACAAGAACTCTGTAAAACAAAATACCATCCTATTTTATAGATGGGAAAGTTTGGAGATATTGTCCTAATCCTCAGGATCACTATTTCTTAGTGATGGACTTAGGATTTCAATCCAGTTCTGATCTCTGAACCACAAACTTCTTCCCAGATTCACTCAACACCAGATCGAAGTGCCTAAGTATAAGACACTGCATATAGCTAGAAAAGTAATATAAAAATATATACAGGAACTAGCATACATAATTAGACTTAACAATGAAAGGTCATAAGAAGTGACACCTTAAAAAAAAAAAAGATAAACAGTTAAGTATACTGTCCTAGAATGTTAGGTAATGTCAGCTAAGACTAAAAAGAGCTAATCTTTATACATAAGATTCATTAAAAGTACTGCAAATGTACTTTGACTCTATGAAGTAGTCCTGTTGTCCCCAAAATTGGAATTTGAATTTATCAAGTGAGTAGATACAATTACCAAATTGCAAGACATATAGACGTTAGAGAAACAAACAACTGTATGGGAACCAATTAACAAAATCCAAACTGAAGAAAGTACAAAAAACTTAATTTCTTCAACAAATAAATAGTATGAGTGCAAAAAAAGACCGGGATTGAACCTAGACAAAAAGAGAATCAAGAGATACACCCACCAACTCAGAAACATCAAAGAGGAATCATGAGGTAAATGAGAAAGGAATGATGACTGGACATTCGATATAAAGTAATCATCTTTTTTAAAAGGTATGATAATCTGGTTATAATAATAAAAAAAAGATGACTCTTTACCTTTTGGAGACTGATACAAATGAAATGATACATTGTCTTGAATTTGCTTCAAAATAATATGGAGTGGGGATAAAGCAAGACTAGCCAAACTTTGAAGCTAGGTCTGTGTAAGCAGGGATTCACTACCTCCATTTTTGGATATATTTAAAATTTTCCAAAATAAAAGCCCCAAATTAAATTCCAATTAGATCTAAATATGAAACATAAAATAAAATTTCTTCACGATTAAAAAAAGTTAAGCTGCCTATACTCTTTCTTTCCTAAAGGAAATATTAAATAAACATTGGAAATAGGAAGAAAATAACACAAGAGCACAGAAAAAGGTTCAACTATGAAGCCTTACTGTAAAACCTAGGAGTGTTAGTTAGAGGTACTTAAAATTTAAAAAGCCAAATACTTTTAGTGGATTTATCAGTAAACAGACGAAAAACTGCTTGAAAACACTAGGGCACAGGAAAACGTAAGATGCAGCTAAGAGCTTTTAAGAAGCACCTTGGCAACAGTACTAACTAGACTAATTTAAACTACAGAAAAATCACTCCTAAGATATGCTCGCAAAAGGTAAAACTCATCTTTCTTGGGAATTAAATTCTTAGTATTTACTTGTGTCCAGTTACTAGAAGAGAGGACGACAGGATAATGATTTTACTGTTTCAGCAATAACAACTGGTTTAAAGAAAAGTTGATATGGAGAGACTAGAAAGCTGAAAATCACCTTTATTTTTAAATTCTAAGAAGCAAACTGAACAGAGATTTACTAGTAAGATAGGGAAATTAGGGGGAATACATCTGAGGACTGAAAGGGAAAACCAATGATAAGTTCAAGTTGTAGTGGCAATTTTTTTAAAGACAGGTATTGTATTTTTCAAGTTCAGAAAATACAGTACTATTCCAATAAATAATAAATGTATTAACTGTTGAAATAACTGAATGAAATATTTTCTATTAAAAGCAAGGGGTTCTCCTTCTGGGGTCAGCTAGACTAAAATAGAAATTTGCACGATTCTATTATGTTATGCAAACATTTAGAAACTAAAAATATGCAAATACACCAACAAAAATCATCTTAAAGGGGAAAAAAATGCAAGCTAATGCTTAAGAGAATAACTTAAAATGGACAATCTATAGCAATTGCTAGCAGTTTGAATCACTATCTTAAAGAGAGTAAGGGCCACTGATGAAATAGATTTACCATTAATGTTACTCCCTGCATGAAAGAGAAGTGTTGGCTGGCCTTGAACAGGAAGCAGTAGTAAGTGGTTTGATTCTCCACTACCAGGTTACCTTCACTGCATTTCCAAAATTTGAAGAACACAACAGAACTACAGCAACTTTCAGTTCATACCAAAAATGGGGTAACAGAATATTAAAGTGCTCAATTTTATTTCATCATCACATGAAGAGAGGCAGGTCAAAGGATGACAGTGGTCAAGCTAGTCCCAGTTGGTGGGAGTGGTGCCACTTATCCTTTCCTGCCACAGCTCCCTTTAATGCAACTTGAGTACATGTGGGAGGAAACTGGCACTCCAAGCTCTGGTGAGCTTTTGGTTTTATCTGCTTTTCCTCAGTTCCACAATGTCCTGCAAAACAGAGGCATTTAATACCACGAGCAGGTTCAAAACTTGTGGAAAGTATCTCCCTAACCCTCCGTGAAAGTTTTCAAATTCTCAAAAGTCAATATTTAAAATATATCATTATACTTAAGAACTGCCATCATACTGGATCTAACAGTAGCTTCAGAGGACACAAGAGCATTTTTCCTTCTGAAGTATAAACCTCATTGGGTAGGGATATATACTAAATAAAAAGTCCTAATTTTCCAGTCATGGATTGCACTTTATTTATTGCATAAAGCAATTAAATATAACATTTACTGACTGTCACATAGAAAAATTGTCTTTTCAGCTGAAACTGTCTCTGGTGGATAATGACTTTCTAAAATTTATCTGCTGTTATGAAATACTTGCTCCATTTTTCCCCTGACAGAAATTCGTATTTCCAAAATGCCAACAAGGTTGGAAAAAGTCATTCTAATACAATCCCATCATTTTAAAGATAAGGAATCCAAGCTCTGGAGAGTCTTATGATTCTGCCTCAAATTATACATATGGCTAATTTAAAAAGCAGTATCAGAAGGTGAACCCAGGTCTCCCCAAACCTCTAGCCAGGGCTATATCATATAAAGCCTCATTTCTATTCAACACAGCTCTCAGAGCAGTCCTTAATCACTTTATTGTTTCCCCTTTTGCAAGTCTCCTCATCACCTTATCCCCTTGATAATCTGAATAGCTGTTCTATGGATCTGTTTCACTTCCATTATGGCAATTTAAGATGAACGGTCTAAATGGGCATAATGCCACAGGTACTGGTTTTGTAAAATGTTTGTATTTGGGGTGGATGACTATTTCTTTTCTTCCAATGAAAGATGAAAATTAAGTACTCATCAGTAAAATAACCTCATGTTCTAATCCTAATATGTGTCAGACACCACTCAAAGTTTTTTAAAAAGTCCTTGGTGGCAACATTCTTACATGTTCTTGAGTAACTTGGTTTAAGTTTCCACTCTTTTTAAAATCTTTTAAGCTACTTATTTAATTGGCTGCACCTAGTCTTAGTTGCTGCATGTGGGATCTAGTTCTCTGACCAGGGACGGAACCCGGCCAGGCCCCCTGCACTGAAGCCCCAAGTCTTTGTCACTGGACCACCAGGGAAGTCCCCAGGTTTCCATTCTTATTTGGGTAGTAAAAAGGAAGACTGAAGTTATTTTCCAACAGCAGCTCTTCCATTAGATTGACTTGATAGCTATTTATGTGACAAATTTAATCTGAGGTACTTGAAACTTAGTAACAAAGGTGAGAAAAACAACATGAAAAGAACAAGAACAAGAATATTGCCTTGATTTGTCTCCTGAAAAAGTGTACCTTGTCTTCAAATTTTTGAGTACCACAAATTTAGTCCCCTAAGGTAAGAAGGTGTTTTAGTGATTTTTTCTTCCACCGACCTCTGGTTAAGAAACAGTTCTGTAGAGATTTTTGGATCTTCAAAGACTGTTTAAGCTGGTATCCTTTACACCATATATAAAAGAACAACCAATAAACCTGGATTAAAAAAAACCCGGATTAAAAAAAACCCAAAAAACAAAAACATGATTTTATTTTTACCTTTGGAAAGCAAAGGATATATAAATAGCAAAACAAAACCAAAATAAAGGACCGAGGACTTAATGGTCAAATAAATGGTTGACAAAGCAAAACCACCAAATCACTTTTCAAACATGGAGCTTTTCTCTTAATGAATTTTAATATTACTCTTGATGTAGAACACGTGCTATAATTATCAAAAGCATACTGATCTAAACTTACTGCATTATGGCCTTTATATGCTATTTAAGTTCTTCACCCTTAATTCTCACAACATTCTAAGGTAAATATCCATCACTATTTTCATATTTCACCTAAGAAAACTGGGACACTTCAAGGGTAAGTCATTTGCCAAGGTTACAGAGCTTGAATCCAGCTCTGCAGGTTCAGAAATCTGTGCTCCTTAGGCACTCTACTGCATTCTCAGTAGCACAGAAAACTTGAAAATACAGTCAAACTCCAAATTCTATCTGATGCATTATCCAAGCCACTGAATTTTTTCTTACTTAAGTATAGTTGATTTATTAGTTTCAGGTGTACAAACAGTAATTCAATAATTTAACAGATTATACAGTTTAAAGTTATTATAAAATGGTGGCTGTATTTCCTGTGCTGTACATTATATGCTTGGATCTAATTTATACATAGCAGTTTACAATAAGTTATTTTTTGGGGGGTCAATAAAGCCAAGAATTTGCCATCCTCACTCCCTGATTTTAGACTGGATGAGTGGCACAACTGAACTGGTTTTGCCATTACACTTATTATATCATCGCTAAAACCTGAAAAGAGGGGACTAGTTAAATTCTTAAACTTTACTTCCTGCTGTTCTGGAAGACCTTACTTAACCACTGTTATAATGTGTATGATACACTCAGTGTAAGTGTTAAGGTTTCCCTAGGGTAGTAAGATACTAAAGTGATCACTTAAATCTTAAAGACTATCAGCTATGCATTAGTCATTTTACCTGTCTGTACTTACAAGTAGATCAACAGGATATAAACCTTGGTTGTTTCCTTTTTTAGGAGACATTTCTTGTTAATTCAGTGATTAATTAATTAAACTAAATGGAACAAATGGCCCTCCAAAAATGAAATGTAGTGGAAAAGGAAACAGAGGAAAGGAATCACAGTAAATTACACGGTGATCTACTCTCACTAGTGTTAGAAAAGCAAAGGAGAGAGTCTGAGTAACTTCAGTCTGACCACAATGGCCACTTGTTACACCTACCACCCACTACAATACCTCAGGCTCATTAGGAATTAAAAGAAGCTCAGCAAGGTAAAGGACACATCCCAACCAGGCCTAAGGTCTCTACAACCGCTGAGGAGCACAGGGAGCCACTGAAATAAGTTTCCCCAGCCTCAAGTTTTCACTGCTGCCCAGGAGGCAAAGACCAAAAGCCAGGGGCCAAGACAGTTCTCCGGCCAGGGCAGTGACCCAGCTCGAGACAACCCTGCCCCCGCCCCTGATCAAAGTGTCCGCGCCTAGAGGGGTGGGGTAGCTGCAGGGTGAGGAAGGCCTGGATAGGAGATAAGGGGACTAAGATGTTTCGACAGAGAAAAGGTCCCTTCGGTTGGCGGATCGGGACGCGGCCCCGGGCCGAGAAGAGAGTCGCCCGCCGCCATGATAGGGCCGACCCATCTGGGGGGCGTGACGCGGACGGCCCGGAGCGCAGAACCGGCTCCCTTTTCCCCCCGCCCCTCCCCCGCGTGGGCCTCGGCCACAACTGCCCCCCGATACTCACGCTTTGTCCACCAGCTCCCGCACCTTCCACATGTTCAACATCTTGCCCAAGCGGGCCGGGCCTCCACCTCCCTCTCCTGTACCCCACGGACCCCGGAACACTTCCGCGCCGGGGCAGATCCAGGCCGGGGTCGCTGCCGCTGTCCACGCCGCCTCCGCCGCCGCCCGCCGCCTCAAACTCCCCCAGTCAGCTCCTTCTCTTGCCACAGCCGCGGCGCCGCCAGTGACACGTCGAGACGCGGGGGCAGAGGCGCTGCGTGGAGCGGAAGTGCCTGACTTTCCGCCCGCTGCGCACGGGGCACGCTGGGACTTGTAGTTCTCTGTGCGCCAAATTAGGCTGAAAGAGTTTCAGAGGAAAGCTAAAGTTAGAATTCTTCGGTAAAAATGCTCTCTGGATTCTCCGCACCCCTACACAGTAGTCATATATAGATGTGAAAGTTGGGCCATAAAGAAAGCTGAGAGCCGAAGAATTGATCCTTTTGAACTGTGGTGTTGAAGAAGACCCTTTAGAGTCCCTTGGACTGCAAGGAGATCCAACCAGTCCTAAAGGAAATCAGTCCTGAATGTTCATTGGAGGGACTGATGCTGAAGCTGAAACTCCAATACTTTGGCCACCTGATGCGAAGAAATGACTCATTAAAAAAGACCCTGATGCTGGGAAAGATTGAAGGCAGGAGGAGAAGGGGACGACAGAGGATGAGACGGTTGAGTGGCTTCACCAACTCGATAGACATGAGTTTGAGCAAGCTCCAGGATATGGTGAAGGACAGGGAAGCCTGGTGTGCTGTAGTCGATGGGGTCGCAAAGAGTCGGACATGACTGAGTGGCTGAGCAACAACAACAACAATGGACAGAGGAACCTGCCAGGCTGCAGTCCGTAGGATCTCAGTCGGAAACGACTGAAGTGACAGCGTGCACGCGATGACTATAAGAAGTATAATTGGCATATGAACTCCTCATTGACAGAAGTAATTCTGTATTTGGTTCCAAATGCCCAGATATATTTCCTTCCCTGGGCTTTAGTTTCCATCCTTGTACATTGAAAAGGTTGTATCTTAAAACCTATTCCATTCTAATTCTACCATACAGTGCTCTTATATTTAGACAGATACTTAATATCCTTGTTAGATACTTACTATAAAGTTCAGAACCTCAGTTCACACTCCATGGGAAATTGTAGAAAAACAACACTACGACATTATGACGGGCCCAAGAACCTGACAGGTGTATATTCTCAAAGTGTAGATACACACCTACACGGCATTCATTATTTTATTGCAATGATTATTGTCACTTTATTTTTCACTTACTCATTTTTTGACAATGTTCATGTTAGAGCCACAAACACTCTTAAAGTTCATTTGGTCAAACTGCTTAAATTTTACAGTTCTTTACATTCTACACATTTTTATTGAACATTTTCTGTGTGAGAGGAGTGGGGAGAAGGAGAGGGGGATGACAGAGGATGAGATGGTTGGATGGTATCATGACAGAGAGTAAGTGATGGACAGGGAGGCCTGGTGTGCTGCAGTCCATGGGGTCGAAAAGAGTTGGACACAACTGAGTGACTGAACTGAACTGAACTGAAGGAGTGGAGAACACAGCTGGGAAGAAGACAGGCAAGGCCTCAGCTCTCTTGGATCTTAAAGGTCTTTGGAGGAAAACATAGTAATCAAGGAAACATTTAAGATAATTGCTGATAGAAAGTGAAGAAAACAGAAGAGAATGTTATAGAGAATGATGTTAGAGGAAAATAGTATTAGGGAATATTTAGGGTGTCTTTGAGGACATTTTTTTTAGGGGGGTAGGTAGGATGTTAGTTCCCCCACCTGGGATTGAACCCACCCCGCTGCAGTGGATGCATGGGAAGTCCCCTGAGGACATTTTATTTAAGCTGAAACTTTAATGATAAAAAGGAAATGGCAAAAAAAAATTTTTTTTAACCTGCAAGAAAAGAATTTCTATTGAGGACTGATTCACAATGGAGACATGAAATCGATTGCTGCTAGTTATGAAGCTAGGTAAAAATGATCCCAAATCAAGAATCTAGAACACCTGACCCATAGTTAGTTCTTCAGGTCAAATCAGTTCCCCATACTGCATCCATTAAATAACTGGAAGGAGCTCTGGAAGATTTCCTGAGAAGTCTGTATGCAGGTTCAGAAGCAACAGTTAGAACTGGACATGAAACAACAGACTGGTTCCAAATCAGGAAAGGAGTATGTCAAGACTGTATATTGTCACCCTGCTTATTTAACTTATATGCAGAATACATCATGTGAAATGCTGGGCTGGATGAAGCACAAGCTGGAATCAAGATTGCCGGAAGAAATATCAGTAACCTCAGATATGCAGATGACACCACCCTTATGGAAGAAAGTGAAGAAGAACTAAAGAGCCTTTTGATGAAAGTGAAAGAGGAGAGTGAAAAAGTTGGCTAAAAAGTCAGCATTTGGAAAACTAAGATCATGGCATCCAGTCCCAACACTTCATGGCAAATAGATGGGGAAAATGTGTAAACAGTGACTGACTTTATTTCTCTGAGCTCCAAAATCACTGCAGATGGTGATTGCAGCCATGAAATTAAAAGACGCTTACTCCTTGGAAGGAAAGTTATGACTAACCTAGACAGCATACTAAAAAGCAGAGATATTACTTTGTCAACAAAGGTCTGTCTAGTCAAGGCTATGGTTTTTCCAGTGGTCATGTATGGAGATGAGAGTTAGACTATAAAGAAAGCTGAGTGCTGAAGAATTGATTCTTTTGAACTGTGGTGTTGGAGAAGACTCTTGAGAGTCCCTTGGACTGCAAGGAGATCCAACCAGTCCATCCTAAAGGATATCAGGCCTGGGTGTTCATTGGAAGGACTGATGTTGAAGAGGAAACTCCCTTTGGCCACCTGATGCAGAGAGCTGACTCATTTGAAAAGTTCCTGATGCTGGCAAAGATAGAGCGCAGGAGGAGAAAGGGATGACAGAGGATGAGATGGTTGGATGGCATCACCGACTCAATGGACATGGGTTTGGGTGGACTCAAGGAGTTGGTGATGGACAGGGAGGCCTGGCATGCTGTGGTTCATGGCGTCGCAAAGAGTCGGACACGACTGAGCTACTGAACTAAACTGAACTGAAGATCATAGTATCTGGTCCCATCACTTCATGACAAATAGATGGGGAACAATAGAAACAGGGACAGACTGTATATTTTGGGGTTCCAAAATCACTGCAGATGGTAACTACAGCCATGAAATTAAAAGATGCTTGCTCCTTGGAAGAAAAGCTATGACCAACCTGGATAGCATATTAAAAAGCAGAGACATTACTTTGCCAACAAAGGTCCGTCTAGTCAAAGCTATGGTTTTTCCAGTAGTCATGTATGGATGTGAGAGTTGGACCATAAAGAAAGCTGAGCACTGAAAAATTGATGCTTTTGAACTGTGGCGTTGGAGAAGACTCTTGAGAGTCCCTTGGACTGCAAGGAGATCCAACCAGTCAATCCTAAAAGAAGTCAGTCCTGAATGTTCATTGGAAGGACTGATGTTGAAGCTCAAACTCCAATATTTTGGCCACCTGATGCAAAGAGCTGATTCATTGGAGAAGACCCTGATGCTGGGAAAGATTGAAGGTGGGAGGAGAAGGGGACGACAGAGGATGAGATGGTTGGATGGCATCACCGACTTGATGGACATGAGTTTGAGCAAGCTCCAGGAGTTGGTGATGGACAGGGAAGCCTGGCATGCTGCAGTCCATGGGGTTGCAAAGAGTTGTACAGGACTGAGTGACTGAGCTGACTGACTGAGCTCTAGAACGGCTTTCAGTAAGACTTCAGGATTTCACCAAGACAAGTTGAAAGAATTGCCAGGCAGAAAAGTATAAAAAGCACAAATCAGATCAAAACTGTCTGAGAGCTTTGTCAAGATAGGAGTGCTCAGGCAGACAGAAGTAAAGTGAGTTGAAGAGGTGGGTGGGGAGGTGCACGTAAAGAGATAGGCAGAGAAATAGGGCTTTCAAATGAAAATTTTGTGTTTCATGTTGGATAGATTGTCCAGCTCAAGATTTGAAGGGTGGAATGTGGCCAGGGAAGATAAGAAAGAGAATCTGCTTTCCATAAATAAGAGCTCAGCAAGTTAACTTTCAAACAAGCAGGTCCAGGGTACACCAGCAGAAAGAGCCTGGCATGAAAATAACGGCCTTCCCTGCCCTAGGCCTGTTTACACGTTCATAGTAATTCATGATCAACCAGAGTAACCCAATGAGTACGATGTTGTCACCTGCTTTGCCTGCTCTAATAGCAAGTTTGAAAAGTGTCTAGACTTATTCCAATGTTGTCACCTGTGGTCTGTTCACAGTTGACCAGTGCCATCTAGAATATAACACCAAAAAACCTGCCTGTCTACCTTTGACTCAAAAGAGCCTTTAATAGAAGAACCAAACAAGGAGAGTTTGTTGAAAAGTGGTCTGGTCTCCAAAGACTAATCATTTGCATTTTAACAAAGTGTTCCGTTTTTACCCTTTATCTTGCAACTTTGAGAGCAGTTTCCATAGTAACATAGTTGTGGCAATTTAAATGTGTCCACAGTAGAAAAATAAACAAGAAAATGTCCCACCTACCCCTCTTCAGGAAAACATATTTTTTACTAAATGGGCTTTTAATGAGGCCAAACCAGCACAAGGTTTGAAAGCAAATGTACTCAGCAGTGTTACTTATGTGTGAGGAGCAATTGTAAGTATGCTTATCTCCTATGGCTGGCTCCTTGGTGTGTCTTTCAGAGGAGTTTAATTCCTAGTACAGGGCTGTGGCAGCCATGGGAAGGCACCTCCCAGATCTTTCTTCAGGAGAACCCATTGAGGGGAGTGTGGATAGCTAACAGCTCCAGCAGCCACTTCTACTTCTTGGGAATGAGGTGCAGCATTTATGCCAAGGCTGTGCTGTCAATGGGCTACTCCCAGGCAATGACTGAGCAAGGTGTTCTGGAGCCAGCCAATGCAAGACTCCTTTGCTGAGCCAGCAATTTCCTTTGTCTCCCCTCTGCCCCAACCTGGCCCTCATTTCCTCAGTTTTGCTGCAACTGGACAGATTATCTTCCAACCCAATCTTCCTTCCTTCTCCTTTCTCCCTTGACAGAACTTCTTGTAGCTTGAGACTCTTCCCATATACTCTTGTTCCTTCTTCCATTTATCCTTTAATAAATCTCTGATCTACACTTCTAATTCCAGCTTGGTTTCTGCTTCTTGCAGTATCTAAACTGAAACAAGAGGCAGAGTTATACCTTGGTTTCAGTATTTGACCCAGTGACTGTTGTTTTTGATCACACATAACTGCTTTTTTCTAGAAGTCAAGATATTTGATTTCTGATATTAATATGAGGGTTGCCACAAGAGCTAGGCAGATTTTGTATTGTACAACCCCAGAGCCCCAATTATATGTAATACCGTGAACTGTCAGTCAGTTAACCACAGAGAGAAAGTATAAAGTAGTGGTTCAAGAGTGCAGGATCTGTACTCAAACAAACCTAGGTCCAAATTCTGTATCTGCTATTCAGTAGCTTGGTCATTCTGGATAAGTTAAGTAAACTCATAAAGCATAGAGGTTGTGAATTGGATCTCTGGAGCCAGATTGCCTGGGTTTGAATCTTAGTTTTGCTACTTACTAGCTGTAAATATGTGACTTTGGAATTATTTGACATCTCATATAGCTCAGTCGGTAAAGAATCTGCCTACAATGCTGGATACCTGGGTTCAGTTCCTAGGTTAGGAAGATCCCCCCTGGAGAAGGAAATGGCAACCCATTCCAGTATTCTGGCCTGCAAAATCCCAAGGACAGAGGAGTCTGGCAGGCTACAGTCCACTGGGTTGCAAGAGTCAGACACGACTTAAGTGTTATCTTTTCTTTTCTGTGACTTAGTTTTCTTATCATAATGAGGAATAACAGAAACTCATCTTAAAAACTTTCTCAGACAATTAAATAAGCTAATGTTTAAAAATAACTTAGAATAAAATCTAACACAAAATAAACACTCAGTAAATGTTAGTGATCCTCCTGCTACTTGGGCTTCCCAGGTGTTGCTTATGGTAAAGAACCTGCCTGCCAATGCAGGAGATGTAAGAGACCCAGGTTCAATCTCTGGGTCAGGGAGACCCCTGGAGAAGAGCATGGCAACCCACTCCAGTATTGCCTGGAGAATCCCATGGACAGAAGAGCCTGGTGGGCTCTGGTCCATAGGGTTGCAAAGAGTCGAACACAACTGAAGTGACCTATCACAGCACACTGCTGCTACTACTACTATTACTGCTGCTAGTAATTATATTAATTCGCAAAATTTATTCAATATTACAAGTATTTAGTAAGCTGCTACTATGTTCTACACACTGTGTTGAGTGGTGAGGTGGTGGGCATATAGTCAGAGATAAAACAGACATATTAAACAAGCAAATAGATTTGGTAAACATAGTAAACTCAAAGTGATATGCTTAGGATTGAATGAGGTAATACAAATAACTCATTTCACATTGTGTCCTGCATGCAGTAAGTCCTCACTAAATTCTACTTTATCATTATTATCAGTCTGTTATGTGGATCTCTGGCTTCCCTGGTAGCTCAGATGGTAAAGAACCTGCTTGTAATGCAGAAGACCCAGGTTTGATCCCTTGATTGTGAAGATCCCCTGGGGAAGGGAATGGTAACCCACTCCAGTATTCTTGCCTAAAGAATTCCATGGATAGAGGAACCTGGCGGGGTACAGTCCATGGCGTCGCAAAGACTCAGATAGGACTAAGCAATTACCGCTTTCACTGTTTTTACTTTGTGGATCTCAACTTTTTCCTTATAATGAGGGGTTGGTCTATCAGAGTATCCTAAGCCTAACCAGACAGAGTAAGAGAATTTATTGACCCAGGAGACAGAGGAGTTCAGAGATTGAATTTGCCTCAGGATCTTAGCAAACGACGGTCAGAACTCTCTCTGATTTTCATGTTCCTTTATTGCAGTTAACTTTCTTCTAGTTGGCAGGAAATAGGGTATTAGCTTGTGGAGAATAGATTCCATTTTTTGGTTAGGCAACCAATGGGAAAGAAACACTTTAGTCTTTCATCCACTGAGTCTAATAGCACAGGGAATGACTGACTGGCCCAGTTTGGCTCACGTACCTATCTTGCTGCCATGCATTGTGCGATCATTAGCCCTAGGAGAACTGTGTAGAGTGAAAACCAAAAGCTCTCTGAGGAAACTGAAGAAAGCCATAGTTGTTTACATAGACAAAAGCAATAGTTGTTAACTACTGTAAGTCTAAGGTAGGGTCTGCGTGAGTGTGTGTGTGCTCAGTGGTGTCCAATTCTTTGCGATTTTTTTTTTTTTTTAATTTGGTCTACATTACAGAAAAGTTGGGTTGTGGAGAGCAAAAGAGAAAAAGAATGCCATGGAGGATAACTGAAAAGAAAAGATGGCAGTGAAGAGGAAGGAGTTAAGTGGAGCCACAGTGTCATGTCGCAGGTAAGCTGGTAGCAGGGCATGCCCTCGTCAACTCTCTGTTCTGGTCTTCTTGGCTGAAATGCAGTTTCCTTTCAGGGCTGTCAGCAGGGCTCAGGCGGATCTATTCAGAGACCCTGGTAGGTGCTCTAAAGGGCCAACACATTCCATTCTTGCAGTCCTTCTGCAAGAATGTGCAGGTGCTGGCAGTAGTGAGATGGGGGCAGAGGTGCTCTTGGAATCATTTTCCTGTCTTCTGGGGTGCTGTCTCTCCTGTCACCTGACCACAGGCGAGCCCAGAGTAGGTGCACTGTTTCTAGTGGCTGGATCTCTGAAAACTCTATTCACAGGAAGCCAAGGTGCCATCAATGAAGCAACTATGTGGCTTGTGACTGTGGGAATTTATCTGGCTGTCAAGTCAGATTCAGGAGTGACTGGAGTGGATATCAGAAAGGATGGGCTGGCTGGTTTCTGAGGCAGAGTCTTTCTGGAAAAAGTCAAATGTCCTGGGAAAGCCCCCAGATGTCCGGACTTCACAGGAGACTTTGCTGATCCTTGAACTCTTATCAGTTTAGTAAAAGAATTGTGCTCTAGGAAGAGCACACTGCAGTGGACACCAAGAGTCAAACTGACAAATTGCTGCTCTTTAATAAACAGAATGAATGTGGCTAAAGACTGGGAGTAGGGCAAGAGGTCAGTCAGCACAAGTCATTCCTTTCTGGTAGAAAGAGTTGACATTTGGTGTCTATTGGGCATCATGTGCAGTGGGGTTAAACAGATAATCAAAACCTGTTGTTATCCAAGAGGATTATAGTCAAATATGGAAGACAGAAAGTAAAAGTGAAAGTGAAGTCGTGTCCGACTCTTTGCGACCCGTGGACTGTAGCCCACCAAGCTCCTCTGTCCATGGGATTCTCCAGGCAAGAATACTGGAGTGGGTTGCCATTTCATAAACAAATAAGCAAAAGCACTGAAAGGTACTTATGAGGCAGTATAATGGGGGAGGGGTACGGAGGAAGGTCTGGGCACTGTCTAAGGTATCGGTAGAATTTGGTTTTCAACGTAAAGCTGTGTGATATTGACTAAATCCTGGTGCCCTTGTTGGAAAATAGGGCTGAAAAGAGTCCCTGACTCAAAGGGTTGTTGTAGGCGGTGAATGAGATCGTTCAGTTCAGCTCAGTCGCTCAGTCGTCTGACTCTTTGCGACCCCATGGACTACAGCATGCCAGGCCTCCCTGTCCAACACCAACTCCTGGAGCTTGCTCAAATTCATGTCCATCGAGTCGGTGATGCCATCCAACCATCTCATCCTCTGTCATCCCCTTCTCCTGCCTTCAGTCTTTCCCAGCATCAGGGTCTTTTCAAATGTGTCAGTTCTTCGTATTAGGTGGCCAGAGTATTGGAATTTCAGTTTCAGCATCAGTCCCTCTAATGAACATTCAGGACCGATTTCCTTTAAGATGGAATGGTTGGATCTCCTTGCAGTCCAAGGGACTCTCAGGAGTCTTTTCCAATGCCACAGTTCAAAAGCATCAGTTCTTCAGCTCTCAGCTTTCTTTATAGTCCAGCTCTCACATCCATACATGACTACTGGGGAAACCATAGCCTTGACTAGACGGACCTTTGTTGGCAAAGTAATGAATCTGCTTTTTAATGTGCTATCTAGGTTGGTTATAACTTTTCTTCCAAGGAATAAGTGTCTTTTAATTTCACGGCTGTAGTTACCATCTGCAGTGATTTTTGGAGCCCCCCAAAATAAAGTCTGTCATTGTTTCCACTGTTTCCCCATTTATTTGCCATGAAGTGATGGGACCGGATGCCATGATCTTAGTTTTCTGAATGTTAGGCTTTAAGCCAACTTTTTCATTCTCCTCTTTCACTTTCATCAAGAGCCTCTTTAGTTCTTCTTCACTCTCTGCCATAAGGGTGGTGTCATCTGCATATCTGAGGTTATTGATATTTCTTCCAGCAATCTTGATTCCAGCTTGTGCTTCATCCAACCCAGCATTTCTCAAGATGTACTCTGCATATAAGTTAGATAAGCAGGGTGACAATATACAGCCTTGACATAGCCCTTTCCCTACTTGGAACCAGTTTGTTGTTCCATGTCCAGTTCTAACTGTTGCTTCCTGAGCTGCATACAGATTTCTCAAGAGGCAGGTCAGGTGGTCTGGTATTCCCATCTCTTTAAGAATATTCCAGTTTGTTGTGATCCACACAGTCAAAGGCTTTGGCATAGTCAATAAAGCAGATCATTCTGTTATTTTTGAGATTGCATCCAAGTACTGCATTTCAGACTCTTTTGTTGACTATGATGGCTATTCCATTTCTTCTAAGGGATTCTTGCCCACGGTAGTAGATATAATGGTCATCTGAGTTAAATTCACCCATTCCAGTCCATTTTAGTTCACTGATTCCTAAAATGTCAATGTTTACTCTTGCCATCTTTTGTTTGACCACTTCCAATTTGCCTTGATTCATGGACCTAACATTCCAGGTTCCTATACAATATTGCTCTTTACAGCATCGGACTTTGCTTCTATCACCAGTCACTTCCAAAACTGGGTGTTGTTTTTTCTTTGGCTTCATCTCTTCATTCTTTCTGGAGTTATTTCTCCCCTGATTTCCAGTAGCATATTGAGCACCTACCAACCTGGAGAGTTCATCTTTCAGTGTCCTATCTTTTTGCCTTTTCATATTGTTCATAGAGTTCTCTAGGCAAGAATACTGAAATGGTTTGCCATTCCCTTCTCCAGTGGACCACGTTTTGTCAGAATTCTCCACCATGGCTTGTCCATCTTGGGTGGCCCTACATGGCTCATAGTTTCACTGAGTTAGACAAGGCTCTGGTCCATGTAATCAGATTGGTTAGTTTTCTGTGATTGTGACTGAAAGCAGACAGGCTTTCAGTCTGTCTGCCCTCTGATGGAGAAGGATAAGAGACTTATGGAAGCTTCCTGATGGGAGAGACTGACTGAGGGGGAAACTGGGTCTTGAGCTGATGGGTGGGGCTGTGCTCAGTAAATCTTTAATCCAATTTTCTGTTGATGGGTGGAGCTGTGTTCCCTCCCTGCTATTTACCTGGGTGAATGAGATGGTATACATTAAATTCCTAGCACACTGATTGACATGTAACAGATTAAATAAGATCTGTTATCATTGCTACACTGTTAGTATCCAGAGATCATGGGTGATGTGGAGAGGGTACTAGAATAGGTTCATTAAGTCTTAAAATAAATATACATTGATATTTGGGCATTTATCCCATTGCTAAAGCTGAAACTCCAGTACTTTGGCCACCTCATGCGAAGAGTTGACTCATTGGAAAAGACTCTGATGCTGGGAGGGATTGGGGGCAGGAGGAGAAGAGGACGACAGAGGATGAGATGGCTGGATGGCATCACCAACTCAATGGACGTGAGTCTCAGTGAACTCCAGGAGTTGGTGATGGACAGGGAGGCCTGGTGTGCTGCGATTTACGGGGTCGCAAGGAGTCGGACACGACTGAGTGACTGATCTGATCTGATCCCATTGCCAAGAACTGTACTGTGAAAACAGACACAAATTTCTGTTCTCACGAAATTTAGTCTGAGGGAGTAGACGGATGTTAAAGAAATCATTCCTTGGTAAATCTGTCATTGTATGTGATAAAGAGTGCGGTAGGAGAAAAGAACAGGGTGGTCACAGCTAAAAGATCCCCTGTTCTACAACTAAGACCTGATGCAATCAAATAAATAAATATTTTTTAAAAAGAAAAGGAAAAAAAACCAAGGTGCTATGAGAGAATGTAATGGTGGTGTTTCCTTCAGATGGGATAGAGAAAAGGGCCAGGAAAGACCTCTATGGGAATGAGACATTTAAAGTGAAGGTGAAAATACAATTTTGAGTTAATGAGGTGGAGAGGGGAAGAGTACTCCAGACAGAAAGAACAGCCTGTGCCCAGGCCCAAGGCCGCAGGCAGCTTGGCTTGTTTCTGGATGTGAAAGAAGGCCCAGTGGTGGGAGCGGGGACAGGAAGAGGGATCAGAGATGAGCCGAGGAGGTGAGCACAGCTTGCTGGTGATTTCCTGGCTCAACCCACTTCCATGGATTTCTCTGCTTTGCTCTGTGCCCTCCTGACCTCTGTGCAGTTCATCACCTGCATTCTTGTATGTCAGGTTAAGGACATGGCCTTTTAGATTTCTATCTGCAGTGCAACAAGAAAGTACAAACATGCTATAGTCACTTCCTTGTCACTTTATCTTCTTCCTGCTACAGCCCCGTTTCTCTGCTCTCTTTAAAGAGGGTTGTCTTCTTCACAAAGAGGCTCCTTGTCATTGCTTCTCAAGTCACAGTGGATCACTTCTTCCTTCTCAAAAACTCCTTCTCTCTTAGCTTTCACAACCCCATAGTCTTTTAGGCCTACATGTCAGCTACTTCAGAAATCCTCTGTTCCTCTCCCTGGCTTGTAGATGTTGAAGGGTTCTCTAGGGCTTCTCTCACACTGCCATTGCTGACCTTAATTATCTCTCACCTGAACTACTGCAAATGCCTCCTAATTTATTCCTCCAATATCTTTTCAATTCTTATATCAGACCATGTTACTACTTGCACAAAATAATTCATTGGCTTACCATGACACTTAGAATCCAAACTTGAACTGTAAGAGACCCATCTCTGGTCCAAACAGCCATATCCTAGAGGAAATACTGATACTCTGACCTTCCTATGAGTTAAAACTCAAGGCCACTTCTAAGAAAAGGGTGATAGTGGACCATGGGTTTAGCAGGTACCCCTAAAATCTGTCACTGATGGTGTGAAAATGAAAGTGAAGTCGCTCAGTCGTGTCTGACTCTTGGCGACAACCCCATGGACACCAGGCTCCTGGGTCCATGGGGTTTTCTAGGCAAGTGTAGCAGTGCCCTTTTATTAACACTTAAAAAAAAGTGTTTATTCTAGCCAGTCCTTCCTAGAATAGGTCTTCATTGTTATTGACTGGATTTTTGTAGCATTCTGGACTTTCAGTTTAAGTTTGGAAAGTTACCAAGGTTTAGTTCACAATTTGTTTATAAACTCTCCCTTGCAGTAGGGTTACTTCTGCTACTCTTTTTCTTGATGTATTGATTTGACTCGGTTCTTCTTTTTCATGCTAAGTATCTATTCTGGTGGCATCTTGTTATTGTAGAAAAGGAGTGTTATGAGTTTTGTTTTGTTTGATTTGCAAGAAGTTTCCGATTATGGAAGCTGCTTTTCCTGTGTGTTAGCAGTTCTCTTAAATTATCATTTGAATCTGAAGGCTTCTTGTGGGTGTTATCTAAATCGAGTTCCTGTTGGGCAAGTATAGCATTAGAATTTCCTCATCTTTGATGATTCATCCTGAAAAGTAGTGGGTCACTGGTCTGGCCTGGGAAGCCTAAGAACTGACAGACAAACGCAAACACCTACTGGGAAGGGAGGGAGTAGACAAAAAGATAGCAATGGTTATTATCTTTTTGAAGTACAGATTCATTTTCTTTCTTCAAAGTTTTCATTGGAAATGTTTTTATTGTTTTTTTAATTTTCAATAGTAAAATATGTTCTTGCATCCTTATATATCTATCATTTGTGTCAGTAATTCAAATACTAGGTATGTATCCAAGAGAAATGGAAATCTACATCAAAATTATTGTGCGACAGAGAACTATATTCAATATCCTTTGATAAGCCATAATAGAAAAGAATATAAAAAAGGATGTATGTATGCTGCTGCTGCTAAGTTGCTTCAGTCGTGTCCGACTGTGTGCCACCCCATAGACGGCAGCCCACCAGGCTCCCCCGTCCCTGGGATTCTCCAGGCAAGAACACTGGAGTGGGTTGCCATTTCCTTCTCCAATGCATGAAAGTGAAAAGTGAAAGTGAAGTTGCTCAGTAGTGTCCAACTCTTTGCGACCCCATGGACTGCAGCCTACCGGGCTCCTCCGTCCATGGGATTTTCCAGGCAAGAGTACTGGAGTGGGGTGCCATCACTTTCTCCGATGTATGCGTATATATAACTAGATCACTTCTCTGTATAGCAGATAGTAACATAACATTGCAAATCAACTATACTTCAATAAAAAAATTATTGTGCAAGAATGTTCACAGCAGCTTTATTTACAATAGTCAAAATCTAGAAACAACCCAAATGTCCATTAGCAGGATATGGACAAATTGTAATATACCACTTGAATGGAATGCAACTTAGCAACAAAAGGAAATGAACTATAAATATATTCAACAATCTGGATGAATCTCATAGACACAGCAGTGAACCAAAAGAAGCCAGACACAAAAATGTATGAACCCATTTATGTAAAATTCTAGAACAGTTTAAATTGATCTAAAGTGAAACAAATTAGGTCTGCTTGCCTAAGGTGAAAAGAGGGGTGGAGACAGGAGAATTAAATATGAAAGTGACATATACTCAACAAGTGAAACAGTCCAAAAATACATAAAGGAAATTTAATTCTTTTCCATTTGCTTTCACCCCACTAAGGTAATCTTGTTAAAGCATGATAGGTGTTTTTCTATACTGTCTCCGTGTTCATACAAATATAAACAAATTTATGTGCACATATGTAAGTTTTGCTTTAGGATCATGCTATACTTGGTGCTTGCTTTTTAAAATATCTGCTTAATAGTATATTATAAATATCCCTTTAGTTCAATAAATACAGATCTAACTCATTTTTTTAAATACAAGTGTGATTCCTTGTGAATCACACTTAATGTGAATGTCCCATAATTTATTGAACTATTTTCTTATTGGTGGATAATCAGGTTGTTCCTACTTTTTATTTTTGCCACTGTAAACAGTATTGCAATAAAATAGATCTTTGTACATCCATCTTTACATATGGTGGTTAGAATAGATTCTCAAAAGTGGGGCCAGGGGAAGATATGTTGCATTTTTTTTTTTTTTTTTAATTTAAGGATGTTGGCAAATTTTGTACCAAAGAGAGGACAGCAGTTCTTACTCTCACCAAGCAACATATTGAAAAGCCCACTTTGTCACATCCTCATCAGCACTAGATGCTATTGCTCTTTACAGTTTTTGTCAATTGTATTGATGAAAATATGTTGCCTTAATTTCAAATTACTTCTAACTGTGGGAAAAAATATGCTTTCATACCTTATATAAAAATCCCTTTTAATGTCCCTCCCATTTTTTAGTCCTGGTTCTTCTTGGGCAGTATGGCGCACACCCATCAAAGTTGTACTTTCAAGACTTCCCTGGTGGTACAGTGGATAAGAATCCATCTGCCGTTGCAGGGGACATGGGTTCAATCCCTGGTGTGGGAAGATTCCACATGCCACAGGAGACGAAAGCCCATGTACCACAACTACTGAGCCCGAGCGCCTAAAGCCTGTGCTCTGCAACAAGAGAAGCCCCGCAATGAGGGGTCTGTGCACCGCAACAAAGAGTAGCCCCTGCTCACCACAACTAGAGAAAGCCAGAGAGCAGCGACTAAGACCCAGTGTAACCAAAATAAATGAATACATTTTAAAAATCATACTTTCAGGTATATTGGGAGATGAGAGGAAGCACACATGGCAGGGAAGGAGCTGTTCCCATTCTTTCTGTTTTTCTTCTACTTCAAATATCCAGCCTACTGGGGCAAATGAAATGAGTGCTCTACCCAGAGATATGAAAGCAATTCCAAGCTGTAGCTCTGTGGCCCGGGGCAGAGACACCACTCTTTCTGGTGAAACAGAACTCAAAAGGGTTTATTTCAAGAGAATGAAGTCAATGAACCGTTCATGGAGTCAAGGTCAGGGCAAGGGTATTAATAAGGATGTTGAGTACTGGGGACTAGCAGCAGTGAGGACCCATTACTATCAGTTTCAGTTGTCTGCTGCTGTGTAACAGACTGCCCACAACTTGGTAACTTAAAAAAATACCCACCATTTATTTGCTCACAGTTATTCAATTTGAGTAGGGGTTGGTAGAAATGGCTTATCTCCACTCTCTACTTGATAGAGTTGGCTGGGGAAATTCACCTGGAGCTGAGTGAGGATCCGAAATGGGTGCATTCATACATCTGTTGCCTCTGTGCTGGAGTGGCTGGACTGGTGAGTGTTGGACTAGGCCTATATCTCTTTCTCTCCTTATTTAATAATTTAGCCTGAGTGCTTATTAGGTGTCTGGGTCCCAGGAAAGTCAAAGTGGAAGCTGCTGGGCCTCTTAAGGACTTACCCCAGAACTAACAGAGCATAACATTTGCCACATTTTCCTGGTCAAAGCAAGTCAAAAGGCAAGTCCAGTTTCAAGGGGAGGCAAACTGGCTACTACCTATTAAGAGGCGGATCAGTATGAACATAAAGGGTTGAAATGAATCATCGGTAGCTATTGTCTCAGATAATCTTCATTTCTTCCTTGGTGGCTCAGATGGTAAAAAAAATCTGCCTGCAATGCGGGAGACCAGGTTCAATCTCTGGGTCAGGAGTATCCCCTGGAGGAGGAAATGGCAGCCTACTCCAGTATTCTTGCCTGGGAAATCCTATGGACAGAGGGACCTGACAGGCTTCAGTCCCTGGGGTTGCAGAGTTGGACACAACTGAGCAACTAACTCTTTCAGATAATTTACCACATGTGCTTTGGTATAAAAAGTCAGAGGAAGAAAGTAGAATTTCCAATGAGATCTGGCACTGCGGAGAAAGTCTATTTTACAGGAGATGTAGTAGTTGAAATCTGCCAGAACTGTAGGGCTGAGGCAGGGAGAAGAAATACCCTGATCTCTCTCTTCTTGCTGCCTGTTTCCTGCTTGTAAAAGGGAGTCTGGTTTATACCATCCACAGATATGCACCCCACCTCTCCAGAAGCAGATCAGAAAAGGCTATTGAATAGATTGGGAATGGGAAGGCCCTTGAAGACAAAAAGCATACTTTTTATTATCCTTTTTTCATATTAGAATATGAGTTTAATCAATGGAGAAGAACATCCACCTTGATCATGATGGATTCCCTGGGTCTAAGAAGTATCTGGCACCTCAATAAAACATATTGAATGAATTGAGTTCATTTATCTGAGAAGGAGTCATAAATTTGACCTTGCTTCTTTCTGATACTGCAGAGGAAACATCTGAAAGATGGCAAGATGGAGGTTAATGAGAAATGAGATGAGCTTTGTCCTAAGACTGTAGCTTCACTTTGGGGCTGGTCATGGTATAAGCATGATGCAGATTTCCTAGAGACTGATGTGGAGTGCTCCTAGAATACTTTTAGTCTTAACAGCCAAACTGACCTCCCTGGTGGTTTTCTGAACATTATTCTTTTCTTACTGGGTTCCCTGATGATGGTTTTCATGTATGCTAAGTCATTTCAGTCGTGTTCAACTCTGCAAATCTATGAACTGTAGCCTGCCAGGCTTCTCTGTTCATGGGATTCTCCAGGCATGAATACTGGAGTGCGTTGCCATGCCCTCCACCAGGGGATCTTCCCAACTCAGGAATCAAACCTTCCTCTCTTAAGTCTCCTGCATTAGCTGGCAAGTTCTTTACCACTAGCACCACCTGGGAAGCCCCAGGTGATGGGTTTGCTGCTGCTGCTAAGTCACTTCAGTCGTGTCCGACTCTGTGTGACCCCATAGACGGCAGCCCACCAGGCTCCCCCGTCCCTGGGATTCTCCAGGCAAGAACACTGGAGTGGGTTGCCATTTCCTTCTCCAATGCATGAAAGTGAAAAGTGAAAGTGAAGTCACTCAGTCCTGTCTGACTCCTAGAGACCCCATGGACTACAGCCCACCAGGCTCCTCTGTCCATGGGATTTTCCAGGCCAGAGTACTGGAGTGGGGTGCCATTGCCTTCTCCAGTGGTGATGGGTTTAGATTCCATGAATTAAGTGATTTATTTGTCTTCCTTAGTGTAGCGCCTATAAGAAGCT
The DNA here is from genome assembly GCF_029378745.1 of Bos indicus. Taxonomy (NCBI): domain Eukaryota; kingdom Metazoa; phylum Chordata; class Mammalia; order Artiodactyla; family Bovidae; genus Bos; species Bos indicus. The sequence goes on from NC_091766.1 coordinate 69,234,867, forward strand.
GGAAGTTATTTTTTTTAATTGAGATATAATTCACGTAGCATAATATTTGGTCTTCTAACATTAATTCAGTGATTTTTAGCATATTCACATTTGTTGCTGTTGTTCAGTCACTCAGTTGTGTCTGACTCTTTGCGACCCCATGGACTGCAGCATGCCAGGCTTCTCTGTCTTTCACTATCTCCTGGAGTTTGCTCTAACTTATGTACTTTGAATCGATGGTGCCATCCAACCATTTCATCCTCTGTCGCCTGCTTCTCCTCCTGCCTTCAATCCCTTTCAGCATCAGGGTCTTTTCCAATGAGTTGGTTCTTTGCATCAGGTGGCCAGAGTATTGGAGCTTCAGCTTCAGCATCAGTCCTTCCAATGAATATTCAGGTTTGATTTCCTTTAGGATTGACTGCTTTGATCTTGCTGTCCAAGAGAATCTCAAGAGTCTTCTCTGGAGAGTCTTCTCTTGCTCACAGTTCGAAAGCATCAATTCTTCGGGGCTCAGCCTTCTTTATGGTCCAATTCCCATATCCATACATGATTACTGGAAAACCATAGCTTTGACTATCCAAACCTTTGTTAACAAAGTGACGTCTCTGCTTTTTAATACACCATCTAGGTGTAGCTTGTCACAGCTTTTCTTCCAAGGAGCAAGCGTCTTCTAATTTTATGGCTGTAGTCACTGTCAGTAGTGATTTTGGAGCTCAAGAAAATAAAGTCTGTCACTGTTTCCATTGTTTCCCCATGTATTTGCCATGAAGTGATGGGACCAGATACCACGACCTTAGTTTTTTGAATGTTTAGTTTTAAGCCAGCTTTTCCCCTCTCCTCTTTCACCTTCATCAAGAGGCTCTTTAGTTCCTCTTTGCTTTCAGCTATTAGGGTGGTGTCATCTGCATATCTTAGGTTATTGATATTTCTCCTGGCAATCTTGATTCCAGCTTGTGCTTCATCCAGCCCAGCATTTCACATGATGTACTCTGCTGCTGCTGCTAAGTCGCTTCAGTTGTGTCTGACTCTGTGCGACCCCATAGATGGCTGCCCACCAGGCTCCCCCGTCCCTGGGATTCTCCAGGCAAGAACACTGGAGTGGGTTGCCATTTCTTTCTCCAAAGCATGAAAGTGAAAAGTGAAAGTGAAGTCGTTCAGTCGTGTCCAACTCTTCTAGACCCCATGGACTGCAGCCTACCAGGCTCCTCCGTCCATGGGATTTTCCAGGCAAGAGTACTGGAGTTGGGTGCCCTCGCCTTCTCCAGATGTACTCTGCATATAAGTAAAATAAGTAGGGTGACAATATACAGCCTTAATGTACTTCTTTCCCTATTTAGAACCAGTCTGTTGTTCCATGTCCAGTTCTAACTGTTGCTTCCTGACCTGTTTACAGATTTCTCAAGAGGCAGGTCAGGTGGTCTGGTATTCCCATCTCTTTAAAAATTTTCCATATTTTGTTGTGATCCACACAGTCAAAGACTTTAAAAGCATAGTCAATAAAGCAGAAATAGATGTTTTTCTGGAATTCCCTTGCTTTTTCTATGATGCCACGGATGTTGGCAATTTGATCTCTGGTTCCTCTGCCTTTTCTAAATCCAGCTTGAACATCTGGAAGTTCCTGGTTCACGTATTGTTAAAACTTAGCTTAAAGGATGTGAACATTACCTTGCTAGCATGTGAAATGAGTGCAATTGTGCAGTAATTTGAACATTCTTTGGCATTGTCCTTCTTTGGGATTGGAATGAAAACGGACCTTTTCCAGTCCTGTGGCCACTGCTGAGTTTTCCAAATTTGCTGGTATATTGAGTGCAGCACTTTAACAGCATCATCTTTTAAGATTTGAAATAGCTCAGCTGGAATTCCATTACCTCCACTAGCTTTGTTCATAGTGATGCTTCTAAGGCCCACTTGACTTCACATTTTAGGATGTCTGGCTCTAGTCCAGTGATCACACCATCGTGGTTATCCAGGTCATTAAGACCTTTTTTGTACAGTTCTTCTGTGTGTTCTTGCCACCTTTTCTTAATATCTTTTGCTTCTCTTAGTTCCATACCATTTCTGTCCTTTATTGTGCCCATCTTTGCATGAAATGTTCCCTTGGTATCTCTAATTTTCTTGAACAGATCTCTAGTCTTTCCCATTCTATTGTTTTCCTCTATTTCTTTGCATATTCACATCCCACTGTGTAATTCCCGAACATTGTCATTAAACACATATTTATTAGCAGCTATTTACCATCTCCCTCTCCTCCCAGCCCCTGGCAACCACTAATATACTTTCTGTCTCCGTGCCTTTGCCTACTGTGGACATCTTATATAAATGGAATCATGTGATATGTGACCTTTTGTGTCTGGCTTCTTAAACTAAGCATGGTATTTTCAAGGTTCATTCATTTATGGCATATATCAGTTCTTCATTTCTCTTTCATGGCTGAATATTATTCTGTTGTATGAATATGCCGTATTTTGTATATCTATACATCAATTGATGTGCATTCTTTCTGCTTTTTGGCTACTTTGTTTTTTTTTTTTTCAACAATTCTTCAGCACTCAGCCTTCTTTTTTTTTTTTTTTTTTGCGATTTCAACAATATATTTTTATTCTGATAAGGAATGTATTTTTTCAGAAGATTTCCAGCATGGCCACCTCCTGCTGGAAGCCTGGGATGCTGGAATCAGGCCTCTTCCTGTCTGTCTTTACAGGACACTGGGCTGCACTCTAAGAAGTTCCTGTCACTCCCCTGACCATCATGTGACCAGAGAAATTGGTAACATTGTTGTTTTGCCTGTTGAAATGTGTAATAGGACAGATTCTTTTGATTTCCTGATGTAGGTGAAGTGTGGAGCCCAGTGATGACTTCTTCCTAGTTCCCACACGAGGGTGAGCCCCCATCCGACTATGAGAGACCCTGCATATGTGACCTGTGCCTCTTGGGAGACCAGCGCTAAACTAGTTTGAACCTGACCAAGTTCTGTCTACATGATAGATTTAGCCCTCTATAAGTCCTATCTACATGATGATGTTTAGATGAGACTGTGCTTTCTTTTTTTTTTTTTAAATGAAGGGAAATCACAACTCTTTATTCCATATATTTCTGTATACTTTAAATTTCCACAACAAACATGTATTTATGGATATGGATTACTCACATAAATTAATTTTTAAAGGCCCAAAAGGGCTTAGTTAAACCATACTTTCTATCCAGTCTGCATATTAATTAAAGCTTCTATTGTTTCAAGGTGCTCTAAAAGTTTGTTCAATCATTTCTGATTATTCTAAACTCTCTTCCTTACTTGTGGTATGAGTTAGTCCCAGTTCAGCACATTAGGCAGAAGTACAATTAAAAGTTGATTCACACTACAGGTATCTCACTGTTCAAGAATTCTATTCAAGCTTTTAGAACTCCAGCTACACACTATCCAAAACTCAGGGAAAAAAAAAAAACAATCAAACAGATTTAGATAATATCCTCCATATTCAAAACCTAGAAATGAATATAACTGGTACCAAGGGGTACTTTGTATTAGTCAGCAGTTTTCTTTCATCTGGTTTCAGTATGAGAGTAATGCTGGCCTCAGAATAACTTGGGAAGTATTAATATTTCTCTACTTTTGTCTTTTAAAAAAGATTGTAGAAAATTGGTATAATTTCTTTTTTTTTTTTTTTTGACAGCTTAATTTTTCAGCACTTTATTTTTTTTTTTATTTGATAAATTTAACGCCTTTTATTGCCATACCTCATTTTACTGTGCTTTGCTTTAGTGAACTTTATAGATACATGTTTTTTTTTTTTTTTCCTTGTTAATTTTCTGTTTAGTTGATCTATCCATAAGTGTGAGTGGGGTATTAAAGTCTCCCACTATTATTGTGTTATTGTTAATTTCTCCTTTCATACTTGTTAGGATTTGTCTTACATACTGCGGTGCTCCCATGTTGGGTGGATATATATTTATAATTGTTATATCTTCTTCTTGCATTGATCCTTTGATCATTATGTAGTGACCTTCTTTGTCTCTTTTCACAGCCTTTGTTTTAAAGTCTAATTTATCTGATACGAGTATTGTGACTCCTGCTTTCTTTTGGTCCCAATTTGCATGGAAAATCTTTTTCCAGCCCTTCACTTTCAGTCTGTATGTGTCCCCTGTTTTGAGGTGGGTCTCTTGTAGACAACATATGTAGGGGTCTTGTTTTTGTATCCATTCAGCCAGTCTTTGTCTTTTGGTTGGGGCATTCAACCCATTTACGTTTAAGGTAATTACTAATAAGTATGATCCCGTTGCCATTTACTTTATTGTTTTGGGTTCGAGTTTATACACCATTTTTGTGTTTCCTGTCTAGAGAATATCCTTTAGTATTTGTTGGAGAGCTGGTTTGGTGGTGCAGAATTCTCTCAGCTTTTGCTTGTCTGAAAAGCTTTTGATTTCTCCTTCATACTTGAATGAGATCCTTGCTGGATACAATAATCTGGGCTGTAGGTTATTTTCTTTCATCATTTTAAGTATGTCTTGCCATACTTGCCATAATTAGAAGATAGAATGGTAGAAATAAATGAATCAGAGAGGATAAAAGAAAAACGAATTAAAAGAAATGAGGACAATCTCAGAGACCTCCAGGACAATATTAAACGCTACAACATTCGAATCATAGGGGTTCCAGAAGAAGAAGACAAAAAGAAAGACCATGAGAAAATACTTGAGGAGATAATAGTTGAAAACTTCCCTAAAATGGGGAAGGAAATAATCACCCAAGTCCAAGAAACCCAGAGAGTCCCAAACAGGATAAACCCAAGGAGAAACACCCCAAGACACATATTAATCAAATTAACAAAGATCAAACACAAAGAACAAATATTAAAAGCAGCAAGGGAAAAACAACAAATAACACACAAGGGAATTCCCATAAGGATAACAGCTGATCTTTCAATAGAAACTCTTCAAGCCAGGAGGGAATGGCTACTTTGAATAATTGTAATGTGAACATTTGTGTACAACCTTTTGTATGTACATATGTTAATTTCTTGAGTATAAACCCAGGAGCAGAATTGCTGAGTCACATGATACTTTTTTGTTTATCTTTTTGAGAAACTGACAGAGTGTTTTCCAAAGTGGCTGCACTATTTTACATTCCTACCAGCAATGTATGGAGGGTTTGTTCACATTCTCTGTGAGACTTGATTATAGCCATCCTAGTAGGTATAAAGTGGTACCTCGTTGTGCTTTTGATTTGTGTTTCCCTGGTGGCTAATGATGTTGAACATCTTTTTATGTGCTTATATGCCATTGTTTATCTTTTCTGAAGAATTATGTATTCAAGTCCTTTGCCCATATATTCATTGAATTTTTTGTCTTTTTATGGTTAAGTTGTAAGATTTCTTTGTATATTCTAGATATAAGTCCTTTATTAGCTAGATGATTTGCAAATGATTCGCAAATACTTTCTCCCATTCTATGCATTGTCTTTTTACTTTCTTGATATTCTCTTCAGAGACAATGTCCTCTGAAGCACGACATTCAAAAATTTTGATGAAGACCAACTTATCAATGTTTTCTTTGGTTACTTGTCCATTTGGTGTGGATTCTAAGAAATTATTGATTATTTCAGGGTTCCAAAGCTCTATCTCTGTGTTTTCTTCTAAGAGTTTTATAGTTTTAATTCTTAGATTCAGGCCCTTGATTCATTTTGAACTAATTTAATATAATGATACAGGGACCAATTTCATTCTTCATGTGTGAATATCCAGTGCGAATGTCCCAACACCATTTGTTGAAAATATTATTCTTTCCCCAATGACATATTTTAGTTGATTGATGATAACTCTCAGACGTTATTCCTAATGTCAATAATGATATCTAGAATTATTTTTTTGCTGGCTCCTAGTTTCCATAAGGAATTTTTGTCTTCTCCAGTTTGAGTACTTTTCTTTCAGAGGTCATTCCAGGATCTCAGACTTGTATTCTTTTTTCCCCACGTCTACCTTTTAATTTTTATTTTATTGTTTTATTGGGGTATAGTTGCCTTACAATTTTGTGTTAGTTTTTGCTGTACAGTGAAGTCCATCAGTTATACACATAAGTATATCCACTCTATTTTAGATTTCTTTCCCATTTAGATCACCCCAGATCATTGATTAGAGTTTCCCGTGCTCTACAGCATGTTCTCATTAGTTATCTATTTTATACATCACAGTGTGTATATGTCAGACTTGTATTCTTGATTAACACACTGCTGAACCCACTAAGGGAAGTGGCTGAGGAAAGACAATGATGTAAAGTGGCTGAGGAAAGACAATGATATAAGTTCCAGGCCTAGTCCGAAAGCCCAAGAGCCAGGAGTTCTGATGTCGCTGGCAGGAGAAGAAGGTTATTCCAGCTCACAGGCAGAGATAGCAAATTCACCCTTCCTCCACTTTTTTGTTTTATTTGGGTCCTCAACAGATTGGATAGTGTCCACCCACATTGAGGAGGGCCATCTGCTTTACTCAGTTCACCAATTCAAATGTTCACCTCTTCTGGAAACACTCTCAGAGACATTCACAGAAGCAGTGTTTTACCAGCTATCTGGGCATTCTTTAGCCTAGTCAAGTTGATGCATAAGATTAACCATCACAAGGATTAAATGAGTTTTAATAGATTCCTATAGAACTATACATTAGGGGAATAACTGAAATGCTTTACAGGTATAAAGAAGGCAAACATCAATGCTTTGGCTAGGCTGTCTGAAAGCAAGCTTTGCACTTTAATTAGCTGAGTGACCTTACCCAATCACTTAAATATTCAATTTCCTGTTCCATTGAACGGAAGTAATAATGCCAAGTCTAACGACCTTTCTGCATTATCATGAGACTGAAACAATGTAGTTGGTGTAAAAGTGCTTTGGAGAACTTATTATTCTGTGCATTGCTTTCATTCTAAAAACTGACCTTGAATTGTTTATAGTACCAATTTATCCCTGTGTTTAGAGCCAGCCCCAAATAATGTTTACCATAATAAAATATTAACATAAGATTTCTTACCACTTAGCTGGGTAAAAGCCAAGCCTTGGTACTTACCTTAGAGAAAGTGGTTATACAGTATTTATTAACAACCAAGCCCTCAGGGATCTCTCAAATACTTTTGGTGCTGGGGTAAAATGTAACTGAGTGATATCAACCACAATCTTTTACTGATGTCTTAGAATACAGAGGAAGTATGTTTTTAAAAAAAGTCTCAGATGACCTTATTTATATTGTGGTGGGGCTGGAAGACCTAAGCCTTCATACCCTCACTGACATACTTCCTATCCGCCCCAGACAGTTATGGAGAGGAAGATGGTTTGCCTAAGGAAACCATACTGAGGGGAGGGGCCAGTGAACCCCACCAAGGAACCACGGTAATTCAGAGCCCTAACTCCAGTGTTGGGACAGATACATTTGCAAATTATGAAGCATTTTGGTACAGTTCTTTGTAACCCTATGGAGTGGTTTAGATTTAACTGCCTCTGATGATTAATGTTAAGCGTAGGGTAGATTCAACAGTTATTGACAGGCCAAGATAGACGATTTTTAACTGTCACCTATCATGTCAGAGAGACACCAAAGAGGGCTGGACACCTGGAGTACCAATATCCCGCTCCCCTACTGCCCTCCTCCTTGACTTCTGAGTGTTATGCCAGACTGTGTAACTCAGAATTTGAGATATTTTCTCTAGTGGCAACCCTCTCCAATTTTCTTGCCTGGAAATTTCCATGGGCAGAGGAGCCCGGCAGGCTACAGTCTGTGGGGTCGCAGAGAGTCAGACATGACTGAGCAAGAACACACTCCCTAGTGGAAAGGTCGGGGAAGAGGTATGACCTTGCAAGAACAGTCCCTGTAAGGAAAGGTGGGTTTTCTAGAGATTGGTAGAGAAAAGAGCTGTTTTCTCATATGAGAATATGAGGGTCCAGAAACAACGATAGGATCTAGGGGGTTTCCAGGAAGGAAATTCCCTTTATGAAGGGTTTAACCTTAGCAGCTTTTCCTTTTAATCACAGACAGCTATAGTTAGTATTTAGTTTTATACTATTTCCCTCACACTCTGTAATTCCCTTTGGCTTCTGCCAACTCTTCAGTAAAGTTTGATACACAGCTTCTTATTATCTGTGCCTCAATTTCCTTATCTGAAAATGAAGATAATATCTACCTCTTAGGTGAGGATTAAATTAATTAATACATGTTAATTAACATGCTAATTAACAAGTCAAATTAGGATACCAAGCAGCATTTGGCTCATAGAAATGCTTAGTATATGTACACTGCTGTGACTGTTACTACCATACCTTCTCCTCTTCCTCTTCTCAGAGGCCTTTCAGATATCCAAAGAGGCCAGAGCAACTTCCATTTTTTGAGGCTGCCGTTGTATTAAAAAACAAGGAAATTACAAAATATGATTGCAAAATACTGGTATGCTTTAAACATTTACATATCACAAATTAGTGCTTTGCAACACACACATGCAAAATACAAGCAATGAAAGTGTGCTTTTAACAGGGTAATTACCTGGTATACAAATTGCATACTATGGGTGCTGTAGCTCAGGGATTGGATACAAGCCTAAAGCTGAAAGGCAAGGCAAACATCAGTATCTCCCACTCCTGTCAGCCTTTTTCTATCTTTATATGTAACCCCACTTATAAAAGTCTGTAAAAGAAAACGTTAGTCCTTTCGTAAATGAGATGTCAGACCAAAAGGCCTCTATGTATCCCTGTACTTCCAATCCTTTGTGTTCGATTCGAGGCAGATTCATAAAGGGAAAGTAAAGGCTCTCTTTCCCCAGATCCCTCCCAACACCTTTGCAGATAGAGACGTGGCCAGAGAACAAGCAGCTTGAAGGAGCAATCAAGCACATGATTCTGGAAGGGACAAATCATTAGTGTCCACCTCCACCTCAACTCTTTCCCTAACCTTCATGAGGGAGATAAAAATCTGGGGTGAGAGATAAACTGACATTCTAGTAGCTTGAGTAATGCTTGGTTGTGTAGAATCACTGGTGAGCCAGGCTTCAGCTTCAAGGGCTGATCCTTTCATTGTTACCTGTCTTGATGGAGATCTTTTAAAAATGGAGTCTACTTCCCTGTGTTATTAAAAAGAGTGTAGTGAAAATAAAAACGGAACCAAAGCATACTCTACAAATGAAAAAAGATGGATGCCATTTTATTTGAGATAACATGTGCATATGAATCATGTCTGAAGAGTTTTATTTTGGCAGAAAGGAATACCTAGAAACTAATAGCATAAGATAAAGAATGCACATATATTTTCCACACTATCTCTGTTTTCTTTATACTTTTCAAATTGGTGTTATAGCTCTACGTATATTACTATGGAGGTGAAAAAAAGGCTCGGTATTCATTACTGTAAAAATGAGCCTGCAGGAAGTTCCCTGTTGGTCCAGTGGCTAACAATCCTTGCTCCCAGTGCAGAGGGCTTGGGTTTGACCCCTGATCAGGGAACTAGATCCCACATACCACAATTAAGAGTTTGCATGCTGCAACTAAGAGCTGGCACAGCCTAATAATTAAATATATGAATTTAAAAAATGAACCTGCAGAAGAAACATGACTATAAACATTTCTTTTGTATGAGAACCATTTAGTGTGCTTTTTTTTAAAAAAAAATAAAAAATCAAGAGTACAAGTAGAGGACAAAGCAAAAGAAGCTCTTAAAACACATTTCCATAAGAACAAAGAAAACAAAGTTTTATTTCCAGATAATAAAAGACCACTCCCTCTTGACTCAAGTTTTGGCCATGATCCCATTCTCTTTTGAACCCCCAGAGGCGGAGTGGTGTAAGGGAAAGGGGATATATATAGTAGATCTAAGTCCTGGGTTTGTCTCAGGTCCTTACCAGCTTGTGGTTTCAGGCATCTCTAAATCTTCTATTCCCTATTTGTAAAATGACCCAATATGTCCCCTGCTCCAGGAATATTATAAAGATGAAAGGCAGTAGAAATTTGTGACTATGCATGTAAATGGATGATGTTGCCTAGTCCTTGTCCTGAAAGCTTTCTATTACTCAACAAAGGGCAGTCGCTGTCATGTGTTAGTTGCATTTTATTTCCAATTGCCTCCCTTAGTATGTTGATCTTCCCTGTTTCCATCTCAGTTGTTTGGCTATTGGCCAGTGGGATACATGGCCACCCAGTCATTCATTCATTTACAGTTTACTTTATACGCCTTTAATTATGGAACACTTAAAACATACCCAGAAGTAGAGAGCTGGTATTCATCACCCAGTTATCAGCATTAACTCATTGTTGCTCTGTGTGCTTCCTTCCCCACTGAATTATTTTAAAATGGATCCCTGACATCATATCCCAGGTGGTGAAGTAGTAAAGAATCTGCCTGCCAATGCAGGAGACACAAAAGAAGTGTGTGCTATCCCTCGGTTGGGAAGGTCCCCTGGAGTAGGAAATGGCAACCCACTCTGGTATTCATGCCTGGAAAATCCCATAGACAAAGGAGCCTGGTGAGCTACAGTCCATGGAGTCTCAAAGAGTAGGACAGGCCTGAGCACACACTCACTTGACACCATATTAAGTAAGTAAGTAAGTTTAGTCCCTCAGTCGTGTCTGACTCTTTGTGACCCCATGGACTGCAGCACGCCAGGCTTCCCTGTCCATCACCAACTCTCAGAGCTTGCTCAAACTCATGTCCATTGAGTCAGTGATGGCATCCAACCATCTCATCCTCTGTTGTCCCCTTCTCCTCCTGCCTTCAATCTTTCCCAGCATCAGGGTCTTTTCCAATGAGTTCTTCACATTAGGTGGCCAAAGTATTGGAGCTTCAGCTTCAGCATCTGTCCTTCTAATGACTATTCAGGACTGATTTCTTTAGGATTGGCTGAATCTGCTGACATGACATGAATCTAATGAATCTAACGTCATGACACATGAATTGTTTTAAAAACATAACCACAGTAATTATCACACCTAAAAACAATTCCTTAATAACGTAAAAAAATCTCAGAATTGGTTAATATTCAAATTGACCAATTGTCTCACAGAGAGGTCCTTTAAAAAATTGCTTGGTTTAATTGAGATCCATAGGAGGCACATAGATAGCATTTGATTCATGTATTTCTTAGGTCTCTGATACTCTATGGGTACCTTTCTTCCTCTTTTCTTTTGTCTTTGCAATTTATTTGTTGCAGAAGTAAGTCAGTTGCAGTTTTTCAAATTCTGAATGTTGCGGAGTGTGTGTGTGTGTGTTAGTCACTCAGTTGTGTCCAACTCTTTGCGACCCCATAGACTGTAGCCCTCCAGGCTCCTCTGTCCATGGGATTTTTCCAGGCAAGAATACTGGAGTTGGTTGCCATTTCCTTCTCCAGGGGATCTTCCCGACCCAGGGATCAAACCCAGGTCTCCTGCATTGAAGGCAAATGCTTTACCATCAGAGCAACTAGGGAAGCCCCTTCCCATTATGTTGTTTAACATGTTTCTCTTCTCCCTGTATTCCCTGTAAAGTGGTATATTTCCTGTAAAGTAGAGGTTTGATCTAATTCAGATTCTAGTTATTGGCAAGAATATATTGTGGATATTGTTAGGGGCTGAACTGTGTCTCCCCCAAATTTGTATGTTGACATCATAATCCCCAGTACCTCAGAATGTGAACTGTTCTTGGAGATAGGATCCTTAAAGAGGTGATTTAGTTAAAGTGAGGTCATTAAGCTGGGCTCTAATCCAGCATGGCTGGTGTCCTTAGAAGAAGAGGAAATTTGGAAAAAGACAATTTCAGAGGGAAAACCATAAGAAAACCTAAGATGGACCATCTACAAGTCCAAGTGAGAGGCCTTAGAAGACATTAACCCTGCTGAGACCTCGATTTCACCCTTCTAGCCTCTAGAACTGTGTGAAAATGAATCTCTTTTGCTTCAGCCACTCAGGTTACATTTCTTGTTTTGACAGCCCTTGAAAACTAACACACGTGGTATTAGGAATTTCCATCATGAGGCATATAGTGAGAGGTTGTCTTTCTCTGTGGTAATATAAGCTGACATTGATGATTATTAACTAGAATTATTTCATTCAGAATTTGCAAAAATGGCCACATTCTGATTCAATCATTACTTCATGCAACTGGAATTTTTTCTAAAGAGAAATGTTTCCTTCATCAGTTATTTGGAAACCCTAAGAACAAAAATCTATGCTTGATTTTCTTTGTGTTTACCAGTGTTTAGAATACTGAGCTGGTTCCCTGGCATCTTTCAAAAATGCTTTTAAAAAAAAAATGAACTCATGAAGTTTAATACTTTTGACTTGTTTGAATTAATTACAGATGTTATTCTTTTTAATGTTCAAATTATTTCAACTTTGTCCAAGGGGAGCTTTTTTCACTATGGCTCCTGAGTCCTTTTGACGCAACACCAAACTTCTTTAATTGCTTCCTTGCTTTTTATTATGACAAGATATCCAAGCTTGTCTTTTACATTTTCTGCTCCAACCTCAAGTCAAGCATTTCTCCAAGGAAATGGTATTTAGAGACCCATGATCTGATGATTAGCACTGTTCATTGTTATTGGAGTTATTATTGTTTTTATGACATTTCAGTGGAGAGATCTTGGCCATACTTTTTTTTTTTTTTAAGAAGAAAAGGCATCATGAGTTCATAATAATACAAAATTTATTATTACAGAGTATTACATAACTTCTTTGATTTTCATAGTATTTGTATTTATTTTTTTCTAATCTGAAAATATCAGTGCCTAACAATATTAACGATAATTTATTTGCTTTGTTCTACCATGAGTATAATAGTTTCAGAATAATAATAGCAATATGATTACTAAACATAGTTTAAGGTAGTTTTGCAGTTCTTTTTCTCCACTGGGGATATACAGCCAAATTACTATGTTTTAAAATTATGTGAAATAATTCCTTTCAATATACTGTTAATTTTTGTCTTATTTTGTTTTTATTTCTCAGGGAGTGCTTTTATTTTTGTTAGTTAATCATCTAAACATTTAAATGGTTAGAAGTCTAATCTACAAAACAAATTATATTGAGTCTAGTTTCTCATCTTATTCCCTCTGTCCTTTTCCCTCTCTCTCCCATAGGTAACATTCTGTTTTAAATATATGTAATCTCTTATATGGGCTTCCCAGGTGGCTCAGTAGTAAAGAATCCTCCTGCCAATGCAGGAGACATGGGTTTGACCCCCAAATCGTCAAGATCCCCCAGAGAAGGAAATGACAACCCATTCCAGTAATCTTGCTTGGAAAAACCCCATGGACAGAGGAGCCTGTCTGGCTACAGTCCATAAGGTCGCAAAGAGTCAGACATGACTTAGTGACTGAACAACAACAAGCTCATATGTGTGTGTGTGTGTATACCATAAGTATCATGTATATATAAACATATACGTATTTAAACAGGAGTTTACTGAAATAACTTCTCTGCCTTGTTTTCTCACTCATTGTTATACCTTAGAAATCACTTCATAGCATTTTTACAGCTTAGAGAACTCCATTGTGAGCATGTACTGTTATTTATGCAGCCAGCTTCCTACTGATGAACATTTTAAGTTGCATCTAGTCTTTTTTACTCCAAGTAATGCAATTTGCATTTGACATGGTATACACAGAACTTCTCATATTTTTAAAGTGTAGTTTCGGTATTGATACTTGGAATTTCTGGGTCAAAGAGAAAATGAGAATTTTGTAGATATTGCCAGTTAAGCTCCATAGAGGTTGTACCATTTTGCCTTCCCACCACAGGAATAAAAGGATGTGTTTCCCCAAAGTAATATTACAGGATATGTTGTCAGTCTTTTGGACCTTTTGCCATCTGATAGGTGAGAAGTGATACCTCAGCATGGTTTTAGTTTTCTCTCTCAGAAAGAGATGGAATATCTTTTCATATGTTTGAGTCGTTTGCATTTTCTTTTTTTAATGAAAGAATTCTTTCTGACTCCTCCCTTTCCATGAGCTCCCTGTACTTTCCAGGTCCCTGTTGTTCTCCTGTTCAGTCCTCAGGCCCTTAGGTATAACTCAGCCATGGACTTCCTACAACCATGCCTGCATCAGTGCTGGGAGGACAGCGAGATAGAAGAAAACAATAGATGTTCTCCCTGTCTCCCTAGGACCAAATTTCCTCTGATAAGAGAGAAAGCTTCCCTTCCTCAGAATGTAGGCATCTATAAGCCCTGGCTGTTGTTACTATTGTTATCAATATTAACAATTATTGTGGAATTAATTGTCTGAGGATTGGTTCATGAGAAAACAAACCCAAAGAAATTTTCCTTTCTCCCTTAGTATTACCCTAGAGCTAGAAGGCTTCTTCTCAACCTCTATTTCTGTGCCTACTGCCCAACTCTGGATATCAGGATGTCTAGAAACCAGATTGAGGATACAAGAGGAAAAATTCACAGCTGGTTTGCTGGTACTTCAAATTCTGGTCTTCTCCAATTTGCCTTCTATGGTTTAAGAAAACTTGAGGCTTTCTAGTCACATCTGTGGGAGAGAACGTGCTTACATCATCTTATCTGAAGCTGGAATTCCGGCTTCAGGGATTTTGCACTTATTTCTTCCCTGCTTGAAATGCTTTTCACTTAGATCTTTGATTGACCAACTCCTACTCATATTTCAAGTTTTAACTCAAATGTCATCTGGGTCAGTTAAGCCTTTTCTGACTACTCTCTAGAAGGTAGCCTCTTCTAATCCTAGACACCCTTTGCCACATTATTATATTGTCTTCATAGATGTATTACCATCTGAACTTCTTCACTTACTCCTTGTCTGTATCCCCACAAATCTATGAAGACAAGGACCACAACTTGCTAAATACTTTCTCACTTTCATTTAGAACATTGACATCTAGAAAGTACTCAGTAAATAGGTGTTGAATAAAATACAAAGGAATTAAGCAGTATTGGGGTAAAATGAAATTTGTTAGCTGATGGTCTGAGGAAGTGTAATATCATAGCATTGAGGTCACAAGCGTGGGGCAGTGGCCATGTGGTATGGGAGTGGAAATCAAAGCTGTGACCCTCATCCTGGCTCTGCCCCTAATTTGTTCTGTGATTCTGGAAGTCACTTCACCTCTTTAGGCTTTCATTTTCTCATGAGAAATGCTAGATTGAGAGTTGTTGAACACGGACGTCCTTCCAACTTCAGCGACTTGGGATTCTCAAACATTTGCGTCAACAGCATGGCTTTAAAATTTACTTATGGGATCTGAAAGGATCAGTTATACGAGAAGAACCTGTCTCTCCGCTGTATGAAATTTTTCTTTGGCAAGAAAGTGCAGGAGATAATGACAGGAAAAGAGGTTTTGGTAGGTTCTGACGCTGAAATGACCTGCTCACTCTTGGGAGTATATATCTATTTCAATCTTTTTTTTTTTTTCTTCTTCAGTTACAGATACCACAACTACTCTAAATATAAGGCTCCACTTCCATATTACAGTGTCATTTTAACTTTAAGAACTGTTGGGTGTTTCCTTTTCCAGATTCCACACACACACACAACACACAGAGGAAGAGGGAGTTTCCTGAAACACTTGGCACTACCAACCTGCCTCCTCCCCACACGTCTTCCCCAGCCTTGATTCTCTACTTAAATCTGGATTAGTAGAGTCATACCTTCCCTTCCCACTGTAACAGGTGTGGACACAGAGGTCCTATCATTATTATTATTAGCTTGCAGCAAACATCCTGGGCCCCTCCAGTTTGACTTAAATAAATTTGTTTCCCTCAAGTTCCTTGGGAGTTTGGATTTGGGAGATTACAGGCCAAACCAAACAAATACACCAAGGCCCTAGAAGGCTGCACCACATGTGGTGGTGTGTAAATGAATCACTTTACTATTTATATTAGTCTCTAGTGTTGGTGGATGAATCATATTCAAATTATTTGCCTCCATGGGATGAATAGCCTTTTTCAGAGAAGTCTGGAAAAGGGGCCTGTTTTCTCCTTTTCTCTAGTCTCTCTCATATTTTCATTGATTAATTGGTGTTAGATGGATGTGTGCCTGTGTGCTCAGTTGATAAGTTGTGTCCTACTCTTTGTGACCCCATGAACTGTAGCCCACCAGGCTCCTCTGTCCATGGGATTCTCCAGGCAAGAATACTGGAGCGGGTTGCCATGCCCTCCTCCAGGGGATCTTCTTGATCCAGGGATCAAACTGGCTTCTCCTGCATTGGCAGGCTCATTCACAAACCGTTTGCTGTGTTCTAGACTCTGTCTAGCCTTTGGGATAAATTTAGATGCAAAGAGAGCTTTTATTTTTCCTTCATAAATATTTTGACCTTTTATTGCTATTTAGTTCTTCTTTTACTGCCTCTCTGAATCTCCGATGATAGTGCCTGTGGTTTCCTTAATATAAAGCTAATAAAATTGTCACTTAGAGTATTTTTAAATGACTTGTATAATTATTAGATAGTCTTGTTGCTGGACTGGAGGGCATAATTAGATTTTGCTGTCATAAAGTATTAAAGCAAGAAAGTTTATTGACTGTATGTACAGTTTGGAGAGAGTTATTTTTCTTTATTTACGTGGGACCATGTTAAAGAATGATTCAGAGGTTTAAAACTGAAGTGTGTTACCGCCATGCCTTAAGTTCAGAGATGTTCATTACTAAGTTATCTTACAAAATGTTGGATATAATCTGATTGTTCAACATGAAAACTGATTAAATTAGAAGAGAATTCAGTATAGCCATTACAATTATTTTAGAGTTGAAGTAATATTGGAATGTGTATATGATATATTATTAAATAAAATAATTAGGCTATAGCAGCATATTACTCAATTTTATTTTTTAAATTGTAAAAAATGTATTTGTAAAAAATATAAAGATAAGTTAAAAATGTAAAAACTATTAAAATTATTTACATGTAAATAAATAAATTATAAGTAAATATATTTGCCAATATATTATATACACATGTAAATGCACAGATGTGAGTGCATATATATATATTTTACCAACCTGAAGGAAAATTCTAAGTCCTTCATAAATATTAATAATCAGTGATTATCTCTAAATTATGGGTGATTTATAGTATAATAGGGTTAATCTCATAGATTTTGGAGCTAGACTGCATGGATACAAATCTTGGCTCTACCAGCCATGTAACCTTTATTTGCAAGTTACATAACCTCTACATGCCTCAATTTTCCCTCTAAAAAGTGGAAGTGATAAAAACTATACCTACTTATGGGATTGTTTTGAGTAATAAGTCATTTAAGATAGAAAAAGTGTTTAGAATAGTGCCTGGTATGTGGCAGCACTATGTAGGTGTGATTACAATTCTCAGTATTATACGTATTATTAGCAATGATCATGTACTCTTCTATACTTAGAAAATAATTCAGTAAATATTATTTTTAACCAAAAGCATATTGCATTATTGATGCAATCTTTCCAACAATGTACCCGCCTTGTATCATAAATATATCAATTTAGAAGGAAATAACAATAAAAATAATATTCATTACGTGTATTGAATAAATTATTTAAAAGATATCACTACATTCACCCTGTCCCTCTTGTTTCAAATGTAAGCAAATGATGAAGAGTTTCTCCTTCAACAATGATGTCTAACTTTGGCACACATCAGAATTTCTTGGAGGTCTTGTTAAAATCTAGATTACAGGCACTCATCTCCAGAGATTCTGATTCAGCAAATCTGAGCATTTCTAACAAGTTTAACTTTTCTTTTTTAAAAAAATTTATTTTGTATTAGAGAATAGCTGATTAACAATGTCGTGATAGTTTCAGGTGGATAGCAAAGGGACTCAGCCATACATGTACATGTATCCGTTGTCTCCCAAACTCCCCTCCCATCCAGGCTGCCACATAACACTGAGCAGAGTTCCCTGTGCTATACAGTAGGTCCTTGTTGGTTATCCATTTTAAGTATAGCTGTGTGTGCATGTTGATACTGACCTTCCTAACTATCCCTTCCTCCCATTCTTCCCCCTGGCAGCCATAGTTCTTTTTCTAAGTCTGTGAGTCTAACAAGTTTCCACTTGATGCTGATGCTGCTGGTTCTCAGGCCGTATGTTGAGAACTACTGACCTTGACTACCCAATACCATGATCAGATGGAAGGATCTCTTTTCAGTCACTCTCAGCTGTATGATGTTCCTCCTTTCTTTCCTCCCTTTCTTCCACAAACTCATAGAACATCTACCATGGGCCAGATACTGTGTTAGGTGCTGGGAATAAAAAAATGTCTTGCTTCCAGTGACTATATAGTTTAGGGGTAAACTTAAATAAGTTATTTAACCTGTTCTCTGATATCTCAACCAGAGAATGAAAAGTTTAATAATTAATTCATTTAAATAATATTATTGGATATTTACTATGTCCCAGGCTCTGTGAAAAGCAAAACAAAACCATTTAATTGTCTAATGTTTTCAGGATTCATAAATATCCTCTTAATTGTTCCTCACACAAACCATTCATGGTATTAATAAATAAGATATGATTCACCCTGTTCCATAGATGAACCAATAGAAGCTTAGGGAGTGCCTGAGCTGGAAAGTAGCTACAAGGGATTTGAACTCAGTTCCTTACTTCCCATTCCAGACAGAGTCTTTCATCTATATGCCATCCTGAATTTTCTCCAAGATCTCCTTATGCTCTTTTAAGTGACTATAATAAATACTGGTTAGATTAAATGGTGATCATTTTTAACTTATTGTTTCAAAGCTGTAGGTAATACTTTTAGATGAGCATCAGAAACTCACTTAATGTTGTTGGAAGTGGAAGTCAGCAAATATTTATTGTGTATCTAATATACAATAGAGAATTTATGAGATATTGGAAATTAAAAATATATATAAAATACAAATGTATTATGAAATATAAATTTAATGTATATAACAGGACATATGTATATATGTATATATTTATATGTCTATATATGCACATACGGAGAAGGCAATGGCACCCCACTCCAGTACTCTTGCCTGGAAAATCCCATGGACGGAGGAGCCTGGTAGGCTGCAGTCCATGTGGTCGCTAGAGTTGGACACGACTGAGCGACTTCACTTTCACTTTTCACTTTCATGCATTGGAGAAGGAAATGGCAACCCAGTCCAGTGTTCTTGCCTAGAGAATCCCAGGGCCGGGGAAGCCTGGTGGGCTGCCGTCTATGGGGTTGCACAGAGTCGGACACGACTGAAGCGACTTAGCAGTAGCAGCAGCAGCATATGCACATAAATACTATTTGACTGATTGATATACAGATATGCTTTAGTATTTTGATATAACTCCCTTTGTCATTCATCTGTGCCTTGATTAACAGTGGACTCAAGGGTCTTGTACATATTATATATATATAATATAATGTATATTATATGAAATGTATATTTCTATACATTATATAAAATCTACAATATATTACATACTCTTGTCTCTGAAGGAGCTCAAAGTCTAGTAGGACAGATGAATAAATAGGAAATGTAATCCTATGCTTCAGTGTACGTACAAAGACAGAAGAATGCCTAGCGTGCTAGGGGTAACAGAGTGAGGAGACAAACACAGCCTGCTGAAAAGATTGGGGAAAGTTCTTGGGAGCTTATGTCTCAGCTGATTTGTGTGAAATGAATGAGCAAAAGTAGTGGGGAGCAGGTGATCCTAGCAGAGACACCCATAGCAAGGAACTAAGGCTCCAAGGCGTAAAACAACAGGTTGTGTTCAGGGAGCTGCATATTCTTTGATGGACCTGAAATTATACTTGTGGCTGTATAAAGTCAGAGGGGTTGGTAGGGACTTGGTGAGCCACACTTGGGCTTATCCTGTATGTGGTAGAAGACGATGTATCATAGAGGTTGACCTTGACCCTACTAGTGTAGTAGCTAGTGATCATGGGCAATTTAGTCTTTCCATGCTTAGATTTTCACAACTGGAAAATGGGGATAATAACATTGACTTCTGTGGGTTGCTCTGAGAACAAAATTAGATAATGCAAGTATAGTTTTTAACATAGGCTTATCACAAAATAACCTCTCAATAAAGGGTAATATAAGATAATGATGATTACTAGAAGGGATCATTATACATGAGTACCTAGTTTTGCATCATATTGTAATTATATTGAAACATAAATAATTGGTGATGACACCCTGAGAATTGACAGTCTTAGAAACCATAGTAGCTTGGACAAAGAAAGCATGGACAAGTTGTCAAGCAACTTTACACATCAAGCAAGTATCAAGAAAAGTTTACTGTTATTTACCAACAGTGGAAATACAGAGAAATGACCACGGTTCAGCATCAGACAGGCTGCCATTTATAACTATTTATGCTTTGTTTATGCTTTGTTTTATTTATTGTGGTAGACTCAGAGCCGATGAATGAGGAGGTAGATTTTCCATTTCCATCTGAGGAAGGACAGGCAGCCTTGAGTTTCAGGTTCCTGCTCCACAGGTGCATTGACAGCCTTGTTTATTTTCCAGATGCGAGGGCTGTACTGAAGTTCCGTCCTGGAGACGAGGGCAGGATGGGGATTGTAGACTTCTGTGCAGGGTGTCTGAAATTTGGACTGCCTCTTGCACAAAGCCCTTCAAAAATCTCAGGCTGAAGTTCTGCCCTGGAGACAAGGGCAGAATGGGGATTGTAGACTTCTGTGCAGGGTGTCTGAAATTTGGGCTGCCTCTTGTACAAAGCCCTGCAAAAATCTCAGGCCCTTGGCCACTAAGTGGTTGTGTGAATGCTATGCTCTTGGGAAGGGTGTCGCAGCCTTTGTGGTCTTGGGACATAGGGAGAGGGAGCAGCTTTTTATCATGGCACACAAAAGGCATAGTAGTGAGAGTGACCAGAAGGGACTGCCCAGAGCTTTTACATTCCCCCCTGGAACGCACCCCACCCATGCTCTGATGCAAACCAAGGCAGAGGAGAGAAGCCACAAAAATGACTGATGATGGGTGTCATCTTCTCACTGACCTCGTTGTCTGGGACATGAAGGTGGATTTTGTGTGGTTTATAAACATAAAAATATGTGACACTGCTCATATCTGGAGTATCAAGTCACAATTTCTACTCATTAAAATAACTTTCATACAGACTTCAATTCATAGCAAGTATTGGCAAGTGTCAACTCATATGCCAAAGAAAACTGGCATAGGAGTCATCTTCCCCACCCTACCGCCCCAGCTAAAGCACCTGGTTATGGGGATTATTGACTTTCTTACTTCCTTCTCTACTCTCTTTCCCGAGCGCCCACGGCACCCTGTATAGGAGGGACAGTCTCCGAGAGTGGAAGTGCGTACATTGAAGTCTTGAATGGGTGCTTTTGAAAGACTGCAGACCCTGGCTGATTGTATTTCCTGCTGGCAGTGAGGACGTTTATGACGATCCAGATTTTGGACTGTTATCAGCTCTGCTGCTGCTGCTATCACAACTGTCTTGGCAAGAGAATGTCACACAACCTCTGCCACCACCCACCTCCCATGCCCCTTTCTCCTTGTAAATCTCAAAGGACTCCCAAGGAAGGAGTAAGTTACCAGCGGTTGCACTGCCCCCCACCAGTTTGACTGGTTTTTCCTGCTGCAGCAGACCAGTCTCTGAGGCCTTGGTGACCCATGGAGACCTATGTGGTTAGCAGCCATAGGACAAAAATACTCAGGTTTGGCAGGCAAACACTAAAATTGGTCTTTTCAAGTGATTCTGAAAACCTGAAGAGCGACTTTGTTGTAAAACCTGTGATTTTCCTTTTTCCTTTCCAATGAGTTGGATTTTTGAACTATACTTAGTATTCAGAACTCAAAGTCCTCTCTGTGCCCATGGCTTGAGAACATATTACAAAGTGAACCCTTTCTCTCAGTAAGGGGCAGAGGGTTTTTGAAGAACCCTGCTGTTGTCCTTCAGATGGTAATCGTATCTGACATACTTCAACTGGCCGTCCTCACACCAGGTTCTTAGTACATTTCTGAACAAGGAAAAGGGGAAAACCATTCTCCTACTCTTAAAGAGAAATGTGAAAAAATTACTGATTTAATTCAAACCTTACCTTGATAGAAACTGATTACCACAGAAAATGAGGCAAGAAACTCACATCTACTGTAACACCTACTGTGTGCTAGGGACTCAGGACGTAGTCTCTTGTTTAGTTTTCCACAGGGACTCAGTACATGTTCTCTTGTTTAATCCTGCAATTGGCTAACTTGGCAGGCTCTCTGGTAGGCTCCCATGAATTAACGTGGCAGCAGATCCAAGAGAGCCACACCAGAAGCTGCAAGGTCAGTTGAGACGCCAGGGCCACTTATGCCATATTCTGTTGGTTCAAGTGAGTGATGAGGCCAAATCAGATTCAAGAGCTGGGGAAACAGCTTCTATTTCCTGGTGGGAATTCCTGAAAAAGGATATGTGATATAAAGGGTGGGCAGAGAAGGCAATGGCACCCCACTCCAGTACTCTTGCCTGGAAAATCCCATGGATGGAGGAGCCTGGAAGGCTGCAGTCCACGGGGTCGCTGAGGGTTGGACACAACTGAGCGACTTCACTTTCACTTATCACTTTCATGAATTGGAGAAGGAAATGGCAACCCACTCCAGTGTTCCTGCCTGGAGAATCCCAGAGACGGGGGGAGCCTGGTGGGCTGCCATCTATGGGGTCGCACAGAGTCGGACACGACTGAAGTGACTTAGCAGCAGCAGCAGACCATCTTTGCAGATCAGCTGTCACATTGGACTTGAAAACAAAGAAATAATGACAGCTGACTCATACCTGTCAAGGTGTACTATTAAATGAAGGAACTCCTTGCTAGAAAAGTGCAGTGTATGGTCAATTGTGGGCTTCTCAGATGGTGCTAGTGGTAAAGAACCTGCCTGCCAATGCAGGAGACATAAGAGACACAGGTTCGATCCCTGGGTCAGGAAAATCCCCTGGAGGAGGGAATGGCTACCCGCTCCAGTATTCTTACTTGGAGAAATCCATGGACAGATGAGCCTGGCAGGCTATAGTCCATAGGGTCACAAAGAGTTGGACACGACTATAGAGATTTAGCACTCATGCACGGTCCATTGTCTACAATAAATAAACAGAAGCTAATTTCTGTTTGTCACCTTGATCTACAAAACCAATTAGGTGGACTTTATCAGATTTGGAGGGTATGCTTACAAAGATCAGACAAAATATGGGCAACATTGATTTGGCACGCGTGGAATTGACTTGGGAAGAGTTCTGGAGAAGTTATTCTTTAGAACAGTTGATATTCAACTGAGACCTGCAGACTGCTGGCTGAGAGAGACTGGCCAAAGGACTGAGATGCTGTGGGCAGAGAAAAACAGAATAGTTTCATATATGAGTGAGTACTAAATTGAAAGTCCAAAGGGTAAATGCTCCTAATGAGAGGTGTTGATTTACAACTGAGCTGCTTCTCACATAAGCGACTTTGAGAAGCATGCTCCTGGGAAAGCAATAGTCGTGATTTCTTTATCTAACAATGGTTAATGATTTTCCAGGCCACACCAGGTGGATACGCATGTTATTGGGGTCTATTGTTATTTCTCTATCACTAAAGGCTTTCTACCGCTGACAGTTAGATGTGATAAGCAGGGCTTCATATCTCAACGAGGTTTGCTTCTTACAATGGCCTTGGTGCCTGTTTCCTGGTAATGGGTTTAGAAAACAATCAATGAAACACTAACTGGTAGGGGAGGGATGGAAAAATCTATGAACTTAAAATACTATACTTAGGGGAAAAAAGATAGTGACATGAGATTGCAGTGTAGAAGGCCTGGCTTTAAGCTCTTCCACTCACCAGCTATAAAACATTAGATGTTTCCCTCTTTTTCACCCCTATGATAGGTAGCATCTGTAGTTATCTCTTAATTCCAAACACCGTAATCCATTTCTCCTGCTATAATCCAGGCCTTCAACTATCTTTTGGGTTAAAGTAACACCTTTCTAGTGTTCAAATCTGAACATGCCACTCCTGCATGTTTCTCCATTGCCTCTCTGAACACTTGAGTTTGGAAAATTAGGTTTTTTATTTCTTGGCCCTGTCTATCTTTACAGTTTACTTCTTGCCACTGGTCTCTGTCTGTGGCAGTTTGACTTTTTAAAAAACAGACTAAATCCTTCCCCCTGATATGCACATGCTTTACAGAAAGATTGTGTAGCTTCTCCCATCAAGAGGCAGAGTCTGTTTTCTCACCTCTTCCCTCTGAGTTGTCCTTGTCACTCTGGCTTACTGAATGCACTGAAAGTGGCACTGTAATTTCTGAGCCTTGGCATCAGAGGCTTGGAGTGCTTTTGCTCTCGCTTTTGGAACCCTGCCACTGCCATGTGGACAAGGCCAGGCTAGGCTGCAGGGGCATGAGAGACTATTTGGAGGACAGCCTAGCTGTCACAGCCAGGGCTTTCCTGAGTCAGTCTATAGCTAGCTAATGCCCAGACCTGCGAGAGAAAGGCTACCTGCCCAGCTCTCTGCTGACACGTGAATGAGCCATCCAAGATGAGAAGAACAGCTCAGCTGCCCTACAGACTCATGAGCAATAATAATTATGCTATTATTTTAAGCCACCAGGTTTTGGGGTGGTTTGTTATACAGCAGTAGCTGACTGATACACCCTTTATTTCACCTCTGTGTATTGTGGAGTGCAGTCAGGCTAAATAGAATTCTTACCGTTTTCTATGGATTGCCATCCTGATTTTTACCTTTTGAGTTTTACATAGGCTGGTTCCTCTGCCTGAAATGTTCTTATCCTTCAGCTTCACCCCTTGCTTGACTAAAGTTTGTCCATTTTTATGATTAGTGGAGATGCGTATTCCTCTAGAAAATTTTGCCTAGCCCTCATCTAGAACAGGTTGGATGTAGCAGGTTGGATGTCACTGCCAAGTTCTCCCATGGCATCCCACCCTTACCTCTTTCTTAGTACTTGTCACAATGCACTGTAACTACGCTCCTCTCATCTGACTTCCACTTTCCCGTAAGTTTCTGGAGGCAGGCCTGTAACTTGTTTGAAGGAGTATTGTCTAAGCTTAGCATTTCTAGTGTATAGTAGGGACAAAAGAGAATTTTTTCAGTGAATGAAGTTATTTTACTTCCCTAAGTTTTCAGTTCCTTCATATATAAAATGTGAGATGAGGGAAAAAAATCAAGTGATTCTTGATGAAAATAGATATTGTATTACAAGCTGCTTCTGATCCATTGGTCCTGAGTGTCTATATACTGTATTATATATCTGTATCTATATACTATTTCGTACTGAGAAGGATTATGTGGCTGTGACTGGAGTTATAGGGAAAAATGTCATGATTAATTAGCTCTTTCTGTTATGGTCAGGAAATGCACAGTGACAGCAAACTTGGCAAGGATGTGGCCATCTAGGGGAAGATGCTTCCTACGAACACTTTGAATTTGAATCTTGTTCAACACAGCCATGATCTGCATTATATATTGTGCTAATAGAGGGAAAACCAAATGGGAAACTGACTAGATGCTAAAATGAATGTTACTTGCTGTGGTAGAGATGAGGTGCTTGCCAAACCATTTTCTCTTCTGCCTGAGGACATACATTTCTCTAGCTTCTTGTATTAAGTCTGGGCCATATGACTAGTTCCCATATCAGTCACCTCTGGGCTGAGCTGTTTAAGCACAGGAAAGCCTTCTTTGGGCACTTTCCCTCTGCCTTCTTGATCAGCTCCAAAGAGAAGTCACTGGAAGGATCCAAGTACCTGAGGGACTGCATTCCACACTGGACTGTGGTGGGAATGAAAAATAAACTTTTCCTCTCAAATCACTGAGATTTGGGGTTGAAGTGGGAGAGTTTTAACCTTACTATATGTGCCTACATTATTTTCCTCTTTATTGTTAAGTGTGCAGGCATCAGGGAGTTAGATGCTAAATGTTAATGGCATCTATGGAAGTCAAAGAAATCACATTTCATACTTCAGCTGCTTTAAGTCACACAAAGTAATAACTTTATAAATTGAGATACTTTAGAAGTCTGTGTATTCTGATCTGCATTTATCATTGCTTTTTCTGCCCTTGAATTCTTCCCCCATATAAAGCAAACCACCACAGGGACATGGGAAAAGCCCCTCATGGAGTGCCCTCCCCTGCCCCTTTCTTCTGCTATAAGTTACCCAACAGATCCTGCAGGTGGAAAAGGTTATTGTTCTTTAAGCCCCAAAAGACAATGATTTCTACCCTCAAACTTCCTGCCTTCCATAATTTGATTGCAGAAAATTTTCAAGCTCCTGACAGAAACAGAAAATATAGATTTAAAATATTCACACCTTTCTGTCTGCAGCAGCATAGGTTCATGAATATGCATAGCCAGCCAGCCAGCTGTTGCCTTCTGGTTCAGGGAGGCAAGACTCAGGCTGTAAGTCGGAAAATGGGAAAAACTGAACTTTCCTACATCTCTTCCCTACAACCTTGGACCTCTTACCTTTTGAGTTTCTGCATATCAAGCCCACACACTTCCTCCAATAATTATGGTCCTAAGAGCTGCTTGTTCTTCATACAGCAAAATGTTTTCTCCCTGTTATCCCAGTAAAACTTCCCCATCTGTGACCCAGCTCTCTCAGTCTTCTCTCTTTTTGATGCACTAATCTGATCAGTTTTTGTAAACTAGTGACTCATTGAATACCTAGTAAGAGAAGTGTCTTTCCTTTATCTCTCATGTATTAAATGAACATTTCTATAGTAGTTCCTGGGTTAGTTGATGTTGTCTAACTGTTTCACACTGGACCTTTTAGGTCAGTAAGGACAAATGGGAGGCTCTGAACTGACCAGGGGGGAGGTCCTTGATCAAGTATAGCCTCCTGACACTCCTTAAGTCACCCTTTGAAGGTGGTGGTATGACCTGTCAGTGCCCAAGCCAGCCCAGTGTGTATGCTGGGATGCTGGAGGAGACTAGAGAGATGGAGACGGCAGGAGTTTTGCTGTAGTGGGCAGCAGGATTTTAATGTGTGCCAGGGTGCTTGTGACAGGGCTGACTGAGTGAAGGTCAAAGAGTGGTGTAGATTTCTAGTAAAAACAGGGCAGGAGTAGGGCATCGGGACTGGAAAGAGATAGAGACAGGTTTTTAGAATGCAGCAGGCAAACAAGAAAATGAAGCAACTTGGAGTTTGGACTTTTTATTTATGATTGATTTTTGTGGGTATCATAGAGTGGGCCTGAAGGCTTAAATTTGGCATGACTTTGATTGACAGGGGAAGCACAGACCGCCACCACCACTATTCAGGGTTCTTATTTATTGAGTCTTTGCCATGTGCCAATGGTTCATTTATTGCTCCCTACCACTCTTTGTGGTCTCAGTATCAATATACCCCATTTGTAGAGGAGGAAATTACAGTTAAAAAGTAACTTGTGTGAGGTTACAAAGCTACTAAAATGGCAAAGACTTGAGCCCTGTTCTTAACCACCACACCTCATTATTACAAGCATCCCCTAGAGGTGAGGAGGACAGAAACCTTTGTAGGGCCTGAACCTCCTGTTATCAGCCTCACCTTTTTCTTGAAAGGTAGGGAAAAGTCAAAAGGGTGAATAAGCCAGTACTGAGCTGTTCAGAGTCAGTCCTGCCAGCAAAGATCCCATCAACATCTTTGGCTGGCCACATTCTCTCTGGGCAAGTCTTTGTGACCAGTATCCTTTGACCGATTTGAGAAAGCAGCTGCCAGCTCGCATAAGATGAAGCCTCATTGGTGCCAGAGGAAGGGAAACACCAAGGTGAAAGCCCCAGAGAGTCTGAGATTGTCATAAACCTCGTCGATCAGGCAGAGTCCCAGATGGAAGGTTCCAGCCATTAAATAGCACTGGAGGAAGCTGACATGCTGCCCTTCAGAGAGCCAAGGTGATGACAAAAGACATGTAGACCTAACTGTACATTTGTGAGTAGAAAATCCATTGTGACAACAGGCTGCATTTGAGTTACCAAATGAACTCGGCCACCTGGCTGGATCTCAACTGCCATGGCACGCCCGGAGAACTCAGCGGTGGCTCCAGTCCCAGGCCACCAGTGCTCGGGAAGCAGTTCAGCAATCAGGTCTTTCAAAATCAATTTAGCTCATGCTCCAAAGTCCTGAGTGTAATTGACAGCAACTTCCTCCCTGGTTTCCTAAACTATTAGATAAGAGTGCTGCACTGTTTTAAACCTTTTTGAGTCCAGGACTCTTTCAAGTGGAGTGTTAAAGAGGCACATGAAAAGAGATTTGACTTAATTCTAGACCTTTCCTTCCCTCTAGTATGAATAATTAGCAGAGGAGTCCCCACCTTTGGTACCTGGAGTTTGTGTCTAGTGATCCAAAGAGGGAAATATTAAAGAAGCCCGCGCCCAGAGGTGGTGGAGTAAAAAGATTTCTACCCACCTTCTGTGTTTTATGAAATGGGGATAACAATAATGAACTGTGCTGGGTGAGTGCAGACCAATTAGTCCAAGTTTGTAAAGCTCGGAGCCTTATTACAGCTTCCCTGCTCGAGGAGAGTAGGCAGGACCTTCCCGTGACTTTGTGTGTGAAACTAATTGCCCTGGAAATGTCGGGAATTTGATCTTCCATCAAATCCTCCAGCCCTTCAGATCCCTTGACAATCTCAGGCTATTTGCATCTCAAGGTTAAAGGAGGCTGTTGCTTTCTGGATACTAATCAGTTGTGAAAACTTTTGATCTCTTGGAAACGAAAACCCATTGCAATCACCTGATTCTGAGCATGGTGAGAGCTGAACACAAGAGGAGCAGACAGACTGGCTTTATTGGAATGAATAATGTGTTTAGCAGTTGTGAGCTTTAGTTCTATTTTCCTTAACTCTCTGTGAGGTCCTGGAGAATCACTTGCTATTTCTGAATATTCTCCCCCAAAATTTGATCTGAATTTCATCATATTTGCCCTGGGAGAAATTGGAGAAATTACTGTGATAAAACTCTAGATCATTACAGCTTGTAGATTTAAATGAGAGAAGCTTTGCAGACATATTTTCTGGGGAAAATAGGTATGCTTACATATACATACACACACTGTTTTCCTACAGTACTATTTTAGCTGTACTACATACTTTTTTGGAGAAGGAAATGGCAACCCACTCCAGTGTTCTTGCCTGGAGAATCCCATGGACGGAGAAGCCTGGTAGGCTGTAGTCCATGGGGTCGCACAGAGTCAGACACGACTGAAGCAACTTAGCAGCAGCAGCAGCAGATACTTTTTAGGGATGAAAATGATCCTTCTACATCATGGCTTCTCAACAGAGGCAGTATGGACATTTTGGACCAGGTCATTCTCTGCTATGTGGGGGGACAGTCCTGGTCCTTGGAGAATGTTTAGCAGCATCCCAGGCCTCTACCTACTAGCACCCTGTGAAGTTAATTAAACAAAGAGGCCATTAAACTGAAGTGGTTATAATACCTTAGCAGTCTATGAAAGCAACCGCAACTAAGCCTGTAAATGCCCCAAGGTTATGGACTTAAAACCTAAGTTTAACCAAGCACAAACGGCTAAACTAGGCTTTCCCAAATAAGGCAACTGCTTAAGTCATAGCCAATGAAATACTTTCCTTGTATTGCTTCTGTGTCTTATCTCTAAAAGTCTTGCCCCTGATCCTGTTGGAGGAGGTTCCTGATCACTTCCCTTTGGCACTGCCTGATAGGAATTGATTTTTGCTCAAATAAACTTAAAAATGTTAGCATGCTTCAGTTTATCTTTTAATAATCCCCAAGTTATGACAATCAAAAATGCCTCCAGACATTGCCACGTGTCCCCTGGATAGGATTACTGGATTTAACAGTTAAAAATACAGGGTGCATAGTTAAATTTGATGGAGAAGGCAATGGCACCCCACTCCAGTACTCTTGCCTGGAAAATCTCATGGACGGAAGGGCCTGGTGGGCTGCAGTCCATGCGGTCACGAAGAGTTGGACACGACTGAGCGACTTCACTTTCACTTTTCCCTTTCATGCATTGGAGAAGGAAATGGCAACCCACTGCAGTGTTCTTGCCTGGAGAATCCCAGGGACCGGGGAGCCTTGTGGGCTGCCGTCTATGGGGTCGCACAGAGTCGGACACGACTGAAGTGACTTAGCAGCAGCAGCAGCAGCAGCAGTTAAATTTGAATTTCAGAGAGACAATGAATAAATTTTAGAATGGAATATTAGTAAATTTAACTGGAAGTACTTGAGCTTCCCAGGTGGTGCTAGTGGTAAAGAATTCACCTGTCGATGCAGGCGATGTAAGAGACTTGGTTCAGTCCCTGGGTGGGGAAGATCTCCTAGAGGAGGGCATGGCAACCCACTCCAGTACTCTTGCCTGGAGAATCCCATGGACAGAGGAGCCTGGCAGGCTATGGTCCATAGGGTTGTAAAGAGTTGGACATGACTAAAGCAACTTAGCATGCACTGTATTTAATGTGGTAATCTACCTGGGGGGACAGAATCTCCCCCTAGTTAAGAACCACTCTTCTAGATAAAGATTTGCATTTATCAGTGAACTCACATGACCAACCACCACATTTTCCTCTTATTCCTGTCCCACTTTTCCTTCTTTCTCATCTCTCCCTAATTCCAGCCTTTATGAAACACGATAAAATAAATTACATCGTGGGTGTCACAATTGTTGCTAGCCCTAGGCATGAGAGCAGATATAAACCAATTGCTATTCTTTATATGGTACTGTGATAAAATGGGAGTCAGTCAAAATACAAAAACAGTTTAGGCCGTTCACAAATCATGCTTCTCTAAGCAGAATCCTACCACGAATGGCACAGGAGCCAATCAGATAGGCCTTTAAGGAAATGGAACTCCACGTGCTTCTAAGATCTCCGCAGACCCTTTGAAAGTCAAGCCCAAGGTCACTGTGAGTTTCCTTTTCGCCGTTTCATCAACAGGTATTTTTTGAGCACTGACTGTGTCAACCAGGTGCCTCATGGCATGCAAATAAGGAAAAGGCTCAGTTTGTGCCTGGTAGAGAAGAAGCAACTTGTCTCTTAATAGAGAGGTTCTGATAACAGGTGGCACATTCCCAGGGTCTAATCAGCTTACAGATGATAAACAAGAGGAAAAATAGGTAGCACTGGGCAGGGTGGGAATCAGGAAAGCTGTTGTCGAGTAGTTAAGATGCAAGGATGGTAGTAGAGTTTGGGGCAGGGGTAAACAGAGCTTTCTGGAGACAGGGAACTGCCTCCTAAGAATCAATGATTTGGTGTTCAGAGCAGAGCAATAGTATAGTGATCCTTTAAATTGACAGTCCTTAGATACTTGTTTAGGATCAGTTTAGAGGCAACGTGGGATGTATGTAAGGGAAGAACTGAGAGAAGGCTAACTTTTGTTAGCCTTTACTCTCTCCTTGATTGTCCCCAACAATTTATTATTGCTCCACTTTTCAAAACAAAAGTTAATCAGACCACCAGCGTAGAAGTTAATCAGACCACCAGCTCACCACTATCTCTCGGTAGTGAGCCTGCTCCTTTGCAGGACCCTTGCTCTCCACTCCTTCTGTAAGCAACTTATTCATTGTTTCATCCAATTCCATGTGGAGCTTTCGCTGAGACAAGATACCCACTTTCTTATATTTGTCATTGTATTTCAGAGCCTCTTATAGATGATTCATTGCCAACTTAGTTCCCTGTTAACCCAGCTCTAAAGCTATCAGTATACTATTAATACATATGCTGTGATTAAACCATTTATGTAGTAGTCACTCTTTGAAAGGGTTTTCACCAAATCCTCTGTGAAGGGCTTTCTCTAGTGGTGTCAAAAGAGACAAGATACAGTGGTCCCATAGAAGGCATGTTAGATTGGGAGGCAGAAAGCTAGTTTTGAATTCTGGCTTTGCAGCTTACTTGCTGCAAGTTCCTGTGTTGTCACATACCTGCCTTAGACTTTCATTTCTTCCTCTGAAAATGGAAGGTTGGATTACAGACAGGGTGGCAAAACAGATTTTATCTGACTGATTGGTAGCAGCTCCCTTGAATGCTTCATAGAGAAAGCTTCTTAGATCACATGTGGGCTCTGAAAGAAAGAATAATCAATTAGCACTGTCTACGCTAGTGGCTCAGGAGGTAAAGAATCTGCCAATAAAGGGGATGACCCAGGTTCGCTCCCTGGGTCAGGTCGATCCCCTGGAGAAGGGAATGGCTACTCACTCTAGCATTCTTGCCTGGAGAATTCCACTGAGAAGCCTGGTTGACTACGATCCATGGGGTCACAGAGTTGGACGTGACTGAGTGACTAACACATAGACCATGAGTGAAAAAAGGGGGTTGTGGTGGTGATGTTAGCATGGGTGCCTCATTTTTAGTATTCTTTGGTTGAATAGGCTTTAAGAAATTCCAGTCAGAGTTCTGAAACTTCATGTGATTGTTGGTTAAATATTCAAAGAGATTTTCTGTATTCAGAATTAGGATTCTGTGGACTTTCTCAAAATTATAGTTGGGTTGTTTAGCACAGAGGAATAGTTACAATTCTTTGCTTCACTTAGCACAGCTTTGCTTCCAATCTGCCATCAATAGGATCTATACATCTGTGGTTTCTCTTGAAGTATGGAATTTTTACATTGACAGAGTTACAGTATCACTAAGCCCTCTAGCCCAGATTGAAATTTTTATTATTAAATGATAGGATTGTAATGAAAACAAGTTAAAAGTCAAACAGTATAAATCATATTAAAATGTAAACTACAGGCTTAGTGGAAATATCTGCATATATTTACCTAAAATACACTTAAAAGATAAAGAACTCCTAAAATCAACAAGAAAGAGACAATTGTGTATAAAAAGAGAAAAGAATATAAACGTAAGTCAAAGAAGAAATATAAACACCTTGACATACAAAATATATAAAAGACTCAATCATTTTAATAATCAAAGAAATGAAGCATTGGCAAATAATAGTGTGGACAAGGAAACAAGGCAGAAAAGAGCATAAACTGACATAACCATTTTGGAGGACAATTTGGACTCATCTATAAACACTTGAAATGCATATATTCTTGGCCCAGCAATGTTAATTCTAAGAATGTATGTTAAAAATACTGGTTAAAAAAAAAAAAAAAAAATATATATATATATATATATATGCTGCTAAGTCGCTTCAGTCGTGTCCGACTCTGTGCGACCCCATAGACGGCAGCCCACGAGGCTCCCCTGTCCCTGGGATTCTCCAGGCAAGAACACTGCAGTGGGTTGCCATTTCCTTCTCCAATGCATGAAAGTAAAAAGTGAAAGTGAAGTCGCTGAGTCTTGTCCTACTCTTAGCGACCCCATGGACTTCGGCCCACCAGCCTCCTCCGTCCATGGGACTTTCCAGGCAAGAGTACTGGAGTGGGGTGCCATTGCCTTCTCCGAGATTATATATATATATATATATATATATATA
Source organism: Bos indicus (assembly GCF_029378745.1). Taxonomy (NCBI): domain Eukaryota; kingdom Metazoa; phylum Chordata; class Mammalia; order Artiodactyla; family Bovidae; genus Bos; species Bos indicus. The sequence goes on from NC_091766.1 coordinate 69,268,117, forward strand.
TATATACAATTATATTATTATATATATATGAACATATTCAAGGATATTTGTAGCAGCAGTTTTAAACAGCTTATAGGATCAACTTAAGCATATATAATCAATAAGGGAACAAAGAAAGCATGAGACAGCTATATACTATACATGCTAAATTATGCTGGGCCAACTTGGTTTAACTGGAAATCATTTCCCAGAGTTCCCTTCCTATACGGTTCTGTGTTAAGAGTTGGCCAAAAGAGGAGCTTTTGTGAAATTGGGAAGATGGAAATGAAGAAGTGGCCATTACTCTCAGGGGATTGTTGTGGTCAGCTGTAGTGACAGATGCTGGGAGGGTTCCAGTTTGTCGTTAGCGCTCCCGTGTGTACGTGCTCAGTCGCTTTAGTTGTGTCCAACTCTTTGTGACCTCATGGACTGTAGCCCACTACGCTCCTCAGTCCTTGGGATTCTCCAGGCAAGCATACCAGAGTGGGTTTCCATGCTGTCCTCGGGGGTATCTTCCTGACCCAGGGATGAAACCCACATCTCCTGCCTTGCAGGCAGATTCTTCACTGACTGATCCACCAGGGAAGCCCTTGGTGCTCTCAGGTTCTCCTAACTGTGGGCCCCAGACTCAGCACCAGACGCTTGGCTGTGGACCCACAGAGGCAGTAGTAGCACAGAAACAACAGCTTTCAACAGACCTTTCCACAAGCTCCTTATTTGCAGTTATACTTCAGAGGCTGATGGTTCTCGGCCTCTCAGGTTGACGGGTTAGCGGCTCTTCAGATCATCTGGTTTTTCCTACTTCACCTTTATTTCCCAATTTCTTTCACAATTGTGTAAGATCCAATTTCTATATTAAAGTATTTGTTTTATATACTCAGGGTGAGTGCACTTCCCTGACTGAACCCTCTCTGATAGAGCTGTTGGTACTGGAATGGTTCCAGGAAACTGAACCTTAAGGATTAGAATCTGGAATCAGCTCTGATCTGATTTGATTTTTATGACATAAATGAGCCTGTTGCCAGTGGTAAATGGGATACTGATATATATGGTATATAGTGGCTAATCAGTTACTTAACTGATGACCTGTAGTCACCTGGAGCCAAGTGCCTACTATGAAAGATAACAAGTAGCTGCTACCAGAGAACACTGTAGTGGAAATAAAAATATAAGGACAGTGGAGTTGATTAACTACTTGAATGGCACCAGAGAATTTGGATAAAGAAAATAATAGGCTCAGGGATTTTAATTCTTAGCTCAAGGGCCAAATAAGGAGACACAAAGCTTCTACAACTTCTCTGGGGAAAAAAAAAAAAAAAATCTTACCTTTTGTAGCCACGGGGTTAGGCTTTTGAAAATCAAACCAGAAGTCTAATCCAGTGAGTGGCTGAATTATAACACAAATGGTGTTCACAAATCTTACAAGGTCTCCTATGTTAAATTTATGCTTTGTGTGGGCAGGAGTGGGATCCTGAAAATTAAGGTAGTGATATTTGGGCAGATTCTAGTAATGTTCAGTACTGTGCACCTCCATTTTAAAAAAATATATTGGTATAATGAGTTCAGTTGCTCAGTTGTGTCCGACTCTTTGTGACCCCATGGACTACAGCAAGTCAGGTTTCCCTATCCATCACCAACCCCCAGAGTTTGCTCAAACTCATGTCCATCGAGTCAGTGATGCCATCCAACCATCTCATCCTCTGCTGTGCATATCTCCTCCTGCCTTCAATCTTTCAGAGCATCAGGGTCTTTTCTAATGAGTCAGTTCTTTGCATCAGGTGGTCAAAATATTGGAGTTTGAGCTTCAACATCAGTCCTTCCAATGAATATTCAGGATTGATTTCCTTTAGGATTGACTGGTTTGATCTTCTTGCAGGCCAAGGGACTCTCAAGAGTCTTCCCTCCAACACCACAGTTCAAAAGCATCAATTCTTCGGCTCTCAGCTTTCTTTATAGTCCAACTCTCACATCCATACATGACCACTAGAAAAACCATAGCTTTGACTAGATGGACCTTTGTTGGCAAAGTAATGTCTCTGCTTTTTAATATGTTGTCTGGGTTGGTCATAGCTTTTCTTCCAAGGAGCAAGCATCTTTTAATTTCATGGCCGCAGTTACCATCCATATTGATTTTCGGGCCCAAGAAAATAAAATCTACCATTGTTTCCACTATTTCCCCATCTATTTGCTGCGAAGTGATGGGACCAGATGCCATGATCTTGGTTTTTTGATGCTGAGTTTTAAGCCAGCTTTTTCACTCTCCTCTTTCACCTTCATCAAGAGACTTTTAGCTCCTCTTCACTTTCTGCTATTAGAGTGGCATCATATGCATATCTGAGGTTATTGATATTTCTCGCGGCAATCTTAATTTCAGTTTGTGATTCATTCAGTCCGGCATTTTGCATAATGTACTCTACATAGAAATTAAATAAGCAGTGTGAGAATATACAGTCTCGACATACTCTTTTCTCAATTTTGAACCAATCCATTGTTCCACGTCTGGTTCTAACTATTCCTTCTTGACCTGCATACAGATTTCTCAAGAGACAAGTAAGGTGCTCTGGTATTCCCATCTCATTAAGAATTTTCCACAGTTTGTTGTGATTCACACAGTGAAAGGCTTTAGCGTAGTCAGTGAAGCTGTTTTTGTGTGTGTGTGTGTGTGTGTGTGTGTTTTAATTTCCTTGCTTTTTCTACAATCCAACAGATGTTGGCAGTTACATCTCTGGTTCATCTGTCTTTTCTAAATCCAGCTTGTACATCTGGAAGTTCTCAGTTCATGTATTGTTGAAACTTAGCTTGAAGGATTTTGAGCATTACCTTGCTGCCACGTGAAATGAGTGCAATTGTGCAGTAGTTTGAACATTCTTTGGCATTGCCTTTCTTTGGGATTGGAATGAAAACTGACCTTTTCCAGTCCTGTGGCCACTGCTGAGTTTTCCAAATTTGCTAGCATATTGAGTGCAGCACCTTAATAGCATCATCTTTTAGGATATGAAAACTGGAATTCCATCACCTCCACTAGCTTTGTTCATAGTGATGCTTCCTAAGGCCCACTTGACTCCACACTCCAGGATGTCTGGCTCTAGGTAAGTGCCACACCATCGTGGTTATCCAGGTCATAAGGCCTTTTTTTATAGTTCTTGTGTGTACTGTTGCCACGTCTTCTTAATCTCTTCTGCTTCCGTAGGTCCTTGCTGTTTCTGTCCTTTATTGTGCCCATCTTTGCATGAAATGTTTTCTTGGTATCTCTAATTTTCTTGAAGAGGTGTCTAGTCTTTCCCATTCTATTGTTTTCCTCTATTTCTTTGCATTGATCACTTAAGAAGGCTTTCTTATCTCTCCTTGCTATACTCTGGAACTCTCCATTCAGTTGGGTGTAACTTTCCCTTTCTCTTTTGCTTTTCGTTTGTCCCTTTTTCTCATCTATTTGTAAAGCCTCCTCAGACAACCACCTTGCCTTCTCGCATTTCTTTTTCTTGGGAATGATTTTGGTCACCACCTCCTGAACAATGTTACAAACCGTCGTCCATAGTTTTTAAGGCTATCTCTCTACCAGATGTAATCCCTTGAATCTCTTTGTCACCTCCACTGTATAATCATAAGGGATTTGATTTAGGTCATACCTGAGTGGCCTAGTGGTTTTCCCTACTTTCTTCAATTTAAGCCTGAATTTTGCAAAAAGAACTGATGATCTGAGCCACAGTCAGCTCCCAGTCTTGTTTTTTCTGACTATACAGAGCATCTCCATCTTTGGCTGCAAAGAATATAATCAGTCTGATTTTGGTACTGACTATCTGGCAAGAATACACAGAAGAACTATATAAAAAAGATCTTCATGACCCAGATAACCACAATGGTGTGATCACTAGACTAGAGCCAGACATCCTGGAATATGAAGTGGGCCTTAGGAAGCATCACTACGAACAAAGCTAGAGGAGGTGATGGAATTCCAGTTGAGCTATTTCAAATCCTAAAAGATGATGCTGTTAAGGTGCTGCACTCAATATGCCAGCAAATTTGGAAAACTCAGCAGTGGCCACAGGACTGGAAAAGGTCAGTTTTCATTCCAATCCCAAAGAAAGGCAATGCCAAAGAATGTTCAAACTACTGCACAATTGTACTCATCTCACACGCTAGCAAAGTACTGCTCAAAATTCTCCAAGTCAGATTTCAACAGTACATGTACTGTGAACTTCCAGATGTTCTAGCTGGATTTAGAAAAGGCAGAGGAACCAGAGATCCAATTGCCCAAATGCGTTGGATTATACAAAAAGCAAGAGAGTTCCAGACAAACATCTACTTCTGCTTTATTGACTATGCCAAAGCCTTTGTGTGGATCAAAACTGTGGAAAAATCTTAATGAGATGGGAATACCAGACCACCTGACCTGCCTCTTGAGAAATCTGTATGCAGTTTAAGAAGCAACAGTTACAACTGGACATGGAACAACAGACTGATTCCAAATCGGAAAAGGAGTAGGTTAAGGCTGTATATTATCACCCTGTTTATTTTACTTATATGCAGAGTACATCTTGTGAAATGCCAGGCTGCAGGAAGCACAAGCTGGAATCAAGAGTGCCCGGGAGAAATATCAATAACCTCAGATATGCAGATGACATCAACCTTATGGCAGAAAGGAAAGAACTAAAGAGCCTCTTGTGTAAAGGGAAAGAGGAGAGTGAAAAAGTTGGCTTAAAGCTCAACATTCAAAAAACTAAGATCATGGCATCTGGTCCCATCCCTTCATGGCAAATAGATGGGGAAACAATGGAGAAACAGTGACAAACTTTATATATTGGGGGCTCCAAAATCACTGCAGATGGTGCCTGCAGCCATGAAATTAAAAAGACGCTTACTTCTTGGAAGAAAAGTTATGACCAACCCAGACAACATATTAAAAAGCAGAAACATTATTTTGCCCACAAATGTCCGTGTAGTCAAAGCTATAGTTTTCCCAGTAGTCATGTGTGGATGTGAGAGTTGGACTATAGAGAAAGCTGCTGCTGCTGCTGCTGCTGTCGCTTCAGTCGTGTTCGACTCTGTGCGACCCCAGAGACGGCAGCCCACCAGGCTCCCCCGTCCCTGGGATTCTCCAGGCAAGAACACTGGAGTGGGTTGCCATTTCCTTCTCCAATGCATGAAAGTGAAAAGTAAAAGTGAAGTCGCTCAGTCGTGTCTGACTCAGCGATCCCATGGACTGCAGCCCACCAGGCTCCTCCCTCCATGGGATTTTCCAGGCAAGAGTACTGGAGTGGGGTGCCATTGCCTTCTCCGATAGAGAAAGATGAGCACTGAAGAATTAATGTTTTTGAATTGTGGTGTTGAAGAAGACTCTTGAGAGCCCCTTGGCCTGTAAGGAGATCAAACCAGTCAATCCTAAAGGAAATCAGTTCCAAATATTCATTGGAAGGACAGATGCTGAAGCTGAAACTCCAATGTTTTGGCCACCTGATACGAAGAACTGACTCATTTGAAAAAACCCTGATGCTGGGCAAGATTGAGGGCAGGAGGTGAAGGGAACGACAGAGGATGATATGGTTGGATGGCATCACTGTGTCAATGGACATGAATTTGGGCAGGCCCTGGGAGTTGGTGATGGACAGGGAAGCATGACACGCTACAGTCCACGGGGTCACAAAGAATCTGACATGACTAAGCAACTGAACTGAATTGAACTAATCTGGTGATGTCTATGTGTTGAGTCATCTCTTGTGTTGTTGGAAGAGAGTGTTTGCTGTGACCAGTGACTTCTCTTGGCAAAACATTTTATTTTTGTACTCCAAAGTACATTGCCTTGCTTCATTTTGTACTCCAAGGCTAAACTTTCCTTTTACTCTAGGTATCTCTTCACTTCCTACTTTTGCATTCCAATCGCATATGATGAAAAAGACATCTTTTTTTGGTGTTAGTTCTTAAAGGTCTTGTGCAGACCATGGGGTCGCAAAGAGTCGGACACGACTGAGCGACTTCCCTTTCACTTTTCCCTTTCATGCATTGGAGAAGGAAATGGCAACCCACTCCAGTGTTCTTGCCTGGAGAATCCCAGGGATGGGGGAGCCTGGTGGGCCGCTGTCTATGGGGTCACACAGAGTCGGACACGACTGAAGCGACTTAGCAGCAGCAGCAGCAGGTCTTCATAGAATCATTCAACTTCAGCTTCTTCAGCGTTAGTGGTTGAGTCACAGACTTGGATTAAAGTGATTTTGAATGGTTTGCCTTGGAAATGAACCAGGATCATTCTGTTATTTTTGAGATTGCACCCAGGTACTGCATTTCAGACTCTTTTGCTGACTATGAGGGCTACTCCATTTCTTCTAAAGGATTCTTGCCCACAGTACTAGATATAATGATCATCTGAATTAAATTTGCCCATTTCTTTCCATTTTAGTTCACTGATTCCTAAAATGTATAAGTTCATTCTTCCCATTCTTCCCATTCCCAGTTCATTCTTCCTGCTTGACTATGCCCAATTTATCTTTATTCATGGACCTAACATTCCAGATTCCTATGCAACATTGTTCTTTATGGCACTGGAGTTTATTTTCACCACCAGACACATCCACATCTACGGGACATTTCCACTTTGGCTCAGCCTCTTCATTCCTTCTGGAGCTATTTCTCCACTCTTCTCCAATAGCATATTGGATACCTACTGACCTGGGGGACTCATCTTCTGGTGTCATATCTTTTTGCCTTTTCATATTGTTCATGGGCTTATCAAAGCAAGAATACTTAAGTGGTTTGTCATTTCCTTCTCCCGTGGGACATGTTTTGCCAGAACTCTCCACCATGACCTGTCCGTCTTGGGTGGCCCTACACAGCATGTCTCATAGCTTCCTTAAGTTTCACAAGGCTGTGATCCATGTGATCATTTTGGTTAGCTTTCTGTAATTGTGGGTTTTGTTCTGGAGGCTGTGGGATTATAGTTCTTGCTTCCTGATGGGAAGGACTGGCTATGGGCAAAACTCGGTCTTGCTCTGGTGGGCAGAACCATGCTCAGTAAATCTTTAACCCAATTGTCTGGTGATGGGTAGATCTGTGTTCCCTCCCTGTTTGTTGTTTAGCCTGAGGCGACTCAGTCCTAGGTCTACAGGATCTAAGGTAGGGCTACTGGTGACCTCCAAAAAGGACTTATGCAAATATGCACCTCCCAGTACCGCTGCTGCCAGTGCCCCTGTCCCCATGACAGGCCACTGCTGACCCACACGTCTGCAGGAGAGCCTCAAACACTCAAAGGCAGGTTTGGCTCAGTCCCGTTTCCCCTAGGTTTTGGCGCACACAAGATTTTTTGTGTGTCCTCCAAGAGTCTCTGTTTCCCTCAGTCCTGTGGAAGTTCTGTAATCAAATCCTCCTGTCCTTCAAAGTCCAATTTCCTGAGGATTCCCAGTCCTTTTGCCGAATCCTCAGGTTGGGAAGTCTAATGTGGGGCATAGAACATTCCCTATAGTGTGAGAACTTCTTTGGCATTGTTGTTCTCCAGTTTGAAACAACTGATGTGAACTTTTTCTTTAAGGGAAATTCATGGTAAGCCACTGGGGAAGTGACAATCCCTAAAGAGTGAGTCTTTAAAAATGTGAAAAGCTTATATTAAAACAACTTGGTCTTTGAATCTTGACGTCTGTTTAAAAATCTGTGAAGCTTACACACCAGTAGGGGGATATTCGAAAGGTTCTAAAGGTATTTGGCAGCCGCCTCCCCACTGGTTAATTTTGCTCTTGGCCCTGACAAGCAGGGACGTGCCGTTCAGCCTCTGCATGTAGCTAGACGACACATGCCTGGCGCCCTGGTCATCCCTCTGCCGGTCCTCCTTGAACGTATAAACCTTTACCTCCCACAGGGTCTTGGTCAAAGTGCTGCCTGGGGGTGTTGGAGCAAATGTTCCACCAGAGTCTCTGGAAAGGGGGTCCAGGGAAGGTGGGAGCTGAGGTAGGAGGATGCCCTTGGGTGGAGGGCTCCCCGGCCTCACTGTCACCTATGGCCACCCCAGGGTTATTCTTCTACCTGCATGGCAGGCTGAGCTCCGGCCCCTGACTTTCACAGATAAATTTATTTGTGTCCTATTTTAGATTCCACATATAAGTAACATCATATGATAGTTGTCTTTCTCCTTCTGACTTGTTTCACTTAGTATGATAATCTCTAGTTCCATCCATGTTACTGCAGATGGCATTATTTCATTCTTTTTTTTTTATGACTGAGTAATATTCTGGTGTGTGTGTGTGTGTGTGTGTGTGTATACACACACATGTATACCTTTTTTAACCATTCATCTATTGATGGACAATTAGGTTGCTTCTCTATCTTGGCAATTATAAATAATGCTGCTATGAACATTGTCGGGGGGGAGTGCATGTATCTTTTTGAATTAATGTTTTTGTTTTTAGGCTGTATACTCAGGAGTGGAATTGATGGGTCATATGGTAGTACTATTTCCATTTTTTGAGAAACTTCCATTTTGTTTTCCACAGTGGCTGCATCAACTTTCCTTTTCTCTGCATCCTTGCTGATGTTTGTTATTTGTTGAAACTCCACATTTTGCTGGGCCTTTCTGGTTAGTAGTGGTGACCTTTCATATTGGAGAAGTCCCGTTTCCCTTGACTGAAGTTCCTATAAGAGCCTCTCTGAAGTGGTAGCTTTATAATAGAATGCCCCTCCTCCTCACTACCTACCTTCCATCACTCTCATTGCTTATAGACTTAACCCAAACTTGGTTTTGGCAGGAGTCAGGAGGTAAGGTACAAAGTGTAACTCATGGGGAAGGATCATAAGTGCCAACAATTTTGAAAGATTTTGTATGGGGCTGGTGCACTGGATGACCCAGAGGGATGGTGAGGAGGAAGGAGGTGGGAGGGGGGTTCAGGATTGGGAACACGTGTACACCCGTGGTGGATTCATGTTGATATATGGCAAAACTAATACAATACTGTAAAGTAATTAGCGTCTAATTAAAATAAATAAATTAAAAGAAAAAAGAAATCTAGGGAATTTGTTAGGGAATGAATCTGGATGGGTGAGGGTAAAAGGAATATTATACCAGATCTGATCAAATTTATAAGTTTGGATGCACAAAGCAGAAATTTTGTATTTGACATGGGGTGGAATGAGGCAACCACTGGACCCAGTATGAGATGACCCTGAGTCACAAGTCCGTTTTCTAATGGGTAGAATCATGCATCATGCCTTTCTAAGAATTAGTGTAATTTCAGTAATCTCTAAAACCCAGCATGATCTAACTTCCTACATAAATGGGGGAAAAAAAATCTATGTATGTGTATGTACACACACACATACACAATTCATGTTAATTTATTCATTTAAAAAAGTCTGGAAAGCCTCATCAGTTCAGTTCAGTTGCTCAGTGGTGTCCGACTCTTTGCGACCCCATGGACTACAGCATGCCATGCTTCCTTGTCCATCACCAACTCCTGGAGACTGCTCAAACTCATGTACATGGAGTCAGTGATGCCATCCAACAATCTTATCCTCTGTTGTCCCCTTCTCCTCCTGTCCTCAATCTTGCCCAGCATCAGGGTCTTTTCCAATGAGTCAGCTCTTGGCATCAGGCGGCCAAAGTATTGGAGTTTCAGCTTCAACATAGTCCTTCGAATAAATATTTAGGACTGATTTCCTTTAGGATTGACTGGTTTGATTTCCTTGCAGTCTAAGGGACTCTCAAGAGTCTTCTCCAACACCACAATTCAAAAGCATCAATTCTTCGGCTCTCAGCTTTCTTTATAGTCCAACTCTCACATCCATACATGACTACTGGAAAAACCATAGCTTTGACTACATGGACCTTTGTCTGCAAAGTAATGTTTCTGCTTTTATATTAAAAACTGCTAAGTTGGTCATAACTTTTCTTCCAAGGAGTAAGCCTCTTTTAATTTCATGGCTGCAGTCACCATCTGCAGTGATTTTGGAGCTCCCAAAATATAAAGTCTGTCACTGTTTCCATTGTTTCCCCATCTATTGCCATGAAGTGGTGGGACCAGACGCCATGATCTTAGTTTTCGGAATGTTGAGTTTTAAGCCAACTTTTTCACTCTCCTTTTTCACTTTCATCAAGAGGCTCTTTAGTCCTTCTTCGCTTTCTGCCATCAGGGTGATGTTATCTGCATATCTGAGGTTATTGGTACTTCTCCTGGGCACTCTTGATTCCAGCTTGTGCTTCATGCAGTCTGGCATTTCGCATGATGTACTCTGCATATAAGTGTGGAAAGCCTCATACCAAGTTGTTAACAGTGGTTAATTTGGGATTGGGATTTGATAGTGGTAGTAAGAGTGATGAGTAGATTTTACCTTTTAAACTCCTTTATTGTTTAAGTTTGTTATCATGAGCAAATATAAAGGTATATTTGAGGGGAAAAAAACCTTCAAAAATAATAATATCAGAATTTTAGAAAATATAAATAAGGCAAAAGAAAATGTACAATATCTGTAATTCTGTAATCAAATATAATTTCTTAAACATTTTATTTAAATTTTTAGTCTTTTCTCATGTTTTAAAAAGCAGCTGTTTAGTATAATTGCCATAAAATAAATTGCACTTATGTGATGTGTTCAATTAGATTACTTTAACATATGTCTACACCTGTGAAACCATCACAGGCATCAATGTAATGAACATATTCACACTTCTCATGAGTTTCATGTCTCCTACTATTGATATGTTCCCCAGCAGCCACTGATCTGCTTTCTTTTACTATAGATTATTTTACATTTTCTAGAATTTTATGTAAGTGGGATCATACAGTATTGGTCTTTTTTGTCTGATTTCTTTCACTTGGTTTAATTATTTTGAGGTCCATCCATGTTGTTGTGTGTATCTACAGTTTGTTCATTTCTGTTGTTGAGTAGTATTCCACTGTATGAGTTTTTAGTTTATCTACTCACCTATTGGTAGACATTTGAGTTGTTTCCAATTGCCTATTACGAATAAAGCTACTATGAATATTTACATATGTCTTTCTATGGACATATACTTTGTTTTCTCTTGGTTATATCCCTAGGAGAGAGAAATGTCTGAAGTTTATAGTAGGTATATATTTGACTTTTTAAGAAACTCTCAAGTTGTTTTCAAAGTTGTCCTATCATTATGCATTCCTACCAACAATGTGTGCAAATTTGAGTTATATCTTCGTCAACTTGGTCTGGTCAGTCTTTTTAATTTTAACCATTTTAGGAATTGTGTAATGATATCCCATGTGGTTTAAATTGCATTTTCCTAATTGCTAATGATGATGAGCACCTTTTGATGTGCTTATTTGCTAGCTGTATATCTTTTTTGTGTGTGTGAAATGACTGTTCAAATATTTGCATATGTTATTTTTAAGCCATTATTATTCAGTTTTAAGTGTTTTTTATGTTTTTAGTTGGGCTTCCTGGGTGGCTCAGTGATAAAGAACCCGTGCTTCCCTGGTAGCTCAGTGGTAAGGAATCTGCCTGCCAATGCAGGTGGCGTGGGTTCTATCCTTGGGTCAGGAAGACCCTCTGCAGAAGGAAATGGCAACCCAGTCCAGTATTCTTGTCTGGGAAGTCCCATGGACATAGAGACCTGGTGGGCTACAATCCATAGGGTTGCAAAAGAGTTGGACACATTTAGTGACTAAACACCAACAAACAAATATTTTTTAGTTACAATCTTTCATCAAGTCTCTACTATGATGATACTTTCTCCCAGTCTGGGACTTTTCATTTTCTTCATAATGTTTTTTGTAGAGCAAAATTTTAAATTTTGATTAAGTTCAATCTATTGTATTCACAGGTTTGAATTCAGAAATGTTTATCTACTCCAGAGTCTCCTATGTTTTCTTATGGAAGTTTTATAGTTTTGATTCTTACATTTAACTCTGATTTCTTTTGAGTTATTATTTGTATATTGTTTAAAGGAAAGGTGAAATTTATTTTGTTGTATCATTTGTTGAAAAGATTATCCTTTTCCATTTGAATTGCCTAGTTTTTTTGTTATCAATAAATTGAGTCTGTATGTGTGGATCTCTTTGGAGTCTCTGTTTTGTTCAACTGATCTGTAATTATGTCTTTTTACTAATATTACATTTTACTTTTAAGATAACTTTATATAATAGCTTCTGAAATTAGACAGTGTGTGTTTCTTTTGTTCTTTTCTTCTTTCAAAATTATTTTGCTTATCTATTGCATTTATTTAGATGTAAAAATCAATTTGTCAGTTTCTATAAAGAAACTAGCTTGGATTATGATTGGGATTGCATTGACTCTACAGGTTAATTTGGGGAGAATTTACATCTAAATACCAACAGTGCATTTGATTTTGATCTAGTGTTTACATAACTGACTAGATTACGGTTATAAGTAAATATGTGATTTTGATGAGAGATAAAATTAGGAATTGTTCACTAGAGCAAAGTTTGCTTGCCCACAGGGATTAAACCAATGGCTTTGGCCTTCAGTTCAGTTCAGTTCAGTTGCTCAGTCGTGTCCGACTCTTTGTGACTCCATGAATCGTAGCACGCCAGGCTTCCCTATCCATCACCAACTCCCAGAGTTTACTCAAACTCATGTCAATATAGCATTGTTGCAGCTATTCCTTAGCTTAATTCAAATAAAATATATTTGGTCAAAATTAAATCTGCTTTTTTTCATTGTACAAAAAGAAAATGTTGATGTTTGTTGAGTATGATTAGTAGAATACATCTAAAAACTGTCTGACCACCCAGGTGGCAACTATGTGAAATAATCTTGTTATTACCTTGTGTCTTCCTCCCCACTATGGCAGAAATCATTCATTAATCCTGGCATTCTTTCTCAGAGAATTTGCAGCACACAGGTATTTTTTTTTTTTTTGGTTAGAAGTTGTCCTCAGTAAACTCAGCTTTTCTTTTCTTTAGTATAGGGAATTCCTCCACCAGTAATGGGAAGTTGAGTTGACTTCTTAGGCTAGTCTTAGGCAATCTCTGCATTCCTTTACCTGGCTCCATTAGGTCAAGGGTATTCCAGTTGTTTTTGCAACTCAAATGCTTTGGGCAACTTTTGAATTTGTACTAGAAGAAAGTATATTTGGTTGAAATCATTAGTTGCTCAGTCATGTCTGACTCTATGGAATTCTCCAGGCAAGAATACTCCAGTGGGTAGCCATTTCCTTCTCCAGGGGATCTTCTCAACCCAGGGGTTGAACCTGCGTCTCCTGCATTGCAGGCAGATGCTTTACCATCTGAGCCACCAGGGAAGCCCATATTTTTTTAAAGGTTTTCCTTATTAACTCTAGTCCATCCCCACGTGAGGATTGAAGTGGAATCAATGAAAGTGCGGGGGGGGGGGGGGGGGGGGCGGGGCTTCAGTGCATAATGGCTTAATTGCAAGGATTTGAACATTTCTGTATGAGCTCTTGATCCCACTTTCTACAATGAAGACTTTAGACCTTTTAGTGTTCCCTAGATGCAGCTGAATATGTGTCCACTGTACTTAAAGCCCTGATTTCTAGTGTTGTAGCCACGTGTTCCGGGAAACAAACTCACTCAGAAGGACAATGCAGATAGTGGAGTGCAGTTTATTACATTGGCAGGCCCAAGGCAGAGTCTCCTCTTAGCCAAGGACCCCGACCAGCATTTGTGAAAATCCTTTATACCCCATGTGTACGTGTCTGAACCCACCACTCCAAATTCCTTGAGACTTACATAACCAAGGAAAATCCAATAACCCCATGATTCACGTGCTATGTGCTCATGTGCTCAAACAGTCAAACAATTAGCCAATAATCAATAAACCTGAAGTTACATTGCAATAGATACAGAAAAATTTATGGCCTATCTGGAGGAAGGGGTGATTAGTGTATGTTTTCTCTTAGGCGATGAGTAACCTAGATATGATCTTCAAGGTTCCCCGGTCTGGAGGGGGTCTTATCCTTCTGTTGTTGTTTTCATAGGCTCTAAACACAGAATTCAGAGTCCATTGGAAAGGTAGCTGAGCATGATCAGCATGAACAGGCCTAAGATAGAGTCCAGGCCCTATGAATTCCTTCTTCACTAGGGCACTCTACTTCAGACTCACCCAATCTGACTGTCATCCTATGAAATCAATTCTTCTACTGCTAGTTTGCCCCTTAGTGTCTTCTTTCTTTTCCCCTTTGGTTTCTTTCTTCTCTGAGAGAAGAGACACCAGGAATGCTGGCTAGTTTGAAAGGGTGAGTTCCATGGATAGATCCATTTTAGGGTTGTTGAATTGAGATCAAGTGGTAATGGGATGTCCAAGTAGGAAAGAAATGCAGATTTGGAGTTTAGGATAAAGGTCTATATTAGAGATAGTAGATGTAGGAGGCATTTGCACAGAGGTGGCTGTTGTAAGAGGCTATGGTAGATTGAAATCACCTTCACAGGTGGAAATGTACACAGAGAGAGGCCTGCAGCTGGACCTTGGAGGAACTCACATTTGAGAGTTAGAGGAAAAATGGGGGAGGTTGAGAAAAATTGATGAGGAGAAAAACTGCATTGACACATTGGGACCCTTCCTGATTCCTGCTTGGCCATCAAAACTTTGCATTCGCTGCCCTTAGAACAGTGCTCTTGTTTGGTCACTGAGTCATGTCCGACTCTTCAATCACATGGACTGTGGCCCACCAGGCTCCTCTGTCCGTGGGATTTCCCAGGCAAGAATACTGGAGTGGGTTGCCATTTCCTTCTCCAGGGGATCTTCCTGACCCAGGGATCAAACCCACGTCCTCTGCATTGTCAAGCAAATTTTTTACCACTGAGTCATCAGCAAAGACCTACCTTAGAATACTGACTGACACATAACTGGTGTTTAATAAACTTCTGTTGAATGACCGAATCTAAAAACATTTTCTAGGAGAAACCTAGGGTCAACAGTTTCCAATGTTGAAGCAGGTGTGAAATGAATGAGAAAATGTTTCACTGAAGAAAGGATTTTAGATTTGGGGATTAGACAACTGTAGACTTTACAGTGTGAAGATTATTAATTCTTGTCACCTCACATCTTAGATTATGGGAACCTGTAAAGTGTAGATAATAAGAGTTAATTCCTTGGATTAATGTGAGGATTCAGTGATATAACCTGTGAACGGTGTTAAATACTTAGCTCAGCTCCTCATTCATTCACTAAACTAATATTTAATGTGTTTATGGATCAGGTGTAGTTGGTATGGTCTGTGGATAGATCAATGAATAAAACAGATAGTTTGTGCTTTCATGGACCTTATAGTCAACTTGGAGTGGGGACAGGTAGTAACAAAAACATCTGAGAGTGACAGGTGCTGTGCATTAATTAAAGGATGATGATCTTATAGTGAGGGGATGGCTACTTTATAGATAAGTTGGACAGATAGATTGGACTCTGAGGAAGTGGTATAAGTTAAGAGTTGAAAGACAAGGAGAACTGATATTATCATGATGATGATTCTCTTCTTCGTCTTTTTACTTCTGATTCTCTCTTTTCACTTCAACTGTTTACCTGCCTCAAACACCATCCTGTCTCATCACATCACTTTTGTGTTCAAAACCCTTCCATGCCTCCTGAATGACTTTGCAAGTTGTTATCTGGACTCAGCCTGCAGAGAAAAGTGCTGCTCCCACATTACAAGCTGGCTGGCGGCTCCACATGGTGCTGTAGAAAAGGCATCCTTGCCCGAGGCAAAGGCATTTACACCTTCCAGGGACACATATGATTAGAGACAGAGGAGATGCAGACGCAGACAGAGAGGAGGGGGTGAATAGGAGGCTAACAGGAACTTAATCTGTTAGAAGAGGAAAGGCCTTTGAAAAGTGAATTAACGATATTTATAGCTGCATCAGGTAAGTAGCTGGCAAGAACTCGCTGATAATGAGGCCAAGGTTGAATTCCCATATGGACCAGAGAGCTTCATGTGGAGAAACTATGCTACTCACTCTCTGGCTGTAAGACTTGGGCAAACACTCAGAACCTCAGGTCCCCAGTCTAAAAGGGGACATGCATCCCACCTGCCTGCCCCATATGTTGTAAGGAACACATGAGAATGGATAAAGTGCTTTTTAAAATAATACATTTTAAATAAGATCTATTATTGTTACTGGTTGCATTATTATTTTCATGGCTGTAGGTACCCTTCTCTCCTACTTCTTCTGCAGCGTATCAGCCAGCTATTTCTCACAGTGGAGATTCAACCACACTATGAATGCTTCTTATAAATCAATCAGTAATAGCCCTTCTTCAGGATGCCCATTATATTGACCCTGACAGGAAGATTGTTTGCATAGAAAGAATACAACATATATTTTCAAGCGCTGGTGCTTGGGTGTATTCTACCACTTGTTTTGGCTAAATCTTTTTCTTATTTTAATGCTATACTCAATTATAGTGCTCCTAACCACTAATCACTAGTGTGGATTTCCTGTGTCCTCCTCATGATTAAATCCTAGGCTGAGTCACCTCTGATCTTTTTTCGCCTAATCTTCAGAGAACTAGTAATTAGGCCATTTGGTGTCACTACCCAGTGATGATGACTATATGGCACAAGCACAAGTGCCTCCCCTCCAACTAAGCCCGTTGTGGATGCTTCTAATTGATAATTGCACTATCTCCTATTGATGCAGCTTCACAGCTCTAATTTGGTGACCACTGGTCATTTGAAATATGACTAGTCCAACTTAACCTAGTCTGTATGGGTAAAATTCATACCAGATCACAAAGACCTAGCACAAAAGAAAAAAATGTAAAATATCTCAATTTTTATATTGTTAGTTCATATATTATATTTAATTTTACAAGTTGAAATGAGAATGTTTTGCATGTATTGGGTTAAATAAAATGTCATTAAAATTAATCTTACCTGTTACTTTTAACTTTTTTCAAGTGGTTATAAATGTAAAATTGTATGTGTGGCTCACACGTGTGACTTGTGTTTTGTTACTACCTGCCTTCAAATCATTTTTAAGACAGTTCTTTAGGCAATCAGTTACCATTAAACCAGAAATAAAAGCAGTCCTATTTTATGGAAGTGGAAAAGAGATCAATACATTTTGAGTTTTAAATCATAGAATGAAAATAAGAACCTTTGAGTGTATCTAGTTAAGTAGTTCCCAAACATGTCTGTGCTTTAGAAAATCCTGGGATCTTAAATTGTAAAATGACAGATTTGTAGGTTCTACTCCTGAAGATTCTGGTTTAGTTGGTCTGGTCTGTGGCCCCAGATAGTGTATTTTTAATACGCAGCCCTGGAGATCCTCTGATGAGCAGCTCGGTCTGAGAACCCCTGAGCTAGGACTTTTTAACATTTTGATGAAGGGACTTGCCCAGTGTGACGAGTTGTAATTGGCAGAGCTAAGACCAGAGCACATGTTCCTCACGGATTATGTTTTGTACCACAGATCCCTAGGGTATTTTGTATTACTGCAACCTAAGTGTCTTTCTCAGAACTCGGGTTAGAATGAGGAACTTAGGCTGCATTTCAGCCGGCAAGAGTACTTCTTTTGCTTCCTTATTTGGAGAAAACCCAGTTTGGCTCAGCAACCCCCTCTGCTGGCAATAATCCCTAGCGCAGCTTGGCACAGCTGGCTTTGGGGAAGGGAGCCGGGAGGGAAGGCAACACAGAAGGATATAGCAGAAAGGACAGTGCAGTGGGGAAATTATTTGCAGTCAGGCAGTGGTCAAGAGGAAACATTGCAGTTTAAACTTGCAGAGCTAAGCCGGCCTGTAGAGTTTGTTTACCTGACTGTCTCCTGTCTGGAGGAGAGAATATGGACAAATCATTTCACCTCTCTGGGCCTCAGTTTCTTCCTCTGAACAGAGCAGAAGGACATGCTCTGCTTCCTCTCCCTCATTGGAGACTATTTGAAGAGTCTAATAAAATAACGGGAATGTTGTTGCTAATGTTTTAGTCCAAAGACACACTCTAGTTAGAGATGGAGCCAGACCTTGAACCCTGGTCTCCCAGTTAGTTAATTGAGGTGTCTTATACAATTTCAACTAACAAGCAAGAGATGTGTTCAGCTGCTTCCAGAGCGGTATAGGGGCAGGAAAAATGTACAAGGGAGGTTGAGGCTGGTCTCAGGCCTAGCTGAACTGAAGCCAGGTTGCTACCCTCTTCTTTATATATCATTCATCATTTATTCTGCTTGTATTTATTGAGCACCTCTTATGTGATTGAATCCTTGCAAGATATGGTGATACCAAGTCAAATCAGATATAGTCCTTGTTATGACTATGGTCTTGCTTTGTATCCCTGAGTATTTCTTTGTCAGATATATTCTCAACTAGCTGTCATAATATACAAGTAACATGGCTGGGTGAAATCATAATAGCTGTCATTTACGGGGAGTTATATGCCATGCATAGTGCTAGGCATTTTCCACTAACTACCTCAGAGCACAGAAGAAGTACATCTAGAGACATTTAGAAAACTTTTCAAGGTAACAGTGGAGTAGGTGGTGAAGTTGGGTTCATGCGCACTCTTTAAACCACAATGCTGTACTGCCCTAAAAACACTTCCTTTTGGTAAAAGCATTAGGTAGTTATCAGGCCCTAGGCAAAATGTATGTTCATCCAAATGTTAAAACCTAAAATATTTGAAATATGTTTAAATAAATTGTAATACAATGTTTTTGAAGAATGCTTAATGATCTGGAAAAAGGCCGTTGATAAAATGCTACTTCGTAATAGAAAGATATAAATCTGTTTGATACTAATTTTGTGAAACACCCATTCATATCCATAAATACAGAAAAAAAAGGATGGAGAGCAGCTCACTCTTGTTCTTAGTATTGCTGTTGGGCAGGTAGTAGTGTTTTGGGAGAGTCTTATTTTCTTTGAACTTCGTAAATTTTTCATACTTTCTATAATATTTAAAACTTTTCTCCCTAACATTTTATTGTAACAATTTCCAAATCCACAGAAAATTTGGAAGGATTTTACAATGAATATTCATATACTCACCACCTAGATTCTACAATGAACATTTTACTACACCTGCTTTATCACATGTCTATCTGGTCTTTTATTTAATCCATCTAATTTTTTGATGTATTTCATGATAAGTTGTTGACATAGGTACACTTCTTCCCAAGTACTAAAATTCAATATTGGTTTGTGTATTTTTTCTTATACAATTCACTTACAACGAAATACACAAATCTAATGTAGCATTCAGTGAGGTCTGACAAATGTATTCACTCAACACATCCTTACCGAGATACATACCATTGTCATCACCCCAGAGAGTTCCCTCATTCCTAGTCAATCTCTGTCCCCAAAGCAACTGCTGTTCTAATTCTTTCCAGCAGAGATTAGTTTTGCTTGTTACAGAATTTCATGTAAATGGGATTGTATAGTATAGTATAGTATATAGTCTTTTGTAGGGTTTCTTTTATGCAATATAATGTTTTTGAAGTCTGCCCAGTGTGTTGCTCGTATCAGTACTTGGTTTCTGTTGCTGGGGATGGTATGACTACACCGCTGTTTGTATTTCTAGTCCCCTGTTGATGGACACCTGAGCTAGTCCCAGTTTTGGGCTGTTATAAATAAAGCTGTTATGGGTATTCTTTCTGTGTGTGTGTGGAGATATTTTTCTCGTGGGTAAATATCTGGGTGTGGGATTTCTGGGTCAAAGGGTAGGTGAATGTTTAGTTTTGTAAGAGACTGCCACACATTTTCCTAAAGTGGCTGTACTATTTTGTATTCTTGCTGATATGTCAGCAGACGCTAATTGCTGCATATCCTCGCCTATGTTCTATTCTGAAGTGTATCTCATTTGTGTCAGTCTATTCTGAAGGGTATGTAAGGGTATCTCATTGTGGACTACATATTTTTATAATCATAAAATAACAAGTTTTATTTAAAAATAAATAAAACTGAAATAATGTCAAGGAAAAGAAAAAGTACTGGAAGTAAATTTAATAAAGTTAATTGTGCTCTTCTCTAGGTGGATTATGAATGGATTTCTTTCTTGTACTATTTACTTTAGTTCCTAAATTATCCAAAATAAGCTCTTATTAAGAAGAAACATGTGTTTTTTGTTAAAAGAAAATATCCATGAGAGTTAATACATTGATCTAAGGGAATTCAACAATATTTTAATTGTCAGTGATTTTATTGATATGTGATAGCTTAAAAAGAGATATTACATAAATATGGGCTATATTTGGGCCTTACTTGTACATACTCTGTGACATTGAGCAAGCTGCCCCTTCTGTCTTCCGTTTCTTCCTCTTTTTTTATAAGTGGATTGGAATAGATGCTAAGTCCTCCATTGGTTAGAGAGAAAATGCAATAGTGGTAGGTGTTGTAGGAAATGAGAGCTAGGACAAGTAAACTTTGACAGGGAACAGAGGCTCGATACTTAGGGGATCAAGCTGAGTGAAAGCCTTTTGTCATGTGATTCATAGAAGAGGTCCAGGCCCACAGGGAGACAGAAGGGTGTAGTCAGAATGTGAGTTTGAGAGTCAGATGGTTCTAGATTCAAATCCAGACACAGAACTTTTCTTGATCTTTGACCTTAGGCGAGTGCTCCCTGAATCTCAGTTTTCTGCATCTACTAAATGACGATACTAATTTTTATCCTGTTGACTGTGTGTGTGTGTGTGTATTTTATATTGGATAATATTTACAGAGGGCTTCCCAAGTGGATCAGTGGTAAAGAATCCGCCTACCAATGCAGGAGATGCAGGAGACATGGGTTCAATCCCCGAGTCAGGAAAGTTCCCTGGAGAAGGGCATGGCAACCCACCCCAGTATTCTTACCTGAAAGATCCCACAGACAGAGGAGCCTGATGGGCTACAGTCCATGGTGTTGCAAAGAGTTGGAGACGACTGAATGACTATGCACACATACAATATTTACAGATGTAGTCATTTACAGAAGTAGCTGCAACAGACTTTTGCCTTGGAATTTGTAGGCAAGTGATAAAACTGGGGAAGAGGGATGTGAAATAGAGGGAAATAAAAGGGGACCACAGATAAATTTAGAAACCTAGATTGTGAAGATTTAGAGGAATGCTAGAGATGATCTAATCAAACCCACATTGCAGAGGAGGAAAGTGAGGTCTAGAATTGATTTCCCCATGGATACGGTGGCAGGGTCAGTGGGGAAAACCCATGTGGTTTATTTTCTGACTTACCATAATGTTTTGGTTAACCTCACAACTTGACCCTAGCGTGGTGTCAGTTGGATGAAGTGGAATTTTCCTTGCACACCCCACTAGGGCCACTCAACTTGGGGGATTTCAAATGCTGTAACCAGCAGGGGAACAGAAACAAGCACTCCAGGAGTCTTGCCAGTGGAAGACAGAACTCTTCAACTCTAAATTTTACAAGCTCAAGCAAAAGCCGTGCTGTTGATCAGCTTAGCTCAGACCTGGAACAGTTTGTTGCTTTTGACTCTGATTCATTCTGAGCTCATGCACCAACTTCCCTGGGAAGTACATATAGGCCACCTAGGGGATTGTCTGTGTATTAATTTCACCCATGAGAAGTTTCATCCTTTGTCCTGTATTGTAGGCTAGAAACTTAGTATCTGACAACTATATTGTTTTCTGTCACTTTCAAAGGAGAGCAGATATCCTTGCCATACTGATTTGCCGTCAGTTTCTTTCAAGGTTGTTTACCACTGTTTGTGTGGTATTACCCTGTTTCTCTTGGAGAAGGCAATGGCACCCCACTCCAGTACTCTTGCCTGGGAAATCCCAGGGATGGGGGAGCCTGGTGGGCTGCTGTCTATGGGGTCACACAGAGTCGGACACAACTGAAGAGACTTAGCAGCAGCAGCAGCAGCACCCTGTTTCTCTGCATAATTTCAGAGAAAAAGATTTCTTTCCAGAAAGCTAAAAATTAAGAGCTTAGAATCCCTCTTTTCAAATCTCCAGTCTTTTGGTCTGTAGAAGGAATTCAGGAAATCTCTTGGGTGGTTTTACTGGTTGAGAGAAAAGAAAAAAAGAAAAGTCAAGATCCAGCTTGAATTTTCTCTTGCTCCTTAACCTGAGTCTCTATAAAAAGTCTTTTCTCCTTGCATACCACATTCCTCCTGACTTTGCACAGGGGTGCTCTCTGCCCTGGAGATCTTGAGACAGGAAATAACATTAAGCTATCTAAAGAAAGGCTGTTTTCACAAGAGAATTTTTACTCCAGCCTCATTTAAAAAATAATGAACCTCTTGTGAGCAAATCTCTTAGGAACCATATAGTCTAATTTTCTAAGATGTTGGATGGTGGTTAGAGGATTGAGAGGGCCATGGGATGCTATGAAGACTGACTTTGGATTTTCATCTTTGCTTACGTATCTCTTATGATCAGGGTTAGCTTTACCCTGGAAGGAATAATTTCTGTGAAGCTCCTCCAAACCAAGGCATAGAAAGCACAAAAGAAATGTTGATGCATTCTTGTGCTTTCCAACACAAATGTATTTCATAGAATCCTTGCTGCTATAAAGAAATTCTTTGAAAGCAAAATGTAAGAGAGCATTGTTTATAGAAATGTCCTTTCTTCCCTTGGCTAAGGACTCCTTGTTCTTTTGCTTTCCTCGCTGCCACTCTGGCTTGCTTTGTTTATATGACAAAGTCAATATTATACTTCACTTACTGACATTGACTAAAGTAGGGAAGATGGAGTCATGGCCCCAAAGGTAATGTGGTGGAATAGAAAGGCCTGGAACTCAGTCTGGTGTCATCAGTTTAGGCTTTGGTTTTGGTAATGATGTCTTAGACTTCAGTCTCATCCAATCATATCTAAGAAATAGAGTTTACATGTTATAATGCACATGAGACATTTGGTAGAGGTCCAGGCAACAGAGTAAGCACCCAGTAAATTCTTGCTAGAGTTGGCATGAAAGTTTGTTTGCCGTAATGCTTTCTTCCTTAACAAGGGTGTGTGGCAGGGGGACTGGAATCCTCCAAGAACATGAGAGACATGGCTGCTGAAAGGGGGGCAGGGTACAGGAATAACTGCTCAATATTTGTTGAAGAAAAATATCAGCTAGTTCTTTTCCTGGGAGCTGACTCTATAGCTGTGCATCAGTATGTGATGTAGAAGAAACACGAGAGACTTTGGTTAAGACATGTTTGGGCTCTGGATTCTAGTCTATTGATTTGAGTTGTGTAATATTGTGTGTTGTTCAGTCACCAAGTTGTGTCTGACTGTTTGCAGCATGCCAGGCTTCCTTGTCCTTCACTATCTCCCAGGGTTTGCTCAAACTCACGTGCATTGAGTCAGTGATGCCATCCAACCATCTCATCCTCTGTCATCCCCTTCTCTTGCCCTCAGTCTTTCCCAAAATCAGGGTCTTTTCCAATGAATGAGTTATTGTTACTTAAAAATATCTCTCTTCCAGGTTTAGTAGAGTGACCCAAATTTTCTGTGCTCTTCCCTGTCTTCTACTTTTGATGCTGGGAAAACTAGATTAGAGCACTGGAAATGACTCCATTCTCTGTGTGAAACCAGCCCTGAAGAAGCAATTAAGGCAACCCGAAGGTGTTGGCAGAAGTGTAATAAACCTTATGGGAGTGTTATTTGGGGTTGCTAACCTTCCTCACAATTGGACTCTTCTATTCACAGATTAGCACCAATAATAAGCTTCATTGAAAAGAACGGCTCTAATTGGTTCCTAGTTGTTGCTTTGGGACAAAAATTGAGAATGATCTGTTTGAGTCTGTGTCTACAGTTTCCCCAAATGAACTGATAAATAAGTGAAAGATTCACTCCGCATCCTGACTGTTGAGTCTGTGGAAAGCCCGCCCAAGCAGTCTGGCTGGATTTCCTCTGTGAACCCATAGAGTATTTTGGCACCATGTGGACGCTTGCTTTGTGTGCGGATGTGTGCATGTCTGCTTGTATGTGTGTTAGAATGTGTTTTAGAGAGTGTTTAAAACCATGATGCAGACAAATGAGGACACTTAGAAAAATTAACCAACCAAAGGCTCAGGTAGACATTTGATTGCTTGACTGCTCTCTTCTGTATTAGTTTAACTTAAAAAGCATAATGAAAATATTTTGGCTTAATGAACATAACCTGTGATAAATTGTAGTGCTTTAGGAGGCAAATAAATTAATGAGAAGAAGATTCAGCCCTAAGACCAAGGATGCTGTTTACTGTTTAGTTGCTAAGTCATGTCCAACTCTTTGCTATAGCCTGCCAAGCTCCTCTGTCCATGGGATTTTCAAGGCAGTAACACTGGAGTGGGTTGTCAATTCCTTCTCCAGGGGGATCTTCCCAACCCAGGGCTTGAACCCATGTCTCCTGCATTGGCAGGCTGATCCCACACCTTTCTCTTATGGGAATTGCAATAAGAAGGATATTTATTTAAGTCAGATGTTATGGTTTTGGTCAAGGGCTATGGTATAACCTTTTTCTTGACTTTATATTCTTTGAATTAAGTCTATGTTCTTTTATTGTAGTTTTATATGTATATTAATATTTACGTAAAATGTAACATTTACAATTTTTAAATTGTTTATTGGTATTAAGTACATTCATAGTGTTGTACAGCCATCCACCACCATCCATCTCCAGAACTCTTTCATTTTCTCAAGCAGAAACTTGGTACCCATTTAATCCTTTATTTGTAAGAGACAGCAAATTACAAATTTTGGAACCATCTATACCTTATTTACATGAGAATTTATCACAGAAGTAGCACATCATTTATATTTTTTTTTATTCATTTGCTCAGTTATTAAATAGATGTTGACTGAGTACTGATGATAAGCCACTAGTGTGCTGAGGATGATGTTGAATAAACCAGATGAAGTCTTGGCCTCATATCTTACTGTGACTGTGGGAGCCAGAATAATGCCCTGCCCCTCAAAGATGTCCATGTCCTAATTTCTGGAATCTGTGACTGTGTTATTCTGCATAGCAGAATGGGATTTTGAGAAGTGATTAAATTAAAGATATACAAGCAACTCCTGCAGCTCAATTCCAGAAAAATAAATGACCCAATCAAAAAATAGGCCAAAGAACTAAACAGACATTTCTCCAAAGAAGACATACAGATGGCTAACAAACACATGAAAAGATGCTCAACATCACTCATTATCAGAGAAATGCAAATCAAAACCGCAATGAGGTACCATTTCATGCCAGTCAGAATGGCTGCTATCTAAAAGTCTACAAGCAATAAATGCTGGAAAGGGTGTGGAGAAAAGGGAACCCTCTTACACTGTTGGTGGGAATGCAAACTAGTACAGCCACTATGGAGAACAGTGTGGAGATTCCTTAAAAAACTGGAAATAGAACTGCCATATGACCAAGCAATCCCACTGCTGGGCATACACACCGA
Organism: Bos indicus; assembly: GCF_029378745.1. Taxonomy (NCBI): domain Eukaryota; kingdom Metazoa; phylum Chordata; class Mammalia; order Artiodactyla; family Bovidae; genus Bos; species Bos indicus. The sequence goes on from NC_091766.1 coordinate 69,293,327, forward strand.
GGAAACCAGAATTGAAAGAGACACGTGTACCCCAATGTTCTTCACAGCACTGTTTATAATAGCCAGGACATGGAAGCAACCTAGATGTCCATCAGCAGACGAATGGATAAGAAAGCTGTGATACATATACACAATGGAGTATTACTCAGCCATTAAAAAGAATACAGTTGAATCAGTTCTAATGAGGTGGATGAAACTGGAGCCTATTATACAGAGTGACGTAAGCCAGAAAGAAAAACACCAATACAGTATACTAAAGTATATATATGGAATTTAGAAAGATGGTAATGATAACCCTGTATGCGAGACAGCAAAAGAGACACAAATGTATAGAACAGTCTTTTGGACTCTGTGGGAGAGGGCGAGGGTGGGATGATTTGGGAGAATGGCATTGAACCATGTATATTATCATATGTGAAATGAATCGCCAGTCCAGGTTTGATGCAGGATACAGGAAGCTTGGGGCTGGTGCACTGAGATGACCCAGAGAGATGGTATGGGGAGGGAGGTGGGAGGGGGGTTCAGGATGGAGAACACGTGTACACCCGTGGCTGATTCATGTTGATGTATGGAAAAACCAATACAATATTGTAAAGTAATTAGCCTCCAATTAAAATAAATAAATTTATATTAAAAAAATATCCTGATGGGGGGAGGGGCGGGAAGAGATTATCTTGGATTAAGGTAAATAACCTGCCTGACAGTGCAGGAGACACAGGTTCAATTCCTGGGTTGGAGAGATGCCCTGGAGAAGGAAATGACAACCCACTTCAGTATTCTTGCCTGGAAAATCCCATGGACAGAGGAGATTGGTGGGCTACAGTCCATGGGGTCACAAAGAGTCAGACAGGACTGAGTGACTGAGTATGCGCATACGTACACACATACATACATTCATACAATTACGAGCATCCTTATGAGAGAAAGAGGGAGACAGGAGAGTCAAAAAAGGAAATGATACAACAGAATACAGTGATGGGAAAGGGGCATGAGCCAGGGAAGATGGGCAGCCTCTGGAAGCTGGAAAAGGCAAGAAATGGATTTGCCCCTAAAGTCTCCAGAAGGAACATAGCCTTCTTGACATCTTGACTTTAGCCTGTAGGACTCATTCTGGATTTCTGATCTTTAGAACTGTAAGATACTAAATGTGGATGGTTTAAGGCCATTAACTTTGTGGTAATTTGTTATAGCAACAATAGAAAACTAATACACTTGTCTTTTTATTTAGTAAGTTTTAAGCTAAGGACTTTCTTTACTGTGAGTTTTGCTTGGTTTGTTCAGGCAAGTGTGAAGTTTTTTCATAACACAAAATTATGTTTGCTCTAGAAACCCTCTCTGCCTCATGTCATCAAGCCTGTGCCCAGACTTAGACTATAATTTACATTTAATTCACTATGATTAGTCCATCATATTTCATTAATTCATCATTCTTTAAACCATCATAATTCATACACTAATTCTTACCCCCTGGCACCCTGCTGGGTATACTTAATGTCTAACACTCAATCTAGGAGACATCTTACACTTGGTTTGGGTCCTTTCTCAAACAGGGCAATTTGCAGTAGTGGTAGTCATTCTGTTACCTGGTAAATTTGCATATGTGTAACTACTTTGTCTACAGTAAAAATGATGACTACCAAATGATGGTAGTATATTCACATGTACTGTGTACTGAACTATAATATATGTGATTTTTCTGAGACTCAGATAAATGTCATAAAGGTCCTACACAGGAGTCTTTCTTACATTAAAAAGGAAACCTTTGATAGTTCTAAACTCTTGATGTTTACCTCTTCCTGTGCTTTTTAGAAACAGTAATCCTTATTGTTTTTGCTGGACATTTCTCTCTTGAAAATGAGCAATGATGTTTTTCACTCTGTGGCCTCCCTCTCCATCTACTGGGCAGAAAGTTCAGGGCTGAGTGGATAAAGGAGTAAATAGCTACTGGTCTTTGGAAGAAAAACACTTGAACTTGAGAGTGGGAACTCCATGTTCTCTGTCTTCTTGACCTCCAACCAGAGAACTGATTATCTTGTTTATGTGTTTTTTAGAGATCTTCATAAAAGTGAATTTCTTAAAAAATTCTGAGGCTGGTTGAACATGTATCTTTTGTGTTAAAAATAAAATCAAGGGAATGGAAAGTTGAACGTCTTTAAAATGGCATACAAAACCCTCCATGACCTGACTGGCCCTTTTCCCTACCTGTCCAGACTTACCTCTCATCATTTTACCTCTTAATGTTTCAACCACTCTGAATGTTTTCAGTTCCTCCAACATCCTGTCTCTCCAGTGTCTTGGCTGTACCTGACTCAGTCTGGACAGTGTTTTCTTTTTCCCCACGTTCCCCTGACCGTGGCCTTGCTGAATTCTTCACAATGTTCAGCTTAGAGGCTGCTTCTGTGCATTAGCATTCCCTGATCCCACACCATTCTGAAGCGCAGCTCTTAGGCATTGTGTTATTGATACCCATTTACCTGTCTTTGTCCCCTATGAGACTATGAGCTCCAAGAAGGCATGTTTCATGAGAGCCTGTGTCTTTTTTATAGTTTTCATCACTATGCCTGGCACTTCCTTTAACAGACTGGCACTTTGCCCACAGGCCAAATCTACCTCAAGCAGCCTTTTATGCGCCACCATTTGTTTTAATTGCACAGTTGAATATGACTGAGCAAATGACCGACAGGTACCTGTAATCAAACAGTCCGGAGATTTTAAGCACTTCCATTCATTCCTGGAGCAGTCACTGAGCCTTGGCAATAAGTAATTTAAATTCTGGACAGTGAGTTTTCGAGCTGCTTCAATGACTGCATTTTGAGAACAGCGGAAAAACTCCGACCCTTTGATAATTAGACTGAATTAGTTTTCATAATTCTACTTTATGCACTAGAATAGTTAGCAGGCTTCATTATCAGCAGCCTGATGAGACAGCTTTCAGCTTCTGATATAGATCTTGTGAGTAATTTCAATTTGCAAACAAACTGCGGCCACTCTGAACAGCACTGTTTCTTAGACAAGATAGTCTTATGCTGCTGCTAAGTCACTTCAGTCCTATCCGACTCTGTGAGACCCCATAGATGGCAGCCTACCAGGCTCTGCCATCTCTGGGATTCTCCAGGCAAGAACACTGAAGTGGGTTGTCATTTCCTTCTCCAATGCATGAAAGTGAAAAGTGAAAGGGAAGTCGCTCAGTCGTGTCTGACTCTTCGCAACCCCATGGACTGAAGGCTACCAGGCTCCTCCGTCCATGGGATTTTCCAGGCAAGAGTACTGGAGTGGGGTGCCATTGCCTTCACCAAGATAGTCTTATAGTTTCATTATAAATAATTTCAAAGTAGGTGCAGAACAAAGCATACAATTAGCATCTTGTCTATGTATGTCTGATCCAGAGAAAGGACCGATGACTGCCACAGTTGAAAGCAGCCACCAACAACCCCTGTAACCTAGGAAGCCTGTATTTGTTGAACTTGTAAATTGATATCTTTCCTTTTGCTCTATATGTCTGGGACAGTGCCAGGATCTAAAAGACTCTTACAAATTAAGGGGAATGTATCTTTAAGACATTCCCGGAAAAGACATTTGACTTATTATCTGACAGAACATCCTGGGCTTCTTTTGTAATACTCACAAATTTCTCCCTCTGACCCACAGTGTCTCTCTAGCCCACAGTAGCCTGAATGGTCCATCAGGGCAGAGATCACTTTTGTCTTTACTACTGAATCCCCAGAACACAAAGTAGACGCTTTGTAAATATTTGTTGAACAGATAGATAAATGATATGTATGAATAAACTTCCATAGTGAGGTATTGGTATATGCACATTTTTTTTTAATCTCTGGCAGATCTACATAACTCTGTTCTGAGTTAGAACTTCATAACTTATTTGAAAAATTCGGTTTTCATCCTATTTCAGTTACTATGAATACGTAATAATCAACCCCAAAATTTATGCTTTTACTCCTCAACAACATCTAGTAGTAGTAGAGGTAGTGTTAGTTGTTCAGTTGTGTCTGACTCTTTGTGACCCAGTGGACTGTAGCCCTCCAGGCTCCTCTGCACATGGGATTCTCCAGGCAAGAACACTGAAGTGGATTGTCATTCTCTTCTCCAGAAGTTCTTCCAGACCCAGGGATAGAACCTGAGTCTCCAGCATTGCAGGCAGATTCTTTACCGTTTGAGCTACAGGGATTTTAAATTCAACAACATCTAATTTGCTCACAAATCCGCAGTCTTAGGGCTTGGTGGAGAATGCTCATTTCCGCTGTGCTTGCTGATGTGCACTGGGGCAGCTTGGAGACTGGAGAAGGGAATCATCTGAAAGCTGCTCCTAGCCTGGGCTAGAAGTCTTAAATAGTTGAAGACTGGCCAACCAGTCCTCCTCAGATACCTTTCTCTAGCCCTTTGTGGTCTTTCTATGTAACCTCTTCAGCATGGTGCCTTCAGGGTAACTTGACTTTGTATATGATGGCTCAGGGCTTCCTGGGTGGAACAGTGGTAAAGAATCTGTCTGCCAATGTAGGAGATGCAAGAGACTGGGTCAGGAAGATCCTCTGGAGAAGGAAATGGCAACCCACTCCAGTATTCTTGCCTGGGAAATCCCATGGACAGAGGAGCCTGGTGGGCTACAGTCCATGGGGTCGCAAAGAGTCAGACACAATTGACCACACACACACACACACACACGCACATACACACATGACAGCTCAGAGGTCTAGAGATGCATGTACTAGGGACAGAGGGAAAACCAAGTAGATGGTGTATTGTTTTTTTTGTGATCTGGTTATGAGTCTCATGGTGTCATGTCCACTGCATTCTATCCCTTTGAAGAAGTCATTAAGGCCAGTCTGTGATCAAGGGGAGTTTGAATTTAGACTCCACATTTCCTGGGAGAAGTGTCAACAAACTTGCAAAGATATTTCAAAGCCATTACTCAACCAATCACTTTACTGGAAGTTTTGCAACATCAATTAAGTCCAGACTTAACACTTACTCTGAGTGAGACAGAAACTCCTGCAGAGAAGTAAAACTAGAATATCATCATCACTTCTTACATAAAAGGATAAAGATGAGGAGTTTGAATGTGGACCCTTCTTACTCCAATATAAAGTAAACTGTTGTAACTCCTCCAAAGGCTAGACTTTTGGGATGCATTTCTGTTCTTTGAATGGGTGCAAGTGGGACTCTTATAAAGGGAGAGGGAGAGGAAGGGCAGCAGTCAATGTCAATGTCAATATAGACGTTAGTAGACACAAGCTTTTCTGTACCCTCATTGCTTCCCGACTCTGTCCTGGCTTGTCCCCCGAGGCTAGGCTTCAGGAAGGCTGCTTAGTGACTTTCCCTTCATCTTCCAGTTGCCTTTTCCAGAACTTTTCTTTCCCAGCTACTCCCACAATTGTGCAAAATATCATTTCTATAATAAATAATAAATTTGATATTCTGTGATAGTGATAGTGGTTCTGTTTCTAATTGAATACTAACTGATAGAGAAGAAACCAGCATCATATTATTTCATAAAAAATTCTTAGTTTTGACTCAATATAGCTTGAATAGTTCGTTATTTTCAACACTAAGCTTCAACTTTGTATAGATGACAGCTATAAACTAAGTGTAGGGGACCTATTAAAATCTAATGATATTTCTTAGAACACTTTGCATTGACCTCTATTAAAACATCACCCTCCAAAATGGATAGAGTACAGGTTAATAATATGCAGTACAACGTATAATTGGCAAATGTTTTCTGAAAGAGACTAGGTAGTAAACATTCTAGGCTTTGAGGGTTCCTGTTGCAAAGACTCAAATGTGCTGATAAGGTGTGAAAATACATAGATAATACATGATTGAATGGGAGAGGATATATCTCAATGAAACTCTGTTCACAAACACAGGCTGTGGGCAGGATTTGGCCTGTGGGTCTTAATTTGCCAGTAAGTGCTCAGAAGCTAGTTGACATTCTGTAAATATTGATCTGATAAAAGAAAGATGCCATAGAAATGATTTTCTGGAGGACCATAGGGGATGAAACAAGCAAATATGTAAAAGAAACAAGAAGTGACTTGCCTCAAGTATCACCTGTACAGCAGGAACAATATCAGAGAACCAAGAGGAGGAAAGAGAAGAAAAGGTTAATATTAAAGAAGTTGAAATTATTTTTCTTCCCTTGTGTGCTGGTAGGAAATATGTGTTGTAGGCAGTATATTTGTTTTGTGAAGTGGGGTGCAGCACTTTTTACATATCCTAAAAATGTTACTCCTAGCTGAGGCTCCCCCTTGGCAAGCTTGACTAGGCTGATAGTACCAGTCATTTGAGTGTATATGTGGGTATGGGGGCAGCAGTTGCTGCCTTTCCTAATATGGTTGGAGATTCAAGGCTTATGCAGCCCAGGAAAATGGTGAAAGTTTCTGGCACTCAATTTGAAGTGGTCACCATGGTGCCAAGCCCTACGGTGGGATTGTGGCTGAGGTTCCCAAGGTCACAGCAGGGGGGCCAGCTCTTCCTCTTCCCCGCCCTCAGGCCTGAGGAATTTCGTTTCTTATCCACAATGCACTAAAACACCAAGTGAATTCTCTCTGTTCCGGAACAATCTAAATAGTTGCCAATTAGTTGGCCCTAGAGATCAAATTGCCAACATCTGTTGGATCATAGACAAAGCAAGAGTTCCAGAAAAACATCTACTTCTGCTTTATTGAGTATGCCAAAGCCTTAGACTATGACTGCTACTGCTGCTAAGTCACTTCAGTCGTGTCCGACTCTGTGTGACCCCATAGACGGCAGCCCACCAGGCTCCCCTGTCCCTGGGATTATCCAGGCAAGAACACTGGAGTGGGTTGCCATTTCCTTCTCCAATGCATGAAAGTGAAAAGTGAAAGGGAAGTTGCTCAGTTGTGTCCGACCCTCAGCGACCCCACGGACTGCAGCCTTCTAGGCTCCTCCATCCATGGGATTTTCCAGGCAACAGTACTGGAGTGGGGTGCCATTGCCTTAGACTATGAGGATCACCACAAACTGTGGGAAAAAAGAGATGGGAATACCAGACCACCTTACCTGCCTCCTGAGAAATCTGCATGCAGGTCAAGAAGCAACAGTTAGAACTGCACATGGAACAATGGGCTGGTTCCAAATTGGGAAGGAAGTACGTCAAGGCTGTATATTGTCACCCTGCTTATTTAACTTATATGCATAGTACATCATGAGAAACGCTGGGCTGGATGAAGCACAAGCTGGAATCAAGATTGCTGGGATAGAGAGAACAAGATGGCAGAGGAGTAAGTGGACATGGAGTACATCTCTCTCCACAGATCCATCAGGAATACACCTTCAGGCACAGAAGTGCATGCAGAACACCAGCTGAGAGTGGACAGGAGGACCTGACCAGTGGAAAAGAATATATAGAACGAAGCAAAACTCGGTAGGATGAAGTAGGAAGTAGGGGAAAAAACAGGAGTGTTAGTAGGACTAGACCTGCCCTCGGCCAGTGGGGGAACTGAAGCAGGGGCACACATCAGGGCAATTGTCTGAGTCAGAGGAGAAATATTTAAGACTGAGAGTGAAACAGCTGATCTGTGGCAGCCTAAATGGAATGAGAATCCATTTTGTTTGCCACAGATCAGCTGTTTCACTCTCCCACAGAGGGAAAGTGAAAGGACTCTGACAGCAGTGACTCAAGAAAAACATTTATTATTCTTATGTTTTGACTTGTTCTGTAGATTCTTTCGGAGAAGGCAATGGCACCCCACTCTAGTACTCTTGCCTGGAGAATCCCAGGGACGGGGGAGCCTGGTGGGCTGCCGTCTATGGGGTCGCACAGAGTCGGACACGACTGAAGTGACTTAGCAGCAGTAGCAGCAGTAGATTCTTTTGGATTTTTTTTCCTTTCTTCTTTTCCTCCCCCCGAATTGTAGTTGTCAATTTTATTGGCACTATGAAATCTAATTAAGCTTTTGAGGTTTTTTTTCTCTCTGTCAAATTTTTTATTGTTGTTATAAACCTCTGCCTCTATGTTGGGCTTTTGCAGTTCTGTGGAGTTTTCCTTTTTTTCCCCCCTTTTTTCTTTCTTCTTCATTTTTTTTCCCTCTTTTTTTTAAATTTTAATTTTTTAAACCTATTATAGTTTTTCTACATTTATTCCTTTGTTTGCCTATCCTACTGTTCTTTTCCCCTTGCAGTTAATCTTTAATGTATATAAATCTTTATCTACCTCTATTTAACTTTGCATATCTATTCTTTCTTTCTTTTCTTTCTTTCCTTTCCCCTTAACATATTTGTTAGTTTTCTTTTTTCATTGCTTTATTCCCCACTTGGCACCTTGCTTTAGTTTTCTTTTCAAGGTTTGTGCTTTAGTTAGTTTTGTTCTTAACTGGTAAATATAATTTTTGATTTCCTTTGTTTGCTGGATCAATCTACTGTATTTTTGTTGGACTGCTTTGACTTTGCTCATGGGTATATATGTATATGTGTATGTTCCATTCTTTTAATTATTATTTGCCTGATTTTGTAACTGCCATTTGTCTAGGGTTTTCTTGTTTTTGGATATTTGTTTTACTTTCCCTTAATGCCATAACCAACCACTTGTGGAATCTTCATTCCTGACCAGCGATCAAGCCCTGAGCCTTTGGAGTAGGAGCACTGACTCGAAGACCCTAGACTACCAGAGAAGTAATTCTAGGGAGTATCAAATAGTGAGAACTCACATAAGGGAAATCACTTGAAAACAAGACCTGTCATTACCCAACCACCAGTAGCACTCTGTGCGGGACACTTCATCTAAACAACAAACAAAACAAAAAAACAAAACCAATCATCAGCAGACAGGATTACCACCTCATTCAGCCTTGCCCATCAGAGGAAAAACAAGCAAACAAAGAGAAACTGAGCACAAATCTCACCCTATATGAAGCTTACACAAACCACTGGACCAACCTTAGGAGGGCAGAAACCAAAAGGAAGAAATAATTCAACCCTGAAGCCTAGGAAAAGGAGACCTCAAACACAGTAAGTTAAAAAAAAAATAATGAAAAGGCAGAGAAATACTACACAAATGAAGAAACAGAAGTCCAAATAAATGAAGAGGAAATATGCAAACTAGATGAAAAAAATTCAGAATAATGATAGTGAAGATGATCAAAAACCTTGAAAATAAAATGGAGAAAATGCAAGAATCAATTAGCAAAGGCCTAGAAGAATTAAAGAATAAACATACAGAGACAAACACAATTACTGAAATTAAAAATACTCTAGAAGGAATCAATAGCAGAATATCTGAAGCAGAAGAATGAAGCAGTGAGCTGGAAGATAAAATGATGGAAATAACTTCTGAAGAGCAGAATAAAGTAAAAAGAATGAAAAGAACTGAGGATAGTCTCAGAGACCTCTGGGACAATATCAAACACAGCAACATTAGAATTATAGGGGTCCCAGAAGAAGAAGAGAAAAAGAAAGGGTATGAGAAAATTTTTGAAGAGATTATAGTTGAAAATTTCCACAACGTGGGAAAGAAAATAGTCAATCAAATCTAAGAGGCACCAAGAGTCCCATACAGGATAAAACCAAGGAGAAACATGCCAAGACACATACAAATAAAACTAACAAAGACTAAAAACAAAGAATGTTAAAAGAAGCAAGGGAGAAGCAACAAGTAACATATAAGAGAAACCCCATATGCCTAACAGCTGATCTTTCAGCAGAAACTCTGCATGCCAGAAGGGAATGGCAGGGTATATTTAAAGTACTGAAAGGGAATAATCTACAACCAAGATTGCTGTACCCAGCAAGGATCTCAGTCAAAATTGATGGAGAAATAAAAAGCTTTTCAGACAAGCAAAATTAAGAGAATTCAGCACTACTAAACCAGCTTTACAACAAATGTTAAAGGCACTTATATAGTCAAGAAATATAAGAGAAGGAAAAATATCTGCAAAATCAACCCCCAACAATTAAGAAAATGGCAATAGGAACATATATGTCAATAATTACTTTAAATGTAAATAGATTAAATGCTCCAACCAAAAGACACAGATTGGCTGAATGGATACAAAAGCAAGACCATATATATGCTGTCTACAAGAAACCCACTTCAGACTTAAAGACACACATAGACCGAAAATGAGAGGACGGAAAAATATATACCATGAAATGGGAAGCAAAAGAAAGCTGGAGTAGCAATCCTCATATCAGACAAAATAGACCTTAAAATAAAGACGATTACAAGAGATAAGGAAGGACACTACTTCTTTGGATTGATTGGGATCAATCCAAGAGGAAGCCATAACAATTGTAAATATCTATGCACCCAACATAGTAACACCTCAATACATATGACAAACACTAACAGACATAAAAGGAGAAACTGACAGTAACACAATAATAGTAGGAGACTTTAACACTCCACTCACACCAATGGACAGATCACCAAAACAGAAATTAATAAGGAGATACAAGTCTTAAATGATACATTTGATGAGTGGATCTCATTGATATCTTCATGACATTCCATTCAAACCCAGAAGAATACATCTTCTTAAGTGCACATGGAACATTTTTTAGGAAACATCACATCTTGGGTCACAAATAAAACCTCAGTAAATTTAATAAAATTGAGATCATATCAAGCATCTTCTCCAACCACAATGCTCTGAAACTAGATATCAATTACAAGAAAAAAACTAAGAAACACAAACACATGGAGATTAAACAACACGTTTCTAAATAACCAACAGGTTACTGAAGAAATCAAAAGGGAAATTAAAAAATTTCTATAAACATGTCATTCCAAAATGACAATGAAAACATAACAACTCAAAACCTATGGGATGCAGCAAAAGCAGTTCTAAGAGGGAAGTTTATAGCAAGACAATCCTACCTCAAGAAATAAGAAAAACATCGAATAGACAACCTAAATTTACACCTAAAGCAACTGGAAAAAGAAGAAGAAAAACCCCCCAAAATTAGTAGAAGGAAAGAAATCATAAAGATCTGAACAGAAATAAATGAAAAAGAAATGAAAGAAACAATAGTAAAGCTTAATAAAATTGAGAGAGACAGAAGAATCAAATCAACAAAATTAGAAATGAGAAAGGAGAGGTTACAACAGACAATGCAGAAATACAAAGGATTATAAGAGACTATTATGAACTTCTGTCTCTCTCTCTTTTTTTTTTGATGAGTCTGACTAAGGGTTTGTCAATTTTGTTTATCTTCTCAAAGAACCAGCTTTCAATTTTATTAAGCCTCTGACAAAATTCAGCACCTATTTTTGATTTAAACTCTTCAAAAAATGGGCATAGAAGGAACCTATGTCAACAGAGTAAAAGCCATATATGATAAGCCTATAGTGAACATTATTCTCAATGGTGAAAAACTGAAAGCATTTCCCCTGAGATCAGGAACAAGACAAGTGTGTCCACTTTTCCTAATATTATTCAACATAGTTCTGGAAGTCCTAGCTACAGCAATCAGAGAAGAAAAAGAAATAAAAGGAATCTAGATCAGAAAAGAAGAAGTAAAGCTCTCACTGTTTGCAGATTACATGATACTGTACATAGAAAACCCTAAAGTTGGTATCAGAAAATTACTAGAGCTAATCAGTGAATTTAGCAAAGTTGCAGAATACAAAATCAATACACAGAAATCACTTGCATTGGGGGAGGAGCCAAGATGGCGGAGGAGTAGGACGGGGAGAACACTTTCTCCCCCACAAATTCATCAAAAGAGCATTTAAACGTCGAGTAAATTCCACAAAACAACTTCTGAATGCCGGCAGAGGACATCAGGCACCCAGAAAAGCAACCCAACTCTTCGAAAGGAGGTAGGAAAAAATATAAAAGACAAAAAAAAAGAGACAAAAGAGGGAGGGACGGAGTTCCGTCCCGGGAAGGGAGTCTTAAAAAGAGAGAAGTTTCCAAACACCAGGAAACCTTCTCACTGCCGAATCTGTGCCGAGCTTTGGAAGCACAGAGGGCAACATAACAGGGAGAAAAAATAAACAATTAAAACTCGCAGATTGCGAGCCCTACGGTAACTCCCCCAGCGGATAAGCAGCGCAGACGCCTGCACACGCCATTAGCAAGCGGGGGCTGGGCAGGGAGGCACGGCGCGGGCTGCATCGCTCAGAGTAAGAATCTGGCCTGAATACCCTGAGCGCTATCTGAGCGAAATAATTTGGGCTGGCAAACCAGACTGTGGAATATCTACCACGCGAAAAGCCAGCCCCAACCTAAGACACCGCCAGGCCCGCGCACGGAACAAAGGACTGAACAGAGATAGTCGGCTGCAGACCTTCCCCCTCCGGTAACAGGCAGCCAGAGCCGGAAGGGGACAATCGCAGCCCCAGAGAGACATTATGTATAAAACTGTAAGCAGGCTTCTTTGCTAGCTAAAACTGCTTGGGGGTCTGGACGGTCAACATCTGCCTGAGAAGGTGCGCCGGTTTTACACCCAGATAACTGAGTGGCGGGGAGGCGATAAGTTGCAGCATTGGCGTTCGCCAAACACCTCATCACCTGAGCTGCTCGGACCTGGGAAGAGCACAAAATGCAGGCCCAACAGAGTCTGCGCCTCTGAGGACTACCCGAGTGCCTGAACCTGAGCGGCTTGGACCTGGGAGGTACATGCAGCCCAGGGCCGGCCTCGGATTGTTCTCGGCGAAACAACCTAGAGCCCGAGCAGTGTGGGCAGGGAGGCTACACGCGCCGTGAGTGGGGGCAGACCCAGTGTGGCTGAGGCAGTGCGAGCGCATGCCAGTGTTATTTGTTTGCAGCATCCCTCCCTCTCTCCCCACAGCGCGACTGAACAAGTGAGCCTAAAAAAAAAAAAAAAAAAAAAGTTTCCCCCGCCGTCCCCTTTGTGTCAGGGCGGAAGCCAGACACTGAAGAGACCAGCAAACAGAAGAAGTTATAACAGAGGGAAACGCCTTGGAAGCTACAGGCAATAGATTAAAACCCCGTGGTTACTACGACTACATAGGAAGGGGCCTATAGATCTTGAGAAATATAAGTCGGACCAAGGAACTAGCCAAAAATGAACTGAACCCACCATACAACAAAACCAGAGAAAGTCCTAGATATATTTTTACTATTTTTATGATCATTCTTTCTTTCTTTCTTTTTTTAATTAAAAAAAATTTTTAAGTCCTCTATTGTTCCTTTAATTTTCACTTTTATAACCTATTACTTTGCAAAAAAAAAAAAAGACCCTATTTTTTTCTTCTTCAGCAAACTTCATATATATATATATATTTTATAATTTTTTGACCTTGTTTTTTTTTTTCTTCTTCTTCTTTTCTTTAACATTGTATTTTTGAAATTCCAAACTCTACTCTAGTTTTTTAATTTTAGCTTTTTGGTATATGTTATCAATTTTGTACCTACAGTTTTTTTTTTATAATTTCTGTGACTTTTTTTTTTTTTTTCTGTTTCATTCTCTTCTTCTTTTATATAACATTGTATATCTGAAATTCCAAACTCTACTCTAGATTTTTAATTTATGCTTTTTGGTATTTGATATCAAATTTGTACCTGTATTTTCTTTATAATTTTTGCAACATTGCTTTTGTTTGTTTGTTTTCTCTCTTTATGTTTCTTCTTCCTTTTTTTTAACATTGTATTTTTGAAATTCCAAACTCTACTCTAGATTTTTAATTTTTGCTTTTTGGTATTAGTTATCAATTTTGTACCTGTATTTTCTTTATAATTTTCGCGACCTTGTTTGTTTTTCTTTGTTCGTTTTTTCTCTCTTTCTTTTCCTTCTTCTTTTCTTTGACATCATATTTTTGAAATTCCAAACTCTACTCTAGATTTTTAATTTTTGCTTTTATGTATTTGTTACCAATTTTGTACCTTTAAGAACCCAATGTTCAGGACCCATTTTTCACTACGGAGCGAGATTACTGGCTTGACTGCTCTCTCTCCCTTTGGACTCTCCTTTTTCTCCACCAGGTCGCCTGTGTCTCCTCCCTAACCCCTCTCTACTCTACCCAACTCTGTGAGTTTATGTGTGTTCCAGATGGTGGAGAACACTTAGGGAACTGATTACTGGCTGGATCTGTCTCCCTCCTTTTCATTCCCCCCTTTATCCCTCTGGCCACCTCTGTCTCCTTCCTCCTTCTTCTCTTCTCTGTGTAACTCCGTGAACATCTCTGAGTGGTCCAGTTGTGGAGTGCACATAAGGAAGTGACTACTGGCTACCCCACTCTCTCCACTATTGATTCCACCTCATCTCATTTGGGTCACCTCTAACTCCCTCCTCCCTCTTCTCTTCTCCATGTAACGCTGTGAACCTCTCTGAGTGACCCTCACAGTAGAGAAACTTTTCATCTTTAACGTAGATGTTTTATCAATGGTGCTGTATAGAAGGAGAAGTTTTGAAACTACTGTAAAAATAAGACCGATAACTGGAAGCAGGAGGCTTAAGTCCAAACCCTGACTCCAGGGAACTCCTGACTCCAAGGAACATTAATTGACAGGAGCTCATCAAACACCTCCAAACCGACACTGAAACCAAGCACCACACAAGGGCCAACAAGTTCCAGGGCAAGACATACCAAGCAAATTCCCCAGCAACAAAGGAGCACAGCCCTGAGCTTCAAGATACAAGCTGCCCAAAGTCACCCCAAAACCATAGACATCTCATAACTCATTACTGGACACCCACCAGAACACCGACACAAGCTTCCCTAACCAGGAAACCTTGACAAGCCACCTGTACAGACCCACACACAGCGAGGAAACGCCACAATAAAGAGAACTCCACAAACTGCCAGAATATAGAAAGGACACCCCAAACTCAGCAATTTAAACAAGATGAAGAGACAGAGGAATACCCAGCAGATAAAGGAACAGGCTAAAAGCCCACCAAACCAAACAAAAGAGGAAGAGATAGGGAATCTACCTGATAAAGAATTCCGAATAATGATAGTGAAATTGATCCAAAATCTTGAAATCAAAATGGAATCACAGATAAATAGCTTGGAGACTAAGATTGAGAAGATGCAAGAAAGGTTTAACAAGGACCTAGAAGAAATAAAAGAGAGTCAATATAAAATGAATAATGCAATAAATGAAATTAAAAACACTCTGGAGGCAACAAATAGTAGAATAACAGAGGCAGAAGATAGGATTAGTGAATTAGAAGATAGAATGGTAGAAATAAATGAATCAGAGAGGATAAAAGAAAAACAAATTAAAAGAAATGAGGACAATCTCAGAGACCTCCAGGACAATATTAAATGCTACAACATTCGAATCATAGGGGTCCCAGAAGAAGAAGACAAAAAGAAAGACCATGAGAAAATACTTGAGGAGATAATAGTTGAAAACTTCCCTAAAATGGGGAAGGAAATAATCACCCAAGTCCAAGAAACCCAGAGAGTCCCAAACAGGATAAACCCAAGGCGAAACACCCCAAGACACATATTAATCAAATTAACAAAGATCAAACACAAAGAACAAATATTAAAAGCAGCAAGGGAAAAACAACAAATAACACACAAGGGAATTCCCATAAGGATAACAGCTGATCTTTCAATAGAAACTCTTCAAGCCAGGAGGGAATGGCAAGACATACTTAAAATGATGAAAGAAAATAACCTACAGCCCAGATTATTGTACCCAGCAAGGATTTCATTCAAGTATGAAGGAGAAATCAAAAGCTTTTCAGACATGCAAAAGCTGAGAGAATTCTGCACCACCAAACCAGCTCTCCAACAAATACTAAAGGATATTCTCTAGACAGGAAACACAAAAACGGTGTATAAGTTCGAACCCAAAACAATAAAGTAAATGGCAACGGGATCATACTTATCAGTAATTACCTTAAACGTAAATGGGTTGAATGCCCCAACCAAAAGACAAAGACTGGCTGAACGGATACAAAAACAAGACCCCTACATATGTTGTCTACAAGAGACCCACCTCAAAACAGGGGACACATACAGACTGAAAGTGAAGGGCTGGAAAAAGATTTTCCATGCAAATAGGGACCAAAAGAAAGCAGGAGTAGCAATACTCATATCAGATAAAATAGACTTTAAAACAAAGGCTGTGAAGAGAGACAAAGAAGGTCACTACATAATGATCAAAGGATCAATCCAAGAAGAAGATATAACAATTATAAATATATATGCACCCAACACGGGAGCACCACAATATGTAAGACAAATGCTAACAAGTATGAAAGGAGAAATTAACAATAACACAATAATAGTGGGAGACTTTAATACCCTACTCACACCTATGGATAGATCAACTAAACAGAAAATTAACAAGGAAACACAAACTTTAAATGATACAATAGACCAGTTAAACCTAATTGATATCTATAGGACATTTCATCCCAAAACAATGAATTTCACCTTTTTCTCAAGCGCACATGGAACCTTCTCCAGGATAGATCACGTCCTGGGCCATAAAGCTAGCCTTGGTAAATTCAAAAAAATAGAAATCATTCCAAGCATCTTTTCTGACCACAATGCAGTAAGATTAGATCTCAATTACAGGAGAAAAATGATTAAAAATTCCAACATATGGAGGCTGAACAACACGCTGCTGAATAACCAACAAATCACAGAAGAAATCAAAAAAGAAATCAAAGTTTGCATAGAAACGAATGAAAATGAAAACACAACAACCCAAAACCTGTGGGACATGGTAAAAGCAGTCCTAAGGGGAAAGTTCATAGCAATACAGGCACACCTCAAGAAACAAGAAAAAAGTCAAATAAATAACCTAACTCTACACCTAAAGCAACTAGAAAAGGAAGAAATGCAGAACCCCAGGGTTAGTAGAAGGAAAGAAATCTTAAAAATTAGAGCAGAAATAAATGCAAAAGAAACAAAAGAGACCATAGCAAAAATCAACAAAACCAAAAGCTGGTTCTTTGAAAGGATAAATAAAATTGACAAACCATTAGCCAGACTCATCAAGAAACAAAGGGAGAAAAATCAAATCAATAAAATTAGAAATGAAAACGGAGAGATCACAACAGACAACACAGAAATACAAAGGATCATAAGAGACTACTATCAACAATTATATGCCAATAAAATGGACAACGTGGAAGAAATGGACAAATTCTTAGAGAAGTACAACTTTCCAAAACTCGACCAGGAAGAAATAGAAAATCTTAACAGACCCATCACAAGCACGGAAATTGAAACTGTAATCAAAAATCTTCCAGCAAACAAAAGCCCCAGTCCAGATGGCTTCACAGCTGAATTCTACCAAAAATTTAGAGAAGAGCTAACACCTATCCTGCTCAAACTCTTCCAGAAAATTGCAGAGGAAGGTAAACTTCCAAACTCATTCTATGAGGCCACCATCACCCTAATACCAAAACCTGACAAAGATCCCACAAAAAAAGAAAACTACAGGCCAATATCACTGATGAACATAGATGCAAAAATCCTTAACAAAATTCTAGCAACCAGAATCCAGCAACACATTAAAAAGATCATACACCATGACCAAGTGGGCTTTATCCCAGGGATGCAAGGATTCTTCAATATCCGCAAATCAGTCAATGTAATACACCACATTAACAAATTGAAAAATAAAAACCATATGATTATCTCAATAGATGCAGAGAAAGCCTTTGACAAAATTCAACACCCATTTATGATAAAAACTCTCCAGAAAGCAGGAATAGAAGGAACATACCTCAACATAATAAAAGCTATATATGACAAACCCACAGCAAACATTATCCTCAATGGTGAAAAATTGAAAGCATTTCCTCTAAAGTCAGGAACAAGACAAGGGTGCCCACTTTCACCTTTACTATTCAACATAGTTTTGGAAGTTTTGGCCACAGCAATCAGAGCAGAAAAAGAAATAAAAGGAATCCAAATTGGAAAAGAAGAAGTAAAACTCTCACTATTTGCAGATGACATGATCCTCTACATAGAAAACCCTAAAGACTCCACCAGAAAATTACTAGAAATAATCAATGACTATAGTAAAGTTGCAGGATATAAAATCAACACACAGAAATCCCTTGCATTCCTATACACTAATAATGAGAAAACAGAAAGAGAAATTAAGGAAACAATTCCATTCACCATTGCAACGGAAAGAATAAAATACTTAGGAATATATACCTAAAGAAACTAAAGACCTATATATAGAAAACTATAAAACACTGGTGAAAGAAATCAAAGAGGACACTAATAGATGGAGAAACATACCATGTTCATGGATTGGAAGAATCAATATAGTGAAAATGAGTATACTACCCAAAGCAATTTATAGATTCAATGCAATCCCTATCAAGCTACCAACAGTATTCTTCACAGAGCTAGAACAAATAATTTCACAATTTGTATGGAAATACAAAAAACCTCGAATAGCCAAAGCGATCTTGAGAAAGAAGAATGGAACTGGAGGAATCAACCTACCTGACTTCAGGCTCTACTACAAAGCCACAGTTATCAAGACAGTATGGTACTGGCACAAAGACAGAAATATAGATCAATGGAACAAAATAGAAAGCCCAGAGATAAATCCACGCACATATGGACACCTTATCTTTGACAAAGGAGGCAAGAATATACAATGGATTAAAGACAATCTCTTTAACAAGTGGTGCTGGGAAAACTGGTCTACCACTTGTAAAAGAATGAAACTAGAACACTTTCTAACACCATACACAAAAATAAACTCAAAATGGATTAAAGATCTAAACGTAAGACCAGAAACTATAAAACTCCTAGAGGAGAACATAGGCAAAACACTCTCTGACATACATCACAGCAGGATCCTCTATGACCCACCTCCCAGAATATCGGAAATAAAAGCAAAAATAAACAAATGGGACCTAATTAACCTTAAAAGCTTCTGCACATCAAAGGAAACTATCAGCAAGGTGAAAAGACAGCCTTCAGAATGGGAGAAAATAATAGCAAATGAAGCAACTGACAAACAACTAATCTCAAAAATATACAAGCAACTCCTCCAGCTCAACTCCAGAAAAATAAATGACCCAATCAAAAAATGGGCCAAAGAACTAAATAGACATTTCTCCAAAGAAGACATACAGATGGCTAACAAACACATGAAAAGATGCTCAACATCACTCATTATCAGAGAAATGCAAATCAAGACCACTATGAGGTACCATTTCACACCAGTCAGAATGGCTGCGATCCAAAAGTCTACAAATAATAAATGTTGGAGAGGGTGTGGAGGAAAGGGAATCCTCTTACACTGTTGGTGGGAATGCAAACTAGTACAGCCACTATGGAGAACAGTGTGGAGATTCCTTAAAAAACTGGAAATAGAACTGCCTTATGATCCAGCAATCCCACTGCTGGGCATACACACTGAGGAAACCAGAAGGGAAAGAGACACGTGTACCCCAATGTTCATCGCAGCACTGTTTATAATAGCCAGGACATGGAAACAACCTAGATGTCCATCAGCAGATGAATGGATAAGAAAGCTGTGATACATATACACAATGGAGTATTACTCAGCCATTAAAAAGAATACATTTGAATCAATTCTAATGAGGTGGATGAAACTGGAGCCTATTATACAGAGTGAAGTAAGCCAGAAGGAAAAACACCAATACAGTATACTAACGCATATATATGGAATTTAGAAAGATGATAACAATAACCCTGTGTACGAGACAGCAAAAGTGACGCTGATGTATGGAACAGTCTTATGGACTCTGTGGGAGAGGGAGAGGGTGGGAAGATTTGGGAGAATGGCATTGAAACATGTAAAATATCATGTATGAAACGAGATGCCAGTCCAGGTTCAATGCACGATACTGGATGCTTGGGGCTAGTGCACTGGGACGACCCAGAGGGATGGTATGGGGAGGGAGGAGGGAGGAGGGTTCAGGATGGGGAGCACATGTATACCTGTGATGGATTCATTTTGATATTTGGCAAAACTAATACAATTATGTAAAGTTTAATAAAATTAAAAAAAAAAAAGAAATCACTTGCATTTCTACATACTAACAATGATAAATCAGAAAGAGCATTTAAGGAATCAATCACATTCACCATTGTAACAAAAAGAATTAAATATCTAGGAATAAACTTACCTAAGGAGACAAAAGAACTGTACACAGAAAATTATAAGACACTAATGAAAGAAATGAAAGATGACATAAACAGATGGAGAGATATTCCATGTTCCTGGGTAGGAAGAATCAATATTGTGAAAATGAATATACTACCAAATGCAATCTAGAAATTCAATGTGATCCCTATCAAATTACCAATGGCATTTTTCACAGAACTAGAACAAAAAATTCCACAATTCATATGGAAATACCAAAGACCCTGAATAACCAAAGCAGTCTTGAGTAAGAAGAATGGAGCTGGAGGAATCAACATTTCTGACTTCAGATTATACTACAAAGTTACAGTCATCAAGACAGTATGGTACTAGCACAAAACCAGAAATATAGACCAATGGAACAAGATAGAAAGCCCAGAAATAAAGCCATGCACCTATGGGTACCTTATTTTTGACAAAGGAGGCAAGAATATACAATGGGACAAAGACAGCCTCTTCAATAAATGATGCTGGGAAAACTGGACAGCTACATGTAAAAGAATGAAGTTAGAACAGTTCCTAACACCACACACAAAGATAAACTCAAAATGGATTAAAAAGACCAGAAACTATAAAACTCTTAGAGGAAAACATAGGCAGAACACTCGATGACATAAATCAAAGCAAGATCCTCTATGACCCACCTCTTAGAGTAATGGAAATAAAAACAAAATTAAACAAGTGGGACCTGATTAAACTTAAAAGCTTTTGCACAGCAAAGCAAACTATAAGCAAGGTGAAAAGACAACCCTCAGAATGGGAGAAAACAATAGCAAATGAAACAACTGACAAAGGGTTAATTTCCAAAATGTACAAGCAGCTCATACAACTCAATGCCAGAAAAGCAAACAACCCAATCAAGAAGTGGAGAAAAGACCTAAACAGGTATTTCGCCAAAGAAGACATACAGATGGCTAACAAACACATGAAAAGATGCTCAATACCACTCATTATTCAGTTCAGTTCCGTCACTCAGTCATGTTCGTCTCTTTGCAACCCCATGGACTACAGCACATCAGGCCTCCCTGTCCATCATCAACTCCTGGAGTTTACCCAAACTCATGTCCATTGAGTCGGTGATGCCATCCAACCATCTCATCCTCTGTCATACCCTTCTCCTCCTGCCTTCAATCCTTCCCAGCATCAGGGGCTTTTCAAATGAGTCAGTTCTTTGCATCAGATAGCTGAAGTATTGGAGTTTCAGCTGCAGCATCAGTCCTATCAATGAACACCCAGGACTGATCTCCTTTAGGATGGACTGGATGGATCTCCTTGCAGTCCAAGGGACTCTCAAGAGTCTTCTTCAACTTCAATGACTACTGGAAAAACCATAGCTTTGACTAGATGGATGTTTGTCAGCAAAGTAATGTCTCTGCTTTTTAATATGCTTCTAGGTTGGTCATAACTTTTCTTCCAAGCAGTAAGCATCTTTAATTTCATGGCTGCAGTCACCATCTGCAGTGATTATGGAGCCCAAGCAAAAAAGTCTGTCACTGTTTCCATTGTTACCCCATCTATTTGCCATGAAGTGATGGGACTGGATGCCATGATCTTAGTTTTCTGAATGTTGAGTTTTAAGCCAATTTTTCCACTCTCTTCTTTCACTTTCATCAAGAGGCTTTTTAGTTCCTCTTCACTTTCTGCCATAAGCATGGTGTTATCTGTATATCTGAGGTTATTGATATTTTTCCTGGCAATCTTTTTTTTAAATTTTTTAATTTAAGGATAATTGATTTACAGAATTTTGTTGTTTTCTGTCAAATCTCAATATGAATCAGCCATAGGTATACATATATCCCCTCCCTTTTGAACCTGCCTCCCACCTTCCTCCCCATTCCACCCATCTAGATTGATATAGAGCACCTGTTTGAGTTTCCTGAGCCATACAGCAAATTCCCATTGGCTATCTATTTTACATATGGTAATACGTTTCCATGTTACTCTTTTCACACATCTCACCCTCTTCTCCCCTCTCCGCATGTCCATAAGTCGTTTCTCTATATGTTTCTCCATTGCTTCCCTGTAAATAATTTCTTCAGTACCATTCTTCTAGATTCTGTGTATGTGTGTTAGAATATGATATCTTTCCCTTTCTGACTCACTTCATCCTGTATACTAGGTTCTAGGTTCATCCACCTCATCAAAACTGACTCAAAGGCGTTCCTTTTTATGATTGAGTAATATTCCATTCTGTCTATGTACCACTACTTCTTTATCCATTAAGCTGTTGATGGACATCTAAGTTACTTCCATGTTCTAGCTATTGTAAACAGTGTTTCAAAGAGCAATGGGATATATGTGTCTCTTTCAATTTTGGTTTTCTCAGAGTATATGCCTAGGAGGGGGATTGCTGGGTCATATGGTGCTTTTATTCTTAGTTTTTTTAAGGAATCTCCATATCATCTTCCTTAGTGGCTGTATCAATTTACATTCCCACCAACAGTGCAAGAGCTTTCCCTTTTCTCCACACCTTCTTCAACATTTATTGTTTGTAGACTTTTTGATGAGGGCCATTCTGACCAGTGTGAGGTGATATCTCATTGTAGTTTTTATTTGAATTTCTCTAATAATGGTGAATGCAGCCATGAAATTAAAAGACGCTTACTCCTTGGAAGAAAAGTTATGACCAACCTAGACAGCATATTAAAAAGTGGAGACATTACTTTGCCAACAAACATCCGTCTAGTCAAAGCTATGGTTTTTCCAGTAGTCATGTATGGACATGAGAGTTGAACTATAAAGAAAGCTGAGCACCGAAGAATTGATGCTTTTGAACTGTGGTGTTGAGAAGACTCTTGAGAGTCCCTTGGAGTGCAAGGAGATCCAACCAGTCCATCCGAAAGGAAATCAGTCCTGATTATTCATTGGCAGAACTGATGCTGAAGCTGAAACTCCAATACTTTGGCCACCTGATGTGAAGCACCAACTCATTGGAAAAGACCCTGATGCTGGCAAAGATGGAAGGCACGTGGAGAAGTGGACAACAGAGGATGAGATGGTTGGATGGCATCACTGATGCGATTGACATGCGTTTGAATAGGCCCTGGGAGTTGGTGATGGACAGGGAAGTCTGGCGTGCTGCAGTCCATGGGGTCACAAAGAGTTGGGCACGTCTTAGCGACTGAACTGTATTGAGAATGCTTTACCCCAATCCCCACTGGCTAACTGGCTGAGTGTTTACAGTTAAAGTTGCTCAGTTGTGTCTGATTTTTGTGACCCCATGGACTATACTGTCCGTGGAATTCTCCAGGCCAGAATACTGGAGTGGGTAGCCTTTCCCTTTTCCAGGGGATCTTCCCAAACCAGGGATCAAACCCAGGTCTCTTGCATTGCAGGCAGATTCTTTACCAGTTGAGCCACAAGGGAAGCCCAACAATACTGGAGTGGGTAGCCTATCCCTTCTCCAGTGGATCTTCCTGATCCGGGAATCGAACTGGGGTCGTCTGCATTGCAGGCGGATTCTTTACCAACTGAGCTATCAGAGAAGCCCTGAAAAAGCCTATCTCTCCTGAAGGTGGGACTCTGGGTAAGGCCTTCAGAACTGACAGAGATGATTTGGGTTGTAATTAAGATCCTCCCACCCCCATCCCTTTCAGACAGCTTTCCTTTTCAGCCCTGGAAGAAAGGCCTTCTGGGCAGGAGTAAATACCATTCATTCCTTCTTGATAGATAAGAAGAGATAGACACAGAGAAATGTCTCAGTAGATTATTATTCTACAGTGAATTCTCAATAAATCATCATGCTACACATGTGAAATACCTTTTGCATTAAAAATAAACCCAAGAATCAAATGAAATAGTATATAGGAAATGTTGATTTCTTTTGTTTCTTCACTGTTTGTAGGGCATGGAGGTGAAAAATTACATTTCCTGGATGTAGGTGAGGTTCACAGTTAAAACAGGGAGAGAGCAAAAGGGTTTTCAGAATGAGAGGAGTTACAGAGGAAATACCTCTCTCTTTTTCAGATCTGTGAGTTTGCTGACTCCTCCTCTCCCTCTGAACTTCTAAATAAGGTGTGTGTCTTTGGAGTTCCTGAAAATAGGCCAGCTGTCTGCAGAGTATTTAAAGAACTCAAAGGAATATTTCTAAGTTATGACGATCTCCTCCAAAAAGGGAGGCAGAGATTAAGGAGCTGCTGAGTTTACATCATGGATGCATGATTCACTGACCCTTCTTCTTATTTTAAACCACACATGATTTTTAAATTTTTATTTATTTATTTATATTTGGCTGTGCTGGGTCTTCATTCCTGTACTTAGGCTTTCTCTAGTTGTGGCGAGAGGGGGCTCCTCTAGTTGCAGTGCTCAGGCTTCTCATTTCGGTGGCTTCTCCTGCTGTGAAGGACAGGCTCTAGGTACGTGGGCTTCAGCAGCTGGAGCATGGAGGCTCAGTAGTTACAACTTGAGGTCTCTAAAGCACAGGCTTAGTAATTGTGGCACATGGGCTTAGTTGCTCCCAGGCATGTGGAATCTTCCTGGACCAGGGATTGAACCTGTGTACCCTGCATTAGCAGGTGAATTCTTATCCACTGAGTCACCAGGGAAGTCCCTGACCCGTCTTCTTAAAATACCTGTAGAGTAGAGCCCAGAAGAGTTGAGAATACATGATTGGACCAGATCCTGCTAAAATCTACATTCTCCGAATGTGGGTATGCAGAGGAGAATTTTGTTTAAGAATATTGGTGTTAGAGAAAGTTTTCCCTGTTGCTCTTTTCTTTATTAACTGTGTGAACTTTGTTCCAGGGATTTCTTAAGCTTCAGGTTGCTTGTCTTTGTTGTTGTTGTAGCATGTATCTGGGTTCCAAGCAGTAGGAAGTGGAAGCTGCTAGTTCCCTTAAGAAGTGGGCTCAGAAGTTGCAGAGTGTCACTTCTGCAGCCTCCTATTACTCAAACCCATCACAGGGCCAGACAGGTTTAAATGGAGGAGAAATAAACTCTTCCTCTCGATATGAGAAGCAGTTACCAGAGAGAGGAAGGGGCAGTCTTTGTAAACTAGCTATGTGTAATTTATTGCTTTGTAACAAACTATCTCAAAACATGGCAGGTTAAAGCAATGAACCTGGGGAATTCCCTGCTGGTCCAGTGGTGAGGACTTGGTGCTTTCACTGCTGTGGCCCAGATTCAACCCCTGTTTGGGGATCTAAGATCCAATAAGCCATGCAGCGAGGCCATAAATAAATAAATAAATAAATAAAACAATGGACATTTATCATCTCACGGTTTCTGAGGGTCAGGGATCTGGGGATGGCTGAGCTGAGTGGTTTGATTTCAGAGCCTCTTATGATGTTGCAGTCAAGTTGCAGTTTCTGAAGGGGCTGGAGTATCCACTTCTAAACTCAATCCTGTGGCGGCTGGCAGGAGGCTTCAGTTTCTCGCCTTAGAGTTCTCTCCATAGGGCTGCTCATCATACAGTTCCCTACAGTATGAGTGATCTAAGGAAAGATAGAGAGCAGGAGGGGGAAAGGGAGAAGGACAGGGAGAAGCAGAGTGAGAAAGAGACAGGGCCAACTTGAAAGAGAAAATCTCAAGGCAGGAACTGCGATCTTTTATAACCTAATATTGGTTCTGATGTACTGTTGCTTCTACTATGTGCTATTGGTCATACAGACCATACCTGGTAGAGTGTGGGAAGGGCCTACAAAAGGTATAGATTGGAGATTTCTGGGGATCATGTTAGAGGCTGCTTACCCCACTAGTTTACAAGGGTGCTGTGCATGACAAGCTTCTCAGGAACTTGTTAAATATGTAGATCTCTTGGCTAAGATTCCAATGTGAACCACATTTTGGGAAACTTTGACCATATACCAGGGCTTTAATGTTGTTGACTGTGTGATGTTCAAAGGGCAGTTAATTGTCTGGTGCAAGAACACATTTACACTTGTGTGTAAGTAGATGTGGGTTTCTCTTCTGCTCCCAGATGTTTTAATTCTTACTGAACATGCAGACATTTAGGTTGTTTGAAGTATGTGGCACTGACAGATACATGGTTTTTTGGTTTGGGGTTCTTCAGTGAATTCTGCTTATTTTTTATTTTCCCTAGTCAAAATCCTTGGAGAAGGCAATGGCACCCCACTCCAGCACTCTTGCCTGGAAAATCCCATGGATGGAGGAGCCTGGTAGGCTGCAGTCCATGGGGTCACTAAGAGTCATACACGACTGAGTGACTTCACCTTCACTTTTCAGTTTCATGCATTGGAGAAGGAAATGGCAACCCACTCCAGTGTTCTTGCCTGGAGAATCCTAGGGACGGGGGAGCCTGGTGGGCTGCCATCTATGGGGTCGAACAGAGTCGGACACAACTGAAGCGGCTTAGAAGCAGCAGCAGCAGTCAAAATCCTGCTATTGATTGACATACATGTTCTTGAAGGTAAACATCTATATCAGTGGCTACTTACCTGCAGATACTCATCACATACATATGTACATTGATGATGTCACTACCATTGGATTTCATGAGCATCCCAAGTAAGACAGTTCCTAATCTTCTGGTTTGAGTCTTATCACCATCAGGAAGCCCTCCACCTGTATTTAGATTTATCCCCCCACCTTCCCTCCCTTATTCCTTCTTTTCCTCCCTCCATTTTAGGTCAACAGAATGTCTGTGGAGTCACCTTTTGGGCTCTCTGCTTCGCTCACAATGATTCTTCCTTCTCTTTTGCTTCGGCTTCTGTGTTCCCCCTAGCTGAATTTGAACCATAGCTCTGACTGTCTAAACTTAGTAAATTGGGTCATTTGGACATTTGATTCAAGTTAGGCAATTTGATTCCTCCCCTGGTATTTGGAATTGGGACCAAATGAGAGACAACAAGGGATTCTTTTTGCATGGCTGAACTCTTGCCCTATAGATACAAAATCTGTGGTGGAACTGAGTCCCTTCACCACCACTCTGCTCTTTTGTTGTGTAGGCTGATAACAGAAAAGTCAGTCTTAGTGATTAAAGAGCAAAGCAGATGTAGGGGTGAATGGGTGATGGAATGTGGGAAAGAGTGACCTTTGGATTCCAGATGGCTTTCCATTTCCTAAATCGGTCTCTCCCTGGGTCTTGGCTTGGATTCCATGAGCTTCCGATGTATGCTTATAATATGCACCCCATCTCCCTACTCTTTTAAACTGAAGTTAGCTCCTATAGATTTCTGTTACTTGATTGTTAATACAATCCATCTATAGAGGCACTAAGGCTATACTTACAACCTGGTGAGTTCAGGCATTGAAAGATTCTTTCTGAAGGCTACCTGTAGAACAAAAGCTGCATGGACATAAGGTGGTGGGACATCCGGGAGGGATTTCTCACTTCACCTGGGAGTACTGGCAAAGGTTTCACAGAGCAGGTGAAATTTGAACTGGGCTTTGAAGTATGGTAGGAGTTTGCTCAGAATGACAAGGGCCTAAGTCTGATATATCTAACTGATGTGTAAAGGAATAAGGGAGAGCAACCTAGAAACTGGAGATGTCAGTTGACACCAGAAAAGTCAAGGGTTTCTTATGCCATGCTAAAAATAACAAGGTGTATTTTCAAAAGAGAAATGAAGATAATCTAAAGCATAATTTGGAAACAATTGGTCTGGAATATCTCCTCATTATGAATTCATTTGCTATGCACTGTAATAGAGCTAGTCCTTGTAAATGCATTTGGAATTCAAATGACTCTCACATATACTTCTATAAGATTTGGCCTATATTTTAGAGGAAGTTATTGGAAAGCATCCATAATCTTTCATGCTGGTTCTAATATTTCTGTGGCATGGCAGAGGCATTAAAAAGGAAGACCTTCACATATCATGTTTGGCTCAGGCTGATGTTAATTAGAAATAAAAGCAATTTGTGTTTAATTTAATGGTAGTGGGAGATTCATTATACCGTCCTTTGGTCAGACACAGTGCAATGAAGGTAGATTTCTGTGTTATTTTTATCTCTCTTTCCCTTTCCTTTGTCTTTCAAAGCTATGGTTTAATGTATTTCCTAGAAATTCTGACTCTTCTTTTCATTTTCTCTTCCATTTGATTTTTTCTTATGTTATCACTGTTACATTTGACATTTAATTGTTTTCTACTTCTAAACTTCATTTATTTGTTTTTGCATCCTATAACTACACATTTCTAATCATCTTTATGGTGAGAAAAGTCAATTGTGGATTTTTCAGGTGATGGTAGCTGGGTTAGTAGGTCACGTGGACTCTTTTAAGTTTTTACCTTCTTCTTCCTGTTGCTGATTTTTTAACCTCTCCCTGCTCACTAATATATTCATTGATAATTACCCTGGAATGAAGGGGGAAAAAGAACTCAAACAATTAAAATTTGGTGATTTTTGGACAAATTCTGTGAAAGGTTAGTTGGGATTTGAAACTCCAGTTAAAAGGAAGAACTTTGTCACTAGAGCTGATTTTCCTGGGAATACTGACTTTTATGGATTAGAATAATAGGTTGTGGAGGGAAAGGCTAACAGTATTCTAAGGACTAACCCAGTTTTTTAATACCTGTTTTTTGGAGGTAACAAGATTTCAGGGCTCTCAGGCTCTTCTCTGAAGTTTTAGGAAGCTGTAAGAGAAGGGTTTTTTTTTTTTTTAAAGAAGATGTGTCTTCTAGACTTAGCTTCCCTATGGCTCAGCAGTAAAAAATCCACCTGCAGTGCAGGAGACTCAAGAGATATGGGTTCAATCCCTGGGTGAAGACGATCTTCTGGAGGAAGAAATGGCAACCCATTCCAGTACTCTTGCCTGGAGAATTCCATGGACAGAGGAGCCTGGTGGTCTATAGTCCAATGGGGTCACAAGAGTTGGACATAACTGAGAGACTGAGCGTGCACTCACATCCTCTAGACGGTTTCATGGGATAACTTGATTCTCAAAGTGGGAGAGCAGTACAACCAGAACCCTGACTCTCTTTACTGAAAGGTAGATGCACATAGTATAGCTTTTGGACCATGGATATGCATTCGAGTCCTTGGCCTGCTATTAATTAGCTTTGTGATAACAACAGAAGCAACACGAATAATAAAAATACCCTGATGGTTTATTGTTCTGTTGTTATATGCCAGACACTCTTATTATGCTTTGCTCTTGCAAAAACCTTATGAAATAGAAAAAATTAATATCTCTACCTCATATATAGGGAAACCGAGAGAGAAATTATATAGATTGCCTGAGGTTACCT
Organism: Bos indicus; assembly: GCF_029378745.1. Taxonomy (NCBI): domain Eukaryota; kingdom Metazoa; phylum Chordata; class Mammalia; order Artiodactyla; family Bovidae; genus Bos; species Bos indicus. Next base: position 69,322,536 of record NC_091766.1, read on the forward strand.
GGTAGGTAACTGGCAGGAATCTAACCCCGGAGCCTTTGTTCTTAACTGCTGCGTTATATGTTCTCCCAACACTCAATTGCCTAGTCTCTCTGTTTGTTCTTACAAAAGGGAAATTCGTGATTGTTCTGACACCATCCTCCTATTGCAGAGGATCAAATGAGAGTGTGAAAGGGAAAATGTTTTGAAGACTATAAAGCCCCAGAAAAATACAAACAATTATTAAGATGGACAGGCTGAAAGAGAGAAAGAGAGAAGGAAGGCTCCCTGGAGTGAGAATTAGAGTTTGACCTTCAATAGAAGGGCTGCCGTCACTGCGCTGACAGCCCAAGCTGGGAGCCTGGGTCCCTTCTTCCACAGCTGTCAGAATGGCAAGGGCAGGGGACAGACGCCAGGCCTGGGCATCCAGGCGTGAGTGGCAAGGCCCCTTTCACCAGAGGCTCTGGGCAGATTCACTCAGAGCTTGACCTTTTGAATGTAAAACACTTGTCAGGTTGCCAAGTAGCAGCCAGTCAGGGGGTGGATTCAGCCAGGAGAAGAATATTCCTGTGGCTGTTCCAGGGATGCTCTCTCTCTGGACCCTATGACCACAGGGTCTCTTTTGAAGAGAAGTGGCCTCTACAGAGCTTGAGGTATACTTGAAAATTGAAATCTCTTTAGTACCAGGTTGGTGTTTCTCAAGTTTTAAAAATCATGCCTCCATTTTATAAATGTAATACATCCTGTAGTTTGTATTATAAAAAAGTTTTATATTTTTCATTTTCTAGCCATAGAACTGTGTGGTTTATTTGAATGTTTTTGAATTATCCACAGCCGCTTCAAGTCTGGTAAGTCTCTATAGGTGAGGTTCAAGGGGAGGAAACATTTGTTCTCTTGATTTAAATAATGTGTTTACTGAAATGTCTCAGTTGATCCATCTGGAGCAGAGGTTGGCACAAGAGAGCCTGTGAAAAGCAAAATTGTGGGTTGTTCTGTAAACTTGTTATTGGTGGAAAAGCTTTCCTTTAGGAATCAGAAACCAGAGCGGTCTAACACAAGAAGTTAGTAATTTATGTATTTACAATCACCAACTACCTAGAATATGCATTCACATCATGTTATTTAAATGTTTACAGTTAGGTACATTGTAAAATGGCTGCAAATTCCTCCCATTCCATATTGTATTCCTCTTTGCTCATCCTTCCATCAAGAGATGGTAGAGTCTATTTTTTTAACTCTTGAATTTGGGCTTTCTGTATGACTTTTTTTCATCAAAGAAACTTTTAAGAAATCTGATGCAAGCAGAGGCCTGAGAACTGCTTGTGCTTTGGGCTTGCCCTTTTCTCACTGCTGGGAGCCTTTTTGCCACCGCTGACAAAACCCAGATCAGCCTCCTCTAAGATGAAGACACATGGGACAAAAGACAAGAGGCCCAGAGGAGGCCCCTACCCTGAGCGTTCTGCCAACCACCAGACATGTGAGTGAACTACCCTGTTTTAGTCTGTTTGGGCTGCTACAATGAAATACCAGAGACTGAGTGGCTTTATAAACAACAGACATTTATTTCTTACATTCCTGAGGACTGAAAAGTCTAAGATCAAGGTGTTGACAGATTCAGTGTCTGGTGAGAGCCTGGTTCAAAGTCATCTTTTGGCTATGTCCTCACATAGTCAGCGGAAGGAACAAGGGAGCTCTCTTGTGGTCTTGAAAGTGAAGTCGTTCAGTCGTGTCTGACTCTTTGCGACCCCATGGACTGTAGCCTATCAGGCTCCTCTCTCCATGGGATTCTCCAGGCAAGAGTACTGGAGTGGGTTGCCATTTCCTTCTCCAATGTAACAAAGCCTCTATTAAAATCTAAAAGTGTAATAGCGACCTTCTCAGCCTGAACCCTAAGAGTGATGGGCCCTTCCCTCGTCCCTCCCTGGCACCAGCCATCGCTCATCAGGGCAGGTAGGAGCTCCACTCCGGGGACACAGTTCCCTTATTAGTCACGAACTAAGTCGGCGGTGGGCTGAGCTCACTGCCTCGCCGCTTCAGATAGCGATCCCAGTAAAGGGTGCTATCAGTTGCCTCCACGTGGCCACCTGCAGGTCCATGGAGAGCTGGAGGAGGACACTGCTAGAGCTGCCCGTGCTTCTTCAGACGGGCCACTTTCTGATGTCGCATTTGTCTGCTGCTGCTGCTAAGTCAATTCAGTCGTGTCCGACTCTGTGACCCCATAGACGGGAGCCCCACCAGGCTCCCCCGTCCCTGGGATTCTCCAGGCAAGAACACTGGAGTGGGTTGCCATTTCCTTCTCCAGTGCACGAAAGTGAAAAGTGAAAGTGAAGTCGCTCAGTCGTGTCCGACCCTCAGCGACCCCATGGACTGCAGCCTACCAGGCTCCTCCATCCATGGGATTTTCCAGGCAAGAGTACTGGAGTGGGGTGCCATAGTCAGGGTGTAATAGTGGTGAAGGCAGGCCCTGAGCCATAGCAGCCCTGCTGAGCCGTTGATTGGTGCTGCAGCGGGCCCCTCCCCCAAAAAAGGACCGTTAGTGAGCAACCGTGAACCCTCAATGGTTAGTGGTTCTGCTCAGCCATTGGTCAGCACCACAGTGGCCCCGCCCCCTTTCACTCTTGTATATAAGGGGAGCCCGACTGAGGAGAGACTTAGCAGCAGCAGCGAACTGAGGGAGTTTGTTTTCCAGATGTTAATCTGCTATATTCTCAGTCTGCTAGCTTTCTGATAAAAGTTGTTATACTTGTTCCAACAACTTAGCTCCTAATTTGTTGGCCTGTCCTGTGGTGAGCAGAATGAACTTGGGCTCAGTAACAAAAGGATGAGGCTCAAAGATTCTCCAGGTTGATGAACAAGAATGTACCTACATGCCCAGAGGGCAGTGTACTCCACACTCCTGTGGGGAAAGAAACACCTGTGCTTGGTACCCTTCTGGCCTTCGCCTTATGTATCTCTCTTCATCTGGCTCTACATTCACATCCTTAATAGTCTTTTCAATAAAACAGTAACCTAGTAAGTATTCTGTTTTTCTGAGTTCTGTGAGCCACTCTGGCAAATCAAACTTGCGGCAAGGAATGTGGGAACCTCTAATTTATAGCCAGTCTGTTGGAAGTACATGTAACAACTGAATTTGAGCTTAGCATCTGAATGAGATTGGGGGTGGGCAGGGTACAGTTTTGTGGTACTGAGCCTTTTAACCATAGGATGTTTATTCCAGGTAGATGGTATCAGAATTGAGTCAAATTTAGGGCGCCAGGCTGGTGTCACAGAATTACTTGGTGTGGAACCCCCACACATTTGGTGTTAGAAGTGAAGTCAAATGAAGTGTAGATGTGAAAGGAGACACTCAGGGGAGTTTTTATCCCTGAAAATGTTTCTTTTTGAAGGGCATTGATCCCAGTCGTGAGGGTCTACCCTCAAGACATAGTCACCCTAGAGACCCCACCCCCAAATACCATCACACTGAGGATTAGGTTTTAGCATATGAATTTTGAGGGGACACGAAAATTCAATCTAGGGTATGGCCTAAAACCTCCAGTCCCAGCCAAACTGCCAATTGACAATAGAGATTTGCCAAGCTGGCCTTAGAACAACTGCCCAGTAGATCTACAAAATCATGATATATTTACTGCTTTAAGTCACCAAGTTTTGAAGTATTTTATTATATAGTAAGGACTTCCCTGGTGGCTCAGATGTTAAAGCGTCTACCTACAATGCCGGAGACCCAGGTTCGATCCCTGAATCAGGAAGATCCCCTGGAGAAGGAAATGGAAATCCAGTACTCTTGCCTGAAGAATCCCATGGATGGAGGAGTCTGGTGGGCTACAGCCCATGGGCTTGCAGAGTTGGACACGACCTCACTTTCACTTTCATTATAGAGTAAGGGCTTCCCAAGTGTCTCTAGGGGTGAAGATCCCACCTGCCAATGCAGGAGACGCTGGAGAGGCAGGTTTGATCCCTGGGTTGGGAAGATCCCTTGGAGGAGGGCATGGCAATCCCCTGCAGGATTCTTGCCTGGAGAATGCCGTGGACAGAGGAACCTGGTGGGCTACAGTCCATGGGGTCACAAAGAGCTGGACATGACTGAAGCAACTTAGCATGCACGCATTCATGCACTATGTAGCAAAGATGATACAAACTCATATTTCAGTCCCAATCATTAATTTATTAGAAATATTGGAAAATTAAGGCCATGGGACTGGCCCTCCATTTTGTAACTGAAGTTTTATTGGAATACTGTGCTTTCTTTGCAATACATTTTTTCCTAGCTTTGTTGTGATATGATTGATATATAATATTTTAGCTTAATGTGTGCATATGGTTATTTGATACATATATATATTGAAAAATTATTACAATAGGGTTGGTTAACATGATTCTATTACTTTATCTAAGGTACAGAATGGTGACTGTTAACAATACTGTTTTATAAACCTGAAAGTTGCTGAGAGAGTAAATCTTAAATTTTTTCACCACACCAAAAAAAAGTAATTGTTATTGTATTTTCTGTGGTTGCTTTTGAAAACTAATGACTGAATAGTTGTGACAGAGCCAGATAGTCCTCAAAGACTAAAGTATTTATTATCTTATCTTTAAAAAAAAAATGTGGGGGGGAGGAGCCAAGATGGCGGAGGAGTAGGACGGGGAGAACACTTTCTCCCCCACAAATTCATCAAAAGAGCATTTAAACGTCGAGTAAATTCCACAAAACAACTTCTGAATGCCGGCAGAGGACATCAGGCACCCAGAAAAGCAACCCAACTCTTCGAAAGGAGAGAGAAGAAATACAGCTCCACCCACCAGAACACCGACACAAGCTTCCCTAACCAGGAAACCTTGACAAGCCACCTGTACAAACCCACACACAGTGAGGAAACGCCACAATAAAGAGAACTCCACAAACTGCCAGAATACAGAAAGGACACCCCAAACTCAGCAATTTAAACAAGATGAAGAGACAGAGGAATACTCAGCAGATAAAGGAACAGGATAAATGCCCACCAAACCAAACAAAAGAGGAAGAGATAGGGAATCTACCTGATAAAGAATTCCGAATAATGATAGTGAAATTGATCCAAAATCTTGAAACTAAAATGGAATCACAGATAAATAGCCTGGAGACAAGGATTGAGAAGATGCAAGAAAGGTTTAACAAGGACCTAGAAGAAATAAAAAAGAGTCAATATATAACGAATAATGCAATAAGTGAAATTAAAAACACTCTGGAGGCAACAAATAGTAGAATAACAGAGGCAGAAGACAGGATTAGTGAATTAGAAGATAGAATGGTAGAAATAAATGAATCAGAGAGAATAAAAGAAAAACGAATTAAAAGAAATGAGGACAATCTCAGAGACCTCCAGGACAATATTAAACGCTACAACATTCGAATCATAGGGGTTCCAGAAGAAGAAGACAAAAAGAAAGACCATGAGAAAATACTTGAGGAGATAATAGTGGAAAACTTCCCTAAAATGGGGAAGGAAATAATCACCCAAGTCCAAGAAACCCAGAGAGTACCAAACAGGATAAACCCAAGGAGAAACACCCCAAGACACATATTAATCAAATTAACAAAGATCAAACACAAAGAACAAATATTAAAAGCAGCAAGGGAAAAACAACAAATAACACACAAGGGAATTCCCATAAGGATAACAGCTGATCTTTCAATAGAAACTCTTCAAGCCAGGAGGGAATGGCAAGACATACTTAAAATGATGAAAGAAAATAACCTACAGCCCAGATTATTGTACCCAGCAAGGATCTCATTCAAGTATGAAGGAGAAATCAAAAGCTTTTCAGACAAGCAAAAGCTGAGAGAATTCTGCACCACCAAACCAGCTCTCCAACAAATACTAAAGGATATTCTCTAGACAGGAAACACAAAAACGGTGTATAAACTCGAACCCAAAACAATAATGTAAATGGCAACGGGAACATACTTATCAGTAATTACCTTAAATGTAAATGGGTTGAATGCCCCAACCAAAAGACAAAGACTGGCTGAATGGATACAAAAACAAGACCCCTACATATGTTGTCTACAAGAGACCCACCTCAAAACAGGGGACACATACAGACTGAAAGTGAAGGGCTGGAAAAAGATTTTCCATGCAAATAGGGACCAAAAGAAAGCAGGAGTAGCAATACTCATATCAGATAAAATAGATTTTAAAACAAAGGCTGTGAAAAGAGACAAAGAAGGTCACTACATAATGATCAAAGGATCAATCCAAGAAGAAGATATAACAATTATAAATATATATGCACCCAACACGGGAGCACCACAGTACGTAAGACAAATGCTAACAAGTATGAAAGGAGAAATTAACAATAACACAATAATAGTGGGAGACTTTAATACCCCACTTACACCTATGGATAGATCAACTAAACAGAAAATTAACAAGGAAACACAAACTTTAAATGATACAATAGACCAGTTAGACCTAATTGATATCTATAGGTCATTTCATCCCAAAACAATGAATTACACCTTTTTCTCAAGCGCACATGGAACCTTCTCCAGGATAGATCACATCCTGGGCCATAAAGCTAGCCTTGGTAAATTCAAAAAAATAGAAATCATTCCAAGCATTTTTTCTGACCACAATGCAGTAAGATTAGATCTCAATTACAGGAGAAAAACTATTAAAAATTCCAACATATGGAGGCTGAACAACACGTTGCTGAATAACCAACAAATCACAGAAGAAATCAAAAAAGAAATCAAAATTTGCATAGAAACGAATGAAAATAAAAAAAAAATGTGCTGTTGAAATTGTGTTTTACTAATTGCTGTATAGGAGCTTTTCTTAATGCTAATTCTTTGTTAGTTGCATGTATTGAGAATATTTGCTTCATGTTTGTAACTTATTTCAGATACTTTAAGGTGTGTTTTGATAACCAATAAGTTCTTTAAACAGTCCTATAGACAAATCTTTTTTTTTTTTCCCCCCCATAGTTCATGCTTTTTATGTCCTGGTTAGAAATCATTCCCTACCTCAAGTTAAAAAAATCACTTAATGTTGTTAATTCTGCACTCCTAATTTGTCCCTCCTCCCTCTCTGGAATTAATAGATTGCATCTGGGATTAACAGATACTATACACTGCTTTACATAAACTAGATAAACAACAAGGATATACTGTATAGCATGGGCTTCCCTGGTAGCTCAGTTGGTAAAGAATCTGCCTGCAGTGTAGGAGACCCCGGTTTGATCCCTGGGTTAGGAAGATCCCCTGGAGAAGGGAAAGGCTACCCATTCCAGTATTCTTGGGTTTCCCTTGTGGCTCAGTTGGTAAAGAATCTGCCTGTAATGCAGGAGGCCCTGGTTTGATCCCTGGAATGGGACGATCCCCTGGAAAAGGGAAAGTCTACCCACTCCAGTATTCTAGCCTAGAGAATTTATGGGCTAGTCCATGGGGTTGCAAAGAGTTGGGCACGACTAAGCAACTGTCACTTCACTTCACTTTATAAGGAGTTATTTTCATTATTTTTTAATAACCTGTAATGGAATATAATCTGCAAAAGACCCTGAATCACTATGCTGTGCACTTAAAACTAATACAGTATTATAAATCAACTATACTTCAGCAAGAAATAATAAAAATAAAAGTTTTTTTGTTTTATTATGCCCTGAATACATTGGAATTGACTTTTGGATATAGTATGAGGCAGAGATCCAGTTTCTTCCTTTCCTACATGGATTGTAGTTTTTTTTACAGCTCTTTAATGAATAGTTACTCCTTCCTAAGTGATGTGTCACTTCTGTCATTTATCAATGTTACATAAGTGTGTGGGTTTGTTTCTCAGCCTTCTATTCTATTCTATCCCATTTTATCCCACCCCATTTCACTCTACTTGTTAATTTATCTAAATTGTACCAATATGACTGTCTTAATCACTATAATTTCATAATACTACTGATAGTTTGTGGGGCAGGTCCTCTGCCCTGCTCTGGTTTAGATGATTCTAGCCATCCGTGGTCCTTTTCTCTTCCATATACATTTTAGAATCCTCAACTTTTATGTAAAACCCTGTTGAGATCTTGAACTGAATCTGTAGATAGATTTGGAGTGAATGGATACCTCTGCAATATTTCTTTCTACCCATGGACGTGGTACATATTTCTGCTTTTTACTTAGGTCTTCTTAATAAAATTTTATATTTTCTTCTGTAGTTCTGACACATTTTTAGTTTTCCTATCTTGGTATTTTCTGAACTGCTGTAAGTAGGTTTTTAAAATTACATTTAAAAATTGTTTATTGCTGATGTATAGAAATGGAGCATAAATAATATTAATCTCATGAAGATGGCACTAAAAGTTAAGGAAGCCCCTCCTCCTTCCAAAGCTTAACTATAGACTTTGAAAGTCAACAGGCAGTGCTTTCCATCCATCCACAACACAACAAAAATGATCTGCATGTCGCCCACCTTCCATACAGCCCAAAACATTGACATTGATGTGGCCAAGGTTGACACCCCTGTTAGGCCTTATGGGGAGAGAAGGCATATGTTCTAACACTTACTCCTGACTATAATGCTTTGAATATTGCCAGCAAATTTGGATCATCAAAACTGAGTCCAGCTGGCTAATTCTAAATATAAATTTTTTTCACCATAAAATATTTCTATAATCAGACTACTTGTTATACTCTATTAATTCTAATAATTCTGTCTAAATATTTTTTCAGTTAAAAATTATATGTTGAATAATATGAAATCAATTATAGATTTATTTTTCTTCCAATTCTTAAAACTCCAATTTTTCTTTATCATCTTCTGGTACTGGCTCAGACCTTCACAATGTCAATAGAACTAGTATTGTGGGATGCTATTCCATTCATGATTTTAAACAGAATGATTCAAGATTTTCCCATTTAAAGTGATTACTCTGGATTATTTATAGATATTTCTGTGTCTTTTTGGTGTGTCTTCATTATTCTTTGGGAGAAGGCAATGGCAACCCACTCCAGTACTCTTGCCTGGAAAATCCCATGGACCTGGTGGGCTGCAGTCCATGGGGTCTCTACGAGTCAGATACGACTGAGTGACTTCACTTTCGCTTTTCACTTTCATGCATTGGAGAAGGAAATGGCAACCCACTCCAGTGTTCTTGCCTGGAGAATCCCAGGCATGGGGGAGCCTGGTGGGCTGCCATCTATGGGGTCGAGCAGAATCGGACATGACTGAAGCGACTTAGCAGCAGCAGCATTATTCTTTGAGCCCTTCCTTACTTTCTGGAGTAAAAAGATATTGTAGTTTTGTTTTGTTTTGAACTTTTTACTTTGTATTGCGGTATGGCCAATTAGCAAACAATGTTGTGATAATTTCAGGTGAACAGCGAAGGGACTCAACTACACGTGTACATATATCCATTCTCCCCCAAACCACCTCCCATCCAGGCTGTCACACAACATTGAGCAGAGTTCTATGTGCTATACAGTAGGTCCTTGTTGGCTATCCATTTTTAGATACAGCAGTGTATACATGTCTATCCCACACTCCCTAACTAAACAATATTGCAGGTTTATCTTATATTTTTCACCCTGGAGTCAAGCTTTCCTTTAAAGTCTTGGTTCTTGAATGATATATAGAAACCAAGATCTGGGCACTTGGGGTACTCACTGGTACTGGTATGTCATACTCCTAATCTCTCTCAGTTGACAGAATGGATACACATATACTTGCCTATGTGCACACTCAGTTGCTAGGTTGTATCCTACTTTTGGTGACCCTGTGAACTGTAGCCCACCAGGCTCTTCTGTTCATGGAATTTCCCAGGAAAGAATACTGGAGTGGGTTACCATTTCCTCCTCCAGGGGATCTCCCGACCCAGGGATGGAAATTGAGTATTTTTTGTCTGATGCATTGGCAGGTAGAATCTTTACTTTGGAGCCACTGGGAGGCCCCCTAGGTGGCTATATTAAAATATAGATACTTAATATCTGTATTAAAACCACGAGTTCACACCAATACCTCCAATTCCAATCCAGCACCACAGTGGTTTTTCTTGCCTTCACCTTTTCCACATTTGTAACTCCCCTTTTCCCAGTGAGAAACCTGGTTTTCATTATCCTTGATATATATGTAAGCAAATTTTTGCTGTGTAGGCCAAAATTTCAAGAGCGGGAGGAGGAGGAGAAAGGACAGGAAGAAGGAAGAAAGAGGAAAGAGGAAGAGTTTTATCTTTTTATCTTCATTTTACAGAACCATTGCCCTCTTTCAGAAATAAGGAAGAGAAGACCCAGAATGGCAGGGAAGGGGATAACTGCCCCAGGAGAAACAGGTGAGTCCTGTCACTGCCTTTGGTGTGGGAATCAGTAGCAGGCCAGCAGATGGAGACAGTGGACCCACCTTTCGTCTCCTAGGTGATTCCTGGCAGTCTTTAAAAAAAAAAAAAAAAGACCTTTTTAAAGGACAGTTTTAGGTTCAAAGCAGAACTGAGAGAAAGATACAGAAATTTAATATATCCTCTGTTCCCACACATGCATAGCCTCTCCCACTAGACCATAGTAGTACTATTTGTTACCACTGATGAACCTTGCATTGACACGCCATTATTACCCAAGGTCCATATTTACATTAGGATTTACTCCTCGTGTTATACATTCTATGTTTCTGGACACATGAATATACAAGGATATGAATTTACCATTTAGAATATCATATAGGGTAGTTTCATTGCCCTAAAAATCTGGCAGCCTTTTAAAACTTAAGCACCTTGGTTATTTTACAGGCAATACTTTTGAAGGCCATGGAGGTGCTGGGTATGTGTTTAAATGATCCTGTTGAGGGACCACAATCAGAGTTTGCACACCTCCGCCTCCCACTCTAGGAAGCCTTCTTGGCCCCGGGGTACCATGCATACACAGTAGCCCTGTTCCTTGTTTAGCTCATACTGGCAGCTTTTTGTGTTGAGCATCTTGCTGAATTTTCATGCTCTGTGGAGCTCATGATCTTCATCTTCCATGTAAAGTGCAGACTGAGGCTTGGCCTCTCTAGCTTAGAGCATCTCCATATGGTGTTTGCTTTGCAGGTTCATGCAGATTCATTCTGGCAAATCTAAAATAGTTCAGCTCAGTTCCGTCTCTCAGTCGTGTCTCTTTGCGATACCATGAATCGCAGCACACCAGGCCTCCCTGTCCATCACCAACTCCCGGAATTCACCCAAAATCATGTCCATCGAGTCAGTGATGCCATCCAGCCATCTCATCCTCTGTGATCCCCTTCTCCTCCTGCCCCTAATACCTCCCAGCATCAGGGTCTTTCCCAATGAGTCAACTCTTCACATGAAGTGGCCAAAGTATTGGAGTTTCAGCTTCAACATCAGTCTTTCCAATGAACACCCAGGACTGATCTCCTTTAGGATGGACTGGTTGAATCTGTTGCAGTCCAAGGGACTCTCAAGAGTCTTCCCCAACACCACAGTTCAAAAGTATCAATTCTTCGGCACTCAACTTTCTTCACAGTCCAACTCTCACATCCATACACGACCACTGGAAAAACCAGAGCTATGACTAGATGGACCTTTGTTGGCAAAGAGTTGTTTCTGCTTTTTAATATGCTGTCTAGGTTGGTCATAACTTTCCTTCCAAGAAGTAAGCATCTTTTAATTTCATGGCTGCAGTCACCATCTGCAGTGACTTTGGAGCCCAAAAAAATAAAGTCTGATACTGTTTCCACTGTTTCCCCATCTATTTGCCATAAAGTGATGGGACCTGAAGCCATGATCTCAGTTTTCTGAATGTTGAGCTTTAAGCCAACTTTTTCGCTCTCCTCTTTCACTTTCATCAAGAGGCTTTTTAGTTCCTCTTCACTTTCTGCCATAAGGGTGGTGTCTTCTGCGTATCTGAGGTTATTGATATTTCTCCTGGCAATCTTGATTCCAGCTTGTGCTTCTTCCAGCCCAGCATTTCTCATGATGTACTCTGCATAGAAGTTAAATAAGCAGGGTGACAATATACAGCCTTGACGTACTCCTTTTCCTATTTGGAACCAGTCTGTTGTTCCATGTCCAGTTCTAACTGTTGCTTCCTGACCTGCATACAGGTTTCTCAAGAGGCAGGTTAGGTGGTCTGGTACTTCCATCTCTTTCAGAATTTTCCACAGTTTATTGTGATCCATATAGTCAAAGGCTTTGGCATAGTCAATAAAGCAGAAATAGATGTTTTTTTCTGGAACTCTCTTGCTTTTTCTATGATCCAGCGGATGTTGGCAATTTGATCTCTGGTTCCTCTGCCTTTTCTAAAACCAGCTTGAACATCTGGAAGTTCACGGTTCATGTATTGCTGAAGCCTGGCTTGGAGAATTTTGAGCATTACTAGCATGTGAGATGAATGCAGCTGTGCAGTAGTTTGAGCATTCTTTGGCATTGCCTTTCTTTGGGATTGGAATGAAAACTGACCTTTTCCAGTCCTATGGCCACTGCTGAGTTTTCCAAATTTGCTGGCATATTGAGTGCAGCACTTTCACAGCATCATCTTTCAGGATTTGAAATAGCTCCACTGGAATTCCATTACTTCCACTAGCTTTGTTTGTAGTGATGCTTCCTAAGGCCGACTTGACTTCACATTCCAGGATGTCTGGCTCTAGGTGAGTGATCACACCATTATAATTATCTGGGTCATGAAGATCTTTTTTGTACAGTTCTTCTGTGTATTCTTGCCATCTCTTCTTAATATCTTCTGCTTCTGTTAGGTCCATACCATTTCTGTCCTTTATCAAGCCCATCTTTGCATGAAATGTTCCTTTGGTATCTCCAATTTTCTTGAAGAGATCTCTAGTCTTTCCCATTCTATTGTTTTCCTCCATTTCTTTGCATTGATTGCTGAGGAAGGCTTTCTTATTTCTCCTTGCTATTCTTTGGAACTCTGCATTCAGATGCTTATATCTTTCCTTTTCTCCTTTGCTTTTTGCTTCTCTTCTTTTCACAGCTATATGTAAGGCCTCCCCAGACAGCCATTTTGCTTTTTTGCATTTCTTTTCCATGGTGATGGTCTTGATCCCTGTCTCCTGTACAATGTCGCAAACATCCGTCCATAGTTCATCAGGCACTCTATCAGATCTAGGCCCTTAAATCTATTTCTCACTTCCACTGTATAATCATAAGGGATTCGACTTAGGTCATAGCTGAATGGTCTAGTGGTTTTCCCTCCTTTCTTCAATTTAAGTCTGAATTTGGCAATAAGGAGTTCATGATCTGAGCCACAGTCAGCTCCTGGTCTTGTTTTTGCTGACTGTATAGAGCTTCTCCATCTTTGGCGGCAAAGAATATAATCAATCTGATTTCGGTGTTGACCATCTGGTGATGTCCACGTATAGAGTCTTCTCTTGTGTTGTTGGAAGAGGGTGTTTGCTATGACCAGTGAGTTCTCTTGGCAGAACTGTATTAGCCTTTGCCCTGCTTCATTCCGTACTCCAAGGCCAAATCTGCCTGTCACTCCAGGTGTTTCTTGACTTCCTACTTTTGCATTCCAGTTCCCTATAATGAAAAGGACATCTTTTTTGGGTGTTAGTTCTAAAAGGTCTTGTAGGTCTTCAGAGAACCGTTCAACTTCAGCTTCTTCAGCGTTACTGGTTGGGGCATAGGCTTGGATCACCGTGATATTAAATTGTTTGCCTTGGGAAACAAACAGAGATCATTCTGTCATTTTTGAGATTGCATCCAAGTACTGCATTTAGGACTTTTTTGTTGACCATGATGGCTACTCCATTTCTTCTAAGGGATCCCTTCCCACAGTAGTAGATATAATGATCATCTGAGTTAAATTCACCCATTCCAGTCCATTTTAGTTTGCTGATTCCTAGAATGTCGACATTCACTCTTGCCATCTCCTGTTTGACCACTTCCAATTTGCCTTGATTCATGGACCTAACATTCCAGATTCCTATGCAATATTGCTCTTTACAGCATTGGACCTTGCTTCTATCACCAGTCAAATCCACAACTGGGTATTGTTTTTGCTTTGGCTCCATCCCTTCATTCTTTCTGGAGTTATTTCTCCACTGATGTCCAGTAGCAGATTGGGCACCTACTGACCTTGGGAGTTCCTCTTTCAGTATCCTATCATTTTGCCTTTTCATACTGTTCATGGGGTTCTCAAGGCAAGAATACTGAGGTGGTTTGCCATTCCCTTCTCCAGTGGACCACATTCTGTCAGACCTCTCCACCATGATCCGTCTGTCTTGGGTGGCCTCACATGGCATGGCTTAGTTTCATTGAGTTAGACAAGGCTGTGGTCCGTGTGATCAGATTGGCTAGTTTTCTGTGATTGTGGTTTCAGTGTGTCTGCCCTCTGATGCCCTCTCGCAACACCTACCACCTTACTTGGGTTTCTCTTACTTTGGATGTGGGGTATCTCTTCACGGCTGCTCCAGCAAAGCACAGCCGTTACTCCTTACCTTGGACGAGTCACCCCTCCTGACCTTGAACTTGGAGTAGCTCCTCTCGGCCCTCCTGTGCCCGCGCAGTTGCTGCTCCTTGGATGTGGGGTTGCTCCTCCCAGCCACCACCTCAGACCTTGGACATGGGGTAGCTCCTCTCTCCCGCTCCTGCACCATCGCAGCCAACATATCTTAATATAAACTTGAGGGAGAACTTACTGAAAAAGCCCCCAGTAGCCCTGTGCTAGCTGTGATGATTGCCAGAAGGAGAGGCTGGGGTCATATTGAGGCAAAAATCTGCTGAGCCCAAATATGCTGCCCAGTATGTAGGGGATTTCCTTTGAATGAACTGTGGAGGAAATTTGCTTTATCTGGGGTCAGAAGTCTACTGTATTGCAGACTGTCTGGCAGAATTTGACTTGGATCTCTTTTTCTTGCCAACTTCCAGGAGCCACTGGGTACTCTCCTTCACTAGACTATTCCATGACAAGAAGTCTTATCCTCAGCCTCCACCAATTCAAATTTTACTTTGTAGTATAGTCCCTGGAGTTTGGAGGAATCCTGTTGAGTCTTATCAATGATCTTCATAGCTACCTCCTTCCCAATCAGGATGTGTCAGGCCAACTTCACTTTGGCAAGGTACCCTTGCTGATGGTCTGGAGGAGCTGGTTATTGCCAAGAGGGGTCTTCTCCTCAGCAGAGATGAGAGGAAGCCCTGCATCATTTTGGATTTGTTACAGGACTTGAAGGCAAGGTTTCCTTTATCTTTATGACCCAAATTCAGCCTAAACCTGGGAAAAGCTGATGAGGTTGGTCCAGGACACCTGGATAGTAAATTGCTTCCCAAGATCACCTGATGAACTAATCTTTATAGTGAAATCAAGATACAATGGGAGACTAAAGTAAAAAACTAAGTAAAAAAAAATGAGAAAAAAGAATAAGTAAAAAAAAATGAGGGAAAGAAAAAAGAGAATAGAATAACAAAGTAAAGAATAAAAAAAGAGAAGAAAAGAATGAGAAAAATTAAAAAAGAAAAAAGAAAAAAAATCTATAGAAAGCTACAGAAAGCCCACAATGTCAAGGAGAAAACAAGCTGGCTTTGGTCAAATGTTCCTCAGGTTATTGGAAACTGGCTTCCTGAGCTAGAAGGACCACAAACGTAGGCCAACCAGGAACTTACATTGGTTCTTAGAATTCCATAACAATGGCTTCTTATAAGGTCATAACAAGAAAGGGACATTTCATGGTTAGTGATAATCCACGTGGTTCTCTCTCTCTCTCTCTCTTTTTTTATGTCTGAAGAGCCATTTTAAACTTAAAAACGTTATTGAACCCAGAACAGCTTTTCGTTTATGTGGATTATAGCTATTTGCCTTATTAGAAATTAAAACCTGTATGATTCTTCAGTGGCTTTTTTATTCCTAGTTTGAAACGTGATAATAATTTTTGGCCCAGTGTATTTTCTTTTTTTCTAAATTAAATTTATTTATTTTAAAATTGAAGGATAATTGCTTTACAGAATTTTGCTGTCAAATCTCAACATGAATCAGCCATTAGGTAAACATATATCCCCTCTCTTTTGAACCTCCCTCCCATCTTCCTCCCCATCCCACTCCCACTCCTCTAGGTTGATACAGAGCCCCTGTTTGAGTTTCCTGAGACATACAGCAAATTTCCATTGGCTATCTATTTTACACATGGTAATGTAAGTTTCCATGTTACTCTCTCCATACATCTCACCCTCTCCTCCCCTCTCCTCCTGTCCATAAGTCTATTCTCCATGTCTGTTTCTCCATTCAGTTCAGTTCAGTCGTTCACTCATGTCTGACTCTTTGCGACCCCATGGGCTGCAGCGCGCCAGGCTTCCCTGTCCATCACCAACTCCCAGAGCTTACTAAAACTCATGTCCATAGAGTTGGTGATGCCATCCAACCATCTCATCTTCTGCTGTCCCCTTCTCCTCCTGCCCATAATCTTGCCCAGCATCAGGGTTTTTTCAAGTAAGTCAGTTCTTCGCATCAGGTGGCCAAAGTATTGGAGTTTCCTCTTCAGCATCAGTCCTTCCAATGAAAATTCAGGACTGATTTTCCCTAGGATTGACTGGTTGGATCTCCTTTCAGTCCAAGGGACTCTCAAGAGTCTTCTCCAACACCACAGTTCAAAAGCATCAATTCTTTGGTGCTCAGCTTTCTTTATAGTCCAACTCTCACATCCATACATGACTACTGGAAAAACCATAGCCTTGACTAGACAGACCTTTGTTGACAAAGTAATGTCTCTGCTTTTTAATATGCTGTCTGGGTTGGGTGTAACTTTTCTTCCAAGGAGCAAGTGTCTTTTAATTTCATGGCTGCAGTCATCATCTGCAGTGATTTTGGAGCCCCCCAAAATAAAGTCTCTCACTGTTTCCATTGTTTCCCCATCTATTTCCCATGAAGTGATGGGACCAGATGCCATGATCTTAGTTTTTTGAATGTAGAGTTTTAAGCAGTTTTTCACTCCCCTCTTTCTCCTTCATCAACAGTCTCTTCAGTTCTTCTTCACTTTCTGCCATAAGGGTGGTGTCATCTGCATATCTGAAGTTATTGATATTTCTCCTGGCAATCTTAATTCCAGCTTGTGCTTCATACAGCCTGGCATTTTGCATGATATACTCTGCATATAAGTTTAATAAGCAGGGTGACAATATACAGCCTTGACGTACTCCTTTCCCGATTTGGAACCCGTCTGTTGTTCCATGTCCAGTTCTAACGGTTGCTTCTTGGCCTGCATACAGATTTCTCAGTTTCTCCATTGCTGCCCTGCAAATAAATTCTTCAGTACCATTTTTCTAGATTCCATATATATGTTTTAGTATACGATATTTACCTCTCTCTTTCTGACTTACTTCACTCTGAATAATAGGCTCCAGGTTCATCTACCTCATTAGAACTAATGCAAATGCGTTCCTTTTTATGACTGAGTGATATTCCATTGTGTATATGTACCACAACTTCTTTATCCATTCATCTGTCACTGGACATCTAGGTTGCCTCCATGTTCTAGCTATTGTAAATAGTGCTGCAGTGAGCAATGGGATATATGTGTCTTTTTCAATTTTGGCTTCCTCAGGATATATGCCTAGGAGTGGGATTGCTGGGTCATATGGTGGTTTTATTCCTAGTTTTTTAAGGAATCTCCATACTGTCTTCCATAGTGGCTGGGCCCAGTATATTTTGAAATGTCCAAATATGTGAGGATTTTTAATTTGTCTCTTTATTAACTTCTTTTTTCATTTTACTCATTTTCAGTTTTTATTTTAGAGATACAAAATAAAAATATTCTTTATAAGAAATATAACTTAAGTGCTATTCTAAAAATGATTCCTCAGTATCATCATCTATGCAGTGCTAAAAGTGTCTTATGCATTTTGAACATTTTTGTTTTTCAGATTATATGCCTGGATCAGAATCCAAAAATTTTTCATATATTTTGATTGGTTGATATGAATTTAAGCTTCTTTCAATCTAACTCCATCTCCTTCCTCCCTGTCCCCACCTTGTTTTTTATTTTTGAGCAATTTGTGTTGTTAATTTGCTACTTTTGGGATTTTCCTGATTGTATCCTGTTGTGTACATTAACAGGTTCCTCTGTACTTTCTGTAAATTGATAGTTAAAATCTTAAGGTTGATCAGATTTAGAAGTAATCTTTTTGGTGAGATGGGTGGTGATGTGTTCCTTTTCCAGGAAGGTGATGGCCTCTCATTTTGTGATGTTAATTAGTAGGCTTCCATGCTCATTGTTGAGATCCATTAAATCATGACAAGTAGCAAAATACTAAATTTATCATATTTTCATTTATTAGCTAGAATACTTCTGCAAGAGAAATGTCTTCCATTCAACTCAGTTACCTTGTGGTCATTGATGATGGTCTTTATGATTCCTGTTTCTGAAGGTTGTTGGAGGATTTTTTTTTTTTATTGGGCTAATACACATTTTTTTCAATTGTTTTTCATACAGGGCTTTTAGGTGAACTTTTATTTGAATAAATATTTATGCAGCAAAAGTTATTTTGAAATGTTCCAAACTAAGCCATATAAATAAATGGCCAAGTGAGGAATTTTGGCAAGAGAAACACCATTTTGGATATTTGAGGTCCTGAGAATATTTGAAATCTTGTTAGGGCTGAAAAAAAAATGCAACAATATATGTTGAGAAGGAAATGGCAACCCACTCTAATACTCTTGCCTGGAGAATCCCATGGAGGGAGGAGCCTGGTAGGCTACAGTCCATGGGGTCGCAAAGAGTCGGATACGACTGAGTGACTTCACTATATGTATGGTAGCCATTGCTAATATCGTATAATCTAGCCATGTCATTTTATATGTGGTTCACTGGGGCTCATTCATTAGTTTGTTCAGTCATCAAATGTTCTCTGAGGCTTTTGTTCTCTGAGGAGGCACTGTTCCTGGTGCTGGATAAACTGCAGAACAAAGTCCCTGAGTTTGCTGTGCTTTATTGTGAGGTGGGGAAGCAACAAGTTAACAGATATGTTGAGAGGGTGAGAAATGACTTGAAAGAAATAAATACAGTGATGTGTTAGTGCTACTGGGTGGGACATCACTTTAGATGAGTACTAATGTTTCACATGAGATTTCCTTGACAGGAAGGGAGCCTGATAAGCAAAGATCTAGGAAAATGACTCTCCAAGCAGAGGGTACCACAAGGGCGAAGGCTCTGAAGTGTAAACAAGCTTGGTATGATTGAACTGCAAAAAGTCAATCAGTGTGACACACAGAGTGAGCGGGCAGAAGTGTGATGGAAGGCGAGTGGAGACAGGCAGGCAGGAATAGAGACGCAGAATTCAGCTTTTCTGGTCGATTCTGTCCTGATATATTTTGCATTTCATTTGGCATGATTCTGAGGCCCTGGTAGCTGTGTTTCTTCAGCATAACATGTGCTGCTGCAGAAGAGAATGTTTCAGAAATCACTTCTCTCTTCTTGTCTGCCTCTGCTCCAGTCAACATCTGTCCCTTAGAAAGCCAGTTCTGAAGGAAATCTGGCCCTTTGCTGCAGCCTCGATTTCATTTCTGGTGGTTACAGCCTCCGTGTTTCCAGGGACCTGGTTGTGATTCGCTGATTTGAGCAGGGTTGAAGAGCCCGCTCCTGGACCATTCCTGCTTCGTGCTCTGCCCTGACCTCTGGTGGACTTGGCCTGTTAAGGCATAAACCAAGCTAGAAGCTGGAAGCCTTTGCCTTCTATCTCTACCTGCCTGATTTGGTTTGGAGTGTGCACTCTATTATGAAGGTTTTGAGAAGAGGCATAATTTCAGACACCACCATGGAGTGGCCAGATGGCTTTTGATCATTCAACACCTCTTATACTGGTATGGGAACCATTCTTTAAGAGTTTGCATGAGCACTGCATGCTAAGTTGCTCCAGTCATGTCCAGCTCTGTGCAACCCTATGGACTGTAGCCTTCCAGGCTCCTCTGTCCATGGAATTCTCCAGGCAAGAATATGGAGTGGGTTGCCTGTGCCCTCCTCCAGGGGATCTTCCTGTTCTAGGGATCGAACCCGAGTCTCTTATATCTCTTGCATTGGCAGGTGTGTTCTTTACCACTAGCATCACCTGGAAAGCCCTCTTTAGAGTTTGGATGGCATCAATCCTACCAGTCCCCCAGGCACAATGGATGGGTATAGGACCCATCCTGACCAATGTGAACAATCATTCCTTTGGCCTGAAGGCTTGGTTTGGAAAGAGCATATGATCTAAACTGGGCAAATCAAGTCTTCTGTAAGGGTCTGATACTTAGACCTTTCCCTGGAGATGGAGTTCTATAGATTCCTGAATACCTGAATTGCCAGTAACTATCATCTCTTTGGCCCCTTGAGAGAGCTGGCCGAGAATTAAATTGACACCGAGGAAGAGGGTGGGTTCTGGAAATTCAAAGGGAGTAATTTAAGCTTCTGCTTCTGGGTGTGCCTAGGGTGAACTGATGAATTCCTTTTTTCTCTTAAGCTAGTTTCCGTTGGATTTCTGACATAAATGGAAATCTCCTAATTAATACTGCAACCAGTGTTAGTCATAGTTATTATTTTTGTAGATAATCCGAAGTAAATTTGAAGTATATATGGTGTGACACTTTCCTTTATGACACCACATTAGTAATTATATAGTGGTCTGGATGACAATATTTAAATGTCTCTCACTCCATGAGCAGGGGTCATATTTATTTTGTTCATCACTATAGGTCTTTGACTGGTTGATAGTAAGTCCTCAATAAATATTCATGGGATGAATAAATAGTTGTATGGCAATGTTTACTGATGTAAGAATGTAATTTCTCTTACCTAACACTATTGTGGTTATTGAAGAGAATATTCTTATTCCTAAGTGAGTCATGCTGAGGTGTTTGGAGGCAAAGTGGGATGATGTCCACAAATTAATTGGTTCAGAAAAAAAAAAAACTATCTTTCTCTCTATATCAATCTGTGTATGTATGTCTGTGTTGAGAGAGAGGGAAAACACATATGAAAAAATGTTAATCTTTGTTGAAATCAAGTGACGGCAATACAGGTGTTTATTGTACTCTCCTTTCAACTTTTGTATGTTTAAAAATGATCAAAATTCAAATTAGGAAAAGAGAAAAGATGACCTTTATCTGAATGGGCACTCATGCTTGTGTTGCCTTTAAGAAATGTCCAATTCCCCAATTACAGGACAAGTGTACCAGAGAAAGACCATTTGCATTACAAAATAACTTTTAATTTTCCAGGGGAAAAAAATCCCCTCAAGTCTTATTCAAATCATAGCAATTAAAATGATCCAATGAAGAGCTCAGCTGTAGGGGAAACTGGAATTAGCACTAGAGGGCAGTCTTCCCTCCCTTCTTCCCTCCTTTTGTCTCTCCTTTCCCTCTCCCTTTCTTTTCTCTTTTTATTTCCCCCTTTCTTCCTTCAGTTATTTTGCTAAAATAAAAAAAATTTTTTTTCCCTTTTTTTCTTTTTTAACAAACTAGGAAGTTATTATAAAAAAAATTTCAGACAATAAGGAAGGAGTAAAGGGGACAGCAAAAATTATCCTTGATGTTACTACCTACAGATAATAGTAAAAACAGTGCAAGGTATTATTCTAAGCATTTTACACATATTGACATGCTTAAACTTCACTCATAACCTGAGAAGGTAGTTCCTACTCTCATGCACATTTTACAGAAGAGAAAGTTGAGTAGAGGGTGTTAAGTTTCTGAGGATCAAATCCTACATGGCCTTGCTGAGAAAGAGACACTCTGGACTCTTTGGTAAAAGTCCTTTGCTACATACATACTTGCCCACATTCATGTGTGTATACAAATGTGTGCACATGATAATCACCCACATGTATATGGATTTGCACATATATGTATGCCACAATTACATGTGTAAACACACACATTTTACAAAACAATCATTTTATTCATGGTACTTTATGACTTGGTTTAAAAATATATATATATCACAACATTGTTAATCCTCTGAATAACAGGAAACTGTGGTGAGAGAGTTTAACTTGTCCTAGGCTGAGTGGAGCTGTGAACCTGGCTGGTTCACTCCAGAGCCTGTGTTCTTAGTCATGTACTGCTCCTTTTTTTTTTTTTTTTTTTTAATCCAGTTCTCTAATTTTTGTGTTTTAGTTATTTCTTAGTCTTAATGTTTTATAAATAACGCTGTCATGAATATCTCAGAATAAGCACTTTTAAGAGTCCTCAAAATCTTAGCTCTTAGACCCCTAGACTTTATTTCTTTATTCACAAAGCAGATATTAAATAAACTAGAAAATATGCTCAGCAATAGGTCTTCCTGTAAAGCTGTGTCAGCTGAGAGTTGGAAGGGAGACTTCTGATCGATTTTTCTGTTCTGGGCAAGAATCTTTTCTAACAATGACCTAGTAGCTGATATGATTACAATAGTAGTACCACCCCTTGAACACCTCGCTATATTTCAACCACTGGGTCACACCTTTTTCCTTTATCATTTCCTTAATCTTTACAATAACTCTGTGAGGGAGGTGTTATCCCTGTGTGTTCAGATGAGAGCAAACATCCTGTGACATCTCTGAGAAGATGGGCACAGCCTCTGTTTACACACATCTATGAATGGGGAGCTCTGTTGTGCAAAGCAGACCAGACCACTTATGGAGCCCTGTAATTGCTTGCTTACTATTGTAAGAATTCACTTACAATCACTGTAGAATTCACTAACTCTCTTTTCACACAATAGAGCTTGTTTAGATAATAACAATGAACATAGCTGCCATTTGTTGGGCATTTGCAAGAGGCCAGCATTAGTTCTTAGTGTACTTTTCACAGGTATTTTTAATACCTCACTTATACATAATGACCTTATATGGGGGGTATATTATTTTTTTCCATTTTATATATGAGGTGACTGAGGCCTGTGGCTATTAACTAGTGAGGCCAAGACAGTCCCATCTCACCTGAATGTACTTACCTGATGGCTTTAGAACCTGACCTCTCTAGAAAGATGCCTGAGGGCAGGAAAGTTAAGATGATTAGTTCGGTCAACATAGAAGAATGTCAGTTTAGAGAGATGGAAAGCCGCTGGCCAAGTTCCTTCTTAAAACTTTCCAAAGTTTTCAGAATTTCATATAGTATGGACGTAAGGTTGGAACAAGGAAAATTTAGATGGAAGTCTAGCAAACATTAATTATCACATCAACAAACATATCTGTAACATTTATTGATGTAGTAGGGGTTTGCTATAAAACCTAATATTGTGCTGTGTGCAAATTTACTTTAGAATCTATTGTGTTTATTCCTCTGTCATGGATTGAATTGTGTACACCCAAAAGATAAGTCTTAATTCCAGGTACTTATGAATGTGACCTTTTTTGGAAACAGACCTTTGAGATACAATCAAGTTAAGATCCAAAATCACTGCAGATGGTGTTAAGATCCAAAATGACTGCAGATGGTGACTGCAGCCATGAAATTAAAAGATGCTTACTCCTTGGAAGGAAAGTTATGACCAACCTAGATAGCATATTCAAAAGCAGAGACATTACTTTGCCAACAAAGGTTCGTCTAGTCAAAGCTATGGTTTTTCCAGTGGTCATGTATGGATGTGAGAGTTGGATTGTGAAGAAAGCTGAGCGCCGAAGAATTGATGCTTTTGAACTGTGGTGTTGGAGAAGACTCTTGAGAGTCCCTTGGACTGCAAGGAGATCCAACCAGTCCATTCTGAAGGAGATCAGCCCTGGGATTTCTTTGGAGGGAATGATGCTGAAGCTGAAACTCCAGTACTTTGGCTACCTCATGTGAAGAGTTGACTCATTGGAAAAGACTCTGATGCTGGGAGGGATTGGGGGCAGGAGGAGAAGGGGACGCCAGAGGATGAGATGGCTAGATGGCATCACTGACTCGATGGACGTGAGTTTGAGTGAACTCCAGGAGTTGGTGATGGACAGGGAGGCCTGGTGCGCTGCGGTTCATGGGGTCGCAAAGAGTCGGACATGACTGAGCGACTGAACTGAACTGAACTGAACTAATTTAATATGACTGGTGTCCTTAGAAGAAAAGGAAAGTGCCAGGTGAAGACAGAGACACACTGGGAGAATGTCACATGACAGCAGAGGCAGAGATTTGAGTGATGCAGCTGCAGGCTGTTGACCTGAAATAAATAGACTGCCAGTTACTTTTCCAGCAAAAATGAGTTTATTCAGAATCAGGAAAGAATTGCAGTTCGGGGTCTGCCACCATGGCAAGCCATATGCAAGTCTCATCACAGCAAAGGAGGGACAGTTAAAAGGGGGGGAAAAGGAATTTGGGAGGGCTGTAGTAAACAAAGAGTCCATGACTTTTCATTAGTTGAGTTGCCAAGAGAAAAGAGGAGGTTGGTCTACTTCCCTTTGGGCTACGCTATTATCAGAGGTAATGGGAGCTCCCCCTTCTGGTCTCCTGACTATTTAATTGAGGTTTCTGTTTATTAATTTTTTACAAGGCCAAGGAACATCAAGGTTTGATGCCCCTTTAAGAAACTACAGAAATGCAAGGAAGGAGTCTATCTGAAGTCTCAGAGAGAGTGTGGTCCTGCTGATATCTTCATTTTAGGTATCTAGCAACTGTGTAGAATTGTGGGGGAAATATATTTCTGTTGTTTTAAGCTCCCTCATCTGTAGTATTTTGTTACAACAGCCCTAGGAAACTAATACAACCTCCCATTCCACTTGTAGGAGTTGATAAACTATCCTCAAGATTTGAAGTCTGTTCAGTTGCATGGATGATTTCCTTTCACTTGTTCCCTCTGGGATTTTCAAACTTCAGTGTGTATAAACAAAAAATACATATATATATGTATATATGTATATGTATGTATTCTGCAGTTCGTTTGGAGAATTTTTAAAAGTTGAAGTATAGTTGACTTACAATATTGTGTTCATTTCAGGTATTCAGTGAAATGATTTTGTTATACATATATATATATATATATATATGTATACATCTATATATATTTTTTGTCAATTCTTTTCCATTATAGTTTATTACAAGATATGGAATTTTCCAGGCAAGAATACTGGAGTGAGTTGCTACGCCCTTCTCCAGGGGAATTCCCGACCCAGGGATCAAACCCCATTTCCTGAATTGGAGGCAGATTCTTTACTGTCTGAGCCACCAGGGGAGATAAAGTTCCTTGTGCTATACAGTAAATCCTTGTTGTTTGTGAGGATTTTTTTCAATAGATAATTTTCACTGAAAGTTTTTTCACATTTGTTCATTTAGAATGTGACTCCCAAGCTTCTTTGTATTGTATTTCTCTTTGCTTTCTCTCCCCTAGGCGATATCCCTTCAGTTTTTGTTGAAATATTTTCCTAGGCCATTTGCCAACCAAACGTATTCTCTTGTGAATGTACTATCGTGGATCAATGCCTCTCTTAAAGTGTGGTACTTGGTATAGGGATTATAGTGGGACTGATAACTTCCCTGCTGTGGATATGAGCACTGTACTTCTATCAGTGAAATCTCTGCTTTTTTTTTTTTTTAAAGCAGCCACACAGCAGCTATTTAATTGAAACCCCACATCTTTTTTGTTTTTTTAATGTTTAGCTCCTAAGTCTGATTTTATACCTTTTAAAACATGCCGAATTATACATGTTTTAGGACACCTAAATATAGAGTGTTACTTTGCTCCTATTAATTTTTTATTGTATGCAACTAAGATTAGATCTAATATGCAGTACAGTGATTATAGATACAAAACTCTACTATGAACAAAAAAATTAAACTTACCAAGAGACTAGATCTTAATTGTTCCCAGTACTAGAGGAAGTGATAATTATGTGACTTGGTAGAGGTATTAGCTCAGGCTACAATGATAGTGAAAATCGCTCAGTCGTGTCCGACTCTTTGCGACCCCATGTACTATACAGTCCGTGGAATTCTCCAGGCCAGAATACTGGAGTGGGTATCCTTTCCCTTCTCCAAGGGATCGTCCCAACCCAGGAATCAAACCCAGGTCTCCCGCATTGCAGGCAGATTGCAGTATAAATGTATCACATCAGTATGTTCCATACCTTAAATTTACAAAATGTTGTATGTCAAAAATATCTCAATAAGAAAAAAAAAATCTAAAAAATGTATTTTTCCCTCAATCACTCTCTTTTTCTCTTCAAGCTTGTTGGTCTCATGAGAGGAGTTTCCCCATTACAGACTTCATCTCCAGATTAAATAAGTAAGTTTGCTTTTTAAGCCTATTTATGAATATCACTTTCTTCCTTCAGGTTTGTGCCATGTTTTTGCATTCAGGTTTGGATGGTTGCTCCATCTTCCATCTATTTGTGTGGCTCTGGTGGGAGTTTTCTGTGTATTAAATACGTTGCTTTCTTTAGATGCTGTCTTCTCTTTCTGACTCTTGAGGAGAATCTGTGAATTTCTTTTTAGTTAGAATGTTACTAAGACAGACTTAATGCCTCTGGATTGTACCCATCTTTTAAGAATATCAATGTAATAATATATTTATATAGAGAAAATGGGTAATAAAATTTACTAATAATTATTGGGTTTCTTCCTATGTGCTAGGCATTCTCATTTAAGAAAATTGAGGTGGAAGTCACATATTATAAAATCAACCATTTTAAAGCAAACAATTCAGCGGCATCAAGTACATTCATAATGTTGTATAACTACTGCCTCTGTCTAGTTAAACATTTTCATCACTCCGAAGTAAAACCCCCTACCAATTAAGCATTTTCTCCCTCTCCTTCCTCCCCTCAACTTCTGGCAGCCATCAATCTGCATTTTGTCTATATGGCTTTTTGTATTGTGGATATTTCATATAAATGAGATCATATAGTATGTGACTTCTGTTTGCCATTTTTCTCTCAGCATGGTTTGCAGGATCATCCATGTTGTAGCGTGTTTCAGTACTTGTATTTCTTTTTGTGACTGAATGATGTTCCATTCTGTTGATGGTCATTTATGCTGTTTCCACCTTTTGGCTATTGTGAATAGTGCTGCTATGAACATACCTGCGTATGTACTTGTTTTAGGGTTATGTTATAAACTGTGCCTTTTAGGACTTGGAAAACACTGTCATTCTTTTTCTAGGAAACCTTTATTTGGGTGCCTGTGCAATTTGTAAATAGAATGATACAACCATAGAAGATTCATTCATTTTGTAGGGCTTGCTCTCTCCTGGATTATGTTCACATTTCTGGGACATATTTCAAGCTGAATGAGTCCATCAACATTATTATCATCCCCCTGACACTGGTGATGGTAGCTATCATTTGAGAGCCTATCATATCATAGATACTATTTTTATCCACATTTCACAGATGGAGAAACTGAGGCTTATGAAACTTAAGCATCTTTCCCAAGGGATAGACTAGTGATAGAGCTAGGACTAAAACCAAAATCTTTGTGACTCTAAAACTTGAGCTATGTGACAGTTACGTGCCTGAGTTTTCCAATTTTCATGAAGTTGGCTTTTTCCCCTAGTTTTAGTGGATAGCTGCTGACCATCAATAATAATAAACCTTCAATCAGTCAGTCCTGAAATCAGTTCAGTGAGTCAGAACCGTCACTGAAAACTGAAATGGAATGGAATAAGATGGAAAATACCATGTAGTAAGGGTATTATTTGATTAAACTTGCATTTTCACTTGTGTGGCATGTACATATGTGTCTGCATGAAGTAGTGATATAAAATGTATTTCTTATTGCGCGTTGCAGTCAAAAGGTTTGAAAAAATGCTCTAAGCCACTCAGGTTCGTTTTGATCAATGAATGTTCATCATACGTTTGAACTCTTATACAACCCCATACATTTGAGTTTTTATACACCCAAACAATTGTTGCTAGTTTCTTCATTCTCAAATATGGAGAATTTGCTCTCATCCTCCAAGTTCACGAATTACTGAACTATGATATTTTTTGCCTCTTCATAGCCATCATTGACTGATACTACATGCAGTTTTACATGGGTGCAAGCCTTTGAAATTCTGTTACCCTTCATTATTAAATAACACACATACAAAAAAGTACACATTTAATAAGTACTTTAATAAGTGATAGCCCACATCAATTTTCACTTAACACAAACAGACCATTTGTGCTGTTTTGTCACTTACTGGCACCCGCATCAGACGAGCAAGACACGAAACTAGACATCTTCCCTGCTGTTCATCACATAGCATAAATGCAATTTGGGGGCTCTGGTCCCCAGACAGCCTCCGGGAAGGGCTCCTGTGGATATGCAGATGATAATTCCACATGGTAAATGTTTGGTTTTCTTCACGTCAGTAGCAATCCACAGCAGTTCTCTGGGGACACTTTCAAAAGCCAGTTTGAAAATTTGTTCCTTAAAAACACAATGTTTTAAAAAATTTATGATGAGAACATATTAAAAATGCCAAGTTGTTGGTAAAAAGCCCCAAAGCATCCTTTTAATAAATTGGAGTGAATTATAACTTAAATCCTACAAAACAGAATTAGGGTTTTACATTTTTATTTGTCTCAATGCAAGAATTCAGTCTCTCACTGAAACATTAAAAAAAAAAAGTCATGCAGAAAGTTCAAGGGATCGTTAATCAGGTAGGGATAGTTGTGGAAACTGATCATTGAGTAAATGCTGTTGAAACACCCTTTGGTGTAAAACACTATGCCAAGTGTTGAGAAAAGGGAAAAATTATGATATAGCAAGCTGCTTCAGAAAGCTAGCCAACAGGAGACTCCTATGTGTGTTTGTAGGATAGATTTAAAGGAAGTTCATCAAAATCTTGTATGAAATTAATGGTAGAAAAGTAGAATTATAATGTCTGTTAAAAAGGGAATAAATACATTCTGGTGGAATCATCCAATGGGATAACAGAAAGCTATTAATAAGAAAGAGGGAGACTTCCCTGGTGGTCCAATGGTACAAACTGTGAAGAATGGTTAACCTGAGGAGTGGGCTTGGGGTCAGGGAAAGATATTACAGTAAGGACTTCAGAGCAGAAAGGTAGGGCAAGTCTGGGTACTGGTTGATATTGCTAAACTTCTGCATCAGCCCTGAAATAGCCAGAAACAATTAAATTGTGAAATTATGCAAGCAGTATCCATTGTTCAGTTCACTTCAGTTGCTCAGTCGTGTCCGACTCTTTGCGACCCCATGAATCACAGCCAGGCCTCCCTGTCCATCACCAACTCCCGGAGTTCACTCAGACTCACGTCCATCGAGTCAGTGATGCCATCCAGCCATCTCATCCTCTGTCGTCCCCTTCTCCTCCTGCCCCCAATCCCTCCCAGCATCAGGGTCTTTTCCAATGAGTCAACTCTTCTCATGATGTGGCCAAAGTATTGGAGTTTCAGCTTTAGCATCAGTCCTTCCAATGAACACCCAGGACTGATCTCCTTTAGGATGGACTGGTTGGATCTCCTTGCAGTCCAAGGGACTCTCAAGAGTCTTCTCCAACACCACAGTTCAAAAGCATCAATTCTTTGGCGCTCAGCCTTCTTCATAGTCCAACTCTCACATCCATACATGACCACTGGAAAAAGCATAGCCTTGACTTGACAGACCTTTGTTAGCAAAGTAATATCTCTGCTTTTGAATATGCTCTCTAGGTTGGTCATAACTTTCCTTCCAAGGAATAAGCGTCTTTTAATTTCATGGCTGCAATCACCATCTGCAGTGATTTTGGAGCCCCCCAAAATAAAGTCTGACACTGTTTGTTTCTCGTGGCTAAAAGCAATTCTATACAGTGCCGTAAAAAAAGCCTTGTTGAATTGAAAATATTGATGAATTCAAGGAGGTGACTCAAGCTATATAAATAAAAGATAAATAACAATGCAAGACTATGTGTACTGAGTATCAAATGGATAGCCTGGTGAACCTATCAAGAAGATCTTCATGGAAGAGAGAAAATGTGAAGTGATTTCAAAAGCTAGTAATAGTAAAAATGTGGATTTAATAATTAGTTGTGCAAAAAAAAGTCACATTGGGTTTTTTTTTTTTTTTTTTTTTGGTTTTAATTTTATTTTATTTTTAAACTTTACATAATTGTATTAGTTTTGCCATACATCAAAATGAATCCACCACAGGTATACATGTGTTCCCCATCCTGAACCCTCCTCCCTCCTCCCTCCCCATACCATCCCTCTGGGTCGTCCCAGTGCACCAGCCCCAAGCATCCAGTATCGTGCATCGAACCTGGACTGGCAACTCGTTTCTTACATGATATTTTACATGTTACAATGTCATTCTCCCAAATCTTCCCACCCTCTCCCTCTCCCACAGAGTCCATAAGACTGTTCTATACATCAGTGTCTCTTTTGCTGTCTCATACACAGGGTTATTGTTACCATCTTTCTAAATTCCATATATATGCGTTAGAATACTGTATTTATGTTTTTCCTTCTGGCTTACTTCACTCTGTATAATAGGCTCCAGTTTCATCCACCTCATTAGAACTGATTCAAATGTATTCTTTTTAATGGCTGAGTAATACTCCATTGTGTATATGTACCACATTGGGTTTTGATAACTCAACTTGGTCTCATTTTTTTGACTATTCTTTTTCTAAAGTGCTTTTGATATGGACCATTTTAAAGTCTTTTTTTGAATTTGTTACAATATTGCTCATGTTTTATGGTTTGGTTTTTTTTTTGGCCTCAAGGCACATGAGATCTTAGCTCCCCAGCTAGGGATTGAACCAGCACCCCCTGCATTGGAAGGCAAAATCTTAACCACTGGACCACTAGGGAAATCCCTTGAGACTTTTTAATAGCAAAAAACACACTATTAGTTCATTCTAGCTATACTGAAGTCAGTATTTTCTGCTTTACTCCCTTATCTCTGGTTGGCATCCAAGTTCTGAAGGGCTCATGTGGTATTGTGGACTCATTTTCTGTGTGTGCATATGTAGGTGCACGTGTGGGTGCATGTGAGTGCCCGTTTGTCTGTGTATTGTTCCCTAATTTTGGGACTTTACAGGGAGGGGCTAAACGCAGGGCTCCTTCGCAGAGATGGGGAAACTGAGACGTATGAAACTTGATGCCTCCCATAAGTGATACACCGATAAGTGATAGGACTGGAAGTAAGACTCTTCGGAAGTGTTTATGTCTTTTGCATCCCTTCCAACTCATCTCCTTGCCCAGTGCCTACAGATTTTTTCCACCTCTCATCATGTCAATAAAAAAAGTAACTAAACAGTTGTCTCCCATGAAACATTGTTTTGCGTTAGGGTTTTTGCCTTTAGAAAGCAAATCCAACCTGTCCAAAAGAAAGTCTTGATCTTCCTCCCACAGACTTGCCCTATTCATATCTTTCTCAACCTTCCAATTGTTTAGGCCATGAACTTTTATCATCCTTGATTTTCTTCATTATCTCATATCCCACATCCAAAGCATCAGCAAATCTCATGAAAGATACCTAGAATCTAACCGCTTCTCAACACTTCTGCTACTGCCACCTTAATCTAAGCTTCTATCATCTTTGACCTGCATTACAGTAGAAACCTACCAACTGGTCTCTGTGCTTCCATTCTTGCTTATCCCAATAGTCTATTCTCAAACAGCAGCCAGAACCATTCTGTTAAAACATGTAAGTTAGGTCATGCCACTTTTCTGCTCAAAAAGCTCCATTGACATCTCATCTGACTCTGAGTAAAAGGTTTTTTTTTTTTTAATAAGAATCCTTATTTATAAAAGGCCTTAATTCACACCCCTGTTACATAACTGACTTTATTTCTTTTTACTCTTTTACTTGATCATTCTGTTCCATAAATTTCTTCTTTTCCTCAAAATGCCAGTCATACCTAGGGTGCTCCCCTCCCAGAAATCTGAGTGTTTCACCCCTTGCTTCGCTACAAGTCTTTGCTCAAGTGAGACTTACCTTGACCTTCCCACTTAAAATTGCAAACCCTTCCCTATTCCCCCCATGCTCCTCTATGTTCTGTTATTTTCCATAGCACTTATCAGCATATAAAATATGATATCACTTACTAATTTTTCTTATTGTCTGTCTCCCCTGAAAAGAATGCAAACCCAACAAAAGCAGGCAGTTTTGTCTGTTTTATTTACTGATGTATCTGTAGCACTTAGAAACCTGCTTATCACATAGCAGATGGTCAGTGATTATTGTTGAATGAATAAGTGCTGTGCTAAGTCCTGTCAGTTGTGTCCGACTCTTTACAACTCCATGGACTCTAGCCCGCCAGGCTCCTTTGTCCATGAGATTCTCCAGGCAAGAATACTAGAATGGGTTACCATTTCCTTCTCCGGGTATAGCACAAATAAATGAATTAGATGTATCTAGATTTCTCATTTAAGCAATAAAACTTGAAATATTATGTAAAAAGACAAAGTCATTAATAAAATACAGATCTTTATGTCCTGTTGCAACTTGAAAATATACTATAAGACATGGCATGTTCAGAGTACAAGGAGAAAGTGACATTAAAAATCATTTGTCCAGTATGGATATTCCTTAAAAAACTAGGAATAAAACCACCATATGACCCGGCAATCCCACTACTAGCCATATACCCTGAGGAGACCAAAATTGAAAAGACACACATACCCCAATGTTCACTATAGCACTATTTACAATAGCTAGAACATGGAAGCAACCTAGATGTCCATCAAGAGATGGATGGATAAAGAAGTTGTGGTACATATGTACATATGTACAATGGAATATTACTCAGCCATAAAAAGGAAAACATTTGAGTCAGTTCTAATGAGGTAGATAAATGTAGAGTCTATTATACAGAGTGAAGTAAATCAGAAAGAGAAAGCAAATATCACATACTAATGCATATATGTGTTGGAGAAGACTCTTGAGAGTCCCTTGGACTGCAAGGACATCCAACCAGTCCATTCTGAAGGAGATCAGCCCTGGGATTTCTTTGGAAGGAATGATGCTAAAGCTGACGTTCCAGTACTTTGGCCACCTCATGTGAAGAGCTGACTCATTGGAAAAGACTCTGACGCTGGGAGGGATTGGGGGCAGGAGGAGAAGGGGACGACAGAGGATGAGATGGCTGGATGGCATCACTGACTCAATGGACATGAGTCTGAGTGAACTCCGGGAGTTGGTGATGGACAGGGAGGCCTAGCGTGCTGCGATTTATGGGGTTGCAAAGAATCGGACACGACTGAGCAACTAAACTGAACTGAACTGAATGCATATATATGGAATCTAGAAAAATGGTACTGATGAACCTATTTGTAGGGCAGCAGTGGAGACACAGACCTAGAGAACAGACTTATGGACATGGTGGGAGGGGAGGGAGGAGAGGATGGGATGTATGGAGAGAGTAACATGGAAACTTACATTACCATATGTAAAATAAATAGCCAATGGGAATTTGCTATATGACTCAGGGAGTTAAACCAGGACTCTGTAACAACCTAGAGGGATAGGATGGGGAGAGAGGTGGGAGGGAGGTTCAAAAGGGAGAGGACATGTGTATACCTATGGCTGATTCATGTTGATGTTTGAAAGAAACCAACACAATTCTGTAAAGCAATGATCCTTCAATTAAAAAAATAAATAAATTAAAAATTAAAATTAATCATTTGTCAGTCATCACATTGTCTAACTGACTCCATCTGAAAACTTACAGGCAAGAGGCCCTATAAAACATTGAAAAAGAATTAAAACATTAACACTTTGAAAAAAAATAAAAACATTACTTCCTTTCTTAGCCTCCTTCACTAGGTTCATCCTTGTAGAAATGGCCCTCCATCATTAGGAGGTTTTTGTTTTCTCATACCCCAGTGAGCTAGAGCAGAGCTTCTCAGACTTTAATATGCATGCCTATCACCTGTGTGATATGATTCATTAGGTCTAGGTAAGGCCCGAGAATCTGCATTTCTAGCAAGCTCTCAGATGATGCCATTCCTGTTACTGTGGTCCACACAGTAGCATGGCAAGGATTCTGTTTAAAATCTCTGTCTTGGGCTTTTTATTCTGTTTTTTAGAAGCCAGGGTTGAATGGGGAGGGCTTCTACCATCAATCATATCTGTTGCATCAAACTTTGGGATAATTTTCTATTGTCTTTTTCTCTCATTTTGTATATGGCTTATGTTTTGGTTCTTTCTTTTCCCCTGTTGTTTCTCTGGCTGTCACGAGCAGAATGTGCCATTGAAAAAAGTTGGCACATGTAATTGATTGTGATAGTATAATCTTTCATTGTCATGCAGTTAGCAGTGTACACGTTTGGTTTTACTCTAGGACAGCAGCATGGAGCTATTTAAATTAGTTAAAAATATTAACAGTGAAAAATATAATTAATAGGGGGTTGATCTGTTGAATTAAACCCCATTGTGTGGCACGTGTTTTCCTGTGTGTGTTATGCCAGACACTGGTAACTGTAACTGTGACAAATGTGTCCAGTGTTGCTTTGCTGGCTCTCACCCCTGCTGATTTCTATCTGCTAGTAAGGTGGGTGTGAGAGGAAGAGCAGGAAGAATTATTATATTTCTCAAAGATCCATTATTCTATAGTGCAGGGATAGCATGCACTATAGCACGTGGAAGTCCACGCAGGGATAGCAGCTACATATAGTAGCTAGGGACCTTGAGTTGATCATCAAAACTCCCATTAGTGCAAGAGGTGGAACTTTTCTTAATAGAAATTACTGTAAATGGATATAGGAGTCATGGGGGTAATCGACTAACCAAGGCTTAAGCATGTTTGTGGAAAAGAAAAGCCACAAAACAGTATGCCTTCCCCCATTATCCCTTAAACAGAAGTGAGTGGCAATTGCTGGCAATACATCTCAAATGAGGAAAGAAGCTCTTTAGGATGTCAAGTTGCATGGAAATTGTAATGAGGATGCTGATGTTCATTGAATCTGGTAGATAATGTTTTTTATATAGTTGGGTTATTTTCTAAGAAATCATATTTTACTTACTTTGAACCTTCTGAAGTTTAACCATATTGGTGATATACCTTGGTAGGATGCTGTCTTCTGGAGCTTCTTGGAGAAAGCTCTGCTATTCTTTCTGCTGCTGAGTTTGAAATGTGACTTTGACTATCTGAAATTTTAAAATGTAAGCAATAGTGCCACCC
Organism: Bos indicus; assembly: GCF_029378745.1. Taxonomy (NCBI): domain Eukaryota; kingdom Metazoa; phylum Chordata; class Mammalia; order Artiodactyla; family Bovidae; genus Bos; species Bos indicus. Next base: position 69,357,440 of record NC_091766.1, read on the forward strand.
AATGGTGTCTCAGCAGCCTTTTGATGGAGAAGAAAATGGAATTTATTTTTAGGAGATGTTTCATGAAGCTTTATGTTCCCAGGCCCCATGGATTGTATTTGTCTCTCAATGGAGAGCCAGGTTCTCTAATTCTTGTCTTCATTGGGAAAAGTGGCCTTGGTGGAATTCTCTAGTCTTGCCAATCCAGAGTCACATGCCTCCCGAGAATGGGGAAGACTTACAGATAGCTAGTGTGAAAAGATGGCACATGAGAAGATGTTCAGCATCACTAATTATTATTCAGTTTAGTTCAGTTCATGCAATGAAATATAATTTCATACCAGTCAGAATGGCTATCATCAGCAAATCTGCAAACAATAAATGCTGAAGAAGATGTGGAGAAAAGGGAACCCTCCTACACTATTGGTGGGAATGTAAGTTGGTGAAGCCATGATGGAAAACAGTGGGGAGTTTCCTTAGAAAACCAAGAATAGAATTACCATATGATCCAGTGATCCCACTCCTAGGCATATACTTGAACAAAACTATAGTTCAAAAAGATACGTACACTCCTGTGTTCACAGCAGTAGTATTTACAATATCCAAGGCATAGAGACAAACTAAATGTCCATTGACAGATAAATGGATACAGAAGATATGGTACATGCACATTGAAATACTACTAAACCATAAAACTGAAATAATGCCATTTACAGCAACATGGATGGAACAAGACATTATCATACTAAGTGAAGTAAGTTAGAAAGAGAAAGACAACTATCATATATCACTTACATGTGGAATCTAAAATATGGCATAAACGAATCTATTTAGAAAACAGAAACAGACTCACAGACATACAGAACAGAATTGCCAAGCGGGGGAGGGCTGGGGGAAGGCTGGACTGCGAGTGTGGGGTTAGCAGATGCGAACTATTGTATATAGGATGGATAAACAACAAGGTCCTACTGTATAGCCCAGGGAACTATATTCAGTATCCTGTGGTAAACCATAATGAAAAAGAATATTAAAAAACTGTCTCTATGTGTATAACTCAGTCACTTTGCTATACAGCAGAGATTGACACATTTTAAGTCAACTGTATTTCAATAAAAAATTATAAAAATCCCATCTCCAAATGTATAATGCTGTGTTAAGCAACAAGCTCCATACATTGGGCCTTGTACGACTCCAGTTCTTTAAATATTCATAAGTAGAAGCCAGATGTGGTAGACTGCTGTGGATGGCTGGTACTCACACTATTCCCTAATGTCTTTGGTGAACCCCCGTTAATAGGACACACTAACAAGAATGGACTTTTTCTGAAGATTTCATGAGGAAATAGGAAAGTTGATTTGCATCAGAGACCACACATTAGAGAACTAATAAGGTCCTCATTCTTCTGTCCTCTGCCAGTGATCTTGTCATTCTTCCTCTCTTACTCCAAACAGCCTCTGAAGACTCTTTTATTATCCAGCCTATTCAGCTTTTGTCCCCAATTTATAGATCCTTGTCAGCAAAGCCAAACCCTGGAATTAGCCCCAGAGTGATCATCAACTGCCTCTTGAAGGCCTTCTTCCTCATCAAAGCTTATAATTTAGTTATTCATCCAAGTAAACAATTTTGGTAGTGGGTGGGTTCTCCTGGTAAGTAGATTTTTCTCCATATTGTTACATAAAATATACCACATCTTCTTCCAAAAATGATTGTGAACCATTAAGAGGTTCAGATATACGTGAGAATATAAATGAGTAGCTAATTACATAGTCTAATACCAGACATCATTCAGTTTGTTACTGATTGTCCTGTTGTCCTTCAACAAAGTCCTTCAGTCTCTCCAAGTGGAAGTGTGTGCTCAGTTCACCTTTCTTCAATCGCTTGGCAACCCCTTTCCCATATTCCTGCTGAGGCTGCCAGCTGGCCTTGTTCTTTCTGGAAGCACTTTTACGTTCTCTCCCTTTCCAGGATTTCTTAGACTTCCCAGTTGCTGTTACGCTTGAAAGGTGTTAATGAATGACAATGATGTAATGTGTTATGGCTGCAGGGCTATTTGCATTTAAATTGGAACTCTTACATTTACACAAGTCTGTGTATTTTTAATTAATTAATTTAGTTTTGGCCCTGCCACTTGATTTGTGAGATCTTAGCTCCCCGACCAAGGATTGAACCTGGGCCCCCAGCAGTGCAAGAATGGAGCATAAGCACTGGACCACCAGGGAATTCCTGACATTCACACAAGTCTGAGCCCAGAAGGATGACTGATTGAGGAGAATTTCAAACTTGGGGAGGGCCAATGAGGCAATTGTTTGGCTGTATATAACCAACATTATACATGGAGGGTTAGATGCACTTTTTAAGATGGTTGAGTGAGCGAGAATGAAGTGTAAACTGAAAAAAAAAACTACACATGACATTAGAGAATCTATATTTGATGCTTGAATGAGCCATCACAGGGGTTACAAATGTGGTCACATCTCCTTGACTATCTTGTTTGCTGTTGTATCCCTAGTGTTTTTTAAAAACCATTTTATTGAGGTGTTATTGTTATACAAAAAGCTGTGCATATTTAATGTATACAACTTGATGAGTTTGGAGATAAATATACATCTGTGAAACCATTACTACAACCAATGCCATAAACATCTTCATCATTTCCAAGCATTTCCTCCCACCCTCTTAATTTACTTGTTTATTATTATCTTTTTATAAATCTATAGTTTTATTAAGACAGAAAACTGACAGTGTTGATATGAAATTTACATTTAAACAAAAGTTTTCACAGAAACCTGACACATGCCTAAAAATTACAGTGGAGTTCTAGATGCAGGTCTAGATGATGTCAAGAACTGATGGAGCTCATGATCCAAGACAGCGTTTTGGATTTTAGTTAATTCTTAGGATTAAAAAATTTGTTTTGTTTTAAAGTGAACCACTGCCCCAGTATGAAAATTAAATCTTCTCCTGAGAAGATTCAATTTTTGAAATGATTCAGCTCTTGAACTTGTGCTGTCAGTGACTAAACCCTGCCACCAATGATTTCAAAGTTCAAAAAACAGAGTCTCCAAGAGTTTTCTACTTGAGTTTTCTTTGAGCACTGGTCCTTGTCTTTCCCTATCTGCCTACCTCCTATACCACTCTCTGCCCTTCCCTAAATACTTCAGCCTGTGGCTTGGGTGGAGAAACTGATATTTACAACTTCATAATTGGAAAAGAAAGGGTCTTGTCAATTCCAAGAATTAGCTCCTCTAAGACAGAACTGGAAAAGGTCAGTTTTCATTCCAATCCCAAAGAAAGGCAATGCCAAAGAATGCTCAAACTACTATACAATTGCACTCATCTTACAAGCTAGTAAAGTGATGCTCAAAATTCTCCAAGCCAGGCTTGAGCAATACATGAACCTTGAACTTCCAGATGTTCAAGCTGGTTTTAGAAAAGGCAGAGGAACCAGAAATCAAATTGCCAACATCCTCTGGATCATAGAAAAAGCAAGAGAGTTCCAGAAAAACATCTATTTCTGCTTTATTGACTATGCCAAAGCCTTTGACTGTGTAGATCACAATAAACTGGAAAATTCTGAAAGAGATGGAAATACCAGACCACCTGACCTGCCTCTTGAGAAATTTGTATGCAGGTCAGGAAGCAACAGTTAGAACTGGACATGGAACAACAGACTGATTCCAAATAGAAAAAGGACTGTATATTGTCACCCTGCTTATTTAACTTATATGTAGAGTACATCATGAGAAATGCTGAGCTGAAAGAAGCACAAGCTGGAATCAAGATTGCTGGGAGAAATATCAAATATGCAGATGACACCGCCCTTATGGCAGAAAGTGAAGAACTAAAGAGCCTCTTGATGAAAGTGAAAGAGGAGAGTGAAAAAGTTGGCTTAAAGCTCAACATTCAGAAAACTAAGATCATGGCATCTGGTCCCGTCGCTTCACGGCAAATAGATGGGCAAACAGTGGAAACAGTGTCAGACTTTATTTTTGGGGGCTCCAAAATAACTGCAGATGGTGATTGCAGCCATGAAATTAAAAGACGCTTACTCCTTGGAAGGAAAGTTATGACCAACTTAGACAGCATATTAAAAAGCAGAGACATTACTTTGCCAACAAAGGTCCGTCTAGTCAAGGCTATGGTTTTTCCAGTGATCATGTATGGATGTAAGAGTTGGACTGTGAAGAAGGCTGAGCGCCGAAGAATTGATGCTTTTGAACTGTGGTGTTGGGGAAGACTCTTGAGAGTCCCTTGGTCTACAAGGAGATCCAACCAGTCCATCCTAAAGGAGATCAGTCCTGGGTGTTCATTGGAGGGACTGATGTTGAAGCTGAAACTCCAATACTTTGGCCATCTGATATGGAGAGCTGACTCATTGTAAAAGACCCTGATGCTGGGAAAGGTTGAGGGCAGGGGGAGAAGGGGATGACAGAGGATGAGATGGTTGGATGGCATCACGGACACAATGGACATGGGTTTGGGTGGACTCTGGGAGTTGGTGATGGACAGAGAGGCCTGGCATGCTGCGGTTCATGGGGTCGCAAAGAGTCAGACACTACTGAGCGATCATCATTATTTGTTTTTTCCTTTGTTTCACAGTTTCTTCAAATTTTAACAAAAATGATCTTAACTCCAGTCTCCCTTCTTTCCCACCCCATCCCACGACCTCCTTTATATATTAAATTTCCTTCTCAACCAGTTTCCATCCCCCAAATGCAACTTTGTTAACTTCCTAACTAGCTTAGTCTTTTGTTGGGACCAGCATTAATCTCAGGCAGGGAATACCTTGGCTTCTACATTTTAGGCATTCACAACTTTTAAACAGTCTCTCACAGTCCTCATTTAGGTGGCCAATGACATTTTTTGAAAGGATACAATATTCTGGACACAGAACCCAATCATCATTATTTGTTTTTTCCCTTTTACAGTTTCACAGTTTATTCAAATTTTAACAAAAATGGTCTTAACTCCAGTCTCCTTTCTCACCCCATCCCACTGACCCCACACAATACACCAGTAATAGCCAAAAACTACACACATTCTATGCTGTAAAAAATGCAGAGTTAACCCTCTTGGGAAGAAGGCTGTGGGTTGTGGAGATGCTCTTTGAAGATCTACAGTATCGCCTGCTCTCCTACATCCCACTCTACAAGTTTTGTCCATCATAGAAGACCCTTTGCTTTTCTTAGTGAAGTTCAGAATGAGTTGCATTGAAACACTGATTCTTCTTCCTCTTCACCAAGATGGATGTGCAAACTGTACGGCATGGAACGACCTTGAAGCACTTAGCCTTCTGCTTCTCTTCAAAGCACATCTTCTCAAGCCATCTTTATGGTGTCGAGACAAGTAGAACTCCTTCTTTCCCCACTTGAAACCTGCAGTCAGATGTGACAGCCACTGGTATTCAAGAGAGTTAATTCTTGTTTTTTTTGTCATCATCCTCTGAGGGATAAGAATGGCACCTCAGCATTCCTCATAGAAGGATATGATAACCTGTGGGCACTTGACATTGGCTTCCTTGGCAGGGACCAGGTCAGCCTCATCAGAGTTTTTCCATTTCATCAGGAACATGAGTTCTCCACTGGAATCTGTAGTTCCAATAATCCACTCAGGTTCCAAACCCCAGGCAAAGCCTTGTGACTTTTCTGATTCTTTTCTTCTTCTTTGGTTTGCTCTCCTCCCCCATATTGTCTGAATCAGAATCAGCTTTGCACTTGCCTCCATCTGGTTTGTCTGTCTCGGGTGCTGTTTTCTGTGACTGCAGAAACAGCAGTGAGGTCAGGGCAGTCAGGTTATCTCCCGGCTCCCATGTGTTGTCCTCATCTGAGACCCTCTTCCACTTTAGGAGATACTCCACTTGGCCCTTTACCACTTGCCGGTCTAGAACTTTTTCCACCACATATTCCTCTTCCTCTAGCACCTCCTCTACTTTCTTCTTGTTTTGTTTTTTCCTCACAGTGCCTGCCAGCTTTCTGGTATAAAGGGTGACGGCTGCTCAGAGCAGCACCCACAAACCTGAGAGGAATCAGTAGGCACTACTGGCCGGGGAGCGGTGACTGTGACGGAACACTTAGAAGAGCTGCCCTTTCTGCACAACACATTGTTGCTAACAGTAGGCACTATGGTGTACAGTCGATCTCTAGGACTTACTCATCTTGCCCAACTGAAACTTGGTACCCTTGACCAATACTTCCCTGATTCTCCCCCCTCCCCTAAGTTTTGAATGGTTCCTGGCATATAGTAAGTCCTCAATAATTATTTGTAAAATAAATGGATGGATGTATAGGTGGATGAATTTTTTTTTTTCTAATATTGCTGAAACTCTTCCTCATATGCAGGGGCCCTAAATATCTTTCTCTTGAGGTTTCTGTAACTTGAAAATGTCTACAAATTCAAGAATTTTTTCTTATTCTCAAAAGACAGATGGGGCAGCCAGACTTCTTTTGACACCAGGGGGTCATTCCTACATTGTTCCAACCCTTTCTTTCTTGCTGCCTGAATGTGTCACTGGAAAACACGTGTTCTGCATAGTCCTAGGAGACTGGTTCACCTGAGAGGACCACAGGGTTCTCTAGGGAGGACATCCCACTCCTTCAGGACTGAGGTGAGTGCGTGTGTGTGTGCATGTGCAGAACGGAACCTCTCCATAGGCTCATTAGCATAACCACAAATGCAAAAACAAAACAAAAAATTTGTTTAACCCTACTGAAGTGCAATACGACAATATCAGTTCTTAAATTATTCCAAGCCATCACCAACTCAATGGACATAAGTTTGAGTAAACTCTGGGAGTTGGTGATGGACAGGGAGGCCTGGCGTGCTGCAGTCCGTAGGGTCACAAAGAGTCAGATATGACTGAGCTACTGAACTGAACTGAAATGAACTGATTCCAAGCCTAGCCCATTCTTCAAATCAAAATCTAATTCTTCCTTTTATGCCTATAATCTGAGGTTGGTTTAAAACACAGTCAAGTCTTTGGGGATGAAATTTCTCCAGAAGGGTAGGGGCATTTAGGAGAAAAGTCTTTAAGAGCACCTTCAAATTTTTGCCTTGGGAAGGACCAGTGAAAATGCCCTAAAGAGCAAAAGTATATGGTGCTTCTCAGCCTATAAAAATAATGTTCCTTTGGGGAAAACAAAACAAAACAAAAAATCCCACCGCCACTTCTGTCCCAATGTTGCTAATATGCTTTGGGGAAATCATATTTCTTTTAAGAGGAGCTTCATTTACTCTGGATCTTCCTCAACCAAGGTTATTGTCTTGAGCTTTACTCTTAGGAAAGCATTAAGTTTCCTTTCATTTTCTAAATATAGTGAATTAATTTATTGAAGAGATTAATTTAACACTAGTGATAAAACTTGGATTGGTTGCTTGCTTTTTCCAAGAAGAATCCCCATAACATTTTAAAGAATAAGATATAAAGAGTTTTGCTCAGTGCTTGGCTCATAGAAAGCATTCAATAAGTATTAACTACAGCTATTTTTGTTGTTATTGCTGCTACTAGTATTGTTATTAGTGGTGGTAGTCATTGGCCTGGCATCCAGTCCTAGTGGTAGGTATTATGAGAAAGAAGTGGAGTTTAGTGACATACAACACATGTAAAGTGCTTAATATAGTCTTTGACACAAAGCAAGCATTTAGTGAATTTAAACAAATTTAGAAAATGTGAATGTATTGGGGTAGATTTGGCTGCAAAAATAGAGACCAAAATTTAATGGATTAAAGAAACATAAATTTATTTTTCATTCATGTTACAGCACCAAGTGAGTGTTCCAAGTGTTAAAGAGAAGTTTTCAGGCAATTTAGCTGTGAGCATGTATCAAAATTTTATTACGATTAGGCACAGAAGGGAAATGGACCCTAGAAAGGCCACTTCCCAAATTTACTATTGGTAGGGACATTTGATAGGAAGAAAGTTCAGTTAGATAATCATTGTTAGACTAGACACAGAAAGAAAAGACAGTCTGGTTAAAGGTCACTAGACCCTTGATTGACAGCTGGCAACTGACTGTGTGGGTAATTGGGCATGTGGGTAATTGGTTTCTGAGAGCAAACCTTAATCCCATTAAAGTTCACAGAAAATTGCTTAAGCATTTTATCAGGAATGCTAACTTCTCAGAAAGAAGTTATGAGCAAAATGGTTTTGCCTTTCAGACCAGGTTTGAAACAGTTTCTCTTATGGGTGGGACCATGAGCCACTCTCCCCGCTCTCGTCATTCAGGTACTCTGGTTGACGGTAACTCTGCCATTTTCAGTATATGGCTTTAATGCTATTCTGGTCATTGTCAACAGCCAGTGAGAAAGAGGAAAAGAACGGAGATTTCTTCCTAAGAAATCTTGCCTAAGGAAATGAGCCAGAGGTGGAAGCAGAATTTTTGCTCGCACGTCATTGAGAGCTTAGTTACGTGATCACCAAGCTCCCAATAGGGTTGAGAAGTGCAATCTGGATATCCAGATTCTGGCTGCAGGACTTTTACTAGGGGGACGAAATGGAGTTTGGGGACAGTAATGATTTCTGCCACAATGAGGATGTGCCCAGCCTTTCTGCACCTACTGCCTCTGAAGCTGCTGCTGCTGCTAAGTCGCTTCAGTCATGTCCAACTCTGTGTGACCCCATAGACAGCAGCCCACCAGGCTCCCCCATCCCTGGGATTCTCCAGGTAAGAACACTGGAGTGGGTTGCCATTTCCTTCTCCAATGCATTAAAGTGAAAGGTGAAAGTGAAGTCGCTCAGTCATGTCCGACTCTTAGCGACCCCATGGACTGCAGCCTACCAGGCTCCTCCGTCCATGGGATTCTCCAGGCAACAGTACTGGAGTAGGATGCCATTGCCTCTGAAGCAGCAGTTGGCAAACTATGGCCTTCAGGCTAAATCCCACCTATAGCTGTTTGTATAAATAAAGTTATATTGGAAAGCCATGCTCATTCATTTATGCAATGTGTATGGCTGATTTCACACTACACTAAAAGGTTGAGTAATTGAGACAGAGACCCCATGCACCAAAGCTTAAAATATTTACTTTTTGGCTTTTTTAGAAAAAAAAAATTGCTGACCCTTATTCTAGAGAGGGTTCTGAATTGCCCATAAAAGTGAACTTGATGGGTCAAAGGAAATGTGCATTGAAAATTTTAGTAGATATTCCCCTTCTTATTTGCACTAGTAGTGTATGGGATTGTCTGTCACCCAGTCAACACAGTAATATCAAAATTTTCCATATGGCCAATTTGATAAGTGAAAATGGTATTTTACTATAGTTTTCATTGTACTTACCTTATTAGTAGTAAGATTTAGTATAGTTCAGTTCAGTTCAGTCACTCAGTCCTGTCTGACTCTTTGTAACCCCATGAATCACAGCACGCCAGGCCTCCCTGTCCATCACCAACTCCCGGAGTTCACTCAGACACACATCCATCGAGTCAGTGATGCCATCCAGCCATCTCCATCGAGTCAGTGATGCCATCCAGCCATCTCATCCTCTGTTGTCCCCTTCTCCTCCTGCCCCCAATCCCTCCCAGCATCAGAGTCTTTTCCAATGAGTCAGCTCTTTACATGAGGTGGCCAAAGTACTGGAGTTTCAGCTTTAGCATCATTCCTTCCAAAAAACACCCAGGACTGATCTCCTTTAGAATGTACTGGTTGGATCTCCTTGCAGTCCAAGGGACTCTCAAGAGTCTTCTTCAACACCACAGTTCAAAAGCATCAATTCTTCGGCGCTCAGCTTTCTTCACAGTCCAACTCTCACATCCATACATGACTACTGGAAAAACCATAGCCTTGACTAGACAGACCTTTGTTGACAAAGTAATGTCTCTGCTTTTCAATATGCTATCTAGGTTGGTCGTAACTTTCCTTCCAAGGAGTAAGGGAGTATATATAATAAAATCTATATAGTATTTGGTCTTTGTCCCTCATTGTTGTTATTGTTCAGTTGCCAGTCATGTCTGATTCTTTGCAGCCCCAGGGACTGCAGCACATCAGTCTTCCCTATCCCTCACCATCTCCCAGAGTTTGCCCAAGTTGATGTCTATAGAATTGGTAATGTCATCCAAACATCTCATCTTCTGTCACCCTCTTCTCCTTCTGCCTTCACTCTTTCCCAGGATCAGAGACTTTTCCAATGAGTCAGATGTTTGTATCAGGTGGCCAGAGTATCGGAGCTTCACCTTCAGCATCAGTCCTTGCAAAGAGTATTCAGAGCTGATTTCCTTTAAGACTGACTGTTTGATCTCCTTGCTTTCCAAGGGACTCTCTCTCAAGAGTCTTCTCCAGAACCACAGTTTGAAAGCATCAATTCTTCGGTGCTCTGCCTTCTTTATTGTCCAGCTCTCACATCTGTACATGACTACTGGAAAGACCATAGCCTTGACTATACAGACCAGACCTTTGTTGGCAAAGTCAGTGTCTTTGGTTTTAACATACTGTCTAGGTTTGTCATAGCTTCCCTGCCAAGAAACAATCGTCTTCTAATTTCATGGCTGCAGTTGCCATCTGCAGTGATTTTGGAGTCCAAGAAGAGGAAGTCTGTCACTGCTTCCATCTTTTCCCCTTCTATTTGCCATGAAGTAATGGGGCCAGATGCCATGATCTTAGTTTTATTAATATTGAACTTTAAGTTGGCTTTTTTACTTTCCTCCTTCCCCCTCATCAAGAGGCTCTTTAGTTCCTCTTTATTACTGGCACAAAACTTTAGAAACCTATGAATTTCCAGAGTGATAGAAAGTGTCTTTTGATATTCATAATGAAACGCTTTCAATCACACCTGAATTTGTATTAATGAAGTGACTTTTGGAAAATCCATAAGGAAGGGCCTGGTTGCCAGGGGACTCAACCAGAATTAGAGAATTGGAACTTTAAATCTCTTCCCACCCCCCATGCCCTTGGAAAGGAGAGGGCCATGAGATTGAATCAATTAATCATGCCTACATAATGAAGCTTCAGTAAAATTAAAAGAATGGTGTCTGGAGAGCTTCTGGATTGGTGAACACAGGGAGGTGCTGGGGGGGATAGCATAGAAGCTTTACATCCCTTTCACCATTTCTTGTCCCATGGAAGAAACAGGACAGTCCAGTCCTCAGGAACTTCCATCTGGCTGTTCCTGAGTTAGATATTTTTTTATAATAGACTGGTAACCTAGTAAGTAAATAATTTTGCTGAATTTTGTGAGCTTCTGTAGTAAACTAGTAGAACTGAAGGAGGGACTCTTGGAAACCTCTGATTTATAGCCAGTGGATCAAATGACATTAGCATCTGAAATGACGAAGTGGTGTCTGAAGTCCTGTAAGACTGAGCCCTTAACTGTGGGATTTGACACTAACTCAGGACTTCCCTGGTGGCTCAGGCGGTAAAGAATCTGCCTACAATGCAGGAGACCTGGGTTCAATCCATGGGTCGGGAAGATCCCCTGGAGAAGGGAAAGGCAAACTACTCCAGTATTCTTGCCTGGACAATTACATGGACAGAGGAGCCTAGTGGGCTACAGTCCATGGGGCTGCAGAGTCAGACATGACTGAATGACTAGCACACTTGCGAACACACACACACACACACACGGTAGATAGTGTCAGAAATTGTAAGACACTAAACTGGGGTGGAAGAATTGCTTTCCAAACTCAAATGTTTGGGAGAACCCACACATTTGATGTTAGAAGTGTGGGTATAGTAGAGTAGTGTTAAAGTCATACAAGAGAGTCATATAGGAGTGTGTTTTTCTTTTAGACTAATCATGATTGTAACTAATCATATTTTAAGAATATTTGGACTTCCTTTTCTGTGGACTATCTACTTGTCTTTTGCACATCTATTGGCAAATATTGGGTTGTTAATTTTGTATAATAATTTCTAGGGGGTTTTATATGCTAGGGAACCAAGCCATTTATGATACAAATTGTAAAAATCGACCTCATTTAAGAATTTTTAAATTTTTAATTTAATTTAATTATTATTATTATTATTTGACTGCTCCTGGGCTCTTCATTGCTGTGCATAGGCTTTCTCTAGTTGAGGTGCGCAGGGGGTCCTCTCTAGTTGTGGTGTGAGTGCTTCCAGTCATGGTGGGTTCTCTTGTTATGGATCAGAGGCATTGAGGACACATGGGCTTCAATAACTGTGGCTCACGGACTCCAGAATGCAGGCTCTGTAGTTCTGGCACACAGGCTTACTTGCTCTGCAGCGTGTTGGATCTTAGTTCCCTCCAGGGATAGAATCCATCTCCTCTGCATTGCAGGTAGATTCTTAACCACTGGACCACCAGGCGTGTCTCTTCCCCATTTAAAAAAAAAAAAATTTATTTATTTTTAAATATTTTGCTGTGCTGGATCTTCATTGCTTTGCATGGGCTTTCTTTAGCTACAGTGAGAGGGGGCTACTCTTTATTGCCATGCACCGGTCTATCATTGTGGTGGCTTCTTCCGTTGTGGAGCACAAGTTCTAGGTGCACAGGCTTCAGTAGTGGTGGCAGGTAGGCACGTAGTTGCAGCTTGTGTGCTCTAGAGTGTGGGCTCAGTGGTTGTGGTGCACGGGCTTAGTTGCTCTGAGGCATGTAGCATCTTCCCAGACCAGGGACCGAACCTGTATCCCCTGCATTGGCAGGCAGATTCTTATCCACTGCACAACCAGGGAAGTCTTCTACCCCATTTTTTAATGTATTCCTTTTACTTTGCTTATGGAAATTTTTGCTGTGGAAATTTTTAAATTTTTTATTTTAAAAATAGTCAAATTGGTAAATCTTCTGTTTCATGACTCTGACTTATATATTATGCTTAGAAGGCTTTCCCGTATCAAGATTGTACAAAAATTTCTTCTATTTTTTTCCTAATAATTTTGTGGTTTTCAGTTTTTATATTTAAATGTTCACTGCATCTGTAATGTATTTTGTTTTAAGATTAGAGGAATGGATTCAATTCTCTTCTAACTGGCTATCTATTCTATGAACACCATCTCTTTAATAATGCATCTTTATCATATATTAATTTCCTGTATGTTTTGGGGTCTTCCTGGGATATTTCATGTATATTTATGGGCTAGTATTATGTTGCTTTAATTAATGTACCTTTATATCACATTTTAATATCTGGGAGGGCTAATTTGCTCTCATTATTTTTTTTAATGAGTTTTTTTTTTCTGGCTAGTTTTATTTATTTTTCTGTATAAAATAGTTAAAAAATACTGCTGATAATTTTTATTTGGATTGCATTAAATTTATTACATTAACTTGGGCAGAATTGTTATCTTTATGATGCTGATGTTAGTTCTAAAGTATGGACCTAGTGTACCTGTCCATTTGAAGAAATTGTGTTGTTTTTAAATTACCTTTTTGGTTATTGACTGAGTTTTTCTGACTATGACTATGACATATTTCTGAGACTGACCACCTTGTCCATTCCTTAAATTGGCTTAAGTTATTGTTTTTATTTCTGGAATACAACCTGTTCCACAAGTACAGCAGATCTAGGAGTGAACCAGTTGTGTAATGATATTCACAGAGCAAACATATCTTACTGTAGGAAATGAAAAATTTGTGAATTTTGCCTTGCCATTCTTAAGTGTTTGTGGTGATTCATAGAATAGGGTAAGGAGACCATGACACAGAGGGATCACATTGTCCGAAGAAAGTGTTGGTTTGAACTCTTAAATCTGGAAAACCTTTTTCATAGGTTGAGCTTTTAAGAAGCATGCCCTGGTCTAGGATGTGTGAATCTCAGAGGAACAGGCAGTAGAGTAGAGAAGTGAGACTAGGAAGGGAGGAAGCCAGTATAGAGTGTTGTCATTGAGCAGCCTAACTCTGTGGGTTGCCGTGGCTCAGTCATACTCTGGACCTCTGGGAAAGGGTAGAACGCACCTCAGGATGGTGTGACCTAAAAACCAGAGCATCTGGGGTATTTACCAATTCCAACTTGTCATTAATTGAATGCTGCTTCTGGTGCCATCAGCTCCCAGGCACCTCTGGCTTGCCTTGAGTGTATGTCTATGACCACCAAAGTCCCAGGCAGAGAGTCACAGATGCTGGTGGATGGGAGTGGTCAGCCTTCACAGAAACAGTGAGGCAAAGACTCTGATACAACTGTCTTAGAAAGACTTAAATTTCTGCATCCTTAGACACCAGCTGCCTTCCCCTGTTGGGAGAGGATTAGAGCAGTTGATATTTGGGTTGTTTGTACCATCTATACTGCTTTCTTAAGAAATTTTGCCATCACCCTCTCCTCAGTTGGCATGTCTATGTTTTATGCCTTGGAACTCACTCTTCATTCTCACTCCTACCACACTGATTGGACAAGAGGCAAAGTGAGCATTGTTATGGGCTTGCCAATAACCTATGACTTGTTATTGGAGTTTGTCCCAGATAAAACAAGCAGGACAAATCCAATTCCTCTTTTGGGGATTTTGAGTTGAGAAACAAAGAATCAGTTTCCAGTTAGCAGTAGGAGCTAGAATTAAACTATTAATGTATGAAGAGAGAAACATGATAGGTATGTTCAAGCAGAAATCACGCACAAGCTATTTTCTAGAGAGGGGGTTATGGAGAAAGAAGAGAAAAAGAGAGAGAGGCGGATAGTGTGTGTTAAGAGGTCAAACCCCAAAGGTACCTTGTTTCTTACTTTTCTGAGTCCTGGCTGTTTACAGTCTCCTGCCTTCCCATAATGCATTTCTTTATCCTCACAATAACTACCTTCACTCTTTTCTAGTGTTGTTATGAGCCAGTTACCATTAATTGTCTTGACCAAAAACACTTTGGCAGAAAATTGGAGAATGATCCCCTAAAAGTGACTCCTGTGCTCTATTTCTGTGGTTCCTTCTCTCTCCACTGTGTCTGGAGGCAGCTAACCTGCTAGTCCTCTCCCTACAGCTGTTGCCAGCTGCTGTGAAAGGCTCCAAGAAAATAAAACCTAGAGGAAATGCTAGTCATTAGGTGGTATAGACTTGTCCTTCCCAGAATAGGCAGTGAAAACATCATATAGCTTACTCTATTCAGAAACTAAATTTTTATCCTCTCAAGAAAAGAGGAAACCTGACTAATTCCTTTGTAGCTATAGCCCTCTGCTTTATAAATGGGTCCTGATAGCAAGGAGGTTAGAGGGAAAAAGTTTTAGCAAATTTCCTTCAATGAAACTGGATGAGATCCTTTCACATATGTTTTTACTGACTTAAGCTTCTTTGCGGAGAAGGCGGTGGCACCCCACTCCAGTACTCTTGCCTGGAGAATCCCATGGACAGAGGAGCCTGGTGGGCTGCAGTCCATAGGGTTGCTAAGAGTCAGACACGACTGAGCGACTTCACTTTCACTTTTCACTTTCATGCATTGGAGAAGGAAATGGCAACCCGCTCCAGTGTTCTTGCCTGGAGAATCCCAGGGACGACGGAGCCTGGTGGGCTGCCGTCTATGGGGTCGCACAGAGTCGGACACGACTGAAGCGACTTAGCAGCAGCAGCAGCAGCAGCAAGCTTCTTTGAGGAACAGCTTCATCTACTATCCAGAAAAGAAGCTGAGATTGATCAAGTAAAAACAGGCAAAAACAAACCAGGAGGCCTAACTCAAGCCATTTGTACGAAACAAATATGATCCACAGTCAAGTAGCATTAAATACAACTCCAACAACACACATAACAGATATTCACTGGACACCTATGTTCTGGCTTTGTGCTAGGGGCTTGCAGCATGAAGACAGACATATTCCTGCACTTAAGAGTCTGACCTACTGTGTAGTTCCATGTACTGTATACATCAGTCCAGTTCAGTCTCTCAGTCATGTCTGACTTTTTGCAACCCCATGGACTGCAGCAGCCAGGCTTCCCTGTTCATCACCAACTCCCAGAGCTTGCTCAAACTCATGTCCACTGAGTTCGTGATGCCGTCCAACCGTCTCATCCTGTGTCGTCCCCTTCTCCTCCTGCCTTCAATTTTTCCCAGCATCAGGGTCTTTTCTAATGAGTCAGTCCTTTGTATCAGGTGGCCAAAATATTGGAGTTTCAGCTTCAGCATTACAGTCCTTGTAATGAATATTCAGGACTGATTTCTTTTAAGATTGAATAGCTGCATCTCCTTGCAGTCCAAGGGGCTCTCAAGAGTCTTCTCCAACACCACAGTTCAAAAAAGCATAGATTCTTTGGTGCTCAGCTTTCTTTATGGTCCAGCTCTCACATCAATACATGACTACTGGAAAAACCATAGCTTTGACTAGATGGACCTTTGTTGGCAAAGGAATGTCTCTGCTTTTAAATATACTGTCTAGGTTTGTCATAGCTTTTTTTCCAAGGAGCAAGCATCTTTTAAATTTCATGGCTGCAGTCACCATCTGCAGTGATTTTGGAGCCCAAGAAAATAAGGCCTGTTACTGTTTCCATTGTTTCCCCATCTATTTCCCATGAAGTGATGGGACCATATGCCATGATCTTAGTTTTTTGAATGTAGAGTTTTAAGCAAACTTTTTCATTCCCTTCTTTCTCCTTCATCAACAGTCTCTTCAGTTCTTCTTCACTTTCTGCCATAAGGGTGGTGTCATCTGCATATCTGAAGTTATTGATTTTTCTCCCAGAAATCTTGATTCCAGTTCGTGCTTCATCCAGTCTGGCATTTAGCATGATGTACTCTGCATATAAGTTAAATAGGCAGGGTGACAATATACAGCCTTGACGTAGTCCTTTCCTGATTTGGAACCAGTCCATTGTTTCACATCTGGTTCTAACTGTTACTTCTTGACCTGCATGCAGATTTCTCAGAAGGCAGGTAAGTGGTCTGGTATTCCCATATCTTTAAGAATTTTTCACAGTTTATTGTGATCCACACAGTCAAAGGCTTTTGGTGTAGTCAATAAAGCAGAAGTAGATGTTTTTCTGGAACTTCCTTGCTTTTTTGACGATCCAGTGGATGTTGGTAATTTGATCTCTGGTTCCTCTGCCTTTTCTAAGTCCAGCTTGAACATCTAGAAGTTCTCGGTTCATGTACTGTTGAAGCCTGGCTTGGAGAATTTTGAGCATTACTTTGCTAGCGTGTGAGATGCATGTCATTGTGCAGTAGTTTGAACATTCTTTGGCATTGCCTTTCTTTGGGATTGGAATTAAAACTGACTTTTTCTGTATACCTTTTCTTGTATACAACAAATTGGGGTTTGAAGAGGCAGAGGAACCAGAGATTAAATTTGCCAACATTCACTGGATCATGGAGAAAGCAAGGGAATTCAATAAAAACACTGCTTCATTGACTATGCTAAAGCCTTTGACTGTGTGGCTCACAACTCACTGTGGAAAATTCGTAAAGAGATGGGAGTACCAGACCACCTTACCTGTCTCTTGAAAAACCTGTATGTAGGTCAAGAAGTGACAGTTACAGATGGACATGAAACAACTGACTGGTTCCAAATTAATATACTCTCTGAATATATTTCACTGGGTTCATGGTGGGGAAGTTCTGCTCCAAGGCCTCCCTCCGGGTCAGCCAGGGACAGGGGAAGGAAGGAGAAGTAGGATGGGCCTTCATATACATTCATCAAATTGTTCTTGAAGTGCGCTGGGTACCAAGGGCTGTTCCAGGCACTGGGGATAGAGGTGAACAAGACAGAGTGTCAGTGTATATTGTGTATATTGTCATCCTGCTTATTTAACTTATATGCAGAGTACATCATGCAAGATGCCAGGCTGGATGAATCACAAGCTACAATCAAGATTCCTGGGAGAAATATCAGTAATCTCAAATATGCAGATAATACCACTCTAATTGTAGAAAATGAAGAGGAACTAAAGCGACTCTTGCTGAAGGTGAAAGAGGAGAGTGAAAAAACTGGTTTGAAACTCAGCATTCAAAAAACTAAAATCATGGCATCAAGTCCCATCACTTCATGGCAAATGAAAGGGGAAAAATTAGAAGCAGTGACAGATTTTCTTTTCTTGGACTCCAATATCACTGAGGATGGTGACTGCAGCCATGAAATTAAAAGATGCTTGCTTCTTGGAAGGAAAGTTATGACAAACCTAAACGGTGTGTTAAAAAGCAGAGATATCACTTTGCCAACAAAGGTCCATCTAGTCAAAGCTATGATTTTTCTAGAAGTCTTTTTTTAAAAAAATTATATTTATTTATTTTAATTGGAGGCTAATTACTTTACAATGTTGTATTGGTTCTCTAGTAGTCTTGTACAGATGTGAGAGTTGGATATAAAGAAGGCTGAGCACTGAAGAATTGGAGCTTCAAATTGTGGTGCTGGAGCAGACTCTTAAGAGTTGTCTGGACTGCAAGGAGGTCAAACCAGTTAATCCTAAAGGAAATCAGTCCTGAATATTCATTGGAAGGACTGATGCTGAAGCTGAAACTCCAGTACTTTGGCCACCTGATGTGAAGAACTGACTCATTGGAAAAGACCCCGATTCTGGGAAAGATTGAAGGCAAAAGGAGAAGAGGGCAGCAGCAAGAAGAGATGCAATAAAAGACTCAATGGACATGAATTTGAGCAAATTCCAGGAGATGGTCGAGGACAGAAGAGCCTGAAATGCTACAGTCCATGGGGTTGCAAAGGGTTGGACATGACTTAGCGACTGAACAGCGTACCTCAATACAAAATAAAAAGTTTTTTTTTTTTTTTAAAGAGTCTATAGGGAAGATGCACATGGAATACATGTTTATAAGCAAGAGCATGACCAAGGGAAAGGGCACAGGAGTCGGTCAGGAAAGGCCTCTCTAAAACATTTTTTTTTTTTTTTTTTTAAGCTGAGACCTGAAGAATGAGCAGCGGGGAGAGCCCTCTAGGAATAAAGTTACTATTTAAAGAAGGAGGTAGTGTCCTACTGTATTTTATGTGATTTTTTTTTGTGCCTGTAAAACTCCACGCCCAACTCTGCATGGAGCTTTCTCAAGAGTAAGTCACTCATGTTTTGGAGTAGTGGTGGTTTTTGATCACTTTTTTATCCTCTGCAGCAGATGCTTTTGGTGCTGGTATATCAGGCTGCTGTGGGACACCTGCAGACAGCTGCCTTACAGGCCGTGTGACCTTGGGCAGGAATCTTCCATTCTCTGGGCCTCAGTTTCCTTATATAGAAGTGGTGAGTTGGGACTAAGTGGTCTTCAGGGTCAACCTTCTTGGTACTCTCTGAATATATTTCACTGGGTTCATGGTGGGGAAGTTCTGCTCCAAGACCTCCCTCCGGGTCAGCCAGGGACAGGGGAAGGAAGGAGAAATAGAATGGGCTTTCATATATATTCATCAAGTTGTTCTTGAAGTGCGCTGGGTACCAAGGGCTGTTCCAGGCACTGGGGATAGAGGTGAACAAGGCAGAGTGTCAGTTGCCCACTCTGATTCAGTCAACGGACCATGAATGAAGAAAAGTTTGGAAGTTATAAAAGGAGAAAACAAGTCTATTCCTCACTTCGTTATCCAATTGGCACCTATTGATATATGAGTGCAGGGTTTTTGTTTGTTTGTTTGTTTAAAATTAGAGTACTCATTTGCTCTCTAGCAAGAAACAGAACCCTGTGGGAAAATGATATTTAGGGCAGAGATATTTTAATGAGAAAAACTTGGGACTACGGGTGCTGCCCTGGGGAGTGGGGATAGGATGAATAATTACAGCAGGGTCTGAGGGCAGCCCAAGGATGTGAATGTCTGGCTGTGGGCAGGAAGAAGGGTCAGTTCAGAGGTGGAGGAAGGGCCCTCTATCTTAGGTCTCTCAGTTTTGCCAGTGGCTTGTCCTAAAGTTACCAGTTAGGTCACAATGCTTTTTTTGTAATTGAGGGGTTTAGGTGGGGAGGGGATGAAAATAGAAATAATTTATCCTCCTAAAGCAACAGATCTGGGCATAAGCCCAGTGCTACTGAAAGGGTCCTTTTCATGATGCGTGGGCAACTCTCTCTGCTTCCTAAGTCATCAGAGAGGCGATAGGAATGACTTTCAAACATGGACTCTGTCAAGTGATGCAAAACTCCCATGATTTACAACCCAAAGAAGTTTATCTTGCTCTGGGAAAAAAGAAGACCTTGGAACCAAAGCTGCACATTTAGAAGCCAATACAAACATCTTAAAATAACTCCCCCTCCTCCCTCCTGCTCCCATTATGAGAAATAGAGAGATTAAGCAAGAGGTGGAGGGCTGTGGGTAGGACCATTGCAATCACCAGTGATTGAGCTTCAAGGTCCAAGGCCTTTGTTGTGGGCATTGGAATCCTAATGATTTATAATTAACTGCAACAAGAAAACCAAATGCCATGCACTTTCCTAACAGAGCTACAAAAATAACCACATTCACAGTGTTTGTAAAATTGGAAACAAATGTTCTAAGGAACATAAGCGCTCCATGCTGTCCTACACAAGCTTTGGAGGAAGAAAAATATTGGCATTCAGTCACGACCATAAATGATGAGCCAATATCATTTGTCATGGGAAATTCGTCTAGGCAAAATCAAATTGCACCATTAGGCCTCAATGACTCTGAGAAATAACCATACTGAAATGCTTCAAATTAAAATCAGTCAAGGGCTGGGTCTAACATTCTCTTTCCTCTTCTCTGCTGAATTTTAGAATCTTTTTACATGGTTATCTCTTTACATGGAAGAGCTGAGAAGGGGAAAATAATGCCTAACTGTACCCTTGTCCCTGAAATGGCTTAGACCTATGTGGTTCTTTTTTTTTTTTTTTTTTTAGTGGATAAGTAAAAGGGTAGTAACCATGAAAAGTATAGAGAGACTACAAGGTATCAATAGTATAGAACAGCATAGTGACCTTAGTACGGGGAGGGGGCTCTGGTGATTGGCAACTGGATTAATAACATACAACCTTAGTTTGCAAAAAATATTTTTATATATATGAATTCTCCATAAATAATCTTAGTTCTTGTGCTAAAGTGGAACATGAAAAGTTTGATTATGGAATTTTACAAGTTAAGAGAAATTTTCTATCTGTAAGGACTCCTTTGATACTATTAAATGTCAAAATCATCAGCAAAGGGTAGAGGTAATGATGCTAAAACAATAATGAACTAAGTCTAGGCCTCCCTTCTTTAATTGCACATCTCTATGAAACACCTCATGTGAAGAGTTGACTCATTGGAAAAGACTCTGATGTTGGGAGGGATTGGGGGCAGGAGGAAAAGGGGACGACAGAGGATGAGATGGCTGGATGGCATCACCGACTCGATGGATGTGAGTCTGAATGAACTCCGGGAGATCATGATGGACAGGGAAGCCTGGCGTGCTGCGATTTATGGGGTCGCAAAGAGTCGGACACGACTGAGCGACTGAACTGAACTGAACTGAACTGAACTGATGAAACAGTCTTTAGCATAATTCCCATTTTACATGTTGGAAAACAAAGTGTCTGAAATCTTGCCAGATTTCTGTTAGCAGGAAGCAGAGCTGGGATAAGGACCCAGTACTATTTGACTCAAAAGCCCACACTCGAATTCACTCTGTATATTTCCCCCTTTTAGGTTAATGTTTTCCAAATTGTGGTTTATCAGCTCTGAGGGGCCATAGGAAAATTTCAAATGACCTTGCCTCTCTGTCCCTAATTCTGTATGTCAGAGAGGTAGAGAATAAAACCCTTTCAACTTTCCCATCTCATAATCTTGCCTCTGATTCTGTGAATTAAGTAATGTGCCTCCTCTCTGGGGACCCAATACAGTAGTATTAGCTGAGTGAGAAGAAATATAGATAAGTGAACTTTCTAACTGACTAACTTGAAGGTAGCAGGTATAAAATGTAAGCTTGAAAAGTGCCTGAGAATCAACTGTACAGACATAGTCAGTTTATGTAAACTTTGAGCAATGAATATGTAAATGTCCTACATATTTTCATGCTTATACACTTCTAACAGACATGGGTGTGGCCTCCTGGGAGAACTCTGGTTTAAGCCTTTCTGCAAAAGTCACCTATGAGACTGAGAATTTCCATTGTCTCTGTCCAAAACATGGATTAATTGAAGACATTCTCACTCCTGGTTTTTGTTTTTTTCCTTCAGAGAAATTAATTCTTCCTATGGGAAATTTTTTTTTAATACCCTAAACTGATCTGAACTTTAGGAACTTGGACGTTGCATTGTAGCTGCCTCTAAGGAATATAATCTATTCAAGCTGTTAAACTGTTGAGAACACAATAAATAGGACATTTTTATAGTGTTCAGGATATGAAGCTAAAGCATATTCAGCTGTGGTGTGTATGTGTATTTGCTCACATTTAATAACTAAACATTTCAAATCTCTTTGGATTTATGTAGGGTTATTTATTACAAGGCTCCTGAACTTTTTAGAGGCAACAATCTTCCGGTGATCTTTATCAGGCTGTTCTCCTACTTGGCTGCTTGTTTGGTTCTTTCTTTTTTCCTTCTCTTTCCTCCTCTGTCTTTTTTCTTGAGCTTAGTCTTAACAGGAAAATAAAATGTCAACTACATCAGCAAAAGAGTCCAATGGTAAAATTTGCAAATGGGAGTACAATTGGAAGGCAACACCAATGTTAAGCAGCCAGGTTTTATTATTTTTTCTCTCTCTCTGCTAATTAGGCTGCACGTTTCAAATCTTAAACATGTGCAGACTTGTGAGGGATCTGGCATGTAGAGAAGGGCTTAATTCCAGCAGCTCTTGATAGCTGAGTGTTCAGGGTTGCAATGCTCACAATAGACACCATCAACAACTCATATTTTTGGATGCCTTTTGCACAAATGGTTGTATGGAAGGAAGAATCAGAGAAATTTAGAGCCTGCCTGAATTCCCAGTTGTTGTCCCCCCCTCCTTTTTTTTTTTTTTAGGTCAGAAAACAAAGAGGATCTTACCTGGAAGCCTGATATGTAAAGCAGGTAACCTTGAGTGGCTGTGTATATGAATGTGGGTGCATGCGTGCCTCCCATTCATTCCTCTGTTAGGACAGAGCATTTGTCAGCTGGGAGCAAGTACACAAAATTCTTAGGATTATAGTTTGAAAGTTACAGATTTTAGACCACCTCTTCTATTGAGAGAAAACCCAAGTTCCAGAAAGCTACACTGAGTTGTTCAAGGTCACACCACTAAAAGAGGTGGCACAGGCACTTGAATGAGATCTTATGTTTCTGAGCACCCTGCCTTTTTTTTTTCCACCTGCTACATTTATTATACATTCTTTTACTTCACATTCTCATGTATATTTTAACAAATAAGTCCACACTTGCCTTTCTGTTAGCTTCTTTGGAAGCCACACATTTCATTTCAACTATATTTTCTACTTTGTCTAAAGAAGGGCTGAAAAGGTACTGTTTGTATGCTTGTGTAACCTCGTCTGTCTGTCTTTTTTTGTTTGTTTTGTTGAGATTCAGTTGACATATAACTACCCTTTCTTTTTCCATGCATTGTTTCATGAAATGTGGAGAAATTATCCATTTGCTAGTGAGAAATTCAGTGAGATATATGTGCAAAGTTAATATGTACCTGAGGATAGGTTTAGATACTTTGTAAAGGGAAAAGATCCTGATGCTGGGAGAGATTGAGGGCAGGAAGAGAAGGGGACGACAGAGGATGACATGGTTGGATGGCATCATCGACTCAATGGACATGGGTTTGGGTGAACTCTGGGAGTTGGTGATGGACAGGGAGGC
Organism: Bos indicus; assembly: GCF_029378745.1. Taxonomy (NCBI): domain Eukaryota; kingdom Metazoa; phylum Chordata; class Mammalia; order Artiodactyla; family Bovidae; genus Bos; species Bos indicus. The sequence continues at coordinate 69,380,956 of NC_091766.1, forward strand.
CTGGCGTGCTGCAGTTCGTGGGGTCGCAAAGAGTCAGACATGACTGAGCGACTGAACTGAACTGAAAGGCTCATTAAGGTGATCTTTAAAACTATGTATATTGCTGTCAAATTTGGAATAAAAGAAATAACTGCAAAAGATTGGTGTAGCAATGTTGTAAAAACCAAGAAGGATTCTTTGTAAATGTCTTCAAGCTCCCATCACTCTTTAAGGAAACCTATTGGAAACTGGAGACATCACATTATGAGTTTCAGTTCAGTTCAGTTCAGTTCAGTCACTCAGTCGTGTCTGACTATTTGTAACCCCACGAATCGCAGGATGCCAGGCCTCCCTGTCCATCACCAATTCCTGGAGTTTACTCAAACTCATGTCCATAGAGTTGGTGATGCCATCCAGCCATCTCATCCTCTGTCGTCCCCTTCTCCTTCTGCCCCCAATCCCTTCCAGCATCAGGGTCTTTTCCAATGAGTCAATTCTTTGCATGAGGGGGCCAAAGTACTGGAGTATCAGCTTTAGCATCATTCCTTCCAAAGAACATCCAGGGCTAATCTCCTTCAGAATGGACTGGTTGGATCTCCTCGCAATCCAAGGGACTCTCAAGAGTCTTCTCCAACACCACAGTTCAAAAGCATCAATTCTTCGGTGCTCAGCTTTCTTCACAGTCCAACTCTCAAATCCATACATGACCACTGGAAAAACCATAGCCTTGACTAGATGGACCTTTGTTGGCAAAGTAATGTCTCTGCTTTTCAATATGCTGTCTAGGTTGGTCATAACTTTCTTTCCAAGGAGTAAGCGTCTTTTAATTTCATGGCTGCAATCACCATCTGCAGTTATTTTGGAGCCCCCCAAAATAAAGTCTAACACTGTTTCCACTGTTTCCCCATCTATTTCCCATGAAATGATGGGACCAGATTGCCATAATCTTCGTTTTCTGAATGTTGAGCTTTAACCCAACTTTTTCATTCTCCTCTTTCACTTTGATCAAGAGGCTTTTTAGTTCCTCTTCACTTTCTGCCATAAGGGTGGTGTCATCTGCATGTCTGAGGTTATTGATATTTCTCCTGGCAATCTTGATTCCAGCTTGTGCTTCCTCCAGTCCAGTGTTTCTCATGATGTACTCTGCATATAAGTTAAATAAACAGGGTGACAATATACAGCCTTGACGTACTCCTTTTCCTATTTGGAACCAGTCTGTTGTTCCATGTCCAGTTCTAACTGTTGCTTCCTGACCTGCATACAAATTTCTCAAGAGGCAGGTCAGGTGGTCTGGTATTCCCATCTCTTTCAGAATTTCCACAGTTTATTGTGATCCACACAGTCAAAGGCTTTGGCATAGTCAATAAAGCAGAAATAGATGTTTTTCTGGAACTCTCTTGCTTTTTCGATGATCCAGCGATGTTGGCAATTTGATCTCTGGTTCCTCTGCCTTTTCTAAAACCAGCTTGAATATCTGGAAGTTCACAGTTCACGTATTGCTGAAGCCTGGCTTGGAGAATTTTGAGCATTACTTTACTAGCGTGTGAGATGAGTGCAATTGCGTGGTAGTTTGAGCATTCTTTGGCATTGCCTTTGTTTGGGATTGGAATGAAAACTGACCTTTTCCAGTCCTATGGCCACTGCTGAGTTTTCCAAATTTATTTATCATTAAATGACTTAAAAAAATTGTTTGGACAACTACCAGTCTCAAGTTTATGATAATGAGGACCTTTTTCTTTAACATATACCAATGTAAATTTTCTAGCCACTTGAATTATAATTTCTCAAAGTTAACAGCATATTGCTTCAAACCCAGAATATGTACTTTCCTACTGGATTCTAGTATGTAATATGCTATATTTATTGAACAAAGCAATATTATCCTCTGTAATTACAATTTAGAGTTACTTCTAACTCCTATGTGATATTAATAATATGATTAAAATTTTCCCTTGGAAAATCTCTATACAAAATATTCAGAATATCTCTGTAACTCCTCTGTCAGCAAATATGGTAGTTTCTGCCCTCACAGAACTGACTATTGAAAATCTCTTCTTATATTATCACCATTTGTTTGGAATTTTGTGTTTTCTTTGTCAAGAAGAAACATTTATTATGTATATATATATATATGGATGGTTTTTGAGTTGTCTTGGGTTTCCCACCAAGCAAATACCTGAGGTTTGGGCGGGTGTGAATCTAGTAGGAGATGGAGTAGGCTGGGAGCATAGGTTGTCCAAAATTCAAGTAATCAAGTTGTTAGCAAGAGTAGCAGAACAGAGCCTTGTACTCTACCCTGTTTAATCCCTTTGCTTATATGATGTTGAGGCTCCTAGGTCTTATTTCTTTAGGCAGAAAGGAATCAAGGGATGCTAGGCTAGGCAAATTCTTCTCATGATTAAGCCAGGGGCAGCGATGCTAGAATTTCCTTTCTGCCTCCAAGCGAAGTCACCTTTGCATGGACTGACCAACACTACAGAGCCAAAGCATTGATTTGTAGGTAGGATTTGGTTCATTTTCTTAAACTGTCTTTTTTTTTTTGAACATGAATGTGTTAGTTGCTCAGTTGTGTCTGACTTTTTGCAACCCCATGGATTGTAGCCTGCCAGGCTCCTCTGTCCATGGGATTCTCCAGTCAAGAATACTGGAGTGGATTGCCATTTTCTTCTCTTGAGGATCTTCCTGACCCAGGAAACAAACCTGGGTCTTCTGCATTGCAGCAGATTCTTTACTGCTGAGCCACCTGGGAAACCCTAAAACTGAGCTATGCAAGGACAGGTGGGCTTCAGGGCTTGGATGCTCCAATCAATCTTCAGTCCTTTGTTGAAAGTTCTGCAGCATGCTGGTAATAGCCAAGTTGTCCCAGCAATCATGCATACTTCTCCAGGCCTTTGAGAACATGTAGATTTCAGCAAGGATGCCCAAAGCCACACACTTTTCCACTTCCTCTGTTACCCTTGCAAAATAGAGTGAAAGTTCATCCTAGTCAAAATGAATTGGTAGAGCATGGCCTTGAGAATCTGATAAGTTCTAAGAAGCCACCCTCCACAGTAACAATAAATACCGCTTTTTTTCCCTGTCATCTCAGGCCTATATTTTTGTTATTAAAAAAATCATTGCCTCTCTGATTTTAAACAAAGCATTTTTGTTTTCTTCAAATGTGGAAAAATCTTGCTTTAACTAGATTATCGCCTTCATGGAAATTACTTCTTTTCTTTGATTCTAAGATGCATTTTCTCTCACATTTGAACATTTCTGAAGTGCTGAATTAGTGTACAATGTATGTGCTTTATGTGATGTTCCACTTTTATTGAAAAGTTGTTATTAAAATTGATGATTCATGGCAAAAGGATGACATCATGGAATGAGGAGAATACTGTAAACTTTTCAGTTAATTTCTAGTTTTGAATCTGAATTTGTGTAACTGCAAGATCATGGTGGGGATGATGGAAGAGAAAGAAATGTGAAGAGATGGACAGATTCTTGAACTAGAAAAAAGACTATGCTAGAGAAACTTTGCTGTCTTATTTTTACTTGGGATTATGGTTTTGACTTCCATTCAGCTGCCTTTAACTGGGCATTTCCCCCATTGACTGGAGTGGGAAAATTTGGACCTGCTCTATCAATACTATTAAAAGCTATTTATTTACTGTCTACTGTATAACATTACAAAGAGATACAGAGCACAGCCTTTGAACCTTAGGATATGTTGATTATGGTAAACTGAGAGGGTTTTGTGGCTTCACTGGTGGGGAAAGTCTTCCATTAAATGTTATTTTTGGTAGCATCTTTATTATAAAATAATTCAGAAACCATATGCAATTCAGTCACTGAAAGTATAAAATTCAATGGATTTTAGTATATCCCTATAGTTGGGTAAACATCATCACAGTCAATTTTAGAATATTTTCATCACCCCCCAAAAGTTCCATACTCTTTAGGAGTCATATCTCATCCCTCCCATCTTCCTCAACTCTAGACACCACTATTCCATTTACATTAAAAAAAAAAGGTTCATTTATTTTGGCTGTGCCGCATCTTTGTTGCTATGTGCAGGCTTTCTCTAGCTGTGGTGCCCGGGGACTACTCTCTAGTTGTGATGCGTGGACTTCTCATTGTGGTGGCTTCTCTTGTTGCGGAGCGTGGGCTGTGGGTGTGCCGGCTTCAGCAGTTGTGGCACAAGGTCTTAGATGCCCCACGGTATGTAGAATCTTCCCAGACCTGGGGTAGAACCTATGTCCCAAGCACTGGCAGGCGGGTTCTTAACCACTGAACCACCAGAGAAGTCCTCCATTTATATTTGAAGAACAAAAATACAGCATGATGGAAGGGCTGGATCAAAGTAATAATTTAGGAATTAGAAGTTTTAAGAAGATTTCAAATTTTGACATTGCTTCTTAGAAATTATACAGTTTCTTTGAGCCACATTTTCTTCATGTGTAAAACTGGTATAATGATACCCACATCACAGGTAGTTATTATTAATGTAGTGGTTGTGAAGATTAGCTAAGATAACATATGTGAAAGCACCAACATAAGGCATGTCACATGGTAGGTTCAGGATGTGATTTTCTTCATCTTTTCATCTCTCTTCAAAATGGGCCTCAAGTTCAACTGCTGAAGGATGACTGATCTCTCTCCTCCCTTTATGTGAAGACTGAATCCTCTGTAGGGACCTACTCAGGTTCCCTCCTGGAAATCCCCTTTTGGAAGTGTTTAAGGCCCTAAACTTTTGCTGGGGACACCTCAATTCAGTAGTTGAATTGATAATAAAAAACAGGGGGTCTGGTTTCCATCTTTTAAGAAAAGTCGCATCATCCACTTTATTTAGATATTGAGAAGTCAGTCTAAACTCTCAAAATTACCAACTAAATGGTTCTCAGATGAATACGGAGTCCAAGGAACCAAAGTGGCCAACAAGGGTGGCGGATGTGGAACAAAAGCTATGATCCTCTTAGTACCCCCCTGTGAACCTCCATGCAGTACCAGGAAAAAGAGATGAGGGTCACTGGACTCCAAAAATCTTTTCCATTGGCTTTTGACTCTGGAAAAACCCACTGAGCACAGCCAAGACTATTCTTTGAAAATCTCAGAGAGGTCTGATTCATCTTTAATTATCCATCCTTGAGTAGTAGAGAGGTGAGGGACATTTCTGTCTTAATGTGATGGATGGTGAAATTGAAGTGTTGGGTAATTTCTGTGGTCTGAGGACCTGAAGTCTTCCAAGGAGAACATTTACGATGATCTTCTCATGGTTCTAAACCCTCTGCTCCTGTTTCTGCCAGAATCAGAATGCTCCTGAGAGCTTTGGTTCTTCCTATGTGTCTATTAACTTCTGCCAACACAAGCTCCAGGTTATTAGACTAAAAATAATTTAGTAAAAAATAAGTTGATGCACATAACTATTTTGCAAAAGAAAAAACATAAAACAAATATTCTTCAGATATTATTCTTTGATAATTTTGGTCCATGATTATGGCTACTCTGCACTCTTTATTCACCTTTAAAGATTTTTGCTTATTTAAAATTTAACTTTTTAATTTCTCCCCATATATTTACTATTACTTCAAATTCATTTCAAGTCCATTATTCTTATTCTTTGATGTTTACTGAAGTGGAAAATTGAGATGATAGGATTTAGTTGAAATATTCAGAATATCCAACAATTATGTGGTGATAAAATAAACACACATGTTCAGACACTTTATATATATATATAAAATATATATATGGTATGGAACCTATATTTATACAATAACAGTAATTTATAGAAAAGAATTTGAACAACCATACATCAAGCTTTGAATACTGTTTGCCTGGGTGGAATTATTTTGCTTATTTGTGATTTTTTAATCCATTCAACAAATTTTATTAAGGCCCTACTAAATGTCAGCCATATTCTCTCCATTGGGGAGAAAGCAGTAAAAAAAAAGACAAGAGGAACTTGCACCCCTGAAGGTACATATCAGTTGGGAGAAAGGGTAGCCAAAAAAATTAAGTAAAATAGGTTCAATGGTGAAAAGTACTACAGAGAAAAATGAGTCAGGGAAGAGGCAGAGAGTGTTGGGGAGGGATCTCAATTTTAAAGAAGGCCATCAGGGAAGGTCTGACTGTGGAGGTAAATTTTGAGTAAAAACCTAAAGGAGATAAGGGTATGAGCGAGGTGGATGTCTGGGGAAAACGTATGCTAGCCAAAGGAACAGCAAGTGCAAAAGGCCTGCTGGGGAGTATGCTATGTGTGTATGGGATATGAGATAAAGAAAGTAATCATGAGTCAATCCAGGGTTTTGGCCATGGCAACTGTGAGGATGGAAGTGCATTAATTGAGATGGGGAGACCTGCAGGCCGATGGGGTTTGGGAGGCACCATCAGGAGCTTGGTTTTGGACATGTTAGATTTGATTAACATGATTAGATTAGATTAGTCATCCAAGATGTTTCTCTAATGAAAATGCATTGTTTTTGAAATGTGGAAAACAACAATAAATGACATTTTAAAAGATATTCTACTGTGGGACTAGGTTGTTTCAATGAATTCTTTATTGCTGCTGTAGATTGTTCAGTTAACTAAATTTCTGTGGCCCAATTGTTTTTCAGTCAAACCATCTGGACCTGGTGTATGCAGGAGACAACTCTGGGTAGCCACCAGCATACTTGATCCTAGGGCTACCCTGCTTAGAAGAAAGCTGAAACAGACTCAGCAATGCTTTGCTGTCTTGGCTTTCAGGGTTGTTGACTCAGCTGACTTCCTAGATGCTTGTTTTAACCCACCCTTCCCACCAGGTAAGCTCTGCCTGACTTCCTAGACATTTGACTCTTTCATCAGTTTTTCTTACTTCAGATACTTACTTGAAGTTTCAAGGGTCTGGGTCCTCAGTTCTTCCTGTCATCTGATGGCCTTTGCCTAAACACACTGATCCTGTAACCATCATGCTCTCATAAAGCAATTCACACTACATTTCATGAACACCTGTTTTATACAAAGTACTATACTAAGCATTTTGGGGATGATAAAGAACTTGAGATGTGGCTTTGATAATTAGGAGGTTTCAGTGTTGTGGGGGATGTAAATATATATAATGAGGTGATGATGACAAACATTTATGAGTGTGGAGGGAAATCTGGGGCTCTGATTTTTGTAATAATGACCTACTTAGTCCCACTAGCTCTGGACTAGCATTTTATAGATTTTTTCCTAAAGGTTCTTTTTTGTGCTATTCAATATTTAGCCTTTGTTGTTTCTTCTGATTATGAAGTAATAGATATTCATTGTAGAAAACATGGGAAAAGTAGAAAAAACATAAAGAACAAAAAAAACTACTCATAATCTTATCATCTAGAGATGGAATGTTTCTATTAATGTTTGAGTGTATTTTTTCTTATTCTTTAAAAAAAGTTTTATTGTTGGCATTTCCCCACATCATTAATATTCTTTGGAAGAATGTTTTTAAATAGCTGAATGGAATTGATGTTTCACCGTTTATATACTGGCCCTCTAATGTTGAGTCTTTTCCTATTTTAATAGCTAGATTCTTCCTTGCTTGAGCTTCACAGGCCCAGAGTTGAGACTGTTCTAAGATACCTGGGGTAGAGTAGTGTTTCATAAAAATGGAGCTGTGTCCACATGGGGTACACTTGGGTGAGAGGGGTGCAACCCCCTGAGACATAAATGACAGCATGTAATCTGTGCTCCTTCTCAGCTCGCACATGCATGAGCATAGTAGATACCACACCTAGAAAGTCAAAGAGGCGCTTGTTATATATTTGAAAAGCTGCTTACCATTACTACTAGACCAAGGAACTTTGAAATATAATTTTAATATAGTCAATTTTTTTTAATGATAATTATCACTAGTCGTATTTGTCAGGTGGAGAAGGCAATGGCACCCCACTCCAGTACTCTTGCCTGGAAAATCCCATGGACGGAATAGCCTGGTGGGCTGCAGTCCATGGGGTCGCTAAAGAGTCAGACATGACTGAGGGACTTCACTTTCACTTTTCGCCTTCGTGCATTGGAGAAGGAAATGGCAACCCACTCCAGTGTTCTTGTCTGGAGAATCCCAGGGATGGCGGAGCCTGGTGGGCTGCCGTCTATGGGGTTGCACAGAGTCAGACACGACTGAAACGACTTAGCAGCAGCAGCAGCAGCATATTTGTCAAGAGAGCTGTAAAATAGAAATGACACAGGACCCTTCTTTTAAAAAGTAGAGGATGACCAAAGCAAGATGGAAGAAAGTGGCATCATGGGTCCTCTGCTAAGATGAATATTCCTGCTTCAGTGAGATTCCTTCAGGAGAATGAGCTTAGGAACAGAGAAAAGAAAAAGAAAAGAGTGGAAAGACAATATTGCGTTGTTTTAGATTCTGAAAACTGATAATGCTTTCCAAGTCTGGTATGTGAAATTTGCCATTCTTCTTTGGCTATGCCAGCCACAGATGAGTATTTTCTTGCCAATTAGAACATTTTGAGGTGTTTTCCTTTTCTTCACGTGATATTGGTTGCAATCCCATGCTTGCCATTACTTATAAATTAATTTCTGGAATTGTAGTAAATTCTAGGAAAACCAATAAAACCACAAATGTGCAGTTAAATCCTTCTGTACTTTAGAAAAAGTACTTTATTTATTTTTGTTTATTTTTTTTTCCTGTGGAAAAGACATAAAAGTTAAAAACAAAGTTTCCATAAGTGGATGGCTAGTTTATAGAATACATTTCTAATCTCCTTTATTCTTTAGTCTTTTCATTGCTATAAACTTGTTCTCTCATTTGCTTAAGGCTATTTGATTATCTTTCTTGATAGGAATAGTAAAGAAATTAATTGTGAGGATCTAGGCTGATGGAAAGAAATTGATGGAGTATCTTTTTCTTTTGACAAGAAGTATCAAAGCTGATAATCAGTACTCCTTTAAATATAGCCAAACCAGGAAGTCAAGTAGAGAACTGGTGACATCAGTAAAATAGTGATAAATAAATGGTGTATTGAGATGATATAAAATGTCAGACAGACTCAATTGTTTTTAAAAGTGCACTTTCAGCCTTTTCTGAGGAAGACTTTCTCAAGAATTTTTGGGTAAGTAGTTGTGAATGTTGTAGAATAACATCTCTCCAGGTGAGTTCTGCTGCTGCTGCTGCTGCTAAGTCACTTCAGTTGTGTCCAACTCTGTGTGACCCCATAGACGGCAGCCCACCAGGCTTCCCCCGTCCCTGGGATTCTCCAGGCAAGAACACTGGAGCAGGTTGCCATTTCCTTCTCCAATGCATGCAAGTGAAAAGTGAAAGTGAAATCGCTCAGTTGTGCCCGACTCTTAGCGACCCCATGGACTGAAGCCTACCAGGCTCCTCTGTCCGTGGGATTTTCCAGGCAAGAGTACTGGAGTGGGGTGCCGTTGCCAGGTGAGTTCTACAGAATGTCAAAGAGTGGAATGGACCCCTGCTATGTGCACTCAATATGTCAGCAAATTTGGAAAACTCAGCAGCAGCCACAGGACTGGAAAAGGTCAGTTTTCATTCCAATCCCAAAGAAAGGCAATGCCAAAGAATGCTCAAACTACCACACAATTGCACTCATCTTACACACTAGAAAAGTGATGCTCAAAATTCTCCAAGCCAGGCTTCAGCAATACATGAACCATGAACTTCCAGATATTCAAACTGGTTTTAGAAAAGGCAGAAGAACCAGAGATCAAATTGCCAACATCCACTGGATCATCAAAAAAGCAAGAGACTTCTAGAAAAACATTTATTGACTATGCCAAAGCCTTTGACTGTGTAGATCACAATAAACTGTGGAAAATTCTGAAAGAGATGGGAATACCAGACCACCTGACCAGCCTCTTGAGAAACCTGTACGCAGGTCAGGAAGCAACAGTAAGAACTGGACATGGAACAACAGACTGGTTCCAAATAGGAAAAGGAGTTCGTCAAGGCTGTATATTGTCACCCTGCTTATTTAACATCATGAGAAACGCTGGACTGGAAGAAACACAAGCTGGAATCAAGATTGCCGGGAGAAATATCAATAACCTCAGATTGCAGATGACACCACCCTTATGGCAGAAAGTGAAGAGGAACTAAAAAGCCTCTTGATGAAAGTGAAAGAGGAGAGTGAAGAAGTTGGCTTAAAGCTCAACATTCAGAAAACGAAGATCACGGCATCTGGTCCCATCACTTCATGGGAAATAGATGGGGAAACAGTGGAAACAGTGTCAGACTTTATTTTTCTGGGCTCCAAAATCACTGCAGATGGTGATTACAGTCATGAAATTAAAAGACGCTTACTCCTTGGAAAGAAAGTTATGACCAACCTAGATAGCATATTCAAAAGCAGAGACATTACTTTGCCAACAAAGGTTCATCTAGTCAAGGCTATGGTTTTTCCTGTGGTCAGGTATGGATGTGAGAGTTGGACTGCGACTGAACTGAACTAAAAAGTATGAAGATATGCCCCAAATTTAACTTTTGATTTAGTCCATTTTCTTGAAATAAAGTGGCCTTCTCTGAGTACTTTGTGAAGCAGAGTAGTGTGATGTAGCGGAGCAATGAGATTGGGAATTAGGAAACCTAGATTTGAGCCCTTGTGGGCTTCCCTTGTGGCTCAGCTGGTAAATAATCTGCCTGCAATGTGGGAGACCTGGATTTGATCCCTGGGTTGGGAAGATCCCCTGGAGAAGGGAAAGGCTACCCACTCCAGTATTCTGGCCTGGAAGATTTCATGAACTGTATAGTCCATGGGGTTGTAAAGAGTCGGACACAACTGAGCAACTTTCACTTTCACTTTCAAAATCCTGAGAGATGTTGATCAAGTAACCTAGCTTCTTTTAGCATCAGTTTTCTCTCTCCTAAAAGGGAAAAATATGACATGCTCTATCTGCCTCCTATGTTGTAAGAATCAAATGAGATAATGCAAGTAAAATATATATTTTTTAATAATCTGTAGTACCTGATACAAATATGAGATATTATTAATACAACCTTAACAAAGGCATTAGTTTGCCCATCTGTTAAATGGAGACAGGAATTATGTCTGTCTCACTGGATTATTTTCAGGAGTAAATGGAATAATACGTGTAAAGCCTTTTAGAATAGTTTGTGGGAAATAATACATAGTCAATAAATCTTGAGATTGCAGGATAAATATACTTAAGAAATAAAAAACTCATCTTAAAGCCAAAAAAGGACTTTTGCTTGTAAATATTCATTAGTCAACATTTGCTTTTACCTTCAGTTTTAAAAATGTTATCTTTGCATGAGGTCGATCATTCACAAAATAGTCATTTCCTCTTTTTATCAGTGCTGCTCAGATGGAGGAGGCAAACTAGCCATGTGGTTCTGCCTGGATGGGGCCAGCTGGGAGTGGGAATCAATTATATTAGAGATTCTCAAAGTGTGGTCCAAGGTCTTATCTCTTCTATTATTTATGCTGTAAGATGACAGCATACATACTTAGTTTCTGGCATAAATTAATAATTTGATATTGAATTAATAATTATCTTATTGAATACAAACTAGATGTCACCTCTCTGGTTTCTCACTGAAAGCAGTGAGTATCCCTCCAGGCAATTAGAAGTTTTTCTGAGGATGAAGCGGATGGACTTGGACCATAAGTGGTAAATGCCTCGAAAAGCTGATCCCTGGATCAAAGAGTCTTTATGATCCTTGAATTAGTCTTCCTTGATTGTGGCTTTCTGTGAAGTGACCAATGAAACAGAAATGCTATGGGTCCACAGCAGGGAAAGCTTTTCAGACTCAAGGGGTGGGGTTTTCAGAGGCCTATGTATTTGCTTGTTTGTTGTTCTCAGACTTTTAAGTATCCATGGATATATATTTTTGGGGACCAGAGCAGAAAACTCCTAAGGGGAATTTTTTTTTTTCCTGGAAGGTGTATAATGTTTTTCAAATGAAAGATAATTTTTCCAGAAGAATCTATCATAACTGAGAGTACTAACTTTATCTCATAAAGGTCATACTTCTAATCTGCTAAAGAAGAAAAAAATATTTGTTGATACTTGTTAAAGGTGGTAAGGCAGACTTTGTTTTGTTTTAATTTAATTTTTATTTTATATTGGTCTACAAATGATTTACAATGTTTCATTAGTTTCAGGTATATAGCAAAGTGATTCAGTTATACATATGCATATATCTGTTCTTTTTCAGGTTATTTTCGCATATAGGTTATTACAGAATATTGAGCAGAATTCCCTGTACTATATACTAGGTCCTTGTTTATTATCTGCTTTATATTTAGTAATGTGTATATATTAATCCTAAACTCCTAATTTATCCTTCCCCTACCTTTCTCCTTTGGTAGCTGTAAATTTGTTTTTGAAGTCTATGAGTCTGTTTCCATTCTGTAAACAAGTTAATTTGTATCATCTTTTTAGATTCCACATGTAAGTGATATCATATGATATTTATCTTTCTCTATCTTACTTCACTTAGTATGATAATCTCTAGGTCCATCCATGTTGTTGTAAACGGCATTGTTTCATTCTTTTTTTATGGTTGAGTAATTTTCCACATACCACATCTTTATCCATTCCTCCGTCTGTGGACATTTAGGTTGCTTTCATGCCTTGGATATAAGTGAGTAGTGCTGCAATGAACATTGGGGTGCATCTATTAATATCTTACTTTTCAAATTATGGTTTTCTCTGGATGTATGCCCAGGAGTGGGATTGTTAAATAACATGGTAGTTCTATTTTTAGTTTTTTTAGGGAAACTCCATACTGTCGTCTAGTGGTTGTACCAATGTATATTCCCACCAACAGTGTAGGAGGGTTCCCTTTCTATGCACCCTTTCCAGCATTTATTGTTTGTAGATTTTTTGATGATGGCCTTTCTGACAGGTGTGAAGTGATACTTCAGTGTAGTTTTGATTTGCGTTTCTCTAATAACTAACAATGTTGCATATCTTTTCACATGCTTTTTGTCCATTTGGATGTCTTCTTTGCAGAAATATCTATTTAGATCATCTAAAGATAGTAAGGCAGACTTTATTCAGGACCATTGTGACAGTATAGGGACCACTGAAACAGTATTTTATAGCTGGGAAGAGACATTGGACTCAACTTTGAATACAAATTGGGCAAATGGGAATTGATAGCAAAGGAACAGGGTGGGGATCAGTGGGTGGAAAATGCTAAGAGGAAACATCAGGGATAAGAGGGGTTTTGGCTAAACTGATCTAATAGGATTCTTGCTGAAGACAGGCCAGGGTGATCAGACATCACCTGAGGGACCGTGGAGTATGAGGAACCTGATCCAATATTGAAGGTGATCAGCTATCACAGGTGAGGGTTCTGATTAAACTAACTTAGTGCTCTTGCTAAAACTAGATTTTTCAAGGAAGTGCACCCATGGGCCTTGGAGAAGGTTCAGGAACCTGAATAAAGTTGGGTCAAGCAAAGAACCTTTGTGAAGTCTCAGAAACAGAAACCCATAGGAGAAGCTGTTAGAGACAACTCAAGTCTGGTCAGATGCAGTCATCTGCAGCTGTGGGTCAGTAATAGGCCTGTATGGAGTGAGTGTAGTTATCAGACCTTTAAGTTGTAGGGTGTGGCAGATAGAGTTCACTATACTGTTACTTTGTTATCATGCACACAGCTAAACTACATTATCCAGCCTCCTCTGCAGTTTGATGGGCATGTGACTGAGTTCTGGTCAATGGCATGTGGGTTAAAGTAATGTTGTCATTTCCAAGCGAGGTCCCAAGATCTCTTTTGATTCTGTGTTCCTTCTTCTGTATGCCCCTAGCTCAGAGGTGAAGCCCAGGGAGCTTTGTCAGCTATGGATTACAGATGACAGAACCCCAGATATAAGGATCCTGGGTTTCTGAATTGTCTATTGTAGGCGTGCTGCTCAAATTTTATGTGTAACAACACATTACTATTTTAAGACTTAGGGATTTTAATGTTTCTGTTACTATGGGTTAGTCCACCTTGAATATACAGGGGAAGGTTGTCATTGTTAAGCAGAGCATCTTCTTGCTTCCTTAATGGAAATGAATGTCTAGATGCAATTCAAGAGTGCTTTCTAGAAGTGTCACAGTCCTCAGCTTGTAGCCAACATCAGGTGGGTACTGGGATCTTCTGGAACAGGACTGTTAACGTGTGAGTTGTTTCATAGAAGCATCTCAGGTAACTGTTTGGATGAACTCAGGAAATGCGCGTGAGCATATGCTCAGTCACACAGCTGCATCCGACTCTTTGTGCCCCACAAACTGTAACCCACCAGGATCCTCTGTCCATGGGGTTTCCCAGGCAAGAATACTGGAAGGGGTTGCCATTGCCTTCTTCAGGGGATCTTCCCAACACAGGGATTAAACCTGCATCTCTTGCATCTCCTGGACTGGTAGGCAGATTCTTTACCAGTTCAAGAGATGACCAGCCCTAAGTAAATTCCAGTGACTTGCCGGTATGCTTTTAGGAGTAGACCCCAACTCCCTTCTCAAGTTTCCCAGGGTACTTAAAAATCCTCATTATTAGAATCCTTAACTAGAGGGCTAGAGTATTATCTTGGAAGGTTTATGTAAAAAATGCATCTAGTTTATCTAGGAGAGGTATCAGATTAACCAATTCATACCCACTAAGAGCATCTTGCTTCCCAGATTCTTATATTAAAGGGATGACACACTGATTAAATGAATTTTTGATGAGGGCAGAGTGTGGGGAGAGTGGGGAGAATGAAGGGTGCTTATGAGGGCAAGGAAGGTCTGGTTAGGAGACTACAATTCAGGGACTGCTGAGTGCCTGGGAGGGTTGCAAAAAGAGCAAGGAGGGCTCTGTAAACAGGATGGTGGAGATTGAGAATAGGAAGGAAGTAGGCAGACAAACTTAGTCCCCATCATCAGGTTTGTCTTAGTTAAAAAAAATTAAGTTCAGAACACTATTCATACATCTTTTGGGTTTTTTTTTTACAGAGTAGAGGTGAACTACTAACTTTTCTGTTACTAATAGCAAGGAAGAGTTCTTTTTCTTTTAGATGGGATAAGTAAGGTATATATTTTCTCTATTGATCATACCCTTTACTGAAGAAATTCAAAGATATTTAAATTTCTGTTTGGGGTCAGGCCTAAGACTAACTGATGGCATTGGTTGACTAATAACTCAATCAAAAAATGCTGAATCAGAAAAAATTACCATGTAAGAAGCTTTTCCAAAATAGTCTTTATGCCATAGCCAAATATTCTTCCTCATCTTTCTCCTCATCCTCTGGTGTCTCCAACTTTGGTAGCTTTCAGTTCAGTTCAGTTTAGTCACTCAGTCGTGTCCGACTCTTTGCGACCCCATGAATCGCAGCACTCCAGGCCTCCCTGTCCATCACCAACTCCCGGAGTTCACTCAGACTCACGTCCATCGAGTCAGTGATGCCATCCAGCCATCTCATCCTCTGTCGTCCCCTTCTCCTCCTGACCCCAATCCCTCCCAGCATCAGAGTCTTTTCCAATGAGTCAACTCTTCACATGAGGGGGCCAAAGTACTGGAGTATCAGCTTTAGCATCATTCCTTCCAAAGAAATCCCAGGGCTGATCTCCTTCAGAATGGACTGGTTGGATCTCCTTGCAGTCCAAGGGACTCTCAAGAGTCTTCTCCAACACCACAGTTCAAAAGCATCAATTCTTCGGTGCTTAGCCTTCTTCACAGTCCAACTCTCATATCCATACATGACCACAGGAAAAACCATAGCCTTGACTAGATGAACCTTTGTTGGCAAAGTAATGTCTCTGCTTTTGAATATGCTATCTAGGTTGGACATAACTTTCCTTCCAAGGAGTAAGCGTCTTATAATTTCATGGCTGCAGTCACCATCTGCAGTGATTTTGGAGCCTAAAAAAATAAAGTCTGACACTGTTTCCACTGTTTCCCCATCTATTTCCCATGAAGTGATGGGACCGGATGCCATAATCTTCATTTTCTGAATGTTGAGCTTTAAGCCAACTTCTTCACTCTTCACTTTCACTTTTATCAAGAGACTTTTTAGTTCCTCTTCACTTTCTGCCATAAGGGTGGTGTCATCTGCGTGTCTGAGGTTATTGATATTTCTCCCGGCAATCTTGATTCCAGCTTGTGTTTCTTCCAGTCCAGTGTTTCTCATGATGTACTCTGCATATAAGTTAAATAAACAGGGTGACAATATACAGCCTTGACGTACTCCTTTTCCTATTTGGAACCAGTCTGTTGTTCCATGTCCAGTTCTAACTGTTGCTTCCTGACCTGCATATAAATTTCTCAAGAGGCAGATCAGGTGGTCTGGTATTCCCATCTCTTTCAGAATTTTCCACAGTTTATTGTGATCCACACAGTCAAAGGCTTTGGCATAGTCAATAAAGCAGAAATAGATGTTTTTTCTGGAACTCTCTTGCTTTTTCCATGATCCAGCGGATGTTGGCAATTTGATCTCTGGTTCCTCTGCCTTTTCTAAAACCAGCTTGAACATCAGGAAGTTCATGGTTCACATATTGCTGAAGCCTGGCTTGGAGAATTTTGAGCATTACTTTACTAGCATGTGAGATGAGTGCAATTGTGTGATAGTTTGAGAAGTTCAAAAATCAAGCTTTAGCTAGTGAAAAGCCTCTGTCTCATCTAAAGTAAAAGTAACAACCTATTCCCTTAACATAGAGCTGATGATTTCAGGCACATGTATTGATTGGGGGGCTTGCTTCCCTGGTAGCTCAGCTGGTAAAGAATCTGCCTGCAAGGCAGGAGACCCTAGTTTGATTCCTGGGTTGGGAAGATGCCTGGGGAAGGGATAGGCTACCCACTCCAGTATTCATGGGCTTCCCTGGTGGCTCAGATGGTAAAGAATCTGCCTACAATGTGGGAGACCTGGGTTTGATCCCTGGGTCAGGAAGATCCCCTAGAGGAGGACATGGCAACCCACTCCAGTATTCTTGCCTGGAGAATCCCCATGGACAGAGGAGCCTAGTGGGCTACAGTCCATGGGGCCGCAAAGAGTTGGACAATGACTGAGAGACTAAGCACACACACACATAATGGCTGGGAGCCAGTCAGTGGTATGTTTTGCAGTTTTGACTTTGGCAACTACATGCACGAATCTTTCTCACTTACCTAATGATTGAAGCTTCTATTTTTACATTAACCTCTTCGAGAAACCCACAATCACCTTTCATTAGGAATCTACAGACTGTGAGCTCCTTGAAGATAGAGGCATCTTCAGCTATTCTGTTGTCCTGACAACAGTACTTAAACATGACAGGCAGTGAGTAAATATTTATTTAGTAAAATAATCAGTTACAAAGGCTCATCTTTTATTTTTTTCTTCACCCTGAGAGAGCCAAGCAACCACCTTCACTAAATGCTTTCCCCCCCTCAAACAGATTTCCCTGAAAGCCAAATTTAGTGAATCTGAGAGTCGAGATTGATCATAACACATTATTCCTAACTCAATTTTCATAGAGTATGTGAGGTGATTTTCACTAGCTGCACTCTAATTATTTTTTTCTTTTTTTGAGGGATTTGGCATAGATAAGTGTTTATTTTTCTGGCTAACGTACACAGTCCTTTGGCATTTGCCATGGGAAAGACCCTACCTAATCTTTATGGTACAAGGAATCATTCGTTCAGATGGAACTCACTTAAATGTTCTCTGGGTTTCCTAAACCTTGCATTTAAGCTTCTGTGATGACTTTGTCCTCACTTTCTTCTCTGTGAACCTTTCCTTATCCATGTTTCTTGAGGTGGACTTGAAGAGTGTGTCAGATTGAATGTTGTCAGCTGCAAGGAAAAAGAAAACCAATGAAATGTGCTGTAAACAATTGGGCATTTTTTGTGATGTCAAATAATAAAAAGTTTGAAGACAGGAAAGTTAAAGAGTTGGTTCATTTGGAGGCTCAACCAAGTGAAATCCTCAGTCACTTCCATCTTTCTGCTTTGCCATCCTCGGCATATTTGTTTGTTGGGTTGACATCTTTTTTGTGATCCCAACAAGGTTGCAATAGTTCCCGACATCACCTTCTCACCAGCCATGCTGAGGGGGGAAAATGGACGTCTGTCATTTTGTACATTTGATTTCAGGAGCCAAAAAAAATCCTTTTCCGAAATCCCTCTATAGATCTCCCCTTAGTCTTATTGGCTTGAACTGGGTCACATGCCCATTCTTAAACTAATCATTGGAAGAGAATTGGAATTGCCACCACTAGCTTAGATTAGTTGGAGAGGAGCCTGTTTTCTTTGAAGTATAAAATTAGAGTTATGCCCTTAAGGGAGAAGGGAGAAAAGGGCTCTCACAAATAGTAAAGGGGAGATGATTCCAGTCTCTCTAGGAAAGCTTTGACTTCAAAAATGGAAGTGGTGATTATTCAGCTGGAAACCTCTCTGGGAAGCTCCCAGTGGGATCCCCAAACCTTATCCCTCCATAGTAGCTTCTCTGCCTTGGACTCAGTGATATTGTGCTGTGGTTTGGAGGATGACTTGTCTCACCAGTATATTAACTCTCACTCTGAGCCTCAGGATTTCCCAGTGGGCAATTATAAGATATTTTTTTACCAAACTTTATTAAATATTCAAAAAGAATATTTAAAATTTAAAAAAGAAACAGAAATTCAGAAGTTGGAGATGAAAGAGTCCTGCCTTTTGCCTAGATTAATATCAGTTCTAAGAGGTGCCATTGTTTGTTCTTCGAGACCTTACACTGGCAAATGAAAAAAATATACAGCTGTAACATGTTTAAAGGAAGAAGTGAACAATGTCTTTGTAATTAAAGCTACAGCCTGGGACCTTCTGAGTGATGTTTCTCTGGGTTCACTAATCCCACAGTGTGCAAGTCATCCAGGACCAGCCTATAAGCATTGGGGATGCCTATTGCTGAACCAGAGGGGATCTTTTCCTGGATGTGGCATAATGGCTATTCAACTTCAAAGCACCAGACAATGATGATTTTTTTCCAGGACATTGCACCCACTTTTTTTTTTTAAATAAAACATATTACTGTTGTTATAAATCAGTGAACATGGTTCATAATAGCAGTAATGCCCTTGAAACCTGTTAATCCTGCCATCAGAGAATGGTATGTCAGAGCATTTGCTGCCCTTGGCTTCACCTTGGGCTATTAACTAACAAATCAGTTATTAGCTGGTGGTAATGACCAATTTTCAAGAGATGATTGCTTAAATATTGCCCACCTTGAAAAGAGAATTATTACTCAACCGAGAACTGAACACTTATTTTCAACTCAGTAGAGCTAATGATCTTATCTCACCCTGTAGTGTCTCCATCTCCCAACGCGCCGCCCGCCTCACTCCCCACACTGACCCCCTAGCCTCATCTATGGCTATGAGGTGTGTAGAGATCACATGGTTACATAACTGCTTCCCTCTGGGCCTCAGTGACTTGAATCCAGGAAAAGTTCCATATTTAATATTTATTCACCAAGCAGCAGTGGATGAAGACAGATGGTAATGAAATCAGTCTTGCTGAAAGTGACCACAATGATAATAGATTCTTTATGATGTCCAGGAATTCTGGACTCTCAGTCTCTGCTTAAATGCATGTTGGCGCCAACTCTGTCGTCTTAAGCTTTAGTGTTCTTGTCATCCTCCTGACCTCTCCTTAGACCAGAGCAGGCAGGCTGTGCTAAAGGCATCAATCTGTCTTTCTCCTCATATAAATGCTTTAAACACCTATAGCCACAAATGACTCACCAGCAGAGATTTTTCCAAAGATGGGAAATGAGAAGATAAAGTAAAGGAGCCCCTTCAGAGTTGGTGCAACAGCTGCTTTTGCTAGAACTCGTGTCTGGGCTGGTTTTGCCTGTAGTGCCCTTTGCCTGAAGCTAGTTCTTCTGAACACTCAGGTAACCTAGCTGGGCTTGTTGAGGATTTCAGAATTATCGCAAACTGGGAGAGAGATTGGGGCAAGGAGGATAAAGGGGGAAAAGAAGATATGTAAAACAAAGCTATATTGGGAAAGAATCAGTGCTTCTGTCAAATGAGTAAACCCAGATTGCTGATTATACTGGAGATACCAATATCCTGGGTCAGGCAAAGCTTTTTAAAGCAATCTGGCAGCCCTTTTAGTAGTAAGAGGTAAATCATTCTGACATCCCTTGCTATTCAAAGCATTAATCATGTTGAATTCCTTTGTTATTCTGGGGTCCGGATCAAGTATACTTCCATAGGAATTCCATTGTAATCTAGTATTAATTAATCTCTGTTTTGTGGTGCCAAAAACCTTTCTCTGCATTTGTTTGCTTGTACATCAGTTATTAGCTTTTTTAGTACCTAACTCTAGCTGTGGAACCGTTACTCCCCCGACCCCTGCCCCACTCTCTCATGTTCTTTTTCATCTCAATCTTGGAAATTGTCATTTTCCTTGGGTACTGAAGTGTTTTGAGAGGTGGGAGGTGAGGAGGATGAAAGGGCTGATTGCAGTGTCTTTAAGCCAATAAAAACTGAGGCTCAAACTCTAGCCCTGACACTTACTAGCTGTATTACGCTTTTTTTTTTTTTAAAGATTTATTTATTTTAAGGCTTCACTGGCTCTTTGTTGCTGCGCATGGGCTTTCTCAATATGCTGCGAGCAGGGGCTCCTCTTCATTGTGGTGCACAGGCTTCTCATTGCAGGGGTTTCTCTAGTTGTGGAGCTGGGCTCTAGGGCTCTGACTCAGTGGTGCTCACACATGGACTTAGTTGTCCTCTGTTATGTGGGATCTCCCTGGACCAGGGATCAAATCCGTGTCCCCTGCATTGGCAGGTATGTATTCTTAACCACTAGACCACCAAGAAAGCCCAGCTGTATTGCTTCTGAGCACATTAAATAACCAGTGGACATAAAAATCCTTATTTTCCAGGATTTTTGTGAAAATTAAACAACAACCAGTTCTCTCTCCAGTGATGACAAAGGCAGCTCAGGGAGGGGACAGATTCTCTAAACCCATGATGGGATTGTCTTCAGTCAGTGACAATGCAGCAAGAGTCTTTCTTCCAGGATGTAGGATGTTGGGATAGATCATTGCTAGTGTCAGTTCCAATTTGAGAATTTGGAGTGTCTGCATAGAAACCATGTGTTACTGGCTCCAGGAAACACCTGCCTGCCTCTTGGCCCTTCCCAGAATATGCCTAAGCAACAATGGAGGGTCAGAGGCTGAGATTCTTGGCTTTCCAGTGGTAAATAATGAATGTTGCCCCAGCTGCTAGCAGACTCTGAAACCTGTTTTGAGATGCAGAAGGAGAGAAAAAAATATCCAATATGCAATTTATCTGGCCCATCATCTTTAAATAGCTCTCTTCAGATTTCAAAAGGGGTAACTCTATCCTCTTTCCTGTCTGGCTTTCTGCATCCTGCTGCAAAACAGGACTACTGGCCCTAGATTTTGACCTGGTATAAAAAGCAGTATATTTTTATGACCTGGTAACAGTCACATTTCTACACCATAAAATATTAAAGCAGGCATGACAGTGTCTTTAAGATCTTTGAGGCAGGTGCTATCAAAATGTGCCCCTTTATTATTTATTTATTTGACTCTTTCTGTATAGTGAAACTTAAATGCTTCTCAGGCCAAATAATTAAATTCCATTATGGAAAGTGGGGATTGTTGGTGAAATGAGCTCACTCTGGCTATTAGACCCTTGAGTCCCAAGGGGAACACCATGGAGGGGAGTATAAAATCTGGCTTATGCTTATATTTAAGATAGGCAGTATGACCTATATTGCGCCCATAAGAGTGATGCTACATGAGAAAATAAACAGGGAGGGAGCTGTTAGAGATCCTGCTCTTCTAGCCAGCATCCTCTTAGAGCAGGGATCTGCTGTGGCCCTTGGACCAAACGCTACCTCTTTTTGTATATTCTATGGGCTGAAAATGGTTTTTGCATTTGTAAATTGGTTGAAAAAATCAAAATAAGAATATTTTGTGGCATGGAAAATTATATGAAATTAAAATCTTATTGTCCATAAAATTTTGGGGGAGGACACAGCTATGCCCATTTGCTTCCATATCATTTCTTGCAGTTTTTGCTTTCTACATACAAATTGAGTGGTTGCAACAGACACTGTAGCTGCAAAGCTGAAAATACTCTCTGGCCATTTGAAGGAAAAGTATATAGACTCCTGTCCTGAAGGAATTTGGACTTGGACTCTGAAAAGGATAAAATTGCTGGTACAAGAGTTCAAAGTCCTTTATACTGTTAGCACATTTGGATATTGACTTTCGATGCTCATTAACATATTTTCTGAAATGGACAGATAAGCAAGTTAAGGGAAGAAGATAGGGATTTAAAAAGTAGTTTTTGGATCCCATAACAGTATTCCCTAAAAGCAGCTCCCAGGGTGACATACTAGGTGACATCCTTTCCCTCCCTTTCCAGTGCTTCCTTATGTCTTCTGCTTATCATTTCCAGTGCTGCAGCCTTATCAAAGCCATGACCATCCTCCTTGGTCTTTGACCCCTTAAATGGTCTATTTCCATACTTGTTCAATAACAGTTCACTCTCCACATAACAGCTGTAGTGATTTTTAAAAGACAAAAATCAGATTATTTAACTTCTTTCAGGTTTTTGTATGAATATTCCTTCCTTAATTCAAGTCTCTATTCCAGTGATAATCTCTGAGAAAGGCTTTCCTTATCTGTTCTTTCTAGAGTAGTCGCCATCTCACTCCACTATCATTTATTTTATTACCCCTTTTATTACTCTCTTAGCATTCGTCACTGTCTTACATTATCTGGGTTGGCTTACTGAATTATGTGTGGTTTCTCCCATCAGAATTGAAGCTTCATGAGGGTAGGTATGTTGACTATCTTATTCATTAGAGTATTTCTAATACTCATACATTTTTCACATAAGTACTCAAGAAAAGTTTCTTGTGTGAATAAATGGGTTGGTCCTTCTGGTAGATGCTCCATGCAGCATTGGTATCACACCCTGCCTGTTTGCTTCTCCAGGGGCATGACGATTTTCTTAATTTCATCTTCATCTCTTGCCTATCAGTATATCAGGAAGCAACATATTGACTAGAGAATTGCACCGAGGGTCAATTTATGAGTTTTCCTGTGGTTTGTACCTTAGATCACCTGAACAATCTGATTTCTTTCTGGATCCTTTTCATCATCAGGGACATTATGAAGGTGGTTGGAATGTCCAGATGTTGATATTAGCTTTATTATTAAGAGCTTGGGCCATGGAGTTAGACTGACTAGGCTTAAATCCTTAATTTCTTTGTGACTTTGGACCAGTCATTCAAGCTGTCAGTGCCTCAGTGTCTTCATCTCTGAAGGAGTCTTAATAAAAGTGCTGACATTATAGTTTGTTGTAAAGTTCAAATGACTCGGTAAATATAATACAGGTGCTGAGCATGGTGCCTGCCATATGGCAAATACTTAATAAATGTCATTATTGCCATTATTATTGTCAGCTGAAGATTTCCTACTTAATTATTCTTTCATTTATTTAACAAAAAAATTTTAAGAAGAATTGTTTGCTGGACTTTGTTAGATTCTGAAGATGAAATGGTTAAAACACACATGTCCCATCCTCAAGAAGACAAAAACAAAAACTTACACAAATTTTTGTTTTTTTTTTAGTGTCCAGTTCTGGGATAGTATCTAGAGCTTGAGTGATGCAAGACACATGCATACTTTTTTCCTTTGAGTCACTGCCCTAGACTGAGTGCATGTGTCCCCCACAAATTCATATGTTGAAATCTAATCCCCAGTGTGATGGTAGTTGAAGGTGGGACTCTAGATGATTAGGTTTTAAGAGTGGAATCTTCATGAATGGTATTAATGCCCTTATAAAAGAGACCACAGAGAGCCTTGTGAGGACACAGAGAGAAGACAACTGTCTATGAACTAGGAAGTGGGCTCTTGCTGCTGCTAAGTTGCTTCAGTCATGTCCGACTCTGTGCGACCCCATAGACGGAAGCCCACCAGGCTCCCCCGTCCCTGGGATTCTCCAGGCAAGAACACTGGAGTGGGTTGCCATTTTCTTCTCCAAAGCATGAAAGTGAAAAGTGAAAGTGAAGTCTCTCAGTCATGTCTGACTCTTAGCGACCCCATGGACTGCAGCCTACCAGGCTCCTCCATCCATTGGATTTTCCAGACAAGAGTACCGGAGTGGGTTGCCATTGCCTTCTCCGAAGTGGGCTCTTGCCAGACACCAAATCTGTGGCATTTTGGTCTTGGACTTCCCAGCTTCTCTAACTGTGAAAAGCAAATATTTGTTGTTTAGGCTACCCAGTCTATGGTATTTTTGTTATAGCAGGCTGATTGAACCCAGATAGGCACTTACTGTTTGGACAGGTCAGATCAATACAGGTGGGTAGTACTGACCACAGATTATACAGGAGAGAGTGTGAACATTACAGAGGAATTAGGTTCTAAGCAGAGCCTTAAA
This sequence comes from Bos indicus, assembly GCF_029378745.1. NCBI lineage: Eukaryota > Metazoa > Chordata > Mammalia > Artiodactyla > Bovidae > Bos > Bos indicus. The sequence goes on from NC_091766.1 coordinate 69,405,280, forward strand.
GCTTTGGATAGGTGGAGGAAGAGCAAAGGACATTTCTAGAAGCAGTAATGATATGACAGTGGTAAGGAAGAGTCTCTTAGACCTTAGAACAAAGTAGTCTACCAGAAGGGTGAGAGAAAACAGACTCTCAGTAAAAATTGCTCTGATTTCATCTTAAAATAGCATCATTGCTTCCTCATCATGTTGACATAATTCCTCTTGTTGATTCATTGAAGCAATTTTCTCACAAGTCATACAGCTATGTATGGAATTTTATTTTTTGTCTTCAACATTAGCTTCAAATTATTTTAGAACATTTTTTATTTGGAAAACAGTTTATAATTATTTTTGTGAAAGCTTCCAAATATACACGTTGACCAGGACAGTTAGCCTCATTTTATAGATGTATCAAAGGTGAAGTGACAAAAAGACCAAGATTCTCACACGTGAAGAATGACTTGAGAAGGATGAGAAACAAAGACCCCCCCCCCCCCCCCCCCAGAGTTGGGTAATGACAAACACTGGGGCATGACATTAAGCTGCTAAGGCTTTGCACCTGGCTTTAAACTTTACTATGAGCCCAAGGCAACTTAATGAACCTGTCTGAGTCTCAGTTACATCATATGAAAAGTGAAGATAAAAATACTCATCAAGGACCCTATGGAAATCAAATCAAATGGTATTTACAAAGTGCTTGCTGCAGTGCTTGGCATCGGTTAACTGCTTGATACTTGGTAGTTGTAAATGTTATCACTGAGTTTCTTGGTTGCCTTTTGATAGCCATGAGTGTCCCTCAATGGACACATTTTTATTTCACCTAATTTCTGAGTGCAAGAATTGTTAAATTGTGAAATAATAGAATCAACACTTGAGCAAGAAGGAAACTTGATTTCCCAAACATTAGTGTTCTCACAGAAAATTCTAGATATCTGGACCAGAAGAGTCTTATGGTCAAGCAAATGACAGAGTTTAGCAGTTAAGTTTTTAAAGGCAAGGTTTTTAGTTTGTTAATGTGGACTTCCAAGAGGAAACTGCAGTGCTCTCTAAACTTTGTGTCTGCAGAACCCTTTGCCACAAACACCTATCAATAGCTCATTAAATTCTAGTGTTTCTTGCAGTAGGCTTTGGAAAGTCCTAATCTGGTCAACTGCAGATGGTGACTGCAAACATGAAATTAAAAGAAGCTTGCTCCTTGGAAGAAAAGCTATGACCAACCTATATAGTATATTCAAAAGCAGAGACATTACTTTGCCAGCAAAGGTCCATCTAGTCAAAGCTATGGTTTTCCCAGTAGTCATGTATGAATGTGAGAGGAGGGCTATAAAGAAAGCTGAGCGCCGAAGAATCGATGCTTTTGAACTGTGGTGTTGGAGAAGACTCTTGAGAGTCCCTTGGACTGCAAGAAGATCCAACCAGTCAATCCAAAAGGAAATCAGTCCTGAATATTCATTGGAAGGACTGATGCTAAAGCTGAAACTCTAATACTTTGGCTACATGATGCGAAGAACTGACTCATTGGAAAAGACCCTATTGCTGGGAAAGATCAAAGGCAGGAGAATGGGACGACAGAGGGTGAGATGGTTGGATGGCATCACCGACTCGATGGACATGAGTTTGAGTAAGCTCCGGGAGTTTGTAATGGACAGGGAAGCCTGGTGTGCTGCAGTCCATGGGGTCTCAAAAGAGTTGGACATGACTGAGTGACTGAACTGAATCTGGTCAGCCCTCATTTTACCAAAGATAAAGCTGAGATGATGGGAGGGAAAATGGCTTGTCCAGAGTCACAGTGAGGTTGCTGGGGCCGCACTAGACCCCCATTTTGATCTAGTGCCCTTCCTTCTGGTCTTTTCTCCCTCATTTGCACTGCTCAGTAGCTGTTTCCCCAGATGTACAAATGCTATCGGGATAGCACCTTGTTCTTCCACCTCCCTCCCTTATTGAGTCTTCTCCTTTGGCTCCCAGTGTTTTTGACTGCAACCCTGCCCCGTCATACAGCCCTACTTCCTTTTACCCAGTAGTATCCTGTCACTTAACTTTCTTGTCATCTGCACCCTCCCTCCCGGATCCTGTTCTCTTCTAAGGTAGCCATTTTGCCCTAAACCACTGAAGGCTGAGAAAAGCTTCATGCATGTAGCAGATGCTGTCATGCTCTGTCAGATCCCCTTAGACCCTTTTCATGTACCTTTCTCTGGTGGCTTTTTCTTTTACGACCTGTCCTTGTGATTTTGTGTCTCTGAGGGCCACTCTTGTTCTATAGGGGTGGCTTCACTCAAATTCTCAGAGTGGTAGAAGTACTTGGGGTTTATTTGCCCAGGGCTGCTTTTGGCCAATAGCTGATTTGTGTAGGAGTGTGAAAGCCCAACTTTCTTATCTCAAATTGAGACAAGTTCTGAGGTATGTGACTTACATTCCAGGATTCCCTGTGGGATGAATCTACTCTTCATTCGGATTTGCCAGAAAGTGAACCTTGGCATAGCTTCTCCCTCTCCCCACCCTGCTTTTCTCTTGTTGATCTCTGCTGGGAGCATTTCTTTAACAAATCACTTGCCTGTGAACCCTCCTCCCAAGATCTGAGTCTAAGGAATCTCACCTATCACACTATGTTTCCACATCTTAGAGAGATACATACACATTTGATATGAAGGGAGGATATAATGGAAATATCAGCCACTGTGATAAAGCCAGAGTTTAATACATTTTTGGGGTGAATAGGTAGAATGGAGGATAAGTCAGGAGGACTTTAATGAGCCCTGCAAACTGAGCCATAAGGGTGACTTACATTTTGTTGTGTTAGACTTATTCTTTGTAACGGAAGGGGAAGACAAAGCAAGGAATGTCCTTATTTGGGCAAATATATGTAAGCATATATTTGGTTTTATGGATTGAGGCAGGGGTCATGGAGGGAAAATGGATGCTTTTTATTTTGCATTTAGGAAGTTCTATTTCAGGATTGGTTCTCAGATGTGCTAAGTTCTCCTGTAGCCATCACCAACATGCCACCAATTCTTCTTTATCCTGCACATGCTGGCAGAGTATTTAAAATCACCATGCCCAAATGACATGGTTTTTATCCTCCAGCAGATGGTTCAATTAGACAAGATTCTGAAAAAGCCAATTGGAACATTTTTTTGGTCCCATCTATTCAAGTCAGCCAACTCTTCCAAGCTGGGTGGCGATTCTGAGAGCAGCAAATTTACCCAGCTCTAAGGCATTGGGGTTATTACTTTTTGATGGGCTCCTGGAAGCATGGAGTAGGTTGCCAATATGGTTTATATATTGAACAATGCCAACACCAGAAGGAAATGGAAAGGAGAGCTTTCTTTTTCTTGGACTATTTGGAATGAACATGTTAAGGAGCTGTGATGAAAGAACCCATTTCTTGTTCTTCTGCCATGAGACACTCAAAGTCAATGCAATCATGCTGATTTCAATCCTCTAGTATCTTGGTGCTGCCTGGATCCCCTTACTTGAAAGATATAGGGAATCATTATTCCATATTTCTTCTCTCAAGCTTAACATATTAATATGGCAGATTGATAATGCTAGAAGGAGGGATGCTTGAACACACAGACAGACTTCTTCTGAGTGCTCCAACTAGTAGCCTCTTTTTCAGAGTGAATCTCAGTGCATTGGCACCAAGTCACAGGATTTAAAATGTGAAAGGCATCGTCTACTTCAATCTCCTTCTTTTTCCTCGAGGAAAACTAAGTTTTAAATAGATAACAAAATCTGACTCAAGGGAAGTGTGTTGGGCCCATAAACTAGAGACTGTTTGAATGAAACAGTTTTCTATGGCAATCACTTATTTTAAGAAAGCAGCTTGATGGTGTTGGGAGAAATGAGAAGAATCTGTATTGTGTAGTCAGTAGACCTGGATTCAGATCTTGAGTTCACTACTAGATGTAACTTGGATAAAAATGCTTAAAATCCCTGAGTTTTAATTTCTTTACTCTTAAAAACAGAACAGAAATAGCTTCTTGGCAGGGGAATTAAACTGAAAAAATCTTTAGAATGTGTTTAGTCCAGAGTTGGCCTGTAGCAAGAGCTACACAAATATTCTCATGCCTTTCTTTTCCTCCCAAGACACAGAGCTGATGCTTGGCGAATATGGCTTTTCAGTTCTTCTGACTTTTGGTTTGTTATTCCTTCTACCCTACCTTCATTCATCCCTTGACTGTTACTTAGTCTGACAATTTTCTTCTTGTGACTGGGTTGGTGAATAGCTTTGTCTAATTGAACATTTTAGAAAATTAGCAATTGTAAGATGGGAAGTAAAAATAAGACTCACAGAATGGAAGGGTTTATTCTAAATACAGAGTGGCAAGCATGGCTGATAATGGAGGAAGTGATATTGATTGATTAATTCATGAACTCAGTAAATATTTATTGAGCACATGTAATGGTTTATAACTCAGAGGTGAGGGAAGCAGAATAGGTGGTCTCTGCGCTCACCAAGTCACTCAGGGCTGGGTCTTGGAGAATTCGTTCATTAAGGAGATCCTGACTGATCTTTACTCCCTTTGAGCTTGTGAAAGACACAGCAGAATATAGATTGAATAAAAGGACTCCATAGTATGCACAGCTTGTGATCAGAATGTGGAACTCACAGGAGAGAGCAAAAGCAGAAAATGTGGCTTTTAAAAATATTTTGGAAAAAACCGATGAGAGTTGAATAACTTGCTGTAAAGGGAAAGATGGACATTTTGGAGATATTCCAACCTTAGAGATTGATGCAGATAAGACAGAACAGTCTCCATACCTCATTCTTTTAGCAATAAAATACAGTTATTAATATGATAGCTTCCAGCAATGAGCACTTATTAAGCACCAGGCATTGTGCTGTGTGTTTTAAATGTGTTATCTCACATAACCTTCGTAGAATGTGCTAGCAGGTTATAATATTATTCTTGTTTTTATAGATAAGGGATTTGAGATACTAGAAAAGTTTGATGAAATGACTCAGGGTCCGATTGATGGTTCAGATTCAGGCAGTCTGCACACTTGAGCAATTACTGAATATCTCTGCAGTTCCATCTCCTTGTCTGTAAAATGTCCCTATCCCAGGGTTCTGCTGACAATTAAGTGAGATAACATTAATGCAAGTGTGTGACTCATCTGCCAAACAGATAGGTGACCAGCTTTCTTAGTTTTATTGGGATTTTCCCATTTTTAGCAGTCTCCCATTTTAGACTTCCTTGGCAGTCTCTCAGTTCCAGGCAAATCTAGACAGCCTCCATGAAAGTATCATTCTAACCTGAAGACTATTTGGACAGGACAGAGAAGCCTGATGGGCTACAGTCCATGGGGTTGCAAAAAGTTGGACATGACTTAGCTTCTGAACAGGCATGCTTACTAATAGATTGGGGGAACAGGAAGCAGCTCAAGGAGGCAAATGAATTTTCAGCTGATGTTCTAAGCCTCTGTCAACTCGTGGGCTGAAAGACTTCAGGGACAGTCTTGCTGATAAAGCCTATGAGAAAAGTGGGGGAGTTAGAGCAGGGTTTGAGAAACAGGATGCTTGTCAAGTCATGGTGCTAATGCTTCTAATCTGTTAGCCTCCCATGCACAGCCTGTCAAGTGTTTAGAGCCCAGGGGTAAGTTACTGATTACAAAGATTAGAAGGGGTGGTTATGGGGGGGAATTCAGGTGGCAAACTCTGCTACCTTTGGCATCTGTAGGTACAGACTTCTCCCTTCACCCATTCATAGAACATGGATCTTGAATTTGAATTTGATTTTGCCATTGACTAATTATGTGATATTGGACAAGCTATTTCATCTTTTTAATCTTTAATTACTGCATCCATAAAATGGAAATGGTGATTATCCTAACCTCCTGTGATATGGTTAGAATAGAATAAGACATTATGCCTGACATGAAAGAAATACTCAGTGATTGTTAGTTATTGCTATTGTTACTACTCTTCCTATTTAATCTATTATTATTAATTGTTCTATTAGGGTAGGGTTGCCAGACTTTGCATATAAAAACTTAGGATGCTCAGTTAAATCTGAATTTCAGATAGCAACAAATAATTCTCAGGACATACTTATACTAAAAAATTCATTGTCTGAAATTCAAATTTAATTGAACATTCTTAATTTTATCTGGAAACCCTGTATTAGAGTAAACAACAACCCTGGTCTTCTCAGGCCTGAGGGATTTCCCAGGACATAATAATATAACTTTCAATCTAAAATTGGGACTTAGGTTTGATTAGTCTCCCATTAAGAGAGCAATCTGGCTGCTTTTTAGAAGGTCATATTTGAAACTCAAATGGTGGTTACAACCTCTCTTCCTTTAAAACACACACACATCCACATGAATGCAATGTTTTATATATATTTTCAGGAATTTCTTGAATGTTTGAACCCTATTCCTGAATTCCTGGTTAAGAATACAGGCTCTGAAAAATCATTCAGGCTACAAAGTTCTTTCCTTATTCTTTTGGCAAAAATTGTGAAGATCTTTTGAGGAGACTCAGGAAATAGGTATTGAGGGAGCCGTGGCCCTCTAGTCACTCTGAAAATGAATTTTTGGTACACTAGAACATTGATCAATAGAGTAAAAGCTAGTACACATGTGTATATAGCAAAAAAACTGAGGTGGTCTCTCTGTTGAGGTTCATCCACTTAGTTAATCCAAGACTTTAGTCTAAATCCACGTTGAGGTCACACTGATGTATTTTGGTGGCCCATATTGATTGAGTTGATTCAGATTACTTCTTTACTGTTTCATTGTAGGGATGAAGCAGGTTATGGTCCCATCAGAATTGGGAGGTATCATACAGAAGATTTGGGATTCCCTGGTAAAGCGTCTGCCTGGAAATCAGGAGACCCTGGTTTGATCCCCGGGTCGGGAAGATTCCCTGGAGAAGGAAATGGCAACCCACTCCAGTACTCTTGCCTAGAAAATTCCATGGATGGAGGAGCCTGGTGGGCTACAGTCCATGGGGTCACAAAGAGTCAGACAAGACTGAGTGACTTCGTTTTCGCTTTCGCTTTATATAGAAGATATGAAAGAGGCATATGCTCACCTGGCTGTTGATCCTTTTTCTTCGTAGCACTTGTGAGTTTTTTACTCTTTTAGACAATATAGCGAAATATGCACATAAATGGCTGACTATAGCAAGACGGACAGTATAAAGAGTGATGATAAATAACCAACCACATACCAACCATCTAGCCTAAGAAGTAGACATCATCAATGTTTGATGACTCCTGTGTGCCCTTCATTTTCACTGTTGTACAGTGATCCAGTGGATAAATATATTTCAACCTATTTAATCCATGATACTTTTGAGGGGGCATTTGGGTTGTTTCAAGTTTTGTTTTTATTTTTGTTATAGACAATGCTGTCAACATTTTCACACGTCTTCCGAGTACACAAAGATAAGTGTTTCTCTACTGTGTACATTTAAGAATGGAACTGTTGGATTGGAGAATAGATGTATTTTCCACTTTATGCTCATTGTTTTCTCAGATGTTTATAGAAGTTGCTGTCCCACCAGCAATGTGTGGGAATTCCGCCCCTGCAATGCTTGCTATTGTCAGCCTTATTAGTTTTTGCCTAAGATGTGAAATCATATCTTATTGAAATTAATACATTGTTTTCTTATTACTTATAAGACTGAACATCTTGTATGTTTATTGCTATTCATTGTTTCCCTTTATGTGAAATGTCTGTTCATGTCTTTTGCTAATTTTCTATTTTTATTTCTTATATTTGTTGCAAATATCTCTTCCTGGTTGTTTTCTTGCCATTCTCTTTGAAGAATGGTTTGTTATCTTGTCATATGTATAATTGTTTCCCAGGTGGTTCAGTGGTAAAGAATCTGCCTATCAATGCAGGAGACGCAGGTTTGGTACCTGGGTTGGGAAGATCCCCTGGAGAAGGAAATGGCAACCCACTCCAGTATTCTTGCCTGGGAAATCCCATGGATGAGGATCCTGGCAGGCCACAGTCCATGGGGCTGCAGAGTCAGACACAACTGAGCAACTAACACGTTCATGTTCCCCCAAAAAAGACAGTTTAAGAAAACGAACCATGATGGGGGAGGATATTTGAAATTATAGGGACAGCTGGGTATTGGGTAGAAAAAGGACTAGGTAAGGGGACACTCAAAACTTTGAAAATATCCCTGTGAACTGTGAATTTTAAAGACTGGCAGAAGTTCTCTAATCTGATATAACAGGAACAGTCCCACAGTTAATTAAAAAATAGTTGAATCAGGGTATCATTAAAAAACGCATTTATACATTTTATTTTAACTTAAGACCCATAATACATTCATTGACTTATCATTTGATGTCTGGCCAAGGTCTTTGCTTTCTGGCCAAGTGGCTGCTTTTGGAGCTCCTTGCTTTTCTTGCGCCAGGCACTCCAAATGCATCATCTATGAATTCCATTTTTTAAAAATTGTATCTTATCAACTGAAAAGAAACTTGGAAAGTAATCTCAGCATGGAGTCCTTCCAGAGGTTTATTACCATCCCTGTCTTATAGTGATCTTTTTTCTCAAAAATTGAACCTGATAATAATTTCTCTATAAGAACACCTTTATCAAGCCTATACAAAACATTTAACTGTTTTTTAAAAATTTATTTTTAATTTGAGGATAATTGCTTTACAATGTTGTGTCGGCTTGTGCCATATAACAACGTGAATCAGCCATAAGTATACATATATTCCCTCCCTCTTAAGCCTCTTCCCTACCCCCACCCCATGCCACCCCTCTAGGTTGTCACAGACTATGGGTTGAGCTCCATATTTTGTACAGTAAAGGAAACTATAAACAAGATGGAAAGACAGCCTGCAGAATGAGAGAAGATAATTGCAAATGAAACAAATGACAAAGAATGAAATCTCCAAAATATATAAGGAGCTCATGCAGCTCAATACCAGAAAAAACAAACAACCCAATCAAAAAGTGGGTGGAAGACCTAAACAGATGTTTCTCCAAAGAAGACATGCAGATAGCCAAGAAAAACATGAAAAGATGCTCAACATCACTCATTATTAGAGAAACTGAAATCGAAACTACAGTGAGGTATCATCTCACACCATCAGAATGACCATCATCAAAAAATCTACAAACAATAAATGCTGGAGAGGGTGTGGAGAAAAAGGAGCCCGCCTACATTGTTGGTGGGAATGTAAACTGATATAGCCACTATGGAGAACAGTATTGGAGATTCCTTAACGTAGTTTTGATAGAAATGAAAACTGTTTTCATACTTACATTTTGTCTGTTTGTTTATATTGAATTAAATCACTCAATTACAATAGCAGCACAACTGCCACAAAAAACAACAATGTTTGGTATGAGTTATGAGTTGTAAAAAGGTCATGGGAAGCTTGGATCCATCTAATGGACAGTCAGATAGGGATCATTTAATGTGGTTTCTAATGTAGCTCACTGGAGGGTACGTGCTGTCTTTTTTTCTGAAATGTTCTGAAAAATCCTCATTGTTCATATCTAGCTCTCTATGGGTGGATCACTGGAGGTGACCCAAGGAAGGATTGAACTTCACTTTGGAGTTTCTTCAGTGGAAAACAGAGATGGTCCCCTGGACATGGGAGTCAGGGAGAAAGAATTGAGCATTGAAGAAATTACAGGTCTTTTAGCTGTAGAGCTTCCCCCACACTGCAGAATAGGGATTTTGAGGTAATCCTATTTAAGATTTCAAGGGTTTGAGAAGATCCAGATGACATGATAAAGAAATAAATACATTCCAGGAGCTCAAATGTAAATTCAAAACAAAATTCTCCAATATCTTTTCATAGATATTTGTATATTTTGAGAGTACCAGACAGAGGTGATTTTAAAAGTGTCTTTTTCTGTGGGCCATGAATTCTCTCCACAGAAAGATCTGCATATTATGCCACCTTTGCCATCCTCGAAGTCTCTATTTGCCTGGGGCTTAGCCTGGCTGAGAGATTGAGGTGGGAGGAAGGAGGAAGGAAGAAGGAGGCTTTGCCTATATAGGAAGGGGTAGCACCCTACTAGGGGCCTCCCAGGTAGTGATGTCTGTAGAAGAACCTGCCTGCCAGTTCAGGAAACGTAAGACGTGGGTTTGATCTCTCAGTCAGAAAGATCCCCTGGAGAAGGGCATGGCAACCCATTCCAGTAATCTTGTCGGGAGAATCGCCATGGATAGGGGAGCCTGGCAGGCTACAGTCCGTAGAATTGCAAAGAATCACCTTCCTGCCTTGGTTTAAGAAACAGTGCCTAGACGGTAATGCTCATCCCTTGTCTTGCTTATGGAGCACCTTAGAGTTCATAACTGAACTTTAATTCCAGTCCTGGCTGCTCCACACCATGTCTTAGTTATTCTTGGGGGTAGACTTAATGCTTGTCTTGGCATATTTAAGAACATACAAAAATGCAGATTTGATAAAAATGGTAGTGAAGGAAACCTCTATTCTTTCATAATCCTTTTGAATAAATTAGTTTTTTGGATTACTGGAAAGAGAATACTTGTTTCAAGGAAACAAGTTTTTGAGCAGAGGGTATGTTTCCTAAATATTCAGAGTACATAAGAATACTTGAGAAATTTAGCTTACTTGGAGACCCTGGGCATTAAAGGCAACACGAAACATTGGGTTCCTAATTGGAAGGATTCATTCTAATATACCAAAAAGGAGAGTAGTGGATGAACAAAACCTGGCCTTTCTTCACGGTTTTGTCTGATGTCTCTGGTCCTGATTATTTGGCTCCACTGACTAATCTTGGTTCCTTCCTGTTCTCTGGAATAGCTGACAACTGACCTTGTGAAATTCCTTTCTCATATACCTTGTGTGTATCAGCTTCCATTTTCCTTGAGCAGACGGAAGCTCTGGTTCTTCCTCTGTGCATAGTGAGGGGCTGATAAGTATTTATATTGCATTTAGCAGAGGTTGGAGTGGCCATGTGCTGGCACTGTGTCCTACACTTTCTTTAGTGCATATTCAAGAATGAAATCACTGGGCACATGTTGGTTTAGCAGGTTTCACTATCTAGGCTCTGAATTCTCAGAAAACCTGGACTGTTTTTCATCAACAGCAATAATTTTTTAAACTAATTAAAAATTGAGATATAATTGACATACACCATTATGTTAGTTTCATGTGTACAACATAATGATTTGATATTTGTATGTATTATGAGAGGATGACAATAAGTCTAGTTAACATCCATCATCATACATAATTATAGATTTTTTTCTTGTGATGGGAATTTTAAGATCTATTCTCTTCAGTGCAGTTCAGTTCAGTTCAGCCGCTCAGTCATGTCCGACTCTTTGTGACCCCATGAATTGCAGCACGCCAGGCCTCCCTGTCCATCACCAACTCCCGGAGTTCACTCAAACTCACGTCCATTGAGTCAGTGATGCCATCCAGCCATCTCATCCTCTGTCATCACTTTCTCCTCCTGCCCCCAATCTCTCCCAGCATCAGAGTCTTTTCCAATGAGTCTATTCTCTTAGCAGCTTTCAAAGAAGTTACTCTTTTTAATAGCTAATCCTTAGTTGAGTTTTTACTGTGAACAGATATTAAACTAGATACTTTTTATCCATTATCTCATTGAACTTTCCCAACAAAACTGTGGGATGAGTACTGTTGTTTTGAAGAAATTGAGGCTGCCTAAGGAAAAGCCAACCTAGATAGATATACAAAAGCAGAGACATTACCTTGCCAACAAAGGTCCATCTAGTCACGGCTATGGTTTTTCCTGTGGTCATGTATGGATGTGAGAGTTGGACTGTGAAGAAGGCTGAGCACCGAAGAATTGATGCTTTTGAACTGTGGTGTTGGAGAAGACTCTTGAGAGTCCCTTGGACTGCAAGGAGATCCAACCAGTCCATTCTGAAGGAGATCAGCCCTGGGATTTCTTTGGAAGGAATGATGCTAAAGCTGAAACTCCAGTACTTTGGCCCCCTCGTGCGAAGAGTTGACTCATTGGAAAAGACTCTGATGCTGGAAAGGGATTAGGGGCAGGAGGAGAAGGGGACGACAGAGGATGAGATGGCTGGATGGCATCACTGACTTGATGGACGTGAGTCTGAGTGAACTCTGGGAGTTGGTGATGGACAGGGAGGCCTGGCATGCTGCGATTCATGGGGTCGTGAAGAGTTGGACACACTGAGCGGCTGAACTGAACTAAAGGAAAAACAAAAAAGCTGGTGAGTGACAGAGCCATGATTTGAATTTGGTTTCTCTGACTTTAAAGCTGATGCTCTTAAAGGGAAGTGTTACTCGCTCAGTCGTGTCTGACTCTTTGCGACTCCATGGACTGTAGCCATGAGGCTCCACTGCCCACGGGACTTCCAGGTAGGAATACTGGAGTGGGCTGCCATTTTCTTCTCCAGGGATCTTCCCAACCCAGGGACTGAACCCGGGTATCCAGCATTGCAGATGGATTCTTTACCACCCGAGCCACCAGGAAACTGACCCTGTGGAATTATTGCCTCCTGTACAACCAGAGAGGGCTCCACTTTTCTTCTCAGTTTTATAGAGACCACAGGAGTGTCTTATCACCCCATTCTTCAGACTGGCCTGAGCTGAACTTTATTGTTAGGTAAAAAACTATGCATTTGGAATCTTCTAGTATGTGAGGAATCTGGAAATTGCTGCTCAATCTCAGGATCACAGTGTTCAGGTCAGAGCAACAGAAACTTCCAAACATCTTGGGGCTAATGGCATTATAAAACCCAAGTATTTGTAGGCCAAGGCTAGAGGAGCTCTAGGAAGAGGCCATCTGAGAAACCCAGCCAGATGTATGGGAAAAAAAAAAAAACAGGGCAAAACCAAGGGATGAAAGAATTTGGGTGGGTATGTTTGTAACTTTCTGGGACACTCGGAAATTGTAGCAGTTCTCAATCTCATATGCTCAAGAACTATCACACTTATCTTTCCTTGAAAACAAAAGTCCCCAACCTTTTTGGCACCAGAGACCAGTTTCATGGAAGACAATTTTTTCCATAGACTGGGGGTTGGTGGGAGGCATGGTTTTGGGTTGATTCAAGCACATTGCATTTATTGTGCCCTGAAGACTCTTGAGAGTCCCTTGGACTGCAAGGAGATCCAACCAGTCCATTCTGAAGGAGATCAGCCCTGGGATTTCTTTGGAAGGAATGGTGCTAAAGCTGAGACTCCAGTACTTTGGCCACCTCATGTGAAGAGTTGACTCATTGGAAAAGACTCTGATGCTGGGAGGGATTGAGGGCAGGAGGAGAAGGGGACGACGGAGGATGAGATGGCTGGATGGCATCACTGACTCAATGGATGTAAGTCTCAGTGAACTCCGGGAGTTGGTGATGGACAGGGAGGCCTGGCATGCTGCGATTCATGGGGTCACAAAGAGTCGGACACAACTGAGCGACTGATCTGATCTGATCTGATAAATGGCAAACCATTGCAGTATTCTTGCCTGGGAAATCCCATGGGCAGAGGAGCCTGACACAAAAAGTCAGACCCGATTGAAGTGACTTAGCACATATTTCTATTACTATTGGACTTCCCTGGTGGCTCAGATGGTAAAAGCGTCTGCCTACAATGGGGGAGACCCATGTTCAATCCCTGGATCAGGAAAATCCCCTGGAGAAAGAAATGGCAACCCACTCCAGTACTCTTGCCTGGAAAATCCCATGGACGGAGGAGCTTGGTAGGTTACAGTCCATGGGGTTGCAGAGTCAGACACGACTGAGCGACTTCACTTTCACTTTCTTTTACTTTCTATTACTATCAGCTCCACCTCAGATCATCAGGCATAGATCCTAGAGACTGGGGACCCTTATTTGAAAACAACTGAGGTTCTCTCTCCCTGGTGGGTTAGAAATTCAACCTTACTTAGTCCTGGGGACATCTCCTGGGGAGGGTCCTGGGTCATTGGCCCTCAGTGTGCCTTGGTTGCTGAGAATCATGAATCCAGCCCACGTGGTATGATTCTTGCCCTGCTGACTTTAATCCACAAATGGAACAAGATCATCTTTGTTAAAGCAGAGAACTACACAGCCATTCCATGCTGAAATCTTGCTATTTTTCCAGAACATTACTAATCAGCCCCCTCAGGTCTCTGCTGCTCATTGAGAGAATGCAGCTCTTTGTCTTCCTCTTCAACTTTTGAAAATGTCTTTAATTTTTAGAGAAATTATGTTCATCGCAGCACTGTTTATAATTATTTTTATTTTTGCTTTTATAAGCTGCTGCTGCTGCTGCTAAGTCGCTTCAGTCGTGTCTGACTCTGTGCGACCCCAGAGACGGCAGCCCACCAGGCTCCCCCGTCCCTGGGATTCTCCAGGCAAGAACGCTGGAGTGGGTTGCCATTTCCTTCTCCAATGCATGAAAGTGAAAAGTGAAAGTGAAGTCGCTCAGTCGTGTCCAACTCCTAGCGACCCCATGGACTGCAGCCTACTAGGTTACTCTGTCCATGGGGTTTTCCAGGCAAGAGTACTGGAGTGGGTTGCCATTGCCTTCAGAGGAATTCCCTTTAATCTCCAACTCTATTTTCCCATCCCTTTAGGACTATCCTGGCATGCCCTCTTTTGAGATTTAGGCCAGGAATTGCAAACTCAAGTGACTGCAGAGGCTAGATAAGAATAGAGGTGAGTGGAATAGCTTGGCAGGTCTGTCTAGAGGGGCTGCTGCCTAGTTCTGGCTTGCTGTCATCACTCATGTTGCCCTGTGTTGCTGAATCTTGTGATTTTTCAAGAAAATCTAGAAATCTAGACTTTTATGAGCAATCTCTTTCCTGTCAAGTGTTGCCTCAGGCATTTAAAATTATTCTGTGTAGGCCAAAGTAAAATGTCCATGGGCCACCTGGTTGCCATGGCCACTGCAGGCTTTTGAGAACAAAAACCAAGGAAGAAAGGTGTTTTATAGTCACAGACCTTCCCTGGGGCAGGGAAGCACAGACTTTGGTACCTGACTGGATGCAAGGAAAAGGAAGGATGAAAAGATAGAAAGGAAAAGAACATAAATGAATTTCTCAAACGATTGTCCTACTACAAAAAAATGCTGCTTTTACTCACAGTGTCTGTTTTCCTGAAAAGGAAACTTCTTTGGGTTTTAGGCTTTGTTTTTTTCAAATCAGTTATTTGGGAATTATAACTTAACTTACTTTTGGTTCAGCCTAATCTTAACTTACTTGTGGCACACACAGGTCTGGATTCTGAGTGATCTTGCTTTATGAACATAGAGTTTATACTTGTTGGATGGTAAAGCCAATATTATTTTTACATTGTTGGAGTTAAGGTTTAGTGAAATTTATTTGGTTCATTTCTAGTTTTTGAGGCATATTTTGCTCATTTTAGTTTTTCAAAACCATTTCTAACTCTGGAGAGACATTTCACAAGGCTGTGCCAATGGTTCAAAGGATGAGAAGTGTGAAAGAATTAGAGTCAGTTTCTTCTGTTCTACTACTGTTAATGAATGAATCTATATTTATGGAGCCCTCTATTAGTACAGATTAATTTGACTGAAAGTAACAAATATCCAGTTCAAACTGGCTTAAGTACAGAAGGGATTTCCATGGAAGAGTGAAAAATTATTTCTCTCAAGTGGTAATCACATGGCTCAAGGGCGCCACTGATGTCGTGAAGACTTGATTTCTCTCCATTTCTCAGCTCTTCCTCATGTCTTATTCACTTCATTCTGAGGTTCCCTGCAATGGCCATGGAAGCTCCAGACTCAGATTCTCCTTACTGCTAGCAGACCCAGAGGAAAACATGATGCCTTTTTCCCATCAGTCCCATGAAAATCCTCTCTGGCTCTAATTTGGTTACAAGTCAACCTCCACTACAACCCCCAAAGCAATTGCTTGATGGAGAAGTCAGCTTTTTGATCGACTAAGCCTGAGTTAATATCAGTCCCACCACTACCTCCCATCAATGCCAGTTGACTCCTGAAGTGGAAT
This sequence comes from Bos indicus, assembly GCF_029378745.1. Taxonomy (NCBI): domain Eukaryota; kingdom Metazoa; phylum Chordata; class Mammalia; order Artiodactyla; family Bovidae; genus Bos; species Bos indicus. Next base: position 69,421,153 of record NC_091766.1, read on the forward strand.
CAGTTCTACCCAAAGCACAAGGACTGAGAGCTGGAGAAGGGGCCTCCAGAGCAAGGTTGGGATGCTGTTACTTGAAGAAGAATCTATGGATGTTAGGAAAAATAATATATGTCTATGCTGAGTACTTGGAATAGTAAATATATGCTTTTCATCATCATATTTCCAATACATCATCTTCAGAATTCCTAACAAATATGCTAATGGTGAATAGTGTTAACTTCATGTAATAGAGATATTATTTGGGGAAGTCAAATATAAGAGGGAATGTTGAATATTGTATGTGGAGGACTCTGGTTATATTTGGAAGAATTCAGAGATGGGGTAATAACTCATCAAGTGTCTGTGTCTTTTTTAAACAATGACTCTAAAAGCTCTTTGAAGATGAGATTCACAACTTGTCCTGCTTGGTCTTTTCTCACAGGCCCTGGCTTCATACAGGTAAGCATATAAGAAATAATGGTTTGAACTATTGAGGAATTGATGACATGAAATAACAGCTACCACTTATGGAATGTTATTTTCTAGGCTGTATAAGACTTGATTTAAAATCCTGACTATGCCAGCAAGTGACTCAATTATCTCAAACATTGTCTATAAGATGGGCTTCCCTGGTGGCTCAGACGGTAAAGAATCTGCTTGCAATGTGGGAGACCTAGGTTCGATCCCTGGGTTGGGAAGATCCCCTGGAGAAGGCATGGCAATCCACTCCAGTGTTCTTGCCTGGAGAATCCCCGTGGACAGAGGTGCTTGGTGGGCTACAGTCCATGGGGTCACAAAGAGTCGGACACGACTGAATGACTAAGCATAGCATAGCACGTCTATAAAATGGGACTAATAGCAATACTTATTCTGGATTCTTTTGAGGCATAAATCTGACATAGAAAGACCTTGGCATGGTTAGCACTCACCAAGTGCTGGCTTTTATTATTTTCATGTTAGTTTTTAATGATTAACACTTGTTAATCATTAAAACATTATCATGCTTTATTCTTCCAAAAAATAGACTTATCAGGAAAATGCTATTTTTTTCTCCCATTTACCTGCAAGAAAATGGGCTCAGAAAGTTGAAGCTACTCAGTCAGGGTCATATGTAAGGAAAGGGTGAAGCTGGGATTGAATACAGGTTTGCCTGCCTCCAGATTCCATGTCCTAAATTACTATTCTATTGTGCCTTCCTATCCTTTAGTACACCAACAGAGAAGTTACTCAATCCCTGAATTCCCGTTTCCTTGTGGGTGGGCGAGGCAAACCACTGGTAATGTGGAAAGAAACCAAATAACTTTTTGCCTTAATTTTTTTTTCCACATAGAGTAGTTCTGTATAGCCCCTACACTTAGGCTTTTGTGTTTGTGACGAGTTCAAATGAATGTGCAATATAAGACCCTTCTTCAGTTAGACCAGAGCCTCTGATGAGTGCTGTGGCCTCAGACACCTACATGGTAACCCACACATGGTTCATCTCAAAGCTGTGATTGTTGCTGCAGGGATGGCATTGGCTGTGAAGCCCCCTTCCTCTTGCTCATGGACAGTCAACAGGAGATTTCGCTGAGCAGCCAAGAAGTACCTACTCAGTTTGGGGCATTGTTCTGAGCACTTAAAAACTATTATCTCATTGAATCTTCTCAAGAACCCTTTGAGGTAAACCATCACCTGTGCTTTCATTCTGAATCCAAAATACAATGCTTACTCCATGCCAGAAACTGTTCTAACTGCTTCGTATATACTGGGTGACCTTGTTTAATCCTCATGAACAACCCTATGAGGTAAGATACTATTATTATCATCCCTATCCAACTGTTAAGGAAATGAAGTCTGGGAAGATGAAACCTGCCCAAGGTCACACATTTGGTAATTGGTGGCTCTTGGGATTTGAGCCCAAGCAATCTGGCCTCAGAAAGCACATTACCTACTAACTACCCTGGGCAGTCACCTCCCATTCCCCCTATAGCTTAAAGGAGTTAACTGTTTTATTTTTTGCTCCTGAAACTTTAATCACATAAACACAGCAGCTCTGCCTAAAGTGACCATTGTTGATCCTCAACATAAACCCAGTGACTGAATTTTCTAGAATATTTAGGTAATTAGAAAAGTAGGAAACAGTGAAGGGTGTTGGCCTTATACTTAGATGTTAGTCATTTATTGGCTGCATGGCCTTGGACAAGTTACTTGCATCTTAGAGCTTCAATTTATTCATCAGTAAAATGGGGTAATAATATGTCTGTGCCATGGGGAGTAGTGAAGATTCCATGAGGAAACCATATGAAGATCTCATATAATGTCTGAAATGAGGAAAGAGTCCAGTAAGTAGTAGATATTTTTTATTGTTATAGACAAATATTTTGCCATTATAGGGACTGACTTTGTGTAGGTACTCTATTAAACCTGCCTTACGAACATCATTTAAAAAAATCTTCTTCATTTTGTAATTAATCACTTGATGGTATTGTCTAATGAATCTAATGAATGTCAGTCTCTCTTCCTGAGCTATAAACTGCACTAGACTGTAACTTTGACGTATTTCTTCATGTTGTCCTCTCTTGGTACATGGCCTTACTGGGGGCCTGGGCATGCAGAAGGAACATCTTGTGTCCAGTGACTTGAACAAGGTTTGGCCATTTGTAGAATAAAGCATTTAAGGACAGCTCTGGATATAGGGACATCAGTTTAGAAAATCCAGTCGAGGATTTATTCTTGGGTCCAGCATCATCTAATGAGCAGTTTTCTGTTCCAAGTACGGTTCAAGACTGACTTCATGCAAGTTTGGGTTTAGGCCAGTGTCCCCTGGAACATACCTTCTATGTATTTGCAGTGACCTTTCCCTTTGTTTCGGAGAAGGCAATGGCACCCCACTCCAGTACTCTCGCCTGGCAAATCCCATGGACGGAGGAGCCTGGAAGGCTGCAGTCCATGGGGTCGCTGCCACTGTTGTGCACCCTACTTAAAATATTCTCCCCCAAAGTGGCCTATCCCTTGTTTCAGTTAGTAATTATCTGTATTTGGAAGGAAAAACATTTACGTGTTGACAGTTGTTCTCTGAGGGTATGAAGTACATAGCAGAGATCTTGGCATAGTTTTTGTCAAAAAAAAAAAAAAAAAAAAAGCAAAAAGAGAAGAAACCTAAAGAAGGAGCTAGACTTTTACTTGAAACTGAAAAGATATCCTCTCCCACTCTTCCCCTCGTAAACATTATATATATATATTATAGTGACATTTTTAGTCCTTTTTGAAATGTATTGATTTGTTTCCTGTGAGTCATTGTCTGTTTCTTCTGTGTTAAAAAACATACTAAATATCAATGTGATGATATAAATATATATGTGTGGGTGGATGGGAGGGTGAAGGGAATTTTCCTTTAGATTCTACGAAGGGAAATAGCTTTCTTCTAGGTTCCCACATCATCAATCAACTCATCACATCCTCAATCTACTTCATTTTCTCCTTCAAAACAAAACCTGACAATCACATCTGGTTTTAAAGCTTGAGAAAAACATTTCAGAAAGTTCTGAGATGGTCCATTATTTGGTGGGATCATAGACATTTTTGTAGCCCAATTCTGGATTGAAGAGATGTCCAGACGCTATTTCCATTTTGGGCAGTAGAGGGCAGACGTCTCCAGTCCTGCCTTCCTTAAGATTACCCTGGCGACATTATGTTTATGCAAACAGCCTTTGACATAATAGCTTTGAAACAGCTGAAAATTGAATTGTGCCTTGAGGCCAAACATCTAGACCACCACTTTTGTTATATTCATCTGCCACAGTAAATTGGGTTCACCATTGGCTCCAGGAGCTGCTTTTTCCTGGATTCCAGTCCCACAATAACTTTGCGTAGGAGAAAGACAAATGCGACTTCCTTACACAAAATGTTGGCTGGATTTCATTTCGCAAATTCTTATCTGAGGGACTGGAGATTGCAGTGTGGATTTCTGCAGCCATCTGAAGAAAAGAAAATAAAAGGAAAACTGGAAACCTAAACCAAATCCATCTAATACTGGAATCTCTCTGTGTGTTTCCATAGTTTTTTAGCTTCCCCGCTTAATCTAATTAGGGCTTTGCCTCCCGAAATAAATACCTAATAAAGAATGAACCTATTAAAAGTCTAAATTTACTACACACCCGTTTGTGCAAATGCTCTGCATGTTTCCTTGAAGCGGTAATGCCGATGAAATTGAACGTTGTTTGACTGGATAATGGTCTCCCGCTGTAAGACGGATTATAGAAAATAAACGTCGAGGGGGGGAAAGCCAGTCACTTTATTGAATTCCATCGATGATAATGCCATCACCTGAAATAGCTGCCTGAAAAGAGTGTAAATGGGAGTGAAGCAGCAGCATCTAGAGCCAATTTGCAACTGGGGAACAGTTCATTTTCTTGGAAGTAATTTTATTTTGTTCACTGCCCTGGTTTGGGGGGAGTTGACAAAAAGATTTTAAAATGAAATCTGTTTGTGGGTATATAAAATGCTTTTCATAGGAGAGCATTTAGACATTGACTAATTGAATCATTCATTCAACAGTAAATATTTCACGAGGACCTATTGTGTGCTGGACACTATTTGGGAGCTGCTGCTGCTGCTAAGTTGCTTCAGTCGTGTCCGACTCTGTGTGACCCCAGAGACGGCAGCCCACCAGGGTCCCCCGTCCCTGGGATTCTCCAGGCAAGAACACTAGAGTGGGTTGCCATTTCCTTCTCCAGTGCATGAAAGTGAAAAGTGAAAGTGAAGTCGCTCAGTCGTGTCTGACTCCTAGCGACCCCATGGACTGCAGCCTACCAGGCTCCTCTGTCCATGGGATTTGCCAGGCAACAGTACTGGAGTGGGGTGCCATTGCTTTTTCCAATTGGGAGCTGAGGGGATGCTAATGACCAAAACAGATGTGTTATTTCTCTCATGAAACTTACAGTCTAGTGGAGGATGTAGAATCCATTAGCAAATATTTATTAAACACCTACTTTGCTGCAAGATCATGATCACAAAATAACTATAAAGTTGCAACCCAGATGAGTATTGTGAAGGCAAAGTAGTGAGGATGCTGGACCAGGATGTATGCCATTCTTTTGAAGAAAAATTTTATGGCTTATCATGTAGTATCAAAGAGACTCCCAGGTCAGTATGAAGATTGGCCTATTAGAGAGTTTATTAATATGCTTGTGAATTTGACTAATGGGTTCATAATCACTCACCAAATTTTCTGGGATTCATGTTTCCTTTTCTTGATAGAAATCTATAATAATTCCCATCTGATTTGCCTTATAGGATGGATATGTGAGTAAAATAAGAGAATATGCCCCAAAGTGCTTTGTAGTTAATGAAAATAACAGATTATTATGGGCTGATGCTTTCCTAGGGCTTACCCATATGGGTCTTGCAGAATTCTTCGGGAATCAAGAGGAATGTAGGTTGATCAACAGTGAGCATTTCAAGCAGTTTATAGATAAGTGATGAAGTATATAGCATAGATGGTAAGATATACTGGGGGAGGTCAGGGAAAAGGTAAACCTTGAAGAATAAGTGGGGTTTAGAGAGAGGAGAGCAGGAATCCCAGGCTAGTCAACGTTTTGGGTTTATGGCATGCTGGCACAGACATTGGCAATAGGAACACAGTGGGTAGGAGTGGGAGGCTGTCCTGGTAGATGCAGCTCAAGTTCTGGGTGGTGCCGCAGGATCCCCACGGACCATTTGTGAGGCTGACACCTGACATTAAGTTAGATGGTACTCCAGAGGCTTTTTGCAAGGTCCTCTTCTGCCCATCGGCATCTACCCTTCTCTTGCTCAGTGTCCTGTTCATGTCTCACCCAGCTATTCCATATTCTCAACCACCCCTCCTCCAGGCCTTCCGTGCTCTTCCAGAACCCTGCTTTCCAAAGGTGTGTCTGGTTGTTAATTGGTGCAAAGACACTGATGGGAGAGCATGGGAACATTCACATTTGATTTCACTTTCCTGAAAAGACAGTGCTGAAAACCACAGTTTCTTAAACATGTGTAATGTATGAACCCCTTTTAAAGGAGAAAAATTCTCTGAACTGTAGAGAAAACAACCCCTATTTGGGAAATTCTGACCTAGTAAACTTTCGACTGCAAATTGTCACTGCAACAGAGAAGTTTTGGTCTTGTAGTTGGTGGACACTTTTTTTTCTTTTGAAATTATCGTTGAAATGAAAATACACGATTGAAAAATGTTTTTGAAACACTTAGGCCCTTGAGAAAATAGGCCTTTCCTTGCCCATTAAATTAAGCACTCCAGGGGACTCCCCATACCACCAGGGTCTCAGTGCCTGTCACTTGTCCCCATGTTTTCATTATATGTCTCATGACAGCCAAGTGGCATTTCTTTGATGATTAATGATGCCGGGGTTTCTTACCAGTCCCCATACTACCTCCTTGCTAGGACCCAAGAAGGACCCGTTCCCTGAACTCCTGTTCAAAAGTACTGTTGCAGTCAGGGTCAGTTCCACAGGCCGGTTCCACATTTAGCTGATGGAGAACTAGCCCTCTCTAGAAGTTTCTTATAAAGTCTCAGAGATTCAGCTTAATCATCTTCCTCAGTGTTCATGTCTTCTTCAGGCCTCATGGAGAAATCTGGCCAGAGGAGACAGGCATTTGGAGAAAATATCTTAGATATTGGGGCATGGTTTTGGTAAGATCAAGAGAGCATCTTCATCTTTGAATGATTCCGATCAAGCCAAATCATTCTTGCTTGTGCCTTTGTTATGTCTACATTTGGGGCAGCAGGAAAGAAAAAAAGAGATTGGAAAAAAGGGCAAAGATAGAGCATAAGAAATAAAGGGGTGGGATTTCCTTGGTGGTTCAGTGGCTAAGACTCTGTGCTCCTAATGCAGGGGGCCTGTTCGATCCCCTGTTGGGGGAACTAGATCCCACATGCCACAACTAAGAGTTTGCATGCCCCAACTAAAGATTCTGCATGCTGCAACGAGGGCCTATCGCAGGCAAATAAATAAATAATTAATTAAAATGTTAAAATAACCAGTGGAGAATTTGAGGGGCAAAAAAAAGAGAAAATAAAGCTGTTTCCTCATAGTAACATCAAAAAGGACATTAGGCAGTGGGACTAATATATTGAATATCTTCTATACACCAGGTGATTTATGCTGCATCCTACTATATAGTGTGGAGGAATCTCCACCCACAAAATCAGATATGTGATGTGTGTGTGTGTGTGTGTGTGTCTGTGTGTGTTAGTTGCTCAGTTGTGTCTGACTCTTTGTGACTCCATGGACTGTAGCCCACTAGGCTCCTGTGTCCATGGAATTCTCCAGGCAAGAATACTGGAGTGGGTAGCCATTCCTTTCTCCTAAAGGATTTTCCTGACCTAGGAATTGAATCTGAGTCTTCTGCATTGCAGGCAGATTCTTTACCATCTGAGCTACCAGCCTTGCATCCTGATGGTTGGAGGGAAATCCAGCTTGAATCACTGTGGGAGTTCCTTTACACCTTTCCTGCTGCTCCCTGACCCCTACCTAGATGTCTATTTGCCAAGGTTCTAGGCTTTTCCTTAATGCAAGATAGGCGTGGTGCAGTAGGTGTGCCTTCAAGACCCGTTTAGAATATTATGAGAGAGTTTGGATAGCTATCTAATTTTCTCGCAGCTTTTAAAAAATATCTTGAATAGGTAGTATTTGCCCATGGTTCAGAATTCAAAAGATATACCTTGAAGAGCCACTCTCCCACCCTTATTCCCCAACCACCCAGTTTTCCCCAGAGGCAACCACTATTAGCTGTTTCTCTTGCTACCTGCTAGAAATATTCTGTGCATGTATAATCATTGTCTTTGTGGTTGTTTGGTCACTAAGTCAGGTCCAGCTCTTTTCGACCCCATGAATGATAGCCCATTAGGCTCCTCTGTCCTTGGGGTTTTCCAGGCAAGAATACCGGAGTGCTTTGCTATTTCTTTCTCTAGGGAATCTTCCTGACTCAGGGATCAAACCCGCATCTCCTGCATTAGCAGGCAGATTCTTTACCACTGAACCACTAGGGAAGCCCTATCATATATGAACACAATATGCTATTTTACACCTTGTTGCTTAGTATATATTTGATCTATTCACATAATTATATAAAGTTACCTCTTTAATTTTAGTCGCTTTATACCATATTCTACTCTATGCATTAACCATAATTCCTTTTACTAGCCCTTTTTTGATGGACATTCAGAATGTTTCCATTTTTTACTAACATAAACAATGATACTATAACAATCATGGGTATTGTGTACAAGTTCAGGTAAATTTCATGATAAATCATTAGACTTTAATTATTAAGTTGAAGGCTGTATGTATTTAAAATTTTGGTAAATATTACCAAATTGCCTTTCTCAGAGGTTAAGTCAGTTTACTTTCCCATCAATAAGGTGTTAAAAGCATCTATTTTCCTACCTTCAATATAAGTAGTGTAGTTTTTTTTATCTTTGTCAATCTGATAGGTAAAAGATGGTTTCTCAATATAGTTTTTAGTGTTCATTTCTCTTATTATGGGGAAGTTGAATATGCTTAAAATTGTTTTAGCTTATTTTCTATGAATTGTATAGTCTTTGCCTATTTTTCCTTTGGTAATTGGATTTTTCTTATTGATTTCTAAAGACTCTTTTTGTATTAATGAAAATAGCTTTTGGCCTATGATATGCATTACAATCTAGTTTTCCTCCAGTTTGCCATTTATTGTTGATTTTTCCCCTTGACATTTTGTTTCATGCAAAATTTGGTAGAGTAAAATTCATCCATACATCTTTTTGGCATCTGAATTGTACATGGAAATTAAAATCATAACATAAATTATAACATTTTCCCAGTGTTTTCTTCTATAATCATTATGGTTTCATATTTTGCACTTTAATCTTTGGTTCATCTGAAATTCATATTGGTGTGAGTTAGGAATCAAAAATCATTTATTTTCCTAGCTGATTATTTTGTTTTCCAATATAGTTGTACTCATTTTGCAGTTCTTTAACAAAACAAATTAGAATTCTTTGAAATATATGCTGTTTCTGAATTCTGCTTGCAGAATCTGAATGGGAATAGTTGGCAGATAGCTTGATACCCCAGGTACACAAGTAATGAATAACTGCCATTGAAAAGTCAGGAAATGAGGCAGGAGTTGGGGAGAAGTCTACCTTCATTCCTTAACTCCTTTCAGGGACATTTATAGCCTTGAGAAGAAAGGGTTAGCTTTAGTGTTAATACTCTTGGGGCCAAACCTTGGCAGCAAGTGAAAACCTACTTAGAATTGATAGTAAATAAGGTATAATGAGCCCATGTTAAAAATATACTTTGCTATCATGTAGGAAGGTTATTTGGTTTATAATGGCTTTTTTCCTACTATAAATTATTTCCCAATATTTCTAAGGAATTTTTTTTCACAAAAATAGAAAGGTGATTTTTATCTCTAGGGCACTGTTTCCTTTTTGTTTTTCCCCATAGAGTGATTTACTGTACTGGTTGCATTTTTTCCATAGTAAACTCTGTTATACTGAATTTCTTTGTCCTATGTCACAGTCACAAATAATTTATCTTGGTTATTTTTGGGTAAAGATACTTTCCAATAAGAGATATAGTCATTCCATCACGTATTCCTCCCCACCACCCCCAACTGTCCTTGCCTCTTTCTGGGCCAATGTCTCCATGAGATTCTTGGATCATCAGTCAATTTTTGACTGGCCAATTCATTGAAGCAAAGTATTATCCAGTACTTTTGGTTGAGTTGACAGGATATTTGGCATAGTATGGGTGCAGTAAAAGTATCTTTCAACAGATAGAACTCAAATCTTGAGAATGCATTGATCTTAACATCTTTCAATGGAAAATACATGAGACAAGGGAGCCATCTGAGGTAAATACTAATCAGGAATTCTCACTTGGGAAAAGATCATATTCTCTAGGTCAGTTCTAAAAATTAGTGGGTGTAAAAAGTACCTGGGGAGTTTGTTAACCATGAAGATTCCTGGATCCCCCTCTCCCCCAAAAGGGTTCATGACTTAAGTCTAAGATGATTCCTGGGAATTTGTTAGCAAACTCCTCAGGTGATTCTGATGTAAGCTGCCTACAGAAAACGTTTTGAAATTCTTAACCAAAATACAACCGACTCTTGAACAACATAGGGGATTATGGGTACTGACATTCCACACAGTCAAAAATCTTTGTATAACTTAAAGTTGCCCTTTGCTATACATGGTTTTCTCCAGCTGTGGTTCCTCTGCATCTGAGGTTCCACATCTGTGGTTTCAACCATCTGTGGATCATGCAGTATTTACTATTGAGAAAATTTCACTTATAAGTAGACCCAACAGATCAAACTTATGTGATTCAAGACCCAACAGATCAAACTTATATTTATTAGGTAGTGCTGGTTTCCAGCACAGTAGGTGGGAGACCAGATTTGACTTTGGACTTCCTCCTTCATGTTCTCTTCATGCTTTTCTCCTCTTGGTCTGCACTCTTCTATAATCTTCAATTCCACCTCACCCAAAGTGCTCTAGGTCACTATACTTGGCAGTATGTCTTTGCGTCTCATCTGCTTGCCAGAGGGTAAAGAATCTGCCTGCAATGCAGGAGACACAGGAGACATGGGTTTGATCCCTGGGTCAGGAAGATTCCCTGGAGAAGGAAATGGCAACTCACTCCAGTATTCTTGCCTGAAAAATCCCATTGACAGAGGAGCCTGGTGGGCTACAGTCCATGGGTTTGCATGAGTCAGACAAGACTGCGTGACTAAGCATGGCATAATGTTGTAATAAAATTTTATTTACAAAAATAGTCTCTGGTCTATAGTATATGGGCAAGCAATCAATGACATGCATTGTGATTTAATACTGAAATAGAGACTAGGGCCAGGGCTAGCAGTTGTGCTTCATCTCAGGAGTCAGCTCTGGTCAGTTGGTAGTGACTGCCTAGAGCATTCTGTTCATTCATTCGTGCACTCAACAAATATTTACTTATTTAGTGCCCTATGCCAGGTTTAGTGGAACAAACTGCTATTATTTATTAACTGTATTTTCCATGGGTAGGGGAGTTGCAGCACTGGGGCTGTGTATTTGCCATCCATGTGCTATGTCTCAAGAATACAGACATGAATAAGAACTATTCCGCATATATAAGCCCATAGATTAAATGAACTCACAGTTGCACTAATGTAGTAAAGTACTATTATACTGCTTTTACAAAGTTAAAGGGATGCTAAGAAATGTACTCAAGATCACCAAGCTAGGGAGCTATGGAAAAGCATTTTAGCCCATGTCTCCTGCTCATAAATCCAAGAACTTTTAAACTACATCCAAGCTGTTTTCAATAACAATGATTTATAGTACAGAGTTCATGGTTTGAACTGTAGTGTAAACCAGAGGTCAGTGACCTTTTAAGAAGTGGCTTGCCAAAATTCCGGTCCCTTTCCTTCTGACGTGCCTAGACAAGGTCACCACTGGAACAGTTCTTGACCACCTTGTTCTCAAGGGGTATGAGAAACAGGGTTGGTGAGCTTTTGCTATTTCTCTGTGTGTGTGTTTGTGGGTGCATGTGTAACCCTACCGAAACCAGGACCCACATAGTCCAGTCTCAGAGTTCTGTTGTAAAGAACTTAATAACAATAACAACAAAACCCCAAACAACTTAAGTTTCTTATTTAAATTGCTCAAACATTAAGAAGGGGATACATATACCACAAAAGCTCTCTTAAAGATACAGTCTTATCTACTCATCTAATTGCCTCAAACCTTTTGACCTCTCCTTTTCTATAATTTTATAAAATTCCCAGAAAAACTTTATCTCCATTTCTAGCCTCTGTGCCCTTTGTCGATCTAGCCTTCCCACTTCTATCACAGAATCTAAAGAACTAGTCTGACGACAGCAGAATGTATCTCAAAGAGCTAGGGAGTAAAAGAAACGAAGTGAGCAAAGCCAGACATTTTTGGGAGCAAAGGGGATGGAAAAGCCTGGAAATATTAGAGCATGCATGTATACCCATATCCAATACTTGTATATATTTCTATTCCTTTCTGCCATCTATCTCTCTACTGATCTCTCTCTACCTTTCTGTGTCTCTGTCTCTACTGAGGGGCTTGAGAATCAAAGGAAAATGGACCTGGAGCCCTAAAGGTGTCATACCCAAGTCCTGCATCACATCTGAATTTCCACTTATGTTAGCCAGTAAAATTTCTTATTGTTCAAGCTTGTTGGAGTTATATGTGTGTTACTTGGGGTTAAAAAGGTTCTAACTATTTTAAACTGTAATGAAATGTCAGGTGTCACATTTTACCTCCCTTCTCTACCCATATTTCTCAGTCTTTTCCCTATTTATAACTCTTCTGTGGTTGTCCCCTTTCTTCTCTCTTTGCGCTATCTTATTTTCTGGATTTGCTTTCTTCCTATTTTTAGAAAGTGCCTTCATCTGAGGGAAAAAAAATGTAATATGCGGATTCAGTGAACATTCCCATGACAGACATGAAATGTCTTTCCTCACATATTTCAGTATGGCTGGTTTACACTCATCAGGCAGGTCCACAGAAAGCCTTCCTGAGCTTCCTCAGTGTAGAGTTGTCCTTCCCCCAAGTCTTCCTATTCCATCGCTTGGTTTTCTTCATAGCCAAATTACATTTTCATCATTAACCAATAATAGCACCAATTAGTTCATTTACAAATCTGTTTTCCATCTCTCTGTCAATGCTTTCCTACACAGTAGACTGTGAGTTTAAAGAAAGCCTTCTTATTTACCCTATTGACTAGAATATAATATATGCTCAATAAATATTTGTTGGAAAAATGAATGAAAAAATGGGAGAAAAAAGGTGTTATAATTCTCAGAGCTGCTTATAGTTTTATAGGTAATAATGCCTTGTTACAAAGAAATTTCTAATCATGAGAGGTCTATGCAGAAGATATTTTTGTCATGAGACCTTCTTGGTGAGCCTTTAATCAAATAGGCAGATGGGTGGAGGATATTGCTAGTGGTATTCTGTGGATATTAATATTACGGTTTGTTGTACCTCTGCAAATCTTAGGAGGCTTTGGACCACCCTGCAGTTGTGTATTAAATACATATGTATTTCACATATGTGCTGTTCCTTGGAGGAAGTTCAGAGGTTTCAGCAGATAGTCAGTGGGATTCATGGTGTTCCATGTGTTCAAAACTGCAGCTGTCCAGAGCCTTATACTTATATCTAGAATCTTTCATTAACATTCTGCAGGATTCTCATCTTTCAGGGTTTTCAGAGGAGTCAGAAAAAGGATAGCTGAAATAGTAGGAGGATGACTCTTTTCTTTCCTCTTTGTTTTTGCAAGTTGTCCATAATGTGCTCACAGTGCTTGCATCTCATTTTTTTCAAAAAAGAAATCTTTAAAAATGTTTACAATAATGATATATATATATATATATAATTAAATAAAACCCTGCAGTGTTGCAAGTATAAATTGAAATTCTCCTAATCCCATACTTCAGAGGTTTACTCCTAGTACTTTGGTATATATCCTTTCCAACACTGACTACAAATGTTAATAAACTTGTATTATAATTTTTATAGTGAAAGATAATAAAAATGGACAAGGGAGAATTTGCCTGTTGAATGAGTGAATGGAATAATGCTTATTTTTGTGGTCACTTCTGGTTTCCAATTCCAAATGCCTTCAGCTAGGATCATGGCAACTACAACTGCAACAATATGTGTCATTGCTTACTGATATTTTACTCAGTGCTTTGCATGCCTTGTTTTAAGCCTCACAAGAATCATGTGATTCTATTATAATTTTAAAAATTTTAATTTTATTGTTAAAATTTTTTATTTTATTATTATTTTTTTTATTGAGGTGAAGTTGATGTTCTAATTTTTTATTAACATATTAGGAAACTGAGGTGCAGAAAAAAGAATGAACCTGCTTGAGTCAAGCCTCAGATTCAAGGCTTGCCAGTGGCAGCATCCACCCTCTTAGTTTTTCATCCCAACTCTTGTACACTATCAAGACGATACAGGAATAGTGTCTGAGAAGAAAAAGGCAATATTTGGCTCTCCCTGAGTTCTTTCCTGGTGTGAGGTCATGAAGTACAGTCCTCTTAACCTCTGCCCTTGTCCCTATGCCCTGTAGTTTGAGGAAGGAATGGATTGAACTTGATGCGAATGATATTAATCCAGCTTCCTCCAAACGATAGTCCAGAAAACCTCGAAGGTATAAAATTGAACTGTGCATCTCTGAAATTCTCATATCAAATTACTTTTAAAATAGCTATGTTAATGCCTTCCACAGCACAGGAACTTTCCAAGCTGAAGTGGGACCTGCAGCTAGGTCAGGGAGAAGGAAGTTAATGATGTGATATGGTAGCCAGTGGAAGCTGGGACTTCTGTTCTGGTTATTCATGATAATAATAATGATGATAAATGAAGGATATTTGTTGGATTTCAGTGAAGTCTTAATTACAGGATGAACATGAAAGAAGACAACTTCTTTCTAACAAAGCCGTTAGTATATGAATGGTGATCACTGAATACCTGTTCATTGACTACACTCTGAACAGGTATTTACTCTGGTCTGAGTAAACAGAGGGAGCTTCTCAGTTATGCTCTGTGAAGGCTGGTGAGCAGGTCAATTCCAGGGTGAGAACCTTTTGGATAAGAGGTACTGTTTAAAAATGCCACTGTTAGGCAGTTAAAGTCCTGGGTGTTCATGTATCAGGAATTTGAGAATTTCATAGCATGTAGGACCCTTTGAAAGTATCTTGTTCAAATCCTTCATTTATAGATAAGTAATCTGAGGTCAAAAGGGGAGATATTACTTGCCCAAGCTCATATAGTTACAGGGTCTATATGCCAAATATCCAGACCTCCATCATGTACCTTTTCATCTATTCTGTGCTGCCTCCCTAGGCTTTGGTCTGTAAATTGTCTTGCTTCAATGGAAAATACATTGTTTATAGTACATCCTTCCTGGCTGATTGATTCTCACCTTTCACTGCTCTGGGAATATTTTATTGCTTTGAAAATTACAGATAACAGGTAGTGAAGCAAAATAATTCATATTTTCTTGATATGCAAATAAATTCTATCCAGTGGAGGGAGAAGCCTTTCCTGTGTGCCTCACCCCATGAAAAAGTCAGTTTTGTATCCATTTCTACATTTACTTTACCATTTTTAAAATAACACAAAATTGTTCTTCTTCAAATTTTCCTTTGAACTGGTTATATCATCTACCTTGTTTGCTCACTTAAGTAATGAGTTAAATAATAAATAAAAATTAACTTGTCTTATTTTATGTGTGCTATGCTATGCTAAGTCACTTTAGTCGTGTCCGACTCTGTGCGACTCCAGAGACGGCAGCCCACCAGGCTACCCCGTCCCTGGGATTCTCCAGGCAAGAATACTGGAGTGGGTTGCCATTTCCTTCTCCAATGCATGAAAGTGAAAAGTGAAAGTGAAGTCGCTCAGTCACGTCCGACTCTTAGCAACCCCATGGACTGCAGCCTAACAGGCTCCTCCGTCCATGGGATTTTCCAAGCAAGAGTACTGGAGTAGGGTGCCATTGCCTTCTCCGATTTTATGTGTACATGGGTCATAATTTTACCTTTTTTGCTGGAAACTATCTGTAAATACAATCTTTATAGTTTGGTACATATCTAAGAAACATCTTTTACTAAATGTCTTTCTTGAAATTAATTCACTTTAAAATAATCTATTTTAGAAGGACATTGGTATTCCTGCTATAAATGGAAACCATTTGACATAAATAGGAGTTAAATATAAAAATGAATACAATGAAAGTGAAGCAATATTTGAGTTCTAATTAGAAACTGTGATTTGTGAAAGACTCTGAACCCAAACCTGTTTTATCTCTGTTATAAAGGGATATTAGTAAGAATTAAGGACACACTAACATGAAAGTGAGTCCTTTCCCTTATGCTGGCTTTGTTAGGAGAATGGAAAGAAAATGAGAATGAAATAAACTTTCTTACAGTGACAGTCAATGTTATTTAGTGCCATGTTTATGTACCATCTAAAATCATCTCCCACATCACCTAAAAGCATTTTGAGTCCACAGGAGGGCTATGTGTTTACATTTTAGGAAACACTGCTTTAGATAATTAGCTTTTTTGCTAATCTTATAGATGGAGACAAAGAATGCTTGTTTTATCCACAGTTGCATATGATAAAAAGAATTGGCTTGTAGTTAAGACCTAGAATGCACTTTATAGTAGCATCCTTTTATGTTAGCTAGCAAGAGCATAGCCATAAATATATACAAGCAATAAATGCTGGAGAGGGTGTGGAGAAAAGGGAACCCTCTTACACTGTTGGTGGGAATGCAAACTAGCACAGCCACTATGGAGAACAGTGTGGAGATTCCTTTAAAAACTGGAAATAGAACTGCCTTATAAGGAGATCAGCCCTGGGATTTCTTTGGAAGGAATGATGCTAAAGCTGAAACTCCAGTACTTTGGCCACCTCATGCGAAGAGTTGACTCATTGGAAAAGACTCTGATGCTGGGAGGGATTGGGGGCAGGAGGAGAAGGGGACGACAGAGGATGAGATGGCTGAATGGCATCACTGACTCGATGGACGTGAGTCTGAGTGAACTCCGGGAGTTGGTGATGGACAGGGAGGCCTGGCGGGCTGCGATTCATGGGGTCGAAAAGAGTCGGACACGACTGAGCGACTGAACTGAACTGATGACCCAGCAATCCCACTGCTGGGCATACACACCGAGGAAACCAGAATTGAAAGAGACACATGTACCCCAATGTTCATCACAGCACTGTTTATAATAATCAGGACATGGAAGCAACCTAGATGTCCATCAGCAGATGAATGGATAAGAAAGCTGTGGTACATAAACACAATGGAGTATTACTCAGCCATTAAAAAGAATACATTTGAATCAGTTCTAATGAGGTGGATGAAACTGGAGCCTATTATACAGAGTGAAGTAAGCCAGAAAGAAAAACACCAATACAGTATACTAACGCATATATATGGAATTTAGAAAGATGGTAATGATAACCCTGTATGTGCGCAAAAGAGACACAGATGTATAGAACAGTTTTTGGACCCTGTGGGAGAGGGCGAGGGTGGGATGATTTGGGAGAATGGCATTGAAACATGTATAATATCATATATGAAACGAATTGCCAGTCCAGGTTCAATGCATGATACAGGATGCTTGGGGCTGGTGCACTGGGATGACCCAGAGGGATGGTACGGGGAGGGAGGTGGGAGGGGGGTTCAGGATGGGGAACATGTGTATACGTGTGGCGGATTCATGTTGATGTATGGCAAAACCAATACAATATTGTAAAGTAAAAAAAAAAAAAAGAGAGAGAGCATAGCCATAAAAATGAAAGTGAAAACGATCTCTAAGTTTCTGTGACAAAGGCTCGTTATTTTATTCTGCAGAACTAGCCACATTCATGCTTTTACACAGATACAGTAAATATGAAATAAAGGCAGATTAAAACAGGCTCCACTGACATCACAGTGACAACAAAAGTCAAATGGACAAGTCCTGTGAGAGCAGAGTGGTCTGGACCATTGAGTGCAAGAGCAGACAACACTACACACATCAACTAATTCCTTACATTGTGTCCATGTTACAGAAGTCTAGAATGTATGGAATTCACACATCTTTAGCTCCAATTCAGAGTTCTTTCCTCAGCTCCTTCTCTACATTTTCCATAACCTGGGAGACAGCCTCATTCTGGGTATCCTACAGATGTCTAAAACCCAAGAGGTTTAGAAACCAGCTATTTACCTTCTATCCCAATCATGTTCTTTTTCTAAATTCCTTAGTGAATGGCATGCCTATCCTTCCTGTTCCTCTAGCCAGGCAACTGAGGTCATATTCTGATCCCTACTCCCCTTTCATCATAGTCAATTGATTATCAGGTTCTTTGGAGCACACTGCTTTAAAATTTTGCATCTTATTTCTTTTCCTATTGCCGTTATTTATGCTGGTAAGTATCTTCTCCTATCTGGACATCTTCAGCATCTTCCTAACTGGTCTCTCTGCCTTTCCGTTCTCTTGTCCACCTCAAATCTGTTCTACATATTCCTGGGAATAAGTTTTATAAAGTGAAAGTCTGCCTAAAGTTTAATATTGCTCTACATTGTACTCAGAATGAGGTCTGGATCACTTATGAAAGTTATATGGTCCTTCATGGTCTGATCTTCCTTCCTTCTCTAGTCTTTATTTATTGACAGCTCCTCTCTCCCCAGCACTTTTATGTTCCCCACCCACCAACATGTGCATTGCTATACTCTGTCTTGAGTCTGTTATGATAAAATGAGCTACTCATGTTTCTATCTTCACTTGTGCCCTCACCCCATCCCTTCTTTTCTACTCAGGGACATTATTTCAGCAATTGCCCCCTCTTTCACCTGCAGCCTCAGTCTCTTTTCCTTGTATTGGGTCATTCCCAGCAGCATTTAACTATGTTGTTATTTTTTTACATCTTAAAAAAAAATCTTTTCTTGATTCCATGTTTCATGCTAATTGTGACTTTCTTTCTTTGCCCTTTTGTGCTTCATTTTCTCTTCTCCCTTTCTCTCTTGCCCCTATATCTCCATCAAAATAATTTTTGTTAAGGTATTCAAGCTACCTCCGTACTGCTTAATTGAGTGGTTATATTTTCAGAGCTTGTGTTACGTGGCCTATCAGCAGCTTTAATGTAGCTAACTGCTTTGACCTCGATATAACTGGATACTTCCCCCTTCTGGATACACTGTCTTCCTTTGGCTTTCAGAACACCAAACACTTGCTTGGTTTTCCTCCTACTTCACTGGTTGCTGAGTCTAAATCTCCTTTTTTATTTCTCCTCTTCCTGACCTCTGAATGTTGGAGTGCTCCCAGGGACTTGTCCTTAGTCTTCCTCTTTTTTCCATCTTCATTTATTCACTTGGAGAGTTTCGCTATTGCGTGGCTTTAAATACCATCTCTATGCTGATGACTTCCCAATGTATATTTTTAGCCAGAGTTCTTCCCTGAACCCCAGATTCATCCATTCTACAGCCTACTTAGTTTTGGTTATATGATGGGCATCTCACACTCAACTTATCCAAAACTGAATTCCTGATTTTCCTTTCTACCTCCACCCCCCAAACCAGCTTTATGTGCTAGCATCCCCATCCTTCCATGTGCTCAAGCCCAAAGCTTGGAGACATACTTGAATACTTTTGTCTCTCACATTCTACAATGAATCTGTCAGGAAATGTTGTAGACTTGGCCTTCCAAATATATTCAGAATTCAGCCACTTGTCCCTGTTCCTGTTGCTGCTGCTCTAGCCACTATTGCCCCTAGTTTGGATACTCAGTAACTTCTTAACAGGTCTCTCTGACCCTTTTCCTTTGGGGCCTTTGCTGCTCACTCTGTCTAGAATACCTGTTCCTCAGATAACTGCATGACAGTGTGCTTTGTCTCCTTTAGGTCTTTGTTCAGATGTCAGAGGCTCACCCTGACCACACTAGGTAAAACTATTTCTTTTTCCCTTCCTTCCTCTTCATAAGGAGCACTCACTATCCCAGTTACTTTACTCTATTTTCCTTTCCTTGACTATATGGACCTTTGTCAGCAAAGTGATATCTCTATTTTTAACACACTATCTAAGTTTGTCAGTTTTCTTTCCAATGTCTTAATTTTATGACTGCAGTCACTGTCCACAGTGATTTTGGAGCTCAAGAAAATAAAATCTGTCACTGCTTTTGAGAGTTCCTTGGAGTGCAAAGATATCAAACAAGTCAACCCTAAAGGAAATCAACTCTGAATATTCATTGATGCTGCAGATGAAGCTTCAGTACTTTTCCACCTCATGTGAAGAGCCGACTCATTGGAAAAGACCCTGATGCTGGGAAAAATTGAAGGCAAAGGGAGAAGAGGGTGGCAGAAGATGAGATGGTTAGATAGCATAACAGACGGACATGAATTTGAGCATACTCTGGAAGATGGTGGGGGACAGAGGAGCCTGGTGTGCTGCAGTTCATGGGGTCACAGAGTCAGACTCAACTTAGCAACCGAACAACAATTTTCTTTCCCTTAGAACTTAGCCCTTTCATACATATTGTACTGCTGCTGCTGCTAAGTCGTGTCAATCATGTCTGACTCTGTGCGACCCCATAGACGGCAGCCCACCAGGCTCCGCCATCCCTGGGATTCTCCAGGCAAGAACAATGGAGTGGGTTGCCATTTCCTTCCCCAGTGCATGAAAGTGAAAAGTGAAACTGAAGTCGCTCAGTCGTGTCTGACTCTTCGCGACCCCATGGACTGTAGCCTGCCAGGCCCCTCCATCCATGGTATTTTCCAGGCAAGAGTACTGGAGTGGGTTGCCGTTGCCTTCTCTGACATATTGTACATTAACAATCTATTATATTTATTTATTTTTCTCAGTCACCCCCCATCGGGAGAATTGCCCATAGTGGAGCACAGTGCAGACTATTTACACTTGTAACTCTGCTTGCCCTGACTCACAGAGGGGATGCCATGCTCATGGACAGTGGATTAGTGGGCTTGGACTTAGGTTTCTCTTACCTTCCAGACCATGGTCCCAGGGTTGTAGGAGTGCTAGACCCCTGAAAATGGGTCAGGGTAGTCAGGATAGGAATCCATGTTCTTGGACTTCTGTCCTTGAACAAATTCTTTGACTTCTTAGTCCTTGTTTTTCCAGCTTAAGAATTCTCTCTTAAACAAATCTCTCTAAAGTTTGCAAGTCTAAATGTTCCTTCAGTTCTTCTGTTAATAAACAAATTGAAGAAGTATATCATAAATAAATATATACAGCATAGCAAATAGAAGTATAAGCTCTGGTATTTGGCTGCTTAGATTCTAATCTGGGTACTACCAGTTGTGTGGCTTTGAATTTCATCCCTCTGTCCCATTGAACTCCATCCTTTCTGTCCCTTCTATAAAATAAGCCCAATAGTGATACCTATTACCAGAGATAGATCTTCTTAATTTGATGTTTAAAGATTGGGAGTGGGAGATATGGGTGGAGACATTGAGGAAAGACCCCAAGAAAGTACTCTTTTCTGACCAGAAGTGTCTGTATCTGTGGGAAAGTAAGAAAAACTGCCATCTATTGATTAAATGAGTTAGCTTGGGATTGACTAATTGGACCCTGCTCAGCAGATGCTACTTCAATAAATAGCTGAATGAGTATATCTAGAAAATAATTCTGTACCTGCATCCTAGGACCCTGTGAAGTTGAATTAGATATCTAGGTAGGAAAGCAATTTGAATTGATATAGCCCTTTCTCTCTAAGTATCTCAAAGTACATACAGTCAGTTCTGGTTTATAAGTGTGTGGTTAGCTATGGTAGGTTTTAAATGTTCTGCTGTCTTTGCAGTGCATGTCAGTTTGGTTTTGGGCTACCCTCTTTGTTCTCAGGTTGGGGGTAGGGGTGAAGACACAGTAAGGCAATGCAAACTCATTTAGTAATAGTTTAGAAATAATGGTGAAGATTATTATTCCTGGTGGCTCAGACGGTAAAGCAACTACCTACAATGCGGGAGACCCGGGTTCAATCTCTGGGTCGGGAAGATCTGGAGAAGGAAATGGTAACCCACTCCAGTATTCTTGCCTGGAAAATCCCATGGACAGAGAAGCCTGGTAGGCTACAGTCCATGGGGTCGCAAAGAGTTGGACACGACTGAGCAGCTTCACTTAATGATGAAGATAAAAAAGATATGAAAATATATCCGGAGTGTTCCAAAGCAAAATGAAAATGAGTTTTGTATTATCTGTTCTTTTACACTGTTTATATACCTTCTTCACCCTTCTCACAGTGTGAATAATTAGTGTGGGGAAGTGGAAGGAACATGGGATTTAGACTTGGGATATATCTAGGTTGGAGCCCAAGTTCCTCTACTTTATAGCTGTGTGCTTTTTGCTTGTGTGCATGCTAAATCGCTTCAGTTGTATCTGACTCTATGCGACCCCATGGACTATCACCTGCTAGGCTCCTCTGTCCATGGGATTCTCCAGGCACTGGAGTGGGTAGCCATGCCCTCCTCCAGGGGGTCTTCCCCATCCAGGGACCGAACCTCTGGCTTCTGTAGCTCCTACAATGCAGGCAGATTCTTTACTCCTGAGCCACTGGGGAAGCCCCTGTGTGCTCTTAGCAAGTCCATTAAATTCTTTGCATCTCAGTTTCCTTATCTTGAAATATAGATGTTATTGACTGAAATTCATAGGTTGAAACTCTAATCTTTAATCAGACTATATTTGAAGATAGGTCCTTTAAATAGGTAATTAAGGATAATTGAAGTCATAAGGATGGGAACCTTATCCAATAGCACTGGTGTCTTTATAAGAAGAGGAAGAGCTATCACGGTGTGCACACTCTGAGGAAAGGCCGTGTGAGGAATTTTACATCTGTCATGTAAAATTGCAGGCCAAAGTAAGAGGCCTCACCAGAAACCAATCTGTCATGTAAAATTGCAGGCCAAAGTAAGAGGCCTCACCAGAAACCAATCTGTCATGTAAAATTGCAGGCCAAAGTAAGAGGCCTCACCAGAAACCAACTCTGCTGGCACCTTGAATCTTGAAGTTGGAGCCTCCAGAACTGTAAGAAAATAAATTTCTGTTGTTTAAGCCAGCAAAGCTGTTTTATTCTGTAATGGCAGCCTGGTCAAGCTAATGCAGTAAATAATAATGCTGCTGCTGCTGCTTGTGGTAAGAGTCATAATGATGCCATCTTTAGCAGAAGAAGCATAGTATGAGGATTGAGTGAGGTTTCTCAAGGCAGGCTTAGATGAACTCATCATCTCTCTGACTCTTACTGCCTCTATAATTAGATTTTCAACCTGTCTGAACCTCAGTTTCCTTGTCCATAAAATAAATGTCATAATAACATTGATCTCAGGTATCATGAGACATCATTAAGTGAATTATTGTATATAAAAGGTTTAGCACATTGTGTATGCCAAGCAGCAGGATATATGCTTCATATATACTAGTATTTAAAAATAACACATGTACTACCCACACTATAGAGTTTTTGAGAGGATGAAGTCAGACATTGCAAGTGAAGGTGCCATGTAAAATCAAGCAGTCTCATTGTTATACTTGAGACATGACAATTTTGGATATATTGTTGTAAAAATAATTATTCATTTAACAAATAATTAACGTGTTTGTATTATATGCACATTTTAATTAACTAACTTTCAATGTAAGGCATTTATCTTCAAGTTTGTCAGATGAGTATAAGTGTATTCCAGAGTTAGGTGACCATGCAGTTGGTCAAACTACAACAACCTCAAAGCCATATCCTTTGACTGACTTTCAGAATTCTATTGTTTTTCATGACCCAAGGCTGGAAAGAACTGGTTGCTAATGAAATAAAATCATTATTTTTGAATATAGAATTCATGAAGAATAAAAATTATGACAGAAGGGAGTTCAAATCCATAACCCCTGCAGAGTATCATGCATTTAAGCTTCAGGTTATTTTATGCTTTTCAATCATGCCTGGGTTTATTGAAAATAGTCTTAAAAATATAGATCTTGATCTTTTTTTGTTGAGTTATTGTTAGGAATTTTATGTTTGTATTTCTATGTAAATGGGATCTTTCTTCAATATGAAAATTTCTGATGGCTGTTAGCAGGTGTATATAAAAGCTACTCATTTCTACCTGTCTTGCATCTTATGTCAACTTGAAGTCCTTTATTAGTTTAGTTTTTCAGTTAATTCCCTTGGATTTTCTAGGAAGATAATCATTATTACAAATAATAATTTTGTCTTTTCCTTTACAGTGTTTATTCAACATTTATTTTTCTTGTCCTACTGCATTTGCTAAGACCTCCAGAACAAATCTCATTAACAGTGATAGTAACATTTTTGCTTGTTCCTGATTTTAATAGAGGCATCCTTAGTATGTCACCATTATGCGTTATGCATGTTTGTTGTAGTGTCTGATATATACTTTATTTTATTTTATTATTTTATTATTAATTTAATAATTTCTAATTGAGGGAAAGTTGCTTTACAGTGTTGTGTTTGTTGGTTTTTGTGGCACAACAGTGCAAGTCAGCTATAACTGGAGATTATATTTATATTCTATTTTAAAATAGAAATATTTAAATATTTTATATATATATATATATATATATATATATATATATAATGGACAGGGAGGCCTGGTGTGCTGCGATTCATGGGGTCACAAAGAGTCGGACACGACTGAGCGACTGAACTGAACTGATATATATATATTTATTTTTATTTTTGGCTGCGCTGGGTCTTCATTGCTGCATGTGAGCTTTCTCTAGTTGTGGCAAGTGGGGGCTACTCTCTAGTTGTGGTGTTCTGGCTTCTCATTACAGTGGCTTCTGACTTGCTGTGGAGCACAGACTCTAGGGTGGATGGTTTCAGTAGCTGTGGTACATGAACTTAGCTGCCCTGTGGCATGTGGGATCTTCCTGGTCCAGGGATTGAACTCATGTCTCCTGCATTGAAAGTGGATACTTAACCACTGGACCACCAGATAAGCCCTGCTATATACTTTAAATATATATTAAGAAAGTTAAAAGTTTATGGTGTGATTTGTTTGTTCCCTTTATTAGAAGTTGGACTTCCCTGATAGCTCAGTTGGTAAAGAATCTTTCTGCAATTCAGGAGACCCTGGTTCAATTCCTGGGTCAGGAAGATCCATCCACTGGAGAAGGGATAAGCTACCCACTCCAGCCCTCTTGGGCTTCCCTTGTGGCTTAATTGGTAAACAATCTGCCTGCAATGCAGGAGACCTGGGTTCAGTTCCTGGGTTGGGAAGACACCCTGGAGAAGGGAAAGGCTACCCACTCCAGTATTCTGGCCTAGAGAATTCCATGGATTGTATAGTCCATGGGATCTCAAAGAGTCGGACACAACTGAGCAACTTTCACTTTCACTTTCACTTTATTAGAAGTCACTGTCTCATTTACTCAGATTGGGGCCATCTTTGCCTTCCCCCTGGCCCCATAAACCCAGGCCTAGAAGGAATAACTGAGAAGTTTCGGTGAATCCTAAGCAACCACAGTACCTCATTGTATAGATTCTTCTGGGTTAGGCCAGTTACAGGAACTTGAACTAATTAACTGAATCACTAAAAAAATGAATACTAATTTTTTGAACTCTCAAACCAAACCCAAATGTTATTTTTTAATTGAGTGATGAGTCAAAGAAAAAGTCTTTTTTCTTTTTTTTAAAACTCCCTAGGAAATTAGTTCAAAGCAGCACCAAAGCTATATATTTTTGAATACTGTTGAAATGGAACAAAGGGAGAACTTCAAATGTCTCTAAATTCAATCTGCTGTGGACAAAGCCTTTATCCACGCATCTGGTAACATAAGGCATAATGCTTGGGGGCCTGGGGTTGGGGTGGGGGTGGCCAGCTCCAGAAATGGCAGCAGGACTTTAGCTCTTGCTTCTAATGTTGTAGTAAGTAACCTGGTGAATCCCTCACCCCAGCATCACCCCAGGACTTAAGCAGAGTATGAATATGAACCTCGGTCAACTTGATACTAGGAATCCAGCTTAAGCCACTTCCCAGGATATATTCACTTCCCAGGATATATTCTCTCAGGAGGAATAAACACATATGTGTAATCCACCCATAATCCCATGTGTCATTATGACAAAGCAAATGGCATTAGCGGCTTTTCCTTTTCCATGTAGGAGCTTCCCTATGGAAAAGTTGTGAAACAGGCAAAATTTGTCTTCAGTTCTAAGTTTTGCATTTCTCTTCCTTTCTTTGTTTTTAATTGAGGGCAGGTCTCATTTACTTACCCCAGAAGGACCCAGCTAAGTAATGAGTACTAAAATGATCCCACAGTTTAAAATTTTTATTTTTCTGGGAAAACTTTGACTGCTGACCTGCCCCAATGTAGGTCAATTTAAATCTTCTAATCTGTTCACATTACATACTGTATTCACATTACTATCACAACTGAAATGAAATCATGTCTATATTTTTGTTCATTTCTTGGCTTAATATCTGTCTTCACGACTGAGGAGTAAATGCCACGAGGGCACTTATTTGGAACATTATTTGCGAAGAGTGTGTGCCTGATATATATTGAATTGATGAATGGCTGGATGGGCGGCCTGGAGGACCTGAGTGTAAGAACTCCAATATTGCCTTTGCTATAGCAATGGTTGCCAGCCTTCTGGAATATGACTGTAACCAGCTCTCTCTTTTTTTTAATATTCCTCAATTTATGATGTCCTCCCATGACTATAATTATAACCATACTGGATGTACTTTTGGGTTACGTCCCCCTTGTGATTAATCTGCAGTGCCAAATGTTGAGATCAATTGGTCTAACAGATGAAATGAAACTCTTTTCAAAAAAATTTTCAATTCAAACTCCATCCAGTCTAGTTTCACTTTTACATCTCACTATTTCCCTGAGGTAAGAAAACACTTTGTACTTCCCACCCAAGTTGCTTTTCTCTAAAAATCTCTATGTTTCCTCAGCTATGTAATGCTAACAATTATTCCAGATCCAGTTTAAATGTCACCTCCTCCAGAAATCCTTCTCTTACTACTCAATCCTTCTCTTTTTCCAAATAGTCCCTTTAGCACTTACTCTCTGGTGTTCTTACTTGGTCAACAGCATGCATAGTGTTGAATTTAGCTCTGTCACAGTTGCATTCTCTGGGAAGCAGACTCTGAGGTGGAGTTGAGTTGGATAGAGTCTTTATTAGGGAGTGCCCTTTTGGAGCAACATCAGTGGAAGGGAGAAAAACAAAGGAGGAGTGGGCAGAGGGAGAAATTGACTTGAGATGTAGACCTTACTAAAACTTCCACTGATGAGGGAAGCTGTTAACCGGTCAGAGTTGTCTGGCATTGACTGAAGTGATCAGGCTGTTACACCCACACGGTGATCAGTCATCAGATGTCACCTCCCTGGGCAGGAAGTGAGCCTGGGTGAAGCAGCTTTCTGCTGTTGATGTAATCCCTGGAGTGGCAGATAGCTGAAGGCTCTCTGCAAACAGCACTCAGCTGGCAGCCAAATTATTTCTCGAAAGGCAATCTGTCTCTACCATAAGCTTATTGAGACACAGACCATAGCTTACTTATCTGTGAAAGCTCCAAAGTGCTCGATCTATAGTCAATAATCAGTACGTCAACAGGTGCTAAATGAATTGCTAGTTGTTTTTAGTCTAAATGCTTATTTCTGACCATTTGAGTTCTCTGAGGTCAAGAACATTTTGCTCCTCCAGAACTTACTACTAGACTTTTCACAAAAAAAGGGATGTTTGATATGGCTGCCCCTTAGAGCTGGCAACCCACTCCAGTATTCTTGCCTGGAGAATTTCATGGACAGAGGAGCCTGGCGGGCTACAGTCCATGGGGTCACAAAGAGTCGGACATGACTGAGCATCTAACACACACACACAGAGCTAATGCACAGGTGCGTGTTTCATAGTTGGATAAGTATTGATTTGGGGTTGGTTTTGTATACCTAGGCACCCATGTCAGGGTAGGTGTATGTGTTGTGGTTAGTGTGGGTTGTGGCTGAGGAATGAGGGTATGTATGTGATAATTATTTCTGTTGCTGTAGCAGATTATGTATGTTGAGTTTTTGTGGTGCCTGTCTTAGTTGGTACATGTCTTGTCATGACTTGGTATACATATACTGTGGTTTAGTATATGTGGATCATGGATTGTATGGATGTGTCTGGTGGTTGAACTTGAGTAAGATGATTGAGGGATATGAATTGCTGTGTGTGTGTGTGTGTATGCATGCACAAGAGTGTGCTTGTCTATGCGTGAGCATGTGGTGGTCAGAGTACATCTGTTGGGATCGCAGACTTAAAGCTATAGGCCCCTCTCCTCTGGCCTTGCAAAGGCTCAGCACACCCCATCTCCAGTCCTAGCAGCATGAAGTCCCTCCACTTTGAATAGACAGCAGTATCAGCCATAATTAAAGCTAATTATTCCATGGTGCTCTGCATGTGTGTTGGCCTCCAAAGTACCCTACAATGAGCAAGGAGGCAGCAGGGCTGTTTTTCTTCATAAAAACTTATGAGGAGCTCTGGGCAGATTAACAGCTTTAATGACAAAAATTACCGCTTACAACACTGACTTCAAATCAAAGAACAATATCCGCAGACAGATATTTTCATGGTTTTCATAACAATTCATTATAGGTGGCACCAAGGGATTACATTTTTATTTCCCCTGTGTCATCTTTCTCAGACTCAGGTTCATTTCTCTTAATGAGGCAGCAGAAGATAAAGGGCAGAGACAGTGCGTCCAAGGTGGCTGCCACGAGAGAGGCATTTAGGGTCACAGAGCTGTCAGAACTTGGAGGGGAGGGGCTGAGGAGGGAGAGTGATGGGAGTAAGAGGCTTTCTGCCATAATGAACTAAAATTAAGACATAAATTCTCCCACCTTTGTTCCGACAGCCCCAACTCAGGGATTCAGCTTTTTAATGAGGAATGGACCAGAAGCAAAAATTATTAGCTAATTAATTGTACAGAGGAAATAAAAACTTGCTAGAAGGATTGGGAATGGGGTGCTGTCCCATTGTCACAGCCCTTCAGAAGCAGACCAAAGGGAAAGTTCTCCTATTGGAGTAGTGGTTCTGGGACATGGGGGCGGGGTGTGTGGGGGGCTGGCTCCTGTTGGTCAGGTCTGGCTTGGTTAGGATGGAACACGGTGAAGAGCCCAAGGGCTTACCGGGAGGAGCCTTTCGTAATCCTACTGACTGCCTTCCTCCAGACTCTTCACTAAATGGCATTCTGATTCAGCCAAACAGGGCAGAATAAGAGTCACCTGGAAGCTTGGGCAAGTGCAGCTTCCTAAGGATTTGCCACGTCCACGTACACACAGACCTAGGAATCTGTGTTTAAAACAAGAGTGCCAGGTGGCTTTCCTGTCCACCAAAGGTTAAGAGCCCCTGGTCTGTGTTCAGAATCAGGAATTCTATTCCCTTTCCTATTCTTCTCAGATTCTGCATGTGACTTAGGACTGTTTACTTCCCCATTCTGTGTCTTGATTTCCTTCTCAGTGCGGCAAGGATGATAATATCAGTTGAGAAATTACTTTGAGATGAATGCCTCATTTGCGTTCACTGCTTGTAAAACCCAAATTAAATCTCGAAATCCTAGCATAGTCTTTACAATCCGTTTGGATCTCTAACAGGTTTATAAATAAAACAATTAAAATAGAAAAATAAATTGCTTGTCATCAGCTTTTCATTTTGGATTTGGTCTCTACTTTCTTGGTTGTTATTTTTCTGGGTATTGGAAGGGTAAAGATTAAAAAAAAAATTTTTTTTTAATTGTGGGACTCCAGAAACAGGGATAACAAAATCATTGTGGCAGGAATATGAGAAAAGGCAGATAGGTCTATGGTGCACTTAGAGTGCAGCAGACAACATCTGAGTGTCTTGATTAAAATTCATCAAACTGTGTATCTCCTACAATTTCAATAGGTCAAGGGACATTAACATTGCAACTATCTGTGAGGGGCTTATTCAGTTGCATGTGATTATCTTCATGTATTAGGCAACAAAGGGATCCTGCATCAAAGAATTCTGATTTCAGCTTGTGTGCTGGACATTGTGCTATGTATCGATAGTATGGAGAAAAATAAGCCACATTCCTTGCCAGTAAGAAGCTCATAGTCTAGAAGAAAATAGGTAGAAGAGCAGATAATTATAACATTGCATGCTCATGCATGTTGTGTACCACGGCAGTACAGAGGAAGGACACATCACTCTTGGTGGGAGGTAGAGAGAGGTGCTATGGCGGCTTGGGAGAATGTCACAGCATTGGAAGGCAATGAAAGGAAGTTCTTACTGGCAGGAACAACACTTGGCGCAATAGTCAAATGGATAAAGACTATCTCTGGAACATCCTCCATCTCTGATTTTAATGATTTTATTTCCACTTCATGTGTCTCTAGACCCCAGGGGGACCCAGTGACTCAGATACCCAGGGATTCTTCTGTGGCCCAATATGACTAGAACATGCCCTTCTCAACACTCTTGTTTGCAATGAACATTTCCTAACCACCAACGCTTCACCTGTGCTGGGTTCTAATCTCTCGTCTTTCCCTCGTGATGCTTTGTAACAACTTTAGCTTTTCTCTTTTTTCTTTTGCTTATGATATTAAACAGTCACTAAGACCCATTGCTTCTATATCTGAAATGTCTCTTGATGCCTTTCTCTTGAATTTTTCATCATCCAACCTTAAATTCTCATCATCTCTCAACCTGGATTACTAACAACAAGCTAAGGTAGCCTTTTTGCCCATGATTTTCCTGCCATTTGGTATATTATCTGCATAGCCACATATAATGCTATTTAAAAATAGAAATATGGAAAGATACTCTTTTTCTTATATTATTGGATAAATGTAGTCACTTCTATGTGGCCTTAAAGGCCCTGCCTATTTTGACTTAATTCCAAACTTTCTAGGGTCATCTTCTGCTAGATTCTGGCTTCAGTCATGTGAAAGGCTGCAGTATCATCTCCAGTGAGCCGTTTGTCATCCTTTGAGCACACACTATATTTCCATGCTTGGCTAACACATTTCCTTCTGCCTGGAGTGCCTTTCAGAGAAATTTATACCCTAACCCCTTCCTAGAACATTTAAGATTGGATAATTGAAATAATAACTAGTATCTCCTCTATCATGAGTTTGTGTGATAGATGAAGGGAAGTCTATATGGCTAGGAATAGTCCTTGGTTTTAATATTTCAACACATCAAGCAGAGTTTCACTGCTTTATTCTAACCATGTTCCCCAGATCCTATGTTCAAATAATATATTGAGAAATGTTGAATATTTATAGTTGATTCTGTGAAGTATTTGATTCCTTGGGGGTCTTTGCTGTCATGTTGTTTGGAATTTAATAAATTTTTAAGACTTTAGTTCTCAGCTTCATTTTTTACCTGTTACAAATTATAATGCTAAACATTTATTGAGTACTGCTAACATGCCGTCTGTGGGGTCGCACAGAGTCGGACACAACTGAAGCGACTTAGCAGCAGCAGCAGCAGCAGCAACATGCCAGTGAAATGTGAAAGTGAAAGTGAAAGTCACTCAGTTGTGTACTACTCTTTGCAACCCCATGGACTATACAGTCCATGGAATTCTCCAGGCCAGAATACTGGAGTGGGTAGCCTTTCCCTTCTCTACGGGGTCTTCCCAATTCAGGGATTGAACCCAGGTCTCCCTCATTGCAGGCAGATTCTTTACTAGCTGAGCCACAGGGAAGCCCAAGAATACTGAAGTGGGTAGCCTATCCCTTCTCCAGCAGATCTTCCCAACCCAGGAATCAAACTGGTGTCTCCTGCATTGTAGGTGGATTCTTTACCAACTGAGCTATCAGGGAAGCCCCAGGCACAGTTCTAAATTACTTACACAAAATTAACTCAAGAAATTCTCACATTAGTCCTATGTGGTAGGTTTTATTAAATCACCATTTTAATGATGGAGAAATTGGACCCATAGAGCGGTTACATAATTTGTCTAGGAAGTAGTGACTCTCTGGCTCCAGAACCTACCTTCATATATGCTGAACTGGTAATTGTGTTCAAGTGGATAGAGAACTATTGAGTGGAGGTGTTCTTAGGTAGGCATCCACGTGCTGTCTCTTCTCAGCTACTCCCTCCTAATCCCAGCAAGTTTCCCAAAAGATACGTGCCCCTAACAAGGCCAGATAAAGGGACACCTAATTACCAGCTGGTGTTTTAAGCTTCTACCTTAATGTAGAACCTCCTGGGTCATATGGAAAACACATTTTTCCTGAAACAGAAGGAGATTCAGTCCTAGATCTAAGACGGCCTAATGGCCTCCTTTGATCCCTTCTCTGATCTCATGATTCTCTTTACCTTATTGCTATTGATGAGGACAGTTAGTTATGGGAGGAACAAGTCAGACAGCAAAAACAGCAAGAACAAGTATTAGTCTTGCTCCGGAGAAGGAAATGGCAACCCACTCTGGTGTTCTTGCCTGGAGAATCCCAGGGACGGGGAAGCCTGGTGGGCTGCCATCTGTGGGGTCATGCAGAGTTGGATATGACTGAAGCAACTTAGTAGCAGTGGCTCCGTTAGTAAAGAATCTGCCCACAATGTAGGAGACCTGGGATCAGTTCCTGGGTCAGGAAAATCCCCTGGAGAAGGAAATGGTAACCCACTCTAGTACTCTTGCTTGGAGAATTCCATGGACGGAAGAGCTGGACAGGCTATAGTCCGTGGGGTTGGATACTGTGCGACCAGCTTTCACTTTGGCTTACTGTATGGGTTTGGGAAGGAGGAGGAAATGGCAACCCACTCCAGTACTCTTGCCTGGAAAATCCCATGGACCGAGGATCCTGGTAGGCTACAGTCCATGGGATCCTGAAGAGTCGGACACGACTGAGTGATTTCACTTTACTAGAGCAGAACTGATTGATACCTCTTGGAGATGTGAACATGCAGAGGGCATTTGTGGGTAGTACAAATGCATATTCTTCTTATTCTTAAAGATATTAATATGTATATCATATCTATCTTTGGTATTAGACTAGAGAGCAATGCTGTATTCATGAAGAGTCTCAATAAATTTTTGTAGAAATGAATTCATGATTCTGTAAGTAGAGAATGCTTTGCACCCATTAAAATGTTTTTTTTTTTTTTTTTAAATTGCAAGTCCTTTTAGAGGCGGTAAGAATTTTGAATGATGTAATATAAGTGAAAAAGCAGGATGCAAGATTATTATACAAAATGGTCTCAGCTATATAAAAATAGTCATTAATAGTCATTAAAAAAGAAGATTATCTATACTTGCTTCTTCAGGATATATTGTTAAATGCTAAAGCAAGAACAGAATAGTCTATAGAGTGATACCATTTTATGTTAAAAAAATGCATATATAAACCTTGAAGTCCACACAAAAAATTGTTACTTTGGGGACTAAATCTGGGGGTGGTAGCAGCTAGAATGGAAAAGTAACTTAATTTTTATTATACCAATTTTTATGCCTTGCATTTTTACTGTGTCCATTCCACACATTTTTAATAATAAAAGTTTCCTTTTTATAATACATATATATGGTGCATGGTACTCAGTCACTCAATTGTGTCTGGCTCTTTGTGACCCCAGGGACTGTAGCCCACCAGGCTCCTCTGTCCATGAGATTTCCCAGGCAAGAATACTGGAATGGGTTGTCATGTCCTTCTCCAGGGGATTTTCCTGACCCAAGGATCACATCTCCTGGGTCTCATACCTTGGCAGGGAGATTCTTTATCACTGAGCCATCTGGGAAGCCATATATTATGTATATATAATAGCTATCTATATCTATATGTTCTAGTTAGCAATGATGGGAGTATGTATGGGCAATATACTTTTTCTTTCATTGAGTTTCTAAATATTCTACAATGAGTATATCTAATTTTTATAATTAGAAAGTATTAAACCTGATTTGCTTTCCTGGTGGCTCAGTGGTAAAGAATTCGTCTGCAATGTAGGAGTTGAAGGAGACATGGGTTCGATTCCTGGGTCGAGAAGATTCCCTGGAGGAGGGCATGGCAACCCACTCCAGTATTCTTGCCTGGAGAATTCCATGGACAGAGGAGCCTGGTGGGCTGCAGTCCATGGGGTTGCAAAGAGTCCAACATGACTCAAGCAACTTAGCAGCAGTAGCAGCAGCAAATCTGATTTGGGACAAGCTAAAAACCTGGAATGGAGATCAGGGACAGAATTATGAGAAGTATCTGTGTTTTCTTATGGGAAACTCAAGAATTTTTTAGGCATCTGCTTAGAGATCATCTCCTCAGAGATACGTTCTCCTGAGTGCTTGATACTAGGTGTTGTTCAGTTGTTCAGTCACTAAGTCATGTCTGACTCTTTGTGACCCCGTGAACTGCAGCATGCCTGGCTCCCCTGTCCTTCACTATTTCCTTGAGTTTGCTCAAACTCATGTCCATTGAATCAGCAATGCCATCCAACCATATTAAGTGAGTCTTCCCTATAATTCTCTCTATAGCACCCCTTTTGGTTTCCTTCATTTTCACCATTCTTTGCATTTTCACCATCATTTATTTGTTGGTGTGCTTGTCAGTTTAATATTTGTGTATCCTTCTGGGCTGTAGACTCACATCTGGTGGTTCACTACACTCCAGAACACAACCCAGTGCCTATTGCATAGTAGTTACTCAATAAATATGTGTTGAGTTACTAAATTTGTTGAGTTACACTGGGTGCATGAGACCTGGTCACACAGCCTTTGGCATAAGCTCTCTTGGAGGAGGTTGCCATTAACCCCACCATAAAGCTGCCGAGCAGATGACCCACAAAATGCAGAACAGTTACACCAGGAAATCCTCACACTGTTAAGAAAGTTCTAGGATCCACAATAGATTTCTCAACCTGGAGATCTGACACAGGGACTGAGAATCCCCAGGGAATTTGACTTTGGAGGCCAGTGGGATTTGATTATAGAACTTACACAGGACTGGGAAACAGACTCTTGGAGGGCACAAACAAAACTTTGTGCACACCAGGACCCAGGAGAAAGGAGCAGTGACCCCCCAAGAGACTGACCCAGACTTTTGTGGGATTGTCCAGGAGTCTCTGGTGGAGGTGTGGGACTGCAATTGCCTGCTGCAGGGTCAGAGGCATTGAGTGTGGTAGTGCATACATGGGACCTTTTGAAGCAGGTTGTCATTATCTTTATCTCCACCATAGTTTGGTCTTAGATCAAACAACAAGGACAGAACACAGCCCTGCCCATCAACAGAAAATTGGATTAAAGATTTACTGAGCATGGCCCCACCTGTCTGAACAAGACCCAGTTTCCCCCATAGTCAGTCTCTCCTAACAGGAAGCTTCCATAAACCTCTTATCCTTATCCACCAGAGGTCAGACAGAATGAAAACCACAATCACAGAAAACTAATCAAACTGATCACAAGGACCACAGCCTCGTGTAACTCTGAAACTATGAGCCGTGCCATGCTGGGCCACCCAAGATGGATGGGTCATGGTGGAGAGGTCTGACAGAATGTGGTCCGCTGGAGAAGGGAATGGCAAACCACTTCGGTATTCTTGCCTTGAGAACCCCATGAACAGTATGAAAGGCAAAAAGATAGGACACTGAAAGATGAACTCACTAGGTCGGTAGGTGCCCAATATGCTACTGGAGAAGAGTGGAGAAATGACTCAAGAAAGAATGAAGAGTCTGAGCCAAAGCGAAAACAATGGCTAGTTGTGGATGTGACTGGTGATGGAAGTAAAGTCCAATGCTGTAAAGGGCAATATTGCATAGGAACCTGGAGTGTTAGGTCCGTGAATTAAGGCAAATTAGATGTGGTCAAACAGGAGATGGCAAGGGTGAACAGCGACATTTTGAGAATCAGTGAACTACAATGGACTGGAATGGGTGAATTTAGTTCAGATGACCATTATATCTACTAGTGTGGGCAAGAATCCCTTAGAAGAAATGGAGTAGCCATCATAGTCAAAAAAAGAGTCCAAAATGCAGTAATTGGGTGCAATCTCAAAAATGATAAAATGATCTCTGTTCATTTCCAAGGCAAGCCATTCAATACCACAGTTATCCAAGTCTATAGCCTGACCAGTAATGCTGAAGAAACTGAAGTTGAATGATTTATATGAAGACCTACAAAATGTTCTAGAACTAACACCCCAAAAAAGATGTCCTTTTAATCATAGGAGACTGGAATGCAAAAGTAGGAAGTCAAGAAATACCTGTAGTAACAGGCAAATTTGGCCTTGGAGTACAAAATGAAGCAGGGCAAAGGCTAACAGACTTTTACCAAGAGAACGCACTAGTCATAGCAAAAACACTCTTCCAACAACACAAGAGAAGACTCTACACACGGACATCACCAGATGGTCAATACCAAAATCAGACTAATAATATTCTTTGCAGCCAAAGATGGAGAAGCTATATACAGTCAGCAAAAACAAGACTGGGAGCTGACTGTGGCTCAGATCATGAACTCCTTATTGCCAAATTCAGACTTGACTTGAGAAGAGTTGACTCATTGGAAAAGACTCTGATGCTGGGAGGGATTGGGGGCAGGAGGAAAAGGGGACGACAGAGGATGAGATGGCTGGATGGCATCACGGACTTGATGGACATGAGTTTGAGTGAACTCCGGGAGATGGTGATGGACAGGGAGGCCTGGCGTGCTGCGATTCATGGGGTTGCAAAGAGTCAGACACGACTGAGCGACTGATCTGATCTGATCTGATCTGAAGGAAAACCACTAGGCCATTCAGGTATGACCTAAATCAAATCCCTTACAATTATACAGTGGAAGTGACAAATAGATTCAAGGGATTAGATCTGATAGACAGAGTGCCTGAAGAATGATGGACAGAAGTGTGTGACATAGTATAGGAGGCGGTGATCAAGACCATCCCCCAAGAAAAGAAATGCAAAAAGGCAAAATGGTTGTCTGAGGAAGCCTCACAAATAGCTGAGAAAAGAAGAGAAGCAAAAGGAAAAGAAGAAAAGGAAATATATACCAATTTGAATGCAGAGTTCCAAAGAATAGCAAGGAGAGATAAGAAAGCCTTTCTCAGTGATCAGTGCAAAGAAATAGAGGAAAACAATAGAATGGGAAAGACTAGAAATCTCTTTAAGAAAATTAGAGATACCAAAGAAACATTTCATGTAAAGATGGGCACAATAAAGGACAGAAATGATATGGACCTAACAGAAGCAGAAGATATTAAGAAGAGGTGGTAAGAATGCACAGAAGAACTATACTAAAAAGATCTTCATGATCCAGATAACCATGATGGTGTGATCACTGGACTAGAGTCAGACATCCTGGAATGTGAAGTCAAGTGGGTCTTAGGAAGCATCACTATGAACAAAGCTAGTAGAGGTGATGGAATTCCAGTTGAGCTATTTCAAATACTAAAAGAGGTTGCTGTGAAAGTGCTGCACTCAATGTGTCAGCAAATTTGGAAAACTTAGCAGTGGCCACAGGGCTGGGAAAGGTCAGTTTCCATTCCAATCCCAAAGAAAGGCAATGCCAAGGAATGTTCAAACTACCACACAATGGCATCATCTCTCATGCTCAAAAATCTCCAAGCCAGGCTTAAACAGTACATGAACCATGAACTTCCAGATGTTCAAGTTGAATTTAGAAAAGGCAGAGGAACCAGAGATCAAATTGCCAACATCTGCTGGATCATAGTGGAGAAGGCAATGGCACCCCACTCCAGTACTCTTGCCTGGAAAATCCCATGGACGGAGGAGCCTGGTAGGCTGCAGTCAATGGGGTCGCTACAAGTCAGGCACGACTGAGTGACTTCACTTTCAGTTTTCACTTTCATGCATTGGAGAAGGAAACGGCAACCACTCCAGTGTTCTTGCCTGGAGAATCCTAGGGACGGCGGAGCCTGGTGGGCTGCTGTCTATGGGGTAGCATAGAGTTGGACACGACTGAAGTGACTTAGCAGCAGCAGCAGCAGCTGGATCATAGAAAAAGCAAAAGAATACCAGAAAAGCATCTACTTCTGCTTTGTTGATTTCACCAAAGCCTTTGACTGTATGGATCACAACAAACTGTGGAAAATGCTTCAAGAGATGGGAATACCAGACCACCTTACCTGCCTCCCAAGAAATCTGTATGCAGATCAAGAAGCAACAGTGAGAGCTGGACATGGAACAAGAAACTGGTTCCAAATCAGGAAAGCACTATGTCAAAGCTGTATATTGTCACCCTGCTTATTTAACTTATATGCAGAATACATCATGCAAAATGCCAGGCTGGATGAAGCACAAGCTGGAATCAAGATTGCAGGGAGAAATATTAATAACCTCAGATACGCAGATGACACCACCCTTATGGCAGAAAAGAATGAAGAATAACTACAGAGCCTCTTGATGAAAGTGAAAGAGGAGAGTGAAAAACTTGGCTTAAAGCTCAACATTCAGAAAATGACGATCATGGCATCTGGTCCCAGCACTTCATGGCAAGTAGATGGGGAAACAGTGACAGACTTTATTTTCTTGGGCTCCAAAATCACTGCAGATGGTGACTGCAGCCATGAAATTAAAAAAAACTCTTGCTCCTTGGAAGAAAAGCTAGGACCAACCTAGGCAGTATATTAAGAAGCAGAGACATTACTTTGCCAACAAAGGTCCATATAGTCAAAGCTATGGTTTTTCCAGTAGTCATGTATGGATGTGAGAGTTGGGCCATAAAGAAAGCTGAGCACTGAGCATTGATGCTTTTGAACTGCAGTATTGAAGAAAACTCTTGAGAGTCCCTTGCACTGCAAAGAGATCAAACCGGTCAATCCTAAAGGAAATCAGTCCTGAATATTCATTGGAAGGACTGATGCTGAAGCTGAAACTCCAATACTTTGGCCATCTGTTGCGATGAACTGACTCCTTGGAAAAGATCCTGATTCTGGGAAAGATTGAATGCAGGAGAAGGGGAAGACAGAGGATGGGATGGTTGGATGGCATCATCGACTCGATGGACATGAGTTTGAGCAAGCTCTGGGAGTTGGTGATAGGGAAGATTTCTGTGTTGCAGTCCATGGGGTTGCAAAGAGTTGCACACAACTGAGGTACTGAACTGAACTGAGTTACTGAATGAATAAATGAACACTCATCCTCTTCGTGGCCCTTATATCACAGAACCTGGTGATATCTATCTTATCTATAGATAAGAGGATAAACATCCACAATGGACTTGTACTTTAGTATGATGATCAAGCATGGTCCCAACAGGGTAACAAGAGGGCAAAGATAAGCTGCAAAAGTAAGGTGGGAGTAACAGAGAGATGCCCTCTGCTTAGGAAAATATGTGATGTTTGAAAATAGGTCTTCTCATGGGTG
This sequence comes from Bos indicus, assembly GCF_029378745.1. NCBI lineage: Eukaryota > Metazoa > Chordata > Mammalia > Artiodactyla > Bovidae > Bos > Bos indicus. Next base: position 69,459,937 of record NC_091766.1, read on the forward strand.
GCAGTTGTCAGCTTGCTATATTTGTGGTGAAGGCTCCCCTGTGGTCACATGGGCACATACATTGGGAACCAGGGATGGAAGGTGAAATGGTACCATTAACCCTGGTGAAAGCCCACACTTTATTTGAAAGGAAGACTATAACACTAGAAGTGACAGCACAAAATGGTAGCAAAGAATTTGGATAGCTATGTTTTTCTAGGCTTGGCTGGGCTGGGACCTGGTTGTGTGTCTTTTCTATAGTCACTTCACCTCTGAGTCTTGTTTTCTCATTCATAAAAGGAGGCCACTGAGTGATGATCACTGAGGGTCCTTGGGGGTGTACCATTGAATGATTATGTAAAATGAGGGGTTTTCAGGGATTGGGTGGAGAAATTCTTCCGTATGGTTTACAGTCACTTTAGTAGGTCCCAATTGAAGGCATGGTGCAAATATGATATGTGAGCCTGGTCATGGGTTAAGGGCTAATGTAATGTGATAAAAGGTCATTCAGCATCATATCTCTTTATAGAAAAGAACTGAAGTCTTTAGTAACTCAAACCAGTAAGGTGCATGAAATGGATCATGCATGTGCACAGATAAGTTTTGGTTCTGCCATCTACTATCTAAGTTACCTTGGGCAAATTTCTAAGACCCAATTTCCTATAAAAGGAAGATTATAATAACAATACTTATTTTTATAAGGATTTATCTAAGGATTTTTCTAATAAGAGAATGCTTGAAAAACACCTAGAGTGGTTCCTGGACCATGGTATGTCTCAATAACCAAAAGCCTTTATAATTTAATGTATTATTATCTACAGTTGCAAAGTACAGAGCATGTGCAATGGTTACATTGTTTCTCCAAGGCTCTGTTTAAACTGTGAATAAAGAAAACACGGCTTTATTTTTGGGACTGTTTCCTGCTCTAGAGAAAGTCCCCTACTCAAGGATGAACATACTCTTAATAAAAGCCACCACTTTCACCCTCCAGGTGCTTGATCGACGTTCGCTTCTTTTAGTCTTGTGAGATCAGTCTTCTTCTCTCTTGTGCCTGAGTTTCAGCATGGTTACCTATCTGAGTGAGAGTCAGTGCTGAGATGAGAACCAAAGTCTGTCTGACTCCAAAGCCCAGGCAGTGAACTCCTGGGCTACATAGCCTTTGGCCACTCTTTGTGCTTTCTCTGGGCTCTACTTTTCTGCAGTCCAAGGTCCCTCTCACCCCTCCTTTCCTGTAACAGGCTCATGGCTCACATCCTGTGGGAGTCAGTCTTCTGCATTTCCTATGAGTTCCCTGGGCTCATCTTCCATCTGTTCCAGTATTCGCTGTAAACCGTATGCAGGGTCTTCAACCCTAGGTTCGCCTGATGCTTCTAGATGAGAGAAGGTAACCCCGAGCTCAGGCCAGCCAGGGCTGTCTACAAAGCGTGGGAAAATTATCAGCAGGGACAAAAAAAAAATGTTCTCCCTCAAGAGTTGTTTTTGTAGGGCTGCATTTTCTGATGTGAAGAGCACATTTTTTGTTAATCTGCTCTCAGTTGCAGAAACAGGGAGAGTGGGAACAGGGCTATTTTATCTACCCAAAACAATTCATCAAACAAACTCAGGGGTTCTGAGATAGTCTCTGACAAATAAAAGTTAACAGTGTTCCCTTTGTCTCCAGCCACATATACAAACTGCTTCTTTTAAAGGTAGAGGAGGTCATCTTGATGTTCTGTGGATGTCTGCAAGCAACACATGCTTTTCTTTACTCCTTCCTGGTCCCCAGGGTGACTGCAGATCTTAAAGCCTGTTTGGGGAGGACAGTGGGAAATATGTGAATGGCAAGGAAAGGCAGAACTTGGTTGTGGTAGAGAGTTTTGGCTTCTGTGGGGAAGAACTGGCTAAGCCTCTGAGGAGGCACTGAAACGTGGAGACACAGTTGCCTTTGTGGAAGACCCCTCTCCGGAACATGGTAGCTTTCCCTCTGCTTGAGATACTGCTGCTAAGTCACTTCAGTCGTGTCCAACTCTGTGCGACCCCATAGACGGCAGCCCACCAGGCTCCCTGGTCCCTGGGATTCTCCAGGCAAGAGTATTGGAGTAGAGTGCCATTGCCTTCTCCGCTGCTTGAGATAGGAAAGGTGAATATTCCAGCTAATGTTGCCTGAGCACTTTCAGAGTGCTGGGTATGAGACTAAAGACCTTTGCAGACTATCTCATTTCATCTTCACAGCAGTCCAGACAGGGAAAATTATTATTCTGTTTCTGAATTGACAGCTGAAGTTCAGAGAGGTTAAGTCATTTGCCTGAGATCATACAACTTTATGTCAGGGGGCAGAATTTGGACATGGACATTTTGATTCTAGTCCCATACTCTCAGGTCCACAGAAGCTGTGACTTGCTTAAAATCTCAAGCTAGCTAGGGGGTAGAACTAGGATTAGAATTTAGGCCTTCTGATGTTCGGTTTTCTAATCGTATCACTCTTTTTTGATTTGAATTGTTGTAAGAATAATATTTCAAAGGAGCAAATTTAAGATGTTATTCAATTTATTCAAATTAGTCTCACAAATGAGGGGACAAGCTTGGTGGTCTTCCTTGAAGAGTGTTAAAGAGCAATGAAGGTGAATTAAAAAAAATTTAACTCTCTTAAAATTATTTCTTTACTGAGTATAAAAGTAATCAAGCCTGTTGCAGAAAATTGGAAAATATAATAAAGTAAAATTTAAAAAATGGCTTATAATCCAACCACTCAGAGATAACCTTAGAATTTTTGAAAAGCATGATTTATTTCATGATATATGTGTGTATGTATATATAATATATCCAACTTAAGATTGTATTGGTGATGACAATAGGTTTTAAATCTTATGCCCATTAGATTGATTGGTATTTAGAAGGGTTCTGAGTCCTTGATATTGTGATGAACTCATGATGATTGCTATTGGTTCATGTTTGAAGATTGCATCAGGAAAATAATTTCTTTGTTCATACTTTCATCATGGTTGCATCATGACTGCATTGCATTTGAAAACATTTTGATGCCAGTTTTACTTCCAGGAACAATGAGGTTGGGACAACCTAAGGGCTTATTCTTAGATATTAATGAAGTTTGTCTGATGGCCTTGATTAAAGCCAGGATTTCCCTTGCTGTTGAACTTCATGGGATGAAAGAATCTGGGCCATCTCTCTTTTTAAAAAAAATAATTTTTTTATTGAAGGATAATTGCTTTACATAATTTTGCTGTTTTCTGTTAAACCTCAACATGAATCCGGAGAAGGCAATGGCAACCCACTCCAGTATTCTTGCCTGGAGAATCCTGGGGACTGCGGAGCCTGGTGGGCTGCCTTCTATGGGGTCGAACAGAGTTGGACACGACTGAAGCGACTTAGCAGCAGCAGCAGCAACATGAATCAGCCATAGGTATACATATATTCCCTCCCTTTTGAAGCTCTCTCCCATCTCCCTCCCCATCCCACCCGTCTAGGTTGATACAGAGCCCCTGTTTGAGTTTCCTGAGCCATACAGCAAATTCCCATTGGCTATCTATTTTACATATGGTAATGTAAGTTTCCATGTTACTCTTTCCATACATCGCACCCTCTCCTGCCCTCTCCCCATGTCCATAAGTCTATTCTCTATATCTGTCTCTTCACTATTGCCCTGTAAGTAAATTCTTTAGTACCACTTTTCTAGATTCCGTATATATGTGTTAGAATATGATATTTATCTTTCTCTTTCTGGCTCACTTCATTCTGTATAATAGGTTTTATATTCATCAACCTCATTAGAACTGACTCAAATACATTCCTTTTTATGGCTGAGGAATATTTCATCATGTATATATATACCACAACATTATTCATTCATCTGTTGATGGACATCTAGGTTGCTTCCATGTTCTAGCTATTGTAAATAGTGCTGCAATGAACAATTAGATAAATATTTCTCTTTCAATTTTGGTTTTCTCAGGGTATACGCCTAGGAGTGGGATTGCTGGGTCATATGGTGGTTTTATTCCTAGCTTTTTAAGGAATCTCCTTAACCATCTTCCATATTGGCTGTATCAATTTACATTCCCACCAACAGTGCAAGAGCATTCCCTTTTATCCACACTCTTTTCAGCATTTATTGTTTGTAGACTTTTTGATGAGGGCCATTCTGACTGGTGACTCTTTGTAGTTTTGATTTTCATTTCTCTAATAATGAGCAATGTTGAGCTTCTTTTCATGTGTTCGTTAGCCATCTGTATGTCTTCTTTGAAGAAATGTCTGTTTAGGTCTTTTCCCCCACTTTTGATTGGGTTGTTTGTTTTTCTGATATTGAGTTGTATGAGCTGCTTGTATATTTTGAAAATTAATCCTTTGTCAGTTGTTTCATTTGCTATTATTTTCTCCCATTCTGAGGGTTGTCTTTTTACCTTGCTTATAGTTTCCTTTGCTGTGCAAAAGCTTTTAAATTTAATCAGGTCCCACTTGTTTAATTTTGTTTTTATTTCCGCTACTGTAGGAGGTGGGTCATAGAGGATCTTTGATTTATGTCATTGAGTGTTCTGCCTATGTTTTCCTCTAAGAGTTTTATAGTTTCTGGTCTTACATTTAGGTCTTTAATCCATTTTGAGTTTATCTTTGTGTATGGTGTTGGGAAGTGTTCTAATTTCATTATTTTACATGCAACTGTCCAGTTTTCCCAGCACCATTTTTGAAGAGGCGTCTTTGCCCCATTGTATATTCTTGCCTCCTTTGTCAAAAATAAGGTACCCATAGGTGCATGGCTTTATTTCTGGGCTTTCTATCTTGTTCCATTGGTTTATATTTCTGTTTTTGTGCCAGTACCATACTGTCTTGATGACTGTAACTTTGTAGTATAACCTGAAGTCAGGAAGCTTGATTCCAATAGCTCCATTCTTCTTTCTCAAGACTGTTTTGGCTATTCGGGGTCTTTTGTGTTTCCATATGAATTGTAAAATTTTTTGTTCTAGTTCTGTGAAAAATGCCATTAGTAATTTGATAGGGATTGCATTAAATCTGTAGATTGCATTTGGTAGTATATTCATTTTCATAATATTGATTCTTCCTACCCAGGAACATGGAATATCTCTCCATCCGTTTATGTCATCTTTCATTTCTTTCATTAGTGTCTTATAATTTTCTGTGTACAGTTCTTTTGTCTCCATAAGGTAAGTTTATTCCTAGAAATTTAATTCATTTTGTTGCAATGGTGAATGGAGTTGATTCCTTAATTTCTCTTTCTGATTTTTCATTGTTAGTATATAGAAATGCAAGTGATTTCTGTGTATTGATTTTGTATCCTGCAACTTTGCTAAATTCACGGATTAGCTTTGTAATTTTCTGATACTATCTTTAGGGTTTTCTTTGTACAGTATCATGTCATCTGCAAACAGTGAGAGCTTTACTTTTTCTTTTCCGACCTGGATTCCTTTTATTTCTTTTTCTTCTCTGACTGCTGCAGCTAGGACTCCCGGACTATGTGAACAATAGTGGCAAAAGTGAACACCCTGTCTTGCTCCTGATTTAGGGGGATGCTTTCAGTTTCTCACCATGGAGAATAATGTTTGCCGTAGGCTTATCATATATGGGCTTTACTGTGTTGAGGTAGGTTCCTTTTATGCCCATTTTTTTTTAAGAGTTTTAATCATAAATAGTTACTGAATTTTGTCAAAGGCTTTTTCTGCATCGATTGAGATGATCATATGGTTTTTATCTTTTATTGTTAATATGGTGTATCACATTGATTGAGTTCCATATATTGAAGAATCTTTGCATCCCTGGAATAAACCCAACTTGGTTATGGTGTATAAGTTTTTTGATGTGTTGCTGAATTCTGTTTGCTAAAATATTTTTGAGGATTTTTGCATCAATGTTCATCAGTGATATTGGCGTGTAGTTTTCTTTTTTGTGTTGACTTTGGTTTTGGTATCAGGGTGACGGTGGCCTCATAGAATGAGTTTGGAAGTGTTCCTTCCTCCGCAGTTTTCTGAAAGAGTTTTAGAAGGATAGGCATTAGTTTTTCTCTAAATGTTTGATAGAATTCTCCTGTGAAGCCATCTGGTCCTGGGCTTTTGTATTTTAGGAGATTTTTCATCACAGCTTCAATTTCAGTACTTGTAATTGGGTTGTTCATAATTTCTATTTCTTTTTTGTTTAGTCTTGGAAGATTGAACTTTTCTAAGAATCTGTCCATTTCTTCCAGGTTATCCGTTTTATCGCCATATAGTTGTTCATAATACTCTCTTAGAATCCTTTGTATTTCTGCATTGTCTGTTGTAACCTCTCCTTTTTCATTTCTAATTTTGTTGATTTGATTCTTTTCTCTCTCTCTCTCTTTTTTTTTCTTTTTTTTTGATGAGTCTGGCTAAGGGATTTGTCAGTTTTGTTTATCATCTCAAAGAACTAGCTTTTAGTTTTATTAATCTTTACTATTGTATCTTTTATTTTTCATTTATTTCTCCTCAGATCTTAATGATTTCTGGGCCATCTTTTGATTGGCAGGTGAAGGTCCTTATCTCTGGGATAGAGGGACTGGCTATAGGGTTATCTACTGCCTTAATAAACTTAACCCATGACTCTGCCTTCTTGAGAATGAAATAACATGCCTTCCAGAATTTGTCAGCTTCACCCTATTCCACTCCTTGTTTGTCTGGATGCTCGTTTGTCATCTTGCACATGCCTTCTGCAAAGCAAAGAGTGGAAGTGAACAATTGTCTGATGTCAGTCCTTCTCTGTTACTAGTCATGTCTTGTTGAATCACTGAAATAGCTGTCACTAGAAAGGTAGGGGTGGAAGGGACCTTCAGTTGCATTCCAAAGCCCTTATCTTACAGAGGAGACCAACAGATTTCATACAGTGTGACATGGGCCAGCTTGAAGTCAAGTTCTCCTGATGTGTGTTCAGTTCTCTTTCCTTTTAGATTTGCTTTTAAACTTTATGACATTATATTTTTATAAGGAGAAAAAGGCATTGATGAATGGATTTGGAGTCTTATAGAAATGATATGCATATAGAGAAGAGCATTATTGAGTCATTTACATTTTACATCTTCCAGTTATCTGCATGTGTGGTGACTGATTTCCAAACCAAAATTTAGATCATGTGGTCAAAGAATTATGAGTTATTTTACTTGTGTATTTATTAATTAAAAAAAATTTTTTTTGGCTGCATGTAAAACTTCCCCAACAAGGGGGACTAAGGATCAAATCTGTGCCTCCTGCAGTGGAAGCACAGTCTTAACCACTGAACCACCAGGGAAGTCCTTGAATTTATTTTTAACAAAGGTTTAAAAAGAAAATCATACTTAGATATTTAGTGATTTATTTATTGAAGAAATGCTGTTTTAAGGTTTCTACATGACTTTTCTCCTTTAGTTTCCCCCCACAATCTTGTTATGTAAGTATTAAGAATATGTTTATTCTACAGATGAGGAAAACAAGGCTTAGAGAAGTTACTAGACTTAACCATGGTCAAAGCTTATAAACGACATGTCTTTCTGACTCACAAATCTGTTAGTATAGTCACTTATATCATTCTATTTCCCATTCTATTTCATGTTTGTATATACATTAGATATAATTTTGGACTTAGTTGATTTACTGAAAATAATAGGACTACATGAAATCAGTTAAGTCTGGGGTATGAGGTCACCATCCCTATGACTGAAAGTATTTGATTATTTGTCCTGATAACTGGCACCTGGTGGCAGGTCCCCCAAAGTCAAGTTTAGCTACGTTTTAGTGGGAAATCTTGATGTCATTTAGTTCTGTCATAAATTAACTGACTCAGATTGACATTTGAGCTTTCCAGTGTTCAGACTCTCATATCCAAGCCAGAGTCTCCATTGGTGAGCAATGAATTCATGGGAGAGAAAGGGCTTCCCTGGTAGTTCAGCTGGTTAAGAATCTGTCTTCAACGCAGGAGACCCTGGTTTGATTCCTGGGTCAGGAGGATCCCCTGGAGAAAGGATAGGCAACCCACTCCAGTATTCTTGGGCTTCCCTGGTGGCTTAGACTGTAAAGAATCCACCTGCAATGCCGGAGACCTGAATTTGATCCCTGGGTTGGGAAGATACCCTGGAGGAGGGCATGGCAACCTACTCCAGTATTCTTGGCTGAAGAATTCCCATGGACAGATGAGTCTGGCAGGCTACAGTCCATGGGGTCACAAAGAGTCGGACACGATTGAGAGACTAAGCACAGCACACACTGGGGAGAAAAGGTAAAGGAGATGGGTTATAGGGTTAACTTATTTCACAGTTCTGCTTATGAGTTTGGGACTATGTCCCTCTTGAGGTCCTAACTTTCTCTCATCAAAGCCCTGGTAACTTAATTATTAAAATGCACTCACTCACCCTTCAAAAGACAGAAGTTTCATCACATTACTTTTAGGCTGTCTCTACTTGGTGACTGAATGTCTGGGCTGTGTCATAACAAGGCCAATTAAAAAGAAAAAAAGTGCACAAAGTCAAGGCACATCCCCTCCTCTGAATCAGGTTCATATCCCTCTCAGGATTTGTAAATCCTCTGCTCTTCTGGAGCTCACAGCTGCTCCTCTGGAGCCAGTTGTGCAGTTTTATTGCCAGCACTGACCTCATGATGTCACTGGGTCATCAGAGAAGGTGGTATGGGGTTAAGAAAGGCTAGCTCCTAAGAAGCTGGCCCAAGGCTCAGAAGGGTGGAGGGCATCCTAGAAACAGCCCTAAGGAGCCAGGGAAAGGAGCCATGGAGGTATTCTAAGGCAGGATTTCTACCACCTGCAGCGAGAAGACCCATCTTACTTTACTTGGGCAGGTGGACATAGTGGTTATCACTCAGCCAGCTCTTTGCACCTGAGCATGAGATCTGGGTCCAAAGCTATTGGAAAAAAGAGACCCAAACAAACATAGAAGCAGTTCTGCTGGACAGTAGACTGTTAAAACAATACTTAACCAATGTTGACTCCCATTTTGCTGAATGAAGCCTGTAGATCTCCTTGGTATACATATCATGGAGCCTGGACAGATAGTCTGGTTCTAACAATGCTGGGAAATTTATTTGTCTTAGGGCCTTGTTTATCATTATCAAGTCAGCTTTTTTTTTTTTTTTTTTTAAAGATTTCTTTAAAAATAATAAATACTAATACTAGGGAGTTTGAAATTCTGGAGGGCTAGGGAAGAAATGTTTGTCTTGACTAGGAGCACTATTAGTAAAATGATTGTCTATAGAAAAGGCCCTGGATCAAGAGTCTGAACACTGAATTCTCAAGTCTGGCTCAGCATTTATTTGTAGGGGCCACTGGACAGATCTTTTAGCCACTGTGGCTCAATTTCCTTTCCAAAAAGTGAGGTTTAGGCTAGCTAATTCTTTGAGTTACATGTTGCTTGAAGACACCAAGCATCGATTTCTTTAGCCTCTTTATGATGTAATTAAATAACCCTTTCCAGCTCTTGAGACCAGTGGGAAACACTCTTTGAAAATATGTATTTATCCAGCCCCTAACTCACTGAATCATTACAAGCTAGACTCCAGGGGTCACTGGGAGCCACGTTTTCAGATTAGCATTGATATAGAGATCCAGAGGCTGACAGGAATTAGGGTGAGAGTAACAACATATAGTAAATCAGGCTGGAAGCCAGTTTGAATCATTTTTGATAATATCAATAGAAGGACCTTTCCCAAACACCTTAGTTAATCTTCATGATATTTTCATCTATGGATAGTTTTTTATTTATTTAATAAGTGAAACCTGGCTAAAGTTTGTTGAAAACAGAATTTGTTTGAAATATTTTCTATTCTTAATATCATCCCCTAAACAACAACTGAAAATCTACATGTGATATAGACTGAGAAGGGGAGAGCTTTTGGTGACTACTACCTTTATTTGCAAACATATTGGAATGTCTTCAAGTTAGAAAACAAAATCAAAGCAAGATAAGACCAAAGAAAACCAAGTAAAAATAACAACAAAGTACTTTAACTTTGCCTGTTCCCAATACCACTGGTCCCTGGTAGGCTTCTCTGATGGTTCAGATGGTAAAGAGTATGCCTGAAGTGCAAGAGACCTGGGTTCGATCACTGGCTCAGGAAGATCCGCTGGAGAAGGGATAGACTACCCACTTCAGTGTTCTCGAGCTTCACTGGTGGCTCAGATGGTAAAGAGTCTGCCTGCAGTGCAGGAGACCCGGGTTTGATCCTTGGGTTGGGAAGATCCCTTGGAGAAGGGAATGGCAACCGACTCTAGTATTCTTGCCTGGAGAATCCCATGGACAGAAGAGCCTGATGGGCTACAGTCTATGGGATTGGAAAAAGTTGTACACGACTGAGCGACTCATGCATACTGCTGCTCAGTTTCTCGCCTTTGCTTCCACTTGCTCTTTCAGAAGAATAGATGTTAAATGTTACGTTTCTTTCAGTCTTGTGCTTCCAGGGAGATTTCAGGTCTGCCCCCAGGACTGACTGCTGCCACTACCGGGCTATTTCATTTCTGCAGTTCCCTGTCTCTTGTTCACAGTTAGTCCTTGTCCTACTTGCTCTCTCTAAAGCCTCCTACATTATTGAGAAAATTGCCTCTTTAAACCTCTTCCTTTATACAACTTTCAGCTTTAAAACCAGTTATTATTACTAAAAACATAATCTTGTTTCATTTTAGAAAATTTAGTAACTGAAAAACAAGCAAAAAGATATATAGAAATTACCCATAAACCGTGGACCCAAAGAGAGCCGTTATTAAAATGTTAGTGCATTTTCTGGCATTCATGGAGAGAAGAGAGTGAGGAGAAAACAGTGCACAATGAGGCCAGACAGAGGGTTACCAGACACACTAAGACTTGTAGCCAGTGCTAGAGAGTTGAAATTTTATTCTAAGTACAATGAGAAAATGGGGATGAATTTCAGTAGGACGTGTGTTTTAGGAAGAATACTATGATTAGCATGTGAAGACCAGACTAAGGGCAAGAGACAAGTTAAACAACCATGTAGGAAATAGTTTGTGCTGTTCTCAGTACCTCATCTCCGTCTTCTGGAGTACTCTCCTTTCTCCCTACATCTATCCAAACTCTACCTCTCCTTCAAACAACTTGAAGTATCTAGCTATTCAAACCTTTCTTGAGTTCCCTCTCCTTCAAAGTTCTACACAGTTATGTGGCCACATTTTACCAGCTGTGATTACAATCCACAGTTGCTCTGAACCAGGGCAGTCTTCTGGAGCTGGACACAAAGCTTTTCATTCTTCAGTTTCTCATTGTTCTTATTTGTATTATCTCTTGAAGGATTTTTATCAGACCTTATAAACTGATTTAAAATGTACATGAAACAGACCCTAATACCTCTTGCAAGACAATAACTTTTTAAAAACTTCAAACCTGTACAAAAGTGGCAGGAATAGTATACTGAGCTCCTGAATGCCACCAGCCAAACTTTGCAGTGATCAACTTAAGGAAAGTCTTGGTTCTTTTATACTTTCAACTACTGCATCCTACCTCAGCCTCAGACATCTTATGTGGCTCACTGCATTGTAATCAGTTCAGTTCAATTGCTCAGTCATGTACAACTGTTTGTGACCCCAGGGACTGCAGCACTCCAGGCTTTCCTGTCCAACACCAACTCCCAGAACTCACTCAAACTCATGTCTATTGAGACGGTGATGCCATCCAACCATCTTGTCCTCTGTCATCCCCATCTCCTCCTGCCTTCAATCTTTCCCAGCATCAGGGTCTTTTCCAGTGAGTCAGTTCTTCACATCAAGTGGCCAAAGTATTGGAGCTTCAGCTTCAGCATCAGTCCTTCCAATGAATATTCAGGACTGGTTTCCTTTAGGATGGACTAGTTTGATCTCCTTGCAGTCCAAGGGACTCTCAAGAGTCTTCTTCAACACCACAGTTCAAAAGCATTGATTCTTTGGTGCTCAGCGGTCCTTATGGTCCAACTGTCACATCCATACATGACTACTGGAAAAACCATAACTTTGACTATACGGATCTTTGTTGGCAAAGTAATGTCTCTGCATTGTAAGAGACAAAATAAATTAACCCTAAAGGATGCATTTTAAGGAGGAATTACTGGTAATTTATCATATAGTTGGGGAAGAGCAATTTCCACAGGTGCCTTTTGAGCAATCATGTAGCATTAAAGAATTTAGTTCTGGCATTGAGTGTCTAGGACACTCAATGTTTCTACAAACACACACACACACACATAAAGGAAGATGAAACACATAATAGCTTTGGAAAGGAAAATGTTGCCATATAATCTAGCACAATTTTCTGGGGGATTTAAAATAGCATGTTAAATAGAGATCAAACTACTCTTTTAGGAGAGAAGCCTGGTAAAGGAAAGTGTGCCAAGCAGAATGACCTTCCATCATCCACCTTCAAAAACATTTGAAGTCAGGAAATGTGCTGGAAGAATTAGCTTCCTAAAGAACCCCTGAATCCAAAAAACTTAGAGTGATGCTGCACAACTGTACTCGAGAAAATGATCTTTTTTATTTTTTTAGGCAACATAATTAAATGATGACAGTAACCTGGAAAATACCATGGACAGAAGAGCCTGGTGGGCTGCAGTCCATGGGGTCACTAAGAGTCTGGCACAACTGAGAAACTTCACTCTCACTTTTCACTTTCATGCATTGGAGAAAGAAATGGCAACCCACTCCAGTGTTCTTGCCTGGAGAATCCCAGGGACGGGGAAGCCTGGTGGGCTGTTGTCTATGGGGTTGCACAGAGTCAGACACGACTGAAGTGACTTAGCAGCAGCAGCAACATGTAGCAGTTTTATGAAACAATAATCCAGTTCCCAAATGGGTAAACTATACATCTGATGGCCAAGTCATCTATCCCAATGAAGGATCCTGATTATTGATGGGGGATGCCCAGGATTGCCCTTTATAATGATTTTGCTACAAAGGCCCATCTAGTCAAAGCTATGGTTTTTCCAGTAGCCATGTATGGATGTGGAGTTGGACTATAAAGAAAGCTGAGCACTGAAGAATTGATGCTTTTGAACTGTGGTGTTGGAGAAGACTATTGAGGGTCCCTTGGACTGCAAGGAGATCCAACCAGTCCATCCTAAAGGAGATTGGTCCTGGGTGTTCATTGGTAGGACTGATGTTGAAGCTGAAACTCCAATACTTTGGCCACCTGATGTGAAGAGCTGACTCATTTGAAAAGACCCTGCTGCTGGGAAAGATTGAGGGCAGGAGGAGAAGGGGACGACAGAGGATGAGATGGTTGGATGTCATCACTGACTCAATAGACATGGGTTTGGGTGGACTTCAGGAGTTGGTGATGAACAAGAAGGCCTGGCGTGCTGTGGTTCATGGGGTTGCAGAGTCAGACATGACTGAGTGACTGAACTGAACTGAAAAGTGAAAGTGAAGTTGCTCAATCTTGTCCAACTCTTTGCGACCCCATGGACTATAGCCTACCAGGCTCCTCCCTCCATGGGATTCTCCAGGCAAGAGTACTGGAGTGGGTTGCCATTTCCTTCAGTTTAAATAAGTCTAAGACATTCAGTGTAGATTCTTATCCTGAATAGGGAAGCTGAAGCTTTAAATGTGGGAGGAAGATGAAGGTGAGTGGAGGTTGGCTGGGAATGTGTCTGGAGTGAGCATGGTGGGTGGTGAGACTTTGCAGGGGAAGAAGGTGGATGGAGTGGGTGAATTCAGTAAAGTTAGAGCTTCGGGAAAAAAATCAGACCACAGTTCCTTACAATAAACAGTTCTTTGTTCAGAAAACAAGAAACTATTTTCCAAAAAAACAAAGAAGACAAGAAAGAAGTATTAGTTTTGGGTCTCCAACAACCATATACCAGTGTTTTTACAGATCTTAACTCATTTAATCCTCACTGCAACCCTAAGAAGTATGGATTACCCTTCCTATTCTATAATCGAGGAAAATGAGGCTCAGAGAAGATAAGTCATTTGCCTGGTAACACAGAACTCATGGGTTAAAGCCAGGATTCAAGGTTTCTCCTTCCACCACTATAGTTTGTCTCACCAGGAGAATTAGAAGAAAGAGCCACCACTGAAGCCTGACCTGGTACTGGATGAATTAGAAAACTCAGCAGTGGCCACAGGACTGGAAAAGATCAGTTTTCATTCCAATCTCAAAGAAAGGCAATGACAAAAATGTTTAAACTAGTGCACAATTGTACTCATCTCACATGCTAGCAAAGTAATTCTCAATATTCTCCAAGCGAGGCTTCAACAGTACGTGAACCAAGAACTTCCAGATGTTCAAGCTGGTTTTAGAAAAGGCAGAGGAACCAGAGATCAAATTGCCAGCATCCGTTGGATCGTTGGAAAAGCAAAAGAGTTCCAGAAGAACACCTACTTCTGCTTCAATGACTACGCTAAAGCATTTGACTATATGGATCACAATAAACTGTTGAAAATTCTTAAAGAGATAGGAATACCAGATCATCTTACCTGCCTCCTAAGAAATCTGTATGCAGGTCAAGAAGCAATAGGTAGAACTGCACATGGAACAACAGACTTGTTCCAAATTGGGAAAGGAGTATGTCAAGGCTGTATATTGTCACCCTGCTTATTTAACTTATATGCAGAGTACATCATGCGAAATGTTGGACTGAATGAAGCATAAGGCGGAATCAAGATTGCCAGGAGAAATATAAATAATATTAGATATGCAGATGACAACACTCTTAAGGCATAAAGTGAAGAGGAACTAAAGAGCCTCTCAATGAAAGTGAAAGAGGAGAGTGAAAAGGCTGGTTTAAAACTCAACATTCAAAAAATGAAGATCATGGCACTCGATCCCATTACTTCATGGCAAATAGATGGGGAAACAATGGAGGCAGTGACAGACTTTATTTTCTTGGGCTCCAAAATCACTGCAGATGGTGACTGCAGCCATGAAAGTAAAAAATGCTTGCTCCTTGGAAGAAAAGCTATGACCAACCTAGACAGCATATTCAAAAGCAGAGATCTTTGCTGACAAATGTCCGTCTAGTTAAAGCTATGGTTTTTCCAGTAGTCATGTATGGATGTGAGAGTTGGACCATAAAGAGAGTTGAGCACCAAAGAATTGATGCTTTTTAACTGTGGTGTTGGAAAAGACTCTTGAGAGTCCCCTGTAATGCAAGAAGATCCAACCAGTCAATTCTAAAGTAAATCAATCCTGAATATTCATTGTAAGGACTGATGCTGAAGCTGAAGTTCCAATACTTTGGCCACCTGATGCAAAGAACTGACTCATTGGAAAAGACCCTGATGCTGGGTAAGACTGAAGGCAGGAAGAGAAGGGGATGACAGAGGACAAGATGGTTGGATGGCTAACCGACTCTCTAAACATGAGTTTGAGTGAGCTCCGGGATTTGATGATGGACAGGGAAGGCTGGCGTCCTGCAGTCCATGGGGTTGCAAAGTGTCGGACACAACTGAGCAACTGAACTGAACTGACTGGATGGATGCTCTCCAGGGTCCACTTAGTGGTTCCTGAGTACAAAATGTTCTTATACTCTGGGCCATAAAGAAAGAATGCTGAACACATTTTCTCCTAATGGGATCTTTGGAGCCAGGAAGGCAGCCTCCTGTTCTTCACAGAGCTCACATCTGTCCTTTTCCATGGCCATTTGATTTTACTCTACAAAGTGCTTATTTTAGGCTGTCAGACACACAGCAAATTGCCAGACATATGATAAGACATCAATAAATACTGTGCAGTAAATATACAAATGAACAGGAACATCACCTATACATGTATCCCTGCACAACCAGGAATATTTTACTGTATTGCCATATCCCTTTTAGGATTAAGTTCAGATATTCACTCCTCTTTACTTCTCAATTCTTAAGAAAACAGCTTTTTTTTTTTTTTTTTTTTAAATTTCCATCTTCCTAGAGCATTCATGTTGCTGAGAACTCACGTGTTGTAGTTTTTGCTCTTGGTTTGGTATAATATGTGAGAATCTTGCCTCTCCTTGTAGGGTAAAGCAACTTAAGGCTATGGACTGCATCTTTGTATTCTTGTGTCCCGCATGGCACCTACCATGGCATTCCATTAGAAGGTGTCTAGTGAGTCTTAGTTGACTTGACGAGTCTAGACAAAGTTGAGGAATCAGAAGACATAGTAGTTAAGATCATGGGCTTCGGAGGGAAACAAAACTGTACAAGAAATATAAGTCTGCTAGTTGCTAGCCTTGAAAAAAAGTTTTTCTTCTGAATGTCGCCTTCCTCCTCTGTGGATATGCATGCTTATATGCATGCTTATATGTTGGATGTTAAGGTTAAATGAAACAGCATGGCAACTTGGCCTATACTTGATGCACTAATTAGTGGTAGGAAATAGGAAAAGGAGAATGTAGGTGGCAGAGAGCTGGCCCCAGCTTTCTTACAACAGAAAGGGGTATGGCTATGGAGGAGAGGGTATGGGGAGATACTAACTCAGTCCAGTAGTGCTAATGCCCAGATGTGTGGGTCACTTGCAGAGGCAACTGGTCCTAGAGAGTAGAGACAGCCCTTGCAATTGACTCTGCTCCTGTGACTTTGAGATGCTGTTAGGTACCTCTGTCTTCTCTCCCTCATTTGGGGATAACAGGTCAGACATAAACCTGGTACATCTGTGCTGCTTTCAAGTCTCTGAGAAACTACAACTAATTCTTCCTCAAGATTAAGAAATCTCATCTGAAAATATCCATTCACCCCCAAAGAAAGAAGGACACTGGGCAACAGGGAAAAAAAGGAAATCAGTACTTATTGAGTGCCTCCCATATACCAAAAACTTATTGAAAATGTACTGTACTTCATTTTGTGAACAGAAGTGGGATGTTCTAGTCTGAAAAAGCAGGTAATAGAGGTATAAATATTATGTTTAATGCCAGGTAGATAATTACTATGAAGTGGAAAATAAAGTTGGGTTAGGAAATAGTAGGGTCTCTTTCCAGATGGCTCAATGGGTAAAAAATCCACCTGCAATTCAGGAAACCCAGGTTTGATCCCTGTTTTGGGAAGATACCCTGGAGAAGGAAATGGCAACTCTTTCCAGTATTCTTGTCTGGAGAGCCCCATGGACTGAGGAGCCTGGTGGGCTACACCCGAGGGGTTGCAAAGAGTTGGACAGGACTGAAGTGGCTGAGCCCACATGCATGAAAGGGTAAGTGATAAAAGTACTGCTATAGATAACATGGTCTGAGAAGGCCTCTTTGATAAGGTGGCATTTGCGCAGAGACATGAGGTCCTGAGGGAGTGAGTTGCACCAGAGAAAGGACATTCCAGTTGGAGACAGAAAATCCTCTGAAGCATTAAATGTGGATGTTGTAGTCAAGGAACTACAAGAAAGCAAATCTCATTGAATCTGCATGATCGAGGAAGAGAATGACAGGAGATGGGGTGGAAAGGTACCCAGGAACCAGGTCATATAGGACTTAGTATTACCCTCACTCCCAGGTGAAAGCATTAGAGGGTCCTGAACACCACAGTCACAAGTAAGCAAATCATGTTAACAAACACATAGGCCTCTATTCCTTGTGATTCAGTGCTCAGTGTTGACACAGAGCAACTCAGACACTAAACATCCACCCTTGTAACTAACACAATTGAGGCTTGAGAGGAACACTTGCCCTATGTCCTCAAAGCAAAAGGTCACTGCATCCAAAAGCTGTAGAACTTTGATTGAAGGTTGTACTGTTGCTGACCTTGGAAATAGACACTGATTTGGAGTTTGGAAAAGATTTGAGTAAATGAAGTATTTGAATAAAAGACAAATTGATTTGATCAATTCTTCCTCCAAGATATCTCAGATATCAAAATTTTTTGCATAATGAAGTGCAAAATTATTTCCTAGCAGTGTCAAGCATCTATTTTCTTGCTTCATATTCCAAAATGTGCTTCTGAAAGTACTCATGAATACAATTGCATATGATGGCTGAAGAATGTTTTGCAATGTAAAAAATTTCTATAATTCTTACATTGTATATATATATATATTTACAAATATTAGTGGTACAAAGTATGAAATGTGATGTGATACTGAATCTTTACATTGGCAACTAGATGAACCTTCAGTCTAGAATTACAAATAGTTTTGCTTTTATAAAATATTTAATAAGATTTCATTAAATTTTCAAATGTAAATACATTTCAGCCTTATTTAAATAATTTGATTTAAAATATTGACATTTATTAATATAAATAACCTTTGCCTTTTAATGCTAGTAGATGATTTGGAATATTTTAGAATAAAAATAGCATTTTTGTAAACATGAGAATAATTTTAAGCATTTTGATTTTAAGTTTATATTAACTAAAATTTTTCATGAAAGTTTAATGAAATATTATATACTTTGAATAAAATTGTGTTTTAGTACTTAAGATCATTTCTGTTAATAGAACACACGTTTTTGTTAATAGAATGCAAACCATATGAAAATCTTGATTATAATAATACAATTATTAATTTTGCTGAAATTAAGATGAGAAAATATTTATAGATTATAGTTTTTCAATTATTTACATATTTATTTACTATTTGTTCTATATAACAAGTCCATCAAGAAAACACCCAAAATGCACAATAATAGAGTGAACAGTTTCTGATATTTTGCCAATTTTCAGGTATTTAAAAACCATAGATTTATATTTTTAGTCATTTAAAAATAGATTTATACTTTTAGGTTTCATTATTCATATATTTATGAAGTAGATAAGCAGAAAATTTCAGTTTGTTATCTTGATTTAAAATTTAAAAAAGTTAGAACATGGTATGTGAACATTCCTTTGAACTCTTGCCCTGGACCCTGCAAAAGTTAAAAGAGGCAGACCTACAAGCTGTGGTTCAAAATGCATTTTACTGTGTGTGGTGGACGGTCGTTGGAGAGTTTCTGGCAGGGAGGAGATATGACTTGACTTATTTTCTTAAAATGGTTGCTCAGTCTGCTGGTGGAGAACACATGAAACTGAGGGCGGTGGTTACTACAGCCAACTGCAGAGGTTCAGGCACGTTGGTGAGATCAGGGCAGTGGAGACAGAATTGGTGAGAAATGGTCTGAATCTCTTTTTTAAGGTAAAGCCAAGAAGATTTGCTTATGGATTGGTATAGAATGTGAGGGTAAAGATTCAGGAATGACTTTCAGGTTTTTGACCTGAACAGCTGGCAAGTGACAGCACTCTTTACTTCCTGCCTCTGAGGGTTGTTGTGAGGATTATTTAACTGAAATGCCGTATGTAAAATGTCTAGCATGGTGTCTGGTGCATGGTGATTGCTCGATACATGGTAGTTGTGAGTATTTTTTTATTGTGTTCTCATTTGTTTATCCCCAGAGTCAAGTCAGATGCTGATTTTATAATTTTTTGGAGGGGGCAGGAAAAGAAATTGATCAAGAAGTTGAATGACTTGGTCAAGGTCATACAGATAATGAATTAATAAAAGCTAGAAGGAAATGGCAACCCACTCGTGTTCTTGCCTGGAGAATCCCAGGGATGGGGGAGCCTGGTGGGCTGCCGTCTGTAGGGTTGCACAGAGTCGGACACGACTGAAGCGACTTAGCAGCAGCTTAGAACTAGAGATTCTCTCTGAGAGGAGAATGCAGAAAACCTTTGATGGCAGCTAGACCAGGATGAGAATTGGTGTTTGCCAAGTGTGGACTGCGAGTTTGGAACGGAAAAGGAGCATGTAAAAATGCCTTTTCATGGAGGCATGCCCCTTGAACTCTAGTCCAAGCCTCTTCTCCTGTCCCAGGCTAAAAGGAGTTGTTGCTTGTCTATTGGAGGCTTTGGCTTGTGTGAGGAAAAGACCCCAGATCTGGGCATGGTGCCTGATCTTAGCTTGGTGGTTTTGAAATTATGGCTTCTTATATCTTTTCAATCTTATTTTATGAATCCTGTTGAGGGAACTTGTTCACAGTTTTCTGCTTGGTTTCCCTGTGTAATCAACAGCAGACTCATGCAAACAAGTCAGTACCAAAAGTTTTTCTTTAAACACTAGAATGCAGGGGATTTTGATGGAGTTAGGATGCACCTCCCCCTTTTCTTCTTCTCACTATAGAACTAAAAGACAGAGATGACCAGCATTAAGGAGATGGAGTAAGTCCTTTTCAAAATTGTCCCTCAAACTGAACTCCAGAAATGAAAGTCTCACCTCTCAGCCTTGACCTCATGGGCTTGAGAAGATTATTCCAATGCTTAAAGTACAGGAGAACAAGGCAGGAAGATGGCTTGGAAAGAGTAGGAATGGACTGGGACAAAATAGTGAGGGAAACCTCTGATAGATGGTCTCTCACCTTCAGTGAATTTACAAATTCCCTGCCTCGGTTTCTTCACACGGGAAGTTCTTGCAAGAATCAATGAGTTATTTCCTAAATATTATTCTTAAATGATTTATACATTGTTTAGAAGGGAAACAAACCATCCTTGCTTTATCCAACAGCACCCCGCTCCAAACTACTCTAGTTTCTTGGTGAGTCCTTTTGCCATTCTTTGCTTTAATAGTGGTGAGATTCAAGAAACTAATATTTGATGTAGACTCTAAAATATTTTCCATTTGTTTTTGGATTTTTAGAACACCAAATAGAATTAAACACAAAAAGAGTCAATATTTCTGAGAAGGGAATAATTTGCCCTACCAGAGTTTCCAGGAGGTAAGGGGAAAAATGCTTTTTAGCCACTTGCAATGTCTAGCAAAAGGTCTACTCTTAGAGCCTCGCTCTCAATGAGCCAGGTCAAGATGGTGTTGTGTCTTGTCTAGGTAAACGGCAGTCCCTGTCCAGTTAGATTTGTTGTTCAGTCACTCAGTCATGTCTGACTCTTTGTGACCCAGTGGACTGCAGCAGGCTAGGCTTCCCTGTTCTTCATTAGCTCCTGGAGTTTGTTAAAACTCATGTTCATTGAGTCGATGATGCCATCCAACTATCTCATCCTCTGTTGCCGTCTTCTCCTCCTGCCCTTAATCTTTCTCAACATCAGGGTCTTTTCCAATGAGTCAGCTCTTCCCATCAAGTGGCCAAAGTATTGGAGCTTCAGCTTCAAAATCAGTACTTCCAATATTCAGGGTTGATTTCCTTTAGGATTGTCTGGTTTGATCTTGCAGTCTGTGGGACTCTTGAGCGTTTTCTCCAGCACCACAGTTAGAAAGCATCAATTCTTTGGCTCTCAGCCTTCTTTATGGCCCAACTGTCACATTGTACATGACTACTGCAAAAACCATAGCTTTGACCATACAGACTTTTTTTGGCAAAGTGATGTCTCTGCTTTTTAGTACAATTAGATATTTCACTTTAAATAAAAATGCTGGAGCTTCACATTTGCTTTCTAAAGCCCCAGTGAGTGTGATTGCTTTCTGGGGACATAAGATGGGGCTAAAAACTCTCCAAAGCTGCTATTCTAGGTGTCTAAACTCACTAGCTAAGATCACAGCAGGGACCGCAGACATCACACCTGGAATCTGGAATGAGCGTTATAAAATTGGCAAGGCTGAAAAGGCATTAGTAAACATTATTAAGAATTCCTTGCAGGCAATTAGACTCCAACAATATCTTGGAGAGGGTGTTTTTTCTTTTCTTTCTTCCTTTTTTTTTTCATCTTTATTTCTATCTTGCTAATGAGAGAGTAATGAGCCACATACTTGTTACCTAGAAGGAATATCCCAGCAAAGCTTCAGTGAACTTAAAAACAGTATTTACAAACTGATTATTGTTCGCATTCATTATAATTTTCAAATTAGAAGGAATTGTAATAGACAGAGCCAGGAAATGAGTTGTCCCTCATTCAGAGGTTTCATGGGCCCTTAAACAGTGAAAATGCTAAGATTTCTGCCACTGAAGAACTGGCCATGGGAGATACTCTTGGCCTCTGTAAAAGAATGTGTTCCACAGCTCTGGGTTTGTTTATTCTCCTTGTTTGTTCTCTACGATGTGGTTGTCTTAAGTCACATTCAAGGAAGTGATATCTAGTATGTAGGCTCAAAGATTTGTTTTCTATTGAAAGCACACTCAGATATTTCACCTACTCTTCACAAACTTACACCACATCATCCTTACTTCTGTTTACTTATTCATTTCTTTCTTTAACTCCTTCCACCAAAGAGGAAGAAATTTCCATTAAGAGGACCAAGCTCTTGACCTTAGCTGAAACTCCCCAACTTGCCTGCAGGTCTTATGCTTCCCATTGACTTGCAGGGACGGGGAGATAAACATGCCAACCTAGAGATCTGGCCTCTCTGCAGAGGCTCTGTCTCAAGTCCCAGTATCATTTAGAAGGGCTAGGAAAAGATGAGCTTCATGTCCTTTTATTCTTCCATGCTCTTTAATTTCACATATGTAGTTTTTCCTTTGGCTGTTATAGCTAAGTTAGAGAACTACAGCTTTGCCATCCATGATCACTCTCCCCTGCACTTTGGCTTGATTTATGTATGCTTACTCTTTTTGTTTTGATTTAGCATCTCTGTGTACTTCCTAACTACCTGTAATGGTCAGTCTGGGCTAAGTAATTTACTTTCATTATTTTATTTGATATTCATGACAACTTAAGAAATAGATGCTTAGGTCAAAAAAAATTGATGAAGCAAGTATTTTTAACCTAGGAGATCAGACTTCAGCAGAACACTTGCTTGTGTCAATTGAATTGAAGTAAACACTCTTAAATGCAAATACTGTATGTCATTCCTTTAACATGAGTGACTTTGTTATCTTCCAACACTTAAGGAATGTACTGATGGGCAGAAGGAGTTCTGAAATGGGCATTAGGGTCTAAAATGGAAGACACTGGTTTCTAAATATCTGGAAGGAAGGTCAGCCCTGTTGAGCGAAAATAAATGACAATGGGTTTCTCTTTTATGTGGAAGACCAAGTTGCATTCAGTTGCCTTTTTCAGGTGTACTAAGGTGCCTTCTTGTTCTATGATCTTTGATAGTAGCTGTGCTTCCTGCATTGGAGATCAGGAAACTGATATTTCATAGGACCTTCAACCAAGTCACCAGCTGACACAGAGACTGTGCATAGGTTGTTCTATATGTGGTTCCCCACTGAAAATATGCTTGACCTGGGAGTCAGGACAGGACACTGTTGGAGATTACAGGAAACTCCTGGTGAATCCAGAAGAATTGGAAAGCCTTCTTTTATTTCAGAGCATAAAAATTCTCTCATACTGTGGAGAATAGCATACTGCTGCTGCTGCTAAACCGCTCCAGTTGTGTCCGACTCTTAGCGACCCCATGGACTGCAGCCTACCAGGTTCCTCCATCCATGGGATTTGCCAGGCAAGAGTACTGGAGTGGGTTGCCATTGCCTCCTCTAGCATACTAACTAAGAACATGATGTTTTGGAAACATATATAAGATCTGATTTAAACCTTTACTTTGCCCCTTAATGTATGATTTTAGGCACATTCTTGACCTTGGTTCATCCACCCATTAAATGGAAACAAAAATTACAGAAATCTCACAGAAATATTGTGAGGATTAAATGAGATACTACATGTAAGATGTTTAACTCAGTGCAATAAATATGGTAAATGTTCAAGTAGTATAGCTATGACTATGTGACTGTTTCCCATGGACATAATAGAAATTTTTTGTTGCTGATACAGGAATATGATAGGAAAGGCAATTTCAAGTTTCAAAAGAGTGCATATGAGGCCAATCTGAAAGGCAGCGGGACTCAATGGGAGGGACATAGGGATAAATGAGGGACTTAGAGGATGCTGGGAGAGAGGATGCTTCATAAAGAATTTCTGTCAGCAAGATAGTACCTCACCTCTGGCTCTAGCACAGAAATGGCCTCAAGTCATTTCCAAATTTGAAAGGAGCTGGGAGTGGGGGCACCAGGCATATCTACAGTATTTTATAAACCACAACAAACTATACAAAATGTGAAGTCTTACTTTACTGTGCATGTGTGTGTAATGCCTACCTCTATTTAGGAAGTCTGAAATTCAGGTGACTATAAGTAACAAGTCAGAAATCAGACAGAAGCAGAGATTAATACATCACACACACACACACACACACACACACACACACGCACACACAGAGTAAAATAATACTTCATATTTGTGTGGTTTGTAGGTGATATTCATTACCAGTCTGCAGAGTGTGTCAGTTCATGAGTCATTATTTGGGTAAGTAGACACCTGGCAGGCTGGAGAGAAATCCAGGCCTTTTTGGTACTAGTTGTTCAGTCGCTCAGTTGTGTCTGACTCTTTGCGTCCCCATGGACTGCAACATGCCAAGCTTCCCTGTCTTCCACCATCTCTTGGAGCTTGCTCAAACTCATATCCATTGAGCCAATGATGCCATATAACCATCTTGTCCTCTGTCATCCCCTTCTCCTCCTGCCCTTAATCTTTCCCAACAACAGGGTCTTTTCTAATGAGTCACATCAGGTAGCCAAAGTACTGGGGCTTCAGCTTCAGCATCAGTCCTTCCAATGAATATTCAGGATTGATTTCCTTTAGGATTGATTGGTTTGATCTCCATGCAGTCCAAGGGACTCTCAAGAGTCTTCTCCAACACCACAGTTTAAAAGCATCAATTCTTTGGTGCTCAGCCTTCTTTATAGTCCAACTCTTACATCCATACATGACTATTGGAAAAACCATAGCTTTGACTAGACAGATTTTGTTGGCAAAGTAATGTCTCTGCTTTTGAATGTGCTGTCTAGGTTGGTCAGAGCTTTTATCCCAAGGAGCAAGTGTCTTTTGATTTCATGGCTGCAGGCACTATCTGCAGTGATTTTCACTTCAGTTCAGTTCAGTTAGTTGCTCATGCGTGTCTGACTCTGCTACCCCATGGGCTACAGCAGCCAGGCTTCCCTGTCCATCACCAACTCCCGGAGCTTACTCAAACTCATGTCCATTGAGTTGGTGATGCCATCCAACCATCTCATCCTCTGTTGTCCCCTTCTCCTCTCACCTTCAATCTTTCCCAGCATCAGGGTCTTTTCAAATGAGTCAGTTCTTCACATCAGATGGCAAAGGATTGAAGTTTCATCTTCAGCATCAGTTCTTCGAATGAATATTCAGGACTGATTTCCTTTAGGATGGACTGGTTGGATCTCCTTGCTGTCCAAGGGACTCTCAAGAGTCTTCTCCAACACCACAGTTCAAAAGAATCAATTCTTCAGTGCTCAGCTTTCTTTATAGTCACCCTACTAAATTAAATTATATGCAGAGTACATCATGCGAAATGCCAGACTGGATGATGCACAGGCTGGAATCAAGATTGCTGGGAAAAATATCAGTAACCTCAGATATGCAGATGACACCACCCTTAATGGCAGAAAGCAAAGAGGAACTAAAGAGCCTCTTGATGAAAGTGAAAGAGGAGAGTGAAAAAGCTGGCTTAAATCTCAACATTCAAAAAACGAAGATCATGGCATTCCGTCCCATCACTTCATGGCAAATACATGGGGAAACAATGGCAACAGTAACAAACTACCTTCTTGCAGTGATTTTAGAGCCCAAGAAAGTAGTCTGTCACTGTTTCCATTGTTTCCCCATCTATTTGCCATGTTTTTATGGAATTCTCTCACTTTTTCTATGATCCAACAGATGTTGGCAATTTGATCCCTGGTTCCTCTGCCTTTTCTAAATCCAGTTTAAACATCTGGAAGTTCTTGGTTCATGTACTGTTGAAGCCTTGCTTGGAGAAATTTGAGCATTGCTTTGTTACAGTGTGATCCGTAAAACAAGAGACAAGCAAGGAAGGTGGTGGACCAAATGTGAAACCTCAAGCATCAACAAGGTTATCTCTAATCAAATGATGTAATTTTGCTGAGCCTCATTTGCTTTATCTGCTAAATGGGAATAATTATGGTGTTGGCCTTACTAGGTTGCCATTAATGTTGGATGAAGCAATAAATGCAAAATGCTTAATGCTCTTAAGTACTTACATGGTCATGAACTGGTCAAAGGTGAGGAATGTCTGGGATGTTTAGTGAGGAAATGTGCCTGGAAACAGATTCTGAACACAGTGAAGAGAAGAGAAAGTGGGGAAAGGAAGTGACATAAAGAATTGTCCTACTTGGTATTTTGGGTCTGATATTGGAGTTAGCAAAGCTAGAAGCAAGAATCCCCACCCAGTGTTCTTTCTCCTGTATTAGACCCAATTTCTAATTACTGGGCCTAAATAAGAGACCTCTGCCCTCCCATAGACTGTACCCAGCACACTAGTCATCCATCTGGCCTCATTTTGTCTCAGTGTGTTCCTAATCAAGACACCATGTTCTTGGTGTGAGATCTCAGGTCTCCAGAGAGGATTAAGCTGAAACATCCTGTCCCTCCAGTTCAGAAAGCAGGACATCTTTCAACACATTTCTAAAGAAGTTGGCAGTGCTTCTTGGAAATATTGATGAGTGGTCAAAGCTTTGGCCAGGCCTAGGAGTACTCTCTGTAAATTCACTTGGGGAATAAGAGCTTGTCCATGCTTCTAGGTCTTACCAGGTCTAGTAAAGTAGCCGGAGAAGGCAATGGCACCCCACTGCAGTACTTTTGCCTAGAAAATCCCATGGACAGAGGAGCCTGGTAGGCTGCAGTCCATGGGGTCGATGGGAGTTGGACACGACTGAGCGACTTCACTTTCACTTTTCACTTTCATGCATTGGAGAAGGAAATGGCAACCCACTCCAGTGTTCTTGCCTGGAGAATCCCAGGGACTGGGAAGCCTGGTGGGCTGCCGTCTATGGGGTCGCACAGAGTCGGATATGACTGAAGTGACTTAGCAGCAGCAGCAGTAAAGTATCTCTGTGCCTTAGTTCAAATCAGATCAGTGACTCAGTCATGTCCGACTCTTTGCGACCCCATGAATCTCACCACGCCAGGCCTCCCTGTCCATCACCAACTCCCGGAGTTAACTGAGACTCACGTCCATCAAGTCAGTGATGCCATCCAGCCATCTCATCCTCTGTCGTCCCCTTCTCCTCTTGCCCCCAATCCCTCCCAGCATCAGAGTCTATTCCAATGAGTCAACTCTTCGCATGAGGGGGCTAAAGTACTGGAGTTTCAGCTTTAGTATCATTCCTTCCAAAGAACACCTAGGGCTGATCTCCTTCAGAATGGACTGGTTAGATCTCCTTGCAGTCCAAGGGACTCTCAAGAGTCTTCTCCAACACCACAGTTCAAAAGCATCAATTCTTTGGTGCTCAGCCTTCTTCACAGTCCAACTCTCACATCCATACATGACCACAGGAAAAACCATAGCCTTGACTAGATGAACCTTTGTTGGCAAAGTAATGTCTCTGCCTTAGTTAGGAGATAACATTTGTTAGCAGTGCTTGTGATCGTCATCAGGGTGCCCAGGCTACCACTGTTCCACTTCCATCTCTAGGACTCGCCTCCTTGAGATCAGATCTCATCAACCGTCTTCTTCTTGTCTTTCCATCTATCTCTCCATCCATCCATCCATTTAACCTCAGTGCTTACTTCATACTAGACTTTGTGCCTGGCTCTAAAAAACTCTTACCTGTGGCTTCCATTGCTAAGCTACAGACTTACCATCTTCTCTGTTCTTTTGATATCTTCCAACCTTTGTCAATTTAGCAGATTTCTGGATCTCATCTGGAGAAGGCAATGACACCCCACTCCAGTACTCTTGCCTAGAAAATCCCATGGACAGAGGAGCCTGGTGGGCTGCAGTCCATGGAGTCGCTAAGAGTCAGACACGACTGAGCAACTTCACTTTTACTTCTCACTTTCATGCATTGGAAAAGGAAATGGCAACCCACTCCAGTGTTCTTGCCTGGAGAATCCCAGGGATGGGGGAGCCTGGTGGGCTGCTGTCTATGGGGTTGCACAGAGTCGGACACGACTGAGGCGACTTAGCAGTGGCAGCAGCAGCAGCAGCTGGATCTCATCAATGTATCTTCTCGTGTCTCATGATTATATAAGCTGATAGTCTAACCCCAGCACCCTTAATTTTCAGAGGGGAGGTTTCTTGAGGCTTCAATGAAATACTGAGTTTTGGAGATATATTGAATTTTTTCTTAATTTTAAGTGAAGGAATTGAGGGGTTAGTTGTCTAGTCTTGAGGATGGGATCCAGCAATTGGGGCTTGGATGGCTTAGTATTTGTTATTAATTGGCAGGTAAGGAAAAAAAAATATACCAGAAACTTCTTCCTAATGGCACATTTCTGAGCCCTTTCCTATAATCACCAAATTATAATACCCTCTTTAAAGAGGTTAGTTTCTTTTGTTTCAAAAACAAAGTAATCAAAATGCTGAAAAATTCAGTCATTCTAGTTAATTCATTAAAAATTTTTAAATGTCTGTAGAGTTGGTGCTAAAGAGTTTTCATATCCATGACTCTTCAAATCAATGATGCTGTCATGAGGGACCAGGGAAAAATTTTGATCTCTTGATGTACAAATCACTTTTTGTATAGGTGAACTGTAAGAGTCAACCTTTATTTGTATGCAGGTACCTGTTAATATGTAGGTAGAAATAAGATTGTTAGCCATCTCTCCTTGTCTCATCCCTAGTGCCCTATACTAAAAAATCGCTACTATATGGTCACATTAAGGAGATGTCTAATTTGGGAAAACTTCATTTTGATGTATATTTGGCACCACCACTGAGTCTTAGCAACATCTAGACTTTTGTAGAACATAAAGTCTCTTATGATACAAAGTGATCCAGTTCTGGTCTGATCACCACCTCTTGACGGGGCTTGCACCCAAACCCCTGTGTAGCCTTCCCACCTGTTCCCTGGTTTTCCTGCTCCATTTGTGGTTCTCATAAAGACGGTAAGCAATTAGGCTGTTCTGTTGCGGCACATGGTAGTGTAAAATTATGGAATTTAGGATTTTAATGAGTTCAGGTGCCATACAAAAGAACCCCCCCTACTTTACCCGCACCCCTTGTCCATAAAATTATATGACCTTAGAATTGGGGCTTTATGTGGCCTGGACTAAGCCATTTTATTTAAAGAAAAAAATTGACCATGAAAAAAAAGAACCAACACAATTATATGCAGATTTGTTCATAAATCAGGCACTGCAGCAGCTGTGCAGCACATGTTGGCAATCCTGAGTTTGTTGCTGGAACTTGAAAGATAAACATGAACCTGTTTCAACAGAAGAAAATCTGTTCACAGCAAGGAGCTGACCGTGTTCTTTAAACAAGGAGGATAGTGTGGCAGCCTGCTGTGCCCTGCTCTGTGTGGCTGTTTGGTTGTGAGGGCCACATAAAGAAGAGACCAAAGAATGAGAAGAGATTTACCTAGGGCAAAAGGGATCAGCAACAGACCCCAAACAGTAGGCAGAACTTAGCTCTTCCACCCAACATTCTTGGGCCCAATTAGCTAGGTCACTGGAGCAGGTCAGATTTCTTGTATGAATTTTCAGAGGTGAAAGCTCTTTTGCCCTAGAACTAAATAATGTAGGGGAAAAAGTATGCAATTTATTATAAGAGTAGTTCTGAGACTTATGTCCTTTTAAATATATGTGTGTGTCCCTAGAGCTCCTGCCAAGCCCTGTGTTTGCCCTAGGTGTATGGAGAAGGGGAGAACAAACAGAGGGGATCCATCTGTTTTGGGAGTCACTGGAAGGCTGATTGCTTTTGCTCTGGCCTAGTGCCAATAGGAACTCATTGCAAGGTCCAGCTGTTTCCAGCCATTTCCTTGGTCCAGGTATTCCTTGGGGGCTGGACTGTAGCATAAAATATCTTTTAGCTAGCTTTTTGTGGGAATGGGTATCCTGGGTTGACCTGCCTGAGTCTGCTTCAAATGGAAGCAGGCAATGGTGACAGCCACTTTGTGACAGTATAGCAGAGACTGATACTAAACATCTGTGGGGTCAGTTAATTACTGAGACTAATGATGATGTAAACTGCCCAGAGTAGACATGACTAGCCTCCTTCCTCCTTCTACTAAATAAGAGAATTTTGGAGTGAATCTGATTGTCTTCTTTCCCCTCTGTTTCTTCCCTAGAACTCCCTGTCTTGGTGCTTCACTGACAAGAGTTAATAGTAAGGAAGACCCCCTTAATTAAATCATATAAAGGCATTGAGTGGTTCTATGCCTTTCAAGAACTTCATCTCAAGACAGTTCCCTGTATCAGGTGGCCAAGTGAAAAGATACATCAGCACTAGACGATTTTCTTAACTTGGAAAAATGTTAATTATCTCAGAGGCATGATTTTCTTTTGTCTTTTCAGATGACTACTGTTCAATCTGTCACCCCAAGAGTCTAAAAAAAACTCATATCCTGAACACACACACACACACGTGATGATGCATCATTATTAATAAATGAATGGAGCTATTTGTTATTTATTATTTAAACCTTCAATACTGGCTGGCCTGAGTGATACATGAAATATAGGCAAGTAATTTATTTATTAGAGAAAATAATGATTTTTTTCCCCACAGCATAACCCCCTGTGACCCCAAACAGCAAGAGCTTTATCAAATACAAATACGATGGCTTGTAATTTTAGAGTCTTCCAGAACATTGTAACTGACAACCTTTTTAACATAAGTACATTGAACAAATAATTTATAGACATATTCTGGGAATATTTTAGGGTATTTTATTGCTACTTCTGAAAGCTATGGCATGTTATCGATTTTGGTATATTAATATAACCTAAAAGGGAGGGCACACTCTCAGCTTCTAATCCACATCAGCTTTGATGGCAAGCGATATATTTTACTGAAGGGAGCCCTGAGCCAAAGCAGCAGAGGTTAACAATTACACCTCATAGCCAAAAGTTTAAGATAATGAATTTCACTCATTACAGAACTTCCACTTTGGGGACTGAATCAAATTTTTTCTACTTAGTATTTCATCCCAATTTCTCACCTACCATTTGTCAGCATGATTTCTCTTTCCTTCAGCCCCTTCCTCTCTTGCCACTTCCTTGGGGTTCAGCCTTCTGCTGAAAGGATCACCCTTTCCCAAAACTTATTTTCAGATTTATTTTTGAGGGTTTGTTTAAAAGAGGCGATTATGATCCTTCTTGCATTACTTGCTTCTCTTAGGTGGTTTCTAGATAATTAATGCTTGTGACATCAATATCTTGTTAATAGTTGATATTTTAAAATAACTCTTCTCTTTGTTATATTTAGACCCAGAGCTTTAATTACACAGACATTATTGCCCAAATTTCTGACCCCAGCATTTAGGCTTCTCCTTAAATTATTCTGTCTTCAGCCCTCAGTACGAAGTCAGTGCTTAAGCCAAGCTGGTCTCTTACTGCTTCTGAAACTCACATCATCATTCCTGCCTTTATGCCTTTGATGTTGCTGCTCCTTTCTCTCTCTCTCTCCTTTTTTTTTTTTTTTTTAACCATCCCATCTTTTTTTGTGTGGAAGATTTTCCTGACACCTCCAATTTGTAATTATCTTCTTTAAACCTCAGTACAATCCAGCATCTCTGCCTTGTTATTTAGTACTTCATCATGTGTGGCCTTGAATTTGTCCTAATTTCTCTTTCACATATATCATTTATCCTGGATTCAGTCAGTTCAGTTGCTCAGTCATGTCCGACTCCAACCCCATGGACTGCAGCACCCCAGGCTTCCCTGTCCATCACCAACTCTTGGAGTTTGCTCAAACTCATGTCC
Organism: Bos indicus; assembly: GCF_029378745.1. Classification (NCBI taxonomy): domain Eukaryota; kingdom Metazoa; phylum Chordata; class Mammalia; order Artiodactyla; family Bovidae; genus Bos; species Bos indicus. The sequence goes on from NC_091766.1 coordinate 69,491,392, forward strand.
ATCAAGTCGGTAATGCCATCCAACCATCTCATCCTCTGTCGTCCCCTTCTCCTCCTGCCTTCAATCTTTCCCAGCATCAGGGTCTTTTCTAATGAGTCAGTTCTTTGCATCAGGTGGCCAAAGTACTGGAGCTTCAGCTTCAGCCTCAGTCCTTCCAATAATTATTCAGGATTGATTTCCTTTAGGATTGACTGGTTTATCCTGGATTGACTGTGAGTAATTTGATGAAAGGAGTCTCATCTCACTTAGGATATAGCTGAACAGATAATGGCAATTTAGTAAATTCAGTATACACCCAGTATTAGTTATAATGAAATCTAAGGAGAATCAGCAACAGTTTTCAAAGTATGGGTTAGCTTGGATCCTTCTAATGATTTAAAAATTGCAGTATGATCAGAAATTCTATGAAATTCTGTTTTGGCTGTAACTGTTGGGGATGAGGTTTATTTCCCTTTATTATTATTTTTACATGTAAAAAATTAACATTATAAATGTGAGATAGGCTCCTTTTAGAAAGACCTGAAAATCTGCAAAAACAAAAATAAGAAAATAAAATAGTCCCCCAAAGTCCCTCCCCAATAGTGAGCACCCATAATCCCTTAGTATATACCCTTCCAGACTATTTTGTGTGCATTTGTGTCAGTTTATATATGCATACACTTTTACATATGTCACCATTTCTGCCTTCATTAATTCCTTAGGATAAATTGTCAGAAAGGATTTGCTGGGACAGAAGGGCATATATAACATAAACAGATGAGGATGTGTGCACAAGTATGTGTGTGTTTTAAAAATATTTTACAGTATGCCCTCTTTTGTAACCTGTTTTTCACATGCCAATAATATGCCTTTAATGGTTGCATAGTAAGTCATCATACCTTAATTTATGTAACCAGCTAATTATTTTTTAACATTTGAGGTTTTCAACTTTTCACTCCTACAAACAGTGCCAAAAAGTGAGCTTTCCTGTAGGTAAATATTTGTGCACATTTTTCATGACTTCCTCAGGATAGAGTCCTAGAAGTGGAATTTCCAGGGCAAAAGGGCATGCATATTTTAAGGCACTTAAGGCATATTGCCAAACTACTTTAGAAAGGTGGCATGCATTTATAGTACTACAAGTGGTGAATGAGATTGCCGTTTCCCCACCCTACCCCTGTCACTCCAGAATTATTCCACTGGAACTTAAAGAACCAGGGTTGGGAGAGCATAATTGAGTTTACAGTGAGGGAAAGGAACAATCACTAATGTGCTGCCATAGCAACTTCCGAAAAGACAGACCTGATATGTCGCTCGCTGCTTACAGTCCCTGTTTGCCTCTGATGGCCAGGGAACTGATTTTCCTACTCCTTGGCTGGGCCTTTTGTAATCTGTCCTCTATGTATGGCTGAATTCCACTGACCTTAATTCCCCTCCAACCATGCACTTTAAGCTCCTCCTAGGCCAAGAATGTCACCTTGTCCAGAACATGCCCTGTACTCTTATCCTTTTCAGTTTTGCACCCAGGGACAATGCTCATCTATATAAAAGCGTTTGTTAGAACCATGGATTAATCAAATAATTATAGCCATTGAATTGTCACAAAAAAGAACTTAATCAGTGAGAAACACTATGTTCTCAAGTCTCAACTGCTTATTGTGACATAAACTAGCAGCTAATACCCACCCTGTGCCAAGTAATGTGTCATGTACTTTCCTTGGATTGTCATTTGCAGCTATGTTATTGTCCCCACATTATAGGTGAGGAACGTGAGATTCAGAAAGTTTAAGTGACTTGTCCAAGAACATGACTAGAAAGTGGTAGACTTGGGATTTAAAATATAGGAAATATAGACAATAATACTCTAACCACAGCACACCATGTTGTCTACCAGAGGTCCGTCACTGGGGATCTTGGAAGCCTTCAGGCACTCTCCACAGGATGAAGGAGTTTCTGCTGATTTAAAGAAGCAAGGGGCCCAGTGTATTTTTGAAATCCAAGATTAACATGCATAGCTCAGGCACAAAGTGAAAAGTTGAAACGTCTAGTTGTGACATTAAGCCTGCCTCACCCATGCGGTTCGGGGTTTCTTAACCATGGCACCGTATGTGGCCTAGAGCATTCCTGGTTGCAGTGCACTGTGCTGTGTGTCCCCTGCCCCTACTTGTAACAACCAGAAATGTCTCTGGACATTGTAAATGTTTCTGTTTGTGGGCAGGCAAAATCATTCCCAGAGAACCAGTAGTCTAACTGAAAAGATGCAGTGGACTTCTGTCATTGTTTTTGGCTGGTAGCAGCTGAACACTTTTCCTGTTATTTTGGAATCCTCACTGAAAGACATTTCTGATTGTCACAATGGGGCAGTGAGTTCTACTGGCATCCAGCGGGTTGAGGCCAGGAATGATGCTACACATCCTATAATGCTCATGACAGTCCCCCATGACAAAGAATGCTCCAGTCCCACATGTCAGCAGTTCTGGTAGCTTTCTGAGCTATTCCAGTGCCTTAATGACAAATCCCGTTATTCTTGACTTAGGCTAGTTCAGTAACTGGAAACTGACAAAGAATCTCATGGCATGGACTTTTCAGAGTCTGATAATATCCAGAAGCCCTCTAAGAATGGCTTTGCACCTGGCAATGTTTGTTTAATCATGCAATAAATAGTTATTAAGCCTCTGCTGTGTGCCAGGCACTGTGCTAAGTGCTGGGGATCCCTGCTCCTCTGGTAATTTCAGCCTGACAGGACAGACAGCTGAGTGTGAGAGGGAAAGCATGGTGTAAGGGGTCAGAATCCCCAGAGGAAAAGATATTTAAGCCAAAGCCTGAAAAAGGAGTAGGAATCACATAGGAAAGAGAATGAGAAAGGATGTTGTTGTGTGCAGAGAGAACAAAACTGGGGGGAGAGAGGAGTAGAAAGGAGGGAAGATCAGGAGAGCTTTGAGGGTTAGACAGAAAGAGAGAGAGAGAGAGACCCAAGAGGAAAGAAGGGGTGAGAGGAGGAGAAGGTAGGGAGAAACAGAGATAGAAAGAGGAAGAGGGAGAGAAAAGAGGGAGAGAGGCAGAAACAGACTTCCAAGGAAAGAACTGAAGTCAGGCGTGTCTGGAGCTGAATTTCAGTGCATTTTCTCTACAGCTCCTGAACCAGACAGGGGAGGTCTCTGAGTTACAATTCCCACAGACTATTCTTAGGACCCTCCAGCAACCTGCCTTTGGAGCCACCAGTCCCCTGCTGTGACACTGCAATTTGGGAATAAGGTCTGGAGCTCAGGATTGAGAAGGGAGGGGGGAGATTAAAATAGACATTTATTTATTTTTTTCATTTTGTATTTAGCTTGGTGTGGTCTGACTGCTTTTCAGGATCTGATTATTCCCTCCCTGAGGGTCCTGTGGTCAGACACCAGCTGTGAGGATCTGTTACCATGGGTGACATTTTCATCCAATGAGGGCCCACACTGCTTGTTTGCAGAGTGGCAGATGGAGCAGCTAATCAATACAGTCTGGGAGGTGGGCGTCCCCACCCTCAGTGGCCCCACCACACAATGACTGCTGAGCCCCAGGGACTTGTGGAACACAGGCGAGTGACTAGGTCTTTGATTGAAAAAGACCTCACTCACTAGGGGTTCTGGCCCTAAACAATGCCCTGTTCTTTACTAAGGTGGCCTTGGCACTTCCAGGATTTTTATAGCTCTTGCCTCAGGCAACACTCCTGGGAAAATCTGCTGCCAACCCTTTTCAGCTCTATGTGGATGATACTGAGTATTCTCTTCTAGTAAGACTCAGCAGGCATTTTTTTTTTTTTTTTTTAGCATCATCTGTGTGCAAGCAATACACTGAGTGGGGGAAAAGAACAAGGTAATATCCTGCCCTCCAGTACCTTATGATGTAATTATGAGCTTTCTGTCTGGTCACGGACCAGCCAGAGCCACTCAGTCATACTTCCTAAATCTCCATTGTATTCTGAGTTGGGGATACAGAGATGGCTAAGGTGTGGTTGTTGTTGTTCAGTCTTTAAGTTGTATCTGACTCTTCTGTGAGTCCACAGACTGTAGCCCATCAAGCTCTGATGCTGAAGCTGAAGCTCCAATACTCTGGCCACCTGATGGGAAGAGCCGACTCATTGAAAAAGACCTGATGCTGGGAAAGATTGATGGCAGAAAGAGAAGGGGGTGGCAGAGAATGAGATGGTTGGATGGCATCACTGACTCAACGGACATGAATTTGAGCAAACTCTGGGAGGTAGTGAAGGACAGGGAAGCCTGGCGTGCTGCAATCCATGGGGTTGCAAAGAGTCAGTCATGACTGAGTGACTAAACACAACAAAAGACGTGGTTGGTGCTCCCAGTATCATATCTAACTTTATATGCCACTGAACATAGGAATAGCTAGGACTTCCTGACTTCTCTTTGCACTATCTCATTCAATGTTTGCAACTTTAAAAGATGGATACCAATACTGTCTCCATTTTTGAATGAGGAAACAAGTATAGATTAGAGCAGTGACTTGTACTGATCTACAGTTCAGTACTATTTCCGCCCACTGATATCTCAAGCATTTTAGTCTTTCACACATACCACAGCATACATGTGTATATATCCAAATACACTGAATGCCAAATAACACATTTATTGTTATAAAACAAAATTGAGCTCAGTAAAATTTGAAGATCTTATTGGCTTACTTAAACAATTCTTTAGCAGATAGAAAGGAACTCTGAGGAACTATGAAAAATGAAAGACTTTTATAAGGAGAAGGGAGCAGGAACAAGGGAGTTATATTAGGCAAAAAATCAGATTGGTTATTGCAGTTACTTTCTTTTAGGGGATGACAGAGGTCTGGCAGGTAGATTAACTGACTAATGCTGATCATGTGATTCCTGTTGACAGGTTAAAGATTCCATTTCTGAGCAAGCCAAAACCATCATTAAGTTAAATCTCAGTTTGGTGACCTGGGGTTTAACATAAACAACTCTATTTGGGACTGTTATCTTGCTTTTAGGGCTTCTCTCATAGCTCAGTTGGTAAATCATCTGCCTGCAATGCAGGAGACCTGGGTTTGATTCCTAGGTCGGGAAGATCCCCTGGAGAAGGAAATGGCAACCCACTCCAGTATTCTTGCCTGGAGAATCCTTGCCAGAGGAGCCTGGCAGGCTACAGTCCACAGGATCACAAGAGTCAGACATGGCTTAGTGACTAAACCATCACCAGGTGGCACTAGTGGTAAAGAACCTGCCTGCCAGTGCAGGAGACGTAAGAGGTGTGGGTATGATCCCTCGGTTGGGAAGATCCCCTTGAGTAGGAAACGACAACCCACTCCAGTCAGTATTCTTGCCTGGAGAGTCCCATGGACAGAGGAGCCTGGTGGGCTAAGATCCATAGGGTCGCAAAGAATTGGACACAACACAAGCAACTTAGCATACACGTATGCATCTTGTTTTTAACAGTTATTTTGGATTGCTTAAGATCAGAGGGTGAGAAAAAATTCATTCCTTGATGCCTTAATCCCAGTGGATTAAGAGTCAGGAAACCTGGAACCTCATTCTTTCCAGTGATGTGGGACTAGGCTGTTCATCAAACTAAACCTCAACTTTCTCTTCCTTAAGGTGGAATATTAAGGTTGACTGTGTCCACATTATGGGAGTTTTATGATAACCAAATGGAAATCATGTAAACATGTAGTTCATGAATTCAATATGATAGTACATATAAAAATCAGTTATCTTCTGGGCTTTATGGAATTGTGGTGTATTTCCCTGGCTATCATTGCTGTTGTTATTTCTGCTGTTTCAGTTGGGGAGGCTAGTAGATAAGTTTTCCTAGAATTGGGAGGATAGTTCACTAAATAAACAAGGAGATGGCTCTTCCCCTTTCTTGCTTTTGCCATAAAAACATGCTAAAACACAGCCAAGTTTTCATCATCTCCCTTCTTCCTCTGTTCTTTCTCTCCCTTCTTCCTCAAATTGGTAATTTATTTCTTAAGCTACTACTCATATAAGCATCACTATTTTAATTAGAGAGAAGCAAACAGAAGAAAGAAGCTAGAAGGTACAGCAAGAGAGACCGCCACGTCCATGCTTTAATTATTCATCGAGGTAAATAAAATTAAATATTTTCCCAGCAATCCAGAGCAGGATCTGAAGTAATTACACTGTCAAATTCATCAAAAATTCTCTCATCAAAATAAAAACCTTGATGTCATTTAATAATTTATAATACAAACACACAGAAATTGTACAATATTATAAATAGAAAACTGCAGGGTAAGTGAGCATGAATTAGTTAGGGGCTATGTTCTAGAAAGAGGCTGTCATGCGCTGTATAAATTTTTAATCAGAAATATTTTTGAGGTCTAATTTAGAGTATGGAATATACCAAGAACTTTAGAATACAAAGAACACAACAAAACAGCAACACAAATTCCTACTGCCTGGAGATTTATAAACGCTCCTTTTTGAGAAAAACAGGACTCAGAATGATTTCAGGCAGAAAGAAAGAATGTTGTCTTTGATGTTATATATGTTCCAGATCATCTGTGACACCTTACATGTTGTCCATGCAGGTTACAAATGAATTAATTAGCCTCCATGTAAAGACCCCAAGTAACAAATGGGAAAAGTCTGGTTCATTTCTACTAACAGAGTAAGGTGGTTTTAGTCACTGAACCTTGTAAAACAATGTGTGATTCTGGAAACCATATGGTTTCATCCCAGTTTGAAATGGTTTTGATGCTGAGTTTCAGTATGGAAAAAGCCTAAAGCAAAAAGAGGAAACCCGATTTTTCTTTTCTTCACTCTCTGAGAAGTGTTCTCATACATACATGTCATGCTTTGCCTTAGGAAGCATCTCTGGGTCTCCCTCTCCCAAGTGATGGACAGGTAAAGAGTGAGCAAAGTTTTGTTTTGCAAGGATGAGTCAGGGGGCAGAAGCTCCATTGGCCAGGAAGGGAGTTCAGAAATGAAACGTGGGCTTTCAAGATGACTAATTAGAAAAGAAGCAGGGATGACTTTTTTTTTTTTTTTTGATTTATTGTGTCATTTCAAGGATCTAAGAGGTTAGCAGGGATGGTGATATGGTAATTTTTTACAAAAAGAAAGGTAAGGCAGATTGTGTTTACACTTAAAACCTTTCAAAAGCTTCCTCTTCTGCTTAGGATGAAGTCAAAGATCCTTCATACATAAGTTTTTCAAGGCCTTGCGGATTCAGGCTGTTTTCCAGGCTAACAACTCACCCCTCTCCCCCTTGCCCTCTGTGCTATGAGGGTGAAGCCCTTCTCTCAGTTCCTCCAACCTTCTTGGACACATACTTTCCTCTCTGTTTGGTACTTTCTTCTATCCTTTGTTGGGCAAACTCTTCGTATCCTACAGGGCTCAGCTTAGATGGTCTCTCTTCTAGGAAACATTCCCAGATTATCAGATGCCATTGAGTTTTCCTCTTGTATTTCCCATGGCACCTTGTTCCCCGCCTCCTTATATATATACACCACATTTGTTACATTCAGAATAAATTACTTGTAACAATTTACAAGTAAATTATTTTTGACCCAGATAACCACGATGGTGTAATCACTCACCTAGAGCCAGATATCTCGGAGTGCAAAGTCAAGAGGGCCTTAGGAAGCATCACTACAAACAAAGCTAATGGAGGTGATAGAATTCCAGTTGAGCTATTTCAAGTCCTAAAAGATGATTTTGTGAAAGTGCTGCATTCAATATGTCAGTATGGAAAACTCAGCAGTGGCCACAGGACTGGAAAGGGTCAGTTTTCATTCCAATCAGAAGGGCAATGTCAAAGAATGCTCAAACCACTGCATAATTGCACTCATCTCACATGCTAGCAAAGTAATGCTCAAAATTCTCCAAGCTAGGCTTCAATAGCACATGAACCAAGAACTCTCAGATGTTCAAGCTGGTTTTAGAAAAAGCAGAGGAACCAGAGATCAAATTACCAACATTAATTGGATCACAGAAAAAGCAAGAGAATTCCAGAAAACCATCTACTTCTGCTTCATTGACTATGCTAAAGCATTTGATTGTGTGGATCACAACAAACTTGAAAATTCTTAAAGAGATGGAAACACCAGACCACCTAACCTGCCTCCTGAGATATCTGTATGCAGGTCAAGAAGCAACAGTTAGAACTGGACATGGAACAACAAACTGGTTTCAAATTGGGAAAGGAGTACGTCAAGGCTGTATATTGTCACCCTGCTTATTTAACTTGTATGCAGAGTACATCATGTGAAATGCCAGACTGGATGAAGCACAAGCTGGAATCAAGATTGTCAGGAGAAATATCAGTAACCTCAGATATGCAGATGATACCACCCTTATGGCAGAAAGCGAAGAAGAACTAAAGAGCCTCTAGATGAAAGTGAAAGAGGAGAGTGAAAAAGCTGGCTTAAAACTAAGCTGTGGCGGATTCATTTTGATATTTGGCAAAACTAATACAATTATGTAAAGTTTAAAAATAAAATAAAATTAGAAAAAAAAGGAAAAACAAACAAACAAACAAAATGCAGATCATATCATCTGGTCCCATCAATTCATGGCAAATAGATGGGGAAACAATGGAAGCAGTGACAGACTTTATATTCTTGGGTTCCAAAATCACTGCAGATGGTGACTGCAGCCATGAAATTAAAAGATGTTTGCTTCTTGGAAGAAAAGCTATGACCAACCTAGACAGCATATGCAAAAGCAGAGACATTACTTTGCTGACAAAGGTCTGTATAGTCAATGTAATTGTTTTCCAGTAGTCTTGTATGGATGTGAGAATTAGACCATAAGAAGACTGAGAGCTGAAGAACTGATGCTTTTGAACTGTGGTGTTGGAGAAAACTCTTGGGAGTCCCTTGGACTGTAAGGAGATCAAACCAGTCAATCCTAAAGGAAATCAGTCCTGAATATGCTGAAGCCTCAGTACTTTGGCCACCTGATGTGAAGAGCCGACTCATTAGAAGAGACCCTGATGTTGGGAAAGATTGAAGGCAGGAGGAGAAGGGGATGAGATGGTTGGATGTCATCCCCGACTCAATGAACATGAGTTTGAGCAAGCTCCAGGAGATGGTGATGGAGAGGGAAGCCTGGCGTGCGGCAGTCCATGGTCGCAAAGAGTCGGACATGACTGAGCGACTGAACAACAATGAGACCCTTTACTATCTGTAACCCCCAGCCCATCCCCATGTCAATCCTCTTCCTCTACTGTTGACATCTGCTCCTGTATTTTCCAGTGTGTCCACTTAGATCTACCTCTTCACAGCTCTTGACCTGCTCCCGCCCCAGGACCTCTCTCAGGAAGGTGCTTCGTCATGACATGCTTCTTTACCTTCTTCAGGTCTTTGTCACATGTCAACTCCCAAGTAGTTTTCCCTTTTTGAGTTTTCCCTTTTAAAAATTTCTATCCACCCCACATCTTCCAATACTCTCCATTCCCCTTTCCTGCTTTTTGGGATCTTCTTAGCATTTAGCAGTTGGCCCTCTATGCACTTACCTATTTGTCTTGCTTCTTGTCTGTGTCATTCCCTCAAAATCAGGCAGAGATTTTGCCTATATTCTTCAGTGTTGTATCCTGAGTCATTAAAACATGACATGACACATACTGGACACTCACTAAATATTTGTTGAAATAATGAATGAAGTCACTACCTCTAGGTGGGAGGAGAACAGATTGAGAGCTAATATTTTCATGGGAAACCCTTTAATAAGAATGTGGGGGCTTGGAGGAGTGGATGCTGTTGTGGGGTAGGTGTAAGGGCATGAGAAGAGGTGAATTAGCCTTCCCCCCACTTCCCAGTGTGGACTATTCAGGTCTGTATGAGGTCCCGATGTCCATAGCTTCTTCTGAGAAAAGCTATAGTTGCTGAAGTAATTGGTGGGAGGGAATGTCTGATGAGGGGATGGCTAATTTGTTGTTGTGAATCAGAAATGATGGATGGGCTTCGATGCCAGTGCCAGTTCCATTTGATTGGTAGTGAGTGCTTGGAAGGCTGTGTTGAAAAGCATTCTGAGGCTGTTTCTAGGTCTGACAGAAAAGGATGTTGTGAACAGATGTGTCTTGGCCTTGGGAAGGGGGATGTGCAGCATTTTTATCCTTTATTTGTATCCTGACCCCTAAGCTTGGAGTTAGTTCTGTTTTTTCCATGGAAATCCAGGCTTATAGAGGAATGGATGATATCCACATTAGTTTATTTGATTTAAGATTCTATGCAAGCTAAAGTTAAGGTACTTCAGTTCAGTTCAGTCGCTTAATCATGTCCGACTCTTTGTGACCCCACGAATTGCAGCACGCCAGGCCTCCCTGTCAATCACCAACTCTTGGAGTTCACTCAATCTCACGTCCATCAAGTCGGTGATGCCATCCAGCCATCTCATCCTCTGTCGTCCCTTTCTCCTCCTGCTCCCAATCCCTCCCAGCATCAGAGTCTTTTCCAATGAGTCAACTCTTCACGTGAGGTAGCCAAAGTACTGGAGTTTCAGCTCTAGCATCATTCCTTCCAAAGAACACCCAGGACTGATCTCCTTTAGGATGGACTGGTTGGATCTCCTTGCAGTCCAAGGGACTCTCAAGAGTCTTCTCCAACACCACAGTTCAAAAGCATCAATTCTTCAGTGCTCAGCTTTCTTCACAGTTCAACTCTCACATCCATACATGACCACTGGAAAAACCATAGCCTTGACTAGACGAACCTTTGTTGGAAAAGTAATGTCTCTGCTTTTGAATATGCTATCTAGGTTGTCATAACTTTCCTTCCAAGGAGTAAGCATCTTTTAATTTCATGGCTGCAGTCACCATCTGCAGTGATTTTGGAGCCCCAAAAAATAAAGTCTGACACTGTTTCCACTGTTTCCCCATCTATTTCCCATGAAGTGATGGGACCAGATGCCATGATCTTCGTTTTCTGAATGTTGAGCTTTAAGACAACGTTTTCACTCTCCTCTTTCACTTTCATCCAGAGGCTTTATAGTTCCTCTTCACTTTCTGCCATAAGGGTGGTGTCATCTGCATATCTGAGGTTATTGATATTTCTCCCGGCAATCTCGATTCCAGCTTGTGCTTCTTCCAGCCCAGCGTTTCTCATGATGTACTCTGTATACAAGGTAAATAAGCAGGGTGACAATATACAGCCTTGACGTACTCCTTTTCCTATTTGGAACCAGTCTGTTGTTCCATGTCCAGTTCTAACTGTTGCTTCCTGACCTGCATATAGGTTTCTCAAGAGGCAGGTCAGGTGGTCTGGTATTCCCATCTCTTTCAGAATTTTCCACAGTTTGTGGTGATCCACACAGTCAAAGGCTTTGGCATAGTCAATAAAACAGAAATAGATGTTTTTCTGGAACTCTCTTGCTTTCCTTAGGAGGGACATAAGAATCCAGACCCTTTAGGGAATTGGATATATCCTTTGGGTTGGTTTTTTTCCTCCCGAGGATGAAATGGTTAAGCTATATTGATAGTTAGGGACTCTAATATGCAGGGCAGAACTCTTCTAGTCTCACTTAGATAGACTGGCCATTCATTCAGAAAGTGAAAGTGAAAGTGTTAATTGCTCAGTCATGTCCAATTCTTTGCAACCTTATGGACTTTAGCCTGCCAGGCTCCTCTGTCCACAGAATCCCCAGTTGCTAAGACAGTCTGCAGAAAATGACCCAAGGCAGACTGTTCTGTAAAATCTTGGCCTGAAGGAGAGACTGACCCTAATGTGACTGGCTCAGCACACCGACTCTGTGAGCTCACTGGCCCATAAATGCCATCACTTGTGCTTCTAGTGCTGCCATCAGCCTGATCTCAGATCCCTCTTCTACCAATTGTAATTAATGATTTTGCTCCTTTTCAGCAAGGCTTCCCAGTCCCTACACTGATATCCTTCCTTTCTCTGAGCATTCCCTTTGCCGAGCTTCTTCCTGCAGCTATCTCAGCATGCACCTGATCCAGTTTCTTATGCTAAGCGTTTATGTATTTTTAGTATTTTGATGTCTCTTCTCTCTCCCTCACTAGTTTTATGCTTGTTAAGAGGGCCCATTATGAATATGTTCAGTATTTTTTTTACTGACTACATATCAGGATCTCAGCACATATTTTTGTCTAAAAGGATCACTGTCCAATCCACTGTTGACTAGATTCAGTGGGTCACCAGTGCAATGGTATAATTGGTATAATCTTTTTTTAGGGCTGCTGCTGCTGCTAAGTTGCTTAAGTTGTGTCCAACTCTGCGCGGCCCCATAGACAGCAGTCCATCAGGCTCCCCCATCCCTGGGATTCTCTAGGCAAGAATACTGGAGTAGGTTGTCATTTCCTGCTCCAATGTGTTAAAGTGAAAAGTGAAAGTGAAGTCGCTCAGTCGTGTCCGACTCCTAGTGACCCCATGGACTGCAGCCCACCAGGCTTCTCCATCCATGGGATTTTCCAGGCAAGAATACTGGAGTGGATTGCCATTGCCTTCTCTGTTTTTAGGGCTATATGGCATTATCTATGAAATATTTGAATATGTATGCCTTTTCCCCTAGCAATTCTACTTCTTTGAATTTATCCTACAGAAATACTATAGGAGTTTGCAGCTATATATATCTATATGTAAAAGAATGATCAGTACAGAATCATTTGCGATGGTGAAAATGAGAATAACTTAAATGTCCATCCTGGGAGAAATTGTGATATAAATTATTTAATATACACATAATGGGATACTGTGTAATTATCAACAAGAAAAGTACTATATATTTGCAGGCAAAAAAATGTCCAAAATACTATGTATAATTGTGTAAAACGGTGTTTTTCCAATAAACCGTAACTACATGTACAAATGCGCATGTGTGTGTAGACATGTGAATATATATAGTACATAGGAAAGGACTGGAGGACATACACCAAATTATTAGTGATTTATATATGGTGGGTAAGACTGGGAAAGTTAGGTTTTTTTAACTTGTACTAATTTGGAAATAAAAAATGCTTTTTATTCCGCCCACTTTATTGAGGTATTGGTGGTGTTGTATAGTCGCTAAGTCATGTCTGACACTTTGTGACCCCATAAACTGCAGCACATCAGATTTCTTTGTCCTTCACTATGTCCAGAGTTTGCTCAAACTCATATTCATTGACTCAGTGATGCCATCCAACCATCTAATCCTCTATCACACCCTTCTCCTCTTGCCCTCAATCTTTTCCAGCATCAGAGTCTTTTCCAATGAATCAGCTCTTCGCATCAGGTGGCCAAAGTATTGGAGTGTCAGCTTCAGCATCAGTTCTTCCAATGACTATTTAGGGTTAGATATCCTTTAAGGTTGACCTGGTTTCATCTCCTTGCAGTCCAAGGGACTCTTAAAGAGTTTTCTCCAGCACCACAATTCAAAAGCATCAATTCTTTGGCTCTCAGTCTTCTTTATGTCTAACTATCACATCCATACATGACTACTGGAAAAACCATAGCTTTGACTATATGTACCTTTATTGGCAAAGTGAAAGTGAAAGTGAAAGTGAAGTCGCTCAGTCGTGTCCAACTCTTTGCGACCCCATGGATGGTAACCTACAAGGCTCCGTGGTCCATGGGATTTTCCAGGCAAGAATACTGGAGTGGGATGCCATTTCCATCTCCAGAGGATCTTCCCAACCCAGGGATCGAACCCGGGTCTCCTGCATTGCAGACAGATGCTTTACCATCTGAGCCACTAGGGAAGCCCACAAAGTGGGCAAAGTGAAGTCTCTGCTTTTTCATATGCTGTCTAGGTTTGTCGTAGCTTTTCTTCCAAGAAGCAAGTGTCTTATTGAGGTATAATTGGCATATAATAACAATATTTTGTAAATGTAAGGTGCATGATGATAGATACATTTATATATTGCAAAAAGATTACCACTATGACATTAGCTAATACCTCCATCCCATCACAAAATTACCATTTGATTTTTATGGTGAGAATATTTAAGGTCTACTCATGTAGAAACATTCAAATATGTAACACAGTTTGGAAAAAAAATTTAATGGACATGTGACATGTGATCATTCTAAGATGAAAATATATTTTAAAGAAGAGTTTATTATAAACAAGAAATGGTCAATGTGTTTTCTAAAATATCCTAAAATTTAGAGATGTTTTCAAATCAATTTAGTAGGGAATTCCCTGGTGGTCCAGTGGTTTGGACTCAGTGGTCTCACTGCCTTGGCCAGGTTCGATCCCTGGTTGGGGAAGTGAGACCCTGCAAGCTACCTTGTGGCCTCAGGTTAAAACAAACAAACAAACAAACAATTCAGCAGCCACCTTAGTAATCCAGGATGGTTAAATATTTCTTAGAAGCATTAAATACAGATTAAATGTGGTGTTTTGTAAATAAATTTTCCTTTTCTCCCTTCTCACTGATACCAGGCTAGACTATATAACTTGCTCTGGTTAATGAAATGTGAGTGAAATTGATATGTGTAATTTCTGAACAGAAGTTTTAAAAGCCAGTTCAGGGTTTGCCATGCTCTCCTTTGTTCTTTGTCACAAGACCAGCAATATTCCAGAAAAGAATTTCTCCATTAGTCTTGGAGCAGAACTTCAGCCAACCTTGATGGACATGTTACAAAACAAGAAAGAGAAATTTGCTGTTGTACGCCACTGAGATTTGGGGGTTTTTTCTTACTGCGACATAACCTAGACTGATACATCTATTCACACACTTCATCAGTTTCTTAAGGAGAGAACCTCCACTGGCCTGGAAATCATGACCACTGGTTCTAATCCTAGTTCTGCCATAAACTTTCTGTGATTGTATTAGCTAGGATGCTTCAGACTGCAAGAAATTGAGAGTACAGTAAGAAAAAAAAAGAGTAGCTTCAATGGGGATTCTTACCATCGTGCATAACAGGAAGTCCAGAGTGGCAGTTCATGACATCATTGAGGATGTAGAGTCGGCCATCTTTGTGCTTGCCCTTCCTGTCATGGTGTACAGTGGCTATAGAAGTTTCAGGTGTCATATGCAGACATTATAGTATCCCATGAAGAAGAAAGGAGTATTTTTCTTTTTCTTCTTACTTGTTTTTACTTGAGGAATGTATTTCTTAGGAATTCCTCAGTAGACTGTCTCAAGATTCTATTGGTCAGGTTTGGTCTTACAACTGTGCCGTACCTGTCACTGCTAAGGGCAATGAGAGGCTATGATTGGCTTTGACCAGGCATAGCTCATGACCCCTCAGGAGTCAGCAGTGGCCCCTTTTCTGAGCACATGGAATTATGGCAAATAATTACCCAAACAAAATTGGGAAGAAGGGGAGGATATAATTAACGTTTACTTTGGTGACCTTAAGCAAGTATCCCTCCTTAGACTTTAGTTCCTCCATCAATAAACTGAGGCTATTGGACAAACTGGCTTCTAATTCAAGGATTGTTATCACAGAGTCCATAGAGTGACCACTGAAGAAATGGAGTCCAAACTTCCTTACAGGGGCTTGGGTGTGGCAGAGCTATTGTCCCTGGTTCCAGGGTGCCTCTGACTAAGGCCATCAAAAGTCTTGTTTCATCAGCTTCCTAATAAGCAGACGCAGCATGACTTTCAGCTCCCATAAAACGTTGCATTTTGGATTTTACATGCTCTGTGTGAATGCAGTCTAGGTATGGGATATACATGTGCAGTTTTGTTAGTTTTCAGTTACATATCAGATTGACTTTAAAAGCACTTTGAAAGCTTATAAAGTGCTTTGTGCTTAGAGATTGCTTTCCAATAGCTCCCTCTTCTCCCATGTCCCATACTCTCAAATCTCTGCATTCCCTTACAATTTGCCTTGACTCAAGACACTTTATTGGTCAATTTAATATAAGCCAGTCTCAACTGTTCTTGAGCCATGAACTTCAAAAATAATTTATCATCATCATTATTAAAAATAACAGTCAGAAATGATTTGGGAGCAGGGAGCTACAAAACCAAGTGGGTAGACCTCATGATATTGAAGCTGAGGTCTTCACTTCTGCTTTCAAGGCACTGGTTTTCTTGTATCTAGGCATTGGCTGCAAACTGCCTAAGAATGGGCTCGTCTAAAGAAAATGCCAGAGCTCTTTTTGGTCAAGTAGACACATATGCAGCCAAGGCCTGCTTGGGCAGTGGAAGGGGGTTAGGATCTGTAAAAACTGATACAGTTGAAGTCATCCTATCTTCTCTGTTCTTTAGGATACTTTTAGCAACTACCTCCCCAACCCTACTGCATGCCCTGGAAAGCTTTTATGAACTGTTTGTAGCTTTGCTACTTTTTACTGAAAGTAGGAATCCTAAATGGTGTATAATTTCTTGACTAGCTTTGAGGAGATCATTTTTTTTCATCTTGGTAATGTACTAGGATGCTGATGTCACTGTCCTTTTCCCAACAGACACACTGCCACCACACTCTGGTCCACAGGAAGGAAGACTGTTAAAGACAGTAACTTCAGCCATCTCAAACTCTTATTTGTCACCACTAAGATACAAAGCCTAGTATGTCTCCTGGGGTGGCTTTGTATTCCTGGAGGACCTCTAAGAAATGTTGCTTTTGGGCCATAAGAGAGTAACCATAAGAGCTGTCAGTCAAGGACATACCCAAGTCAGCAAATTAGAATGGACATAGCCCATCATGTAGTAGTTCCAAACTATTTGACACTGGGCAGTGATTGATGGCTGAGTTTCTTATGGAGGGTTAGATGCTTTCCTGAGGCTCAAGTACCCATAAAACAAAACCAAAGAGAAAGAGGAAGAGTAAATTACTCATTCTGCAAGTCTTTTATTGTTAAAGCAAACAGATAAAAAGAAACACAAAATAGGTATATAGTTTAATGAGTTAGAAGGAGCACCCTTCTAACCACCACTGAGATCAAGAGATAAAAGTGTGTTATTTATCGCAGAAAGTGCTCTGTGTGCCCCATCTGATCTTACCCCTTTCCCCAAGATAACTACTATCCTGAACTTTTATAGTAATCTCTTCCTTGTGTCCGTTATAGTTTTACCATGAAAGTGAGCATCCTTAGACACTCTAGTTTTTCTGATTAAAAAAGAATCGATGTCTTTCAAGCCTCTTCTAATCTACAGATTTCTCATACATCCCTTTCTTTTTATTCCAATTTACCTTTTCATCTGTAGAGTTTTCCTAAAATACTAATGTTGCTGATTATATATTCATTGTACAATTCCTAGGTTTTCTGTATTTTCTAAAGTTGGGAACTATATTCAGAGACCCCCCACTAGATTCAGGTTCAATCCATTTGGTAGGTGTCACTGAGTTCTTTCACCAGGAGGCACATGAAGTCTGATACATGCATGTTTTTAGATGTTAACATTAGCCAATGCTCAATGCCTGGGAATTGCTAAATGGGGATGTCTAATTCTATCATTTCCTTTTCATTTATTAGCTAGAAAATTTATAAACAGATGCTTCCCCTCATCTATTCTTTGACTACCAAATGGCAGGGTTCGTATAGGAGATGCTTGATTCTTTCTCTTTATTTACCATAAAGATAATGAATTGGTTCATAACATCCTCTGAATGTAACTAACTTGCTTTTTAAAAAGTATCATTATTAATTCAAGAACTTGAGCACTAGATTGCACCTTTAATCTGTATCTCTTGTATCTGCTGGAGAAAGGATAGGCAACCCACTCCAGTATTCTTGGGCTTCCTTTGTGGCTCAACTGGTAAAGAATCCACGTGCAATGCAGGACATCTGGGTTTGATCCCTGGGTTGGAACCATCTCATGGAGAAGAGAAAGGCTACCCAATCCAGTATTCCGGCCTGGAGAATTCCATGGACTGTATAGTCCATGGGGTCACAAATAGTTGGACACGACTGAATGACTTTCACTCTCACTACTCTCTTGTGTCTTTAATATTCTGAATACATGGATTTGTGCTTATGCTTGTGAGACTTGGTTATTTTCTTGGTTCTAGTGGCTCGAGCTCATGTGAAGATGAATGTAAGGAGTTTGAGCTGAAGGACTTTGACAAGGTATGATCCATTTGGCAAGATCTTTGTCACTGTCAGATGGAGGTCATTAAAGATCCCATTTATGCAGCCTTATGATTTCATGAGCTTCAAGTCCCCTTCTGATCCTCAAGTTTGACTTTGCATGTGGCTTGACAGCAGAAAGAGAGTACCCAATCATACTGGCACAAAGATTTTCTTTTTGCTCACTAGTCAAGTTTTTCATAAGAAATGGATAAATTGGCATTTTGTTGTCAAAGTTATGTTTATATTTTTCTCCAAGGAAATGTGAGCCCTGAAAATACTTTCCTTATAATCTTGCTTCTTTCCAATTGACTTTGTCTAGTTTTCGAGGGTAATCCTGTACTAGATTGTTCTTTATTTTCAGGTTTTGTTCAAGGCGAAGACATATTTATTCTAGGTAACTTGAAGAAAAGCACATCCTTTTCAAGCTGAGTCCACTCACCCACATGGCCCTGAGGCAGGCCATTGATTTCTCTCTTTCTCTCTTTCTTACCAGCAATGAGGTACCACTGTTAGAAACCAGGTACCTTTCCTTGGCAATAGCAGCTGCTAACTAACAAGTAGGTCATTAACTAAGGGTAATGATGGATACAACCAGATTGCCTTGCTGGTCTTTAAAACCGTTTTCCCTTCAGAATGAAAGAATGTCGTTTTGATACTTGAGTCTGTAAATCAGCATTTAGAATCAACAGATGAACTAAAACACATTCTTATTCTATCTCTCCATGCATGGAAAAAGACAAAATCTGTCTTTCACCTTCTTGCTCTTCTTTGTTTGCTTGTGGCATACCTAGGCCCAGTTGATGA
This sequence comes from Bos indicus, assembly GCF_029378745.1. Classification (NCBI taxonomy): domain Eukaryota; kingdom Metazoa; phylum Chordata; class Mammalia; order Artiodactyla; family Bovidae; genus Bos; species Bos indicus. The sequence continues at coordinate 69,510,110 of NC_091766.1, forward strand.
CATTGCTCACTCCTGAAAATGAATCGAATGTTTCTGTTATCAATGGAGAATTGGTTTGTAAAATTTCAAAGCCCTATTCTTGATTATCTGAGTCATATGGAAAATAAAAAATTAACAAAAAATAGTAATTAATACCGATTTTCTATAGCCTACTAGGCAAAGTCTAAATCAGATGACTTCACTTAAAGCTTTGGTGGCAGAGACCTAATTAATGAAAAACACCAGGCTTAAACAATTGGCTATCCATCTTTAAGCATAAGCAAAGGACAGAATCCATATGACACTTCACTGTGGATAAAAAATGAACAATTGCATGAGTCCTGGATAATCCTGATTTGACAGGGCACCCTGGAGACTTTTAAATACCCCCCTTTTCCTGTGACATATGGATTCTACACCATTGTCATATTTAATCTGAGAAACTGGGTTCCCATGCATTCTGTTTGTTTGTTTCCTTGCTTGAGGCCTGTGGCTGGGGCTGCATGAATTTGTTGCAACTGGAATGAGCTTTTTTGTTCAGCCTGTAAGATGAAAACCATAAACATGCTACAAAACACCAGAATATAAAGGGGATTATTGGTGCCATAATTAGAGAACTAGGAGGTTGTTATTCTAGTTGTCCCTCCACCCTCCCAACCATACACATGTTTGCTAGACCAGGAACAAAAGAGATTTAAAAATCAGACAGCCTTGAGTTTATTTTAATGGGAGCCCTCTTAAGTTGGGGCATAGTTGGAGGCCATTTAGTTGACAAATAAAGAATGCTTGCTCTGTCTTGGTGCCTCAGAAATTAGAGAATCATCAAAATAAATCAACGCCAGATAACCAAAGAATCTGAGCCTCTTGTTGTGCAAACTTGTAGGTTATGTGAGAAAACATAACCACCTATGTGCATATTTCCCCAGTTATTTGAATGTTTAGGTCCCCCTTCAACTCTCATTTCAAAAGAATGACAGTTGGAGGGAACTGCTTTCTCCAGATCAAGTGAGTTGTCCTTCACAGGAGGTGTTTAACCAGAGATCCAAGGTCCATCTCTCAGGCCCAGTACACTGAGGATTCACTCATAAAAGAGGGTAGATGTTTGAACAAGATAGTTGAAGACATTTTCCAATTCTGAGAAGGTATGTGTTAGAATGCAAATTTAAAGGGAAATTAACTTTTGAAAACCATAGCAAAGAAATATTTTCCCAAAGGGGTGAGTGCTTTTGGAGATTAGGACAAAACAGCAAGTATGGTCTTAATGGGAATCAGTTGCCCATTGAATTAAATTTTAATGTTTCTGCGTACCTCTTGTTCCTACAAGTTTCTCTTCCTGTACATTGTGGCCATTTGATGGAGCAACCTCATATGACCTTCAGTGCAAATGAAATATGTGTATAAAATATGTATATACACACACACACACATATATACATACATATAGAGATATACACAAACCTATATTATCTAATCTTGACTCCTAGGGAAGAGGGAGACAGGAAATGCAAGTGTGCACTACATAGACAAATGTTTTTCTACCCTTTCTAAGCCCCTTTACTTAGTCAATTAGTTATTCAGAGAGATGTGATATCTTTTTGAGACATCTCAAATTCTTTCAGGACACTGCAGTATGTCATAAACTGCTTTATATGGTACCCTGGAAACTGGTTTAAAACTATCCAACTAAGGTATATAATTTAGTTAAACACCCTTTTATACCCAAGAACATCTGGATGTTGAGAAACCGAAAGTTTATTGGAATAATATAAAATTAACTGTTAGTGAGTGCCTCAAATGGATGATAGCACAAAAAGGTATATAGAAAATATGGAATGAGTCACTATATATCCTGGAACAGAATAGTAAATATGTGGCATAAATACCACAGTTTTCCTATCCTGTAGTCATGGCAGACACTGCTAATTGAATACAGCAGTCCTTGAAGTTGGGCTTAACTTCAGAGTCTTAGACCAGAACTCCAGATAATTCTATTATTCAGAATTACCCAGAACTCCAGATAATTCTGTTATTCAACTGGAGTTCCCTTCTGCCATTCTTTTGTGAACTCTTCCAAAGGCTCTTGTCCTCAGCACTGACAAACAGTTCTTATCAAAGTTTCCAGTAATTAAAGTCCATGTTGCCAAGTCCAAATGTCAATTCTTAGGATGCATCTTGCTCAATCTATTAGCAGTTGATTGCTCCCTTTTTCATAATATACTTCCTTTACCTGGCTTCCAGGACACCATACTTGATTTTTTCCTACCTCTTTATTGTTCCTTCTCAGTATCCTTTCCTGGTTCCTTCTTACCACCTAGATTTGTAAATACTGGAGTATTCTTGGGCCCTGAATTCTCTTGATGACCTCATCAGGTTCACAGCTTTAAATACCATGTATGCCGATAACAACCAAATTCATATCTATAGCTTGGATCTTTCTTTTTAACTTCAGAGTCCCAATTCCTTATTCAAAGCTTCATTTAAGTATCTAAAGGTGACTCAAACTTAACAGGCTTAAAATTTAACAATTTCGTTTTATCTTTTATCTTAGTTGCTCAGACTAAATCTCAAAAGTTATTGTTTACTCTCTCCCTCCCTCCCTCTTTCTCTCCCCCTTTCCTGCCCCCCTTCCTCCTTCTTTCTTTCCTTTTTTCTGTCCATCATTTTTTCCTTTCCAAAACCATATCTAATTCATCAGCAAATCTACCTTAAATATTTTGTATATCTGGAGTCAGATTACTTCTTAGCACCTTTGTAACTATTATGTCCTCGGGTCTCCTGTTAAATACCTGCTGTGATGGATAACTCATTTCTGGAGAAAGTAGTTTCCTCTGACCGTCTTTTGAAATGAGGGTTGTAGGGTGTAATATTGTTATTTATAATAAAAAATATATATTTGGTCTTTGTCCCCATTTCTGTCACAGAGCTTCTAAACCCTTGGAATTTCCTGTGTGAAAAGAACATAAAGTTGTCTTTTGTTAGGCTAATGAGGTGACTTTTGGAATCCAGTTAAGAATGGGGGCTGGTTGCTAATGAAGTCAAACATATGATTAGAGAATTGAAACTTTCATTCCCTCTCCTTCCTTCCCCATCCCTGTCCCCTGACCTCTGGGGATAGAAGAGGGGCTTGAAATGGAGTTCAACACCAATCACCATTGACTTAATTAATCATGCCTAATGATCAAGCCCTATAAAACCCCAAAGGACAGGGTTCAGAGAGCTTATGGGTTGGTGAACACACGGATATTTGGGGAGAGTGGCATGGATGTTCCATGACCTTTCCACATACCTTGTCTTACGCATCTCTTCCATCTGGGCATTCATTTGTATTCTGAATTATATTCTTTTTAAAGTAAACTGGTAATCTAGTAAGCAAAATGTTTCTCTGAGTTCTCTGAGCCATTCTAGTGAATTAATTGAACCCAAAGAAGGGCATCACTGGAACCTCAGATTTATAACCAGTTTGTCAAAAGCACAGGTCAGTCAGAAACATCTGGGCTTGTGAATAGTCTCTAAAGAGGTGGGCAGCCCTGTGGGCCTGAGCTGGTAACCTAAAGAATCTGATGCTAAATTCAGATAGATAGTATCAGGATTGAATTGAATTGTAGAATACCTAAGTGGTGCTAGAGAATTGCTTGGATGTATGGAGGACTACCTGACGGCTTTACGGCGGCTCTACCTGCATCCCTGTGTGAGGCTGACAGGGGAGTTGGGGTCTCAAATTGGCCAGCGACTCCTTTTCAGGGAGCACTGGCCATGCCCCCAGGCCACCTGGAACTGCAGCATTGCCATTTTCCACCATATTTTCGTATTTTTGCAGAGTAAAGCCAGCGGGGTCTGGCCCACCCCTCCGCCCCATCTCCCCAAGCCCTGACCCAGCGGCCTTGTCCCCCACCAGGCACGGGATCACTTCCTTGACCCCACGTCCAAGGAGTGGTGGCTGCACGGGCGCAGGAGGGCTGAGAGGAGCTACTCCACATTCAAGGTCAGGAGGGGTGGCTGTGAGGAGATACCCCTCATCCAAGGTAAGGAGCAGTGGCTGCACTTTACTGGAGCAGCCGTGAAGAGATAGCCCACGTCCAAGGTAAGAGAAACCCAAGTAAGACAGTAGGTGTTGTGAGAGGCGTCAGAGGGCAGACACACAAACCATAATCACAAAAAACTAGTCAATCTAATCACATGGACCACAGCCTTGTCTAACTCAATGAAACTAAGCCATGCCGTGTGGGGCCACCCAAGATGGGCAGATCATGGTGGAGAGGTCTGACAGAATGTGGTCCATTGGAGAAGGGAATGGCAAACCACTTCAGTATTCTTGCCTTGAGAACCCCATGAACAGTATGAAAAGGCAAAATGATAGGATACTGAAGGAGGAACTCCCCAGGTTGGTAGGTGCCCATATGCTACTGGAGATCAGTGAAGAAATAACTCCAGAAAGAATGAAGGGATGGGGCCAAAGCAAAAACAATACCCAGCTGTGGATGTGACTGGTGATAGAAGCAAGGTCCAATGCTGTAAAGAGCAATATTGCATAGGATCCTGGAATGTCAGGTCCATGAATCAAGGCAAATTGAAAGTGGTCAAACAGTGAAGTGTCAAAGAGTGAACGTCGACAATCTAGGAATCAGCGAACTGAAATGGACTGGAATGGGTGAATTTAACTCAAATGACCATTATATCTACTACTGTGGGCAGGAATCCCTTAGAAGAAATGCAGTGGCCATCATGGTCAACAAAAGAGTCCGAAATACAGTACTTGGATGCAATCTCAAAAATGACAAAATGATCTCTGTTCATTTCCAAGGCAAACTATTCAATATCACAGTAATCCAAGTCTATGCCCCAACCAGTAATGCTGAAGAAGTTGAAGTTGAATGGTTCTCTGAAGATCTACAAGACCTTTTAGAGCTAACACCTCAAAAAGATGTCCTTTTCATTATGGGGGACTGGAATGCAAAAGCAGGAAGTCAACAAACACCTGGAGTAACAGGCAAATGTGGCCTTGGAATACAGAATGAAGCAGGGCAAAGGCTAATAGAGTTTTGTCAAGAGAATGCACTGGTCATAGCAAACATCCTCTTTCAACAACACAAAAGAAGACTCTACACATGGACATCACCAGATGGTCAACACCGAAACCAGATTGATTATATTCTTTGCAGCCAAAGATAGAGAAGCTCTATACAGTCAGCAAAAACAAGACCAGGAGCTGACTGTGGTTCAGATCATGAACTCCTTATTGCCAAATTCAGACTTAAATTGAAGAAAGTAGGGAAAACCACTAGACCATTCAGGTATGACCTAAATCAAATCCCTTATGATTATACAGTGGAAGTGAGAAATAGATTTAAGGGCCTAGATCTGATAGATAGAGTGCCTGATGAACTATGGAATGAGGTTTGTGACATTGTACAGGAGACAGGAATCAAGACCATCCCTGTGGAAAAGAAATGCAAAAAAGCAAAATGGCTGTCTGGGGAGGCCTTACAAATAGCTGTGAAAAGAAGAGAAGCAAAAAGCAAAGGAGAAAAGGAAAGATATAAACATCTAAATGCAGAGTTCCAAAGAATAGCAAGGAGAGATAAGAAAGCCTTCCTCAGCGATCAATGAAAAGAAATAGAGGACAACAATAGAATGGGAAAGACTAGAGATCTCTTCAAGAAAACCGGAGATACCAAAGGAATGTTTCATGCAAAGATGGGCTCGATAAAGGACAAAATGGTATGGACCTAACAGAAGCAGAAGATATTAAGAAGAGATGGCAAGAATACGCAGAAGAACTGTACAAAAAAGAACTTCACGACCCAGATAATCACGATGGTGTGATCACTCACCTATGGCCAGATATCCTGGAATGTGAAGTCAAGTGGGCCTTTGAAAGCATCACTAGGAACAAAGCTAGTGGAGGTGATGGAATTCCAGTTGACCTATTCCAAATCCTGAAAGATGATGCTGTGAAAGTGCTATACTCAATATGCTGACAAATTTGGAAGACTCAGCAGTGGCCACAGGACTGGAAAAGGTCAGTTTGCATTCCAATCCCAAAGAAAGGCAATGCCAAAGAATGCTCAAACTACCACACAATTGCACTCATCTCACACGCTAGTAAAGTAATGCTCAAAATTCTCCAAGCCAGGCTTCAGCAATACGTGAACCATGAACTTCCTGATGTTCAAGCTGGTTTTAGAAAAGGCAGAGGAACCATAGATCAAATTGCCAACATCTGCTGGATCATGGAAAAAGCAAGAGAGTTCCAGAAAAACATCTATCCCTGCTTTATTGACTATGCCAAAGCCTTTGACTACGTGAATCACAATAAACTGTGGAAAATTCTGGAAGAGATGGGAATACCAGATCACCTGACCTGCCTCTTGAGAAACCTATATGCAGGTCAGGAAGCAACAGTTAGAACTGGACATGGAACAACAGACTGGTTCCAAATAGGAAAAGGAGTTCGTCAAGGCTCCTGCTTATTTACCTTATATGCAGAGTACATCATGAGAAACGCGGGCTGGAGGAAGCACAAGCTAGAATCAAGATTGCGAGGAGAAATATCAATAATCTCATATATGCAGATGACACCACCCTTATGGGGAAAGTGAAGAGGAACTAAAAAGCCTCTTGATGAAAGTGAAAGAGGAGAGTGAAAAAGTTGGCTTAAAGCTCAACATTCAGAAAACGAAGATCATGGCATCTGGTCCCATCACTTCATGGGAAATAGATGGGAAACAGTGGAAACAGTGTCAGACTATTTTTTGGGGGCTCCAAAATTACTGCAGATGGTGAGTGCAGCCATGAAATTAAAAGACGTGTACTCCTTGGAAGGAAAGTTATGACCCACCTAGATAGCATATTCAAAAGCAGAGACATTACTTTGCCTACAAAGGTCCGTCTAGTCAAGGCTATGGTTTTTCCACTGGTCATGTATGGATGTGAGAGTTGGACTGTGAAGAAGGCTGAGCGCTGAAGAATTGATGCTTTTGAACTGTGGTGTTGGAGAAGACTCTTGAGAGTCCCTTGGACTGCAAGAAGCTCCAACCAGTCCATTCTGAAGGAGATCAGCCCTGGGATTTCTTTGGAAGGAATTATGCTAAGGCTGAAACTCCAGTACTTTGGCCACCTCATGCGAAGAGTTGACTCATTGGAAAAGACTCTGATGCTGGAAGGAATTGGGGGCAGGAGGAGAAGGGGACGACAGAGGATGAGATGGCTGGATTTCATCACCAACTCGATGGACTTGAGTTTGGGTGAACTGCGGGAGTTGGTGATGGACAGGGAGGCCTGGTGTGCTGCCATTCATGGGGTTGCAAAGAGTCGAACACGACTGAGTGACTGAACTGAACTGATGGAGGACTCTCCCTCCCCGTTCCAATCTAATACACACACTAAAACACAGGTTAGAATTGGTGACTAGAACCTTTAAAAGGGACCTTGAACTTTTAACTAATTTGGGGGGCATATACACAGGTGGGTGTATTTTCTAACATAAGTCACAGATTTGCATGTAAGAAGATGCTCATATTCTTTGATTATTGGGGCTGGCTATCTCTTGTTTGAGTATTATATTATCTTCCAAACTGGTCTTTCTGATGTCACCTTTGCCACCTGTCCCAATCTCATTTTCACATAGCAGCCAGAAGAATTACTTAAAAATGTAAAATACCACTTGTTCTCCCCTTCTTTTACTCTGTCCAGCCACTCAGGTTTTCTCACTATTCTGCAAACACACTAAACACATCTCCCCAGGCCCTTTGCACTTGCCCTTGCCTTGCCTGAAATATTCTTTCAGATTCTGACACGCTTCACTCATTTCATTCAGGCCTCTGCTCAAATGCCCCTTATCAGGAAGGAGTACTCTAATGAGACTATTGAAAACAGCATCCACTTCATTTTTCATTCTCCTTACTTTGTTTCATTTGTTTTCATAATATTTATCCCTGTTTGATATATTATATTTTTATTTATTTCCTTTTCTCATTCTTTCCCCCTTCCTTCCCTCCAGTATTAAGTCTATGAGAATTCTGGGCTATTCTTTGCTGTATCTCTGACACTTAAAACAATTCTATTTTAAGTCAGACTTCCTGGAACTGAACTCTGTGACTAGTGCACAGGAGATTTCCTAGGGCTTGTTCATAGGAGTAGCAAGTGAAACGAAGTGTGATGGGATAGAGGTAGATGTAGAACTGATTGGTAATTGCAGCAACGTCATGGCCTCAGATCTGGGATGGCCCTTGGGTTGCCCTGAATTAAGGCAAGGAGGTTAAACTTCAGAAATGAGCAGTCATTGGAGGTGGGTTGCTACTGGAGAAGGAACAGAATTCTGGGCAAGGCCTCTTCCTTCTGTGAAATTCTCTGAGCAATTCTCATAAAGGGACTCCGCTTAAAGCTCTAAGTAGCCAGTATTCTCAAGCAGCTCGTGGTCCTGAAGAAGGAGGAGAGCTGGTATCCCACAGCACCCTCTCCACGTGCTGAATACCTGGGTATTGAAAGCTTGGCTGTGACACTACTCTCCATCTGAGGTGTCTTCTGTTCTGTTCCAGTGCTGTCAACCCTGAGAACTCGGTGCATGCTGTGACTCCCTGCTTACTACCAAGCAGCCACTTGCAGCAGCTTCCCAAGGTCAGGAGATGGAGAGGGTCCGCTGAGGCCTTGTCTCAGAAGTCAGAGCTGGCCTTCAGCTTTGGGAAGCTGATATCAGGCCTGAAAGTGAGAGGTATTTCTACTCTGTGTCCTTGGGGACAAAAGCAAGAAAAGAATATTTACTAAGAAAGACAATCCATGTCTTTGGGGCAAATCTTTCCCAAATTTGTAAGAATGAATAAGAAATCATTACATTTGATATAAAACAACTGAAAAGTCTATGATTTTAAGTCATATCACACCATAAACTGATTTTCAGTGTCTCAAATCTCAAAAATTTATGCCTCCTGGAATACTCAAAGCAACAAAGTTGTTATTCATCCATTCATTCACTAAGTCATCTATCTGTTCAGTCACTCATTGACTCAACAATCTTTTTTTAAATGTCAAAATGAATTCTAGGTGGATGGTGAATATACAAAACTAAAATATTAACTTCTTTAAAAATGCTTACATTTTGTGCTAAGATAAGTTTGTTTATCACATGGATTATCTCAGTTTATTGTACAATAATTCATAAAGTAGATATTATGGCACATATTATTTTTCTCACCTTTTTGAATTAGAGTGATTAATCACTTGCTCAAGATCATACAACTAGTAAGTGGCAGTGGCATCCAATCAAGATGTTTGAGTTTGTAAAAGTCTCAATAAGTAGTATACTCTCTCTCCAAACAGGGAATTAGACTCTTAAGAAGCTTACAGTTCAATAGAGAGATAAAACAATAAATGAAGTTGCGCCACTGAGGGAGTTAAGATGTGCCTCCAAGATCCAAGTATCAGGTCCATGTCCATTCTTCTCTACTTGTTTATATACTTCGAGAATGGAAGATTGTAGTATTCCTAGCAATTTAATCACGATGCTTCGGCTGCATGTAACAGAATATCTAATGAAAATGGGTTTAAATGATAGAGTAATTGCACACAGGAAGAATTCTGGAAGTAGGTAATGCCCAGGTTGATTGATTTGGTAGCTCAGTGAGGTCAGGCTCTGGGTCAACTTTGCCATGATGACACTTGGCCCAGCTCTATACTAAGCCATTATGAAGAATAGAGCTCTGGGCCCCATAGACTTTGGTGAGGTGCACGAAGGGCAGCAGAAAGGACCCCACACCAAAGATCTTATATACACACAGGAACTGAGTGGGGTCAGTTGCCTCAGTAAATTCTACATTTTACCTGAAACCTCCTCTCTTCAAAAATATTACCTGAACTTTAGACAGTTGGAGTCTTAAGGCCACTGGACCTAGACTCAGATTCCCTGGGATGGGTTGGGAGTGACCCAAGGGCTGCAGAGCAATCCTAAGTTGAATATCTGAGGTAAAGCCAGACTGAGAGTCAAGCAGAGAATCTGACCAGAGCCACAACCTAGGGAGCCAAGGAATAATGATAAGGAGAGAAATTAGAGAGACTGAAGCTGAGCAAGCAAATGTGGAGTGGAGTCAGAAAGTAGTGCCTGAGGTCATTCCTGAAAGTGGGATCTCTTTGAGGCAGCTCCCTTCAACATCTCGGGAAAAGAGCTGCACTAGTTCAGACACAAATAAGTAATAAGTAAATAGAACAAATGACAAAGATGTCTTCACTTCCTATTTCTAAACAGCTGGTCTTGAGGACCAAAGCAGGAGAGATGAGGCTACCTGGGTTTGGCTTTTTAAAATGTTCAGAAAGGTAACAGACTGTGCACTGGTGAGACATACTATTTTTATTTATTTATTTATTTGCCCACCACACAGACTGTGGGATCCTAGTTCCCAACCAGAGATCGAACCTGCACACACAGGCAGTGAAACCACAGAGTCTTAACCACTGGACCGCCAGGGAATTCCGACACACTACTTTAAATAAGAAAATATTTTTGGTTGAAATCTAGGGTGATATGTAGTATTAAAACAATCTCTTTTGTTTATGAGGGTCTTGATGGAGTATGCAAAGCATTCACCCATTAGTCCTGTAGTTGCTGACATGCTGTTTCTAGTACATACTGAAGGAAGTTGCCCCTGTTTCTTTTTCCTGGAATAAAATGTTACTTACCACTGTGAACATTTTTCACTATGTTCATGAACAATGTAGCGGAAATGAGTAATAAACAGAACGCTGTCAAATATATATCTTCCCATAATAGATCCTATACCTTAAAATGCCTACAGGGAATCACTTTTTAAAGTCTGTAACATGCAGTAGTTTTGATACGACTGGTTGAGCCATGCAGAAATGATTAAAAAAAAGAGTAATAAATTCAGATTTTATACCAGGCACTGAGCATTAAGCCAAAATGAAACTACCATACTCAAATCTTCTGCAGCTTAGAGCTAATTAGACCTACATTTCTGGATGGCATGAGCATCATGCAATGCAGCAATTGTTATAATAACTATATTCTCCTTGAGTGCTGTGTGGTGATTTACACCAGTGATGCCTGTCAGGGCTAATGGACTTTCTAGGAGGAAGTCTCTGGGTGCTCTGGAGCAGAAATGGGAGCTTTGCCCCGGGGCATCTCTCCCTATTGGATTCCTGATGATTGTGCCGAGTGTTTGGCAGGGCAGAGGTATAGCCCAGGGGGCAGTAATGTCCATGTACATTTTAGTTACCAGTGAAACACACTATTTCAGATAATGACAGGGTTTTATATAGATTTGAAGAGAAGCGATAGTTTGTACTACTACTGAGGGTTGTTGGGAGGATAAAGTATTACTGTGTCTATTAAGTTCTTAGCATACTGCCTAGCACACAGTAAGCACTCAATAAATAGATGTTCTTTTAAAAAGTAAATGTTCCATCTATGGCTTGGAATATATGGTTTATCACAGATTGACTTTTAGTGCTAAAATCAGGTACTGTGTCAACTGATGCTGCGTGGTTAGTGATTTTAATGCCCTGGATTTCCCCAGAAAATTACATAAGCAAGGGTAATCCAGGGTCTCTGTTGATCCTGACTCATGTTTCACACATATAAGTGTGCTAAACTCCAAGCTTAGAAATACAGGCTTGATTCAGTGGAAAGCATGTCTGAACTCTCCAGCCCCCGCACCTATTTTGTGAAGAGAGCCTATTGTGATGGTAGGGAGATTTCCAAATTACCAGCCAAGAGGGTGGTGAAAGGGCAGAGCATTTTCTGGGAGGTCATGCTAGGGGCCAAGTGGGAAGGGAAGAGGGGATTCCTTGCAAAAGCTACACAGGCATGATCCAAGGAGGATTGGTATGGACTGTCTTCCAGGGAAACCAGATTGCCACACGGTGATGACAAGTTCTCAAGGCAAGAATACTGAAGTGGTTTGCCATTCCCTTAAAGGCAAAATGATAGGATACTGAAAGAGAAACTCCCCAGGTCAGTAGGTGCCCAATATGCTACTGGAGATCAGTGGAGAAATAACTCCAGAAAGAATGAAGGGATGGAGCCAAAACAAAAAGAATACCCAGCTGTGGATATGACTGGTGATAGAAGCAAGGTCCGATGCTGTAAACAGCAATATTGCATAGGAACCTGGAATGTCAGGTCCATGAATCAAGGCAAATTGGAAGTGTCAAACAGGAGATGGGAAGAGTGAATGTCGACATTCTAGGAATCAGCGAACCAAAATGGACTGGAATGGGTGAATTTAACCCAGATGACCATTATATCTACTACTGCGGGCAGGAATCCCTCAGAAGAAATGGAGTAGCCATCATGGTCAACAAAAGAGTCCAAAATGCAGTACTTGGATGCAATCTCAAAAATGACAGAATGATTTCTGTTCGTTTCCAAGGTAAAACATTCAATATCACAGTAATCCAAGTCTATGCCCCAACCAGTAACACTGAAGAAGCTGAAGTTGAATGGTTCTATGAAGACCTACAAGACCTTTTAGAACTAACACCCCAAAAAGATGTCCTTTTCATTATAGGGGACTGGAATGCAAAAGTAGGAAGTCAAGAAACACCTGGAATAACAGGCAAATTTGGCCTTGGAATATGGAATGTAGCAGGGCAAAGACTAATCGAGTTTTGCCAAGAAAATGCACTGGTCATAACAAACACCCTCTTCCAACAACACAAAAGAAGACTCTATACATGAACATCACCAGATGGTCAGCACTGAAATCAGATTGATTATATTCTTTTCAGCCAAAGATGGAGAAGCTCTCTACAGTCAGCAAAAACAAGACCAGGAGCTGCCTGTGGCTTAGACCATGAACTCCTTATTGCCGAATTCAGACTTAAATTGAAGAAAGTAGGGAAAACCACTAGACCATTCAGGTATGACCTAAATAAAATCCCTTATGATTATACAGTGGAAGTGAGAAATAGATTTAAGGGCCTAGATCTGATAGATAGAGTGCCTGATGAACTATGGAATGAGGTTCATGACATTGTACAGGAGACAGGATCAAGACCATCCCCATGGAAAAGAAATGCAAAAAATTAAAATGGCTGTCTGGAGAGGCCTTACAAATAGCTGTGAAAAGAAGCGAAGCAAAAAGCAAAGGAGAAAAGGAAAGATATAAACATCTGAATGCAGAGTTCCAAAGAATAGCAAGAAGAGATAAGGAAGCCTTCTTCAGCGATCAATGCAAAGAAATAGAGGAAAACCACAGAATGGGAAAGAATAGAGAGCTCTTCAAGAAAATTAGAGGTACCAAAGGAACATTTCATGCAAAGATGAGCTCGATAAAGGACAGAAATGGTATGGACCTAACAGAAGCAGAAGATATTAAGAAGAGATGGCAAGAATACACAGAAGAACTGTACAAAAAAGATCTTCACGACCCAGATAATCACTATGGTGTGATCACTGACCTAGAGCCAGACATCCTGGAATGTGAAGTCAAGTGGGCCTTAGAAAGCATCACTAGGAACAAAGCTAGTGGAGGTGATGGAATTCCAGTTGAGCTCTTTCAAATCCTGAAAGATGATGCTGTGAAAGTGCTGCACTCAATATTCCAGCAAATTTGGAAAACTCAGTGGTGGCCACAGGACTGGAAAAGGTCAGTTTTCATTCCAATCCCAAAGAAAGGCAATGCCAAAGAATGCTCAAACTACCGCACAATTGCACTCATCTCACATGCTAGTAAAGTCATGCTCAAAATTCTCCAAGCCAGGCTTCAGCAATATGTGAACCGTGAACTTCCTGATGTTCAAGCTGGTTTTAGAAAAGGCAGAGGAACCAGAGATCAAATTGCCAATATCCGCTGGATCATGGAAAAAGCAAGAGAGTTCCAGAAAAACATCTATTTCTGCTTTATTGACTATGCCAAAGCCTTTGACTGTGTGGATCACAATAAACTGGAAATTTCTGAAAGAGATGGGAATACCAGACCACCTGACCTGCCTCTTGAGAAATTTGTATGCAGGTCAGGAAGCAACAGTTAGAACTGGACATGGAACAACAGACTGGTTCCAAATAGGAAAAGGAGTACATCAAGGCTGTATATTGTCACCCTGTTTATTTAACTTATATGCAGAGTACATCATGAGAAACGCTGGACTGGAAGAAGCACAAGCTGGATTCAAGATTGCCAGGAGAAATATCAATCACCTCAGATATGCAGATGACACCACCCTTATGGCAGAAAGTGAAGAGGAACTCAAAAGCCTCTTGATGAAAGTGAAAGTGGAGAGTGAAAAAGTTGTCTTAAAGCTCAACATTCAGAAAACAAAGATCATGGCATCCGGTCCCATCACTTCATGGGAAATAGATGGGGAAACAGTGGAAACAGTGTCAGACTTCATTTTTCTGGGCTCCAAATCACTGCAGATGGTGACTGCAGCCATGAAATTAAAAGACGCTTACTTCTTGGAAGGAAAGTTATGACCCACCTAGATAGCATATTGAAAAGCAGAGACATTACTTTGCCAACAAAGGTCTGTCTAGTCAAGGCTATGGTTTTTCCTCTGGTCATGTATGGATGTGAGAGTTGGACTGTGAAGAAGGCTGAGTGCCGAAGAATTGATGCTTTTGAACTGTGGTGTTGGAGAAGACTCTTGAGAGTCCCTTGGACTGCAAGGAGATCCAACCAGTACATTCTGAAGGAGATCAGCCCTAGGATTTCTTTGGAAGGAATTATGCTAAAGCTGAAACTCCAGTACTTTGGCCCCCTCATGCGAAGAGTTGACTCATTGGAAAAGACTCTGATGCTGGGAGGGATTGGGGGCAAGAGGAGAAGGGGACGACAGAGGATGAGATGGCTGGATGGCATCACTAACTCCATGGTCGTGAGTCTCAGTGAACTGCTGGAGTTGGTGATGGACAGGGGGGCCTGGCGTGCTGCGATTCATGGGGTCGCAAAGAGTCGGATACAACTGAGCGACTGATCTGATTGGATCTGATCTAATGACAAGGAAATGATAATGTTGTTATTACTTCCTGAACTCTTTTCAAATCCTTCATTCATATCTTAAAATGAAACTCAGATATACTGAATGCTTCATCTCTTTCCAGATTTGGACCAAATCTTTTATATGTTTGATTTTTTTCTAATCCTCTCAATGACTTGTAACGTGGATATTGTTAGTGCCTTTCCTTTTGGACAGGGAAACTGAAATTTGGTGTGGTTATATGACTTGGCCATAACATGAGCCAATTAATAGGTATATGGGAGTTTAACCCAGTTTAGTCTAACTCAGAAAGTCATGATCCTGCCCCTGTCCCCATGTTCCCTGCTGAGAAGGTTGTGGGATTGCATTTGTTCATTGTCCCCAGATGCTCTCAGTTTGTAGTACATGACCTCATGCTTTTTGGCTACCAGTAAAGGAATGAATTCAGCCTCCTACCAGCCTTGATTGATCCCCTGGCTCATGCTCAGCACCACACTAGAGTGGGATAGAAATAAAAAATATGAGGTGGGATTCTTGGTTTCAAGGGAAGAGCACACATGGGGCATTTAGTGAGCAGTCCAACACATTGTACAACCAAAGACTAGCATGGCAGGCATCACAACCACCTGCCAAATATGTCACAGCACTTACTTCGTGCTCCCCATGCCATAAACTCTAATTCTTGTGGCACTCTTTCCTGCTGATTCTGGACCTGGTCTTGGTTTCAGAATCCCTTTCAATGCAGGACCCCCAGTGGATATAACCATTGGATCTAGCCACCATCTCCCTGTAAGTGTTGTTGTCACTCAGAGGAGCAGGAGATTGGAGATCCGGAGGGTCTCGACAAAGGCTTAACTGGGGGTCGTGTGTGGAAATGCAGTCCTGAAGGGGTTAGGATTTGGGACTGGGATTACAAGAAAAGAGAGTATTCCAGGTGGAAAGAAGCACATTAGCAAAGCCTCTGAGTTGAGAGTGGGGGAGTAGCCTCCTGGGGATGGGGACAGAGTGACTTTCCCAATGTGGATGCTCTTGGGGCAGAAAGAATGAGATTGAATAGAACTTTTTTTGACTTGATTTTGACCTATTTACGAACATCCTAGCCTATCTCAGAGATAATAAGATAGTAAGAATATTAACTCCTATTTATTGAGGTTATTGTGCCAGTTTTACTGCTATTGCATACATGCGTTGTCTTTCTTTCTTTTTTTCATCCTTAGAACAAAGTAAATATTGGCATTCCCATTTTATAAACGAGAGTAACTAAAAAATAGACATAATAGGTTATATAGCTAGTTACCTAGCTGGTAGGGCAGGTTACTGAAATTCAAGAACATCTTAAAGACTTTACCAAAAAGTACCTGATCCTGTGAACTGTATCTTCCCAGCATGTTCTTCTGCTGCACATGTGCACCTGTACATATAAAAAGACAATGCACACCCATGTCCACAATCCCACACATACACTCATACACAAATACAGATACAGATGTAGCTACACACATGCACAGACATGCACAGACATGCATGTGCCGTGCACTCATGTGTGTACTTATATACTACATACATACATATACACACATATGCATAGACTGTATGCACGCCGTTCTTCTGGAAAGAGTCACTGCTCTTTGATCCCAGGGGTAAGTATAATGACCCAAAACAGGCCAATCAGCTTTTTTTCCCCCAGCATTTGAATCTCAGGCAGAGACACATAGAGACAGAAGAAAGCTGAGCCATCTGATAACAATGCTCTGGAGAATGCATCCTGAGTGACTGATATGCCTGAGCTGCTGGGTCCTTGTTCTTCTTGTGCTTGGTTAACCAACTCTTCGTTTTATTCAGCAAAGCTGCACAGTAGACTTGCAATTACTTTTTTCTCCCCTTAAGTCAATTTCTATTGCTTTCTACCAAAGAGCTCTAATTGATACAAATTATCTCTTCAGTTTAGCTAGTGCCAGTGATGGGGGTCCATTCTAATGACAATGGTGGTCAGTGCAATGCTGAAAGTAAGGAAGGGGCTTTTCATCGTTGTGTTACAAAACTGTCCATGGGGTAGGGCCATGATATAAAGGAGACTGTTATAAGAGGGCCTTCTGGAATTTACAGTAATAAACCAGTTACAAATGGGAGCCAGGACAGAGAGCCCTTATTCTGAATCCATGAATTATAACATCATGGCCTGATGTTAATTTTCTTGGTTGTAGCTTGCCTATGTTTTCCCCATTACTTTTTTTCTGGTATGGATATGATGGCTAGATAATATTTTGCCTCTTCACCCTTCAATCCTTCAGTGGATATTTACTGAAACACTCCATATGATGGTAGATAATTGGGAATACAGGAGTAGTTAAAACTACAGAAACAGAAATTTAGAGCCAGAAGACATATTTGAAATGGTATAGTCCAACCCTTCTTCTCATAGAAAATAGAGGTTTAGAACAGTTTAGTGACTTAAGTAGGATCACAGAGCTTAGTGTTAAGTGTACATTTTGGGACTTGTGATGTAGGTCTTGTCTCCTAGGTCTGTGATATTAATGGTTCCTGATCAGGCTCCTAGAATTTAGATGGAGTGCTGGGACATGCAGACAGGAAGCGACTGGTAAACTCAGCCCTGCATCAGGTAACCTTCCTCTTTCTTGACTGAATAGCTCTGCAGTAAACAAATATCCCAAAACACAAAATTAACAGTGGTTTCCAGTCTAAGCTGAAAACTTAGTTTGGAGACTTAGTATGGAAGTATTCATACTTGATACTTGAAGGAAGTGATCCTTCAATAGGATCATTAGTTATCTGTATCTTTCATTCCCAAATTGGGCTTTTGAAGGTGAGATCACCCAAAGGGAGAATAGTATCTGTTGTGCCAGTGTTATCCCAATGAGCCACATGAAGTATAGAGCTCTGCTTTTACTCTGTAGGCACAGAGAACCCCAATAGCTGAGAAAAAGAGATAGGTGTCTTATAAAGCAAGATGAAATCTCCTTATTCAGTGACTTTAGATACATTAAATCTAAATAGAGAAATGTGGACCAGTGGATATCAGAATCTTGCCATCTTATCAATCAAGTAAAGACCCTAGCTTTTTTTTTTTTTTACCTTAAGAAAATCAATAGCTTTATTTTTCTTCAATATACATATAGAAAACCAGTCTGAGAAGAAGTTTCACGAGATAGACCAGAGGATTATATACAAACTCAGGAATTCCAGATCAGCAAGACAAAGTGCACAGACGACACACTCTTCCACAGGGCCCTGGAGCTTAGGACTGTCCCAACAGAGGTGAGGCAAGCTCCTGGATGGCTTTTGAGTTCAGCTGAGGAATTGTGCTGATCTTCAGGAGTTTGCCACTTGCATACTTATTCTTGATGGTGGTGAGCTTGGTCATGTTCTTGTTGACGCGCCCAATGTTTTTGGCCTTGTGCCGCATGACCTTCAGCACCTCTCTCTCTATATAGCCAGTGTAATACTGCTGCTTTAAGTTCCATTTTTCTTGGTTAGAACCTTCTGGGACAGGCAGGAAGTGCCTGCCGCCACCTTAAAATGGTGATAGTGCACCATGTCATAGTCAACGAGAGTCAGCTCCATCAAGTATTTGGCTGAAGTGTACTATTCAACATCCATATTCCCGGCTTTCGATGCCTGCCTTAGAAATGTAGCGGCAACGGTTGACTCAGCTCAAATTTCAATTCTTTCAAAATCAGAGTGTACATTTCTCAAATTTGAGAACTGGTGTAAGCATTGTTGGTGATGTAAACAAAGCCTTCAATGTTTGGAGAAAACATTTCCTCATACTTGGAAGCCAAGAGCAGTGCCATAATGCCAACCAGCGGAAGCTTCTTCGGAGAGACTGGCTGAGCCTGTAAATATCGGCCCATGATGGCAACACACATGTACAGCGTTTCCTGCAGCAGCCTGAACTTGGAGTGCACTGGCACCAGCCAGTCCACCAGGATGGCACACATGCAGCCATTTATATCTCTCCCATCTAAGAAATGTGGGTTTATGGACTGTAGCACCTCAAGCTGCCTTAGATACTGGTAGATATCCTTCACGTAGTCACTGCAGAGCTGAGGGTTCTCCCAGTCTTCAATATCAATATCCTCAATTTTGTAGAGCAAGGCATCAGAGAAAGCTTGGCAGAGGTTCTCTTCCTTCATGGAGACGTCCTGAGGTGTGGGAGAAGGACCCTTTGGAGCCAACACTTCCATCTGCACTGGTTTCACAGAAGCAGTAGGTTTCAGGTGCTTGTTGACATTTGTTGTTTTGGTGGGTGGAAAAAGTGCTTTAGTGTTCTGGATTTTCTGAGCTGCTTGTGTGGCTCGGGTTGTAACCCAATTTCCAATTTCTTCTAAAACTTCCCACCTGATAGTCACATGACTTTTAGGTTTAGAATTAACTCCTGTGTCATTATTCTCTAAATCGGTGGATGCTGTCGGGCGTTGGAACAGCACCATGAGGAAACGGACAGGCAAGAGTGGCAGCCCCGCCTAGGGGAAGACGCAGGCTGGACACGGAGAACACTGTGCCATTAGGACTGCCAAGACCCTAGTTTTTAATGACTATCTTAGGCTACATTGATCTCTGCAGAGTAAGGTAGAATGGACCATTTATTCCTCCTTGAAATTCAATTTTTCCTTGACTTCTGTAACACCATAGACTTGCTTTTATTATTTCTGGTTGCCTCTTCTCACTACGTTCTTTGTGGCTTCCTCTTCTTCCACCTCTCCTTTTAATGTTGGGTATTACAAGATTTTGTCTTGATATATCCCTCTGCTTGTTTTATAAACTCTTCCTAGTCAACTTTACTATGGCAGTCATCAGCTGTTCCCCCAGTATCCATCCACCCTTCCTTTAGTAAAAGCAAATTGATTTCTTTTGATAGGATGAATAAAACCTCTACGTCTCTCAGCATATGTGATTCTGATGTACCGGTAAATAACAACCAGAATTCAGGGTGGGAGGAAGCCATAATTTGTAATATTTCTTTGGTGTAAATACTCTCACCACCATCAAAGCCTACTAATTCAGGACATAGTAAATGAACACCTAATATGTGCCAGAAGGTGCTGTTTAGAGATTGGCAATCCACAATGTGAAAAGGACCAAATTATCTCTTAGCTCATGGAGTTTATATTCTAGTTATACAGACAGGTAATAAATAATTAAATACCTAAATTACATAACAAGATAATATCATGTAGTGATAAAGTAGAATAAAGGTGAGATGAGTGACTCAGGTGGGGAGCTATCTTAGACAGTGTGGTCAGAAAATCTTCTCTGGAAACTGATGGTTGAGTTGAGACCTGAATGAGGAGACATAAACCATGAAAGACCTGGGGGAACAGCCCAAACTTTCAGCCATGGAACTTTTGCTTGAACTGTTTGGAAAGAGATGGTCTTTTTTTGTGTGGTTAGTAAACTTGTAGGATGTCAACCAGGAGGCGCTGGTATCCATTTCCTCACCTAGACAGGATAGAAGCAGAGATAAAAGATGGAGATGGAGAGAGACAGATTCCTGGTGGTAATATTTGGATGTGAACATTTGGACATCTTTACCCAGCTGTATCTAAAGCCAGCATATCTTGGTACTTTTAAAGCATATGAGCCAATAAATACCCTCCACACAATTTGTGTCTTTACTAATATACATATCTCTCCCATCTCTTCAAATACTATTTATAGATATACAACATGAATAAATACTATTTATTCATATACAATATTGAATGACTCCAAAATCTCTATCTAGATTGGGCCTGATTCTAAAATCCAGACACGTGTGCATACATAGAGCTGAATAGATGCCTACTAGGTATCTTTACATGCAGAGTTTTGCAAGATCACAGATGTAATATGTATAAATTTCAATTCATCATCTTTCCTCCACAAACTGCTCACTCTGTTTAGTATTTCTACTCAACAAGTCAAAACTATGGGTGTAGTTTTATACTCCTTCTTCTCCTTCAACCTCTGTAACAAATAGACAGTTAATTCCCATGGAATAAAGCTCATAAATGCCTTGGGAACACACCCTCTTATCTCTCCATTCCCACTCCCCAAGCTCAGGGGCTTGTTTCTCAGCTAGATTACAGATCTATTACTGGGTCTCTGAATCCATTCTTCCTTCCCTTTAGTTTCAATTTCTAATTGTCACCAGAGTATAAATACTTTCTTTTTCACATTAAGTTTAATAGTAAATGTGACTTTAGATTTTATATCAGTCAGGATTCTCCAGAGAAACCAAACCTCTAGGAGGAACCAATAAGAGTTTTACGTATATATGCTTATATATATATATATACACACACACACATACATACACACACACATGCATATATGAACAAATAAATACATATATTAATATATAAATATATATACATATACATTCACACACATACAATATATAAAAAGATTTATTTTAAGGAACTGGCTCATGAGATTATGAGGGCTGGTAAGTCTGTAATATGTAGGGCAGGCTAGCAGCTCAGGCAGGATTTCTGTTAGTCTTGAGTCAGAATTTCTTTTTCCAAAAATCTCAGACTTCTCAATCTTTGCTCTTAAGGCCCTCAACTGATTGGATGAGTTCCACTCATGAGTTCTGGCTTTACTTAAAGCCAACTGATTGTAATAGTTAATCACATCTACAAAATGCCTACCCAGCAGCATCTAGATTAGTGCTTGACCAAACAACTGGATACCATAACCTAGCCAAGTTGCCACATAAAATTAATCATCATGGACCAAGACTAGGCATTATGAAACTAGCCACCTCCAGACTTTGAGAATTCCTGGATGATTTCAATAGTTTTTTTTTTTTTTCTCTTTAATTGAATTGTCTTTATTTTCTTAGTTAATTTTTTATTAGAGTATAGATGATTTACAATGTTGTGTGAATTTCTGCTGTATAGCAAAGTGAGTCAGTTATACATATACATATATCCACTCTTTCTTAGATTCTACTTCCATATAGATCGCTACAGAGTATTGAAAAGAGTTCCCTGTGCTATACAGTAGGTTCTTATTAGTTATCTATTTTATATATAGTTGTTTCTTGAGAAGGCAAGTTGAGGCAGCTGAGTGTCGAAGGCATGATCTTGTGTGCAAGAGAACCATTGGAGTGCTTGTCAAAACTGTTGGTTCCCTGACTTCATTCTGAGAGGATTCTTACTTCCAAGGTCTAAGGTGGGTATGAAGTTAATTGTGTGGGTCTTCACCAAGATTTTTTAAAAAAGAGGTAATTATAAGATAGAAAATATCAGAGGACATCCTGTGTGGTAAAAGTGAGTATTGATTCAAGTGAAAAGTTTTCATTTTTTTTGCACACACACTTATGAGTGTGTGCATGGAGGTCTGAGGCATATTG
Source organism: Bos indicus (assembly GCF_029378745.1). Lineage (NCBI taxonomy): Eukaryota > Metazoa > Chordata > Mammalia > Artiodactyla > Bovidae > Bos > Bos indicus. The sequence continues at coordinate 69,532,377 of NC_091766.1, forward strand.
CAAAATGTATTTCTAACTCTGAGGCACAGTCAAGGTCAAAAAAAGTTCGAACACCCCCAGTGAGGGATATGGTCAATATTCACCCTTGTGACATGATGTGGCAAATAAGTCTTTCTCTTTCCTTATTCCATGAACTTTTATGGCTCCATCCATCCTTCCTTGGGCAATTTCTTCATCTTCAGGTCTTGTTGAGTCCAGTGGTTATGGAGTAATGAAAGGTAAAGGCAGAGAGGGTACAAAACAAGGGCACAAAATCACCATTTCCACCAGCCCCGCATCTTCTTCTTTCTCGCCAGTTCCTCACAGTTCATCCCTAGCGTCCCTCTTTGCAATTTGTAAGACTTTCTGTTGCCTGTGCTGCAGGGACAGCAGAAGCCTGAAGTCAGATGTAGGGTCAAGCACCCCACAGAGCTGATAGCAATAGCAAAGTGTACTTTAATAACTCTCAGTTCCCAAGCAGCTCTGGGAACCAAGCGCGGGATTTTCTCTGCCTTTGCTCCTCGGCTTCCTGGCCTGAGGGAAGACCTGACTGATGGCTTTGAATATCCATCAACAAATAATAAATAATAATAATAACCTGCCTGCCGCAGGCTTGTCGGAGTCAGGGAGGCTGGGTTTGCTGACGCTTTCTGGCTACTTAATACAACTTCAGAGTCAATTTTAAGCAGCAACCATAGCAGCTTTGCACCAGGGACTTGTCCTTGCTGCTGTCCTTAGGTCTGATTCCCAGGGTTGGGGCCCATCTGGGGGAAATTGTGAAATGGGTGGTATGCCCATGGTGACGTTGGAATTCAAGATCTGCAAGTTTATTCTTTCCTCAGATTTGCCTCTCAGGCACCACGGTGTTCTCAAATGTCCCCACTTCCCCCTTTTCTTCCAGTTTATGGGCTGGAAAAGACCCAGATTGAAGAAATAAGTCCTGGGTTATAAGGAGGCATCCTTTCAGAAACACTTGTTCTCTGTAATGATTAAGCTCTTGGGCTTTGGGGTCAGAATTCCTGGGTTTGAATTTGAGTTTCTGTTCTTCCATCTAAGTGTGTGTGTATGTGTGTGTGTGTGTATGAGAGAGAGAGAGAGAGACAGAGAGACAGACCCTGAACATATTACTCAACTTCTCTGAGCTTCAATTCCTCATCTGCAAAACACACATCATATTCATAGTAATAATTATAATTGGTAACATTTCTTTAGTGCTTGTTATGTTCCCAGCAGTGTTCTAAGTGTTTTACCTGAATTATTGCCTTGAAGCCTCCTAAGAATCCCATGAGAAAGGTTATGTAATTGTCTTTGGCTTACAGATGGGGACACTGAGGCAGAGAGTGGATAAGGAACGTGCCCCAGGCCACACAGCTGCTAAATGGTGGGCCAAGATTGCTCACACAGCTGGGCCTCTGCTCCGCGTCTCCCAGATGCTAAGTGGCAGCAAGCATGGCTAGGCTTAGTTAAAATCCAGGCTCTGGGACAGGGGAAGTTTCCCTTTAGGATTTTGACTAGTCCAAAGTAAACATTTTTAATTCCAAATTTTCAGGTCCAGGGAAATCGTTGGTGTAGATAATTACCCTAACACCATACAAAGTTGCTATAGCAACTGTTCTCAACTCCACTCACCCTCCAGACCAGCCCTGAGAGCCAGGGGTGGGCTTTGCCTCTCCAAAATATCAGCTCATTAACAAGAGACACCTTGTGCTCTGAGGTTCTTTATAGCACCCAGCACCCAGCACATTGAAAAGCTTATCCTGGTTGTCCAGAGAGTTTTAAAGTCCATTCAGCATGGTAAATGGGCTCTTGTGTGAGGGCCCTGGCTCCCCAAGCCTTCCTTCTCTCATCTCTCTAAAGAATGGCCTACCCATGGCCATTCTTTTTGAAACTGCAGATACTCTTGGTTGGAGGAAATTTTCAGACATCAATTTCTTAGAGTGGCTTTCTTGATCAGATTACTTTCCTTCCAGTGAGGAGCCAGGAACTCCTGCACCCACGAGGAGGGGAAGTTGGAGTCAGATATTGATGGTTTGAGTTTGCCCTGGGTGGTTACCCTGGGCTAGACTAGATCATGGACTCCATGTGGAATACTGCTCTGGGCTGTAGCAGAAGATGATATTTCTTTGTTGCTCATGGTCAAAGACTGAGGGGGCCGTTCTGTGTTTTCTATAAGCTGGGATCCAGCCTGGGAATCTTGCATTTGCAATTTTCCACAAATGTCTGCTACCCTATTGCTTGCTTCTGAACCTCCCAGAGATGAATAATTTAGTTGGCACAGAAATTAAAGTCCCAACACTCTCATCTCATTTCATTTTGGATTCATGGTTAGCAGCTAGAGGTAGAAGGAGACAGTAGAGTGATTAAAAGAGACTGTAAACTCACGATATATCACAGCCAAATGGCCTCCTTCATGAAGAAAGCTTGTAGTGCCAGGCATGCAATGGTCAAAGCCCTACATGGTGAGAGGCACGTTTCACTGGACTCTTGGAAAATGATTCAGCCACATTCACTTCTAATCCGATTTAATGATCCTATTTTGATAGCTTTACGTATTTGCTGATTAGGAGAAAAACCACCACCTCACAAGGTCTCCCTGCAGGTGCTCTAAAAAGAGGGCTACTGAAGGAGCCGCTGTCCTTGCTCCATTCTGGGGGCCTTGGTGTGAGAATGTGGCCTTCAGACGGGCTGGGATGTTTGAAAGGGCAGGGACCAGGGACAGAGGGTGAGGGCGGTGCTAAATGTTCTGAACAAGCCAGCTGGGGTGGGAGCGTGGTCGTGAGGGAACATAATCTGGTGTGATTCTTTGTTTTCATGGCATCACCTCCTATTCCTCAGACCAACAGAATCACCAAGCTGTAAACGGCACACCTTACAAATCAGGGTTCCCTGGCGTGGCTGGAGCATTCATTACCAGCTGTAAAGGCACACCAGCAAGTGAGGTTGCTGTTCTGTAGCCCAATTTTCCATCGCAATAACCCAATTAACTGGTGTGTGTGTTTGTTTTACAAAGCTCCAAGCTACAATAAACCATACAGATACGCAGGCTGCAGAAAGCTCTGTAATTAGGACAAGGTGTACAAATTAAACTACTCTTTTTAAACTTCAAACCAGCTAACTTCTGACATACTGTACTGCTGGGGCTTCTGGGACTGAACCCAATTAACATCTTAGTATTTTATAAGCATCGTTTTAATTGCATTTGTATGCAATCTTCTCTCCAAGTGCCTTTCAAGGTGCTAGTCCTTGTTCGGCTTTTATTACTTTGGTGATTTAAATCTTCTCTCTCAGAGGTTCCCGTTAATAATGACTACTGCTACTTCAAATGCTGGTCCAACATAAAACTCGTCTCTCAGAAGAATTATGTTTTAAAACAGTTACATTTAACTTTATTATTACATTTTTAATTTTTTTCACTGTTTGAACATTATGCCTTTAAATGTTTTATCAATCTGTCAGCTCTTGTAATGGCTAGGAAAGAGATTCTTTTCAGAAGATGAGATGGTGGTTCCCCCACCTACCTCTCCTGCTCATCCATTGTGTGGAGTAAAAGTGTTTGGTGCCACGGGATGCCATGAGAAGAGGAGGTAACTGAATAAGTAAATTTGGAGTTTTTAAATTTCCTTATGGGTTTCAGCATCGTTGTCTACATATTGAGGCTGGACCAGAAAACTAAGTCGTTTTCTTCCTGTCGATATTTAAAAAGGCACCAAAATATGCAGGGATCAAGATAAATAATATCTTAAAGTGATATTAAAAATAAAAACAACAAAATATGACTTGCAAACCAGGCATGATTTTTTATAAATAAATCTTTTAGTGGCCAGGGCTGGGGTTAGGGTGAGGTATGTGAGGCAGTGTTGCACAAGTGCACACTTGGTATCTTGTTTTATTTGAAATTCTGATCTTTTATTTTCCATGGATTTTTTTGGCTTTCATTTGTATCATCAAAAGTGTTGCATTAAAATATTACTTATTTTGATCCCTGGGTTTTTGGTGCCTCCTTAAATTTTACACCTGGGTGAGTGAGTGTCTCACTCACCTCCCCGTTCCAGACCCTGCTATAAATCTAAGTGCAAGGAGTACTTTAAAAGGGATTGAAACATGTGGAGAAGTCCCAAAGGAAAGTTTTCACCCAGTGAGTAAAAAATATAGGGGAAAATTCAGCCCAGGGTTTGGTTCTTTCTGAGTATGATGGCCACAGAAGTCCTCACTTTCTGCTTAGAAGCACCCAAATGAAGGGTGATGCCTGAGTTTATGGGAATCATGGCATGGCAAACTCTTCCTATTCAAAATCCTAGCCCATGAAAGCAAAACGTTTTTGTAATTTTCTTTTGGCATGTGCTATTGCAAGAAGGAGTTAGGAAAAATGAGTACTAATGTTGTGCTCAATTAGGATTTCTGTTATCTGGATAAAAATATAGTCTTGAGCAGGCAATGGGATCCTCCTGGAATATTTTAAATCTTTTTGCTTGATTGAGTGTCTTGTCAAACAAAACTGGCAGGCTCTCTCCCAGAGCTGCCTGAATCTATGCAGATATGATTTCTATCATGCCTTTATTATGTGTAGTCTGTAATAAGGATGAGCACATATAAATCATCTCTAGATGGCAGTTAGGATGCAATACTCAAAGGAGAAAGACATTTCTGCTTTCAAATGTCTAGTGATTTCAGATATTATATAGCAAGTCTCTGCTGAACTGCACAATCTTCAATTCTACTCAAGCCCTTCTGTGGAAGAATGAGACTTTCATATCTTTTCTTTGCAAGGATCGCTAGTGTGGTAAGAATCATGTCACCAAGACCAGAGCACTGTATCTTTTTGGCTAGTCTGATGTCAAAGTTGCATTTGAAAAGAGAATACTTCTGTGATTTGATTTAAGAAGTTGGTCTTGAGAGATGATGGGGGAGACCTCAGATTTGGGGTCTGCTTTTCTCTAAACAGGGCATGAGTCTTAGAGTGGGGAAGTATCAAAATTGTGTTCATCTGAGTCTGCAGCAAGAACAAAGTGCATTTCTGGTGACATTTCAAAATATCTTTCTTTCCTCTGGATCAGGAAGTGAGTCATAAATATCTCAACCTCTTCCCAATGACACAAAGGGTAATTTGGTAAGGAAAAGCAAACCAAAACAAAAGACAAGAGCTCCAGACTTGGCTACTAATATTGTTGAGCAATTACTATGTTTCAGCTACTGAGCATCTCCGTGTATTATCTGATTTACTCTTTGGTAGACTGAAACAATACAAGGACTATTCAGATATACATTGTACAGACAAGGAAAGGTAGGCAATGGTCTACCTATGGTTACAGGTTTGGTAGGTTTGGTAGGTGATGGGCCAGGATTCAAATCCAGACACCTTGGTTCCTGGTGTGATTTCTCATCCACTCTGTTTTCATATACTGTGTGGTCTTGGGCCACCTCACCTCCCACATCTCAAGAGGACCAGGACAAAAGTGAAATAGCTGGCTAGGAAATTGAAGTAGGTAGGTGGTCATAAGGTCTCTGAATCCTACTTCAGTTGCCATTACAAGGCAGTTTATAGAAATTCTTTGGTTGGGTTGAGGTGAGTGTGTCTATGTACTAGGGTGGCAGTTGTGACAGTGAATGGGGTAAACTCCAGACATATTGTGAAGTAACTTTGGTCTCCAAGGCTTCCATTTCTCTAATCTGAGGTCTTCTTCCCCTTTCAATGCCTTTCTTTCCTCCCTCAGGAGTCTTGGATTTGACTGCTGTAGGTCCACCAGACCAATGCTCACACACTGCAGCACACATAGAAAATGACAAGCGAGAATGTCATTGGCAGGTCAGGCTGCAGAGTTGGAAACCCTGTACCAGATCACCAATACCATGAAGCCTGGGGCTACATATCTCTATGACTAGACACATCACTCCTGGTGCAAAGGGAGACTTTGTGGTAAAATAATTCCCACCAAGTCACTAGAGATTTGACCAGCCAATATACAGATAAGACTACTCTTCCTTTTGGGAACATTAGCTCTTGAAAGTGGGAGACTGGGGGGACACGGGCTTTCCCCACTGCCTGTCATCGTGCCAAGTGGTTTCTTTGCCCTGCAGTGAAAGGTGAGAGGTGAGGACTGTCAAGTCTCAGGCAGAGGGAGTAATCAGATCAGGAAGGAGGCTTAGGGAGAGAGCAAAGAACAGAAGGCAACAGAAAGGAAGAGAGGAGCATTTCATGACTGGAGTCTTTTTTAATGGGACTGAGGGGGAACAGTTGTCTGAACACAAACCCAGGAAGTTGCTGTGACGTGCACTATTTTCTACCTTATCTACAGGCAGCTCTGGCCAGATAAGGGGTGTCACTGTGATTTCTCACTCTTGGCTGCTCTGGCTGTGCAGTTGTCCAACTCCAATCCTAGAGTGTCTGTGTAAGGGCTTCCCTGGGCTTTCTCAATGATTGGCACAAAGATTCAGACCTCGTCAATTGAGCTGCTTAGAGCTGAGATTCCAGCTGGTTAAGATGCATGGTTCTCCATAGCTTGCTCTGTAAGGTTCTCATTCTTCATCTATAAACTGGAGATGGTAATTGCCTCCCAGACTACCTTCCAGAATTGTCAAATATAAGACATTACTATGATTTAAGGTAGCAACATAATTTCCAATAGGGAAGGGAGATCTATGTAGAGGTCAACTGGGCTACACCTTTAACTCAGTGCGAGGTGATTTGCCCTTAACTGATTTGATACTAGGGATTGCAAATGCCACTCTGAAACTCTCAGGGTGGAGAGTGGGGTGAGGGAGGGTGGGTATTCTGTACTCTCATTCACTCCTGCAGTTGTGACGTCCTTATTCACACTTTACCTAAAATTTGCCTGATATAAGGGAGCTCTTACCTTTCTTTACCTATGATACAGATGGGAAAATATGAGTGTAAATCATCCATAGTAGCACATCTCTTTATGTGCTTAAAGATTACTCAGAGTGCCTTCCACAGACTTCTTTTCCTTTAAGTAGGGGCCCCAGCTCTGAGAAGGCAATGGCACCCCACTCCAGCACTCTTGCCTGGAGAATCCCAGGGACGGGGGAGCCTGGTGGGCTGCTGTCTATGGGGTCGCACAGAGTCGGACACGACTGAAGCGACTTAGCAGCAGCAGCAGCAGCAGCAGCAGCCAGCTCTGAGAGGTCCTTTGAATTCATTTCCCAATCTCATTTTCTTTCTGTCAATAATCTAAACGGTTCTTTGTGGAATTTGACGTTCCAAGCCTTCCACTCCTGTCCTGCCTTGTGGCCCAGGAGTAAGGACTCGGCTCACCCACCTTTGGGAAAGAGGTGCGGCCGAGATGTGCCAGTGGCCAGCATTTGGGGGAGGGCTGGCCATTTTGGACCACTGTGTTTGCTGACTGTTGACCTAGGAGAGATCTAGTGGCAGTCCCTGGCTACATTTAGCCTGATCTCTGGGAGCTGGACGCCTGTGGCAGGTAGTACCTGCTGAGCAGATGAGATTTTATAGCTTGGTTGCAGACAGACTCTGGGGCATGGCCCAGATAGGTTAAACTTCAGAGTGCGCTGACATCTGCATATGGAAGACGTTTAATGTAGGATTCAGTAATTGTTTATATTGCAGTGTGAGGTTAGCTAAAGAATGCTGGAGAAACAGAATTCCAGGGTGCTAATCTGACCTTTGACAAACAGTGTGACTTGGGCAAGTAACCTGGCCTTTCTGAGCCTCAGCTTCCTGATCTAGAAAATGAAGGGAGTGTATATTTTCACTGGATAATGTATGAAGACTAGGGGAGCTTATACATATCAAAATGTGGAGGACAATTTAATTTGAACATTATAATAAGGGATTATTATTCATATTATCAACATTATTCACCTCACTAAATAGACTATCTTCTTGGGCAGAAAAGAAGGGAAACATAAAGTCTTAGGACTCAAAATAGCCAGAAAAGTCATTGTGTAAGATTTCCCCTTCAGTGCCTAAAAACTCCATTGAGCAGGGACATTGTCTTTTCATGGTGGGACCTCTGGAGCTTGGTGAAGTTTCCTTCTCTGGCTGAGCCTGGAAGGACCAGGCTCTTTGAGGGGCCACTGTCTTGGAAGCTCTCTGAGACTGCAGAAATGTTCTGACACTTTCCCTTCACTCAACAACCTTCCAGGGTTCAATCATTTCTTCCTTCAATATGCATTTATTATGCTACTCTGTGTCAGGCACTATGCTAATTTAGGGGATGCCCTGATAAACAAGGCAGATATTATCTTTGGTCCCCTGGTAGCTCCCTTCTAAATGGCTGTGGATGATTTTTGAGGTATCCACGAATTTTGGGAAATTGGAGAAAAAATTACATGTGTTTGTGCAGTTGTTTTTCCCAAAAGTGTTTATATCTTTGATAGGATTTTAGAAGTGGCTCAGAACTTCTCCAAAAAGGTTAAGAATCATAGCCTGGTGGGAAAGATCAGCTATTCACATGAAACAGTAACTACCAGGCAGGAAGTGTCTTGTAGAGAATCTTACAGAGAGTACACTGTGGGTACAGAACAGGGAGTGCTTCTTGTCAGCTGAGTTGCTTGGGGAAGACTGGGTGGAAAAGGTTGTATGTGACCTGACTTTAAAAAATGGAAGAGTGCAATTCAGTGTCTTTTTATTGCATAACACCTAGAGAAACTGTTCATATCATAGCCTGTGTGAATAGTACCTCTTGGAGTTGAGCAGTGCACAACCTGTGCATCTATACGTGGCGACCCTGACTTGGTTGGGGGAAAGAAACCATTCTTGTTGGTGAGTTATGGATTTCCTGATAAAGTTGTGATAACCACGCTTTTGTCACATCACGCCACACCAACAGGTTAGAAAGAGCAGTAGGAGAAACACTAAAGAAAAAGTCAGAAATACCACTGCCTGTGGAACAACCTCAGTGTGCAAGAAGGGTTGGTTTTCTTATTTTTCCATTTAATTTCTTGAAATCCTCACACGCCTTATTGAGGAAGCTCAGTGTTTCCTACCACTCCTTGAATTATCCAAACCCCCAGAGCTTGCTTAAGTAGCCCACAGGGTGGTCAGTCTTTATTGGACACTCACTGAGGAAGGAAGTGGAATATGAGCAATCTTCTAGTGATGTGGTTTCTCACTGGCCCATGTATGACTCGGAAAACATCATTCTGCACCTCTCTTGGGCAAGGCTTCAGTTCAGGTCCCATCATGGTTGCCCTAGGACCTCGTGGGCTCTTGGCATATCCTTACTTGTTCAAATGTCTTCCAAGGATAAATAGAGTCATTGCTAAGGGGTGGCTTCAAGTCCACACCTTCACTAGCCTAGAACATTGATCCAGCTTCTTCCCCCTGATCCCCTCCTCATCCCTCAAAAGGTAGAAGGTTTTATTACATCACTATTTGAGAACAGTCTAGTACTCTCACAATATCTCATTTTTTTCCCTTTAATTTTTATTGGAGTATAGTTGTTTACAATCTGAGTAGTGCTATTCAGTAAGTTCTCATTGGTTGCCTATTTTATACATAGTGTTCTTGCCTGGAGAATCCCAGGGACGGGGAGCCTGGTGGGCTGCTGTCTATGGGGTCACACAGAGTCGGACATGACTGAGTGACTTAGCAGCAGCAGCAGCAGTGTATATTTGTTAATCCCAACCTCCCAATCCATCCCACCTCCCTTTCCCCTCCTGATATACATATGTCTGTTCTCTACGTCTGTGAGTCTATTTCTGCTTTGCAAATAAGATCATCTATATAATTTTTCTAGATTCCACATATATATGTTAATAAACAATATTTATTTTTCTCTTTCTGACTTCACTCTCTATGACAGTCTCTAGGTCTATCCACATTTCTATAAATGAATCAATTTTATTTCATTTTATGGCTGAGTAATATTCCACCATATATATGTACCACATCTTCTTTATCCATTCCTCTTTTGATGGAATTTAGGTTGCTTCCATGTTCTGGCTATTGTAAATAATGCTTCAGTCAACATTAGGGTATATGTATCTTTTTGAATTATGATTTTCTCTGTGTATTTGCTTAGTAGGGGAATTGCTAGCTACATCTCCCTTTTGAAGAAAGTTCTTTTTAGGAATTTATACAGTGACACATCTGGTAATTTCTGCTGAGAAAAAAGAAAATTATTTAGCCCAAGCTGAGTCTCTGGTAGGCAGTGTTCTGATGGGCTCCCTCTCCACGAACAGGTTTTGTGGGTGAGGTAATACAACAGGCAGATCACAAGATCACAAAAGTAAGAATTTGGATTTGGATGCTGCATCAGATCTGTGACTTTGGGCAGTTTATTTAATCCTCTCTGAACTTTAGTTTCTTCCTCTCTGAAATCTTTACATATCGCTTACCTCAGAGGGTTGTTTTCCAGATTAAACAAGATGATGCATGTGAAGCACTTAGCACTGTGCCTTGTATAGGGGTTAGGACTCAGAAAACTTCATCTAGAGCTAGTAGTGAGAAATAAGAAAGAAGATGAGAAAGAGAAGGAGGAAAAAAAATTGGACATGGTGCTAGAAGGGAGAAGCAGGAGCAGATAGGCAGCCAGCACCCACGATCACCCTACTGTACTCATGTTTTATGCACCGGAAGCCACCCCCAGCGATGTTCCTCTCTTCTTCAGATGCAAAAGACATTGTACCCAGGGCTTTCCCCCAGTCAGCCCATAGGCTGTCCCAGCCAGCCTCCATTCAGCTTCTCACAGCTGGTCCTGCCTGCCTGCCTGTGCCTTGGAGACATTGCTGACCTTGGGGCCACTTTTTCTTAACCCTCCAGTGGGGTGTCCTGTGAGACTGGAGCCTCTGGCCAAGGAATGGCCTCAGAAACTTAGCAACAAGAGTCAGGCATGTGTTCTGTGCCCTCTAATCTAGAAAGGTTCTGGGGATGTGTGTCAATGACACTCGTCATTTGCATATTGAGCTCTTCTTGGCCTGCACTGGACAAGGAAAGAGTGATGTGCTATGGCTATGATCTCTCAGCAAAAGACCAAGAGACCCAGAATGCTTTGTGCCTGTCTAGGGGTTGGCAAGCTGAATTTAAGTAGGGTGCTAGGCTGCAACCTTAGTCTAGTTCTGGGCATGGCATTTCTTGTGCTTCCATTTCTCATGAGTCTATCCAGACCCCCAGATCATTAGAAACAGTTCTAGCACGTGTAGTGGTAGGGATGAGAACTGTCCTTTTCCCTCATTTACATATCAACATTAATTGTGTTACCTTGAGCAAGTTACCTCTTTTCCCAGTAGGTTTCCTCATATGCAAAGTGGCAATAGTAATGGGTAGTATGATGGGGGCTTCCCAGGTGGTGCTAGTGATGAAGAACCTATCTGCCAGTGCCGCAGATGTAAGATACACAGGTTTGATCCCTGAGTCAGGAAGATCCCCTGGAGTAGGAAGTGGCAACCCACTCCAGTATTTTTGCCAGGAGAATCCCTTTGCAAATGTTTTCAACTCCCCTTGCAACTGCTTCCTCTCCCTGAGCAACCGCATGGATCAGCCTCATATAAAACTGTGGCATGTTGGAAAGCCTTTGAAAAATGGTACCTAGTCTCTTGCAGTTGACCTCTTCCAGAGCCCATGAGGCAGAGACCTATGCATGTTCCCTGGCCTGCAATAGCAGAGTGATAACTCTACGTAACACTTCTTGCCTATTACTGCATCATGTAAATGGAAGTTACCAGTGTTCATCCAGAACTCAGAGCTGAGTCTCACCAAATGACTCTGGGGGGAAATTTTGACATGGAGAAACACCCATGATAACTTCAGTGGGACTGAATGATGGATGGGTATATAATGGATAGTTGGAGCTTCTGGGTCAGGAAACTATAAAGAAGAGTCCTGTGCTAAACGCCCTTGGAGCAGGTCACATAACTGTGTTTGGACATTGGGTTCATCATGGTCTGTCTCTTAACAGTTTTCTAGTTAAGTTCAAGGAAGGAGCCAATGACTTCTGCCCAAGGCTCTCATCAGAGTCTCAGGATTGGAAGGCACTTTCAGTTCAGTTCAGTTCAGTCACTCAGTCATGTCCAACTCTTTGTGACCCCATGAATTGCAGCACACCAGGCCTCCCTGTCCATCACCAACTCCCAGAGTTCACTCAATCTCACATCCATCGAGTCGATGATGCCATCCAGCCATCTCATCCTCTGTCGTCCCCTTTTCCTCCTGCCCCCAATCCCTCCCAGCATCAGAGTCTTTTCCAATGAGTCAGCTCTTAGCATGAGGTGGCCAAAGCACTGGAGTTTCAGCTTTAGCATCATTCCTTTCAAAGAACACCCAGGACTGATCTCCTTTAGAATGGACTGACTGGATCTCTTTGCAGTCTTTTAGAGATTATCTAACACAGTAAATATATAATATTCATCTCCCCACTCCTCAACCCTGTGTCCATAACAATGGCAGACATCACTAATTGATGGTGGTATTCTCTCTGGAAAAGCCTAAATGCAACTTCAGAATCCTTTAACACTTAGTCGTCTAGGCAGTATGGCATTGACCATAGACTCCAACCAGAACCTCTAATTCTTAGTTTAGATCTCTTCACATGGTTCCTTCCCAGGTCTGAGGGAACGGGGGATTTGAAGAATCCTGCTTGGAAAATACAAGCGTTTCTGTCTTTATTGGATGTTAATAGGGGCAACCAAGGTCTTGGAAAGGACATCAGATTAAAGATATGAAGTTAAGTTCTGGTCTTGATGTTGTCCCAGAGGAGCTGAGTGATCTTAGGCAAAGTGTTACCTCCTTGGATCTCAGTTTGTCTCATCTGTAAAATAAAGGGCTTGAGAGGACCACATGATTGCCATGGACCTTCTTTCAGAAATATGCTTTGATGGCTTTGAAATGTTTGGGTACATCAAGATGCCTCGTGGAGATACATGTTTCTTGCTCCTAGGAGTCTGTCTGTATGCCACATATCACCAATGACAGACGTGTGACAACCATGCTGCCACTTCCCACTTTCCTGCCTGTAGCTTATATGGGCAATGGGGACTCCATGTGGACTCAGTCTAGAGTCTTTTTATCCTTTTTAGCAGGAGGGGAGGGTGTCTAGGCAGCCACTACCAGTTGATTAAAATTTGCAAGGCAAATAAAAACTATTTGCCATATGTTACGAGCTGAATCTTGTCCCTTCAAATATTCATGTTGAAGTCCCAACCCCTAGAATGTATTTGGAGAAAGGGTCTTTACAGAAGTAGTTAAGTTAAAATGAGGTCATTGGGAAAAGTCCTAATCCAATATGACTGGTATCCTTATAAGAAGTGGTAACTTGGACAGAAGGAAGATGGAGAAGATGCAGGGAAAAGATGGTCATCTACAAGCCAAGGAGAGAGACCTGGGACAGATCCTTCCCTTATGGGCTTCAGAAGAAAGTTACCTCCTTGATCTTGGACTTCTAGCCTCCAGAAGAGCAAGAAGATAAATCTCTGTTGCTCAAATCACCCACCCTGGAGTATTCTTTTATGGCATCCCTAATAGACTCATATACCATCCCTTGCTTACCTCCACCCCCTGGACCCTTAGAACAGCTAGGATTATAAAGACCCCCTCCCAGATCAGACATTCTGCAAACCCAAGAGCCTGACAACTGCATTCATTGATTGTGGGTTCCTGGAGAGAGGAACTATTTCTTAATTAGCATACATCCAGGCATACAGGAGGCACTCAATACATGTGAAAAGAAGGGAGAAGATGAAATGTTAGAAAAACAAAAAAGAAGAAAATATTGCTACAGAGTTCCAGAGAGGGCGTGTGCCATTTGGATATCTTTGCTGCTGCTGAGTCACTTCAGTCATGTCCGACTCTGTGCAACTCCGTAGACGGCAGCCCACCAGGCTCCCCCGTCCCTGGGATTCTCCAGGCAAGAACACTGGAGTGGGTTGCCATTTCCTTCTCCAATGCATGAAAGTGAAAAGTGAAAGTGAAGTTGCTCAGTAGTGTCTGACCCTCAGCGACCCCATACACTGCAGCCTACCAGGCTCCTCCGTCCATGGGATTTTCCAGGCAAGAGTACTGGAGTGGGGTGCCATTGCCTTCTCCGTTGGATATCTTTAGGATGTTCTTTTTTGTTTTGCTTTGAAAAAGTTACCTGGAGCTCCCTGGCATCAGGCAGAGCCTGTTGGCTCACCTATAACTTTTTTGCCTTTTCTAGAAACTAAGATTACAAACTGAAACTCAAACAGGCACTAGAGAAGTAGAGGTGACTGAAAATGAACTGAAATCTCCAACAAGGCCAACAGGTTAAATCGCTGTTTCAGACCAGTTGGAATTTGGCTGAGGGTTAAAAAGGGAAGTTGGGAACCGGTTGGGAGCTGGGGAAGCCGCTTTTCTTCTGGGCTCCTCACTCTGGGTTTGGCATTTCACCTGCTAGATGGCGCTGTCCTCTAAGGAAAGACGCCAGCTCAGCTTTAAGGGTCAAGGAAACAGGAACAACTGAAGTTGGTTGGAAAGAATTGATGGGCAAGAGGCAGAGGGGATGGAGGCCAGTCCTTTCCCCAGCAGCAGCATCTCCTTTTGTGGTGGTTCTGGTTCCTTTTAGAGATCTCATTTTACAGTGTGGGTGTTTCATAACATCACATCTGAAAAGTCACAGGGCCTTTTTCTCTGAACAGAGTGAATATGAGGTGTGTGTGTGTGTGTGTGTGTGTGTGTGTGTGTGTGTGTGTTGTGAGGAAGGGGCAGGGAAGATCATTGAGGTCCCACCACAAGGCTGTAACTTACAAATGACATGTCCCAGTACTGGTCTTTGGCCTTGACTTAAATGAGATCAGTGGGAAAAAGAAACAGCCAGGCCTTTCTCCGTGCTGCCTGCCAAGGTGGACGCCTCACACTCCTCGAGCTTTACTCCAAAGCCTCTAGCTCAGCTTCAAACTGTGGGGGGAAACTGCTTGTGGGGGACGAGACTCCCTTTCCTTGGGCAATGTTAGTGTGAGACCGACGTGCTGAATCTGGGTCTGCATGTGAAATCAGGGATGCAGTCTGTAACTACTCCCCCTCTATCAGCAGCCAGAAGGAAGGAAAACAAAGATAAGGGTGGGGGTGGGGGGGCTGGAAACCAGGAGGGGACAGAAGAGGAGAGATGGGAGGGTTGAGGAAAGACAGGAGACAAGGGAACAAAGAATAGCGGTGAGGGGTGAAGGGGATGAGGAGGGGCGAGAGGGACACACAGGACTAGGGGGCCAGAAAGAAAGGAAAGGGCCATGCAAGGGAGCCACAGTGGAAGAGAAAGGATGGACCAGTAGGGGAAGTGAGAAGACCAGGAAGCCAGAGTGGAGCTTTCAAATCGGTGCTAAAGTCAGGAAACTTAAAAGGCAGGGGAAGGAGGCTCTGCCAGGCAAACAGGAAAACAGAGGAAGAGGAAGTCTAGTAATTAGAGAAAACCTGACCAAGGGCCCAAAAGGAGGGGAAAACCACTGTGATGGGCAGGTTGCAGAAAGGCAAGGCAGCAAAGAGTGGCAAGCAAGCTCTGAAGCAGGAGGGCGGAAGCAAGGAAGGCAGAGAGCAGAGCTGGGAAGAAGGGGAAAAACACGGAGATGGAATGAGCAAAACAAAACCCAGTAGAGACTGAAGGAACAAGGAAAGAACCATTAAAAGAATGCTTACCTTATAGTCGTAAAAACTGGAATGTGTGTATTTTGGCCTCTGGCCATGGTCCAGGAAACACAGTGTGGCTTTTAAGCAAATTGTGGAGTGGTGGTGTCCACACGTTAGTAGCTTGCCCTGGTCTGCTGCTTTGAAATGTAGCTGCTCTGGGCTGCCCCCCTGTTGGCTGGCAGCCGGCTACTGGGGACATTAGATAGAACCCACTCTCCATACCTAAGGTCATCCCTGTTCAATTTATGGTGCTGTAAGTTCACAGGCACAGGCTTCTCTTCCAAGGCGGTCACTGCCCTTTGCAGGCCAAGAGTTGAGATGTGAATCCTGTGGGGTGACCGGCTCACTGTGTCTTGAATCAGTGGTCCCTTGGAGGATGTTTCTCGGTGGGACAGGGTGCAGAGGCTCTGGAAGGGCAGAGCAGGAGGTATGTTAAAAGTAATGCAGGGAGATTAAGGGAAGGGAGTCTGAAGTCTTATAGCCACAATTTGGTTCTGAGTTTTACTATTTTATTCTGTAAAAACTAGCATGTGTTTCTTAACCTTTCTGAGCCTCAGCTACTCATCTGTAAAATTGGATTCATAATCCTGCCTATCTCATAGTGTTCTGATGAAGCTTGAATGAGATGATCCATGGGGCTGAGTGGCTAGATTGTACTGATGCTCGTTGAATGTTAGTTGTTTTATCATCTAAAGACCAAATAACTCTGTGTGTGTGTTTGTATTTGGGGGGAATCAGTCCTTGAATGCAGAGTAAGGGGCTTAGTTTTGAAGGTATTTTAACAAGAGAATGGTCTTTGCAAATGATTGCAGAAATAGATCCAGTGGTGACACTTGGCTGTTTTGGAGAACGGGAGAGTATGCATGAGGTAGTGTGGTCCTGGATTAGGGTTGGGGGGATGAAAAAACGTAAAAAGAAAGTAAAGAAAGAAAGTGAAGTCACTCAGTCGTGTCCGACTCTTTGCGACCCCATGAACTGTAGCCCACCAGGCTCCTCTGTCTATGGGATTCTCCAGGCAAGAATACTGGAGTGGGTTGCCATTTCCTTCTCCAGGGGATCTTCCCGACCCAGGGATCGAACCCAGGTCTCCCGCGTTGCAGGCAGATGCTTCAACCTCTGAGCCACCAACTGCTGCTAAAAAAACGTAAAGAGTATTTTGAGAGACACTCCAAACCCAAAAATCTTTATGATTGGATAGATAGATGGTGACAGAGGGACAGTTTTAAAAATTTATTTATTTTTAATTGGAGGATAATTGCTTTACAATGTTGTGCTGTTTCTGCCATACATCAACATGAATCAGTCATAGGTATACATATGTTCCCTCCCTCCTGAACCTCCCTTCTACCTCCCACCTCATCCCACCCCTCTAGGTTGTTACAGAGCACTAGGTTGAGCTCCCTGTGTCATATAGCAACTTCCCGTTAGCTACCTACTTTTACATATAGTAATGCATATATTTCAATGCTACTGACAGAGGGACATTTTAAGCACCACTCCAAGGTTTGGGGGCCTAGAACAGAGCAGAGGGAGCCCTCAAGCTAAGAATGATTTTTCACATTTTTAAAAGACTGTTAAAAAACAAAGAACATGTGACGGAGAAAATATGTTGTCTGCAAACCCTCCTATTTAGCCCTTTACAAAAAGAATTACCCTACCTCTGGCCCAGCCTATTGTATCAGAAGATGACTCTGCCCCAGAAATCAGGAAACCTAGAGAGGTGCAATGTCCCCCAGAAAACTAGAGCATTGGACTAAAGCAGGAGCAAGGTCTGTGTGAAAAATACACAGATTTAAGTCATGTATTCATTCCACAAATATTTTTTGAATGTGGCTCAGGAGATAGACAGACCTGGTTGATTCCTGGCTCCATCTTCCTACTTGTCACCTTCAACAAATTATCAAGCTCTGTGTATCTCACTGTTTTTCCACTTGTAAAATGTAGATGATAATTATACTTACCTCCTGGAAACATTTTGGAGGATTAAATATGATAAGACATGTAAAGCATTTAGGCCATGTCTGGCACACACCACATAATAAATAATTAGCTTTTATTGTTGTTGGAAACCCAGAGATAGAAATGAACATGGCATGTGCTACATGACAGTAAGAGGGTGAATAGACTTGATAAATAACAGTAAGCCAATATCACTTGCCATTATTATTATCATCAATATCATCATCTTTTACTGCTATTATAACTTGAAGTCTGATCCTGGGACCCCAGTGTTCTCATTCGTAAAGCATGAGGTTTGCTAGGATTCCTTCCAACTCCATCTTTTTAACTTTTTGTCAATTTCTTCCTCCTTCCCCATTTCCCTCCCTTCCCTCTATGCAGTTACAAACACGCTTAATACTCCTTGACATTTCTGACAGGCAGGTCATCTCTTCCCCATCCTCTTTAAAAATCCCGATCATGTAAGAACTGATTCTATTTTCCCTCCATTCCCAGTGATCTCT
This sequence comes from Bos indicus, assembly GCF_029378745.1. Taxonomy (NCBI): domain Eukaryota; kingdom Metazoa; phylum Chordata; class Mammalia; order Artiodactyla; family Bovidae; genus Bos; species Bos indicus. The sequence goes on from NC_091766.1 coordinate 69,550,371, forward strand.
CTTCCTTTTGCAGCCCCTCCCCCTCCAGGCGTTTGCAACAAAAGAGTCAGGTCATTTTTCATGCAGTATCAGCCAAATGTCAGCCTCCGAAGCATTTGTCCTTGTTTCTCTGAGTGTCGGAAGTTCTCCGTCTTCCCACTAGGACTTTCTGAGAGCGTGGAGTGGATCCCAGAATCTTTAATTCTCCTTTTGCAACTGAGCCTCTTCCTATACTCTGAGTAAAGGAGTGGGGGGAAAAGGGCCGGCAGAGGAGCCAGGCTTCCAGGCCGGTGGCTCGCTGCTGTGGGGGTTTGTGCTGCACCCTGCCTGGTTACTTACTGCTGCTGTGAGAGGCCAGTCAGGGGAGAGAGATTAGGGTCATCAAGATAAGGCAGAGAATATTCAAACTGGAAGCAAAAAGGGGCTGTTTTTCCAATAGTAAGTAATCAGGGAACAGGAGGATGTAATTTGCAGATTAGGAAAGTGAACAAAGAACATAAAATTAACTTTATAGCAAAGAGGAGCGCAGTCTGTTTGAAGAAATAAACCTCCATAAAGCATTATTGTTGATAAAATCAGATTGTTGATTTAAACTAAATAGGAAATATGACCAAATCAGGGTGAGGAGGTGGTGCTCAGTGAAGCTGGGGCTAAAACTTCAGGAGGGGATGGAAGGTTGGTTTGGGCCTAAGAGACCTGATGTGGCGTGGTGTGTGCGTGTGCGTGTGTGTTGAGAGACATCAAAGCAAGGATGCCTGTGCTAAAGGCATAGATAATAGGAGTGTGCCTTTCTGAGATGCTTAACATGCCTTCATTTAGTGATTGCTTTTATTTAAATTGATAAGATACTTGATCTTAGCCAAAAGGCTGAGAAGTAATAAGACTGTCTTTATTTTTAAAGTGGCATTGACTTCCAAGCACTGGTAATTAGCACATATGTTCCTGCCTCCTATTTTGAATACTCAAATGCCTACATAAGCTCACCTGAAACACCAATTACTTTCCCAGTGAATACCAGGACCGACCTGGGTACCAAAGCCTGGGTACCAAGTCCCAAGGTCATGCCTTTGGTCCCAAGAAGGTTAGAGCAGGGCTTCTGTCCCCTTCATCACAGGCAAGTTGGCCAGATTAGGATAACACTCCTGTAGTGGGCAGTGACAGACCCAACTCTGTGCTGTTAGCTGCCCTATATTTCCCCATGTCAAGCCTTCCTGGTCCTACATTGACTAGGAGGGGACACTTACATGGTTTTGTTGACTTTGAGCTGCTGAGACAGAACTCTTTCCAAGGACCAAAATGCAGAGAAGCATCCTGCAATGCAGGAGACCCTGATTCAATTCCTGGGTTGGGAAGATCCCCTGGAGAAGGGAAAGGCTAACCACTCCAGTATTCTGGCCTGGAGAATTCCATGGATTGAATAGTCCATGGGGTTGCAGAGTCGGACACGACAGAGTGACTTTCACTTTCACTTTCATCCTTACGTAGCAGTGTGTTCAGAAGTCTTCATTCCCTGTCTAGGTCCATTATCCTCCCTTCTCTGTCTTGCTCTGACCCTTGGAAGCCACATCCTGGGAATTTCTTATTTTCTGGTTTTCTGTATGGTTCAGCTTATGAAAGGCACCAGCAGGCTGGAGAAGAGACAGGGCATGCTACAGGTGGGCAGGGGCTTTCTCTACTGAAGTTCAGAGCCCTCTACAGCTATAGCTTCAGCCTCAGCTACAGGTTTCTCTGGGTTCGGGGCCTTAACCTAATCCTTTCAGCACAGGGGTTGGTCCTAGTCCCCATGTAGCTGCTACACCTGGAATGTCTCACCAGCCTTTGTTAGCTTCCTTTAAATGTGCCCTTGCATTTAACTATACCTTCATTATGTTACTTGAGTCTGCCATTCTTGTAGGACCCTGGTGGGTACAAGTGATTGCGAGTTCCTATGGAAACGCGGAGAAGGCAGTGGCAACCCACTCCAGTACTGTTGCCTGGAAAATCCCATGGAAGGAGGAGCCTGGTAGGCTGCAGTCCATGGGGTCGCTAAGTTGGACACGACTGAGTGACTTCACTTTCACTTTTTGCTTTCATGCATTGGAGAAGGAAATGGCAACCCACTCCAGTGTTCTTGCCTGGAGGATCTCAGGGACAGGGGAGCCTGGTGGGCTGCTGTCTATGGGGTCACACAGAGTCGGACATGACTGAAGTGACTTATCAATCTGGAAACAAGAAAGCCTGGGTTATTGAAGGTCATCAGGCAAGTTGCTTCTACTTAATAGCTTCACGTTCTTCATCTGTGAAACTGGCATGACAGTACGGTCATCCCTCAGCTAAAACATGCTAAGATTCTGTTTCTGCTAGAGATGTAATGGGCAGGGCATTGGAGGAAAAAGAAACAGGAGTTTGAATCCTGGTTTTGACACTTACTAGGTATGTGGCCTTGGTCAAGTCTTAATCTCTTTGAATCTTTGTTTTCATTATCAGTAAAATAGGGAAGATAATCCTTTCCTTGCAAGTTGAGGGGTAGGGTTAGATATTAAAATTACACATATGGAAGCAGTTAAAAGTAGTTCTCATGACACAGGAGGTATCCAATCCACGGACACTCTTTCTCTTGTTTCCAGGCTACCTTGGAGGGAAAATGCCTGAGCATGAGGGGAAAGGAAAGTTCCCATTCTTTTCACCTCGAATTCAGTTTACTTATATCTGCTGACAGTTCAGCTCACAGATTCCCATTCATTTATTCTTTCTAATCGATCTAGTCCTTGAAGATTTCTCCCTGGAACCATTCCTTCAAAAGGAAGGCAGGCCTGTGGTTAGTTGGAAGGAGGGAACCAGAAGAAGCAGGTCCTGGGCACCAGGCTACTCACTAGCCTGGTGTTTTGACCAGAACAGGGATTTCTTTGAGCTCAGAGTTCTCTGGTATAGCTGACACATTTCAGGGACTTTCTCTTTCTTTCTTTATGCACATGTCGCCTTTGTAACTGAAGAGCTGGGCCTCTGATTTTTCACAGTAATTGCTCATACCTAGATTTTAAGACAAAAGGAGCTCTCAGCCAACACAATTCATAGTCCTGCCCAGTCCCAAGCTTGCCATAAGTGATTTTTGCACAGAGATTAAAAAAAAAAAGTATAGAATGGGATTTTTGAAATTTTTGCTTGAAATTTCAGTATTTAAATGTGTGATTCATCACTAATAGATCCAGATGTGGAAAAGCTGTGAGTGAAAGGGAGTTCATCTGTAATTTCCTTCAGTCCTTCTCAATGTTCTCTTTTTTCATTTCAGCATCTCATTCTCCAGATGCTCCACATCTTTAACTGCCCACAGTTGACCAGAGATCCTCTGACCAGAATCTTTTTCAGGATCAAACAGACCCTTGTTTTTTTGCCCTTATTGAATATAAACTTGCATATCTTTTGTCTGTCAGTAGCCATCGAATGCTCTCAAATTTATGATAATTTGACTCATTCTTCTATCCATCCATACATTTCATCCGCCTACCCTCCTAACCGCCAAATGACAAATACTGGTTGGGAGCATTTTATGTGTAAAATGTGATGGTAGGGTTTCTACAACAATTTTTAAAAGCATCAGCCACTGTTCCAGACTTAAGAAATAAAGAGGATATTTGCAGACCCCAAACAAACAAAGGAAAAATGTTTTCTCATAATAGTGCAAGCAAGGACTAGGTGTCTAGTAGTGATAATATAATAGGTATAGTTAAAGAGCAAAAGAAAGAGAAAGCAAAATGGGGAAGAGTAATAAGAACTGACTTCAGAGAAGAAATGGGAATAGAGCCACCCCGTAAGTGGCTCTAAGATGAGTAGAATTTATGCAAGTACAGAGAAAGGTGAAAGCTACCAGAGAAGGCATGAGGGTGGGGAAATGGAAAAAATAGGAGCTAGAATCCAGAAAGTAGACCTGTTTGGCTGGACTGCAGCATTTGAGTTAGTAACAGTGGTAAGATTGGAAAGATTGATTGGAACTGGTTTCTGGAAAAGAGGCTGGAATGTGAAGCTGAAAAGTATAAGCATTTCCTACATGTAATAGAGAGCTCCTGAAGATTTTTCTAGCCTGGAGAGCCATCTAGTAGAAAGGTACAGAACATTGTAAAGTATGGAGTGTTTGTATTGTCTATAGACTGACTAATTCATAGATTCATGCAGCAGGAATTTAATGAGCTCTGTGTGTGTATGCTCAGTTATGTCCAACTCTCTGTGACCCCATGGACTGTAGCCCACCAGACTCCTTGGTCCATGGAATTCTCCAGGCAAGAAAGAATAGTATAGCAAGTTGCCATTTTTTTTACTGCAAAGGATCTTCCTGACCCAGAGATTGAACGCATGTATCTTGAGTCTCCTGAATTGGCAGGCAGATTCTTTATCACTGTGCCATGTGCTAAATTCAGTGTTCATGGCTGGACACTAGTTATTACGTCTTAGTCCTGGAGATACCCAAGAAGCCCTTGCTTTGGGGAGAGTTTCTTATTTATTAAGACCAAATAATTAACATAGAGAACAAAACCATTGCAATTAACTCTTTTAAAAAATATTTTTAGTGTAAAATTAAGCACAGATATAGGTGGCTGCCGAGAGGAGCTACCCCAACCTGAGGCCAGGGGCCGCGGCCGGAAGGTGCAACCCCAGGCCCGAGGCCAGGGGCGGCGGCCGGGAGGAGCAACCCCACATCCAAGGAGCGGTGGCTGTGCGGGCACAGGAGGGCCGAGAGGAGCCACTCCACGTTCAAGGTCAGGAGGGGCAGCAGTGAGGAGATACCCCTCGTCCAAGGTAAGGAGTAGCGGCTGCGCTTTGCTGGAACAGCGTGAAGAGATACCCCACATCCAGGGTAAGAGAAACCAAAGTAAGACGGTAGGTGTTGCAAGAGGGCATCAGAGGACAGACACATTGAAACCATAATCACAGAAAACTAGTCAATCTAATCACACAGACCACAGCCTTGTCTAACTCAATGAAACTAAGCCTTGCCATGTGTGGCCACCCAAGATGGGTGGGTCATGGTGGAGAGGTCTGACAGAATGTGGTCCACTGGAGAAGGGAATGGCAAACCACTTCAGTATTCTTGCCTTGAGAACCCCATGAACAGTATGAAAAGGCAAAATGATAGGATACTGACAGAGGAACTCCCCAGGTCGGTAAGTGCCCAATATGCTACTGGAGATCAGTGGAGAAATAACTCCAGAAAGAATGAAGGGATAGAGCCAAAGCAAAAACAATACCCAGTTGTGGATTTGACTGGTGATAGAAGCAAGGTCCAATGCTGTAAAAGCAATATTGCATAGGAACCTGGAATGTCAGGTCCATGAATCAAGACTGGAAATGGTCAAACAGGAGATGGCAAGAGTGAATGTCGACATTCTAGGAATCAGCAAACTAAAATAGACTGGAATGGGTGAATTTAACTTAAATGACCATTATATCTACTACTGTGGGCAGGAATCCCTCAGAAGAAATGGAGTAGCCATCATGGTCAACAAAAGAGTCTGAAATGCAGTACTTGGATGCAATCTTAAAAACAACAGAATGATCTCTGTTCGTTTCCAAGGCAAACCATTCAATATCACAGTAATCCAAGTCTATGCCCCAATCAGTAATGTTGAAGAAGCTGAAGTTGAACGGTTCTATGAAGACCTATAACACCTTTTAGAACTAACACCCAAAAAAGATGTCTTTTATTATAGGGGACTGGAATGCAAAAGTAGGAAGTTAAGAAACACCTGGAGTAACAGGCAAATGTGGCCTTGGAATACGGAATGAAGCAGGGCAAAGGCTAATAGGGTTTTGCCAAGAGAACGCACTGGTCATAGCAAACACCCTCTTCCAACAATACAAAAGAAGACTCTACACATGGATATCACCAGATGGTCAACACCAAAATCAAGATTGATTATATTCTTTGCAGCCAAAGATAGAGAAGCTCTATACAGTCAGCAAAAATAAGACCGGGAGCTGACTGTGGCTCAGATCATGAACTCCTTATTGTCAAATTTAGACTTAAATTGAAGAAAGTAGGGAAAACCACTAGACCATTCAGGTATGACCTAAATCAAATCCCTTGTGATTATACAGTGGAAGTGAGAAATAGATTTAAGGGACTAGATCTGATAGATAGAGTGCCTGATGAACTATGGATGGAGGTTTGTGACATTGTACAGGAGACAGGGATCAAGACCATCACCATGGAAAAGAAATGCAAAAAAGCAAAATGGCTATCTGGGGAGGCCTTACAAATAGCTGTGAAAAGAAGAGAAGTGAAAAGCAAAGGAGAAAAGGAAAGATATAAATATCTGAATGCAGAGTTCCAAAGAACAGCAAGAAGAGATAAGAAAGCCTTCTTTAGCGATCAGTGCAAAGAAATAGAAGAAAACAACAGAATGGGAAAGACGAGAGATCTCTTCAAGAAAATTAGAGATACCAAGGGAACGTTTCACGCAAAGATGGGCTTGATAAAGGACAGAAATGGTATGGACCTAACAGAAGCAAAAGATATTAAGAGATGGCAAGAATACACAGAAGAACTGTACAAAAAAGATCTTCATGACTAAGATAATCACAATGGTGTGATCACTCACCTAGAGCCAGACATCCTGGAATGTGAAGTCAGGTGGGCCTTAGAAAGCATCACTAGGAACAAAGCTAGTGGAGGTGATGGAATTCCAGTTGAGCTATTTCAAATCCTGGAAGATGATGCTGTGAAAGTGCTGCACTCAATATGCCAGCAAATTTGGAAAACTCAGCAGTGGCCACAGGACTGGAAAAGGTCAGTTTTCATTCCAATCCCAAAGAAAGGCAATGCCAAAGAATGCTCAAACTACCACACAATTGCACTCATGTCACACGCTAGTAAAGTAATGCTCAAAATTCTCCAAGCCAGGCTTCAGCAATACATGAACCGTGAACTTCCAGATGTTCAAGCTGGTTTTAGAAAAGGCAGAGGAACCAGAGATCAAATTGCCAACATCCACTGGATCATCGAAAAAGCAAAAGAGTTCTAGAAAAACATCTATTTCTGCTTTATTGACTATGCCAAAGCCTTTGACTGTGTGGATCACAATAAACTGTGGAAAATTCTGAAAGAGATGGGAATATCAGACCACCTGACCTGCCTCTTGAGAAACCTATATGCAGGTCAGGAAGCAACAGTTAGAACTGGACATGGAACAACAGACTGGTTCCAAATAGGTAAAGAAATATGTCAAGGCTGTATATTGTCACTCTGCTTATTTAACTTCTATGCAGAGTACATCATGAGAAACACTGGGCTGGAAGAAGCACAAGCTGGAATCAAGATTGCCTGGAGAAATATCAATAACCTCAAATATGCAAATGACACCACCCTTATGGAAGAAAGTGAAGGGGAACTAAAAAGCCTCTTGATGAAAGTGAAAGTGGAGACTGAAAAAGTTGTCTTAAAGCTCAACATTCAGAAAATGAAGATAGTTCATGGCATCTGGTCCCATCACTTCATGGGAAATAGATTGGGAAATAGTGGAAGCTGTGTCAGTTTTTTTGAGGGGGCTCCAAAATCACTGCAGAAGGTGATTGCAGCCATGAAATTAAAAGATGCTTACTCCTTGGAAGGAAAGTTATGACCAACCTAGATAGCATATTCAAAAGCAGAGACATTACTTTGCCAACAAAGGTCCATCTAGTCAAGGCTTTGGTTTTTCCAGTGGTCATGTATGGATGTGAGAGTTGGACTCTGAAGAAGGCTGAGCGCCGAAGAATTGATGCTTTTGAACTGTGGTGTTGGAGAAGACTCTTGAGAGTCCCTTGGTCTGCAAGGAGTTCCAACCAGTCCATTCTGAAGGAGATCAGTCCTGGGTGTTCTTTGGAAGGAATGATTCTAAAGCTGAAACTCCAGTACTTTGGCCACCTCACAGGAAGAGTTGACTCATTGGAAAAGACTCTGATGCTAGGAGGGATTGGGGGCAGGAGGAGAAGGGGTCGACAGAGGATGAGATGGCTGGATGGCATCACCGACTTGATAGACATGAGTTTGAGTAAACTCCGGGAGTTGGTGATGGACAGGAAGGCCTGGCGTGCTGCAATTCATAGGGTCTCAAAGAAGTCAGACATAACTGAGCGACTGAACTGAACTGAACTGATAGAAAAAAAAAAATCCCCAAATATAAGACTTAGTGAATTATTATCCAGTGAGTACCCTTATAAATATTACTCAAATCAAGAAATAGAATCTCCAGCCACCCCTGTAAGTTCTCCATGTACCTCAATTTCTCCTTACCTCCAGAAGTAACCACTATCCTAACTTTTTTAGTAATGATGTCCTTGCATTTATTTGTGGTTTTATCATTCAAGTGTGTATCCCTGAACTGTAGTTTATTCTTTCCCTTATGTTTTTAAGCTTGATATACCTTTTTGGTCTTTTTAATCTATGATTTTCCCCTCTATCTCTTTCCCTTTCTTACAATTTTTTCGTGGACAAGTCTGGGCCATTTGGCTTGTTAAGTTTCCTACAGTCAGATTTGCTGACTGCTCCCTCATGATTCTTCCCTGGTGGCTCAGATAGTAAAGCATCTGCCTGCAATGCGGGAGACCCAGGTTCCATCCCTGGGTCAGGAAGAGTGCCTAGAAAAAGAAATGGCAACCCACTCCAGTACTCTTGCCTAGAAAATCCCACGGATGGAGGAGCCAGGTAGGCTACCGTCCATTGAGTTGCAAAGAGTCCGACATGACTCCACTTTCACTCATTATGCATTTCAGTGTGTTTCCTTTGTCTTTTGTATTTCCTGCAGATTGGAAGCTAAATCGAGAGGCTTGATCTGACACAGATTTGATCTCTTTAATAAAGTTATAGGTGATGTTATGTCTTGTGTCTGGTTTATGCTGTTTTTTGATATTAATTAAAGCAGATACTCCATGTTGACATTCATTAATTTATTGGGAGTTGAAAAATAGTAATAATTTAATTTATAGTATATTTTTATTTGTTACTTAGGGTACATTTAAAAAATATAAAGGGATAATATCTCTCATCTGCTGCTTTGTCACACCATACTACAATTCATATAGGATAGGTAGGACAAGGTTTGATTACCCTTTTGTTTGCCTAGTTTTCAAGATCACAACTGGATCATTGTTTTGTCTGAAGTTAACCAATTATTATTTTTAAAATGCATGTCATTAATTCATTCATGGGTTTGTATGTATTTGATGAGCTTCAATCTTCTACATAGCTCAAATCTTTGGCTGTGGAAAATTCTTCAAGGTGCTTCCTGAATTCTTTTGACATGTTCTTAGTGGTTTTTTACAACTTCCTTCTAACTTCATGTTAAGATGTTCCAAACTCATGAATATTTCCTGCTGCAGACCTGAAATTAGCCATTTGTCCAAGAAATCCTGGTTTCGCTCAATGGGATATGTCACTTGAAAGTCAAATCTGAGTGCTGGAGATGCTTACAGCTATCAGGTTAATTTTTGTTTCTAAATCCTTTTAATGGAAAAAATTGGAATAAACAAATATCTTGAGTTCATACTGATATTTCTAATTCAGATTTAAATCTGATAGGATGTTAAGTAAAATAAGATGTTTACTTAACATTGCCTTAGTAACTCCTTTCTTTCACCAGAGAATTCTTGAAGGTGCAAGGGATAGTAGAATTAAAAATATTCCATTATTAGCATTTGCTTTTTTCTGCTTCACATATACAACATCATCAGAATAATAATAGCTGTACTATCACTGACATTATTATTACTGAAAGCAGATAAAACATTTCTTTGCATATGCTAATCATTTCCCCATTTTTTTATAGTCATATATTTGCATTTTAAATCATATAGCCATTACATACTGGAATCTCTACCTTTTAACCCTCATTTAGTCTTTTAGCTACAAGAAACTATATATCTAATATTCACCAGCAATACCTGTCTGAAACTTGTTCTTTAGTAGACTCCTTAAGAAGGACTCATGGGAATAATATTCTCTGAATCTTTGCATGTCATTAGCAGTTTGTGATTTCCTGGATAAAATATCCTTAGTTCACATTTTCTCTCCTTGAATATCTTAAATACATTACTGTAATTTCTTCTGGCAAAAAGCTTTGCTGTCAAAAAAAAAATCAGAAGATAATTTAATTTGATTTCTCTTATATGTTCTTTTTGCCTAGATACCCAGATTCTTTTTTCTTTTAAATGCAATAATTTTTCTAGACCATGTCTTGATTTTGGTCATTATGGGTCAATGTTCTCAAATATAGGCTATGTTCTTTCAATATATAGTTCAAATAATTTTTTATATTGGGAAAACTTTGCTGAATTATAGTTCTTGGGTTTTTTTTTGGTTATTATTCTCTTGTGATTCCTATTTTTATTTGCTTTCTTCTTTGAAGTCTCCTATTAGTTGAGCACTGGATCCTCTTTGCCTATCTTCCAGTTAACTCTTTTAAATGTAAGTTTCAATTGTTTGGTTTGTGTGATAATTCATAAGACGTCTGGGCAAATATGTGTCTATTTAAAAGCTGACTTATGATTTGGGGTAATGACTGACTATTTAAAAATTTTGTTTTCATTTTATTGCGGGAATTGGAGAAACTGGATCATAGTCTCCAATGAACAGTATACATTTACAGTACAACAGCAGGCTGGTAGAAATGACAGTTTGGTACCCTGAGACTTCTTGTATTATACAGTCTAAAAATCTGAGCCTGGCACTGGAGCTAAGACCTTACTACCTTTGTAGGATTAGAAATCTTTCTTTGCCTTTTCCAATTATTAAAGCCTATTTGGAAGCCTGGTGTGTTTGTAGCCATGGGGTCGCAAAGAGTCAGACATGACTGACTGACTGAACTGAACTGATTTGGAACCAAAGGTGGAATCCCTGGTGGCTGAGTGGTAAAGAACCTGCCTGCCAATGCAAGAGATATGGGTTCAATCCCTGGGTTGGGAAGATCCCTTTGAGAAGGAACTGACAACCCACTCCAGTATTCTTGCCTGGGAAATCCTATGGACAGAGGAGCCTGGTGGGCTGTAGTCCATGGGGTCGCAAAAGAGTCAAAACATGACTTAGTGACTAAATAACAATTTGGAACCAAAAACCTCACTTCCATCAAAAACATAAGTTTAAGGAGATTTCATTTAATTATTTCACAATAGAATCTAAAGTAGGATAGATGAGGGTGGCTCTCAAGGCAGGAACAAATGCATGGAAGCCAGTCTGAACTGAACATATTTTGTGGCTTAATATAATAGCTTCTAATGGAGAAGGGATACAATAAATATCCCTCAACATCCTATGTTCTCTGGTTTGAAGTAACATAATTCACTATAATAGTGTGAAGTTGCTGATCCACCTGACTTGGACTTTTATATTAGTTTCCTGTTGCTGCTGGAATGAACTAATTACAAATCTAGTGGCTTAAAACAATACAAATTTGTTATCTTACAGTTCTAGAGATCTGAAGTGCAAATTGGGTTAAAACCACATGTTGACAAGATTTCTTCTGAAACTCTGGGGGCAGATAACTTGTTTCCTTGCCCTTTTTAGCATCTCAGTTCAGTTTAGTTCAGTTCATTTCAGTCGCTCAGTCGTGTCCGACTCTTTGCCACCCCATGAATCACAGCACGCCAGGCCTCCCTGTCCATCACCAACTCCGGGAGTTCACTCAGACTCATGTCCATCGAGTCAGTGATGCCATCCAGCCATCTCATCCTCTGTCGTCCCCTTCTCCTCCTGCCCCCAATCCCTCCCAGCATCAGAGTCTTTTCCAATGAGTCAACTCTTCGCATGAGGTGGCCAAAGTACTGGAGTTTCAGCTTTAGCATCATTCCATCAAAAAACACTCAGGGTTGATCTTCTTTAGAATAGACTGGTTGGATCTGCTTGCAGTCCAAGGGACTCTCAAGAGTTTTCTCCAACACCACATTTCAAAAGCATCAATTCTTCGGCGCTCAGCCTTCTTCACAGTCCAACTCTCACATCCATACATGACCAATGGAAAAACAATAGCCTTGACTAGATGGACCTTTGTTGGCAAAGTAATGTCTCTGCTTTGTAATATGCTATCTAGGTTGGTCATAACTTTCCTTCCAAGGAGTAAGCATCATTTAATTTCATGGCTGCAGTCACCATCTGCAGTGATTTTGGAGCCCCCCAAAATAAAATCTGACACTGTTTCCACTGTTTCCCCATCTATTTCCCATGAAGGGATGAGACTGGATGCCATGATCTTCGTTTTCTGAATGTTGAGCTTTAAGCCAACTTTTTCACTCTCCACTTTCACTTTCATCAAGAGGCTTTTGAGTTCCCCTTCACTTTCTGCCATAAGGGTGGTGTCATCTGCATATCTGAGGTGATTGATATTTCTCCCGGCAAGCTTGATTTTTAGCATCTAGTCATCAGTATTTCTTTGCTTATGGTCCTTTCTTCCATCTTCAACTCCTATCACTCCAGTCTCTGTCTCCATCATCATGTAGCCAAGTCTGTCTCTGCATTCCTCTTATAAATACACATTTGATTACATGAAGGCCCACCTAGATAACACAGGATAATCTCTCCATCTCAAGATCCTTCACTTAATCACACTGGCAAAATCCCTTTTGCCATTAAGGTAAAATTCATAGAAAGGAACTGGGGATTAGAACATGGATATTTTAGAGGGAGCCACAATCTAACATACCACATTGGTAAGGTTTTTGCACAAAAGAATTCTTAATAACAGAGAAAGTAAACTCATTTACAGGTTGGTGATGAGACTGTAGCTCAGAATAGTCTCCTGGAAGCCTGCAATTTCATTGAGGGCTAATGTTTTTTTGCTGTTCAGTTGCTAAGTCAAGTCTGACTCTTTTCAACCCCACGGACTGCAGCATGCCATGATTCCCTGTCCTTCACTATCTCCCAGAGTTTGTTCAAACTGATGTCCATTGAGTTGGTGATACGATCCAACCATCTTATTCTCTATCATCTCCTTCTCCTCCTGTGCTCAATCTTTCCCAGCATCAGTGTCTTTTCCAGTGAGTCAGCTCTTTGCAGCAGGTGGCCAAAGTATAGGAGCTTCAGCATCAATGTTTGAATTTTGTAGTTTACATTTATGCTTACTAACTAATAATAAGAAGAATCTCCCTAGCCTACTTTCCTGTACCAAAAGGAAAACTGAACTGAGAAGATATGTCCTGATTCTTCCATGGCTGTAAGGAATATGGAATACTGCATATATCCTAGTAGTAACTGTCTAATTTGGATGGCATGACATCACATCATAGGAAAGTGTGCGTATTGAGGTGTCATTAGTCCCAATTATAGCTGAGTCAGGCCTTGCCCAGTAATCTCAGTTCAGTTCAGTCGCTCAGTCGTGTCCGACTCTTTGCTACCCCATGAATCGCAGCATGCCAGGCCTCCATGTCCATCACCAACTCCTGGAGTTCACTCAGACTCATGTCCATCAAGTCGGTGATGCCATCCAGCCATCTCATCCCCTGTCATCCCCTTCTTCTCTTGCCCCCAATCCCTCCCAGCATCAGGATCTTTTCCAATGAGTCAACTCTTCCCGTGAGGTGGCCAAAGTATTGGAGTTTCAGCTTTAGCATCATTCCTTCCAAAGAACACCCAGGACTGATTTCCTTTAGAATGGACTGGTTGGATCTCCCTTGCAGTCCAAGGGACTCTCAAGAGTCTTCTCCAACACCACAGTTCAAAAGCATCAATTCTTCAGCACTCAGCTTTCTTCAGAGTCCAACTCTCACATCCATACATGACCACTGGAAAAACCAAAGCCTTGACTGGATGGACCTTTGTTGGCAAAGTAATGTTTCTGCTTTTGAATATGCTATCTAGGTTGGTCATAGTTTTTCTTCCAAGTAGTAAGCATCTTTTAATTTCATGGATGCAGTCACTCACCATCTGCAGTGATTTTGGAGCCCAGAAAAATAAAGTCTGACACTGTTTCCACAGTTTGTCCATCTATTTCCCATGAAGTGATGGGACAAATCCCATGATCTTTGTTTTCTGAATGTTGAGCTTTAAGCCAACTTTTTCACTCTCCTCTTTCACTTTCATCAAGAGGCTTTTTAGTTCCTCTTCACTTTCTGGGGAGGCCTTACAAATAGCTGTGAAAAGAAGAGAAGCGAAAAGCAAAGGAGAAAAGGAAAGATATAAACATCTGAATGCAGAGTTCCAAAGAATAGCAAGGAGAGATAAGAAAGCCTTCCTCAGCAATCAATGCAAAGAAATAGAGGACAACAACAGAATGGGAAAGACTAGAGATCTCTTCAAGAAAATTAGAGATACCAAGGGAACATTTCATGCAAAGATGGGCTCGATAAAGGACAGAAATGGTATGGACCTAACAGAAGCAGAAGATATTAAGAAGAGGTGGCAAGAATACACAGAAGAACTGTACAAAAAAGATCTTCATGACCAAAATAATCATGATGGTGTGATCACTGACCTAGAGCCAGACATCCTGGAATGTGAAGTCAAGTGGGCCTTAGAAAGCATCACTAGGAACAAAGCTAGTGGAGGTGATGGAATTCCAGTTGAGCTCTTTCAAATCCTGAAAGATGATGCTGTGAAAGTGCTGCACTCAATATGCCAGCAAATTTGGAAAACCCAGCAGTGGCTACACGACTGGAAAAGGTCAATTTTCATCCCAATCCCAAGGAAAGGCAATGCCAAAGAATGCTCAAACTACTGCACAATTGCACTCATCTCACATGCTAGTAAAGTAATGCTCAAAATTCTCCAAGCCAGGCTTCAGCCCAGTAATCTAGAGGGAAACTGTCACTCATACATTCTGACTGTCTTTTGCCCAGAATTACCATTCATGCCTGAGTCCCTTGAATAAGGCAGTAAGTCTCCATTGGGCATGAGGTAAAGAAAACCAGTAGGACTTGCTCTTCAATTAGAAAGTGAGTCCCTGGACCTCATGGGTATCCCCTCCTCCAGGGTTGAATCAATAGCTGATCCTCATGGAATGCTCATTTGCAAGTTGATTCTCAGAATGAATTTTTCTTGCTTTTCTGACCCAGGGTTCATTCATGGGCTCTCTTTCTCATTGGAGAGCTTGTTGTGCACAGAATCAGCATCCTGGTCATGGTTTCTACTGAAGAAAGAGTGAGGCACCTTCTTTTGACAGATCTTTGCATGCGTAGTTATTATTCAGACTTTCTTTCCTCCTCCTCCACCTCCTGCCCCTTTGGCTCTGTAACTGCTCAGGGTCCCAGGACATTTGAAATCTGTCCAGCTGTGTGCTACTTTTAACTTCTCCACACATCACAGCTGAGGCCTTGGCCCCCATACACATGTATCCATACCCACTGTTTCTTTTTGTTGGAGCATGCCGATACAAAACCTATGCCCATGCTTGGAGTGGAGGAGGCAAGGGAGGCAGGAGGTCCAGTTGTCTTCTCCCAACCTCCTGGACCACCCAGCTCTGCTCATTGCAATAGCATGCAGTACAGTACTTCGAAAATGTGGTGTTCATGGGTGCCGCATGATAAAGAGTATGTTAGGTCCTATCTGCTCAAGTTTGGGCCAACATGAGAATTATATTGTCCAGAATTTCTCTCCCCTCCCATTTGACTAAGAGCCAGCTGAGGGTCTTCTCTCAGGGGAGGTAGCAAGTAGACAGAAACACATGATGGGTAGCCCAGTATTAGGAAAAGAATGGATCAGTTTCTAGTTATTTCTCTCTTTAAGGGACCTGTGCTAGTATGTTAGAGAATTTAGTTAGAATTAAAAAAACTAATATATCATAATATATATATAAAATATACATACACATATATATGTACATTGTATATATGCTACAATATATATTATATATTACAATATTACTTATACATATGTTTAATACATATATATATATGTATTAAAATTTTTTTTTAAACTGACTTTAGTTTGAAACTTTTCACCAGGCATTTTTGTTTCAGTTAATCACGTTTCTATTGCAGCCTGGGGACTTTCAAAAACATTTCTAGAACCCCCTATCTTGCTCCCAAAGGCTTAAGCATTATTTGATAATTAGCCTTCACAATTATGTTATACATTTCAGAGAGAAGAAATGTGGGCTGGAGGAGGGTGGGAGGAAGAAAGTTGTGTGTGTTAGTTAATGTGGGAGGAATGAGGGGTATTATCTGGGGATTGGAGGAATGCTTCTACGAGAAAGGAGTTCACTTTGTCAAAATTGTGTTGGTTGCCAGTTCTCTGTGAAACCCTCACTTAGACACCGGGAAGGACAGTGGGGGAGCATCGATAATATTCTCGCTTTTCCTAATTAAAATGATGCCAGAAAACAGGATACATATAGAGGCCAGCTACGTGCCGCTTAAAAAGAAATATACTTCATTACATTTTCTCTCCATTTCCCGGAGCTCACAATGGAAACAAGAGAAAGGAAGAAGACCTGTTAAAATCTGGCATAGTATTTTGTTATTTACCCAACTGTTAGCACAGTATCACAATAAAATAACTCTTGCTAAAATGACGGCTTTTCTCCCTTTCTTTCTGTCCATACACAGGAAGTGTATGTGTTCATATACCTTCTGCCTCTCAAAGTCGTCACCCTCACATAAAAGCAAGGCAGTATCCTCTGCTTCCAGAGTCTGTTCCTTTGGTTCTTGCTCTCTCTGATTTTCTAGAGGAAACCGTCACATTTGCATCTTCGAAGAGGTCAATTTGCTCTATTTTTATTTTATGAAAATTGTTTTCTTTTTTAAAGGGAAATTTGTGTGTTTTTGATTGAGTCCGATTTCAACAAGGTTGGGTATTTGACTGATTTCAAGAGAGAGAGAAAGCTAGCAAGGACACTGTGTTATGCTATGTATTGTGTGTGTGTGTGTGGTGTGTGTTTGTGTGTGTGCATGTGTGTACGCACACAACCCAGTGGGACTGATAGTTTTTATAGTTGAGAATGGCCCTCAGCCAAAATATCAAAACAGATGAGATGTGTGCTAGGGGCCACTCCTTTCTTCATCATTTCTCTTTCAAATCCAAAATGCAGAGGATCACAATACTTAATCCAGTCTACAGTGGAATTCCTGGCAGTACCAGACAAAGGGAAAGGTTTGTTTGCCTGAAATTTATTAGTTTTTGGTGAGGAGAGGAATTAATGAGTTTCTTGGTTCTTCTAGAATCACATCATATATAGAACTTCTTGAAGCTAGTTATGCTAAAAGTTTTTTCTTGGCTAGAGCAGGAAGCTTGCCTTAGAGCAGGGCTTACCAGTTTAAAAGCCTGTAGTGGCCATGACCATGATGGTGATGCAGGGACCCAGCTGAGTGTGACAACTGGGAGCGAAGGGGACTGTGTAAACAGGGAGCCGTGACCACCCAGCTCCAGCCACTGCTGCTGGTCAGGAATGTGAGCCCAGTGTTGGCAGACCATTGACTTTTTTTCTGGATGATTATGTGAAATTTCATGGTTGTAAAACGTTCATCATTCATTCAACTTAAGAGGCAGAAAAAAAAAAAAAAACCACCTCTCCACAGATCAGATAAAGCATATCAGAGGTCTGGCTTTCTCTGCCACAGAAAAAAGAGGGTTGAGTACATTATGGTCCATTAACATGGTGCACAACCTTGGATAGGTCTGTTTACTCCTTTATGAACCAGAGAAACTAGGTAGACGAGCTCTAAAACTTCTTTTTGCTTGGACCTTTTAGGAATGTATGATTCCTGAGTCCTATGTTCAGCCCTTCAAAATCCCCTTCATCTCCTTGTTTTTCATGAAGAGTTGTCCCAAAACAAGAAAAGAGAATAAGCATATATACACGGGGTTCAGAAATGACTAGGTAACAGGAGAGTTGGGCAGCTCATGTACCAACACATGCTTAGGCAGAAAAGCCTTTCTTCTTTGAATTCTTTATGAGAGCAATCTTTTCCTGCCCTGAATACCCACAGACCTTTTCCAACCCTCTCCTTCAAATATGTTCACCCATTATATTTATTGACTGCCTGCCTGGGGCCAGGCATACTCTTTCGACTTCCTTCACTTTCCTACTTTGTTGTTCAGTCACTAAATTTTGTCCGACTCTTTGTGACCCAATGGACTGCAGCACACCAGGCTTCCCTGTCCTTCACTATCTCCTGGAGTTTGCTCAAACACATGTCCATTGAGTTGGTGATGCCATCCAACCATCTCATCCTATTTCATCCCCTTCTCCTGCCCTCAACCTTTCCCAGCATCAGGGTCTTTTTCCAATGAGTTGACTCTTCGCATCAAGTGGCCAAAGTATTGGAGCTTCAGCTTCAGCATCAGTCCTTCCAATGAATATTCAGGGTTGATTTCCTTTAGGATTGACTGGTTTGATCTATTTGCTAGCCAAAGATTACTACTTTAAATATTTGAATAAAAGGAGAGGGAAAACTTTATTCTGCACATTTTGAGAATATCAAGGAGGGAAGACTGGTCTGTGGGATGTGCACACTGAGAAAAGCAGGATGAGCTCACCCTTCACTGAGGAATGCACACAGTGAGACAGGTCACCCTTTGAGAGCCCTGACTTTGGGAGCCTATGGAGAATGAGGCAGAAGGGCCCCCGAGGTGGCAGAAGACCATGTGGTGCATGATGACGCTCCCTCCCACTCCTCTCAGTTCTTCCACTAAGTTACCAAAGCCAGGAGGTGCTTGTGCCCAGTCACGGCAACAGGCTCAGGTGCACAGAAGAGAAGGAAGGCCAGGAATTTGCAGATGTCTTGGGACCAAGTGTGGGTTGCAACAAGCCATAATGATGTCCAAGCCAATTTCTGAGATGCAGTGAGGTCCCCAAGTAAGATCTCAGATCAGCTGGGAGCAGTCTGAGAACAAGAATCATGTCAAAGTTATCTCTGTAGGTGACATGCTGTCATCATAGGGCTTTCGCACAGAGCCAATGCTCAGTAAATGCTTGCTTGCTGAATGAATGAATGAACAAATGAATGAGAAAGCTGTCAACTGCCAGGCCTAGAACATGGAATGCAGGCATTGTATGGATACACAGACTAGAAATAAACCAGTCTGGAGAGAGTTAATTTCTGCCTTCATCATTCACAGGAAGGATAATGTATGCTGCGGAGGGAAAGCATTAGTCTTTCCCTTTTGAAACCCCCAAAAAGATTTGTCTGAAGCATGTATTTAAATGGGCAGCATACAGGTGTTTCCAGAGTTGCTCCAGCCCCAGAGAAGGCCTCAGGGCAAACCAGAGAAGACGGTACTTGGTAACGAGAAACACTCCTCAGCTACTCTGCATGCTTCAGTGGGAAAATGCAAATCAACTCATTTCCGCTTTTGAAGACAACTTCAGATAAAGGGGTCCCCAGGCAAAGTAACCCCTTCAATGTGCCTAGCTGTCTTTCCCCATTGCTATCTTTTCCTGTGCTACCTGCCGCGAGAGCTGTGGGAGGTGGGGAGAGGGCTGTGGATTGGCTGCAGGAGATGAGAGAAGAGATGCATAGTAATGAGGATCCGGGGAGCTGTGGGAAGAGAGAGCAGGATGGGGGCATCTGTGTGGGGAGACAACTTTGTGGAAAAGGCCTTGAACTAGGAGAAGGAATCACCTCCAGTTCTGACTCTGTGGCCCCCAGCTGTTGGTGACCTTGGATAAAAGGTGGGGTTCACACACACTCAAAGCTAAATCGAATGTAGGAAACCATGCTAATCCCACCATTTAGGGTATTTTTTTTTTTTTTTTTTTTACATTGGGATACTGAGACCTGAACAAAGTATCAATGGTAAGTGGAAGGTAAAGGTGGAAAACAGGTCTCTGACTGCTGGAACAGAGCCTTCCCATCATCCAGAGTCATGCTTAAGGGTACGTGTAAAAACAGGCCTAAGTATCCACGTTTTACAGTTTGGATGTGAATATTTGAATGTGCCTCAGGGCTCAGTAAAGATTTTCAAAGGTCTTCCTTGGTGGTCCACTGGTTAGGACTCTGCACTATCATTGCAGGGGACATGGATTCAAGCCCAAATCAGGGAATAAGATCCCACATGCCACACTGCCAAAAAAAGAAAAGAAAAAAAAGATTTTCAAGACTTGAAAAATTAATAATATGTTGACCTCTGCTGACCCAACATAGGTAACAGTAAATAAAAACAATGAAAAATTGTAATGGAAGTGTAAAGAATAAGAAAGAATTAATTTTTCCTTTTAATTTCACTCTGATGATTTTTAAGTAGTAAATTCCTTATAAAATTTTTTTTGAGGACTCCTATTTTACCAGTGTATCTTGGCACAGGAATTTTCTGCTTATTGGGAAATCCAGTCTATGACTTTGAATGTCATCAAGTACTTATATTTGAATCAGTGTGTGAGAGGGTTGTGTGAACACGTTTGGGCAATTGTCTGTTGTTATTTTTGTGTTTATGTGGTTTTCTATGGTATTAAGTGCATGTGTCTGGGGAGGTGTGAATACATATGTATAACAAATGCAGGTTTTTATTTCCTTTTTCTACAGAGTGAGGCAATCAAGTGATGGCTAAAATTGGCAGGCTGGAGTTTGCTAAATGAGATAACATGTAAACAGAGCCTTTCATATGGTGGCCTAAACTCAGTGTAGAAAGTTACTTTTTCTCACTGCATAAAAGATAGAACGACTCCAAACCTGAAGTAGCCTGGATTAGAAAAGCATCTAGGACTTGAATTTTTAGAGAAAGTCATATGTCATAGGAATCAAAGATAGGCAAGTTGGTTTTAGGCTTTATTGATTCACATACTTTGCTTTTTATAGATAAGGGTTAAGTAACTTTCAATTTTCCCTCAATCAACAGACTTTACTGTAGTTCTGTGCTTCTGTATCAGAGACTTATGTGTGTGATATAGCTATTTATTTATAACTACAGCTATATGCATATGTGTGTTTATACTTGATATTGGTGTCCTTTGGTTTTAGATTGGCTTGGCTTTCTGGGAGCTGGGCCTGAGATGGTTCCCACACATCCTGGTATGTAATACATAACCTGGAGTCAGTTTATGGCATATTCTCCCTTCCTCTCAGGAAATTTTGTCCTCCTCTGGAAAGAAGTTTCTTCATGTCAATGGGAGACACTCAACTCAAACTGAAGTCTGAGATTATTCCCAGTAATCATGACAGGAGTTGAAGGAATTCACTGTAGAACACTCTACGTGTTTTTCCTCAAGTGGTTTTCTCATCTATTCTGCTAGTTGATTCTCAGAAAAGATCATCCCAATATTAAGCTAGTGCTCATTGAGTCTTTAGTGTTGGCCAGTAGTTCTCAGTATCCTTTCCTTCCAAAGGGTATTTGAGAACGTTGTTGTTGTTCAGTCACTCAGTAATGTCTGACTCTCTGCAATCCCATGGACTGAAGCACGCTAGGCTTCCTTGCCTTTCACTATCTCCCACAGTTTGCTCAAATTCATGTCCATTGGGTCGGTGAGGCTCTCTAACTGTATCATCCTCTGTTGCTTCCTTCTCCTTTTGCCCTCAGTCTTTCCCAGCATCAGGGTCTTTTCCAATGAGTCAGCTCCTTGGCCATCATGTGGCCAAAGTATTGGAGCTTCAGCTTCAGCATCAGTCCTTCCAATGAATATTCAGGGTTGATTTCCTTTAGGATTGATTTATTTGATCTCCTGTATTTGAGAATATTTGGATACAATTTTGATTGCCACAACTGAGGAAAGAGGAGTGCTTTTGGCACCCACTGGCTAGAAGCAGAGATGCCACTGTATAAAATACAATGCAACTCCCACCCCGCCCCCAGCCCTGCCGTCAACAGAGAATTATTGGACCCCTATGTCAGTCTTATTGAGGTTGAGAAACCCTAGTGAATACCAAGCTCTGTTTGCCTTCATTACAGACATGTCTCCATCAGTCTTATGGATCTGATGGGAGTAGTACAGTGGTCCACTCCCCATCTTGAAGATGAAAGATAATATGGTGAAGACAGAAGAAATTACATGACTGAGGCTACCAAGTCCCAGGTGCAGAACTCACGTGAGCCAGATCTGTCTCCTTCCAGACACGCAGTGTGAAGCACCACTCTCTTGCACACACATCCTTTGTCCTGTCTGACCAGCATCCCAGAGAATGAGCTCCTCTGTACATGGCCCATCTCACAGGTCTAGGTGAATTGCTCCTGACAAGGGGAGATCAGTCTGGATTTTTGTCATCCTCTCTCACTGTGTGATGTGTTCTATGTTGAAAATCTCCTGTAGTCAAAAGATTGTCCTTGTTTAGCCCCTTTTCTTTCTCCTCTTCATCTCACCCTTTTGGTTTTGTTTTTCTTGCATCACAATAATCTTACTCTCCTCCTGAATGATAGTCTTATTCTTACAGAGCTATCTGATAGCTGGAGGGCCAACTCTATTCATGGTTAACATGGTGGTCACTGAGGGAGAGGGTGTTGATTATACAACCAGGCTAGAGAAGGGGAGAGTTTTCTCTGAAACTGGATCGTCTTTGACTTTCACTTTTAAATCCTTTTGATGGGATTCTTTAGCTTTCAGAGGCTAGGAAAAGAAATGAGTACCTCTGAATTTAGGTTTCAGATTTTGCCAAGATTTCCCAGGAAAGCTTTTTCTTTCACAAAAGCCTTTGGAGGAATTCCTTTTTCAGGAGAGAAAAGCATTCCTGGAGATCTCATTAGGTAAATTACTCTCAGATTAACATATTTTATTAATTACCTATTATGAGACTCCAAAGCTAAATAATCATAAAAACAACAAAAAGAAGTAAATATAGTTCCCGGTGACTAATAGATGCCATGAAAGACATAATCAGTAAAATCAATTATATGCATTATTATAATGAAAGGTACAGTTAGTGCTTTAAAAAAATAATTAGGTTATTGGCTAAGAGGAAACTAGCCCCTCTCCATTACCCCTGGAGCAAGCCCTGGAGGCTTCACTCAAAGGCTTTTAGTACAGAAATCATTGGTTTTATTGGCCAGGCAAATTAGTGACTCCATTAGCTTCGCCAGTGGGGGACCCTGGTTTTCCTAAGTCACCAGGTGCTTTTGATCTGGTTGTGCATTTTTTCGAGTGGAAAAAAAATATAGGGCTGAAACAATGCATCAAGATGTGTACAAAAATATCTGCCAGTCTAAATGTGTGCTGTGTCCAGGAACCAAGGAACAAGAGGTAAAAGACAGGTGATGGTTTGTGTTGTGTGTGGTTTGTGCACTCTGTATGCACACATATGTACCTCTTGAGAGCTGATTAACATTTCCTAAACCTCTGTCCAGAGCTCCACTTGTCCATCTTGTTTTGTATGTAAAAATATTACACTTAAACCACTAGCATAGCTACTTTCAAAGTACCAACAAATAATATATGCAACCCTTTATTTTTTCTTATCAATATAAAGAAATGTAGAGTGCAAGGCTGGTGAAAGCTCGCATTAGACAATGTAATGAAGCAGGAATTAGAACAGCGTAGTTCCTCTGGCCATTATAAATGAGGACGGCAGCTACCTGGAGAACAGGAAAACTGATGAGTACAGTCTGTTGGGGAGAGCAGTAGGAAAATTTCCCCCAGGAACACATTTCAAATTACTTATTTATGAACTGATGAACTGGGAGACCACCTATCGAGACAACGGCGTAAGCAGTCCGCTGCAGACAGCTACAGAACTCCAGCTAATTGTGCGGCTGTTTTCTGTTAGAACTCCTGCTATCCAGCTGGGCTTTGGAGGCAGGAAATTTAGGCTCTAACTAGAAGTTACGCTTTCTGTCTTTCTTGTCTGCATAAATATATACATACATATTTTAATCCACTTGAATTGTTTGGTGAGAGCTTGCAAAAAAGCTGTTACATTTGGCCCAGGAGGGCCTGGGGAGGAGAAGAGGTTTTGATGTTGAAAGGTTTGCAGGTTATGCCCCAGGGTCTGGGAGGGAGACTGAGTTTGGGGTTTCTACAGCTCACAAAAGGCTACTGGGTCAGACCATGGAGAGCCACATCTTCCTCCTCCTCTTCTTGGTCAGCATTCTCTTCCCCTTCTCAACACTATCATTGCCATGGTGACAGGGTATCCTGTACTTCCTCTGTGCCGGGCTTTCTGTTGTGCTTCACATGAGAGATCTCACTTTATCCTAAGAGCCCGACGAAGTAGGCACCATTGTTATCCCCATCGCAGACGTGGATAAACTGATGGATGAGAGAAGTGCAGTGACTTTTTGAAGGCCATGAGTTCAAGTCTGAGCCCAGGGCTCAGACCCCAGTCACCTCCTGGAGGATTATAGATGTTCACAGGAAGGAAATAGCATCTTCCATTGGGGAATGCTATGAACTTATTGTTTCTGCTGCAGACAGTATGGTGAGGGGAAAAAATCAGACAGGAAACTGGGGGGCATGGGTGTTGTTGAGAGACAGTGTAGCTTAATGGTTAGGAGCTTACTCTCTTAGAGGTTTTTAATTACTATCTCCATTTTAGAGATGAGATAATAAAGACTCTTGCAAATGTGGCCAAGTTGCCTTAAGTCACTCTTGGAAGTGGGAGAGCTAGAATTTGAACCAGATCTGGATTGTGAGCTTCCCGCTTGGTAGGGAGCTCCTTGAGAGTGGGGTTTAAATCTTATTCAATCTGTAATTCCCAGTAGTTGGCAAAATATCTGTTGAGATGGACATTCAATACCTATTTGCTGAATTGAATTTTCAACTCAAAATTTGGTAAGCTAATGGGGCTCTTACAAAGATCTCTATTCCTTGGTTGATGCTGTAAATAATAACAGCATGTAATATTTATTGATCATCTAACTGTGTGCCAGGCCCTATGCCACACCAGTATACGAGCATCTCATCAACCCTCAGAGCCTGATGAAGTAGACATCTTTATCATTATCATCTTAAGGTTATAGTTGAGGGCATTGAAGCTCAGAGAGGCTAAGTCAGTGATTCTCATCTGAGAGTGATTTTGTCCCACAGCTCCCAAAGAGGGCAATTGGTAGTCTGAAGACAGTTTTGGTTGTCACAGCTGGGAGTAGGGCTTGGGTGTGCTACTGGCATCTAGTAGGTAGAGGCTAGTTTTGCTGCAAAATATCCTATAATACACAGGTCATCTCCTCATAGCAAAGAAATTTCTATCCCAAAGTGTCAGTATTACCCTACTTGTCAATATTGAAACTATCCAGGTTAAGAGGTTGCCCACACTGTTACTGGTAGAGCCAGGATTCAAATTTCCATGTCTCACTCCAGGGTATATGTGCGAATCATCCACTGGATGAGTCTCCCTGTCTCTTCTTTCTTGGGAAGCCTATAGTTTGCTCACAACACATGGTTACATTCTAGTACGAGTCACGGGGTGTTAGGTGACTCCACAGAATGAATTGGGGGCCTCTGGTGTGTATCTCTATCCAAAGAACGTCCTTAATCGAAGCCTGAGATAAGTAAATGCTGTCCACATGGCAATTTTGTCAGGGCCAGGTGTAGTTTGGAGCCAGGAGGACTTGGAGGAAAGATGACAGGGCTGGGGGGTATCCCTGATTCTGGACTGACTTTATCCCTTCCTAGTGTGTAGCCTCTGGAAATTCCCACTCTCTGAGCTTCTGTTTCTTTAGCTGTGAAACAGGGAAGATTCCCCTCTGCCTGCTTCTCAGAACTATTTACAAAAATCATGTGAGCAAATGGTCTTCCAAGAATTTTGAAAAAGTCAAAGGGGTACACATTTGTGGGATTCCCTTCATTACTTCGGTGAACATGTAATATTAACTATCACAGTTTACACCATTACTGTTGAGTATTCACTCTTTGCCAGACATCACAAGGACTGGAAATGCTCTGCTCATTTATTCCTCAAAATAATCCCATGAAGAAGGTGCTAACTTAGAAGGACCTCACGCTTAGTTAAATAAGCAGAGTGGTTTGACACCTTCCTTCAGTTGTGAATCTGTCAGAGATGGCCAATACCTGCTCTGGGTTCAGACGGATAAAGGTTATTAAAGTTGATCGTTTCCCTATGAAAAGAAGGAGTGACATTTACCAGGCTTATCAGTCAGTCCTATCTATATACTGTTTGGGCAGAAAGGACAGGAAACTAGACCAGAGGCAATCCAATGATAGAGAACTGCTTAAAGAGGCTCTGGGTTCTGACACTATCATAGCAACAACAGCCAGGATAATAATGACAACAGAAATAGTGTTATCCATGACAAGACCTTCTTGAGTTTCCTATGTACAGAGCCCTCTGCTAAGCTCTTTGACATGCACGATCTCACATAATCCTTACAGTAATTCTTGTGGTATGCGTTCTCATTATTCTCACCTTTCAGATAATTATTCACCTTATCCACCACATCATAGAGCTTGAAATGGAATCCTGGCTCTATTTGCCAGTTGTAATTTCTTGGGTGGGTTTCCCTGGTGGCTCAGTAATAAAGAACCCACCTGCCAATGCAGGAGATGAGGTTTCAATCCCTGGGTCGGAAAGATCCCCTGGAGAAGGAAATGGTAACCCACTCTAGTCATCTTGCCTGGAAAAACCCATGGACAGAGGAGCCTGGAACGCTACAGTCCATGGAATCAGAAGAGAGTTGGACATGATTTAGTGACTAAACGACAATACCTTGGGCAAGTAATGCAGTCATTTTATGCCTTGCTCTCCTCATGTGTAAATGGGACTATAGCTTACTTTATAAAGTTATTATACATTTTGAATTAGGCAACATAGTCTAGAATGCAAGGAGGGCCTTATCCATTTTATCTTATATACCATGTTTTAGATTAGTGCTCAGTGCATAGTTGGTGTATAAGCTATCTATTGCCATAATGCCATGTAACAGCTATTTACAAAACTTTTTTTTTTTTACAAAACTTTTATGGTATACAATAGCAAGCAGTAATGTGTGAGCTGATTGTTCACATGTCAAGCATTAGTTGGATGTTGGCTAGGTAGGTCTGCTGGTCTTGTCTTGGGCTTGCTCATGGTCTGAGAGTCAGCTCACTGTTGGGTCTGAGAGTCAGCTCACTGTTGTCTATGGTGCCTGGGTCGACTTGGTTCTATTCCACAGAGCCCTCCTCCTGTAGAATGCTAGTCCAAGCTCATTTTCACAGTAATGGCAGAGGTACCAGAATGCAGGTGGAAATGCTTTTTGAAGTCTCTACTTGTTTCATATCTGCTAATATCCCACTGACCAAAGTGAGTTGCCTGCCAAAGCCTAGGGTCATGATCAGGTCACTTTGCTCAAGGTGGGAGGATGAAGAATTAGGGCCAATTTTGCAATCAAACTACCAGAGTGGACTCTCAATAAATATTCAAAAAAAGAATTTAAAAGTACTTAGCACACAATAAAGGACCAGAAAATGATAGGTCACAACTATCACAATAGTTATCTCATCAACTATGGATTTCATCAAAGGGTTAACCCAGAAGAGGTGCTTGACCAATCGTGCTTTTCTATTGTTGTTGTTTTCCTGTCCTTTAGGTTTCCAAAATATTTTGGGGTATCAGATGAATCTAATTTCACTTTTTGTTTTGAAAGGGTCTAGAATTTCATAGGTCACAAAAGTAACTGATAAAACAGTTTCTCCAGAACCAAGGTAACCACAGGGCTCTTTGAATTTGTCAAAATAAATCCCATTCTCAGCAAACTTCCCCTGATACCTTTTTATTTCAAGGTTCCATTCCTTTGTTTTAATCCGATGGGGCATGGACCTGAGTTTTGAGAGTAGTGATTGTTTAAACATTCCTTTTGAAGACTCCTGACAGCTCCTAGGATGGAAGCAGCCTTCCTCAAGCCTGAATTTGGCCCAGTGCCTCTTGGCATGCCCTGTCTGTCTGTTCCTGAGTGCTTATTGTGGATCAACAGGCCCCCCAGATTCTAGTTTTTTTCTTAACGGTTTGTACAGTCTGCTTTGAGTGAGTGTGCGTCTTTCTCTGAGCTGCCACTGTGTATGGCGATGACGATGACAGGTTGGTTTAATGCAGCTCTTGCCAAGATTAAGGGGTTGTCAGACAAGTATCATGGGAGACTGAGGGATTGCTCTGAAAAGTCATTCTAAATTGCTAACTAACAGAACTAGCACTCAGGTTAGGGTGGGCTTCCTGGTATTTGAGCAACTGCAGGGAGGCCCTTGGCAGAACTGACCTCTCTCTTCACTCTGGGGACTGATTAGGTGGGCCACTGAGATACCTCCAGCCTGGGGTTATGGGCCCCAGGAGGGCTCAGGATTAGACATCAGAGAATTCATCAACCTTATAAAATTGCATGCAAAATATATCCTCGTAAATGAACATATGACTGGTTGTTGTTGTTTTTTTTTTTTTTCCCTAGGAGAAGGGGGCCATAGCTCCCATCAGAATCTCAAGGTTTGTGACTCACAGATACTGGCCTGTCCTGGTTAGGGCTCCAAGCAGGCTCTGGGGGGGAGGTAATTTTAAGGAGTTTTGTCTGGACACTAAAAGCAAAATAAGCAGCCAGAAAAGAGTTTAAAGAAGGTGATACAAGTAGGGCTGACTTATGAAAAGCTTACTCTAAGTGTAAAACCTAGCTATAGAAATTGTTAAAAAAATTGCT
The DNA here is from genome assembly GCF_029378745.1 of Bos indicus. Taxonomy (NCBI): domain Eukaryota; kingdom Metazoa; phylum Chordata; class Mammalia; order Artiodactyla; family Bovidae; genus Bos; species Bos indicus. The sequence continues at coordinate 69,578,755 of NC_091766.1, forward strand.
ATAGCTATTTTTCTCTCACTTATGTTTCCACACATATGCATGCTGAGTATCTTCACCGTGCCAGAAACTGTGCTGTAGGGACTATACTCATGGAGATTCTGGCAGTTGGAATACTTGCCCTCATAAAGATTAAAATCTAGGGAGAGAGCTGAATAATTCTAGTTCAGATAGAAATTCTAGAACCATAGAAGAAATGTTATTTGATCATCCATTCATTCGTTAATTCAATAAATATTTATTGAATGCCTACTGTGTGTCAGGTCCTATGCTACGTCTTGGCTGGCGTCAGTGAGTTTTAGACAGGCATCATTTCTGCCATCACAGATAGGGGGATGCAGACAGCTGAATGAGCCATCACAGCACTCTGTGACAAATACTAACAGAGGGATTTACATGGGCAGGAAGGACACAGGGGTAATATACACAGCTCAGCTCCCAGGACTCAGGGACAGTGAAAGCTCACATACTATTTCAAATAAGGAAAGAAGGAACACAGTCACAGACTCTGTGACACGCACCTTAGTTTTAAATTCTGTAGTCAACTCCTGATCTTGTACCCCAGATAGACTCCTGGGACTCATTAGTCCAGTTTGGGTGCAGACCCCTGGGCTCCTGCTTGTCTGGTAAGGGGAGCTGATGGAACAAATAAAAGGAGATGTGGAAATTCCAGCACATTCCTGGCTAAGTAGAAACTTGAATATCTTGGATCAGTTGCCTCCTTTTCTTGCTTATGAACAGGCACATGGATTTGCTGAGGGCAGAGAGAGTGGAAAGGCCTGAATGGGTTTAATAGTCCAACTCCTGCATCATGAATTGAACGTTAGAGACTTGGTTTCAATCTTATTTTTACAGTTTACCAGCTGCATGACCTTGGGCAAATCCCTCACCTCTCTGAGCCTTACCATCAAACAGGATTAGGAATATCCACCCTGCCTATGTCAAGAATATACTATGAATACCCACGCTCTTCTGCTTGGTGGAAGCTTCTTGCCCTTTAGAAGAAGAGACCATGTCTGTTTTCATAGCTGATGAATTCCTACAGACTATACCTCCAAGCCTCCACTTTGTTTTTTCTGATCAGGATCTGCTTTCTCTGGATCCATCCTATGAACTTGTACTTGATTTCTTTTACCTCCCTCTGACTTCTTTAGATTGGCAGGTTACTTTTAGTTTCACTCTGGGATGTTGCCACTCACTAACCTTAGTTTTAAATTCTGTAATCAACTCCATCTTGTACCTCAGATAGACTCCTGGGACCCATTAATCCAATTTGGGTCCAGACCCCTGGGTTCTTGTCTGGTAAGGGAGAGCTAATGGAACAAATGAAAGGAGATGTGGCAAACATAATGTCACACTCACCATGCTATATCTTCTTTGTGAGCCTATAGGAAGATTACACTTCCCAGCCTCTCTTGCAGTTAAGTTGGAGCCATGTGACTGAGTCTGGCCAATAGAATGTGGACAGGAGTGATGTACGCTATTTGCATGACTGGTTTTATATGACCTCATGTGTGATCCTCCAGTGGTCTCCTTCCCTGCCATGAGGACCATGTGTTCCAGAATGTGTAACAACAAGGTGGAAAAGGGCTATCTATTATGCCTAGGTCTTATGGACTATGATGAGAATGAGAAATAAACCTTTTTGTGCTAAACTTTTAAAGTTTATCTGTTGTATCAGCTTATGTTAATAATCCAATGTATGTGGTAACATATGAATGTACTCTGTAAATTTTAAAACAATTGTAAATTTTATACTTTAGTTATTATTCATATGTTCTCACTTATAAAAGATGGCTGTTAATTATTAGATTCTCCTAATAGCTCTCTCTTTCTCTTTTTTTTTTTAACCTTTTTTATGTTGAAAATGAAAAAATCCCATACAAATAAGCTCTAGAGAAGAGTGGAAATTTTTTAGGGGAGAGGGAAATTCTTCAGGCCCAGAGTTCTAAATATTATTTTGGGGTCTTGTTCTCTCTTCATCTCTTAGAATTTCTTTCCTTTCTGTTGACTTTATCTGTATGTTCACCCTCACCACAGGTTGATCCTTGACTGCTCTAAGCTTATTTCTACCAGCTAGGAAGATAACAGAAATCCTAGGCCACTTTTCTTTCATTGGTTTCAGCAGATCTCCAGAGGGTGCTTTTGTGGCTTGGCATGGATCACCTACCAATCCCTGAACTGGTCAGTCACTCACCATTTGATCAAGTTTAGCATGGGTTCACCCTTGGAGACTGGAGATCATGATAGTTCTCCACTGACAACTACATAGGTTAATATTAGTGTAGAAATGTTTCTCAAAAGAAAACTGAAGTGTTAGTATCCAAAAGGGTTATATATGTCCACTATATAGCCTAATTATAATAATTAAAGCTGATATTAATAAGTGCTTATTATGTATTAGAGACTGTGCTAAGTGCTTTTTATATATTATTTATATCTCACAACAATTCTAGCAAATAGATTCTGTTCTCTACAGAGTAATAGCAATGGAATCATTGATCACTTTTCATAATGTAAATTTTACACAGTTTTTAGTGTTAACATGATTACAGAGGTGAGTGTATGTATTGATAATCTAATTCCTCTTGCAGTAAAGGAACAGTGAAATTACTAGGGAAGAACTGTCTGGCATAGGAATATTCCTGCTTTAGTGATTCAGGCCATTCTAATAAACAACAAGAAATATATGGCTTACATTGTATTTATTCATGGAAAGATACTCATATAACACTGTTCCAGTGTCATCAATACAACTGTAATTCATGATCCTGACAACAGAGCAATGCATTCTATGTGGTCTCACCATTGAGGAAACCTCTGAAGCTGAAGCTGCCAAAACAAAAATAAAAGCCATGAATCACAAATATTCAAACTTTCCCTCCTGTTCTGACATGTACAGCTTTAGCATTTCAGGGCTAAGAAGGTGAAACATTTGTTTCACACTTCCTAAATTCTCTCCTCCAATTGGACTCCAGCTATCCAAAGGTCTGGCACTTTTGAAGCTGATCATGGAGAGTGGAGAGGGGATGGGGAAAAATCACAACTGGGCCCATCAGCACACTTTCTGGTAAATGAGGATAGTTGAAAGTCTAGTATGAGAAGAACCAGTGAAAATAAGGAAGCTTTCTCTCATTCACAAGAAAGGAGACATTCTCTGCTTGGCTATGAAGGGCATTTTGTCCATAGATGTTTGCCACAAATTTACTCTCTGAATTCCCGTTTGGAAGATTGAGTTTGGTGACACTTTTATTAATACCATTCCTGTTTTCACTGACAGAGCAGTAGCTTTTACCTGGGGCCATGTGTTAGGTGCTTTCCCCAGCTCAATTCCAGAATCCCAGCAGAGGGCTAGTGCTGGTTGTTACGAGGATGGATGCCTGTCCACCAGAAATTTGCTATCCTCTGTCTACAGATTGCAGCTATCATTGGGAGGCAGTTGCCTACATACTTCCCAGCTTCCTTTGAGTCCAAATGTGGCCACATGACTATTTCTTCAATGGAATGGGAGAGAAACCCTTTCTATCTGGGTTTTTCAAGAAGTCAGTGTGCCTTTTCTGCTTCCTATCTTCCTATCTACAGCTTACATATAGAGGCCTCTGAGGCCCTTGGGGATGATATGGAGCTATAAGATGAAAGGTGCCTGGGTCATGAACCACAGCATGGAGAAAAAATGTCCTCCAAGTAGAAAAGTCCAAGCAAACTTCTAGGAAAATGGCAACATTTTTGGCAAGTCAGCCATGGGAATTAGCAGAACTATATGCTCATGGGAACTATATCTTCACAGAATCTGGATTCTAAGAGCTCATATCAAGACTTTCTCATCCTGGCAACATGCATAATTCTAGACTTGAACTGTCCCAATATGGTAGCCACTAGCTCCATATAGTTACTTAGACTTAAATTTAAGTTAATTAAAATAAAATAGAACATTCAGTTCCTTGGTTGCACTTGTCACAGTTCAACTCAAAATGTGGCAAGTGGCTACTACTATATTTGACAGCATACATTTAGAATGTTTCCATCACTGTAGAAAATTCTACTGGATGGCACTTCTCTGGACCAGTGGAAATCTAGATGGTGAGTTTATTTAGAAGGAATAGCAGGGAAATCTGAGTAATAATAGGGCTTCAGCATCTGGGCTATAATTCATTTTTCACTTGTCTCTCTTCTTGCTAGAGGCTGTAAAGTCTTTAGAGTAGGGATTATCTCATGCATCTTTGTATCTCTCACCTTTAATCCATAACAGACACTCAAGAATATTTTTTGAGCAATTGAGGGGAGCTCAGGGTAATTTGAGGAGTTCTCAAGAGTTGGATACTGGCATTGCTTAAAACCTTTCCATCCATGAATGGTGAGAACTGACTGGTCCTACAGATGAAGTGGTACCAAATGATTTCAGGGACAGGGAGGGGAGATGCAGAGAGACCAGAAACTGTACAGGGCTTGATACTATCTGAACTTCTTTGAGGTTGTTAGTGACTGGCTGACTAATCTGACAAATTAAACTATTCTAATAACTTTCTTTTTGGGGCTCCAAAATCACTGCAGATGGTGATTGCAGCCATGAAATGAAAAGACACTTACTCCTTGGAAGGAAAGTTATTACCAACCTAGATAGCATATTCAAAAGCAGAAACATTACTTTGCCAACAAAGGTCTGTCTAGTCAAGGCTATGGTTTTTCCAATGGTCATGTATGGATGTGAGAGTTGGACTGGGAAGAAAGCTGAGTGCTGAAGAATTGATGCTTTTGAACTGTGGTATTGGAGAAGACTCTTGAGAATCCCTTGAACTGCAAGGAGATCCAATCAGTCCATTCTAAAGGAGATCAGTCCTGGGTGTTTACTGGAAGGACTGATGCTGAGGCTGAAACTCCAATACTTTGGCCACCTCATGCGAAGAGTTGACTCATTGGAAAAGACTCTGATGCTGGGAGGGATTGGAGGCAGGAGGAGAAGGGGACGACGAGGATGAGATGGCTGGATGGCATCACCGACTCGATAGACATGAATTTGAGTGAACTCCGGGAATTGGTGATGGACAAGGATGCCTGGTGTGCTGCAGTTCGTGGGATCACAAAGAGTTGGACATGACTGAGCGACTGAACTGAACTGAATAACTTTCTGTGTAAACTCTCTCAAGACCTATGATAACTTTGCACATAGTTGAAGTGAGGTTGAAGTGAAGTTGCTCAGTCGTGTCCGACTCTTTGCAACCCCGTGGCCTGTAGCCTACCAGGCTCCTCAGTCCATGGAATTTTCCAGGGAAGAGTACTGGAGTGGGTTGCCATTTCCTTCTCCAGGGGATCTTCCCAACCCAGGGATTGAACCCGGGTCTCCTGCACTGCAGGCAGATGCTTTACCGTCTGAGCCACTAGGGAATAGTAGGCACTGTAATTGATATTTGTTTAATGGAAACATTTTAACAATATTCTATTTATTTACTTATTTCCTGTCTCCCAACCCTGCCTTTTATCTACCCTTCCATCCCTCAATGGCATAAATGGTCCATGAGGGTAAGATCTTTGTCTTGCTTACAGCTGTATCTTCAACACCTAGAACAGTATCTGAGATGTCATTATGCAACAGATATTTTTGGAATAATGAAGGAAGGACCTTTAATAACTTGGTCCAAAGAATTGCATAAAGGTAGAAGAAATTTTAGAGACTGTCAAGATAGTGAGAGAAAATATTTTGGGGACAGGAGAGACATTTTTAAGGGTTCTCAAATAACACTTTAAAGGGACCTATTGACTTTGCCTATGTGCTGGGCTAGGCCAGCTCTCATAAATGATGTGCCTCAATTTGAAATTTAAATCCCCCCCAGGACTCCAGGTGCATATAAGGCATAATACTAAATGGCTGATAACTTATGACATTTATTTCCCCACATGAGGAACCACAGGGCAGCATCTCTTGTCAGGAAGGAAACAGATTTGTCAGAAAGGAAACCAGTCATCATATGCTTTTTGTATTTTTATGATTTATGTGTTTATTGGATGCACCCACCACTTAACAACCTCTGGGTGCTTTTATATGTTTCATAGACAAAAGGCAGACACTACCATGGTAGATTATGAGGTGGAGAGGTACCAACAAAATAATATCCATAAATCGCAAAGCACATCATAAAATCATCAAATGCTACAGAAGCTGTACTTAGGCTCCCTCAAGTAATCAGACACCTAAATGGAAAATTCTGAAGACCTGAGCTTTAGTCTGGTCTCTGGCACTTATTAGATTTCAAACCCTTGAATAAATTTCTTAATCTCTCTTAGCCTCATTTGTTTATCTCTAAAATGGGCACAGTAATGACAGTAATTGCCTAGTTTATCTTGCAGGGATGGGGAATCAAATACTCATAGCTGTGCTTTGTGAATCATGGAAAAATCCCCAGATGTGATAGACTAGCATTTTCCAAAAAATTAAACTTCTTATCTACGTGAACTTGAATTTCCTTTTTTCTAGCTATGATTTAAGCCCATAAATAAAGTTTTGTCATTGTTTTCTGTTTTACTCTTCCTCAAATATGACCCACACCACCATCTTGATGACTTTGGTCATAATCTTTTCTCTCCTTGGGCTATCGCTTCCTAATCATTCTCAATTATTAAGATTCTCCACAAGGATTTGAGTTTGGCTTCTGGATTTATATCTGAATTACTAGAGATAATAAGACAAAGAGTCATGCCAATACCTATCTTCATGAAATCCTTGCTGCATGTCTGGCATTATGACTTTATGAACATCAGTTCGGTTCATCCTCATAAAAACCCTATGAAGCAGGTATGATTATTATCCTACTTTATAAATGCAAAACCTGAGGTTTAGAGGAGGCAAGTAAATTGGCCAAGGTGAGGTAGATAATAATTGGCCAAGTGTGAACTGGAGCTTAAAGCTCATATTCTTAACCTTTACTTTAAAATGTCTGCCTCCATGAAGCAAAAATTTCTCCCTCTTGACTTTGGTTGAATGGAGTTTTGATGTGCTGTAGTTTCCTACGTGAGGGATCTTGTGCTGTGAGGAGAGAGTACTAAACAGGGCATTCCAGTTTCTAATTTTGTTTCTACACAGATAAATCCCATCCTTGGACACATAATTTCATCTCTGTAGCCTTAGTTTCTTCACATGGAAAATGGTAGTTGACTGACAATTATGGTTGATTAGATAATGTGAGGTTCTCCTTATTTCTAGTACTTTTAATTCTGTCTTTTAAAAAAGCAAACGTTATGCCCTCATCTCCTCAATTTTGCCAAAATGTTGGCAGCAAAGATACTTTACTTTTTTAGGTTTTAGTGGAATTGGATAACCATCTTATACCTGAGAGGTCACCATGTCTTATCACTTAGACAATTTTAATAACCTCCAAATGGTCTTCCTGCTTTGACTTTTGCCCTTTTGTGGACAATTACTGCAGATGGTGATTGCAGCCATGAAATTAAAAGACGCTTACTCCTTGGAAGGAAAGTTATGACCAACCTAGATAGCATATTCAAAAGCAGGGATATTACTTTGCCAATAAAGGTCCATCTAGTCAAGGCTATGGTTTTTCCAGTGGTCATGTATGGATGTGAGAGTTGGACTGGGAAGAAAGCTGAGTGCTGAAGAATTGATGCTTTTGAACTGTGGTGATGGAGAAGACTCTTGCTAGTCCCTTGGACTGCAAGGATATGCAACCAGTCCATCCTAAAGGAGACCAGTCCTGGGTGTTCATTGGAAGGACTGATGTTGAGGCTGAAACTCCAAAACTTTGGCCACCTCATGCAAAGAGCTGACTCATTGGAAAAGACTGATGCTGGGAGGGATTGGGGGCAGGAGAAGGGGATGACAGAGGGTGAGATGGCTGGATGGCATCACTGATTCAATGCACATGAGTTTGGGTGAACTCCGGGAGCTGGTGATGGACAGGGAGGTCTGGCATGCTGCAATTCATGAGGTCAGCCCTCTTTTTTTTTTCCTCTCTCCATCTTTACTCCTTAGGTAACCTGATCCAGTACCATAGCTCTGAATATCATCTCTAGAGTAATAACTCACAAATTTATATTTCAAACTTTGATATTTCTCCTCACTTGCCTTCACATTGGTCCATTTGGATGTCTGATAGGCACCTCTAATTTAATGTGGCCGAAACTCTTGATTTCCTATCACTCCCAAGAAATTTCCCATATCTCCCTCAGTGTCTCTTATATCAGAAAGAGCCCACTGTTCACTCAGTGGTTTAATCTCCAAACCTAGGAATCATCCTCAGTTGCTCCTTTCTTCAAACCCTGAAATGAATTCAGCAACTAGTCCTACTGACTCTGTTTCATTGCTTTATTCTCCAGCAGAGATTTTAAAAATTCTCATTTTAATAACCTACAATTTTGCCATATCTGGATCAGTAGCTACAGTGATTGTGAAGCAGACATTTGCTATTAGTATAAAAACTTTATTACAGGGAATTTTGAGGTGAAATGCCTCTGAACTTTTGAGCAATGAGAAGCATCCATGTCATATCATCCAGTTCCAGATACTGATCATGATGGGAGGAGGAAAAGTAGACATCACTCTTTCTCGTTGCCACTTTCGGGTTGCTGTGCTAGTGAATAACAATATTATTTTCACTGTGACCATCTGGACAGTTTTGGAATATCTACCAATTCACAGGTTAGATTACAGATGAATAGGAGTTCATTCTATACTTGGGATGGTCAGAGAAGGCTTTGCTGGAAAAGTAAAACTTGAATTAAGCCTTCATATATGGATTTAATCAATTAAATGCAGAGGAAAAAGAAGAATATACCAGTGAGAAAGGAGTTCTCGGGACACAAGTAGAAAATGTAAGGATATACAAGTTATATTTAGATAGCCCATGGTAGGAAAGAGAAAACTAAAGTGAAGGATTTAAACAAGTTATAGGTGAAAGTTTTTATTTGTAGATTTTGTTTTTAAGCTTATACTTATGGAATATATGTTATATAAACAAGTACTGTATTAAGTGTTTTACATGCATTACTTTAATTACTACAACTACTACAATCTACTGTCATATAGATAATAATCTCATTTTGCATAAGAGGAGTCAGTGGCTCAGGGAGGTAAAGAGACCTGCCTAAAATCGCTTAGCAAAGGCTAGAACGGGGATTCAAATTAGCCATTTAGAGTCCCGAGGCCCTGCTTATCCTTTGTCTGCTATGCTTTCTCAACAACAGTATCATCCCATGTTGGTAAGCTTTGAGATATGCAGAAGGCATATATTTTTGTCTTTAATATTACTAAAAAGAGATAAACTTGGATTATCTTCAGAAATAGGAATTTATTGAGAAGTTTAGTGACCCTCATTGAGCAAGGATTCTGATACTTTTAATACTTGGATGTACAACAGGCCTCATGGAAAATTGACAGCTAGCTCAGGCTACATCATAGATGAGTCACACTTTTCAAGAGAGAATATCTAAATGAGCCAATTTGTCACCACCCAGCACGAGGCTTCTTTTGGATGAGGGCTCATGTCAAGCCAATTGGAGATGAATTTTTATTTATATTCAGTCCATAACATATATCCTTATTCAGGTCCAGAGGATCAGAATTGGTTTCTGTATTGACGTCTATACAGGCATCAGAGCAACTTCATGATGACAGTTGCAAAGTCAGTGTCTTGAAAGCCATGCTAACACACGTGTGTCAAGGAGGTCAGGTGGGGACCATGGCGACTGTAGGAAGAGGTAACTGCTGCTCAGCTGCAGCTGACTCTCTCCATGTAGAAACAAAGGATCAGATGATCTTCAAGAGATGAAAAATTCCAAAATATCCTGATTTTTAAATACTGACAACTATTTAAAAACAAAACACTATTTGGGTCAAAGAAAGCAAGCCAGTTTGCTAATGCTGACTTTAGTATGCCTCTTTAGTATTGAAAGATACCTGTTTTTTCCAGAAGTGGCTTCTCCAAAAGTCTTCTAAGTGAAAATTTGAAGAATGACTTAGAGATCAAGTTCGCTTGCCCTTGGTGATTAGATCTGATTCTTCCAAAGCTTTCTCATTTTTATAGGCCACAGTTCTCCTGTATTCTTCATCCCAGCTGAATTCCTGAATATCCTCCTGTGTCTGTGGAATTTGGGGGAGTCAGGAACCCATGACCCAGCAGTGTGCTTTAGGAGCACCACGTCTGGAATGAATAGCCCTTCATTTCCTTTAACAGATCAATCATCAGGGGAAGCTGATTGCTCCACTATCCATAGCATACTTTGATTCATTTACACTTAAGTGATGAAAGTGGTCTTTTTTTTCTCTTTCTTTAAATGGATACTAACCCGGGAGGGGCTTAGGGAGTTGTAAAGGGGAGTGCTGACTCCTTGGACACGCTCTCGGTTGCATTCTCAAATGGCCCACTCAATTAAGGGTAATATTTCATTGACTTGTGTGTATGATGGCTCCCTAGCCAGCAGTGTTTTCTAAATGGTCCTGAGGCAAGACTTTGGGCTTTGAAAACAGCTCTTCATCACCTTTATGTCTGGGGCTGCATTGGCACAGCCTGGATTGAAGCAGTTTTTTCCATCAGAGGGAGCAGCCACAGTTTCTGGCTGGAATGTCTTGACTTGGCTGATTTCACTTGTCAAAAGAATGGGTGGTCTGACACTTTCTGGGGCTGGGTCATGCAGCTTTGTTATCTGCATGTTGAATCTGACTGTTCAGATACCTGTCTGGATTTTCTTAATAGCAAAAAAAAAAAAAAAAGATTGGATTATAAAAGAATTAGCCTTTTTATATTTCTTCTTGGCCCTGCACAGATAGTATAGATGTGTTCAGATAATCACTGTTATTCCTACAGAAGTCTCCATGCTCCAAATTGGCCTGAGGTTCATGTGCAAAGCATGTTGTTGCTTTGTTTGATATTTACATGAATAGCACAACTTTCAATAAGGAAGTTTCCCACAATAGGAGGTGTGTGTGTGTGCCTGTGTGTGTGTCTGTGTGTGTGTATGTTTGCATGCTTTAGTATTTAAGTATAGCAGATGATGGTGGAAATTTTCCTAGTGACTGGGATAATACACAGTACAGGTGACCTTTTCCAATTATAAAACTGGCTTCATCTGAATCTGTATGAAGTAATTGGTTGAGCTCAGTGGCAAAATGTTCTCAGTAGATAAAGCTCAAACATTCTTACATGGCTACACCTTTGTTCCTTGAGTATAATTTGCGGCGAATGCAAAGTTTGGAAAGCAGCTGCCCATTTTAAGGAATGTGGAAGACTATATGATAGCCTTGTGAGGTCAAGCAACTACAACAATAAAAGCTAAAGCAAACGGACTGTATTATGTGTAGGTACATTTCTGATAATGTTGATATACTTTATACACCTAGACTCATTTAATCCTCACAACAACCTACAAAGGTGGTTATTATAATTATTCCTACTTTATCGATGAGAAAAACTGAAGCGTGGAAAGGTAAGTGACTTGCCTAAGGCCACACAACTAGAGGTAGCAAAGCTTGAACTTGATAATAGGCAACTTGATTCTAGAGTCTGTGTCTCTACCATGCCTACCCTGAAGTCATAAGTTTCTCATTCTAGGGTTGAATCCCTGAGTTTTACACAGTACTTGGCACCTAGGAGATGAGTTAGGGCTTCCCCGGTGGCTCAGACGGTAAAGTGTCTGCCTGCAATGTGGGGGACCTGGGTTCGTTTCCTGAGTCAGGAATGCTAATGGCTGGATAAAAGCCATTTAAAAGATATGAATTTCCATACAAATGTCAATTTTTATTGTTACTGTTGATGCTACTATTATTATTAAAATTAACAGCTACTATACATTGGGTTCTTTCTATGTGCCAGGCACCAAGCTAGTACTTTGCAAGTAATATTATTTTTTAAATATTTATTTATCTGGCTGCATTGAGTTTTAGTTGCAGCATGTGGGCTCTCTAGTTGTGGCACTCAGGCTTAGTTAGTTGTCCTGTGACATGTGGGATCTTAGGTTCTCCTATCAGGGATAGAACCCATGTCCCCTGCATAGGAAGGTGGATTCTTAACCACTGGACCACCAGGGAAGTCCCTCAAGCATTATTTAATTTCTTCTCATAACACTTTAACTGAGGCACTGAGTACGTAATTATATACATTTAGAAGTTCAGCTAGAAAACAATAGTGCCAGAACTTGAAGAGGTCTGCTCTTACTCCAGAGTTCATTGCCTTGACTATCAAAGCAATAAAATGTCATTGCTCTGAAAGCTTCTATTTCTTTATTCTTGAGATATTTTTTCAGGCTAAAAAATACTATGATAATAATACACAAAAAACAGTATTTGGGATACACTCAACTGACAAATTGGAGAAGGAAATGGCACCCCACTCCAGTACTCCTGCCTGGAAAATCCCATGGATGGAGGAGCCTGGTATGCTGCAGTCCATAGGGTCACTGAGGGTCGGACACGACTGAGCAACTTCACTTTCACTTTTCACTTTCATGCATTGGAGAAGGAAATGGCAACCCACTCCAGTGTACTTGCCTGGTGAATCCCAGGGACGGGGGAGCCTGGTGGGCTGTTGTCTGTGGGGTAGCACAGAGTCGGACACGACTGAAGTGACTTAGCAGCAGCAGCAGCAACTGACAAATAATTTTTAGACAATTAAAAAAGAGTAAATGGCATAGGTCAGTGTTTTCTAACACTTTAGCTTTGGTACATCAATCATCTTCATGATTTTTTTCCATATCTAAATTTTCATGTGAACTTTTGTTAATACAAAACTAATATATATTTATTATATTTCATAGTCATGATATTTTGAGAGTTTCTTAATATGAATATTTTTAGGATACCAAACAGTTTCATTGATACTAAATAGAAAATGCTTTCTATGTAGGCTATAGTAATGCTTACTATTTGTAATGTTTTCTCTTTAGAGAATATCTGTGTGCTACCACCTGAAGTCATCTTTCACATTTCCTTTAGCAGTTACCACTCCGTGGAAACACAGAGGATATAAATATGCCTAAGTATTTGCTCCACCTACAATCAAGCCAACCTCAGGCTAATCTAGGAAGCAGGTAATAGTTTGGGTGCAGGGAAAGGGATCACACATGCTCCTAATGGTTGCCACCCCATAGCCCCTTAAGGAACTCTTGCTATCTTTTTCATCCTTTCTTTTATTTTACCTTATTTACTTATTTAAATTAATTTTTATTGGAGTATAGCTGTTTTGCAATGTTGTGTTAGTTTCTACTGTACAACAAAGTCAATCAGCTGTATGTATACATATACCCCCTCTCTTTTGTATTTCCTTCCCATTTAGGTCACCACAGAGCACTGAGTAAGCAGGATCCATGACACAGGGTGTGGTCCTGTTAACAACAAAGTTCAGAGGAGGCAAAATTCACTGGACTGGGGAGTGGAGTTCTTACAGGGGCTTTCTCGGGAAGGAGGAGAGGTGAAGTTGGGAGGAGAGGTCAAGTGGGCACATCCAAGTGCCTGTGGGAGCCCAGCCCCCTGCTCCTTTGATTTCCAATTTACACCTCGCTCCTTCAGGGACTGCAGCTCCAACCAAGGTCACAAACCAGATCTGAATTCAGGTTTTAAGGTCAGAGGGGTCATATTTCAGGTCATCTTCCTTCCCTGTTTCCCTGCAGCTGAACTTTTCCACTTTCTCTCTTTTTTTAAGTCTACAGTCACACCATCTGTTTTCAATTTTGTGAAGAGTAGTGAAAAAAATCTAATCCAGTTTTTCCAAACACTTAATTTTTTAAGGAAAAACAGTCTCTTTTTTCATTTTAATACTTCAGTGCTTAACAAATGGTATTTACTTACCAACAAAATCTATGCAATTTCCCACCAAGATAATGCATGTTTTCTCTCTTCCATTCTCACACTTACTGTCTTTCTTGTGCTAGCTATTAAAGACTGAGAGGCATTAAAGATGTAAGCCAAAGCAGGTAATTTCCTGAAGAGAAGAAATGTACCTTAAATGATTTCTCTTTGTTAGATCTTTTTATTCTCCTTTCGTTTGGCTCTTTACAGAAAACAAAAAAAGGGGAAAAAATGGGTGACAAATGTCTTTTGGCTCCAAAGAGGTGACAAGAAACCTCTGAAAGCAGAAATTTTTTTAAAAATTAATTTCTTTGAACCAGAGTTGGAGCTGGCCTTTTAGCACTGTTGCACATTAATGCTGCTTCCCCTCCCACTGGGAAGTTAAGGCCCGAGTGGCAGTCATTATTGCCAATAGCACAGCTACCCAATGGATTCCTGGAAGGGCTCACTTCAAAGATTCAGCCAGGTCCTCTCCAGGGGCTTCCAGTTCCCATCATCCCAGGGATGAAATATTTAGTATCATCTTTCTGCACCTGAGGCTGCCATGGATTAAATTCTTGCTGCCTCCATTACTGGGGCAGCCAAGAACTCAGGCTGTAGTGATTGGATGTGAAGTGCTTAATGGCTGCACTTGGCTGAGAAAGGGAGGGGGAAAGAACAGGCCAGAACCACAATCACCAGTGGTGATCATAGCCTAGAGAACAGACTTTCCAGAGATGCTGTTGCTCAAGAAGAATCTACTTGGATTCCTCCCTAATACCACCAATAGACAGTATATTTTGAAATCACATTCCACATATATGTGTGTGTGCTAAGTCGCTTCAGTTGTGTCCGACTGCAATCCTATGGACCACAGCCTATCAGGCTCCTCTGTCCATGGGATTCTTCAGGCAAAAATACTAGAGTGGGTTTCCAGGCCCTCCTCTAGGGGATCTTCCTGCCACAGGGATGGAAGCCATGTCTTCTGTGTCTCCTACATTGTAGGCAGATAGATTCTTCACCACTGAGCCACTGGAAAAGCCTATATATATATATGATCACCTATAGTCACTCATATAATACAAATAAATCCCTATAAATGGTGCTGCATGTCTTAACCTGGACAAATTCACATTGGTTCTCCCTTTCCTGTCTGTTCCATAAATGTGTAGATTTCCCCAAAATGTTTTCTTCAGTTCTTTAATTTTCACTCTCTACATACCCATCACCTATGAGCTATGAGGATGAGTTCTGAATCAAGTTGTTGGGTGTGATTATCTTCTGGACACAGTATAAGCTGCTTAATAAATGATTATTGAATGAATTAATGTCTATTATTTCAACATCTCTTCCTGAATAATAGCAGTAGCAGGCGGAATAATGGCTTCCTGAAATATGTCCATGTCCCAGTCCCTGGAACCTATCAATGTTACCTTGTTGCTGTTGTTGTTCAGTCACTAAGTCATGTCCGACTCTTTGTGACCCCATGAACTATCTTCCGGAGTTTGCTCAAACTCATGTCCATTGAGTTGATGATACCATCCAACCATCTCATCTTTTGTCACCCTCTTCTCCTCTTGCTCTCAATCTTTCACTCATCAGGGTCTCTTCCAGTGAGTCGGCTTTTTGCATCACGTAGCCAAAGGATTTGAGTTTCAGTTTCAGCACCAGTGCTTCCAATGAATATTCAGGCTTGATTTCCTTTAGGTTTGACTGGTTTGGTCTCCTGGGTCTCCAAAGGACTCTCAAAGGTCTTCTCCAGCACTACAGATTGAAAGCATCAGTTCTTTGGTGCTCAGTCTTCTTTACAGTCCAACTCTCACATTTGTTCATGACTACTGGAAAAACCATAACTTTGAGTATACAGACCTTTGTCTAAAAAGTGATGTCTCTGTTTTTTAATACACTGTCTAGGTTTGTCATAGCTATTCTTCCAAGAAGAAAGCGTCTTTTAATTTCATGGCTGCAGTGATTTTTGAGCCCAAGAAAATGAAATCTGATACTCTTTTCACATTTCCCCCATCTATTTGCCATGAAGTTGGGACCGGATGCCATGATCTTCATTTTCGAATGTTGAGTTTTAAGCCAGCTTTTTCACTCCTCTTTCACCTTCATCAAGAGGCTCTTTAGTTCCTCTTCATTTTCTGCCATTAAAGTGATATCATTTGCATATCTGAAGTTGTTGATGTTTTTGCCAGCAATCTTGATTCCGGCTTGTGCTTCATCCTGCCTGGTAATTCACATAATATACTCTGCATATAAATTAAATAAGCAAGATGACAATAAATAGTCTTGACATATCCCTTTCCTAATTTTGAACCAGTCTGTGGTTCCATGTCCAGTTCTAATTGTTATTTCTTGTCCTGCATACAGGTTTCTCAAGAGGCAGGTAATTGGTCTGGTATTCCCATCTCATTAAGAATATTTCATGTGCTTTGCTCATGTGATTT
Organism: Bos indicus; assembly: GCF_029378745.1. Classification (NCBI taxonomy): domain Eukaryota; kingdom Metazoa; phylum Chordata; class Mammalia; order Artiodactyla; family Bovidae; genus Bos; species Bos indicus. The sequence goes on from NC_091766.1 coordinate 69,594,967, forward strand.
AGTTAAGGCTCTTGAGATGGAAAAGTTCTCCTGGATTATTCCATTTGGAATGATGTGATTACAGCAGTGGTTAGAATAGGGACACAGGAGGACAGAGAAGAACTATGTGTTGATGGAAGCAGAGATATGGCCAGGAGCCAGGAAATGCCAGCAGATTCTGAAATCTAGAAGAGGCAAGGAGTGGATTCTCCCCTGAACCCTCCAAAAGGAACCAGCCCTGTAAACACCTTGATTTTTGTTCTCTTGAGGCTCATCTTAGAGTTCTGATCTAAAAAGTTAAACTTGTGTTGTTTAAAGCCACTAAATTCATGGCAGTTTGTTACAGCAGCAATAGGAGACTAATACAATGTCTCATGGCAAATCTATCTTAACATACCTGGAAATAAAGTCACTTCTTCCCCAAATCCCACCTTCGAACCTCAGCTACTCTCTTTTGAATTTATTTTTTTTATTGAAGTATAATTGCTTTACAGAATTTGTTGTCTCTCTTGGTCTAGGTAAGCAGAGTCCTCTTTGCTTTCTCTCCATTTCTTACAGTAGCAGTGAAGACTGGCAAGTTGTTATATACCTGCAAAGTTTCTCAAATCCATTGCCTTTACTTGTGGCCATGGCAATATCCCCCCATAGATAGAACACTGCATGGAGTATAGTTGAGGGTTAGTTGTTCAGCTGTGTCTGACTCTTTGCAACCCCATGGACTATAGCCTACCAGGCTCCTCTGTCCATGGGATTCTCCAGGCAAGAACACTAGAGTAAGTAGCCATTCCCCTATCCAGGGGGTCTTCCTGACCCGGGTCTCCTGTATTGCAGGCAGATTCTTTACCCTCTGAGTCACCAGGAAAGTCCCCTGGAGTACAGTAGCTTCTCACTAAATGTTTGTTGAATGATAGTTATGACTTTTCTTTCCTGAGTCCTTTAAAATGTTCTTTCCATTGTATATAATTTCCATTATGAAATCTCTGCGAGTAGGGGCACTGTCTTTTACCAGCACTTCACATATGTTTGGAATATGTCACCTAGTCTTGGTAAACTAATAAATGGACTCACTCCCTGTGACCACCCCATTATTGAAAGAAATGTTAAGTGGTGGTGAAGACCAGCAGTTTGGGAGTTATATGGAATAAAGTTTATGTCCATGCTCTGTAATTATTTAGTTGTACAATTCTTTCAAGCAAGATACTAACCTTTCCAAACTACATTTTCCTTAACTGTGTGATGGGGCTAACGAGAGTGCTTTACCTTTTGAGTTGTTCTCAGGGATGCACTGGGCTCTGGCTCATGGTAATAAATGGTCAGTAAGCATGTACTCCTATCATCATTTCACTGTAGACAAGGGAGCACCCTCATTACATCTTTTTGTTAACCAGCGGCTGAAGTGCAAACTGCATATGCATGTGTGGGGATACAGGGGCACGGGCAGAAGAGGAGGGCAAAGCCTGGGGATAGGGAAGGCAGCGAGGCAGGCTTTTTGCATTCAACAATGGAGTGCAATTTGGAAACACTTGCCTTGTGTAGCCCTCAGCTGCCTGTGAAATTCATCTGAATCTTGTTCCGTTGGCCTATGGGGTATTTTCAAATACAAATTAGGTTGGCCAGAATTCCTTTTCTGCACCAACTCTCCTGGGTGCAACTTAGAGGTTATTAAGATGCCTAATAAAAGGAGAGAGCACATTTAATAACATTACCATCAGCTCGACGGAGCTGAGCTATGTGGGCCCACGGTGCCCCAGAGCCCACAGCCTCCTGCCACTGGTGCACTTGCTTAGAAGAGGGCCCATAATTATCCACATTTAAAAAGCACCATTAAATCCATTGAGGCAGTCATGTCCCATTTGCAGGGCCTTTCTGCCCACATTACTCTGGAGACCCATGGCCTAGCTTCTTAGGGTGAGGGGAGAGGAGGAGAGGGAATAGATGGAAATTCCTGGGCTAAAGTGATGGCTGGTTAAATTCACAAAATGGCAGATCTTCTCAGTGCCATTTTCATCCCTATAGGAGCTTTTCATCCCTTTGTTTTATGTGTTTATTTAGCAAACGTTTATCGAGCACTGTGCCTCCACTTCTCACGCAGGATTCTATTTAATCCTCACAATGACTCATTCAGTGGATCAGTGGTTCGAAGTGGGCAGTGATTTTGCACCCCGGGAGACATTTGGTGATGTCTGGAGACATTCGTGGTTGTCACAGCCCGGGTGAGGGGTGCTCCTGGCATCTGATCAGTAAAGACTTGAGATGCTGCTCCTGCAGTGCACAAAGCAGACCCTCCCAACAGAGAATTGTCTGGCCTGCGTGTCTGCAGTGTTGCAGCCGGGACATTCTATCATAGGTGCTGCTCCTTCCCTCATTTACCAATGAGTTAACTGAGACTCAGTGGTTATGTGATTGTCCGGCGTCACACAGCTGGTAAGTAGTGGAGCTGCCAGGGCCTGAGTGCTCACCACTGTGCTAGACGGCCTCCTAACATCCCCCTTTGTGCCCATCCTTTGCCTCTGAGCTCCTCTCCTGCCCCTGCACCCGACCACCTACCTGTCCTCACCACAGCCAATTGTCCTTACACTTATTGGGAGTAACATGATGTTTGCTTTGCTGTAAGCTGTCTCCTTAAAGAATATTCATTTGCACACATAAAAAATTGCTGCACATTTTGAATGAATCAGGAGCCTATGCAAGAGTAGAATCTATATTTAGCTTTAAGATACAGGAAATATGAACATAGTACTCTTTCCCAAGTCCTTAATATCTGTGGGTGGTTTCAGAGATGTTTCATACCAAATAAAGAATGTCTAATGGTTTTATAAGCAGTGATCTATAGAATATTTGGCCTGGAGAAGAGAAGGTGCAGTGCATTGGAAATGATATTAATCTGGATCCAGGCGGTCTCTGGGCCTTTGAACAGCCATTCCCTCTGTTAACACTCTTCTTTCCTCTCTTTTCTTATCACATTTCTCCTCTTCCTTTAGGTTTCACATTAGAAATTGTCACTTAGGAAGCTTTCCCCAGATCTTGGTTAGGTATCCCTGCTTCCTGTGCACTCTAAATCTTTTGTTTTTTTAAACATTTTAATTTATCTAAAAATTTTTATTAATTTACTTTTGACTGTACTAGGTCTTTGTTGTTGTGTGCAAGCTTTCTTTACTTGTGGCAAGTTGGGGCTACTCTCTAGCTGCAGTGGGCAGGCTTCTCAATGTGGTGGCTTCTCTTGTGGAGCATGGGCTCTAGGGCATGTAGGTTCCAGTAGTTGCCACACGGGGACTCAGTAGTTGTGGCTCATGGGCTTCGTTGCCTTGTGGCATATGGAATTTCCCCAGACCAGGGATGGGATCTGGGACCCCTGCATTGGCCGGCAGATTCTTAACCACTAGACCACCAGGAAAGTCCTAAATCTTTTAGATCAGCTTTGTGCAAAAGGAATATAATGAACCATGTATGTATTTTCAAGTTTTCTAATAGCCATGTTAAAAAATTAGAGACAGATGATATTAATTTTAACATTTTTTCTTATTTAGCCACAAATATTAATATTGATATTTCAGCACATAGTCAATACAAAATTATTAATAAGATAGTCTACAGTTTTGGGAGCTGTCCTTGAAATCTTGTGTGCATTTTACACTCACAGAAGCTCAACTCAGTTTAGATGCTGAATTTTCACCAGTTAAGGTGAAATATAGTCCTGCCAGGTCCTCCGTGGTGGCTCAGACGGTAAAGAATCGGCCTGCAATGCAGGAGACCTGGATCGATCCCTGAGTTGGAAAAATCCCCTGGAGGAGGGCATGGCAACCCACTCCAGTATTCTTGTTTGGAGAATCCCCATGGACAGAGGAGCCTGGTGGGCTACAGTCTATGGGATCCCAAAGAATCGGACATGACTGAGCAACTAAGCACAGCACAGCATACTCTCGCCAAAACAACAGAGGTACAATTAATAGAAAAATATTTTACACTGCTTTAATTTTTTAATTGAGATTTATTAAAATTAAATTAAAAATTCAGTTCTTCAGTTTCAGAAGCCACACATTCCATAGCACAGGGTACGTGTTCAATATCCACATGTTCTAGATTATTACAAGTTGAAACTGCCTGTTGATTTCTTTTTTCCTCCCACTAGAGCATAACGGCTTTGAGATCAAGGATTAGACCTTGGTCACCATATGCCAGTGCCTGGCATGCATTTTGGCCCACAGCAGGTTCTCAATAAACACCTGCTGAATGGCTTGAGATAATAGTTCTAATCCTGTATCACCTTTGTAATCTAGGTTCTTCTCTAAGAAAATGAGAGTTTTGGGCATTTTTGAAAGTCTGTCCCCCTGGATGGTTAATAAATGTTATATGATCAAAGAGATTTGTGGCCAAACGAGTGTGAGAGACATAGGGTTCAGTGAAGAAGCAGGTTTCTTTCCCACAAGACTTTTCAGTGCCTTGAAGGTTTCAGTGCACAATGGCTTGCCAGGAGAACTGAAAGTTTTACTTTTAATAAATTAAAAACTTTAAGATGTCCTATTTCCCCAACATATCTGACTATAAACCTTTTTCTTCTCAGACCGTTTGCAGGATTTGTGCTCCCTGGAACACAATCCAGGAATGGTTGGGTTACTGTAAGGCTCTTTAGGGTTAGTCTCTGTTTAGAGACGTGGTCTCAAGAATGTATGACAATGCACACCAATTTCTTTTCAGTTTTACTGAAATTATCCTTCGACAAAAATGAGGTGGTAGAGGAACAATCCACTCTGCTCAAAATCAATGCCTTACCTTACTTAAGAACAGACTGTTTTCAGATTGGAAAATAGTTCTTCAAATAATTGCTCGTTTTCAGAGGAGCCATGGTAATAGTCTCCATTTATTCCATCCTCACGTCCTACCTAAAAAGGTGCACAAAGCAAATCTGTGAATTGTCCCTTTCTGAATGGTCAACACGGTGCTTAAAATGGAAAAGCAAAACCTGGTTCATGTTAGGGATGAATGATTAGATTGAACTATATGAATTTACCACTTTTCAAACACTTTTGATTTACAAATATGACAATTTTGTATGGTTCAACCAACTAGTTACAATAAGTCACTCTACTCTTATACTTGTCCATAGGAATCTAAGGTTCCTAAGGAACTATCTTTCTGGAGAAAAACAGTTTGAAAATATATAACACAGCTTTTATTTTTAAAATTAAAAGAAAATTTAGATGTGAATGTATTTTATTTGAACCCTCTCAAGGGTAAATGTTGAGAGTTGTGTGTAAGGTAACATATCAAGCCATGTACATATCATAGATTCAGAGGCAGTCTGAGAAAATAAATCTTCACATATTCATTATTGAGTTACTGTGGAGTCCTGTTTTCTTCATGCTATGAAAAGTCTAAGTTGTTCATCTCTTCACCATAGGTCTGATATCCATACTCCAGAGCTTTTTCAAGTTCTTAGCATCACACTGCCATGTTCCTCTGTTCAAACTTATACCTAGTTTCTTACAGGTTCTTATTTGGTATATTTAGTCTGCTGGCTTCATCACTGCTAACAATGTTGCTGTAATCATGTCAGTTAAGAATCGTTCAGTCTTTGACTTGTTCAACTGGCCACAGTCTTCTCATTGTGCAGTTTCTTCTCAACATGCCAAGTGCCAGAACCTGAATCTTAGACCAACAAGTCGTGAGCAAGCCCAGCAAGAGCAAAAAGAACGTGAGTTTTGGTGTCCAATAGACTTGTTTTTGGGAGAAGGCAATGGCACCCCACTCCAGTACTCTTGCCTGGAGAATCCTATGGACAGAGGAGCCTGGTAGGCTGCAGCCCATGGGGTTGCTAAGAGTCGGACCTGACTGGGCAACTTCACTTTCACTTTTCACTTTTCTCTTTTATGCACTGGAGAAGGAAATGGCAACCGACTCCAGTGTTCTTGCCTGGAGAATCCCAGGGACGGCGGAGCCTGCTGGGCTGCCGTCTATGGGGTCGCACAGAGTCGGACATGACTGAAGCGATTTAGCAGCAGCAGCGGCAGCAGCACTTGATCAGTGGCAGATCTTACATTCTGTTTCTTAGCCCCTTGTTTACCAGGTTATTACAAAGGATATTATAAAGGGTACAGATCAATAGCCAGATGAAGAGTTACATGGGGCAGAGTCCAGAGAGGTCCTTAGAGGAAGAGCTTCTGTCCCAGTGGAACTGGGGTGCATCCCTCTCAGCGTCTGAATACATTTCCCAACCTGAAAACTCCAATAGCAAAGTCTTAAATGTGTGTATCTTTGACCTTGCAAATCCATATCTAGGAATTTATCCTAAGACATTAAAAGATAAGCACACAGAATTACATCACAGAGTTATTTGTCTCAGTGTTGTTGATAATAGCAAAAATTGAAAGCCATTTAAATTTCCAATTGTTTGATTTTAGTATATCTATATAAGTAAAGTATTTAGAAGGCATTAAATGATGATGGGTATCTGTATTCATTGGTATAGAATGACATATTTTTAATTAAAAAAGTTATTTCTATGTTAGCATGTATAATATAATCTCCTTAAAGTAAATATTTATTTATGAGTGTACATGTGTATATAGAAATACATCTAAAAGTATATCCATCAGCATTTTAAATAGAAATTCTTTCTGATGATAAGTATAAAAAACATTAGCTTCCTCATGGGTTAATACTCAAATTGCCTTCATATGTAATGCCTTGACATATAATAGAGATTTCCTGTTGTAGGAATTTCAAGACTTTTGACCCATGGGTGGAAGATGGCTATGAATTTGTTGCTTATTTGTTTTAGCTTCTGTAGAGTTTTGACTCATGCTTTCTGTGAGTTCAACTTATGGAAGAAAACTCTGAGTTGACTTTATAATCTGGGAAGGAGCTCTATGTTATTCTAATTTATAATGATACTTTATATGAATGATAATATTTTACCTTCGTTGCCTTTGAGCATATTGCCACACATTATATCACTTGCGTGTACTGAGTGCTTGCTATGTGGTGATGCATATATTGATATTTTTACATGCTGTCTCCAAGGTAGGGTTGCTTTCCTCCATTTTACTGATGGGAAGTATTTTCCCACTACTAGTGAGGACACACCTAGGTTGGGGTTCTTTCCATTGCACCATGTTATTATCTTGCATTTTTATCCTAAATCACCCTCCACATCTGATTCCTCCAATATACTCTAGGAGCCCTCTCTCTACCTGATACATCAAACTTTTCAACCAGGTGTGGAGAACACTGCGAACATAGCAATACAATGAAATAGTTCAGTATCAGTTCAGTGGCTCAGTCATGTCCGACTCTGCAATCCCATGGACTGCAGCACGCCAGGCCTCCCTGTCTATCACCAACTCCCGGAGTTTACTCAAACTCATATCCATTGAGTCGATGATGCCATCCAACCATCTCATCCTCCGTTGTCCCCTTCTCCTCCCACCTTGAAATAGTTATGGGCCAAGAAATGGAGGCAGAGGTGACGTACCTTGTCTAAGGCCGCATAGCTGATAAAAGATAGAATAGTTATTTTTCTATCTTCCCATTCAGCAAAGGGCATATAAGGGTTGTTCTCGGTAAAGAACAAAAGATGTGGCAGGGGGCTCAGGGAAGAGTGGTGTTTCCCCTGGTGTTACATGCAGTCGGTAAGTGGAATGAAACAGCAACTAATCCAATCCAGCCCCAAACCACAAATGTCAACAGATATTTTATGGCAGGGAAGGTGCCAACGAACATGTCACATGCTCTTTTGAAAATAAATGAAGCCACATAGGGACTCTAAAGTAAAAAAATAAGAACTGGGCTGTTTATGGATCTCCTCTGGCTTTAGTTTATGGTGTTTCAAATATCACGGCAGGAAGAGGCACCATAGGAAGAGCCTTCCAATATGACAGAGGTCACTGGGCTCTGCTGTCATCTAATTGCATCGCACTGGGCCAGCCATTCAGAGCCTCACCTGCTGCATCATAACCAGTGGGGTAATCAACTCCTGTTCATGGATATGTTAGGAAGATGATTTCAGGGTTGAAATCTTGCTTTTGTTTCTCTAAGCTCAAGTTCAAGTGAAAATAAATGCAGTGGTCAGTTCCCCAAAGGGTTAGACACCCGCTTCCCTTCGGAATCCATGCAGGAGTTGCCTCATGGGATCAGAACAGTCAGGTTTCTTGGAAATCATCTAGTGATCTTAGTTCAGTGATATCAATTATTTTTCTGTCAGCAGTAGATCCCTTTTCACAGAGGAAATTTAATGAAGAATCTGAATATATAAAACATAATAGAAGAGCTGCCTTAGTTGAAACAAGACGGCCACCTTCGTCATCTTTTCTTTCACTCAAAAGCTGTCACTGTGGGTCCTTCCCAGAACTGAGGATACTGGCGAGTATAATTTGAAAATGAGCTCTTAAATCTTGATAGGCACCATGGCTGGCTGCCAAGTACATGTCTGCCCCACCCCAAAATGATGAAATCAGAATCTAAATTTTCAAAAAGATCCCCAGATGATTCGTACAGTTCCTAATTTTTAAGAACCATTGGCTTTTTTTGAGTGCTTTCATTTTGCAGGTGAGGAAACTGACACCTGCGAGTAGGGAAATCACTTGTCCATGGTCACAAAGCTGATGATGAGACCAAGCCCTGAGCTCCTGGCCCCAGGGGTACATTTAGATTGGCTTCTTAGTTGCAAGCAACAAACACACTGGCTAATGTAAGCCAAAGTCATTGGAAGGCTATATCATGGTTCATAAAATGGAAGAGAAAGCACAAGACCCAGGCGTGTGGGCAGCTCCACTGGAGTAGACGGTAGGAACTAACAGTCTCTTCAGGGCACCACTACCAGGAAGAGCTGGCTTCACCATTTCTCCCCCTTGTGGCACTTTATCAGTAGTTGAAATCTGAGGAAGATAGTCTGATTGGCTCAGCTTAGACAAGGAGGCCTCTGGCTGGGGACCACAGAGAACCTTGACCAAAAGTCTCAGGAAGACCTCACTCCGTGGGTGTAGCAGAGATGATGCTTCCAGTAGAAAGTGGAAATGTCCTTAGGAGGCAAACATGAACATATGCTCATACCCTCAGCCACCTTTCCCACCACATTGTGCTGTCTCCCTGTTAGGGTCAATGCTTCACAGAAAACAATCCAGTTTAAATGAAGGGGTTAAGATAAATTCTGTGGCTTAACTATCAGCCAAATGACATTTTAACAACCTTTTTAGCATATCCTGGCTGGGCTGAGACCTTCCCTGCAAAATGCCTTAATCCTTGGTCTCTAAATAGAGAGTTATTTTCAATTTCTCCAGTTCCTAATGTTTTAAATGGAACTACTGTTCCCCTTAGAGCACCCAGTGGCTGGCTGGAGACCTTTATTGATATATATATAAATTACCTCAATCCCCTCTGCTGCCTACAGATCCAATCATATTGAACTAATGCGCATATAAATAAAAACCTGGAAGTGTGGTTTATGGCAATAAGTAGTGCAGCCGAAGTTTATACCATTCTGCAAAGACACCTTGATACATTGCTGGTAATCTTCATAATATGTTTAAGGAAGCAGTGTGTCAGCTCAGGCCAGAGCACCCTGGGAACCAAATGGGAAATCTGATTCCCCAGCTTCTGACTGACCAAGAGAAGAATCTGTCCTGCCAGGAGGAGACCCAGCCCAGGCTGTCAAGGGCCAGTGGCCGGAAATCTTTTCCTGAAGTCACCAGGCAGTAGAGATGGGTTGATGTACAAAATGTGCAGGGCTTGGAGTAGGAGATCTCCTGCCTTTTTTTATTTGTATTTTTGGCAGTCTGGGCTTTGTGGTTAATTCTGATGGAAGATGGGTTCCTGAGTAGCTGAGGAATAGGCTAGGCTAAGAACATTCTTCAGAGCAGTCTTTTACCCTGCCAGAATGTTCCAAGGGATACCTGGGGTGATGCACTCATTTCCAGAGGAAAGTGTTAGGGTGATGTGCCCTCCTTTACCTGCCTTCTGTCTACTCTGTACACTGCAGTGGGAGCAGCATTTCTTGAGGTAAATCTGATTTTGGCTGCTCTGCATACTTTGCCTTCAAGGAATTAATTCAGCCTGTGAGCCTTTTGGGGTTTGAGCCATGGCCATCGATCAGCTCCATCAAGTTCTGCACTCTCTAGATTGGTTGCTCTAGCCCCTCTGTTCTTTTCTTTCTGTTTGAACATTGTTGTCGTGCCATATATCATGGAATCAACTCTTGCCCACATCTTTTGTTTTACTTAGAAAGTTACCCCACTTCTTTTCCATTCCTCCTCATTGGCTCCTGATCCTGAAGGGAACTTCCTACCATTTCTGAATCCCACCGACTCATGTTCACAGTCTCCTTATTCACACACATTCCATGGATCCTTTCATGAGAAGTCATTTTTCCCCTGTCTCTCTTAGTGAACTTACCACTTTCAACTTAGTATCATATCAAGTTATTTGTGTACACTAATTCCTATTCTGGTCCAGGTATGCCTGGAACTGGTTCAGCTTTGGATTTCCCAGGTTCTTACAGTGCTTGCCTATAACAGGTGATCAGTAAGTGTTTTAACGAATGAATGTATAAATGTGTGGTTCACTCTTGATGAAAGTGAAAGAGGAGAGTGAAAAAGTTGGCTTAAAGCTCAACATTCAGAAAACGAAGATCATGGCATCTGGTCCCATCACTTTATGGGACATAGATGGGGAAACAGTGGAAACAGTGTCAGACTTTATTTTTGGGGGCTCCAAAATCACTGCAGATGATGATTGCAGCTATGAAATTAAAAGATGCTTACTTCTTGGAAGGAAAGTTATTACCAACCTATACAGCATATTAAAAAGCAGAGACATTAATTTACCAACAAAGGTCTGTCTAGTCAAGGCTATGGTTTTTCCAGTGGTCATGTATGGATGTGAGAGTTGGACTGTGAAGAAAGCTGAGCGCTGAATTGATGCTTTTGAACTGTGGTGTTGGAAAAGACTCTCAAGAGTCCCTTGGACTGCAAGGAGATCCAACCAGTCCATCCTAAAATAGATCAGTCCTGGGTGTTCATTGGAAGGACTGATGCTAAAGCTGAAACTCCAATATTTTGGCCACCTCATGCGAAGAGTTGATTCATTGGAAAAGACCCTGATGCTGGGAAAGATTGAGGGCAGGAGGAGAAGGGAACGACAGAGGATGAGATGGCTGGATGACATCACTGACTCAATGGACTGAGTCTCAGTGAACTCCGTGAGTTGGTGATGGACCGGGAGGCCTGGCGTGCTGCGATTCATGGAGTCACAAAGAGTCAGACACGACTGAGTGACTGAACTGAGCTGGCCATAGCAGGAGGTCCCAGCCCCGGACAAGGACTCAAAGGGGAGACTTTGAGCAGTGGATATGAAAAGCTTGAAGATGCTTGGGTGCCTGGGAACCTGGGAAAGAGTATGGGGATGAAGTGTGGGGATGGGAGCAAAGGTAATTAAGGGAGGGTAGGGAGAGGAAGTGATCCTTTTTTGCCCAGGTCAAGCCCTGAACTTGAGCCCAAAGAGGAAACAAACAGAGGTATAATAAAGAAAACACATCATTCTTGCTCTGTGTAACAGAAAGTGGCTGTGTGTACCCTGAGACTGGGCACACTAATCCCTTTGGGGTTTGGGTAGAAAATGTTAAAATTTGTATTTGTGTAGGCTTCTCAGTTTAAAATGTTCTATTTTTGATGTGTTTTAATATGTATTAATACATTAGCATTGTGATATATGCCTGCAATTTGAAAATAAATACCTTCATATATAAGTAGATATCTATGCTTAATTGGATGACACAATTTTTAACTAATGGAGTGTGCAATAAAAGAAGTTTACAGACTTCTGCTTCACTCCCTGTACTAATCCAGATTCTGCCAATAATCTCCCAACCTTGAGCTGATACTAGCAACTTCATCCATTATTCAGGAAAAGCATAAGGAAGCCTCTTTGGTTTAGCTCCTTGTATGCTGTCTTAAGATCCTAGCTAAAGTTCAGTGTGATGTTATAATAAAGTACATTGGCCTTGGGATTGCTCAGCCTAAGTTTCTAATTTTGGCTCATACCAGCAGTGTGGTCTTAGTCAGCTTTTTGGGTCTCAGTTTCCTCATTTGTAAAATGATTAACATTAGTACCTACTCCAAAAATGAAATCATTTTTGTAAAACCCTTAGTAAAATCCCAGGCACATAATTGATGCTTGTACATTCCAGCTACAAAAGGACCTAATCTAAGAATATCAATCAGCTGGAGACCACTTCTCCATCCCATGCCCATAGCAGACATCACTAATTGAGCACAGCCTTGTTCCTTCAGGACTTAGACTAGACCTCAGGATTAGGTCACCTGATAATTTCTGCCCCCCTCCTGTGGGCAGTTAGTCTCTGAAAAGCATTTGCTGTGAGAAGCTGCTAATGTACAGAAACAACCTTGTGGACTTCCCAGCAGCAGGAGCGATCTTGAGGAAGAGCTTTTCTTATTTAGGATCCCAGTGGGATGTTATCAAGCAGGTCTTTGAAAAGTTTTCTCTAGGGATTTTTGGGGCTATGGCAACAACAATGAGGATAATGCCTCACATTTTGATTTGTGCTTTATAGTTTTCAAAGCACTTTCATGCACATTTTCTAACTTCATCTTCATAGAAACCCTGCCTGGCAAAGCAGAGAAGACATTAGAATCAGAAAAATAGCAATCTTTTTTTAAAATGAAAAGGACCCTAGAGACTTTGTCCAACCTTCTCATTTTATAGACTAAGACTAAGGAAGGAAATACCACCATTTAAAAAAAAAGTGTAGGTAGAGAGTCCTAAAACTCCATAATGTTTTGAGTCCAGGATGGAAAAGGAGCATTTGTTGGCAATGATTTTGAAATGTTAGGTTCCTTAAGATTTAATAACCCCACGATACATATTATTTGCTTTACAGAACTTTGTAGCAATACTGGGCCTTCCTGTATGAGGCTCAGGTCTTCTTCTACCTCTAGATCCAAGGAGACTCCACCCCATCATCTTGGGTGTTTTTGTTAGTCTTCCTTTGTGAGGAAGGGGACCAATATATGGCTGATCTTGCAGGAAAGTCTAATTTGGGTCAACTCTATGATATGAGAGGGTCACGTGGAAATAATGAGAATGTGGTTCCTTGGTGTTTGGGGAGACTAGACTAGCAGCATGAATTTTTTTTCCTAGGGGCTAATGTGAATTAATTACTTTTTTAATTCTTTTTTGAATTGAATGCTTACTCTTTCCTAGGTACTCTAAGGAAGTACAGAATTTAAAGACTGTCAGGAAACAACAATTGGGAGAAAAGATGAAACGTCTGCAGATGAGGTAATTCAGGGATAATTTGTAGCTCTGACCAGGGTTAAAATGGGTCACAATTACAACATTAGCAGTTTAGTGAAGGGGAGTTCACTATGGGCTATAGTATGGAAGTATAGACAGGCAATGCCAAAGAATGCTCAAACCACCGCACAACTGCACTCATCTCACACGCTAGTAAAGTAATGCTCAAAATTCTCCAAGCCAGGCTTCAGCAATATGTGAACCGTGAACTTCCTGATGTTCAAGCTGGTTTTAGAAAAGGCAGAGGAACCAGAGATCAAATTGCCAACATCCGCTGGATCATGGAAAAAGCAAGAGACTTCCAGAAAAACATATATTTCTGCTTTATTGACTATGCCAAAGCCTTTGACTGTGTGGATCACAATAAACTGTGGAAAAGTCTGAAAGAGATGGGAATACCAGACCACCTGATCTGCCTCTTGAGAAATCTGTATGCAGGTCAGGAAGCAACAGTTAGAACTGGACATGGAACAACAGACTGGTTCCAGATAGGAAAAGGAGTATGTCAAGGCTGTATATTGTCACCCTGTTTATTTAACTTATATGCAGAGTACATCATGAGAAACGCTGGACTGGAAGAAACACAAGCTGGAATCAAGATTGCCGGGAGAAATATCAATAACCTCAGATATGCAGATGACACCACCCTTATGGCAGAAAGTGAAGAGGAACTCAAAAGCCTCTTGATGAAAGTGCAAGTGGAGAGTGAAAAAGTTGGCTTAAAGCTCAACATTCAGAAAACGAAGATCATGGCATCTGGTCCCATCACTTCATGGGAAATAGATGGGGAAACAGTGGAAACAGTGTCTTTATTTTTCTGGGCTCCAAAATCACTGCAGATGTTGACTGCAGCCATGAAATTAAAAGACGCTTACTCCTTGGAAGGAAAGTTATGACCAACCTAGATAGCATGTTCAAAAGCAGAGACATTACTTTGCCAACAAAGGTTCGTTTAGTCAAGGCTATGGTTTTTCCAGTGGTCATGTATGGATGTGAGAGTTGGACTGTGAAGAAGGCTGAGCACCAAAGAATTGATGCTTTTGACCTGTGGTGTTGGAGAAGACTCTTGAGAGTCCCTTGGACTGCAAGGAGATCCAACCAGTCCATTCTGAAGGAGATCAGCCCTGGGATTTCTTTGGAAGGACTGATGCTAAAGCTGAAACTCCAGTACTTTGGCCACCTCATGCAAAGAGTTGACTCATTGGAAAAGACTCTGATGCTGGGAGGGATTGGGGGCAGAAGGAGAAGGGGATGACAGAGGATGAGATGGCTGGATGGCATCACTGACTCGATGGACGTGAGTCTGAGTGAACTCTGAGAGTTGGTGATGGATAGGGAGGCCTGGCATGCTGCGATTCATGGGGTCGCAAAGAGTCGGATACAACTGAGCGACTGATCTGATCTGATCTGATGGAAGTATAGAACTTGAACTTGAAGAAAAACAATATATTATTTAACAGATCCTATAATAGAACTTATTACATGGCAAGCACTCTTCTTAGTAATTTATAAATATTGATTCATTTCATCATCATGACAGCTTATATAGAGTAGATTATTTTATAGCTGAGGAAATCAAGGTAGGCAGAGCTAAAGTAACTTGCCAAAAGTAGAGGTGGAATTTGAGTCCAGGATCTTAGTCACTATGCTTCCACCAATGCCATGTGAGTGAGCCTTCTTGGAAGTATATCCTCCAGCGTTGATTAGGCCTACAGGTGACTGTTGTGGTTGTTCAGCTGCTAAGTCATGTCTGATTCTTTGAGACTCCATGAACTAGTAAGCTAGACTTCCCTGTCCTTCACTATCTCCTGGAGCTTGCTGAAACTCATGTCCATTGAGTCGGTAATGCCATCTAACCATCTGGTCCTTTGTCGCTTCCTTATCGTCCTGTCCTCAATCTTTCCCAGCATCAGGGTCTTTTCCAATGAGTCAGTTCTTTGAATCAGTTGTCCAAAGTATTGAAGCTTCAACTTCAGCACCAGTCCTTCTAATGAACATTCAGGGTTGATTTCCTTCAGGATTGACTGGTTTGATATCCTTGCTATCCAAAGAACTTTCATGAGTCTTTTCCAGCAACAGAATTTGAAAACAGGACTGTAGCCCTGGCTGACAACTTGACTGTAATCTCAGTTTAATTGCTAAGCTTCTCCTGGCTACCTGACCCACACAAACTGGAAGATAATACTCATTTGTTGTTTTAAGCATCCACGTTTCAGAGTAACTTGCTATATAGCAATAAATAACCAATATACCCCTCAGTGTGTGTTGGGGAGTACAGACTTTATCTTAGCCTTATGCCTAATACAGAGTACCTGATTGATAACTTTCAAGTCGCTCAGTCACGTCTGACTCTTTGCAACCCCATGGACTATACAGTCCATGGAATTCTCCAGACCAGAAACTGGAGTGGGTAGCCTTTCCCTTCTCCATGGGATCTTCCCAACTCAGGGATCGAACTCAGGTCTCCTGCATTGCAGGCAGATTCTCTACCGGCTGAGCCACAAGGGAAGCCCAAGGGAACCACGAGGGACGATTGATAACTGGATCTTACAGTGAATTATGGACTCTCCAGGTGGCTCAGTGGTAACAAATCTGCCTGCCAATGCAGGAAATGAAACAGATACAAGTTCAGTCTCTGGGTGGGGAAGATCCCCTGGAATAGGAAATGGCAACCCACTCCAGTATTCTTGCCTGGAAAATTTCATGAACTAGAGGAGCCTGGCGTGCTGCAGTCCATGGGGTTGCAAAGAGTTGGACACAACTGAGCGACTGAGCATGCAAAGTGAATCACAGATGATAGGGAACCACTGGAGATTTTGGAGTAGGTGAACAACATGATGACAATCTTTTAGAAAAATTAGATGGGAAAGATGAATTAGGGGTGGAGGACATTTGTGTTAGGGAAGCAATTCAGGCTGTTGAAATAGTTAACGCATGTCATGGTTTGGCCCAGGCTTAGGTTTAGGGCAAAGAGGAGGAACAAAGCAAATATAAGTTTCCTGAGAACTGGTCCCTTACTTGTCTTTATCACTAGTGTCTGAGAGCCTAACACAGTGCCTGACACATAATGGGCACTCAGTAACATTTATTGAAGGAGTATTGAATACATGAGTTTGTAGGTAAGTGAATACGAAAGATAGAAATGGGGTGCCCCAGAAACTTTGTTTCCACTTTTCTTTAAAAAGGAAAACTCTCCAAAGATTCTATAGGTAATGTCTGGAGTAGATCTCAGTGACCTCAAACTCCATTTTCTATTTCTGTGATCCTGATTGGGGCCAGCCTGTTTTCAAAGCCCATTCCCATTCTGAGGTTGATTTTAAAACGTTCCTTTTCTTTTCATATCATTCGTGCCACAAACATTTATTGGGCATCTATAATATGCTTGGCATCATGATGGGCCCCGGGGGGAGAGGATGAGTGAAGGCTGGTCCTGCGGTGCTTCAGTATTTCTTTCTCTGCTTTCATCTCTAGTCATCTCAGAAGTTTATTTTTGAAATAAAGATTCATTTTCTTAGTGGAATTCTTAAGTGGGGAGTGATGAGATGAATTCGGGCTTTTAGGAACTGCTTTTAGAACTTGTGGATGACTTCTACTGTTTGCTGCTCACCCTTGCTGATATGCCCTATTAATATTCAAAAGCTGTCACTTTATTTTATCTTTGTTCTTTCGTAGACTAGACTGCTGGCTGGGAGAACCTGGTTTGTCTGGTTTAGTCTTGTCACACTGTGGAGCAGGACAAAAAGAAACATGGCCCAAGGTTGTTAGTTTAAAACAGGAAGTTTCTGCATATTTCTCTTGGTATCACACTCTATTTAATTGACTTCTGTCCCTTTGCCTTGTAAATAAATTTCAACAATGTTAGGAGCAATCCCAGGCTATTGACATTTGCTAGAGGACACACAGTCTGGGATATAAGGCTAAGGAAAAGGCCTAGAGATGGCACTTGTATGTTAAGGGCATTGTCCTTTTAAACAGCAGTGGCTGTCAGCAAGCTGTGTTGAAAGGATTTTGATGCGCACTTGGACATATAATGGGAGTGATGACTGCCCAGGGGCTTGGAATGGGCAGCTATGTGTGGAGCAATTGCTAGAAGGCTTAGATGTTCAGGGTAAGAAACCAGATGAGCAGAAGTGAAGAAAATATATATTTCCTTGACTAATCTTTTCTCCACCTCTTCCGCATCTTCTCTTTCATCATTGCTTTCTTGCTCCCCTCTCTACTTGCCTGCTGCTTCTCCCCATGCTCTATTGTTTTTCGTTTCCTTTCTCCTCTGCCTCCATATACCTCTCTTTCAGGTGATTTAAAGGGTGCCTCTGCACACGCACCCTGGCTGCACACATGTGACATAACCAAGGCTCTTTTCAGCTTGTCTGGATACAGTTCAGAACCCCCTAGAGGTTAGGGTGATGGAGGTCAATGGCTTTACAAAGCCCCAGACTCTACTGTACCTCTGATCCTTCTGGCCCTCTTGATATGCTGGAAGAGGCACTAAAGAGGCCGTAAGATCTGCAAGGTCACAGCTCAATGCATGGCCAAGAAGGAGCTCTCACCCTGAGGAGGATGCACGTACTCGTGGCCCCCTGCTTCTCCTCTCCACACTGCACAGACAGACGTGACTCCCAGAGCACTCTCTCTGATTCTTCTCATCAGAATTAAATTCACTTAACATTTTAAAAGAAAAAAAAAAATCTGAGAATATTCACACAGTTGAGTCTAAAGGACTCAAAGAACTGGGGTTCATTTACATTTGCTCTCCATTTAAGTCAGTGCGGGCACTCTCAAAGCTGCTTCCTCTAGCAGACTCAACTATTACCATAATGCTTCCCTTTTCTCCCTGATCCCCATTTCATAATCACATTTTATTCTTAAATATTTAGTTTTCTTTTATTCAATCTTTTAGGTTACTATATTGATACAGAAGTGGGGTGGGGGGAGACAGTCTTTTTCTCATCCCAGTTAATATTCATCTGGCTGCCTAAAATTTTTTTCCTGTTTTTTTCTTTTCTTTTCTTTCTTTTTTCTTTTTGTCATTTACTACCATTTTGGCTGGCGGGTATAGAGTTTGTTTTTTTTTTTTTTAACCTCTAAGCACACCAAATGTCTTTAGACTTGCATGTTAGACAGGAGACTGATAGCATAATGATGATGGAATGTTAAATGCTATCTATGTAAATCAGCTCCATCAATGGGTACAAGATTCAGCTACTTTAGGCCTCTTTTTTTTAACATACATTTTCATTTTTTTAAAGGAGAATAATATTGGATTGTTATTAACCTACTTTAGAAGAATCTTTGCATTACTAGACACATTACTATTTTGCATAAAGCCACATTAGATTTTGGTATGATGTACAACATTATTTCTCCTAAATGCTGCTTTTAACGTCCAAGTAGTTTCTTTTGTATTTTTGGCAGAAGATTGGTTTCTGATAGCCAGATACCAAAGAAATAAGGATCTTTACATGCTCTCTTCAGGCAGAGGAAAGGAAATTATCTTTTCTCCACTTATTTGAAGTGTGGATAGATTCTAAGAGTGATTATGCTTTGTGGTGATTGGTGAAACCTCCAGTTCATCTTGGAGTTCTAGAACAAAGCTGTGAGAGCGAGGCTTGTAAATAGGTTTGGATTTAATAAAGGGCATCAGAGTGGTTACCACTCTTGGTTGCAAGTGTTAGGATCAATTCAAACCTGGTTGTAAACTCATGTACACAAGGGTGCCAGGGGCCTCAAGGGTAGCCTGGAAGGAGGACTCCAAGCAAAGCCACTGGGTTTCTGTCTTCTCTCCTTTGTCTCTTATTTCTCCTTCACCTCTTCCCATCTCTCTTCCAATCTGCCTTTCCCTATATCTTTCTCTCTCATCCCAATTTTTATTTCCCTCTCTCCTTCGTTTCTCTCCCTCCTCCACCCCTCTTCCCAACTTTCTCTTTCCCCCACCACTCTATTATCTCATCTCTCTCTCCCCCATTTTCCCTCTCCCATCTCTCTCCATTTTCTCTCTCTTCATCTTTCTCTCACCCCATTTCTACCCACGTTTGCACCATGTTCTGTCTCCAATTTTTGTCTTTCTTCTTTCTCTCCCCCCATCTTTCTCTGTTCTTCCATCTCTCTTCCCTCATTATCCTCCCCAACTTCTCTCCCATCTTTCTTTTATCTCTTGTCAACTCATTTCCCTCTGTGCCATCTTTCTCTCTCCTACATATCCATCCCATTTACGGCCTCTTCATACAGACTGTGTCATGGCTTCCTCCACATAGTGGAGGATGTGGCATAGGCAGCTCCGGCTTTACCTAGTCCCAGCTTGGTGACGCCAGAGGAAAAAGAATGCTTTAGACTCCAGTTTTATGTAAATATCAGAGAAGGTTTTCATTGACCTAGTTTGGGTTACATGCCCACTTCTTGGGATTAATTCATTTATGCCAACAAAATGAAAAAGCTGCCTCACCTACTTGGATTGAATGCTTATCCCTGTGGCCAGCGGTGATGGGATGGGGGCGAGGTATTAAGCTTGGCACCTTCATCACAATTGGTTAGAGTAAGAAAGAAGTCTTCCATTAAGAGAACAGGAGGGTTATTAACAGAAGATACAGGAAATAGACTGTGGGTGAGCAGAAAGAGCAGATGTCTACTACAGCCACCAAGATGGGCATGGAAAGCAAAGAACAGTCCTCCCATTCACTGTCTTATTCTGACCAGACAGTATACATCGGAAGCGGGTAGGAGGAGTATATTCCTTACTAGTGGATGTAGCTGGTCTTTTCTCTTTTGATCTTAGGGATCCTTCTGCTGCTGCTGCTGCTGCTGCTGCTAAGTCGCTTCAGTCATGTCTGACTCTGTGCAACCCCATAGACGGCAACCCACCAGGCTCCCCTGTCCCTGGGATTTTCCAGGCAAGAGTGCTGGAGTGGGGTGCCATTGCCTTCTCCTAAGGATCTTTCTAGTTGGTTGAAAAAGACCTATTTTTAAATCCCTTCAGTGACCTGTCCTCCTTGCCACTAATATCTTCCACATCTCAGCTTGTTGTGAAGGGATGGCCCAGGTGAGCCAAACAGCTATGCATCTGCCACTCAGGCTCTTTCCCTAGGCTGCTTCTCATTCTAACTGTACCAACTCCACCCAGTTCCTTAGGGTTTCTTAACTCCCTTCAGCAGACGTCAGCTACATACTCTTGACTCATGATTCAGCTTGAACTGGGTAGGTACATTTTTTTTTTTTTTTTTAAAGCAAAAAAGAGGGATACCAATCAAAAGAAAAAAGAAATAATAAGAGTTTGGGGACATTCAGTATTGCAATGGGAAATTGGGGAACTGGGCTGTGGAGGGGCATATTCTCCCTCAGTGCATTTTGAATTGATTTTCAGAGATAGAGATGGGCTCTACAATAAGGGCTGAGTATTACCAAACAAGGACTCCCTGCCCTATGAACAGAGAAGCCCATACTATGGCAGTGGCTTTCAAGAAAAGAAAGAGCTTTACTGTGAGGTTGACAGGCAAAAAAGGCATGAGGCAAAGCTCTCAAATTTGTCTCCCTGATCCAGGGTTAAGGTGAAATTTAAAGGGCTAGAGGAATTTCAAATGTGGAAGCTGATTGGCTAGTCTTAGAATTAGTCCATATAGGCTACTAGTCCTGCTGGAAGCCAAGTTTTCCTAATTGAAAATTTTCTTGCTTGGTAAAGAGCTCCAGTGGCAACATTTTCACTCTTTTGAGTTTTGTAGACTGAAGATTCTTGATTCCAGGGTCATCTTGGGGATGTGGGTTCCTGTTTTGCACATGTCTAGTGCTGTGTCTCTGTAAAGTAACTTAAGATCTGATTAATCAACAACCTGTGCAGCAAAACCCTTTTCAGCTGGTGCTGTTTCACTTAATTGACAAGCTATTTAAGGAGGCAAAACCGGTTCAAACTGGTGCACTTTCAAGAGAGAACAGAGAAGGGATGCAGCGCTGCTGCTGACTCTCCACTTTGCTTTTTTTGTCCTACATTGGAGGTGAATGTCCTTTACTAGGTACAGACAAGCCAGGATTTGGGAGCTGGGGGTGGGGGGTGGGGAAAATGATAAACACAAGTTTAATTGGGTTGGAAAGCATTTGTGTGGATTAATTTGCTTCAAAATGCCTTAAGAGAGCCAACCCTGAAGATGAGTTGAAACTATCTTAATTTCTTCCTAATAAATAGAGCCAGGGGTGTAGACAGATACATGTCAACAGAGAAACCAACCTTCATGGGTCCTTCTTAAGAGACTTACGGGAAAGTTGTGGGGCAGAAGGAGAAACGGGGCTCAGAGGTGGTGCTGAGAGCTCCATTTCCTCCTCCAGGCTGTTATAGTAGTTTCTGGCCGAGCCTGTGGCTCTTGCTGCCTATTTTGGATTTGGCCGAGACTCCTCCGGGCAGGCTTTGTGCCGCCTCTGCCTGTTTGTGTAAGAATGTGACACATGGACCCAGCAGTCAGCCAGGTGCCAACCATGTAATCCGACACCATATGTTCCCAAGTCAGGAGCGTATAGAGCAGATTTTTTTTTTTATACTTTTGCAAGTAGGTTAATTACATTTGTCTATATTTTAAGGTTTAAGGGTCACAGATTCGAAATTATTCCTGACATACTTAGGTGGCCATTTATGACCAAAATTACTAAATGTGAACTGTTGCATCTTGAAGATGGTGCAAAGAGCATATTCTCAGAATGAGACCACAGCTCAAAAAAAATGCTCTCTTAGTAAGACTGTTCTTCATTGGCAGTACTTATAAAAACTGATTTAAAGTGTTGTTTTGAGGCAAAATCAGTGTTGCTCATCTTTTAGGCATCCTTCTTTGCCCAGATGTTTGTTTGTGATATTTAACCAGTTTTCCAGGGGATATTGGTGGATGGAACCAGCTGTGTCTTTTTCTCGGCTGCTCTTTGTTCTTAAAGTTTAAAAATGATGCTAAGGCTGAAACTCCAGTACTTTGGCCACCTCATGCGAAGAGTTGACTCATTGGAAAAGACTCTGATGCTGGGAGGGATTGGGGGCAGAGGGAGAAGGGGACGACAGAGGATGAGATGGCTGGATGGCATTGCTGATTCGATGGACGTGAGTCTCAGTGAACTCCGGGAGTTGGTGATGGATAGGGAGGCCTGGCGTGCTGCTATTCATGAGGTCGCAAAGAGTCGGACACGACTGAGTGACTGATCTGATCTGATAAAAGCTAAATTTTGAAAATGAAGTTTATATAATTCAGGTTATGTTACCAATACCAGTCAATCCAACCAGTCCATCCTGGAGGAAATCAGTCCTGAATATTCATTGGAAGGACTGATGCTGAAGCTGAAACTCCAATAATTTGGCTACCTGATGTGAAGAACTGACTCATTTGAAAAGACCCTGATGCTGGGAAAGATTGAAGGTGGGAGGAGAAGGGGACCACAGAGGATGAGACGGTTGGATGGCATCATTGACTCAATGGAGTTTCAGTAAACTCTGGGAGTTGGCAACGGACAGGGAGGCCTGGTGTGCTGCAGTCCATGGGGTCGCAAAGAGTCGAACACGACTGAGCAACTGGACTGAACTGAACCAATACACATTAATGACATAGCTAATATTTGTTGAGAGTTCTATCAGTGCCAAAAAGTTGCTGAGATATTTGCATGCAGCGTCTTAATCTTTGAACAACTTATGTAGCAGGGACTCTCTTATTCTTAATGTTAACAAGTGGGATATGGCTGTTATCTGGCATTGGCCCCTCTGGGTGTGTACCTTACTCTTTCACTCTGTTCTGAGCCTAGGAGGCTGACAGATACCAGTCACATCCACCACTCCTTCCCCTGCCCTCTGGCTTACTTTTGGATTTGGCCAGTCAAGATCCCTGATGAGACAATTAAAGGGATGACTAAGTCTAAAAGAGTTTTAGAAACCCAGTCTCTGAGTACACTACTAAGCATCTGTGCTCCTCGAATTTTTGTCTATGAAATAGAGATGAATCTACCTTTTTCTTGGGTGGTGGTGAGGAGGATTAAATTAGATGACTCACATAAAAAATACCTAGCTAGATTTCTCCATTCTAAAGGTCTGTTTTCTGTTGCATTTTGTAACGTAGTAGTCTATGAAAGTGATGGTTTACAATCACAGTTTGTTCTCTAACATGGCAGGGGCAGGAGGCAAAGTGCCATATCCTGCCCAGACACCCTGGACCCACCTGGGAGTGGCCTACATGCAGTGCGTTGACTGCCACGGCTACTTTTGTCTGCCTGAGTCAGTGTGCTTTGTCCTCAAGCAATCAGAAATGCCAGTGTTTCCTCTGGCTCCTGGACTGATTCTTTTAATATTCACATTCTTACAAATTTCACAAAAATTTGAATTTTGTCAAATGCTTTCCCAGTGTACATGGTTTGTATGATCTCCTTTGATTTATTAGCACAGTGAATTGTATTAATAAATCTCCATAGATTGAGCACTCCCTGCATGGCTGGAACATTATTCTAATTGGCTAATTGATTGTTTGCTAATATTATATTTATTTTTGCTTCCATGTTTATAAGTGAAATTGGTCTGTAGTTTTTTTGGCTTCCCTTGTAGCTCAGTCGGTAAAGAATCTGCCTGCAGTGCAGGAGACCCGGGTTCAATCCCTGGGTTGGGAAGATCCCCTGGAGAAAGAAATGGCAACCCACTCCAGTATCCTTGCCTGGAAAATCTCATGGACAGAGGAGCCTGGTGGGCTGCAGTCCATGGGGTCGCAAAGGGTCGGGCATGACTGAGCAACTAACACTTATTTACTTACCAGATTCAGGTATCAGTGTTATACTTACAAAGGGAATTGGGAAGGTTTCCTTCTTTTTCTACTCTCTGGAACAGGTTGGGTAGCCCTGGGATTGTATCTTCTTTGAAGGTCTGGTTTCTGCATGAAATCTTTTAGGCCTGACACTTTGTTTGCTGTTTCGTAGTAGGTCTTTGATAACTTACTTTTTGTCTCGTAGGAAACTGGTGTGTTCAAACTTTGGTCTACTGGAATCAGTTTGGTGAGTGGTATTAAAAGTATTCATTATTTAGGTTTTCAAATTTATTACACAGAATTATACCAAGTATTTTCTAATGGTGTATTTCAGTTTACTGTTTACCTTTTCTTATTTTGGATGTTTGTGCTTTCTCCTTCTTTTTTGTTTTTTGTTTTTTATTTTAAATTAAGTAAGCTAGTGGTTTGTTGATTTCTTCAAAGACCAGATTTTATTTGTTTATTGGTTTGTCCTCTCTTCTAAAGCATTAGATTTTACTATTTACTTCCTTCCTTCTGTGAGTATATTTTTTATTTTAGGAAGAACAATTTCAAGTTACAATAGCTTTATGATACATAAGACAAATCATTCCTCGTTAATATTTTTCCCCAGATTTTTCTGGGATGTTTTCATTTGTTTGTGAATAGTCTCCCAGAGGTGACTTTTATAATTATTGGTCAAATTTCACTGGAATTACATTGATTATTTTTAGATTTTTGGAGGAGAATGGGTATTTCTATAATACTGAATCTTCTTATCCAGGAACAAGTTATGTCTCTTCATTATTTATTTGTACCTCTCAGTAATTTTATTTTTTATATATATTACACTCAATTTTTGTTAAATTTATTTAAAGTTTTAGCCTTAATTGTTTTTTACTTGCGTGAATGGAATTTTTTCCTTCTATAATCTGTAAGTTGTAAGAAAAGTATTGATTTTTGTGTGTTTGTAACTGCCCATTTCATGAATGCTTGTTTCTACTTTTTTGTTCTTCCGTGTTTCCCAAGTGTATAATCATATCATATGCAAATAATTGTAAATTCATTTTCTAATAGTTGTATCACTTATTGTTGATTTTTATATGCACTAATTGGTACTTTCAGAACAGTGTTAAATAACAAATGTAAAAGAAAAACCTCAAGTCATATTGTTGACTTTAGTGAGGATGCTTCTAGTGTTTCAATAGTTAGCATAATTTTTAATTTTGAGGGAGGATACATATGTCCTTTTTCAAGAAGTAAATTTTTTTTAAAGCAAGACATATATTTGAATATTATTAAAAACTTTTGACAGTTTTCTTGGTAATCATATTTTTCTCCTTTGACCTATTTATTTGATGAATTTCATTAATGGATTTTCTAAGATTGAAATACTTTTGAATTCCTGGAATGAATCAATTTGCATAATGTACTGCTGGATTCTCATTGTTAAGATTTTTAGGGTTTTTCATGCTACTATTTTTAAAGTTAGGTTGGTTTGCATGTTTCATCTTTTATCAAAAATTTAGTTCTTAATGGTTTCCAAGTAGTCTATCATGTGGCTATACCACAAATTAATGCCATTTTCACTTTCATGCATTGGAGAAGGAAATGGAAACCCACTCCAGTGTTCTTGCCTGGAGAATCCCAGGGACGGGGGAGCCGGGTGGGCTGCCATCCCTGGGGTCGCACAGAGTCGGACACGACTGAAGCGACTTAGCAGCAGCATTGTTCCCTTATAGAGCCATTGATTTGTCATTTCCATTTTTCAACATTGTAAGTAACAATGAATATGCTTGTCCACCCCTTTTCCTTGTTTCTTAGCTTATTTACCACTTCTTAAGAGAGCCCCTTCCTGACCCTCTGACTACACTAAATCCTCTAATTACATGGAACTGTCTTATCTTCCCAGTGCTTTGTTAGGTCTGTAATTTACATTGACTATGTGTAGTTAATGTCATCTTCTTCTCTACTATTTGGTAAGTGGCATGAAGTCATGGACCATGTCTGATATTACACATCACTGCATCCTTCCAGGAGCTCAGTGCCTGACCTATAGTATGAGTTCAGTAAGTACTTTCTGAATAATGATTATCATCTATGTACATATATTTTCTTCTAAGGAGGGTAGGCCTGTTACATAAAAAGAAATTTTAAATTTTATTTTCTGTGTACATTGAGATAGTAAATTAATTGATTGGAACTGGAGGTGAACTAAATTATTTTCATAAGAAAGGAGAGAGGAATTTGGGATGGTGGAGAAGGAGCAGGTGAACAGAAAGGTTGGAGTCTGAGACACAGACCCTAAAGCTAGTGGTAAAGGGACTAAGGAGCTTCAGAGAAAGGATTTTTAGTTACAGTAGAATCCTATTCAACTCAAGTGCTAAGTCTTGATAGATTCTTAGGAAAATCATTTTTGTGAAGCTAAGACAGTTATTCAACAAAGATGTCAATGTCATCTGAGTTTCACCAAGAAGGTAAATTAAGTTTAAAAAGGGCAACGGTAAAGTCCTGCATGTAGATTAAAAAATATATCTGTTGCCTGAAGTAGTAGAGGTTTGGAGGGGACCTGACTTTGATAGCTTTCTCTTTAAAAATGTGGGCAATTACCTGAGTACAACGTGTGACAATTTGTGTGATCAGTATTAAAACAGTGAATGCAGGAATTAATAGGAGAACAACATCCTATCCAAGGTAGACCATAGTTCTACTTCACCCTATTGGTCAGGTTACATTTAAAGTATTCATTTCAGTTTTTTTTTAACCTGAACCATTGGCAACCTTGATAGCACCCAGCGTGCTACCTAGTAGGGAAGAGTTTGGAAGGCCATGGCCTAAGAATCATGTTTGAGGGGAAGAGAAACCGTTTAGTCTCAAAAAGAGGAAAAGTTCAGGCCACTTGATAACTGTCCTCAAATCTGTTGAAGGACTGATGTGTTGAAAAGGGTTAGATCCTGTTCTATGGGCTGCAGAAGACAGTATTTGGAACAACAGTGTATATTATGGGGCCTAAGATAGACTCAGTACAAAAACTTTAGGATTAAATTAGAATGTGCTGCTGTTGGAAGTGGGAGCTTTCTGGCGTTGAGTATTCTAGCAGAGGCTGTGTGACCATCTATAGAGGAGACTTCTGCTTTGAATGGGTCAGACTACATGACTTCTTCAGTCTTCTTCTATGGAGAATCTATGAAAAAGACTGGCTGCCTCATTGCTTTCACTCTTCATTGTTACTAGTTTAGTATCTGCTTTACTCTTCAGGCTGAAAGCTCTGTGAGGATGAGGACCGTGTCTATTTTGTTCACACTGAAGTAGGAGGGGCTGGCATAGAGCTTTGTGGTCAGTAATTACTTGGTGAAGTGAAATGAATGGTTGTCACCCACGATAAACAATGTCGATGGAGCAGTTTAGCCATTAGAATAGAGGAAATTAATTAAGGGGACTGGGTTCAGTTGATGTCTCTACTTTGGCCCCATCCTTAATATGTCAAGTCTTGAGCCAATAGGAGACCTGGTCTTATTGCCAACTTTATCTTTTAGAGGTAGACTTCCATTTCTCCACTCATGAAATAATAGGGAAAAACCGTATGGCAGAGTGTGTAAGAGCACAGTTCCTGGAGTCAGACTCCCTTGTATTACTTTCACAGGGTTACTGTGAGAATTGAATTTGTGTGTTTGTATGTATGTGTATTGGAGAAGGCAATGGCACCCCACTCCAGTACTCTTGCCTGGAAAATCCCATGGACGGAGGAGCCTGGTGGGCTGCAGTCTATGGGGTTGCTAAGAGTCGGACACGACTGAGCGACTTCACTTTCATGCATTGGAGAAGGAAATGGCAACCCACTCCAGTGTTCTTGCCTGGAGAATCCCAGGGACAGCGGAGCCTGGTAGGCTGCCATCTGTGGGGTCACACAGAGTCGGACACGACTGAAGCGACTTAGCAGCAGCATGTATGTGTATGTGAGCTACTATTATAAATTGGTATAAATTCTTTTTTAAAACGTAAGCATTTGGAAAAGACAGGACACATGGTAGGGCTTTGAATAATGTGCATAATGATGAATTCTCTCTATATATACAGAAGCTTACGAAGAAGCCTTCTAAAAGTTGTACATACACTAGAGAGATAGAAGGCTGAATTTGAATCCCAGTTTTGCCATAAGCCATTCTCCTCTCTGGAATATCAGTAACATGGAGCTGAAAATACCAGTATTGACTACCTTGAGAGTGAAGTGAGCTGAACTATGTGGTAGAATTTTGATAACTGTAGATTAAAATGCATAACTTGAGTTCTATTACTGCTTATGTCTTTATCACTACCACTGCTCTCCCTACCACACACACTGTAGTGAGGCCCTGGCTCAGCTGCTACTTTGCAGGATTCTTCTCTTCTACCAGCTTTAGCTCCTTTCCTTCTCATCATCCCTTCCTGGGAGGAGGAAGGGAGGGAGTACTTCCTCTTTGCTTTTAGAGCTATCAGGATCTCAGGTTTAAGGGCTTAGATTAGAAAGAAAAATGGCTGTTTTGATTTCCACCCTGTTCTTCTATGCCATTTCTTTCTTGGTCCCTCTCAAAATTTTCCCAGCTCTCCTGTGGCATAAAGTGAGTCAGAATAGCAAATGAAACATGCAGAAGACATAAATTCCAGGCATAAAATATATATCAAATATACATCTATCAATTGGCTTTATGCTATCTGAGCTGCCCCCAGGGTGTCAGTGGATCAGGTGAATGGATTTCTGCCACTGTGGGTAATTCCGTAAGGTAATAGGGCCGGCCTTAATGCAGTGGAGAGGCAATATTCTCCCAGTTATAGATCAAGGTTTAAAGGGGGATTTGTATATTTTGATTTTGTGAGTCAATGAAGTTGAGTCCCTAAGGCACTCTCGGAACTCAGGCTTTCTGAGGCTGTGGAGAGGAACTGACTAAAAGCCAGGAATGCAGCTTGAAGGGGATGAAGCCACCCTTGGCTCCAAAGGACTGGTCCAGAAAGGTTCAGTCTTAGGATGTCTGAGGAAGCTCAAGAGTAAAGATAATTATTGTATAAATATTGCTTTATTTTTTTCATTTACTTGATCAAGTTAACTATTATACCAAATAGTGAATTTGTCTAATCAAATGGAGAAAAAATTCAAGCTATTTGATTGACTGACAACACCCAACCAGAAAGGTTCATCAGTTAGCTTTAATTGTGATGTTACACCTCTATGATGATGCACTAAGAGGGAAGACTTGGAGATGGAGAAACACAAGGAACACTTATTAAGATGACATTTTATTTTACAGGTACTGTGCTTAGCATTTCCATGCACTGACTAATGCTTTCTGCACCCCTATGATTTTGGAACTATGGTTATCATTTACATTTTATGGTTGAGGAAATCAAGACATTGAGAAGTTAAGTAACTTGCTCAAGGACCACCTAGTTGGTGGATCAGGGATCTGAATCCATTCTTAACCACTACAAATACTGCCCCAAAGAGAGAAGCTCTTTCCAATTTGGGGAATGGTTTTCTAGGCTCCTGGAAGTCTGAGAACTTAGATTCAGAAAAATTTGATCAGAAATGAGAATATTAGAAATGTGCCTGGGAGTAAGTTAATATTCCTGATATACACCAGTGTGCCTAAGAATGGTTTCTACAGCTCCACACAACTAGTGGGAGGTAGGGAGAAACCTACTCCAACCTTTCTTTAGATGAAATCTGTTAGCAAATTCCACATTTGGACCTGAGCCCTAGCAGAGTTGTTAGAGATCTGATGACTTGGCTGAGATTTAAAAGATTTTCCAAACACAGGGGTCTCAAGAAAGATGCAGACTTTGATTACTGAAGTACAGCTGTGCTAAACATTTCCGATTATTGGGGAGTCCCAAGTCTAGTACATGTCATGCATATGGTAGTAAGCAGGATACTGAAGATTAATATCTATTAGCCGACCTCTTCTTCCCAACAGAACTCAGTTCTATTCCTGCAGTCACCCTGCCCCATGTGGCCAATTAAACACAGCTGATCCCAATTCCAGATCCCAAGGGTGGGCCTGATTAGGTTTAGCAATCCAATTTTTCTATCCTGGGATTGGTTCAACAGTGGGCATATGATCTGATACTGGCCAATTAGAATTGAGAGGATGTCGGGGGAGGAAGAGAAGTTAGGTATCTGCGTCAGTTTTCTTCTATTTTAAGGGAAATTCTCAGAGAGTATCTTTTTCTTTCCTTTAGAAGTAGCTATGTTTGTGTTGTGATAACTATGCATGTCTCACAGTGTTTTATAACTTTCTCAAAGACCCAACTAAAATCAGCTTAAAGAATACATGTTTATTTTATAACCATTCACATAAGAGTTTCAGAGGTAGGATGGTTACAGGGCTGGTTAATCCCAGGGGTGCAAGATTCCTTGCATCATTCTCTACTGTGTGTTGGTAGCTTTCTTTGTGCTGACAAGATGATAGTAGCAGCTCCAGGAATCCTCACATGGGAGAGGCAAGAGTGTCCAGAGGCAGGAAAGGTGGCAAGTTCCTGACTTGTGTGGGAAACATTCCTAGAAGGGCCAAAGCTGACTTCCTCTTATGTTGCCAAGAATTGTTGCACGTACATTCTTCAAACAGTTGTGGGTAGATGAAAGAAATGACCATAATTGGCTTAGATAATTAACATCTACACTTCAGTTCAGTTCAGTCACTCAGTCGTGTCCAGCTCTTTGAGAACCCATGAATCGCAGCATGCCAGGCCTCCCTGTCCATCACCAACTCCTGGAGTTCACCCAGACTCACATCCATCGAGTCAGTGATGCCATCCAGCCATCTCATCCTCTGTCATTCCCTTCTCCTCCTGCCCCCAATCCCTCCCAGCATCAGGGTCTTTTCCAGTGAGTCAACTCTTTGCATGAGGTGGCCAAAGTACTGGAGTTTCAGCTTCAGCATCATTCCTTCCAAAGAAATCCCAGGGCTGATCTCCTTCAAAATGGACTGGTTGGATCTCCTTGCAGTCCAAGGGACTCTCAAGAGTCTTCTCCAACACCACAGTGCAAAAGCATCAATTCTTCGGCACTCAGCCTTCTTCACAGTCCAACTCTCACATCCATACATGACCACAGGAAAAACGATAGCCTTGACTAGACGGACCTTTGTTGGCAAAGTAATATCTCTGCTTTTCAATATGCTATTTAGGTTGGTCATAAGGAAGATGAAATATACTATTTGATACTTGAATAAAACTGGGCTTCTCTTGGAGAGAGAAGTGGGAGAGAGTATGACTGTTGGATAGATAACCAATAGGGTTGGCCATACCCTACAACAACTGTAGTTGTCAGACTACCAGTTTGAGTGAAGCCAGCATCAAAGATGACAAGGTAGACAGATGCAAGTATCTGGGTCCTTAATGACATAATGAGCCGCTGAATCAAACCAAATAAGAAACCTGCACAGCTTCCTGTGGACTTCTATTATGTGCCATAAGTTCCCTTCTTATTAAAGCTGTTTGAGTTTTCTATAATTTGCAACTGAGATTACTAAAGACAGATACAAGGTGCTTAATGTACACTTGGTGAATAAATGAATGAACAGATGAATAGATTTGAGGTTTATGTACTAAGGATGAAAGTCTCTTACTGTATCATATGAGGATGAGCAATTTTTGAAAAGCAGGCAGGGGTAAGTCAGATTTTGATATACTGAAAATACATAGTAAGTTCTTCTGAAAAGACATATTTATCTTATAAAATAGTTCCTTTTAAAAAACATTAGAGCATATCTGTGGTTATTACTGTTAACAGAAAATTACTGAAAACAACTGGCTCTCTTCTGGATGAGTACAAAGTGGGGAGATAAAGTAGGTATACTATGGAAGTATTTAATAAACCATTTATCAAATATTTCTGGGGTGCTTATGATATGCCAGGCATTGTGGTTGGTCTCAGGGATACAAAAGTGAGCAAGAACAATGTGATCTTACTTTCAAAAATTTGGAGTATTTCTTCTATATTTCAGGGATCTAGACTAAAATATCCCCAATAGATCCTAAACTAGTAGAGAAGCATTACTGTTAATTTGGTTTACTAAAAATTAGGCTAATTGAATATGTAATATTTGGTGGTTGTACAGCACTCCTGTAAAGTATATACATGTATATAATAAAATAAATATTAATAAATACCTGCCATTGATAACTTACTCTGTGCTATGCATGGTTGGTTCTAAATGTCATGTACTTCTCATAATGATCATGTGAAGTAGATACTATCAGCAATCTCATTTTCTAGATGAGAAACCTGAAGCAGAGAACAGTTAAATATTTTATTAAGGTTACACACCTAGCAAGTTGCTCAGTTTGGTTTTCTACCCTGCGAAACTTTTTCCAGAACTTATTCTCATAACCACTCCTATATGGGCATTGTATTTTATTCCCAATTGTATAGATTAGAATCTGAGTTTCAGACAGTGAAAATGACTCACCCTGTCTATAGTAGAAGGGAATCTGTGCTGGTCTCAAAGAGGTTTTTTGAGTATTAAATGAAACAATATGTAAAAAGTACATAAACCAAGGGCCTGGTGTATAGGAGGCCTTCAGAAACTGGAGGGCTTTAAACAAATTTAGGGTTTAGTTTTCTGGTCTTATTCTAGGAATTGTCAGAAATTTCTGAATTTCCAAAACCCACAGCATTTCTTTACCATATCCATTTCTTCTACCCCCCCTTGACTTACAGGAGGCCCCTACTTGCTTTTCAAGTGTTGCAGGAGGAAATTATAAGAGGTGATGCAGACTCCTGAATGTAAGTCAGAAGGAGTTCTCCTCTAACTGTCTCATTTCCCTCTTCTGAGAATGTCCAAGGTTAGCACAAGAAATCCATGGGCATTGAATTCTCCATCAATTTTCAAAAGGTTACTTATCGTAGAACTTTAGGATTGGAAGGGACCCTAAAGAACTTGTAATTTTAATCCTGTATTTGAAACAATATCTCCTTCTTTGGAATCCCACCAAGAGATAGTTTCTGAAATTTGGATCTGGGCCTGGGGTATTCATGAAGATGTTTATCACTCTTCTATCACACAGAGAAAAAATTAACTTGTTTTTTAAAAATTAATTTTGGTTGAACTATCATCTGTTATAGGAAAGGACAGTAAATCATATAGCTCTATTTATTATCCCCAAGTGAGGCAACAGAAAAGGTTACGAATTTTCACAAAGTGAACTTACTGTGTAACCAGCACTCAGAGGCCTCCTTCATGCCGTTTCCCACATACTAAGCCTTCAAAGGCAATCATTGTCCTAACTTCTGATGCCACAAATCAGTTTTGCCTGGTTTTGAACTTCGTATAAATAGAATCATGCAGCATGTAGTTCCTTGTGTCTGGTTTCATTCTATCAGCATAGAGGTGTGAAATTTATCCATGTTGTTGAATGAGGCTGTAGTTTGTTCATCCTCACTGTTGTGTAGTTTTCACTGTATGACCAGACCGTGACTTATTTATTCATTTTCTGTTGATGAATAGTCGACTGTTTCTAGTTTAGGCTATTAATTACAGTGCTTCTGTGAACATTCCTGTACATGTCTTTTGAACATTTGTTCACATTTCTGTTGTACATACTCAGGATTAGAATTGCCGGGTTATAGGAATGCATGTTTTGTCTTTAGTCAAT
The DNA here is from genome assembly GCF_029378745.1 of Bos indicus. Taxonomy (NCBI): domain Eukaryota; kingdom Metazoa; phylum Chordata; class Mammalia; order Artiodactyla; family Bovidae; genus Bos; species Bos indicus. Next base: position 69,628,599 of record NC_091766.1, read on the forward strand.
GCTGTCAAACAATTTTCCAGCGTGTTCTCCAGTCTAAAAAGATTGAGTTGGACTTTTTAAAGGATAGGACCCAAGGGGAACATAAGAAGCTCCATTATAAGTGATGCTACATCTGTACTCAAAGAATCAGAAGCATCTACTTAAAACTTCATTTGTTCAACATACATTGATTGAGCACCTACTGTGTGCTACAGGCTCTTAAGTTTTGGGGATCTAAGAGATTAAAAGAGAATTTAAGCATATAATCCAATGATAACTATTTACCAACTGTGGTAAAAGCAATGAAGGAAAAGTACAGAATGCCATAAACCCAAAAGACTAATGCCTTCCCTTTTTTATTCCTTAAGGGAAGGGGAAAAATAAATAAATAAACAACCAACCTCTAACTGTAATAGTGTTAATTGTGAACCAGCTTCCAGGCTGTCAGGTTGCAACCTAATTAATCACTGAGGGTGGTATGGAATTGACGAATTGCTTTGGTGCTCTTTTACTAGTATAAATCTTTGATTTAATGATTGCTGCTCTCTGATTCATACCGTACTACCTTGGTGATCAATATGCATGATGAATGGCTGATTTTCAAGAACCACCCACTTGGTAATGCTCCTTTACATACACAGCGTGTGTATATATAAATTAGCACGCAAGACAGATTTCTAACAAAGCAGCAGACGGTGAGGTAATATTATGGGTTGAGAAGGAGGGGCAGAAATGGAGGAGATGAATGGAATTTGCTGATAGAAGCTGGGAGGAAATTTTCAGGAAGGGCAAAATAAAACACTCATTGAGAGAATTCTCTTTTCTGTTTACTGTTTGATCAGTTTCCCTTGGCTTAAGTCCTTCAGTTCAAGGATCTGACACTGCTTTGAAGGAGACTTACTATTCACAGCTCCTTCAGAACATGAAATTCGTTGTAAGATAAAAGCTATATGTAATTATCAGCTATGGATTCCTTTGCTTTATTTCACAGTTTCTATCACCAGGTGGGCATGAGGGTAGGAAGTTGACTATGGTTTGCAGTGGTCCTGGAAGACCTGTTTTGTGTTTTGTTCATTAAATCCAGAACTGTTTATTGAGTACCTACCGTATCTCAAGCTGCAAGCTAGGTTCTGGAAGTACACTGATGAGTAAGACAGGATAATGTCCACCCTCAAGGATCCTTTATCTGGAAGGGTCTGTGAGGCTACTAGAGCCTTCTTTGGTATATTGGACACACATGTGCTATACTTCACTCTGGTGTTGAGATACTTGGTTTCTAGTTTCAGAGAATTGTCTTTAGGTGTCTCTCACCCTCCTGTTCACACACACATATATTTTGTGATTCAGTTTCCTCATCTGTCAAAACCTTACTCTCTCAGATTTATTAGGGAAAACCAGAAGTATGTGATGTAACTGTGAAATAGTGAGACCAATTCTGATGTGAGTTTTACAGAAACCAGTCTCTTTATTGCCATGTTGTAAATATGACAGCAACTTGAGTAGTGAAGAATTATATGAATGTAAGCTGTTTTGAATTTTCAGGGAATTTTATTTTATCTGAAAGACAGAATCAAAGAAACACTGAAAGAATTCTTGTTGCATTATTTTTGATAGCAAGAAGTTGGAAAACCTTAAAGACCCATCCCTGGAATTTTGGTGAAACATGATGAAATGATTCAAAATGATTACACAGATCTCTATTGACATAAAAAATAAGTTCTCATCATATTATTGAATAATAAAAAAGGTTTAGAAAAGCACATGTAGTTATGATCCTGGGCACAGAGTGGGTATTTGGTAAATATCTTTTTAATAAACAAATAACTGGTTATTTGTAGCTCTTCCCTACCTCCCTATCAGCAAAAAGAAATGTATGGAATGATGCTCCCTAAATTGTTAAACGTTGCTGTCTTGGTAGTGGAGTTTCATGTAAATAGAAAAAATTTTTGAAAAATATGTTCTAAATGGTTTATTTTTTATAATGAATGTTATTTATTTATATACCTAGAAAATACGAGCTATTTTCATTTTTTTAAAGAACAGTACTCTGAATAAGAATACATTCCATCTGTTAAAAGGAGGCTTGAAGCCTCTCTTCTCTGGGATTTGATCTTCCTCAGTATGCAAGAGAATTAAGAAAAGCGACTCCTGGGCAAGTGGTAGTCTCTTTTTACAAGACCTGGAGGGCTGATTTCATCAAGTCCCCCCTGGAGAAATCTGAATGGTTCCGCATCTCTCCTCCTGGGAGCTGGTTTGCTCTCCCTCTCCTGAAGCCAGGGGATTCTCACTTTTATTACTATTGTGGCTTCTCTTCCCCTCTACCCATCTCACCCGGGCAGATTTCTTGTTTCATCTAGCACCCAGTAGAGCTCTGCTGAGCTGGGGCCTGTCTTTCCCACCAATCCTCATCCAATTAATTGATAAAAAAATTAATAATTTAATTGTAGTGATGGGAATTATACACCATTCTCTGAGCTCCCTCTTTGTGAAGCATCCCAGAGATGCCTCATACAGACAAGCACCTGAAGCAAGAGGAAGGAACATTTTCTATATTTTAAGTGGATCTGGCCACTTGAGCATCTTTGATTGGAAGGCAGGCAAAAGAACAGGAGTCTGAGAGCAAAAACGGTCCCACTAGAAATCAGAAGGTTGAAAGGAAATTGGTAGGGAAAAAATCACACTTGTTCCCTCTGTGCTGGTGGATATTTCTGGGACTTGTGCCAACCTACTTACTTATTTTAACCCTGAATGGCATAGGTGTGACACAAGTTCATTGATTTTTGGATTCATTTAAAATTCCCTGATAGCTCAGTTGGTAAAGAATCTGCCCACAATTCAGGAGACCCTAGTTCGATTCCTGGGTTGGGAAGATCCGCTGGAGAAGAGATAGGCTACCCACTCCAGTATTCTTAGGTTTCCCTGGTGGCTCAGCTGGTAAAGAATCTGCCTGCAATGCGGGAGACCTGGGTTCAATCCCTGGGTTGGGAAGATCCCCTGGAGAAGGGAATGGCTACCCACTCCAGTATTCTGGCCTGGAGAATTCCAGGGACTGTATAGAACATGGGGTCACAAAGAGTCAGATACGACTGAACAACTTTCACTTTCAAAAGTATGAACTCTGAATTCAGTCTTCACAAGCTGTGGGACCTTTGGCTTCAATTTTTCATCTGTAAATAGAACTAATAAGACAACTTATCTAACAGAGTTGTTGTGATGGTCAGTGATACGATGTCCTTATAGCACTTATAGCCCAATATCTGAGACTTTCTGCAAGGGCTCAAAAGTTTTAGATATAATAGTGAATATTATTTCTGCAAGTCAGTATTAGGGATTATGTAACTAGAGGCCAAGCTAAAGTTTATTAAAGTATTGAAGGGGTTATTTCTTTGTAAATTTAATCTAGGAAGGAAGAGTTTCTTGAAACAATGTGCTGTTTAAGGCAGTGATGTAACATGATTGCAATGGTTAATCAACTCAGAACAGTTTTCAAGTCCCCTCAGGTGTCTTAGAAACCTTGAAATCACATTATTTCTAGTTAGTTATCCAAGTGTACCTTCTGCTAAACATTCTGCTAACAGTATTTTGAATTACTGCAAGTTTTAAAATACCAGTTTATTAAGTATTGTCTAAAGCAGATGTGTGCTTAAATGGACCTTTACATATTTTAAACAAATTGTGGTTTCAGTGTACAGTAGAATTGGTAGCTTAGACTGTATTAAAATGATGAAGATTTGAATTAAACTCTTCTGGGTTTTATTCATGTAAATGCCATAGTATGAAGAGCCATGGAATTATTTGTAAGTATCTTATATCTCCTTTATTCTACAGTAAACCCATAGAGATAAGTGATTGCTCACTTATCTTTTTGTCACGCACATACTATTTATAGCTTGGTATATAGTATAGAGTAAATGCTCAATAAATGTTGAATGAATTATGGCCCAGAGTTTGTGTGAACAAGTATTTGTTAGTCTGGTCAAGGGGAAGATGGTGAAACAGAGCATTTAACCTCAGCCTACTTTTATCTCCTGCAAAGATGAAAAGATCCTTGGGTTCACTGTGTGTTATGTATTTCTTTTGTGTTTTTCTGACAACACATAGGATGGTAAGTATTCAGTATACACTTAATTGGATCAAAGTAAATAGAAGGAGGGAAAAGTAAACAGAGGGAAAAGTAAAATGGGCTACTATTGTTCTTAAATGAGGAAAACAATTTCCCTGGTTTTAGCCTCTCAATAAAATTTTTTGAGCCTTCCCAACTTTGTAGCTCAGCTGCTAAAGAATCCGCCTGCCATGCAGGAGACCTGGGTTCGATCCCTGCGTTGGGAAGATCCCTTGGAGCAGGGAATTGATGCCCACTCCAATATTTTGGCCTGGAGAATTCCATGGTCTGCATAGTCTATGGGGTTGCAAAGAGTCGGACATGACTGAGTGACTTTCTATATATACTATAGATTTTGGTGCATGGTAACACAAGTTGATTGCCCATGGAAAACTGGTCATGAAGGGTTTCATCTCTCCTTTTCCACAAAGAATATTTAATAAGGTCACCTTTTGACACACAGTTTGAATTTTATAGCTAGCCAGACCATTTTCTCAGTCCTTGCACTCCGCTAAGGAAGGACCCTAGAGCAGTTACCTGGGTAATCGTACCAAGCTTCTCCTCAAATGCAGATAGGGAAGAGCTTTGAGGGAAACATTTGCCACCCTTCTAAACACAGGTTCCTCTGCCTGTAAAGCATAATGAAGCTATAAGCTCAGCTTCAGAGGCCAGGCTGGCACTAACTCTGGAACACCTAACTTCATTGTCCATCTCTAGGTAATGTGTTGGTTTGCCCAGGCATCGCAAAGCTTTGTAGCTAGGGATCTGAGGAACTGATAGAAGAAGGACTTAAAGAAGAATTAATGAGAGAGAAGGGTGATTCATGGAGTGGAGTTGTTTTTGCTGATTAGAACGGTTGATTTTCAGTGGTTGTAAGGAGGGATACCAGACTATTTCCACAAGAAAAACCATAGTCGGTGTAAAAGACAGGCCATTTCGTTCATTAAAAAAAAAAAAAAAAAAAAAAACCAGTAGAAGCAGAGAACCTTAGAAGTCAGGCTTTTAGGATGTTAGTGTCTCCCACCAACAATTAGGTGAGCATAAAGACGCTCCCAAATTGGGTACCAACAGCTGAGAGTATCCAGCCTCTTGAGCAGGACAAAGCTCACCAGCCAGTGTAGGCTTCATGACAGCTGCAAAAGCAATGGCTACATAAACTTTCTCAAGGGTGGGGGGGCGGGGAGAAAGCGGAATGTGAGAGACGTTTTTGCAGTAAGAAAAACATAATAAATCCAAGAGCTACACATTGCCTGGGGATTTTTATGACCATAGCCAGGCATGAAGGAATGACTGAACTTAACTAAAGCTGTTAATTACCTGGGTGAGATCAAAAGCCCAAGTAAGGGAATATATTTATGATGCACCTTACAGGATATGCTTCAACTTTTTACTTTTTTTCATTAATTGGTTTGATTAAATAGATTTAAAGAGCCTGGGCAGAGCCCTTTAAATCATATTCCATATTGATCTAATGAAATAGTCAATAAATTTACTAACATAGCTCCTTTCCTTTACAGTCTGAAGGGAAATGCTTCACTGAATGGTTATAACTCAGCTCCAAACCTCACTGCCATTCCCACAGTGACTCATCGAGAGCAGGAGGATGCTGGGAAAATCTTTTAGGCCATTTGGAGGAGTGCTTGAATAAGTGGTTTAACACCTGTTCACAGACTACTCACCACCCTCTGACCCTCATCCACCAAGCCCTTTGGTATTTCATGGAGGACTTTATTGGAGCTGGCCAGTGTTGGGTGCCTTGTGAATTCTATGCATAATTTAGCAAATTTACCAATGTTTGCCACCATGTGTTCTAGCCCTGACTCTGGGACTTCAAGACTCCAGCCATATTTTAGAGCCTTTGACTTTCATTTGTCCATCCAGTTCTGTAAATATTGACAAAATGAGGCTCTTAAATACAGTAAAATGGGCTCAGATGAATAACAAATCTATAGTGAAGATGCCTAAGTCTCTCAGTAAACCTCAAACAAATCCTGGGAAAGTTTCCTAAAGTAGTTTCTTTGTGTCCCTTTCCCACCTCCTAGGGCAGGGCAGAGAACCTGGATGAGAGACATGGATAAAGGGATATTTTATGAAATCTTTTAGACACTGACATTTCATGAATTTCTTCTTTTGAGTGAGGAATGGAGCAAGATTTTGCACTTGCCTTATTGTTATTAATCCCAAAGTTAGGCCTACAAGCAGTGTCCTTGGGGACACAGTTTCCCTGGGCTTGGGGTGTCAAGTCAGCACAGAGGTGACAAAATTAACTTTGGAAGTCCCTTAATGCACCCATACAGGACAGTGTTACTAGTTTTTGTGCCTAAAATCCTGCAAGTAATTTTTGTGTACCTTCAAGTATGAGAACCACTGTGAGGAGGAACAGAGTAGGTGTGCAGCTCTGAGGAATTCAAACCAACCTGTCTTTAAAATCACCATCAAAACCTTAGTATGACTGGGGGATGAGCTGGCATTCCCAAAATGACCCTGACAGCCTACAGGCTTTAGTCAACCCTGTTTTTATATTGAGCCTTTCTAACCTTAATGCAGTGTTACAGATTGATTATGATTGCTAAGCTTAAACTAGGAAGCGGAGTCACATCTCGGAGGACGGGGGCAGGGGAGAGTGGGTGGGTTTAGTCTCCCAAACTTGCAAGCCTGCGCTAAATTAGACCTTGATGCAGCTTCACTGTACTCAAGAAAGCAATGGAATTCTTGGGCAAACCAGGGCAGTTTGTGGATATAAAATGACTTTAAAAATTAAATGCTGTAGTGAATTCAAATGTTCAAACTCAGAGTTCCTCAGAGTGGAGGAGAAATCCCTATAATAGAGGCCTTTCTCTCTCCTTTCACTTCTCCCCCTCCATCTTATTGTATCTTCAATTATCTGGGTAATTTGGTCCTGAGGGCATAAATTCCTTTATAACTCAAATCCATTATGCAGAGAAGAGTCATCAGGAAATTACTCAGATTGCATCCCTGATGGTGTGAAGGTTTTGGAGCAGATCCGGCATCCCATTAGCAAAGCACTGCTCTCGAATTTAGATTTGAGCCTGGAGGCTGGACATCCATGCTCTTGCCTTCGCCCCTCTTTGTTTCAGCAAGGGCCGCCTGTAGGGAAGTCCCGTGCTGGTGCTGGCTGGCGGCAGCTTCTCTCCATCCGAGGCCACGGCTGCTGCCAGCTTCCCTTGGCTGGCGTAGACACCTTCTCTCCAGGCCAGGGACAGCCGCTGCCAGGCGGGCAGACGTATGCTTTCATCATGTCTCACCATCTCCTGGAGCCAGGCACCCAGGCCTTTTAATTCCTGTAAAACTCAGGTCTTTCTGGTGGAGAGCTGGTTTTCATATCTGTGGCCTGACGGGGATCGTCCTTGTGCTGCTGCTGGTGGTCTGTGAGCAGCCTGCCTTTGAGCTGACAGGCCCTCAACCAAAATGCAAACATATTCAAGTTCAATTTTGGAAGAGGACATTCTAAGTCTGGCAACCTCTCTCATCTGGCTTCATTCTTTCTAGATTTCTGGTTTACTAGGGATATTCAGTTTGGTTTTATTATTTGTGTATACAGGTTTTCCCTCTCCCCCCGCCCCCACCCCTGCTCACCCCTGCAAAGTGACGACTTTGAGGAAGGCAGCATGTAGAAGGATCTTAGATTATGGTTCAGGCAGACCTGTGTCTATTGCTCTTTGTGTCTTCCCTCACAATTAAGTAAATACTGTGAGAAGAGAGAATTTTGTGTATTTCAATCTCTGCTGTGTCCCCAGTGTCTGGCATTGTGCCAGGCACATAGTAGGTGATCCATGAGGAATTAAAGTGCATGAGGAAAAGAATGGGCTAGCATGCTGTGCTCTAATTAGCAGCTTTGTGATTTTAGGAAGAATTCTTTTAAATGCCATTTTTCATTTTGTCACCTGCAAAATGGTCATGAAATGTGTAAGACCATAGAGAAAGTACCTGGCTAGTGCTGTGTTCAACAAATGGTAGGGTCTCCCTCTTCCATTTGTCAACCGTAGAGTGAACTCTTCAAGGACAAACACCTCGTTTGATTCTCCATTTCCCAGGCCTAGCACTGCTCCTGCACAGAGTGGGTGTTCCATAACGACTTGTTGAATGAATCTAGTCCTCCATGGGAAGCGGGTGCTTGGGGATCAGTGAAGTTGACTACTGAGGACAGGCCTAGAAAAGTTACCTTTCTATTGTGTCTCATTCTGGTATCTGTTTCTATGTGAGGGAAATGAATAGAGAATTCTCTCCAGATCATCTGGATCTATGGATTATGTGATGATTTGAAAAGGAATTTTTTACTGAAATTTCTTCTTTTCAGTCAAAAAAGACCACTCATAGGATAAAAGGCCAGGCCTTGCAGTGATTTGCTGACCACACTCTACATATTTTGGAAGTTTGATACTTTATGTGTAATTTCTTGCACATTTGTAATGTTAGGTCATGTGACCCATTCCGTGAGTTAACACACCTGCTACTGTTACACCCATTTGACAAGGAAGAAAAGTAGAGGCAGGACATGGAGATTTGCCAAAGTCAGACACTTATTTAGTGGTGCATTTCCTCACCCCAAACTTGCCTCACTAGAGCATGTAGCTTCTGTGAGTATTGAGCTGAAAGGAGGATACAGGTGTTTTGCACTCCTGTTCCCTTTGTCAATGTTACTTATTTGCAAAATCTTGTCTTTTTTTCTGTTACTTGACCCAAGGTCTGTATCTGCCACACCACTTACAAATTGCTCCAATCTCTATTTTTGTTGTTATGCCTGACATATAGTCACTTTCTTAGCTTGCAGCTCAATTAATCATGCTCGTGTAATTTTGAAGGGAACTTTTGTGTTCGTTTAAATTTGGAAGGTGTTGAAGAATCACTTACAGCTTTCAGCACTACTTTCTCCAGATATGACCCAGCTGAGAATGTCTATTTGATTTACTGTGTTAAGTTGTGTCTATTTCGTTTTTCAAGAGGGCTAGCATTATTAATTTTATTCTATTTGGGGGAATAATTAATTTTATTCTATTTTATGGAATCTATATTATTTATAATTTATTTATATTTATAATTCATTTATTTATAATTTTATTCTATTTGGGGGAATAATTAATTTTACTCTATTTTGGGCTTCCCTTGTGGCTCAGCTGGTAAAGAATCCACTTGCAATGCAGGAGACCTGGGTTCGATCCCTGGGTTGGGAAGATCCCCTGGAGAAGAGAAAGGGTACTCACTCCTGTATTCTTACCTGGAGAATTCCATGGACTGACTCATGGGTTGCAAAGAGTTGGAAACAACTGAATGACTTTCATTTTCAATTTTGGGAAAAAAGAGAAGAATATATTTATTCCTATATCAGAAGATATTCCTATGCTGGTAATTCAAGGCCAAATTTTTTTTGTTAACCTCTGATAAAATAACATGTAAACTGAATGCAAATCAAGTGTGACCTAAGACTTATTATATTATTGACAATTCTGGTCCCATCCAAAGCCACAGAAGATAATAAATTAAGTACTTCTTCACGTAGTATTGGTGATGTTCAATGCAAACTCTTTTGAAGATGAAATGGAACATTTTTATGAAGAGGGATGAATGAAATACAATAAGCTACTGTGGAGATAATTACTAGAATGGAGGTAAAATAGGTACCTCGGTGATTCTTCTCTAGTGTTGCCATAGGTATGGTCATTTAGATGCAGCATGAAGCCTCAAGCTATAGAATGCTAGCTCAAGGGTACCAAAGTGTAGACAATTCTATACTCAGTTCATATGTTTATTCTTCATTCCATTGGACTAACAACTTCCACATCAAGAATGTGTTTTCATGACTTAGTATAGACCCTACAGTGGTGTTTGAGGTCCTCGCTTTAACTAGTGCCCTCCCAACCTCATCTTGCTTTGCCCACTGCACTCTCTCTCCAGTGGCTTTCTTTCTTCTTACTTCAGCACATCAAGCTTGTTTTCATCATAGGGTTTGTCTGTGCCAGTCCTTCTCTATGGAATAATTTTAATCCAGATCTTCACAAAGTTCAGTGGTTCTTGAACAGAGGTAGGGCTTATTTTGTTTCCTAGGGGAAATTTGGCAGTGTCTGGAGAGGTATTTTATAGTTCTGACTTGGATGTAGGGTTGCTACTGGTATCTAGTGGACAGACACCAGGGATACTGATGAACATCTTACAATGCACAGGATAATCCCTCACAACAAAGAATTATCTAGTCCAAAATGTCACCAATGCTGAGGCTGAGAAACCCTGAGTTATAGCTAATCTTTCTCAACATTCAAATGTCACTTCTGTCTCAGACAGGGGTCTTCCCCATCACCTTCTCTAAAGCAACCACACTCTCTCCCATTACTTTTTTTCCCCCTCAGCTCCAGGCTTTATCTGAAATTTTCTTTGTGTGTATTTTTACTTGATTCTTATCTGCTTTTTCTCTTTAAACTATTAATATACACTACTCTGGAGTGAGGCCCTTGTGCTTCTTGTATACCACTGTCTCCTCAAAGCTCAGAATAGTGTCTGTCATTTAGCTGATGCTCAGTACACGTTCCTTGGAAAGAGGGAGGGAAGAAGGGAGGTAAGGATGAAGGAGGAAAGAGGAAGGAAGGGAGGTTGGTTGGATGGATGGAAGGATGGATGGATTATGATTATGAATAAATACTGAAAAAACTCAAGGACATAAAAATCACTCCCCATTGTAATGATATATACCAAAAATTCCTAATTGACAAACTGACTGTCACATGTCATGAGTACTGGTGATAATAGTTCCTGGTGAATTGTGTAAGTATGTACTATTAATGGTCATTAGTGTAACACTTAATTTTCGGAAGAAGCTCACCAGGTCCATAACCCCAGTTTCCAGTCTGAAGGAATCATGGGCTTCATTAGTTTGTTAGCAGCACAGGTGGAATCTTGGGGACTGATTCTGGGATCTAACGTTAATATGAGTATTAAAGTTTGTCACTGGGACAATCTGAGATTCTTTTCTGTGTATTTTTTCTGAGGATTTCAGGGCTTTTCTCCATTTATTTTTCTCAGTACGTTCTTAATTTTCACTGCTTTGTTTTCACTCTTGCTGGACTTTTCTTCCTGATCTCTTTTCATGATTACATGCTGACACTACACTTCTGACTCTGGCTATGTCATCTATAGGAACCTCCATGTTCTTTGGCATCATTTATGGGTAATTCAAGCATATTGTATAATCATATGTGTAATTATTTTTAAGAGAAGTATCATAAAAAGTCACTTGGATTATCAATCGTGAAATAAAGTTAGTGCAATGAAATGCATTTAGTGCTGATATTAGAATGAAGGTAACTGGTTGTAACTGAGTAAGAAGGCAACTCAGGATAACAACGGTGTCATAATCATCATGATGGATTTGCCATTTCCTACTGCAGAGGATCTTCCCAGCCCAGGGATCAAGCCCATGTCTCCTGCATTGCAGGCAGGTTCTTTACCTCTGTGCCACCTGGGAAGGCCCCCATCATGATGAATTTGAATTGTCCTTGTCCCAGAGGTAGGTGTGAGTGCCAAGTTGCAGAGAGATTCCCTGAGTGAAATGGAAAATACGTTTACTCTACCATGGAAAACACATGTTTCATAAAGACATGACTTTATCAGACTTTTCCTCTGGCTTCCTACTGAGACTTTAAACTCTGGAACTTTCATCATGCTTCCATCCCCCCTCACAGCCTCCGTCTTTATCCCCTAATTACATGAGCTTAACTTCCCCTGACCCACAGAGAGTCAAGAAAAATTGGCATATAAAGCCCTGTTGTGTTTTGGTCTGACCTTTGGGTCTTTTAAATGAAGCCAGGATACAGTGTAGGGGTTTGAACTGCTAATGTCTGGACGCCCTTAAGAAGCATAAATCTCTCCAAATCCAAGGGGGACTTGAATGTGGTGATTTCCAACCTTCTTGGATTTGTGACACCTAATGGTTTGATTTGCTAACACCTCTCCCCCCACCCTTTTAAAAGTAACAGGTGTGTCATATGTTTATTTTAAAAATTGAATTATTTATATACTATTATTATTTAGCTTATTTTTGAGGGGGGAGACAGGGAAATCCTTTGGAGAATTTTTAATGGCCATTATGGCTGGCTCCTAAAGGCTAGCTCAGATTTAATCCTCTCTTTATCACTGATCTCATTATCATGATTCTAGTTCATTTAACCTTGCCTGACTTGGTCTGTCATCTGTACTCTCCTGTGTGATACCTGACCACACACTGTCCTCTGTTCTTTAATTGCTCTGGTGTGTTCTGTGTTTCCATCAATATCATTCTCAAATCTGACCCAATTCTAAGCACAGGGTCAGATCAGATCAGATCAGTCGCTCAGTCGTGTCCGACTCTTTGCGACCCCATGAATCACAGCACGCCAGGTCTCCCTGTCCATCACCAACTCCCGGAGTTCACTCAGACCCACGTCCATCGAGTCAGTGATGCCATCCAGCCATCTCATCCTCTGTCGTCCCCTTCTCCTCTTGCCCCCAATCCTTCCCAGCATCAGAGTCTTTTCCAATGAGTCAACTCTTCGCATGAGGTGGCCAAAGTACTGGAGTTCCAGCTTTAGCATCATTCCTTCCAAAGAAACCCCAGGGCTGATCTCCTTCAGAATGGACTGGTTGGATCTCCTTGCAGTCCAAGGGACTCTCAGGAGTCTTCTCCAACACCACAGTTCAAAAGCATCAATTCTTCGGCCCTCAGCCTTCTTCACAGTCCAACTCTCACATCCATACATGACCACAGGAAAAACCATAGCCTTGTCTAGATGAACCTTTGTTGGCAAAGTAATGTCTCTGCTTTTGAATATGCTATCTAGGTTGGTCATAACCTTCCTTCCAAGGAGTAAGCGTCTTTTAATTTCATGGCTGCAGTCACCATCTGCAGTGATTTTGGAGCCCAGAAAAATAAAGTCTGACACTGTTTCCACTGTTTCCCCATCTATTTCCCATGAAGTGGTGGGACCGGATGCCATGATCTTCGTTTTCTGAATGTTGAGCTTTAAGCCAACTTTTTCACTCTCCACTTGCACTTTCATCAAGAGGCTTTTGAGTTCCTCTTCACTTTCTGCCATAAGGGTGGTGTCATCTGCACATCTGAGGTTATTGATATTTCTCCCAGCAATCTTGATTCCAGCTTGTGTTTCTTCCAGTCCAGCGTTTCTCATGATGTACTCTGCGTATAGATTAAATAAACAGGGTGACAATATACAGCCTTGACGTACTCCTTTTCCTATTTGGAACCAGTCTGTTGTTCCATGTCCAGTTCTAACTGTTGCTTCCTGACCTGCGTACAAATTTCTCAAGAGGCAGATCTGGTGGTCTGGTATTCCCATCTCTTTCAGAATTTTCCACAGTTTATTGTGACCCACACAGTCAAAGGCTTTGGCATAGTCAATAAAGCAGAAATAGATGTTTTCTGGAACTCTCTTGCTTTTTCCATGATCCAGCTGATGTTGGCAATTTGATCTCTGGTTCCTCTGCCTTTTCTAAAACCAACTTGAACATCAGGAAATTCACGGTTCACATATTGCTGAAGCCTGGCTTGGAGAATTTTGAGCATTACTTTACTAGCGTGTGAGATGAGTGCAATTGTGTGGTAGTTTGAGCATTCTTTGGCATTGCCTTTCTTTGGGATTTGAATGAAAACTGACCTTTTCCAGTCCTATGGCCACTGCTGAGTTTTCCAAATTTGCTGGAATATTGAGTGCAGCACTTTCACAGCATCATCTTTCAGGATTTGAAAGAGCTCAACTGGAATTCCATCACCTCCACTAGCTTTGTTCCAAGTGATGCTTTCTAAGGCCCACTTGACTTCACATTCCAGGATGTCTGGCTCTAGGTCAGTGATCACACCATCGTGATTATCTGGGTCGTGAAGATCTTTTCTGTACAGTTCTTCTGTGTATTCTTGCCATCTCTTCTTAGTATCTTCTGCTTCTGTTAGGTCCATACCATTTCTGTCCTTTATCGAGCCCATCTTTGCATGAAATGTTCCTTTGGTATCTCTGATTTTCTTGAAGAGATCTCTAGTCTTTCCCATTCTGTTGTTTTCCTCTATTTCTTTGCATTGATTGCTGAAGAAGGCTTTCTTATCTCTTCTTGCTGTTCTTTGGAACTCTGCATTCAGATGTTTATATCTTTCCTTTTCTCCTTTGCTTTTTGCTTCTCTTCTTTTCACAGCTATTTGTAAGGCCTCCCCAGACAGCCATTTTGCTTTTTTGTATTTCTTTTCCATGGGGATGGTCTTGATCCCTGTCTCCTGTACAATGTCACGAACCTCTGTCCATAGTTCATCAGGCAGTCTATCTATCAGATCTAGGCCCTTAAATCTATTTCTCACTTCCACTGTATAATCATAAGGGATTTGATTTAGGTCATACCTGAATGGTCTAGTGGTTTTCCCTACTTCTTCAATTTAAGTCTGAATTTGGCAATAAGGAGTTCATGGTCTGAGCCACAGTCAGCTCCTGGTCTTGTTTTTGCTGACTGTATAGAGCTTCTCCATCTTTTGCTGCAACGCCAAGGCCAGGGGCGGCGGCCGGGAGGAGCAACCCCACGCCCGAGGCCAGGGGCGGTGGCCGGGAGGACCAACCCCATGTCCAAGGAGCTGTGGGTGCGCGGGCGCAGGAGGGCCTAGAGGAGCTATCCCATGTTGAAGGTCAGGAAGGGCGGCGGTGAGGAGATACTCCTCGTCCAAGGTAAGGAGCAATGGCTGCACTTTGCTGGAGCAGCCGTGAAGAGATACCCCACGCCCAAGGTAAGAGAAACCCAAGTAAGATGGTAGGTGTTGCAAGAGGGCATCAGAGGGCAAACACACTGAAACCATACTCACAGAAAACTAGTCAATCTAATCACACTAGGACCACAGCCTTGTCTAACTCAATGAAACTAAGCCACGCCCGTGGGGCAACCCAAGCACAGAGAAGATGCACAATAAAATAAATAATTGAGTGCTTGGAGACATCCTTGGTTGGTAGTTGGGCACAGTCCATGTTTGGAAGACAAACTCTCAGTGCTCATTGGACAACTTCTCAGAAGAGAGAAGCAAATCTGCTCCAAGATTTACTAAAGATGCATGTTTTCTTTCCATGGAAAGAACAATGATAGCTGTACCATTAGGCACTCTTCTATTCTTTGTGTGCCTGGGTGGAAATAAAATCTCACAGAAATCAAAGGGCATCAGTTGATGCCTTTTAAGGAATGCCATGATATAACCAGGACCTCTTGGCTTATTATCCTGGGTGTTTGCTTCTACTCTTTGTTAGCGTAGGAAGGACAATCATGGCCATCCTGGCTGTCTTGATCTTTCACCAGCCATCGTACATGGCCAGGCCGTCTGTCCCTCCTCTTTCTCTGCCAACATCTCATTCTTTTGATGAGGATTCCAAACAGCATGGCTTAGTTTTTCTAACTTCTCTTCTGATATTCAACTTATTTGTTTAGCTCTTATCTCCAGGGTCTTGGAACAAGTTCCTATAAAGGAAGTCGGATTGAGAGCTATATGAGAGATATTCCACTATGTAATATGCTAAATCTCCTTTTACATCTAGGTCAGTAACCTAGGGTTTAGTCATAGTATCTCCAACCCTTCTTCCTTCCGGAAGAACTTTCTGCCTGGGTACTTTCCAAATAGAGGGTGTGCGTGTATGCTAAGTCACTTCAGTCATGTCTGACTCTCTGCGACCCTGTGGCCTGTAGCCCACCATGCTCCTCTGTCCATGGGATTCTTCAATCAAGTGTACTGGTGTGGGTTGCTGTGTCCTCCTCCAGAGGATCTTCCTGACTCAGGGATCGAACCTGTCTCTTGTGTCTCCTGCATTGGCCAGTGGGTTCTTTACCACTAGCACCACTGGGGAAGCCCAAAATAGAGGGTAGGCATTCTATGTACCTATTTTATTCCTAACTCCAATGGTCTGGGAAACTCCTTGTACTTAAAAATTCAGCATGTACTTTCCTACCCACAGTACTTGCTAAGGGAAACTCCCTTACTCTTTGTACCTCCCTGCAGCTGGTCACAAATAGATTAGGGATGACTCTCTGACTCAAGAGTGACCAATTAATAAGCTTTCAGTTTACACAGCCATAAAAGTAAAAGACACTTGTTCCTTGGAAGAAAAGCTATGACAAACCTAGACAGCATACTAAAAAGCAGAGACATTACTTTGCCAACAAAGGTCCATCTAGTCAAAGCTATGGTTTTTTCAGTGGTCATGTATGGATGTGAGAGTTGGACCATAAAGAAAACAGAGCACTGAAGAATTGATGCTTTTGAACTGTGATGTTGGAAAAGACTCTTGAGAGTCCCTTGGACTGCAAGGAGATCAAACCAGTCAATTCTAAAAGAGATCAGTCCTGAATATTCATTGGAGGGACTAATGCTGAAGCCGAAGCTCTAATACTTTGGCCACCTGATATGAAGAACTGACTCATTGGAAAAAACCCTGATGCTGGGAAAGGTTGAGGGCAGGAGGAGAAGGAGTCGACAGAGGATGAAATGGTTGGATGGCATCACCAACTCGATGGACATGAGTTTGAGCAAGCTCCGGGAGTTGGTGATGGACAGGGAAGCCTGGTGTGCTGCAGTCCATGGAGTAGCAGAGAGTCAGACATGACTGAACTACTGAACTGAACTTAACACAGCTTAGGGTGAGAAGTGAGCTGAACAAATCTGAATCTCACCCTTAGGAGTTTGAACTGGGAAACTTGGAGAGCCCATGGCAGCTAGCAAAAGGGGCAGAAAAATGCCCTAAATTAAAGTCATGGCCAGTAGTTTTTATGATGGAGCAGAAACTAAGACAAGGCATGAAGGAAGTGGATAAGCCAACTGTGTCAAGAGGTAAGTGAGATAGGGAGAGGGAAAGAGCGGCCCGGGCAGAAGGAAATGCATGGGGCAGGGTCTGAAAGCAAGTGCTTGATGGACGTAGAGAACCAGTCCAGATCAGATCAGATCAGTCGCTCAGTTGTATCCGACTCTTTGCGACCTCATGAATCGCAGCACGTCAGGCCTCCCTGTCCATCACCAACTCCCGGAGTTCACTCAGACTCACGTCCATCGAGTCAGTGATGCCATCCAGCCATCTCATCCTCTGTCGTCCCTTTCTCCTCCTGCCCCCAATCCCTCCCAGCATCAGAGTCTTTTCCAATGAGTCAACTCTTCGCATGAGGTGGCCAAAGTACTGGAGTTTCAGCTTTAGCATCATTCCTTCCAAAGAAATCCCGGGGCTGATCTCCTTCAGAATAGCGTAAAGAGCAGTGGTGCTGACTGCAGCTGAGACCACACTGGGTCTTATGAGCTGGATGAAGAAGTTGGGACTCTATTAAAGCAGCAACTGACAGGGAACATTAAAATGTTGATTGAGCAAAATAAGCTCTATAATGACGCAGAAAAATATTTATTTTGGGGATTCTTAGAACAGACTTGATTATATCTTTAGGTTTGTAGTTTTTTGTTTTTTTTTTTTAAGGTTCACAGTAAAATTACTCTAAAATGAATTTTTATTGATGCTCAGAGCACAAAGGTGAAAGAAACCTCCAGAGGTCATTGAGATTTTAGCCCTGTCTTTAGGCAGAAACATACATAAATCTTTCTAGACAGATGGGTGTTTGTTGGCAAAGGTATTCAGCCGCAAAGAAGTAATTGCTGCTTTTGTTGACAGATTTAGAGATGTTTCACCAAACACTATCTTAAAATACTATGATTAGATGTAATTTTGCAAAAATGAGTCTATAATGGAGGTGATTCACTTGCCGTATCAACTAAGGAGTATCTTCTATTTACAGTTTATTTAATTTACGTTTGATTAATTTACACTGAGTGCAAGCAGTTATTCTATAATTATCTCTTTGCCTGCATCAGATACATACAACATTATGTTTGGAAAATTGTGAAGTCAGATGTTAACATAGAAAACATGCATTAAGTAATCTCTTTCACCTATTTACCGTCAAAGCAAACCTTTTATGACTTTATATTCATGAGTTTTTAAAATCTGTATTTCCCACATATCGTAACACCAAATACTATTTACCTTCCATTTTTCACAATTTAATATCTAAGCTGTCACAAAACACAATTCTTTTGTTTGTTTAGTCCTAGTATCTCCACCATTAGTAGGAAAAGCAGTAATTTTAAACACATCTTTCAGGAAAACCATATACATGTATATTCTCTGAACTTCACTCAGGCAAGAATTGTGTTCTCTGTGATTATTAATTTTTAAAATACTGATGATGCACTTTGGAAATTGTGGTAAATAGGACTTAAAATGAACAATTGACTCCAAGTAATGTAAGCCAAGGGTTCATAAACTATAGCCCTTGGGCCAAACCTAACGTGCTACCTGTTTTCCTGTGGCCTTGGAACAAAGAATCGTTTCTACATTTTTTAAAGGATTGGACAACGTTCAGAAGAAGAATATTTCATGATATGCAAATATTATATGGAATTTGAATTTTAGTGTCTGTAAATAGTTTTATTGGAAAATAACTGTTCTCATTCATGTACGCATTGTTTATGGGTGCCTTTGTGTTACAGAAGCACCTTGAGGAGTTGCAATGGACACGTATGATTTGCCAAATCTAAGATATTTACAATCTGGTTTTTTACAGAAAAAGTTTGCTGATTTCCTGTCCAGCAGTAATCATGGTAATCTCATTTCCCCTGTGGATGAATGGTTTGGGAATGAACATAAAACCTAATCCTGGGAAATGGAATATCAGAACTATGCCAAGGGCTTCTGGGAAAGGTTTCTAGCTCTTCTAAAAAAGGCACAGGACAGTATAATTCCTTTCTTCTTTTGTCATTGTTGCACCTGGATGAGGAGCGATGGCATCTATCTTATGCCCATGAGGACTCCCACTTGAAGGTAACACCTGCCTCACTGAGATGGCAGCAGGGAGATGGGAAGGGAAAGGGTGTTTTTTTTTTGTTTTTTTTTTTTAGCTTATAAACAACAAAAATTTACTTCTCAAGTGCTTCTGGAGGCTAGAAGTCTGAGACTAGGGCAACAGTATGAGTGGATGAGGGGTGTGATATTGAATCATTGAATGAGCCCTCAACATCACCCTGTCTTTGTACTTCATGTTGTATTGGATAACACACTTGCTTAATGCTCAGTTTGAGATGAGGTTTTCTGGTCCTTGGAGCCAAAGCTTCCTACATAGGCCTCTACAATTTACTACCCTCTATACCAGTTGAGTAAACTCCAGGAGTTGGTGATGGACAGGGAGGCCTGGTGTGCTGCGATTCATGGGGTCGCAAAGAGTCGGACACAACTGAGCGACTGAACTGAACTGAACCGATACGAGTTGTTGGGAATATAACACCAAAATAAAACATAGTACTTTTCTCTACCAGCTCAATCTAATAGGGAGATACTTCTATTAAAAATGGGATCAGATCAGATCAGTCGCTCAGTCGTGTCCGACTCTTTGCGACCCCATGAAGGAATGTTTAAGGCTATTTTGGAGAGTAAGAGTGAACTTCACAGAAGTGCTAGTATTTGATCTGAGAGCTGTATTTTATCAGGCCAATTTATAGGGTCTTTTCTAGGGAAAGAGAAGAATATATAGAAAGGTGTTTGGGGGTAAACATAAGAAATTTGATATGGCTGAAGATACTGCTGAAGAGGGAAGGAATAGTCAGAATTTTTGTAGCACAGAACTTGGATATGTTCTTGCAGCAATCACTACAACCACTACTGCTAGTATTAAAACAACTATGAAAGAATTGGTATTAACAACAGGCATCATTTACTGAGTACATATGAGATTGGGCACTTGAAATGTATTATCTCATTTGATTCTCATCAGAATTCTACGTGGAAGGTCCTCTAAGTCTATTTATGTTTTAAAGGTAATTTACCAAGGCTCAGCCAAGTTAAAGACTTGTCCAAAGTCACTTAGCTAATAAGCAGAGAAGTGGGAATAAAACCTTGATATTTCTGATTCAAAGTTGGTGTCCTGACCAGGATGCCTAAAGCCTTTCAGGTCCTGTGGATCAGAGTTGGTTTGAATCTTGTTGCATTCTGCATACCAATGGATTTAATGACTCTTGCACATCTTGTAGAGCCATTGTTATAGCTTCAGGAACTGTAGCACAGTTGAATTTCAGAGGTTTTAAAAAAATCTTTTTACAAGTACAGTTTTAGAAGTGAGTATGGACATTTCAGATATGAATTTGGACTCACAGCTTCAGGTGCTTTTCACAGCTGTGCCAGTGGGTACTCAGGAAAGCATAGTTTGTACAGTAGAGAATTTCTATTTTTGAAAGCAATGCCCATGTCTGTGTATTCTAATTCAGTTGCGGTATAAATACATACCATCTAGTTGCATTTGGTGTATACATGTCCTTCCTAAAATGCAAGTTTCTAATACCCTGCTTGAAGAAGCAACACTTGAAGGTGTGAGCAGTAGAGGACCATGTTAGAATCCAGATGCAGTGATAACTAGCTGGAGCAAATGAAAAGCAGAGCAAAAGCTGAGTTGCCAAATGCCCGGGTGCCAGAGCCAATTAAGAGAAGTAGTTTCAAATGAGTAGAGCTGATGGGAAAGTGAAAAGGAAACAGGAGGGCTCTGGGGTCACATGGGAGAAAGTGACAAAGAAAAGGTCAGGGAAAGAGGTGGTAGAAAATGCAGGAGGTCACTTGTGGCTGGATCGAAAAAGAATGGGAAAAGTTTCCAGATGGAATACGGTCCAAGTAGGAGTGAAGGCAAGTTTCTGCGGCTGTGTAGAGCCATTATGAGACAGCTGGGCCATGGGGTCAGGTGGCTGCATTCCAACCCCAGTACTGCCACTGTGCCACCTAGAGAGGTTAACTAAATCACTTAAGCCTTTGTTTCCTCATCTGTAAAATGGGGATAATCATAGTACTTGACTTGTAAGGTTGTTAGGATTAAATGAAATCATCTATGTTAAGTACTTAGTACAGTGCCAGACTCATAGTAAAATATTCAATAAATGTCAGCCACATTGATACTATCATAATATCTGGCACAGTAAATCTCATTGTTCTTCCAAACTCCAGGCAGAATCTTTCTCAGAAGGTGGAATGGCTGTCCAGGACAGGCATTTAAAGCCATCTGTTAAATGAATGAATGGCTCTTACCCCCTTGAATTGTTATCATTATTATTTTTTGGTTGGACCACTTCTGCAGTTGATTTACCCGTCCTCGCACAAGGGTATACAGTGGTGAGAATTTTAATGCATGAGTGGTTTGGGCAACAGCCTCAAAATGTCTTATTTTTACTACGTATTATTATAGCATTACATTCATAGTTAGGGGTCAGCTGCCATTTCCTGAGGTTTATAACATGCCTGTTTTAATTAACATCAAGCTAAATTTTGGCATACAGGTGGTCAGCCCAGATGTGAATGTTATTTTTAAAAGTGCCTTATGGCTGTTAAATCTCTTTCTTTAAAATAGCAAAACATATATGAGTGTGTGTGCATGGTTGGGGGGGTGCGTGGTGGAGAGCAGTAAAAATCTGAAATACTGATTATTTCAGGCCTTCTTTAGGCAAACTTCAATGATGAAAAGATTCCTTCAAAATTATTAAAATATGCTCACATAAGCCACAAACTAATATATTGAATAGAATCCAGAATAACAATAAAAATGAGGTGACCACACAGTGGAGAGATGAAAAAAAAAGTATATAGAGCGTTGCATATACACTCCAGTTTAGAAAAATAAGCACAGAGAATGAATAATATGTCAAAGGGATGCACTTAATAGAGGTGTGAGATGGGCACAAGGGTTCTAACTTTTATTTAGGAATATAAAACTATTGTATGTGAACACACAGTATATAGGAAAACATCCTTTCTCTCTCATACACATCATGTGCATGCATGCATGCACACTATATATACATACACATGTCATGAGCTCAGTCATTAATAGATGTGGGTTGATTTCTAGAAAATTAATTTACTTTTCTGGCCTAATTTCTAAACAAGGATACTGGACCTGATGATTCATGCAACTCATTGATACCTCCTTCTTCTTTATCCCCATATCCATATCGAATCTATTACCAAGTCTAATGAATTTCACCTCCTAGATATTTACCAAACCTTTCCATATTTTATCTACCTCTGCCTCATCTAAGCTACTGCCATCTTGATCTGGGCCACTGCAGTAGCTTCCAGCCTGGTCAGGCTGTAGCTACTCTTGCCCACTTCCAAATCTCATTTCCATACTACTTTCAGAGTTATCTCTTTGAAATAAAATCTAAATGTATTATGGTCCTGGTTGGGACACTTGGCCTTCCCTCATTGCTCTTCAGATAAAGACAAAACTCTTCACCATGGCATTCTGAGGTCTGCAAAATCTTGACTCTGCCTATTATCTTACCATAATCTTCTGAATTTCTATGCTCAAGACAAGCTGGATTTCTTTCAGGCCTTGTACTTTCCATACTCCTCACTAACACAGAGCCTTTGCAAAGCTTTGCACATTTTTCCTAAAATGGCCTTCTTTCTTTTCTCTCATTACATTCTCAGTTGGACCTAAATTGGGGACAAAGTCTTTCCTCAGTGAAAAGGCATGGACTAATACAAAGATGATGCTGTGAAAGTGCTGCACTCAGTATGCCAGCAAATTTGGAAAACTCAGTAGTGGACAAGGACTGGAAAAGGTCAGTTTTCATTCCAATCCCAAAGAAAGGCAATGCCAAAGAATGTTCAAACTACTACACAATTGCACTCATCTCACACACTAGCAAAATAATGCTCAAAATTCTCCAAGCCAGGCTTCAACAGTATGTGAACCGTGAACTTCCAGATGTTCAAGCTGGATTTAGAAAAGGCAGAGGAATCAGAGATCAAATTGCCAACATCCGCTGGATCATCAAAAAAGCAAGAAAGTTCCAGAAAAACATCTACTTCTGCTTTATTGACTATGCCAATGCCTTTATCTGTGTGGATCACAAGAAACTGTGGAAAATTCTGAAAGAGATGGGCATACCAGACCACCTGACGAAATCTGTATACAGGTCAAGAAGCAACAGTTAGAACTGGACATGGAACAACAGACTGTTCCAAATATGGAAAGCATTACATCAAGGCTGTATATTGTCACCCTGCTTATCTAACTTATATGCAGAGTACATCATAAGAAATGCTGGGCTGGATGAAGCACAAGCTGGAATCAAGATTGCCAGGAGAAATATCAATAACCTCAGATATGCAACTGACACCACACTTATGACAGAAAGCAAAGTAGAATTAAAGAGCCTCTTGATGAAAGTGAAAGAGAAGAGTGAAAAAGTTGGCTTAAAACTCAACATTCAGAAAACTAAGATCATGGCATCCAATCCCATCATTTCATGGCAAATAGATGGGAAAAAAATGCAAACAGTGAGAGATTTTATTTTGGGGGGCAGATGGTGACAGCAGCCATGAAATTTAGACATTTGCTCCTTGGAAGAAAAGCTAGGACCAACCTAGACTGAATATTCAAAAGCAGAGACATTACTTTGCCAACTAAGGTCCATCTAAGCAAAGCTATGGTTTTTCCAGTAGTCATGTGTGGATGTGAGAGTTGGACTATAAAGAAAGCAGAGCACTGAAGAATTGATGCTTTTGAACTGTGGAGGTGGAGAAGACTCTTGAGAGTCCCTTGGACTGCAAGGAGATCCAACCAGTCCATCCTAAAGGAAATCAGTCCTGAATACTCATTGAAGAAACTGATGCTGAAGCTGAAACTCCAATACTTTGGCCATCTGATGCAAAGAACTGACTCATTTGAAAAGACCCTGACGCTGGGAAAGATTGAAGGCAGGAGGAGAAAGGGACAACAGAAGATGAGATGGTTGGATGGCAACTTTGATAGACATGGGTTTGAGTAAGCTCTGGAAATTGGTGATGGAAAGGGAAGCCTAGCATGCTGCAGTCCATGGGGTCGCAAAGAGTCAGACATGACTGAGCAGCTGAACTGACTGTGAATGCAAATAGCTTTGGGAGAAGGAGTCTATTGAAGGGATGAAGGTGTAAATGACATATCCTGCTTTTCTTACAGATTGTATGTCTTGATGGAGAGGAAAAGCATCAGAATTAATGACTGAATTACTAACCATTTTTCAAGGAAATTGACTTTATAAAAATTCTAAGTTATACATATCACTCCCTTTACAGAATCCCATCTATAGTATGAGGTAAATACTAATAATATTCCTACTCTATGAATGAGGAAATTGAGGATAGGAGAAGTTGAATAACTAACCTAAAAGCACCTACTTAGTAACTAACTGGTCTGGGATTCCAACATAAGCTCTATTTAATTCTAGAATTATAGCTCTTTCTTTTATTACTTAGCTATCTCCATATGGAAGAATAAAAAGGCACAAGTGTAGGTTTTAGATGCTAATGGTAACAGCTATCAAAATTCAATACAACTTCTAGTGTTCAGCTGTGTAAGTTAATTGTTTATCCAGTGATAAAGAAAAGTGATCCAATAAAAAGAAAAATCTGACCCGGTGTCAGTGTATCACCATTAGTCTCAAGTCGTTTGTGTAACTGGGAATTGCTCATTTCCCAGTGTAACTTCCCAATGAGTTTCCCAATCCTTGGGTGATACCTTGGAAATAGCAGAATGAACAAATCCCACCCATAGAGAGGTCAGCGATGGCTTTCTTGCCATGTTTATGGCAAACATTCAATGAGCCTGCTAGAATTAAATGGCAAAATTCATCACAACTAATTTCTATTTGTCATCTATTAAGCTACATTGTTTTGTCTTCAACATCAAGTTAAATAATGAACCTCTCACAATGGAGTGAATTAACTTCCACTTTATGTTCATGTCATTGTCAAATGGAAACATCACTTGCACAAATGAAAAAGATTCATTAGTAACACGAATGCACAAGCTTCACTCTAGTAAAAGATAAGAGGGACTTAGACCTTGTCATAGTGTGTCGGTGCAGAACTCCCAGTTATTTATGATGCCAGCTATAATCTTCAGAGATTATTTTCAGCAATGGCAATTAGCCACAGTGTGTTGGGGCAATTATGGGCCAGAGTGTCTGCCTTTGACAGGTATGCCTCCATGGCTCTAAGAGCCATGATCCTTGAGAAATGTAATCCCATGGCATACTGCCAGGCGTTCATCTGGCTTTCCCATGGGTGAAGCCTGGGAAAGTAAGCTGTGCCCGGCCAGCTCCTTCTAAGTGCTCAGTTGGCTGGCATGAAGAAAACTTCTAGTTTACATTGCTGCCTGATTCTGGAAGGTCATAGCCCTTGCTCAGAGACAAGATCCAGCCTTCTTTTTCATTTTGCCTGATTTCATTCATACCTTGTCAGTATAAACAGCTCTTAGTTGTTCAGATTCTAATTGTCTAAGCAGTAATATATTTGGGTCCTTTTCTGTTTCACCAGTTTCTTTGGACCATTTTACTGCATGTTCACCATTTCCTTAAAAAGTCGATAAGAGAATAGTGATAATGCATTTACATATTATATGGGCATATAAATTTGTACCCCCTTTTTGAAAAGCAGATCAACAAAAAGGATCAATATCTTCAAAAAATGAGTACCATTTGACTTGGGTGTGCCACTTGTAAGAATTTACCCTAAGGAATCAAATGTGTACATACACAAAAACTTAGCTGCATGTCGTCTTCATATTCGGGCATCCCTACTGTCTCAGACAGTAAAGCACCCACCTGCCAAGGCAGGAGACATAAGAGACCCGGGTAGAGTGCTTGAGGCAGGGAGAGGATAAGAGGTGTGTATTTTGCTGAGGTAGATTTCTTGAAGAACAATTTAAAGTGGTTGCAGTTCTCCTGCTGGTTATGTCTTGGTTAATTCTCCTTTTTGTGTAGTATTCCCTGTCCCCATCGGCCACAAGGTAACCCATGTGATTTGCGGTATCCATCTCTGTGGTCCTCAGCAGTTGGTCCAGGTGTGGGTATGCAGATCCAAACCACTCAGTCAAAACTCTTCCTTGAGACTTTTAGAAAAATGAAGCTCTGATGAATGTACTTTCATTCCGCTTTTGTTTGTAGAATTTCAAGGATGGGAGCTATCAGTTGCTTGTGTCTCTCTTAGCTTGTGGTGAAGCATACTGGCCAGTGAAACTTACACCTTAAATTAAATATGTGCAACAGAAATATGCCTGATATGATGTCTCAGGCTGAGGCATTTACCAAGCCTTGGTCTGAATGAGCCACACTACTCCTTAATTCTTCTTAAGGTGGAAAATTGGAAGCAGTGACATTCTCATCTTTCTTCAGAAAGGCCTCGGTTTCTCCATATGGTAAGATGAGCTCAACAATACTGATCTATTCCCACTAAGGGGTGAGGCGAGGTTGTGTGAAACGAGCGTTCATCAAGTACTTTGAGATCCTGGACTGAAAAGCCCCTGAAGCTCTAAAGTGCAATTAGCACTTTCCTTTTTCTTTTTGGCATAGAGTTTTGAAAAAGTTACTTTAAAATATTCTATTAAATCAGTTTTCAGGATCATGAATGCTGGAAGATTGACAGCTCTGGGAAGAGCGCCATCTCTCAAGTGCACATTTTAGGAGATGCAGTAGTTGAAATTGCACCTCTCCAGTACCTTATGAGGCCTCTGCTGACATGACGTGACGTGCCCAGCACTCAGCACGGGTGGGAGAGATTTCCATGATTCTTTCGGTTCTCCCTAGTTTTGCCATTTCCTCCAATCTACTATGACTTTGTGGCATGTCTTTGTGGGTGTGAATCAAAGCACCTCTAAATTGTGCCATCTGGGTCATGCAATATAGTAACTGGGGAGAACTGGGAAGCAGGTACAGATTGTCTTCAACCCCCACTGTCTGACTTAGGGATGGATTGGCTCCAGAAACAAAGCCCAGTTTGCAAAAGTAAAGTTGCGAGTGGAGTTTTTATAATTGCAGTTGGCCATCACATGTTACACAGGAAGAAAAGCACAATTAGGCCCCTCAGAGAAAGGGAGGACCTGAGGGGCCTTTCTGTTTCTCAGGAGTCACAGAATCTCTCTCGTCCTTGCTTGTTGCTCTTCTCCAGCTCTCCCTGCTTGCAGACCCATTCACCTGTCCTCAGCCTCCACCTTCCTCTACCTCTGCAAGTCCACTACACCCTACTCTACCTCTCAGATATCTACAGTCTGCGTGTGTGTGTCCTGGTGCAAACGAGAGAGGGGGAGAGGGAGAAAGGGGTGAGTTTTTAGTCCTATCATGTGTACCTAGAGATGACCATGGCCTTGTGGGGTTGAAGAGGGGGGCAGAGTAGAAGGGGTGCTGGTAAGTAGGCAAAAGCTGGCCTTACAAGTCTACCCTCTGGTTGATAGATGTGATGTGATATAATATCTAGGCTGAAGCCCACTTCCTGGTGTATTTCCAGTGAGGGTGGGCTGCAGAGAAAGTCCGTGTGTGAAATTTGGAGGCTGGAAGGGAAGTAGGAGTCATTTTGTAGTTCACACACAGTGTGCCTTATCTGAAGGCTCACCTCCTTGGCATCTGGCTGCAGCCAGGCAGATCTGCAACTATTTTTCCTTCCTCAGGACCCTCCTTCAGCTTCTCTCTGACTCTTGGGCAATGTGCATGCTCAGCTCCATGGTGAAAGGCTCTGACTTCCGCAGGAAATCCACACCATCGGGTCAGAGGTAATGAGAACTGACAGAGGCTCCAGTTGATGGGAACTCCAGCTCATACAGTGGCTGCCAGCTTGTCTTTGCTGTTTCTCACTTTTCATCCATCTTTCCTTTTTTTGCTGCCTGCCCTGCAGGCTTTAAGAACCAGCATAAGATGCAAAGACAACAGCCTTAAAGATACAGCTTTACTAGTTCCTACGGTTGTGCAAAGTCAGATCCCTGTAACAAATCCTGTAACATGCACATGTACACATACAGCTGCCTCCTAGGGGTCCTGCTTCTGACTGAATCCAGACTCGTGTAGTTTGTCAGTACCCTCGCAGAGTTGAGCTGACAGTGATTTCTTACTTTCTACCAAGATACCCAGTGTTTCTGTTTATTTTTTCGTATTTAGGTCCTCTACACAAAACTATTCCTTGGGGGTCGTCTTTGTCTTTTCCCCCTTATACCAATGTTTCTTTATTTAAGTTTGTTAGAGTGTAGTTGACTTACAATGTTGTGTTTCGGGTGTATGGCACAGTGATTCAGTTATACATATACATATATTCATTCTTTTTTAGACTTCTTTTCTTATATAGGTTATCGCAGAATATTGACTAGAATTCCCTGTACTATATTGTAAGTCCTTGTTGGTTATCTATATTTAATCTTATATATAGTAGTATGTATATGTTCATTCCAAGCTCCTGATTTATCCGTTCCCCCATGTTTCCCCTTTGGTAACCATAAGTTTGTTCTCCATATCTGTAAGTCTGTTTCAATCTTGTAAATAAGTTCATTTGTTTCATTTTAAAAAAAATTAGGTTTCACATATGAGTGATAGTTGTTTTACTCTGGCTCACTTCACTTAGTGTGATAATCTCTAGGTCCATTCATGTTACTTCAAATGACTTTCTATTCTTTTTTATGGCTGAGTAATATTTCATTGTATCTATCACATTTTCTTCATCCATTCCGCTGTTGATGGACATTTAGGTCACTCCTGTGTCCTAGCTATTGTAAATAGTGCTGCAATGAACATTGGGATGCATGTATCCTTTCTGATTATGGTTTTCTCTGGATGTGTGCCCAGGAGTGAAATGGCTGCATCATATGGTATGTCTAGTTTTAGTTTTTAAAGGAACTTCCATACTGTTCTCCATAGATGGCTATACCAATTTACCTGCCCACCATAGTGTAGGAGGGTTTCCTTTTCTCCATACCCTCTGCAGCACTTATTGTTTGTAGATATTTTGATGATAGCCATTCTGGCTGGCATTTCTCTGATAATTAGTGATGTTGAACATCTTTTCATGTGCTTTTTGACCATCTGTGTGTATTCTTTGGAGAAATGTTTATTTAGATCTTCTGCCCATTTTTTGATTGGATTGTTTTTTTTTTTGACAGAGAACTGCATGAATTGTTTGTGTATTTTAGAGAATGAATCCCTTATTGGTTGCTTCATTTGCAAATGTTTTCACCCATTATGTGGGTGTCTTTTCATTTTGTTTATGGTTTCCTTTGCTGTGCAGAAACTTTGTGTTCTTGGTATTAACCTTACCTATCAAATTAAATCACACTAAATTAACACTCAGGTGTTAGGAGGCCATTGTGCTTTGGGGACAATCCCCTGAACTCCCACCTAACCCATCTTTATCTCCTGCTCCTCTTGGCTCACTGCAAGGCAACCACAATTATCTCTTCCAGATCCTTGGATATGTCAATATCATTTCCTATCTGGCACTTTTCGTATGTTGTTCCCTTCCGCCTAGAATGCTCTTCCCCTGAATCTTTACATGTCTGTCTTCGTCTCATCTTTAATCCCCTCTGAACTGGATCCTGCTTGAAGAGGCCTTTCTGAATCAGTACATGTTGAACTTGACGAGTAATAGATGTTTGGATTATCATCTTAAGAATTCTGAGACTGAATCCAAGTTTCCAATAAAAAGAGTGCTGTGCTTGATTAGTGTTGCCTGGCACTGACATCACAAAAATAAAGAGCTGAAAGATAATTTCTGTGTATTTTCCTTCTTTGGTTTAAATGATTTTGCCATTAACTAGAACCCTAAATTCTGGCCTTGCTGCTGACTTAATGTATGAGTTTCATTTAGTCATGTGACTACTTTACTTGAGCTTTCTCACCAACAAGGACCCTTAGTGAATTCACAGATCACTGACACATGTGAATGGTGGTGGGGAGGCAATGGGGGTGGGTGTTCAGTAGATAAATGTGAATATTCAGTGACATTTGGAGTTCTGGAGGATGCAAGAAAATTTTAATATCTTATTTTTTAGAAATAATGGCTTCTCACCTAAATTTATAAGCAGATATATGAAGAAACAATTAAACTTGTCTTTTAGAAAGCTAAAGAAAAAGAAAGCCTATGTGGGAACACCTTTTGGGTGCCTCATTCTCTGAGGATGCTAGAAAGAAGCAAAAACCTGGATCTCTGTCTTTGTTGTGCTGTATTAACCAGTATTATGACCTTTGAATATGTCTGTTAACCTCTCAGGACACTGGCTTTCTAATCGGTAGCAGACATATTGCACTTCTGCTAAGATTCAGTGTCAAACTTCCTATAATAAAAATGTTGGCAAGATGGAAGGACTCTAGAAAGTGGTGAAATTAAAGGGTAGGAGAGAGATTCTCTGGGGAAAACAATGGGTTTGCTGGCTGCTGATGCAAGGTTGTAGTGTTGCTTTAGGGAAGGCAGGGAATCTTCAAATCTCTTTTCCCTGGTGTGTCTATCCAGTTTTGATCTGTGACTTCAAATTAGTGTGTGAATGACAAGACACTGCAAAGAAGCATTAGGTGTTTTGTGGGCAGCCTTCATGTGTCCGGGGTGGGAGAGAGGGCAGAGCTGGGGGTCACTCTTGGTCCAGACAGATGCCGCTGCTGCCAACTGCCCCTTGCGGAGCCCAGTGGCAGCCTAGGGAGTTACATGACTCCAGGCTAGTCTGATCAATAAAGGGCATCCTTACTATAGCAACGCAGCGTGATGGCAGGGCTGTCCATGGATCACGTGCCCCCCTCCCCAGACACTGTGGAGTTTGCAGCAGGCAATTAGAACTTGAGGGCAGCTTCTCTCAGAGGTCGATGAGCTGACAGATGAGCAAAGAGCTTTCCTGCTCTTCCGTCCCTGTATGGGCATGGAAGAGTTTTAGCCCACTCACCTTTGGTATTAGCCCTTCTTGGGTTGTAATGGGAAAATCACAGCAAGGCTTAGAAGTAGAAGCATGGGGAAATCCAGAGAAATCTCTTATTAATAATAACAATAACAATAGCTAATTTTTATTGTTCATGTGACTCTGATTAATATCTCCTCTCTAGATTGTAGCTCTCTGAGCACAGAAACAGTAAGTGTTTTCACAAACCTCTATGTCCATAGCATCTTGGGCTCGATAAATGTTGAATTAATGAATTAATGAATGAATTAATGAATTAATCAATTAATGAATTGATTGAATGAATTACTGAATGAATTAATCAATTGCTGATTGCAAAACAGGCACCATATTGAAGGTTTAACATAGATTGTCTTGTTGTATCCAGTTAAAATTCTATTATTACCCTCATTTTATTGACAAATCCAAAAGAGGCTGCTAGAGTCAAAGAAGTTTGCCTCGGGTCAGCCAGGAAATGTCTGTGCTATTATAGGAGGCACCTTAGTTTTCTAGTTACTAGAGCAGGGTTTCTTAACTATGACAATATTGGCATTTTGGGTCAGATAATTCTTTGTTGTAGGAGGCTGTCTTGTACATATTAGCAGCACCCTTAGCCTCTACCCACTAAAAGCCAGTAGCACACCCTCTCCTTGCCATTTGTAACAATCAAGAATGTCTCAAGATACTGCCAATGTCTCCTTGGAGGAAAATCACCCTAGTTGAGAGCTGTTGTACTAAAGGAAAGCCCAGGCTGAGCTGAACTCTGAAAGAGGGTTTATTTTGCCTTCCTTTCACAATGTGTATAAATGATGTGTATGTGTTACACTATTGAAGGTGAAAAGGTTGCAAAGCAAAGCTTTAAAGGGCTTTTGAAAACCATGTGGGTTTATGTATGTGTGAGCAAGGGGACCTCAACCAGGAGTTACATCTTTGGGCTTCAGGCTTGTGACCCCTTTGGTTATAAACTGAGCAGTTCAGCTTAGACTCTAGAAGAAGGGAGAGGACCCCAAAGTGTCTGGGAAGTTCCTTCTAAGAACCACATTAGCTCTGAGAGAAAATTACATTGTCCTGGAATGATGGTTGAGGGCAGCCTAATATATGGAAAGAGCAAAGGCCTGTAAGTGTTCATTATTTCCTCTAAGCTTGTTTCTTCATCTGTAAAACTAGAGATTCTAGGAAGATGGACTTAGATGACCATCAGTTCTGAGGCACCGGGCTGACAATGACAGCGGCTCCTACCTGGAGCTACTGGTGTGTGCATGTGCAGAGACAAGAGGGATGGACACTTTTCTGAAAGTTTGATATGTATTAACCCACGTAATCTTCACAATTCCTCATAAACACAGCCATATAAGAATGCCTGGTCAGCTGATCACAGAACTGGATTCCAATATATTTCCATTGTCGACATTAAACCCAGTTAAAGTTCTTATTGATGAATTCCAAAAATACTTTTTTATTCATATTGGTTATATGTGGAATTTTGAGACTAAAGTTTTTTTTTTTTTCATTCCACAAAGCATATATGATAGGATTGTTTCACAATTATTCTTATAGCAAATTGGGACCTACATGCTGATGAGAGAATTAAAGTAATTTTATGTGATACTTCCAGAATATAATACATATTGCATAATTTTCCTATTGAGAAGAATGATGTTTTCCAGATGCAATCATATATAAACCTAATAATGAAATGTCCACTAGGGTATAATTTAAATTAATCTATTCTGCTTTTTAAAAAATGCATTCCTTCCGTACTGAGATATTTTATTTCTTGTTTAGAAAACTATATAATTTGAACTTTTAACTATCATGCTTAATTTCTCAAAGCAAGGCAGTTAGTCTTGGAACTTCTATTATTTGTTGTAGTAAATCTCCTGTTCATTTAAAACTTTTCCTCAATTCTTCCTTTTCTTTGGGTTTGGATGTCCTATAGTCCAGGTAGGGATATATATTCATAGATCTGTATTCTAATCTTGTACCTTCTACTATATTGCTTAGAGCAATTGCTTATAAACTTAATGTCATTAAACTTTTTAATGTCACATCACTATCAATAAAATATTTTTGAGCGTGCATCTCTGTGTGCACAGTTGTTATAAATTATATATATTACTTTCTTGCTGTATATTGGTAAGGTTCCACTTATTTGCTTTTTTAGGCAAAAGCATAAATACAACATGTGTATTAATGTATTTAAAGATAGGTGTATTAATGTATTAATGTATTTAAAGATAAAATAATATGTAATGTATTTGAAGATAAATAATATATAATGTTTTCACATCCATATTAATCATTTCACATGTCACGTTTGAGAGTTCATTGTGATAGAGAAGTAATATGGCCTATTTTCTTCCCTGATAAATGAGGGATATTATCCATCCTGCTTATCTCAAGGTTGGAAGAGACTCAAATGAAATGAAATAATAGTGATTATAATTGTATTAGTAAATTTAGCTATCACTATCTAACAATATTATTTTAATGATTATTTTATTATTTTAATGATTCCTCCAAATAAACTTAAATTATATTGGTATATTAAGATGTTCTCTGGATTGAAAGACTTCATTTGGAGGAATTACCATGAGTTTTCAGCTATGTTTTGCTGCAAGTTCCATTTTTCTTTATGCCACACTATTAAAAATTTTAAAACTGTAAATATCATTTGACCAATGATGAGACTGAAGCCTCAGGACATTTGTTATTATGATTATACCTCACGTACTACCTCAAGGATCTGAGTATGCTTATAATAGAGAATACATATTAAAATAGAAATGAGTACATGGATATTAGCTTTTTGTTTTTTTAAAGGAAGGATGGAAATGATTTTTTAAGGATTTTTTAAGGAATGATTGAATCCAAAAAGTTAGGCTGAGAAAATCTGTTGCAGTTGGGCATAAATATAAGTTCCAGGTTTTTGAGCTATTAGGGCAAAAGGAAAATATCTGCATACTCTTGTTATCCAATAAAAGATAGCATTATACGAGACAACCTCTTTTATTCTCGAAATTTAAACTAAGGGAGAAATTTGCATTGAAGTTATTTATGTTAGTAGCATCATCAAGTCTTGATTGCTATTGTTAAGAGATTTTTTCCTTTTAGGTGCTCTTTATACTGACCTTCCATGAGAGAATTATGCTGAGAGTAATAAATAAGAATCAATAAAACTCTTGGGCAGATTTTAAAAATACAGCATATAAAATTTAAAAAATAGTGTTATTGAGATAAATAGATGGATCATATTGCATATTCAGTTCGTTCAGTTGCTCAGTCGTGTCCAACTCTTTGAGACCCCAAGGACTGCAGCACACCAGGCTTGCCCGTCCATCACCAACTCCCAGAGCTTACTCAAACTCATGTCCATTGAGTCAGTGGACATATTGCAGATTATATACAATTAAAAAGGAAATTATTAGATTGGAAGATAAATCAGAGGAAATTACAGATTGCAACACAGAGAAACAAAGAAATAGAAAATGTTAGGAGCTAAGGAGGACAGAGTGAAGTGAAATGAAAGTTGCTCAGTTGTGTCTGAGTCTTTGCAACACCATGGAACACAGTCCATGGAATTCTCCTGGCCAGAATACTGGAATGGGTAGCCTTTCCCTTCTCCAAGGGATCTTCCCAATCCCCTGGAGAAGGGAAGGGATCAAACCCAGGTCTCCCTCATTGCAGGTGGATTCTTTACCAGCTGAGCCACAGGAGAAACCCAAGAATACTAGAATGGGTAGCCTATCCCCTCTCCAGCAGATCTTCCCAACCCAGGAGTCAAACTGGGGTCTCCTGCATTGCAGGTGGATTGTTTACCAAATGAGCTATCAGGGAAGCCTGGAAGATAGAGTAAAAGACTCTAAACTGTCTAAACAGTTGTGGAAGAAGAGAATAGAAGAGGAGGCAATATTTGAGGAGATAATGACTGATAAATTTCTAGAGTTAATGAGAGACATGAATTCTCAGATTAAAATCATATCAAACAGGACAAAACAAATTTATGAACAAAGCCTCATAAATAGCAAACTGAAGAAATTTTCAAAACAAACAGAAAAATATCCTTCCCCCATGTTACCTATACATTTAATTGCAAGCAGAAGATAATTAAACAATGAGAACTGAATTTCAGTAGCAGCAATGGAATCCAGAATGATTGCTTCAAAAATCAAAGGAAGGAATCGGTCAACCTAGAATAATATATCCAATTAATGCATCTTTCAAAAATAGTTGAAAAAAACTTGCAGACAAATAAAAACAGTGTTCATAGGCTACCAACAATTCTTAACAAAATCACTTCTAAAGGATAGACTTCAGAAGGGAGTGAAATAATCTCAGAAAAAAAATAGAATGAAATAAACGCGCACTTCAAAAGAAAGCAAGAAAGGAAACCCACACAAATGCAAATAGGACAAATAGACAGTACAAAGTAAGATGGTAGAAATAATATAAATGTAACTGTAGTTTATTATAAATAGGAAAAATGATATATTTAAATGACAAATGTTTTAGGATTTGATTAAAGAAAAATAGCACTAAAAAGAAAGCAAAGCCCAGTTTTATGTTAAGAGACTGGTCTAAAATTATGAGGACACACAAACCTAAAGAACAGATCTGTGGTGGTCAATGTGGTGTAGAGTAGTGAGGGGGCAGGGATGGATTGGGAGTTTGGGATTAGCAAATGCAAACTAGTATATGTAGAATAAATGAAAAACAAGATCCTATTGTTTAGCACAAGGAAGTATATTCAGTATCCTGTAGTAAACCATAATGGAAAATAATAGGAAAAAATGTATATGAAATATATATATATATATTTCTAAGAATATATATATATATAATCTGAATTATTTTGCTGTATGCCAGAAACTAGAACAACATTGTAAATCAATTATACTTTAATTAAAAAACTTAAACTTTTCTGAGGGAAGCAAAATTAAAAATAAGTAGGACATAGGTTAAAAATAAAAGAATAGAAAAAGATATACCAGGCAACCAAAAGAAAGATTGTGTAGCTGTGCTAATTAATAACAAGCAAAGTAGATTTTAAAGGCAAAAGCATGACTGAAGATAAAGAGGGTTCCCATTTGGATGAAAATATTTCAACTCCTCAGAGATAGGTAATATTTTAAAATTGGTGTACACCTTCAAATTATATAAAATAAAAACTGCAAGAATTGCAAAGAGAAACTGACAAATGAACATTGTAAACTTTAACATAACCTCTCTTTCTCAAAAACTGACTGCTCAAACAGATAAAATGTTAGTAAGAATAAGGAATATTTAAGTGAAACAACATTAATCTAAGTATCATATATAATAACAATCGCCTGACAGAAGACCCTCAGTTTTAAGGATTATATAACAGTTAACAAAAATTGACTCTTTACTTGGCTATAAAGCAACTCTGAACAAATTTTAAAAATCAGCATTAAAAAAAGTCAGCATCATATGAATACTGAACACACTATTCTCTTCCCATAGTAAGAGATTACAAACTGAATCCCCTACAAAGTACCTTATTTTTAGATAAACTAAAAGAAATGATAATAATTCTAAATAAGTCACGCATCCAATGCAAATTATAGTGGAAATTAGGAAATTCTTGAATCTGAAGAATAAATAAAACAGGGCATATTAAAATTTGTGAGATATAAGAAAGGAAGTGCTAGAGGAAAATTCAAAGCTGTATAATAGAAAAGAAGAAAGGCTAAATTAATAAGCAAACACTCTAAGTTGGAAAAGCAATACCAATAAAAATAAAAAGCAAGAAACTAGTAAAGATAAAAAAATTAATGGAGGAGGAAACTGAACTTTTTCAAATGCTAACTGGGGTTGTCCTTAATCTGTTCACGAAATATTTCTACTTACAAGCAAATGGGATGGCATTTCTCTGATCCTTACGGTTGTGTACGGTCGTTGTGATTTGCTTTGGCTGATGAACTGTGAGTGAAAGGAAGTATGCATCATCTTTAGATGGATGTTATGTTTGTCAGTACATGGCTTACAAAAGTCTGTGTTTTTGTGTCATGCTTAACAGCAGTGCTTCAGATGGTGGCTCCTCAATTAGTCTGATCCTGGAGCTGAGTCGTCAGCCTAACTAAGCTGTTCCACAACAGCTTGTAGTGGAAGCAAGAAATAAAGATCACTGGTTGTGATTCGGTGATTTTCCTAACAGTATAATCTAGTGCAGTGATTCTCAACCTGTTGGTGATTTTGCCCTTGAGGAAACATTTGACAATGTCAGGAGACATCTTGGTTGTCACAACTGGGGCAAGGTGTAGGGGTTCCACTGGCATGTCAGCAGAGATCAGGGATGTTGCTAAACTTCCTACAATGGACAGGACAGCCCCACACAACAAAGAACGCAGAGCAAAATATCTAGTACAAAATATCAATAGTGCCAACATTGAGAAACTCTGATTTTGTGTATGTGGCTTGAAAGAGTTAAGAAGCAAATGTGAAGTGGAATCACACCGATTTTTTTCTTTTGCTTCTATTCCAGTGAATTCTTTATTCAGTCTCCCTGACACTGAATATGTTCAGTCCCATTTTTTTTAGTCTTCCCTCTGATAAGGCTTGGTGAAGCTCAAGCACTCAAGCACAATGATTGGACCGAAAATGTGAGTGTGGAGTCGAGTCATTATGTAAGTGCTGATGTAGGCAAGGTCACGTACTAGTGGAGGAATTCTCTGTCTCTAGATTTCTGGATAATTCTCTTCCTGGGATCATAAGTACATCGTCAAATGGTTGGTGTCTGTATTTGCTTCTCTCTGTCTCTCCCATTTACCTTTCCTCTTTTCTGTTTCTTCCTTCCATGCAGCCTAAGTAGTGGCATGGGCAGGATCCTTACTTCAGGAGCAAGCTGAGCTATCTCTTTGCTCTTTCTTTTCTCATGTGGCAGTTAGGTCTACAGCTACTGCATGGACCACAGCCGGGGCAGTTTGATGCCAAGTGCTGCAGCATGCTCATTTGTAGTCTGTGGATGTTTGGGTTTATTCATTTTGGAGCTGGCAGGTGTGATCGATTGATTGTCTACCTAGGCAAAAACAGTATTCCATATGGTTCTGTCCAGTCCACTAAAACTCTTTGCACTGAGGTTTAGAGCCAACACCTGTGCTAAAAATGTTACTTTGATTTCCACCTAACATTATTACTTGCTCACATATAACCCCTGAGCTCTTACCTGAAAGAATGGCTGTCGTCTGTATTTTCATACACCTGGCCATTGTTGTTGTCTAGTTGCTAAGTTGTGTCTGACTCTCTTGCAATCCCAGGGACTGTAGCCTGCCAGGCTCTTCTGTCCATGGGATTTCCCAGGCAGAAGACTGAAGTAGGTTGCCGTTTGCTTCTCTAGGAGATCTTCTGACCAAGGATTGAATCCATGTCTCCTGCATTGGCACACTAATTCTTTACCAGTGAGCCACTAGGAAAGCCCACCATCTGGTCCTAATATTATATAATTGCAGGGCAAATAAACCTCACTGCTACTTCTTCTGCAATTTAATTCTCTCCATTTAGCTAGACTAAGCTCATGATTCATCTCAATAGAGAACTTTTAACCTCTTGCTGAATGATGAGTTACTTATCAGCCAACGTATTTTAAACACTCAGTATTTACTAGGCAATCATATAAACATTTTAATGAATTACATCATTCAAGTCTCAGTAACCCAATTTTAAGCAGACATTATCATTATATCCTTACTTAGCATATGAGGACAGTGGACAGTAGAGAGTTTAAGGAACTTGTTGGTAGTGTAACACGCCACTCTTGGACTTCAGAGACTATGCTGTGAACCCCTATGCCATCTTGCTTGCCCTGTGACTGAGATTGTAATCATCCCATTTTTCTTTCAGTTCAGAAGGTGGTGGTCTTGGTCGAGTAGGACAGTTGGCAAAGTAGAGACCCATCATAGGTAGAACTTGGTGTTCTCCGTTCATCCTAGCTTGTGCTGCCTGGGTCTTAGGAACATTAATTTGAAGCATTTGGTCTCAGTATGTACTGTCCACCCTTGGAAATCAAATGAAAAGCTGCTCTGGTGCCATTGCAGGGCTTGCTTCTCTTACATTGACTAGAAAGCCTTTGGTAGAACCTCAGGGGACATCAGCTAGAAAAGCGAGTATGTCAAGTTGATTTGGGAAATTGGTACTGTAAGCTCCTCAGAATCACAAACCTAGTGTTCCCTTAATTAGAGAGGTGGCCCTCCAATCAATATTCTTGCTATTCCTTGCTGAGCCATTTTCCTTGCTTCCCAGCCAGCCACTCTGGGGATTTTCAGCTGACGATGGTACAATCCTCCTGGGGCTGTACAAAGCACAGAAGGAGAGAAGGAGCATAATTTGTTGGCCTGTTACATGGGGTTGGTAAAGCACAGGACTGCATTCATCAAAGCCAGCATAGTTCTTCCCGGTTTTATATTCGGAATGCATGTCCCATGGTTCACAAGTGATGGCAGGATGCAGCAGGTACACTAAAGCATAGTCTGGAAGTGTTTAAGCATTTTAATATTTTTGTTGAAAAAAGAAAATACCCAAAGCTCCATATAAGAAATCACACTGTCCCAAGAACTGAACTCTGCCCAGATGTCTGTTATAGCTAGTTTGAACTTTGCATGAGTATCTTCTCATGTAATAAAAGAAACGGAGGTGATAAGAGAGAAAACAAACACAGTCATCAATTCTCATTGTTACTGATTCAGTATCGTATCAGGCACTAAATGACTGA
This sequence comes from Bos indicus, assembly GCF_029378745.1. Taxonomy (NCBI): domain Eukaryota; kingdom Metazoa; phylum Chordata; class Mammalia; order Artiodactyla; family Bovidae; genus Bos; species Bos indicus. The sequence goes on from NC_091766.1 coordinate 69,668,156, forward strand.
TTCATTATCTCATTCAATGTTCACAACCATCCTACAAGGTAGAGCTCTAACGTCCATATCATACATATGAAGAACTGGGGATTAGAGTGCCAGAGTAAATTGTCTACAATCCCACAGGATTTGAATTCTGGTCTCACTCACTCTGAAGCCCCTTATCTGAACCACTGGTTTGAATTTGATTTATTTGTTCAAATGAAATTAGAAATTCCCACTCCAGATTTGATTAATCAGGATTCTCTCATAATCCTTGGTGACGGTATGAAATAAACTGATTAGTCTTAAAGCATGGCTGAAACAGGTCACCTCGGCTATGTTTATAGGGATAATATAATTACAGCAGTTTTCAGGAGTTTTCAGACTCCCCCAAAATAAACATTAGTGAAGAAAGATAAGTTAGGGACCCCAATTAGCCAGTTTGGATCAATTTCACTAGCTGGATGTATAACTTCCCAGTTCACTTTCCTTGTATAAACACAGCTGTGATGTACCAACACATGCCTTGGCATGCTGGGATCCAGAGGTAAGATGGAAGTTCTTAAAGAGAATTCTGAAAACTGTTTATCATCTTGTCCTGTGCTGTCTTGCCTTAGGGCCAGATATTTATTTGGCATAAAATTGAGAAAGAAAACACAAGCTCATCTAAATGGTTCCTTTATAACCTGAGGAAAAGACCTTGAGTTATGACCTCAAAAGAGTTATATCAATAAAAGAGTCCCTTAAAACACTTATTCTTCTGTAATTTGAGCTAGTTTGCTATTGTTGTTGTTAAAGAACAATTGGCATATTATTTCACTTACTCCTCAGGTTGGGACAGTGAATAGTCTAAGTGTCAGCTTGTTCTCAAACGGGCTTTGTCCAACATTAGAAGACATATACAATTCCTGAAACTTAGACTTCATTTGGGAAGTTAGCTAATGACAATCAAAGAGGATGTCTAGAGAAACAGTGAAGAGAAAGGAAAACAAAGGGAATTACATGTTAACAGGGATAAATTTATGCATTTCAGTTTTAGGGTTTGAAACAGTGTGAAATCCAACGTTTATTCATTGAGGATTCTCTTCAGTGTAGGGGATTAAAGCTCTTCATTGAGGATAAAAACATGAGTTTGTTAGCTCTGCGTTGGTACTCAGTGATTTTATACCCTAAGATTAAATAGAGGCTTATAACTGAGTAGTTTAGCCTGATGCCTTACTTTAAAGAAATTTTTATGCAACTGTTTAATTAAAGAGTGTTCTTTTTTGGACTGATGTTAGCACAAGCAAAGGAGGGAGCCAACTAAGTATGGAGTGGCAAGTAGATTTTCTTTCCTGTGACAATACTGATGGATAGAGTCAGCTTTGAGATGACTGAGGTCAAATCTGGGTTTGATTAGTGATGTCTGTCATAGACATTGCAGGGGTGGGGGAGGGGAAGAATGTTGGTAGGATGTGTATAGTTAATATTGGTGATAGAAATTCTGCAGTTTGAACTGTAGCAAATGCTGTGTCCGTTCCCTAAGAAGCTTCTCCACTACTATAATACTGAAAACATGGTCTCTAATTTGCTGCTTTGGCTTACATTATTATTAAAAAATAAAAGCTAACATGTATTGGGTTCTTATTACATGTCAGGCAGTACTTGCACTTTGCACATATTATCTTATTTACTCCTATTTCACAGATGAGGACCGTGAGATTCACTCTCTAGAAATTGAATCAACGTCTTTTGGGCATCGGAGTTTATGCCTCTAACCATTGCAATTTTGGAAAAACTTTTTATTTTATATTGGAGTGTAGCTAATTAACAATGTTGTGATAGTTTCAGGCGGACAGCAAAGGAATTCAGCCATACATATATGTATATCCGTTCTCCCCCAAACTCCTATTCCATCCAGTCTGCCACATAACATTAAGCAGTGTTCCCTGTGCTATATAGTAGGTCCTTGTCTGTTTTCCATTTTAAATATAGCATTGAACACTGCACTTTTAAGGCACATTCTTTTGAGGCTTCTGGTGAGGCTTTTTATCCCCCTCTCTATTTTGGGAGAACATCTCTCCTGAGAAACCAGAGGAATATTGAACAAGAGCATAAAGAACAGAAAACAGAAAGCACAGATGTGGAACAACTTTGTAACACACGACTAGCCCTGATTTCCCAGGTCACGTAAGCCATTGGTTCTTTAATAGGCATTGGCCTATTTTGTGAAGGGCCTTCTTTGGGATCCAATGTGTTTCCTAAGATGAGGAAGTTGTAAGTTTTGCTTCTATTGGGCAATAACTTAAAATTGCAGGGGGTACAGAATGGGGATATACTGATAAAAAGGAATGCTCTGGTGGGTCCAGGGCATGAGATACTGCAGTGGAGACAAGTTGGAAAGGTCCTTGCATAGGAAAACAGCATTCATTCACTTATTTATTCAATTGTTCATTTATCCAACAGACTTACTGAGTACCTGCTTTCTCTGGGCATTGTGCCAAATGCTAGAGATAAGGGTTCCTGTTAACAAGGAGTTTCAGAAGAGAGGAGACTAGCTCTGGAAATAAATGATACACTTACAGAGTTTGTCTAAGTTTGCACTGGCTTCCCATCTTTTCCACTTGGAGAGCCTGTTTACTCCAGGTTGGATATCACTATTATTACAACACTCAACAATCTAATTCTAAACAACATAGATGAGATGTGAAAATTCACATGCATCATGTTAAGTAAAGAAAGGTCAAATATAATATTTTATCCACAATATGATCATAGCCATGTCAAAATTATATGAGTGCAACAAGATGACCTAACTGAAAATGTGTCTGAAGATTTTGAAACATTTACGAGAAGCTGAAAAAAATCCTGTCTTTTAAGAGCTGCAAAGATTTTCTGTCTCGTAAGAAAATCAGCCTTCTTTACTTCTCTGGGTCAGACTAGTTCTTTGTTCTAGAAAAATGACTGAATTGTCTTTATGTTACTGAAATGTAAAGCAAGAAGCTGGCTATTATTTGGGAGGCTTGTGAACTCATCGAGACACCTTTGACTGAGAAACCAAATGCTCTGTGTGGTCGTGTTCTTTTGTTGCCTGCGTATGAGCAGGGCATCCTGTGTTTCTTTTATCTGTGTGGGCTGAGACTGCACTGTGCCCTAACTATGGTCACCTGTGTCTGGGGTGGTCTGTAGATTATTATTTGAGCTTTTGTCTTCCAGGGAAGTGATTTCCAGAAGGATAAGTAGACACAGTTTTTATCTCATGTGGGGAGTATCAGGCTGACCTAGGGTTTGGGGTTGGACTGGGCTTTCAATGACCTATTTGATCTGGTCATCCAGATTTTGAGAAGTGCCCTGATTCTGGATTATTATTTTCTTAAGTATAAACTTATATTATTAAATTTATACTGGGACCAAAGAGTGGGGCCGCATTCTTGTGAGTGAGGGTAGGGCTTGCTCTGGGAAGGAATGGTATTGCCTTTCCTTAAGATTGGTATTGCCTTAAGATTCCATAACATCTTATGGAAAAACCCAAAGAAATTTTTGGCTGACTCAAAAGTTTCCTTCTGTTCTTCTTGAATTGTAAGTAAAGTCCTATTAGAAGTTGGAGTCCCGTCTCACTACTGCTGTGGAAAATCAATAGAAAATCTTCTTTCACTTTGGGGGTTCCAAACAAGAGGAGGTTCAATTTGCTCTCCCTCTGAGGCCTGGGTGATGGACCCCAGACTTTGGTCCTCAGAACTGCAGCAGAGGCAGGCTGCAGCAAAAGTAATGTAACTGCCACCTTCCCTTTCCAGCCTCTGTCCATCCCCTATTCTCCTAGATGACAAATGGGAGGGGATTTTGCAAGGACAGTATCCCCTAAGATCTAGCCAGTCAAGTTGATAAGGCTTGGAGACCTGGGCAGGCAAACACATTTGGTAAACAACAGAAAAGAAAGGATGGTAAATGGGAGGGGAAAAAAGAGAAAAGAGGAAATTCTAGAGAATTATTTCCATTATTTAATTTCTATAGTTATATTTTTTGTAATAAATCAAGACTCATAGTGATATGATTATTGTGACCACCATTGACAAACCAAGTCCCTGTTCAACAAAGGATTAATACCTGACATTAACTCCGTCAACTAACATCCAATGTAAAAATTGGAGGTGTGTCATCTGCAAAGATATCTTTCCCATAAACCTGCTGATTGATTTTTGTTTTCATGTCCCAGGCGGGGTTTCTCGTGTTTTGATTTACACTAGGTCCATTTGTGCAGTGCTGTTGGTTTCAGCAGGACAGCATGTTGGTTGGTGAAGGCAGCCAGTCCTGAGAGCTAAAATCACCTAATTCTTATTTTTGTAAAATGATGTAAGTCCTACTTATGTTTTTAGTGTACGAAAGACATGTTCATGTATCTAAATTAAAGACAGTAGCCCACCAGGCTCCGCCATCCCTGGGATTCTCCAGGCAAGAACACTGGAGTGGCTTGCCATTTCCTTCTCCAATGCATGAAAGTGAAAAGTGAAAGTCAAGTCGCTCAGTCGTGTCCAACTCTTAGCGACCCCATGGACTACAGCCTACCAGGCTCCTCCATCCATGGGATTTTCCAGGCAAGAGTACTAGAGTGGGGTGCCATTGCCTTCTCCGAAATTAAAAGGTACCAAAGTTAAAAAAAAAAAAAGTATCAAAGTAAACATCAAAATGTTCCTTCCTGTTGCTCTTCAGAGATGATTATTTACCAATTCCTTGAGTAATTTTTCCAGAGATAATTTATGCATATATGAGCAAATACTTGTGTCTGTGATGTTTTTAAATGCACATTTAAATGCTCATCTTGAGGCTGACACTCTGTTGAGTGTTTTACATGCATTGATCCTTCAACTGTCACAATATACCTATGAATAGGGACTTGGGTTTTTTGGGAGGGGCAGGGGGACTTAAGTATTGTTAACATCCCCATTCTGTAGAGGAGGAAACTGAGGCTCAGAGACCAGGGTGTGCTGAGCTGTCTTATTATACCAGTGTGGGAGAACCCTTTGTTAAATAGTTAGAAATTTTGTGATCTGGTTGACCACAGATTGAGCTTGAAATTGAAACCATTGGGAGTGTTTGCATTTGTAGAAATTGACAGATGCTGAAAATCACATTCCTTCTAGCCAGAGCTGGCTGGGCAATGTTTACCAGCACACCATTTCTCAGAGATGTCCAATGACTTGTTCAAGATCACAAGCTAATGGTGGCTGAGTCAAAATTTGACCTCAGGCCTCTCTGACTCTGGACCCTGTGTTCTGAGCCAGGATCACACTGAGAAGCAGGAGAAAATGAACTTGAGCTTCCCAGTGCCTGTTCTGGTGACCTCCCAGCCCTTGGACTCTCCAGATTTAGGCTGCGTTATGCTATCTCTCTTTCTCTTGTGATTTTCATTAGTGTCTTAATAGTTTGTTTCCTTCTCATCATAAAACTGACCTATGCTTCTTGCAGACAAGTTGTAAAATGAAGAAATATATTAAGAAGTAAATAGCCATCCCTGAAATAACTGGTGCTAGCATTTTGTCACCTTTTACTGACTTTGACCTTTGTGTTTTTGGTTGCTTGAACTAAGCTTGATTCTTATTTGGTATCTCTGTTTTTTGCCTTTGGACATTCTTCTCTTTGATTTGTTATTTGATGTTTCTTTGTACTTTTCACTCTGCTTGTTCACACAGGATTCCTAGCTGTGACATGGGCTGCAATTAACCCTGTTCTATGTAGCATCAGCATGTATGGTGAAAAAAAAAAATAAACCATGTAGTCAGCTTTATCCTTGAATCAGGCCCTGTGCCTCAAGAGGCTCAAGATGTGAGAAGCAAGAGGGAAACAAAACCACCAATTCAGGTTGCCTGATTCACACTCCCTGTGATATGTGTGTCTTGAGAGAATGAAGGCAAAATCACACACACAGTTTACACTGCTCTTTCTCTTCCTCTCACTATTTTTTCCACTGAGCTAGGGCACAGTAGTTGAATTTATGTAATTTGAATGTGCAAATTACATACTTTCTTGGTAAAAGAGAGCAGCAAAAGGAGCTAAGTAAAACACTTAGCCTTCTAAAGCATAGAAAATCAGTTGCTCAATGTTAGCGCATTGTTAACTTTAGCTATAACAGCTAACAATATTATATTTCACTTCTAGAGTATACCTTTAAGACAATATTTATGTGTTTGTATGTGTGCTAGCATGTGAGTCTCACTATATATATGTGTGTATGTATATTTATATATACACACATATATGTATATATAAACCATAATAACTAATTCTGCATCAGGTAATTGATTGGGAGTGTTAAAGAGGAGCCGTTTTCTTCACAACATTTCAATAGTGAGTAAGTGGCATAGAGAAATAGAGGCTGTCCCAAGAGACAAACCCTGTCCTTGGCTTTGGGCTATGCAAACCCTGTAGGTTCTGAGCATCAGTGATACAAATTGTGCCAATCTGTTAGAACAGACCCAGCTTCCCAGTGGTTTTGTGACTGTCGCCTGCCTCTGCATCTCTTATAATGAAATGGTTCTTGGACAGCTGGGTTATCAGCAAAGAGCTATGTAGGAAGTGCCCTGCCCAATTAATCAGATGTCATTCTGACCAGATTTCTTCAGCACACTGCTTCATGGTAAACAGCAGAGTATTAATAAATGAAAATCAAAAAGAGACAAAGGAGAAAGACATCATTTTTATGTATACTTGTCTTAAGGCATATTTTTCCATTTCTGAAACTTGAAAAATAACCATCTGGAAAGAATCATATTATAGACAAGGCATGTCATGACATTTACAGCAAATATTTTTTCCTGTGAGGATCAGTATTCTCTCATTGCCCCATCAACTGCCATATAATCAGATACCCATAAAGTATTCAATAAATAGAGGGTTCCTGCAATAAATCAATAGTGCAGGAATAATATGTTTTAAGTGTTCACATTTTCCTTTGTTTATCCTTCTTTTTAAACACAGTTTTGCGTCACAAACCTCCTTAAACGTTTGTCTTTGTTTCTTTGCCTCTCAGCCACCCAGTCTCGGGCAAATGACATTAAACTGCACCACTGCAGAGAGATCTCTGGCATAAATAAATGTATCAGGAGGTCAAGAGGTCAAGAGCATAAATGAGGCAAAGATTTCAAAGAAATCACCGACCAAATGATTTATAAATCATGGAAAATACTGCTCCAGCCATAAAAGAGAAATTAAATTTATACATCATGAGCTTCAAGATGCTTTGGGTTCTGGTGGGTAACTGGGTTAGAAATGGAAGAGCTTATGTCATCCTGTTGTTGGTTTGGAGCCTTGTTACAGCGGCATTTACCCCAGGACTCTAAATCAGGAGGACTGAGACTAAACTCCCCCGCCCTTCTCCTGTGTCTCCAGAAACATTTGCTTTTACCTCTGACCTAGAATTTCCACCCCACCAGCCTCAACTCTGGAGTCGGGTAAAAATCACTTCATTGTTGGGCAGGATGATTGTACCCGAGAGTGAATATGAGCCTCCCATCTGTTGGTGAAAGGCTGAGAGTCCTACCTTTGTCTACAGAAAAGCAACAGAGAATTATAGCATCTGCCCTGGCTGGCCAAGGAAGCTGTGGAACTGAGGCCTTCTGGAGCATAACAGCCAAAACATCTATAGGAGAGAGTAAAATGAGCCAGTCTCTGTAAAAAGAACAAAAATACCTTATGCTATAATCATCTGTAAAGAGAATCTGTCCAGAACTTTTACAGCTTAAAAATAATCCTTTCTACTTTTTGATGCATTTTCTTCAAAAACATGATGTTTAATCATTTCTCTCTTCTTCCCCCCTCCCCAATCTCTTTCTTTTTTCCTGCATTTGGGAAAATATCAGATTGGAAACTGCTTGAAAGTATCTATTTCATCTCTGTATGAAATGTACACAGTGATCTGTACATAAAACTGAAGTAATTTCATGGGGAACTTGCCGAAAATATAGTCAGTTGGGAATGTCACTTCCGAGTTAAACAGATGTGAAGCGGCAAATGACACCATGAACAGCCATCAAGCTTTGGAATTGATTGCTGCTCTTTATGACCTATCCGATGGGGACTTAAACTTGGGGCTGGTTTTAAAGTTTTCCTGGAAACAAATTTTGGTAATCCTATTCAATGGAAACAATATGTTGGTTCCTAGCTTGAAATACAGATCTGTGGTGATAACAGAGAAAAACAATATGCTGTGTCAAGATTCCTTTGCTCTCACAATCCCAGGTAGGATTTCAGTGGAGTTCTGAGTTTTCTTCCTTCTCTTTTCCTTCCTCTCTCCCTCCTCACTTTCCCTCTCTTCTTTCCTTCTCTCTTTTCCATTTCTATTTTTTCTTCTCAGGCTTCTCTTCTTAGCTTCAGGTATTTGCAGGAAGAAAATCTGTTAGAAAATTTTCGGCTATGTGTTTTGCTTTTTAAATATCTAAGACACATTTTATTCAAACATTTGGGATTAAAGAAATGTTCAGGTACATTCTCCCCACCACCCCCCATATACTTTTGCTAGTTTTTCTAAGCCTAGGTTATATGTTAAAGGGCATTTAATCCACAGCTTGATACTGCCTTTATTCTTACATTATCGAAATTGGGTTTTGAATCACCTTGCTTAATGATGTCTTTCCAATTCTCTTTTCCTTGATAATTGGAAAGTTGAGTCTTATGGGTTGGGCCACAGATCTATGCTGTGTTTGGAATTCTGGCTCCTAAGAACAGGTTAGTACTATTTTCTTTCTTTATTCATTTTAGAAGGATGCTTTATCTTCCTTATCTTAGAATCTCTACAAATACCCCAGTGGGGCATCTACCTAAGAATCATCACTTTCCCCAAATAGATTTAATATAGAAAGTTGAATAGGTTAAAAAACAAACAAGCTCACATAAGCTGCCTTACTTTTCTCTGCCTTTAGCTTTTTTCACATTGAAGAAGAAAAAGAAACTGAGATTTTTGCAAAGATCTGAACATAACACTGTAAACGTTTTCAATGGTTTTCCCCAATATTCTCATAGTAGTTTTGCTTGGATTATGTCTCATTACTCAATAAAGGACAAAAAAGGATATTAATTCACATCTTAGAAAAAACATGTAAACAATATATCTGGAGAGAACCTGTTAATAATGATTAGTTTGTTTGCATTTTTCTGTGACTTGTTAGAAATTTTGAATAGTGTTTTGTTGAGGCAATTTGGTTGCTCACTTAGCCTCTTCCTTACACTGTGGCTCTGGTGTTCTCAGTTATAACTGCCTGTCTCAGTCAGGCTTTCATGTAGTTGGGTCTGTTGGGCCAAGAAAGAGAAGAGAGAATCTCTGCTGCCACTAAATCTCTAACTTTGTTAAATATTTATTCATTTTTAAGGAAGTGAGCAATGAATATTACCATATTTGCCTTTTCTGGTCCATTGCCTTTTATTTTTCCCCAAAAGAATTCCTACTTGTATTGCAATAACTTTTTGTAAGGGTTCCATATTTTCAGTACAGTGTTTGTCTGGATATTACAACATAGGGCAGGTTGCCCTGTAGGGGGTCATGTGTTTCCACAAGAATAATATTATAATGAGGAGGAGGATATTCCATCTAACAAATCATTGTAATAACATTTATAATAATAAAAAATGAAAAATACTATTAAGTTTTCAAAGGAAATGCAATGTAAAAATTCATACCTTTGGAACAGATATTGCTTGAGATGATTTATAAGTTATCCAAATTATATCTCTGGTCCATTGGCTGTTGATCACATCTCATGGCTTTGTTTTTTTTAGCACATGATATTTTGTTTGTGCTGAGAAATAAAGTCATAATCTTGAACATGCAGATGAAGAGAGGGCTGAGGTATTCTGTATACAGGCTGTGTGATGAGGTCTATTACATGGCTCCTATACAGTATATAATAGTGGATGACAAGCAGTGTGACAGTCTGAGTAGAGAGTGAGACAGTAATTCAGAAATACTAGTCTCATAAGGCAAAAAAATAAAAATACAAAAACAAATATTTCTTACTGGTTTCAGCATGGAATTTCTTTAATAATACTCTCTGATTTAAGTGAAATCAGATATAATTCCCCAGGGTCTATTTTAAAGAATAAAGAAGAATCTTGTATTTAGTTCATGGACAGAAGACTATAATATAAGAATTCTTGACATTTTTTTCATTTGTCGTCTGAATATCTGCTTCCTCAATTTCCCTTTGTAGTAAAAGCAATTAGGAGCATGGTCTCTGCAGTTAACAGTTCAAATCTTGTTTCAAAGACAGACTGATCTTATGTAGGCTACCTGACTTCTCCTTGCCTCAGTTCTGTTCTCTGTAAAATAGTGAAGACAGTACTACCCATTATGTAGAGTCACTGTGCGATTTAAGTACACGAAAAGCAGAAGAGTTCTTGGCACATGGTGAATTAACAATTACTAAATATTCGCTGCTGCTATTATTAGTGTTGCTATTGAGCACCTACCTTTTGCATAGACAGGTTAAGGCAAACTGGGCTAGCCTATGCTCACATGATTCTAACCTGGCTAGATGTTAATTGCTAAGAGTACTAAAATAAGCCTCTGAGACCTCCAAAGGCAAACTGAAAATTAAGCCCTTGGCTGTTAAGGGATAGTACCTGTGTATGCACGATAATTTTATAGTTAAGAAAAATGGAAATATACAGTGAAAATCTGATAATGAGGAAAGAACATTGGATTATGAGTTGGAAAATGTGCCATTAAAAACAGACAAACAAACAAAAATGCATGACCTTGGGCAGGTCACATGTCCTTCTTGAATCTCATCAGCCAAATGAGAATGGGAGTGATGATACCCAATCTGTGTGTTTCCCAGGATTACTATGGAATCCGATTAGAAGAAACTTGGGCACAGGAAAGCTCTCTGGAAAGATGAATGTGCTGTTCAGGCAGGAGGTGATGCAAGTTGAATGACAGAGCAGGCTTTTGCCCATCAATCCTGCACTTCCGCTGTTGCTGTTACTGCTCCAGTATGGGATGCTGGAGGATGGCCCGATTGCAAATTCCAGGGCACGCACATGGCCTGCTGATTGCACTGGCACCTGCTGTGCAAAAGGAACCAGGGTGCATTTTTATGTGTCAATTCCGGACAGACAGATAATTTTGCTTTGGAATAAAGAGGCTTTCCTGGGTGAAACGGGACAAATGCTTAGACCCCCTTATCCTCCGAAACAGCATCCGAGTGGCTGAAGCTTTGTGCCCTTTGAGGTCTGAATGATACCTAGTAATTTTGTGACAGTCTATTCCTTAGGCAGAGTCGCAGAGTTCAGCAGCCACCCCCTACAGCCCTGGCAAAAGCAGTTTCCGAAAATGCCAGAATAGAGAGGAGTTAATATACAGTGCGGAAGAGGAAAGGCCCAGGGAGTCCAGATCCAAGCCAGGAGACGGTTTTCAACAATGAGGGAGAAAGAGCGCATGGACGTACACACACGCGTGTAAGGCACAGAATTAAGAGGACCAGAAATCTCCCCTACACCACCAATCCAGATGCAGAAATAAGAGGAGGGGGCCCGGTTGGGGCCCTAATCTATCACTCAGCCTGGCACGAGCAGGGAAGTCACGAGCCTGGCACCAGCCGCTGTGCTCTGGGGCCGCCTCCCCGCCTTGGGCGGCAGAAGGGCTGCAGGCTGAGCCGTGACATCCTGGGCCTGTGCTCCTCAACAGATGGCACTGTAAATCTGAAATATTCCACAGGAGAAAGACAAATGGGAATCAGCCGAGGAGGCTTGGAGCCTGGCATACGGAGCGAAATAAATAGAGGCCCGGCATCCTTATGGGGCCGTTCCTTCCTCCTGCTCTTAAATATCACACTTCTGAAGTCATCTCCCATTGGAACTCCCGGCAACTGAATAGGTTCATAAACACAGTTCTCTCTGGGCAGAGGGAAACTGAGAACATCAGGAAACTTTGTACTGATGCTTCCAGCCCAAAGTTAGTTGTGGAGATTGAACTTGTGAATGATTTCACACGAGACTCCACTCTGGCTGATGACTCTGCCCTTATCCCCCACCTTTGGCCCCATTATTGAGCAGGAAACAATCCTTTCCCTAATCTTCTTAAATATTTGCTGACCCTGTACTATGTACAATCTCTATCATTCATTCATTCACTAGTCATTTATTCTCCTTTATTGAGCATCTCCTTTTTCTCCTACGCTATGCTTGTGACTGAGACCACAAAGATAATTGATGGTAACTTGCCCTCAAGAAGTTCTAGTTCAGTGTCATGGATAGATATTAATCAGGCTTACAAAACCAAATACAATGGTTAAAAGGCTCGTTCTGCCCTTTAACAGAGAGAGAAGCTCTCGATGTACTGATAAAATTTGGATTCCAGTTATTATCTTACCTGTGTTTCAGTGAGTCCATTTATGACAAATTTCAACTGAGGTGTTTCAAAATCTCTTGTTTGAGGCTGATGTATATAGTTGTAAAGTATTTAAAATGTCTTTATAGTACACATACAGAGCATAAAATCCATCTCTCACTATGCTGGAGTGGGCATGGCAACCCACTCCATACTGTTATTCTGCAGCTCTGCCTGCCTTCTTGAATGTCAACTGCTTTGTTGTCTCTGATCTTCAGTCACACTGTTCCAGTTTCAGTGAGTGCTCTGCCCAGGTCCCTTGTATGAGTGCCTCGTTGCAAGCTCTCAGGCATCAGCATAAATAGCATTTCTCCATAGAGGCAGGATGTTGTGGTGGCTGAGTGGACTCTGCAGCAGTCCTGCCAGGATCAAAATCTGAACCAGCTAATTGCTAGCTATTTGATGGTGAAGGAGATGGTGGAAGACAAGAGAAGCCTGGTGTGCTGCAGTCCATGGGGTCACGAAGAGTCAGACACGACTGAGTAACTGAACAACAACAATGTGATCTTAGGCAGATTCCTTACTCTGCTAATGTTTCCCCATTTAAACAATGTGGGTTGTTATGATACCTATTTCATTAGATTGCTAGGAGGTTTAAGTTAGAAAATATATGGGAAGTATTTACAGTAGCACTCAATAAATATTAGCTTTTTTGTTTCCTATGATATCTAATGGCTTCCCAAGTGGTGCTAGTGGTAAAGAACCCACCTGCCAACGCAGGAGACATAAGAGACACGGGTTTGATCCCTGGGTCAGGAAGGTCCCCTGGGGGAGGGCATGGCAACCCACTCCAGTTTCTTGCCTGGAGAATCCCATGGACGGAGGCGGCTGGGGAGCTACAGTCCATAGGATCACAAAGTCGGACATGACTGAAGCGACTTAGTACACATGTGCTTCATATCTAAGTCAACTCACTCCTATTACTGTGTTACTCTCTGCCCTCTTTTGGTATGACACAAGTAGGTATGACAATCATGTAAGGTAATTCTGTGCTTATTTATCTATTATCGATCTTTTCCAGTACAGTGTGAGCTCCACAAGGCTCTTTTACTTAACAAAGTATCCCCAGCACTTAGCATAGTGCTTGCTTATGGGTTGATCTTGGAAGTATGCTGCTTGGAAATCATTCTGTCTTGCTTTCCTAACAATGGAGAGTTCTGGATGCCAAACAAATGCACAAAAATTTTCCATATTGTAATGGGCGTCTGGAGATATTCTTCTGAGACAATTATGAAATATAATATGCCTCCATGATATGATATATGATATCTGGATCTTTTTCAGATACAGGTAGGGAGGTTTCATTGAATCTTCTTAATGAAAATCAATCATCTAAAAATTAAATTAAGTTGATGCAACTAACTATTCAGTCCCACTTGCTTCTTAGCAAAAGCACCCAACCCACCACTGGGATCCCTGTTGCTAAGTTTTCTCAAGAAACAAATTGATTAATAGATTTTTTTTTTTTTTTCCTAAAGGCCTTTCAAGTAAGCAGGTCAAGTAGCTACGATTTCATTAGGGCCTCTCTAGTCAGTGATAGCTATGCAATTTGGTTCCAAACATCCAACTTATAGATTGGCCTAAGCCCCACAGAATTGATTGTGCTGCAGGGATTTTAGAAGTCTGTGGATTGTCATTAACTATGATTAAGGAATTTTGGAAGGGAAGTAGGAAGCTTTGCTGAGAAGCAAATATTTGCACATTTCATTCAATGAAATGATGCAGTAGGGCCAATGCACTCCCCCTTTCATCCTATGCTCCCAAAATCACAAAATATATTAAAGTTGTTTATTAATGACACTGTTTTTTATAAGGGACTTCCCTGGTGGCTCAGACAGTAAAGCGTCTGTCTACAATGTGAGAGACCTGGGTTGGATCCCTGGGTTGGGAAGATTCCCTGGAGAAGGAAATGGCAACCCACTCCAGGACTCTTGCCTTGAAAATGAACTTCTAAAATGAAGAATTAGGAACCAGCAAGATATGGTCATACATTAATGAGAGATTTGGAAATAACAAAGAAGATGATGGCAAAGCCCAAAGGAGAAGTTTGATATGTTTAATAGGTTTGATAAGTTTGTTATTTTTGATAACTGGTCAAGTCTTCAACTCACTTCTTCATTTTGGTACCAGTAGAACTTTAAGGGGATACAACATTAGGATGGTAAAAGTAAACATTTATCCATGTACCTATGTCTATCTCTATGTCTGTTATCTATGTTGATATCCATGACTGTGTCTACCTAAATCACCTATCTATATATAATTGTGGCTCCTATTGTGAACCACTATAGTAGGTATATATAAAATGCACTTATTTTGTACATAGTAGCAGAGAAATTGGGAAGACAGCTCAAAGACCAATGGTGGAAAATGAGGATCATGGAAGTAATGGTGAGTGAAGAAATCCGAGTTTCCACAATGAAAGATGCCCAGTGTAGGTAACACCTGGAGGATCCAGAGGAACTTAATTAGATAACCCAATATCAGAAACAGTTTCAGAAATTATCATTTTTCTCTGAACTTCCAGGTATAGTTGAAAGTCTGCTGCTACTACTGCTAAGTCATGTCAGTCATGTCTGACTCTGTGTGACCCCACAGATGGCAGCCCACCAGGCTCCCGTCCCTGGGATTCCCCAGGCAAGAATACTGGAGTGGGTTGCCATTTCCCTCTCCAGTGCATGAAAGTGAAAAGTGAAAGTGATGTCGCTCAGTCATGTCTGACTCTTCGCGACCCCATGGACTGCAGCCTACCAGGCTCCTCCGTCCATGGGATTTCCCAGGCAAAAGTACTGGAGTGGGGTGCCATTGCCTTCTCTAAGTTGAAAGTCAATAAATGATAATTAATAAGGTAGCTTTTTAAAAAGGATAATGTCAAGCACATTTTTTAAAAGTTGAAATAGACTTTAGAAATTCCATTTTTTACAACTTAAAAAATTAAAAATTTTTAATAGTTTTAGATTTATAGAGAAGTTGCCAGAATCATACAGAGTTCCTGTGTAGTCTGGGCTTCCCTTGTGGCTCAGCTGGTAAAGAATCTGCCCGTGATGCAGGAGACCTGGGTTCAATCCCTGGGTTGGGAAGATCCCCTGGAGAAGGGAAAGGCTACCCACTCCAGTATTCTGGCCTGGAGAATTCCATGGACTCTATAGTCCATGAGGTCTCAAAGAGTTGGACACGACTGAGCAACTTTCACTTTTAATACAAAATCACCTCATTTTGCAGACAAGAAAATTGTCCTAGAAAACTAAATGATTTGCTCCTGGCAATGTCAAGGGGAGAACCAGGATGCAATTTCCTCAGCTGGCAGCTGAGGGCTCTTCCTAGTAAACTGTGCCTTTTTCCATCTTGTGATTTTGTACTTCCTCTATGTTTTTGCTAATTAGAAACAAATTTGGTTCAGAAATTCTTGGTGTGAAATAGATCCAGGCAGAGCTGGCCTGGGTGACGTGTACTTCATCCCTGGGGCACCTGAAACATCTTTGAGTAACTCTCAGGGCTCCAAGGAGGGTAGTTTGGCAGCAGCTCTGGGGTTCAATGACAGAACTTGTTAAAAGTTAACCATTGGGCACCATCTGCCCTGTGAGGCTTGAGGTGGGGCTGCAAGTGTCTGAATCAAGAGCCACTATGAGCAGGGAGGTGAGTCAAGTACACAGGTCACAGATGGGATGTGCTATTCTGTAAGAGCATTCTCTTAACCCTTAGAGATTAAACTTAAGAAAGAAAGAGTCAAATAACTACATTTGAGTTCATACAAATCCCCTAACCGTACCTTTCATGTTATGTGTTCTCGGAATAAAGGCGAGATTGGCTCAAAATGTACCTTTGGGTCCTCTGTTTTCCTCATCCCTTGAAAAAGAAATTCTTCACCTTCCTTAATTTTTCCTTTTACCAATGTGGGGTAGGGAAAAAAGAGGAGCAAATAAGCAGTAAAAAAAAAAAAAAAAAAGAGATAGAAAAGAAAAAGACATTATGACATAAGGACCTAAAGTTACAGCCCAGAATCAGAAAAATTTGGATTTAATGCCCAGTGTTGCAATATATTAACTGTGTGATTTTTGAGGGAGTTACTCAGTCTCTCTGTGGCTCAGTTTCCTTATTGGTAAACAAGAATGGTATTTATGGCAGGTATTCAAATTTGTCACTGAGGGAACAGAATGAGATAATGCATCTAAATAGTTTTGCCTCAGGCATGGGAAACTGTCAGGACTTAATTAACAGTGGTTGTTATTTTTTTCACTAGTACTACAATAATAATCAGAGAGGGCAATGGCACCCCACTCCAGTACTCTTGCCTGGAAAATCCCATAGATGGAGGAGCCTGGTGGACTGCAGTCCATGGGGTCACTAAGTGTCGGACATGACTGAGTGACTTCACTTTCACTTTCACAATAACAATACTGTCAAGAAGGGAATAAACACAAAAGAATGAATAAGCAACTTTCTGGGCAAACCTATCAGTCTTTTACTTTTAGTAGCACTCTTTAGAAAAAGTTACCTTTCCCAAAGTACTTGTTTTTTTCTTTGAATTTTTGATGATTATTTATTTAATGATAATACATTCTCTCATTCATATTGCATGGTGGAATTGTCGAATTGACTTATTTTATAGAGTTTTTTTTTTTTTTTTTCTTAAATAGTCTCATGCTCTAAAACTGAAGAATCTGAGCTATAGGATTTTTTTAAAGATGAAAGTATTGGGCTGGTTAAAAAGTTTGTTTGGGCAAATGAACTTTATGGCCAATCCAATACTTGAATTTTCACAATTTTCTTCGATCAGTTGTTTATTCAACAAGTATTTGTTAAGTGCCTGCTATGCACGAGCACTATTCTAGTCATCTGAGATACACAAAACAAAGATCCATGATATAAGAGCTAGCTAAACCCAACATAAGATGACAATAAATTATATTGTATGTTAGATGGTTGTTAAGTGCTATAGAAAAAGAGAAAATCAGGACAAGGCAAGGAGTGTTGGAAGCCCAGAGGCTTGGGTTTGTTTTATTTTATTTTATTTTTTTAATTTAATTTTATTTTTAAACTTTACATCATTGTATTAGTTTTGCCAGATATCAAAATGAATCCGCCACAGGTATACATGTATTCCCCGTCCTGAACCCTCCTCCCTCTTCCCTCCCCATACCATCCCTCTGGGTCGTCCCAGTGCACTAGCCCCAAGCATCCAGTATCGTGCATCGAACCTGGACTGGCAGCTCGTTTCTTACATGATATTTTATATGTTTCAATGTCATTCTCCCAAATCTTCCCACCCTCTCTCTCCCCCATAGAGTCGGTTTGTTTTATTTTTAATGAAATGTGACCCTTGTGGGGACAGGCCCTCGTGTCTGGGTAAAGAGAATAGATGCTAAAAGAACTGATCTTTCAACCACTCTTGATTTTCTGTTCTACTGCCTTCCAATGAGTCAGCTTTCCCTGCTGCAGCAGCCTGATTTCTAGCTGCTACCAATCCTAGCAGATCCACTTTTCTGACAGGCCAGAAACAGGCCCATTCAATTACTCTGACCCAAAGCCCAGCCAGAGGTAGATGAAAAGTGACGTTCCAGAGCATGAACAGTTTTCTCCTCCTTGTAGTTTTCTAGGATTACGGGCAAACGAGGGAACTGCATCTAGATGTTAGGTGGAAGCTCTTGGGTTTTCTAGCCCCTCTTGTAGGGATTCCAGCTTTCGTTCACAGGTGAGAGCTGCCAGGACACTCAAGTGCAAGGTAGCATTATCATTAATCTCCCAACCAGGGCTCCTATTAATGTGTCACTGAAACAGCCTATTTTCTTATACCAGTTCTCACCCCTTTGATATACTGGACATGTGTCAAAGAAATCAGAGGCCATCCATATCTTATCTTACATTAGGAAGAGGCATGTAGAAATGTCCCTTCATTACCAGGACAGTCATGTCAAAAAGAATCGACTTATTGTCAACGTTTCTAACCTAACAATGTTAATGGAGCCTTTAGACATCCTTTCTCCTCATTTGTTTCTTAGATGCCTATCAAGGAGACAGTTGCATGACTTTCCAAGCTCTGGGGAGCCCTGTGTATGTGTATTAAATGACAGCACTCTAGGCTGCTTATTATAAAGGACACGGGGTAGGTGGGAGGATTGAGATCCTGGAAGGAAAGCATGCTGTTGGCGGAGTGCCAAGATGGTGAGAGACTCCAAGAAAGACTCCAGGCTCCAAAGTTAGATATTGTTTCTCCCCTCTCATGTCCTCCCCTCCAAAATTTTCCAGCATTGCATGATAAATATATACATTGAGTGAAGACAGTTTCCAGTAATGTTTTAGATACCTTTCTCCCTTAATTCATACACGTAGTTCAATTATTTTTTTCCTGAGACAGAGGAGGAATTAAGGAAAGAAATCATTGGCTAGAGAATTTTCTAGGCCCTTCTGAAAGTACCTGGTGCTGGGGAGGGATATCCAGGTTGAAGCTGATCTTGGAGGAACCAGCTCCCCGATAACGCGTTGTTTGCCATCCAGTGCCGATCAATGGTAACAAGATGACGGGTTGATATTAATGAATAAATCAATAAGCCATTTCCCCCTGTGGAAGTTACACAAATGCCTTGTCCTAATAGTATGAAACCATTGGAATTTTTCTTGGAAATGCCCATAGGCTCTTACAGTAAATCTCTTTCACAAATGGATAATTCACCCTTCTTTCTTTTAAGACACAATGAATATGCTCCTTAGATCTGCAGTCTTAATCAAACCCACTCAGATGCAGTTGAACTTTGTCCAGTCAGCATGGTTCAGCAAGATACAGCTGTCACCTGTGTGCACAGTACTTTCATAGATTTCAAGGGGCTATTTGCCATTTGGGGAAATGCTCAGCACCAGACACCCCTTTTCTGTGGGAATCCCTTATGTATAACTCGCAGAGGAAGGTTGTACTTTGCCTTCCATTTCCACGTTGGAAGCTGATTGAATCTAGATTTTCCTCTCACCAACCCCTGGCTCAGCCAACTAGATGTTCTTGCCCGGCTGTTTGGGCTGTGAGCTGTGATGTGAACTTGGAGGGGATTAATCATGGTGGTGGCGCCTTGCGGCAGTGGCTGCAGCTCTCGGTGGTGAAGGCACAGGTGTCTAGCAGTGAGTTGTTCTCCCCGGTCTTTCTGAACTCAGTCTTTCTTTTGTTCTCCCCGGTCTTTCTTTTGTGAGCAGCTGTGTATCTCTTGGATATGGCTTGTGTTTCTGGTTTTTGAGTTTGGGGGCTAATACTCTGAGTCACCTGACAACATTTTAAAAGTACCTTTCCACTTAAGTTAGCTAGAGTTGGTTTCTGACCATTAAAGAAGCTTTATCATGTTTCAGCACTGAGATGAAATGCCAGATGTCACTTGCTGCATTGTGTGGAGGAGAAGGCTGAGCCTGGGCAAGATGAGTAACTTGCCAATGTTTTCACTGGTGAGTGGCAGAGTTGAGACTTGCAGTGAGCCTATGAGACCTGTGGAAGCAAGCTTTATGTCTTATTTAATGTGTTATGTTTAGGACCTGGCAAAGGACCAGACTCTCAAGATTTGGACTCCACATTCAGCCTACAGGTTACATTATTGTCTCTATTTGAGAGAGAAACTAGTTATCTACAGTATATTAGGACCTTTCCAGTACAAAAATGTTTGTTGTTTTTCAGGAGAATAGGCTCAGGAAACCTGGAGCACAACCACATCTATCTTCCTGTTCAAATGAATCCCGTTATTTGCCATTCTTGAGGGTGAACATAGTATGGAAGGGCTTTGTGGGAAATAGAGACTACAAAGTGGCGAGGCTGGAATGTCATTTATTCAACTATGTTTTGGGAAACATGCATAGACTGTCACTCTGTGCTGGGTAGGCATCTGAGGTATAGCTTTCTCATTTCATCCTAATCATTGTTGACAATATGATGTTGGTGCTATTATTGTTCTTGCTTTATAGATAAGGAACCTGAGACTTAGAAAGTCTAAGTTCTTGCCCCAGACTTACAGCCAGTAAGCTATAACACCAAGTATGACTGACGTCATGACCCAAGCTCCTGACCAATATACTATACCAGTGGGGCCTGTTGACATTTGGATCTGGGGTTTGTTGATGATGGTTGACTGCTTTTGAGCACGTTTCATTAAAAAAATGTATAGAATGGCTTATGTTATTCCAAGGTCATGGTCTTTGAGAGAGATACCCTTCCTCCACTATTTTTATTTTTCTGTGGGAGAAAGCTGAAATTTGGAAGACTTGGCAAAGAGAGTGTTAATGTGCTAACATCAAATGAATTCCATGGATTTTCTATTCATTAAGGCCCATTTCCCTGCACATAACTCACCTCTGCTTGGTTATACTACTCCAGGGTATGCTAGTAAAAAGGGGAAAAAAATGGGGAAGCCAGCCAAAAAGAGGTGTTTTTGGCTGCAAAAATCAACTTACACCTACCAACAAAGAAAAACAGAAAGGCTTTGCCAAACAGTAAATATCAAGTTCATTGCCTAAACCCCAGAAGAAAACGTATTAAGCAATTTATGGTACCTTTTTGAGTCTGTGGTCACCTGATACTACTTGGCTGTGAATCTGGGGAATTGCAATTCAGCAGTTCGGAGGCGGATCAGAGCAAAGACTCTGCTCATTTCATAGGTTGGCTGAAGTACTGGGGAGATGGCAAAATGAGAGTCCCCTTTGTCTTAGATGATGAATGAACATTTATTTATTCATTTACTGAATCAATTTACTAAGCACCTAACCAGGTACCAGGCAATCTTTTACCCCTGGGGATAAAGCAGTTGACTAGACTTGCAATATCCTTCTCACAGAACTTACAGTCTAGCCAGGGGAGATGGATAAATTAAGACAACAAATAAATGAATAATTTCAGAGAGTGATAAGTGACTTGAAGAACACAAATCAAGTGCTGCAATAGAAGATGACCCGTGGAGAGAGAGTAATTGAGATTGAGTGGCCTGGAAGGTCTCCCTGAGGCCCAGATGTTAAGAAAAAGCCCAGCCAAAGATTTTTGAGCAAACATTCTGGACAGTAGGTGCAAAGGACACAATGGTAACTGAACAGATCAGCAGAGCAGATCACAAAGGAACTTCATTCATACTCAACAGCAACGAGAAGCACTTGAGAGCATTTGAGCAAAAGCATTGATGTGTCTGATTGACATTGATTGAAGGCTCATTGGGCAGTCTCAGTAGAAGGTGGTTTCGAGAGGCCTAGGAATAAACGTGGCTTCCCCAGTGGCTCAGCAGTAAAAGAATGGGCCTGCAGTGCAGGAGACACAGAAGAAGCGGGTTCGATCCCTCAGTTGGGAACATCCCCTGGAGGAGGGCATGACAACCCACTCCAGTATTCTCTCTGGGAAAATCCCATGGACAGAGGAGCCTGATGAGTTATAGTACATGGCATTGCAAAGAGTTGGACATAAATGAAGCAACTGAGCTCATACACACACACGCACACACACAGAAATAAATGCAGGAAGAAGAGGTAGAGGATGTAGCCAGACTGCAGAAGTATCACTGTTGCTGAACAGGAGTATGTATATCTAAAGTATACTCAGAGTGATTTTCAACTCTGACTGCACATTTGAGTCACATTTGAAACTTCTTAGGAATATAGCTACCTGGGATTCATCCTTGAATATAGTGATTCAGCAGGTTAGGAAACACATCTGTCTTTTAAGAAAGAAACAATAGGAGATTTTAAAGTCTAAACAGGGTTGAGAACCACTGGTTTAAAAGTATTTTCACATTCATTACTACTTTTGGTTGTCCCATAATCTGTGAGTTAGCTGCTGTTGCTTTCCCCATTTCGTGGATAAGAGCACTGAGGCTTGCAGAAAGAAAGTGATTTATTTAAGATTACATAGTGAGCCGAAGCCAGAATCTAGTTCTCTATATGCAAACCCAATGTTCTTCCTCTTACCCCACCACATATCCCTGAATGTAACCAGTAGGTGGATTACTGTCTTTGAAAATCCAAGATAGAGAAGGGTGCTTACCATCAATAAGTAGCAACATAATGGGGATTTGGAGAGAAAGTGGGAGCCCCTGGGCTGGAGGTGAAGTATGGAGGTATTCCTACATGGTGCCAGTAGGAAGATGGATCAGATAACATGGAATCTAAAGAGGTGATGAAAACAGCTTTGAGGGAATAAATGGTGGAAAGTTTGGAGGAAAGAAGGCATAATTAGCTGTGGGAAGATGAAGATACTTTCATAAAGATGCTTCCATGAACCAGTACTATAGTGTCTTTTATTTTTTTTATTTTGATGTTTAGCATTGATTCCAGTTTCTTTTTAGAGAGGGAGAGGTGAAGATTTCTTCTCCATTGGCTTTTCTACCAAGATGCTTTGTGTTGCCTGGACCATGTTAATTTTAAGGATTTTCAACTTTCGCTTTGATCCTGAGGTACTTCTTTATCTTCTTACAAGATCCCCTTTAGCTGTGGGTGTGCAAAACCAATTTCCATTGCTGTCAACAAAGCAGTCCTTAAGCTGTTTGATACAGTGAACACTTAGAGAAGGAAGACTGAATGTGCAATTCTCTAAATTAGCAAGCAGACTAATTTGGCATCCTCCTGCCCCATTCTCTATACCCAACCTCTCTACACCTCTCTCTGGTTTCAGCTCTTGTGAAAATCGTTGACTTCTTTTCTGGGATGCATGCCTTGCGTTTATTTGCAACCAAGTGACTGTCATCAAGGAGAAATATTGGATACTCAGGAAAGATCATTCCTTCAATCCATTCTTCATTTAATAGCCAGAGTGATTTTTTTCAAAGTGGAAATCTGATTGTGGCACTTCCTACTTTAAACTCTTCAGTGACTTCTTATGCAACTAAGATAATGCTGAGCCCATAAAGTGCTTGCAAGACCCCAGGGATGTGTCGTTTACCAAGATTCAACCTCATTTTCCCTTGCCTTTGATATCTATACCCCAACCACACACACATTTTTGTAGTTCCCTGTAGGTAGAGTGCTCCAGCTACCACAGGATATTTGTACATTCTTTTCTTCACTTTAAAGACCCTTCCTTTCCCATTTTACTAGTTAATTTTTTATTTGCACTTCAGAACTCTGTCATTTCATCAGATAGGCCTTGTCTGGTCATCCTAAATTAATCCCAGTTCTGGCTCCCTCTTCTTCCTCAATGTCCATCCCCCCCACCCCAACTTTTCCCCATCAAGGCATCACACACATCTCATCTGAAGCACCAATCATAGTGGCAATCTCACATTTGTTTTTGTGATTCCTCAAATTTGATTAAAGTTTAAGCCCCCTCTAATCTGTAAATTTTGTGAAACTAGGCCCCTGATTGTTTGTATCAACATTGGGGATTGTGTGGATTCTGTTCCATGTCTATACACAATGCTTGGTACATAATGATAAGAGTGAAAATAAGAGAATAACAATAGTAGCTACCATTTATATACTATGGACTGTTCTAGCTCCTCTTGTATATTAAATCCTTTTGTCCTTTAACAACCGTATGAGGTAGGTTCTACCATTATTCCCATTTAAATACAGGAAAGCTGAGCTACAGGGAGGCTATACGACTATAAAGGTCACACAGCTAAAAAGTAGTAAAGCTGAGATGAAAACCACTCAATGTGGTTACAAACTTAGCATTTTAAATTATAATACTATCTTTCTTTTGTATAAAATAGATGTTCTGTAACTCTTTGTTGAATGACGAGTTGAATGAAGATATGAATAAAAAAGCACATGACTCCAAAAATCTGTAATAAAATTCCAGAGACCTGAGCTCAGTCTCAACTCTGTGCCTGACACCTATGTGTAATTTCAGCTTTGAAGACCTCCATTCCCTCCCTTTGTGTGAACAGGGGAAGTGAGACAGACAAGCATTAAGCATAAACAATCTGACTCCAAGCTGGCATGACTTAAAAGGCTACATCTGGATTCAGCTCTTGGGTTTGAAACCTTAAAACAAAAATGACCAAGGTAGAGAGCTTGTTTCCTAGATCATAAGGGAAGTTAGAGCCCCTGAGAGATGGAACAATAAACGGAAAGACCATCTGAATGGAGCATGCATCGTGCTTCCAGACCAAGCAAACAGGAAGTTGTAGGCCTTTCTCTGCCTATCATTTTAGGTATTGCACGAGGGGGGATTTAGGGGATAATTATCAACAATCACTTCCTTCTTGAGATATTTGTTATTAGCAGTTGTGAATGCCTGCTGGAGAAACCACTGAGTTAATTTTCCCCTTTCCTAATGTAGTTATACAAAAGTCTCATTGCGTTAATACTTTTGCAATTGTGCTGTAACTGAAGCCTCAGAAAACAGCTCACCAGAGAGCCCAAGCCTTGCAAACAAGTCTCGGGAAGCCTGCATGGAAAATGCAGACGTGCTCCTCTGTTGCTAGTTAAGCTGGCTGGGACATTAATGCATGCCTCCTCCAGCATTTTAGACCCAGGCCCCAGGCTCAGGCCCCCATCCCCACCCCCAAAGCTGCCATCAGGGTCCTATGTGCCTCCTAAACACTTGGCTGCGGCACTTGGGACATTTTATTGAGGCAGCTTTACTGGAAGGATCCAATTACAGGGAATGGCATGTTAGATTCAGTGCCCCGGTTAACAATGCTATGGAGAACACTGAGGTTCCTTTAGTCCTTCCTGGGATGAAAAAAAGACGAATAGAGGTAATGGCAAACAGCCCCTTGAGATGGCTGCTACTTCTGGACGTGAACACTCCACTGGTTTTTTTTTTTAACTTTATATTTTTATTCATGTATAAAAAGCAATACATCATAGTTGCAGAACAAAAATGTCCAACAATAGGAAGTAGAAAGAGTAAAAAGTAAAGTTCTCCCTTCCTGCCCTTAAAATCCCACATACTTCCCCTGAGGTAAGCACTGTTTTCAGATTGTTGCATATCCTTCCAGATCTTTCTTTATTGCATTTAAAACAAAATTATATTATGCTTTAAAAATTTCTGTCTACATTTTTCTGCAACTTTGTTTTTTGCCTTAGCAATACATCTTGGATATTTTCCACATCAATGCATACAAGTCTACTTTATTCTTTCTAACTGATGCTTTGCAATTCCTAGTATGTCTATATTACAATTTTCTTAAGCAGTTCCTCTTGTTGATCCATTTTTAGATGCTTCCCAAATTTTGGCCACTACATATAATTCTGTGATGAATATCTATAGTTTCTTTAAAAGCAGTGTGCACACAGAGAGTTTTTGTAAATTCCAGAGTGATTATTCAGAGGATTAGATGAAAATATTACTTCTAGGATGGTCAAGTTCAGGTTTCCTCTTGAGCTTGAATAAACCTTTGGAGGTTTTCTTTTTTTTAAATATAAATTTAAAAAATAAAATAGTTCTGCAGTCACGTGACAGATCCACATATTTACTTTCCTGTTGTAATCCCTCATCCAGCCAGTTCAACTTCAAGCCCTACAGGTAACCACTGCTATTACTTTCTTAGGTTTTCTTCCAAATCTTTTAATGCATAAACAAGCAAATGTGAGTATATTTTCTTATTTCTTCCCCCATTTTTACATAAAAGCAATATATTTTATGTACTCTTTGCTCTTGCTGTTTTCTCTTACCCATACATCTGATAGGCTTTTCCATATAAATACACAGAAAGCTTTCTCATTACTTAAAAAAAATTATGTTTTTAGTACAATTTTAGGTTTACAGAAAACTTGAGTAGAAATTGCTGAGGTACAGAGAGTTTCTTTTTTTTTTTTTTCCATTCCCCTTTCAATTTTATTGTTTCTAGGTTTTTGCCTGTAATACGACAGGGTTGCTATGAACATATCTGTCAGGTTTCTTGGTGAAAGTTTCTTTCTTTTTTTTTAAAATTTTATTTTATTTTTAAACTTTACATAATTGTATTAGTTTTGCCAAATATCAAAATGAATCCGCCACAGGTATACATGTGTTCCCCATCCTGAACCCTCCTCCCTCCTCCCTCCCCATACCATCCCTCTGGGTCATCCCAGTGCACTAGCCCCAAGCATCCAGTATCGTGTATCGAACCTGGACTGGCAACTAATTTCTTACATGATATTTTACATGTTTCAATGTCATTCTCCCAGATCTTCCCACCCTCTCCCTCTCCCACAGAGTCCATAAGACTGTTACCACTCTGTGCCTTCCCACCAGTTTTCCATGTTATCCAATCTTGCATCAGTATGGTAACTTTGTTACAACTGATGAACCAATACTGATACATTATTACTAACAAAAGTCCATAGTTACATTAGGGTTCACTTTTTGTGTCTTACATATCTGAGTTTTGAAAAATGTCATATATTCATCCTTCAGTATCATGCAGAACAGTTTGTGTCCTAAAAATTCCCTGTTTTCACCTAGTTGGCTCTCCCTCCCTGGCAATTACTGATCATTTTACTGTCTCTACGGTTTTGCCTTTTTCAGAATGTCATATAGTTGGACTCATAGAGTGTATAGCCTTTGCAGACTGGCTTCTTTATGTAATGTGTATTGCATTCTTCCAAATTGTTTTCATGACTTTATAGCTTTTTTTTTTTTTAATTGCTGAATAATTCCAATGGGTGCACCACCATTTTTTCACTTGTTGAAGGACATCTTGGTTGCTTCCAAGTTTTGGCAACTATGAATAAAACTTCTGTTAGCCTTTTTGTGCAAGTGTTTGTGTGGACTGAATTTCATACCAAGGAGTACAATTGCTGAATCATATGGTGAGACTTGTTTAGATTTATAAGAAATTGCGAAACTGTTTTACAAAGTGTCTGTAACATTTTGCATCCCCATTAGCAGTGAATGGGAATTCCTTGTCAGCAGCTGGTGTTTAGTTTTGAATGTTAGCCATTCGAATAGATGTGTAGCAGTCTCTCGTTGTTTTAACTTGCAGTTCCCTAATGATATATAATGTTGAACATCTTTTCATATGCTTATTTGCCATCTCTATAACTGCTTTGGTTAGGTGTCTCTTCAGATCTTTCACCTGTTTTTAAATTTGGATGTTTTCTTATTATTGAGGAGTTCTGTATATTTTGGATATAATTCCATTATCAGGTATGCTTTGCAAGTACTTTTTCTCAGTCTGTGACTTGCCTTTTCATTTTAATAAATGTCTTTTGCAGAGCAGAAGTTTTAAACTTAAAGTATAGCATCATTTATTTTCTTTTATAAATTGTGCTTTTGATGTTGTATCTAAAATATCCTCACCAAACCCAATGTCACCTAGATTTTCTCCTATATTTTCATCTAGAAGTTTACATTTAGATTTATGATCCATTTTGTGTTAATTCTTGTGAAAGCTGTAAGGTATGAGTTTAGGTTCATTTCTTTGTATTTTGATGTCTAGTTTATTTCAATATCATTTGTAGAAAAAAATATAATTTAATTATTAAAGTATCTTTGCTTCTTTGTCAAAGATCAATTGACTATACTTGTGTGAGGTTATTTTTTGGCTCTTTATTCTGTTCCATGATCTATAATTCTATTCTTTTGCCAATCCTACTCTGTAGCTTTGTATTTACGTCTTAAATTTGTGTAGTATCAATCCTCTCAGTTTCCTTTTCTTTACTGTGGGTTGGCTATTCTGGGTCTCCTTGCCTTTTTACATAAACTTTATAAATCACTTTGTTGATATCCAGAAAGTAATGTGCTTGATTTTTACTACTATTTCATTAAATCTTTAGATAAAAATAAGAAGAATTGATATCTTAACAACTTTCAGTCTTTCTATACATGAACTTGCACTATTTCACCGTTTATTTAGATATTTTATGTCTTTCATTAGAGTTTTGGAATTTTCCTTAAATAGTTCTTGTACATATTTTGTTATATTTATACCTAAATATTTAATTTTAATGGAGGGCTAATGTAAATGGTGCTATGTTTTACATTTTAAATTCCTGTTGTCATTGCTGGTATTTGAGAAAGTAATTGACTTTTGTATATTAACTTTGTGTCCTGAAACCTTGTTGTAATCACTTACTAGTTCCTGGAATTTTTCTGTTGATTCTTCAGAATTTTCTACATAAACAATCATGTCATCTGTGAACAAAGACAATTTTATTTCTTCCTTCCCAATCTGTGAAACATTTGTTTCCTTTTCTTGTCATGTTGCATTGGCTAGGACTTCTAGTCGTATGTTGAAAAGCAGTGGTGAGAGGGGACGTTATTGCCTTGTTCCCATTTAAGAGAAAGGTATCTAGAAACTCACATTATGTATTATGTTAACTGTAGATTTTTTTGTAGATGTCTTCTACTTAAGTTGAAGAACTTTCACTCTATTCCTGGTTTGCAGAGCATTTTTACTGTGAATTGCCTAACGCTTTCTGTTTTGGAAGGTTCTTATTGTTGATTCAATTTATTTGTATACATAGACACTTCAGATTACTTACCCATTTCATCTTTTATGAGTTTTTGTAGAATCTGACTTTCAAGTAATTGGTCCATTTCATCTAAAGTTATCAAATTTGTCAGCACAGAATTACAAAATTCTCCATTATTGTCGGTTTAATTTCCATCAATAGTGATGGTCCAGCTTTCATTTCTAATATTGGTAATTTTTGTTTTCCTTTTTTTTCTTGGTTTGCCTGGCTAGCATTTTTTTAATCTTATTGATTTAAATTGTTCTTATTTTATTGTTTTCTATTTTATCAATTTCTGCTCTTATTTTCTGTTTTATTTGAATTTAATTTGCTTCTCTTTTTGTAGTTTCCTACCATGGGGTCGCTAAGAGTCGGACACGACTGAGTGACTTCACTTTCACTTTTCACTTTCATGCATTGGAGAAGGAAATGGCAACCCACTCCAGTGTTCTTGCCTGGAGAATCCCAGGGACGGGGGAGCCAAGGGGCTGCCATCTCTGGGGTCGCACAGAGTCGGACACAACTGAAGCAACTTAGCAGCAGCAGCAGCAGCTGCAAGATGGAAGCTTAGATCGCTTATTGTAGATCTTTTCCTTTCTAGCATATGCATTCATGTAATACATTTCCCTCTAAACGTTGTTTTCACTACATCCACAAATTTTGATAAGTTGTATTTTCATTTAATTCCAAATATTTTAAAATTTCTTTGATACTTCCTCTTTGAGCCACGTGTTACTTAGAAGTGTGCTGTTTAATCTTCAAATATCTTTTCCAGTATCTTTCTGTTATTGATTTATAATTTAATTCCATTGTGGTCTGAGAGTGTACTTTGTTTGATTTATATTCTTTTAAATTTGTTAAGGTGTGTTTTATGACCCATAATGTGGTCTGTCTTAGTGAATGCTGCATGTGAGCTTGAGTAGAATGTGTATTCTGCTGTTGTTGGGTGAAGTATTCTATAAATGTCAATTAGGTCTACTTGATTGATGGTCCTGTTCAGTTCAACTGTATACTTATAGATATTCTGCCTGCTGGATCTGTCAGTTACTGAGAGGAGTGTTGAAGTTTCTAAATACAATAGTGGAAATGTCTGTTTCTCTTTGCAGTTCTATCAGTTTTCACTTTACACATTTGACACTCTGTTGTTAGGCACATACACATTAAGGATTATTATATCCTTTTGGGGTATTGACCCCTTTATCATTATTTGATACCCCTTTTGTCTCTGATAATAATCCTTGCTCTGAAGTCCACTTAGTCTGAAATTAGTATAGCTACTCCAGCTTTCCTTTGAATTGTTATCACGGTTTGTCTTTCTCTAGCTCTTTACTCTTGTTAGTCTATGTCTTTATGTTTTAAGTAGATATCTTTTAGATATCCAAAAAATAAGATAATTGGGTCTTGCTTTGTTTTAATCTACTCCAACAGTCTCCGTCTTTTCTTTCGTGTATTTAGACCATTCACACTTAAAATGAGTATTGATGTAGTAGGTGTAATATCATTATATGTGTAACTGGTTTGTGCTCATTGCCCTTGGTCTTTGTATCTTTTTTGACTTTCACTTTTCTGCCTCCAGCGGTTTTCAGTGAGCATTTTCTCTGTTTCCATTTTCTTCTCGTAGTATATACATTATATTTGCTTTTTAAGTTCTTTTAGTGGTTTCTCTGGAGTTTGAAATATATAATTTACCCAAGTTCACTCAATATGGACACTATACCATGGAAATGTATACCGTTTATATATATACGTTACGTGTGTAAGAATTAACTATATTGCTTCATGGGTAATGTGGTTTATCTTGTAACACAGTACTTCTACTTCCTCCTTTTTATATTTTATAACATTGTCACTTATTTATCCATAAACTGCAATCATCTAACACATATTATTAGCGTTATTATTTTGAACAAACTATTACCTGTTAGATGAATAAGAAAAGATTTTACTTCACCTCCATTTCTTCTATAATCCTCCTTTCTTTATGTAAGTCAGTGTTTCATATTGTTCTTTTCTTTTTGAAGAACTTCTTTTAACATTTCTTGCAAAGCATGTATAATGGTGACAAATTCTCTCAATTTTGTTTGATAAAGTTTTTATTTCTTCACTATTTAAGGATGATTTTGCTGGATACAGAATTCTAAGTTGGCGGTTTTCTCCTTCCAACACTTAAATAACATTATACTGTCATAAATATTGAGTGCATATACTTTAATATTTGACAAGTATAGCTTTCTCTCAGTGCTCTTAAAAGATTCCTCCCTATGTCCACCTTTAAAGTTTTCCTGGCTGTCATTTATTTTATATATATAGGAAGATCAAATAAGAATGTCTAATTTCAGACTATCCCCACAAAATCTTGTATTTTTATTGAGATTACCCTGTTCTTCAAATTAATAAGGAAGAATTGTTATGCCAATAGAACCCTTGTTGAGCAAAAAGAGTTGTAGTGTTTTCCAGTAACCATTGGTTTGATATAAAATATAGCTTATTCCTATCTTATTAAGAGTTTTTCTTAACAATAATGAAAGTTTTAATGCATTTTTAGCAACTATGGAGATTAGCATCACATTTTTGTGCTTAGATCTGCATTAATGTGGTAGATCATATTAACAGATTTCTTAATACTGTAAATCCTTTTATTCTTAGAATAAACCCCACTTTGTCAGATGTATAATTTTTTAATGTGCTGTTGGATTATGTTTGACATTTATTTTAAAATCTTGCTTCAATATTCATAAGCAAGATTGGCCTATACTTTTCTTATTTGTGTAGGTGTGTGCATGTCTGTAAGTACACACACTCAATCTTTGCCAGGTTATTGTTTCATTTTAGGTACTATTGGAATTAATTTGCTTTATGAGGTTGGAAAATGTTCCATATGAAATCGTTTGGATATGTAGATGTGGAGGAGAGGGGGAAATGGGTATAATCAAACTATGTTTGCTATGTCTTCTTTGGAAATCAGACTATTATATTTTCTGTTCCTTCTGGAGGCTGTTTGGTAAAATACAAACAACCAGTGGTTTTGGTAAAATATTTGGTAAAATACTAACATTGATGAGGTCTTTACCTCTAGTGCCACCTGGAAAGCCCTATGCCTTTTATAGTTTTATTTGTAAAAAAAAAAACTTATTTTTATTTTTTCTTGATTAGATTAGGTCATTTATCTTTTACTTTAAAAATTAATCAGCTTTTCAAAGGTCAAACACATATTTATACTCTTCAAGTAAGAAAAAAAGGGTATGAAAAATGTACATACATATATATTCATTTGAGTAAAAGAAAGGCAGGAAGCATAAGATAGAAACTAATGAGACTGGTTAGTTGCAGGGTGGTAATGGAATGGAAATAATGAAGTGATGAGAACAGAGTGGGAGGAATGAATGGGAGGCACACTACTCCACATCTATGTGTTTGTATAGAGCTCACGCTTAGAACCATGACAAAGTTCACATACTGGAAAATAATTAATATCCACCAGGATATGAGTGCAATCCAAAATAGAATATAAAAATCATGAATGAACCCAACTACAGGTGAATAAAGTAACTGCACTGAAGGAGATAGAGAAGAAAAAACTAACCTAAGCAAACCTTAAAACAGTATTTTGACTGTACCCTTAGTAAAGACAAAAACATTTATACACAAAAATTGCCCTAGCTACTGAATTTGAGTTTATGGGGCTATGGTGAACAATGCTGAAACCATGTATATATTAGAATTAAACAAATCAATATATCTATTATAGATAATAAAAGCAAGGTTCTTAACTTTCAGAGAAACAAGTTACAGATAAAGGAAAGGAGAGACTAGAATGGGCTCTGTGGTGTTAGATTAGAATAAGAGATAGCAAAATGAACTCTTAGTTTTTAACGAATACAAATAGATATAGAAATAAATATAGATGTGTGTGTGTATGCAGGAGTTGGTATACATGTGTATGCTTCCTAGCTGTGTCCACAGAGAGGGGCTAGACACTCCAGTAGCAATGAACACCCTGGCACTCAGGTTATGGTTTCTATAGGTCATTTTCCAATAGCAGAAATCAGGGTTCCTTTAAAAAAAAACTGTGGATTCCAGGGAAGTAGCAGATGAACCTGGAAAATATTCCAGCTGCAGAAATAAAGAAATATTTTTTAAATGACAGGGATATGTTCAAAAGAACACTGAAGACAACTTGAAGAAGCTCCAGAATCTCCAAAATTAAAGACAATTTGGGCAAGAAAATTATTAGTATATTGCATTATAACATGTAGAATAAAGCAAATAATATTTTGCTGTATTTGCTTTATCACATACCTATCCATCCATCCATCACTCCATCCATTCTTCAATCCATCTCATTTTTTGATCCATTAAAAATTAGTAGACATCAGATAGCCTGTCCCTCAAATACTTCAGCATGCATATTATTAACTAGAGCTTAATATTTTTTTACAATTCCTTTTGAGGTAAGGTTTACATTTTATACATATAAACATACAGTTATATTTTGCTGGTATTGCTCAATGTCTCCTGCTGCTGAATATTGAAGTGGAAAAATCTGGGATCATTTTCCTTCATCTTATGAGTGACTTAATCTTTTTTATTGACTCCAGAGGATTCTTTATTTGTCTTTAAAATTCAAGAGTTTCCCAGATACAATTACTATTTACCTTCCTATATCAATTTTTTTTTTCTTAGAACATGGTGTCATCTTTCAGTGGGCAAATTCAAATCTTCTTTTTAAAAATAAATTATTTCTTAAATTGTATTTTCCATTATGTGTTTTGATCCATTATTTTTTGTTTTATTTAGCACAGACTCCAATTACATGATTGCTGCATCTTCTATGTATATCTTTTAGTCATTGATCCTTTTAAACTCTTTATTCCGTATTTTTTGCCTTTTTAAATTGCTGTCTACTATTTGTCTTACTGAATTTTCAACAGTGTCTATTATCTCATATGTTCATTCAATATTGGATGATTTGGATTTAAATTGTTTTTGTATTTCTTAGTGAGTTCTGCCATTTTTTATCACCTGTGTTTTTCATCTCACCATCCATTATTTGAGACTCTGTATCTCTGCTTTATAATACTCCTTCATAGGCATGGTTGCTTCACTATTGTTTTTAACTTTATGATACGATATCTGACCAGTTTTCTAGAAAGTGTTCTTTATCTCTTGGTGAATGTTGCCAGTCTTCTCTACATTTTTCCCTTTTTAATTATTCCATTGCTCCTTCCATTTTTATTATTCAACATTACATCATTTGCATTGCCCTTGGCTAGATATTTGAAGAGGTTCAGAGTTGGGGTATTAGACAGTCCTCAAAGTCTGGGACTATGCTTTGTATCTCTCTCAGTCTGTAAGTCTCCACGAATAGGAGCAAACCCTTAAACAGTAGTGTTAAAGATGATTAGGCATGATGGAAAAAAGAAAAAGATGTTTTTCCTGACTATATTTACACAGGGTGGATTTGATAACTGTGCTGCTTTTTCTGCTGATAATATGTCTTCAGTTAACATAAGGAGTGGAGGACAGTTTTATTACTTTAAGGTGCCTGGGGTCTTTTTGTGTATATCCAACACTGTCATTTGCCCTTAGTAGGTACACAATAATTGTTTGCATATTTGAATTCTTGGGTAGGATGGATTATAATAGGAGGAAAAAGTCAAACCAAAGCTCTTTGCTTAAACCATGTAGATCATCCTCATGAGCATGTGAGCAAAAAGCTCTTGCATATTAAGATCCTATGGTAGGCACTTGTATAATTTAATGAAAAAGACAGAAATCCTGTCCTCTAGCTAGTGCCAGAGAACTCAAAATAATGTTAGAGAGTTTCTCAGCTTCAGACTTTAGGTTATTTTTTTCTGTATCTTAGAATCTCCTCTTATGACCTAGAATCTACTTATTTGATTGGGTGAAGTATATACTCTTGGGTCCCTGAACTGTTACTATTGTTTATTATACTTTTAATTAATTAACTGTGTGTTTATACTAAAGGACTCATTCTGCAAGCGCGTTTAGTTTTTAATGATAAAAATTCAGTTGAGGTGGGTAAATTTCTGGATCTTTTTGTTCTGCCTCCTCACTCAATTATCATTTACTCCTGTAATAATCATCATGTGTCTCAGTGTTTGATGTGGCATCTTACTTTGCGATTTTTTTTTCAATACAGAAGTAAATTCTCTTATTTAAATAAGTCATATCTTTGCAGTGTATCTTCCTTTTCTTTATTCAAAGATAAAGAACACAAATGAATAACCAGACACCAGCTGTTTTTAGCTTTCCCCCAAGATTCAAAATCTTACCTGGGGTGTGAAGAAACAGAAGTATCTTGGTCTGTAGCTGAGATTATTACTGAAGCTATCATGTGCTGACACGGTAAACATCCCCAGTTACAGTATTTGTTGATGCAAAGAATAAAGAAACATATTAGGAGTGCTAGGATAATCAAAAATCTCTCTGATTCATGCACTGGGGGTGTCGGATATCTCTTTCTTAAGGGAACGGATGTTTATGGACTGAGGGAGTGTGCCTTTTTATTTATATGATGGGTTTGGGGTTCTGAGATGTGTGTATACTTAATTTTATGATAAGCAGGGTTCTGATAAGTCAAAGACTTCTTATATTAAAGGCAACACCGGTTTTGCTGGAGAAGGGCAGGGTGACTAATTTGGTTAAGTGTCTGTGTCAATACTCAATGGCATATTTGCAGGCAGCTGGTTTAAAAGTAGAAACTGACTTGTCCATTTAAAATGGGTGCTGGTGGTGAGAAAATAGATCTTTAGAAATTAAACCTGCTTAATATGGCTTAACAGAATGAAAAATAATAGCAGTGCAGTTTCACAGACTGACTTTCTTGCTAAACAAACACCAAAGCGTCTTTCAATTTTCCACACGCAGGGACTAGTTTCAAAAGATGGATTCATGTTACCCTGGAAA
Source organism: Bos indicus (assembly GCF_029378745.1). Lineage (NCBI taxonomy): Eukaryota > Metazoa > Chordata > Mammalia > Artiodactyla > Bovidae > Bos > Bos indicus. The sequence continues at coordinate 69,703,743 of NC_091766.1, forward strand.
GCTCCCAACCAAATAATGTCTCTTTATTGGAAGCAAATGAAGAAAAAATAGGATCTGTGGGGGAGTGGGAGCTACATAATTATATTAAAGCATAAACTCAGGAGTTCAGATAGGGATACATGGGAGGAATAGTTGTCCTGGCTTTGGGTGGAGAGAAACTGTGATCAGAAATATTTATTTGATAGGGTAGCCTTATTAGTGAGTTAGACGATGATAGAGAAAAGCTTGAGAATTCAGCCAGGATCGAATTTAAACAAGTTTTCCTGCTCTCTAGGGAGCTGAGATGGAGAAGGCGATGGCACCCCACTCCAGTACTCTTGCCTGGAAAATCCCATGGACGAAGAAGCCTGGTAGGCTGCAGTCCATGGAGTTGCGAAGAGTCGGACACGACTGAGCGATTTCACTTTCACTTTTCACTTTCATGCATTGGAGAAGGAAATGGCAATCCACTCCAGTGTTCTTGCCTGGAGAATCCCAGGGACAGGGGAGCCTGGTGGGCTGCTGTCTATGGGGTCGCACAGAGTCGGACATGACTGAAGCGACTTAGCAGCAGCAGCAGCAGCCCAGAGCTGGAAGACCTTGGAGTTTAGTTGTCCAGCAGGGGAGGCAGGAGTGGGATTTGGTGAAGAAGCAGAATGCAGTTTCTAACAATTTAGGTTCCAGAAGCCTGAAGCCTTAGGTATTAGTGGTGACTCTGCTCTTTAGCACAGGTGTGACTTTGGACAAGCGACCCAGTCCCTGATTTATTTTCTTATCTCTAAACAGGGATAAAATCAGTATTTATTTTATAAAGTTTGGGGGGAGATAAGCAGTGCTAGTACATACAAAGCATTTAGCAAATTGCTGAACATTCAGGTAGGATACATAAATGTAAGCTGCTTTGATATTATATTGCAATAATAATAATGACAAAAACAATAATAAACAGCAGCAGCTGCCATCCAGGATTTAAGTCTGAGTCTTCCTTGTTTAAAATAACTAATGCAACTAACAGTTTTCTCTTGCATATTCACTAATTGTTCCACCAGTCTATTCTTTGAAATACTTTCCCCACTTCTCAGTCCCCCAAATGGGGCTCATAGCAAGACACTTGTACTGAAAGCATCCATCCATTCATCTGTCAGTTACTTATTCATTCAACAAGCATTTATTGAGAAGCCACTGTTTGGCAGACCCTGTTGGGAGCCAGGGATATACATGATGGTTAAAAAGGCAGATTCTTCCATTCTGGAAATTTAAGACCTAGTACCAGTCCATTCTAAAGGAGATCAGTCCTGGGTGTTCATTGGAAGGAATGATGCTAAAGCTGAAACTCCAATACTTTGGCCACCTCATGAGAAGAGTTGACTCGTTGGAAAAGACCCTGATTCTGCGAGGGATTGGGGGCAGGTGGAGAAGGGAATGACAGAGGATGAGATGGCTGGATGGCATCACCGACTTGATGGACATGAGTTTGAGTGAACTCTGGGAGTTGGTGATGGACAGGGAGGCCTGGCATGCTGCGATTCATGGGGTAGCAAAGAGTCGGGGGCTATACATGGGTGTTTGAGAGGAAACTAGGGTTTGGGCAATGGCTTTCTGGAAGAAGTATTTAAGTTGAAACTTAAATACTTAAGCAGGAATCACTCAGTTGAAGGGGATCAGGAATGGATAAGAACAGGGGAAACTATTCCAAAAAGGAAGAGCCTGTGCAGAGGCAAGAATTTGTGAAAGAGAATAGAATGCTATCCAGTGTGCCTGGATAAGGGATGTGAAGAGAAGGGTGTCCAGAGATAAGAGATGGGTTGACATTGGTTATGAAGGGCTTTGTTAAATCACCTTCAGAGAGTATTTATTTTATCCTGAGGGCAATGAGATTGGAAAATCAAAAAATCTTAACATGTCCACGAAAACACTGGTATGTAATTTTTTTTCCTGCCATTTTCATTTCAGTTATTCCATTTCATCCTCACAACAAGTCTAAGAGGTAGAGGAGGGCAGGCATCTCTCCCCCTTCTGTAGCCAAGGAAACAGTGTCAGACTCGTGTCCTTCCAGGTCACTGCCAAGTTCCATTTTGTAAGACCGCCTGACGATAAAAAGCACCTTTTGCTTTACCTCCTGATACACTCTTTCTCTAAATTTAATTGATGGGATGTTGATGCTGAGATATTGTTCAAGGAGAACACTTTATAGAGTAAGGCAAGCCCTTTAGGAAGGAAGGTGACCTGATACAGGCCCCTACAGCTCCCAAATCACTTGATTCCATGGAGCTCCACATGCCTTGGCCTGCCTTCTCCATTTGGAAGCTCTGGCTGGGGCTGTTCTTGAAACCCATTGAGGAAACTGTGTGAGGTTATCTCCATTATTCCCTCACATCTTCCTCCCTTGGCACAAGGAAGCTGTTAAAATGAATTGGAATTTGAAAAAGGTCCAAGTGTAGCCGTGCATCAATCACAGATATTTGAGCAGGTCCAAAAGCACAGAAAACAAGCAATATTTAATCAGAGATTCATGGGTCCCCACAGGCCCAGGTTACCATACATCCATACATATATACACAAATGAACAAAAACCAACAAATATTAAAAATAGGGCTCTGCCCAGCTTGGAATTTTTCCAGCCAAGAAAATACTCTTCATTTTTCTCACCATCTTAGTGATTTCTTTCTCCCTTGATTTTTTTTATCCTTATGAGAAGCCAGTGGATTCATGAACAAGGGTGAAATCCTGACAAGCAAGAGGGAGAGAGAATGAATAGGACATAATTGTTATATGAGGCAACTGTTTATTTTTCTTCTTTAAATGACAAGCTTTTAGGAAGGAGGATACTATACTAGTTACCTAGAAGAGAACAAGGACTTAGCTTTCAAATGCAATAAATCAGTGGGGTAACTATATAAGCTGTTGTTTACTTTTGTAAAATTATTTGTATTTTGAAATGATTTTAGACTTGCAGAAGAGCTGCAAAAAAAAAAAAAAAATACCTATAGGCTTCATACAGTATACACTTATGCTAACAGCTTATGTAACTAACAAATTAATTTTAGTACAATGTTATTAAACTAAAGAACTTAATTGGATTTCACTAATTTTTCCACTAATGTCCCATTTCGGTCCCAGGATTATATTTAGTTTTATGTTTGCATTTTATGCTTCCTTAGTCATTTCTAATCTGTGACAGTTCCTCTGTCTTTCCTAGTCTTTCATGACCTTGACACATTTGAAGAGTACTTGCTAATTATTTTGTAGAATGTTGTGCAATTTAAATTTGTCTGTTGTTTTCTCTTGGTTATGCTACAGTTATATATTGGGAAGAACGCAACAGAGGTGCTATGCCCTTCTCCGGGCACATGTTAAGGGGTACGTGGTGTTGACAAATGTTCCTTAACCTTGACCACTTGTCTAACATCCAGCACCTGGCTGGCCTCCTAGACTTTCCACGAAAAGTTCAATTTTCCTGTTTAAAATGACTAATTATTTTTGAGAAGATAATTTGGGATTGTGTATGTACTCTGTTTCTGCCTAATCTTTCTCTCACCAACTTAAGCATCCTTTAGTGGAGTTCACCGGCAGCAATTCTTGCTATAATATGATAGTCTAATAATGATACTGTTTCTTTGATTCTTTTTATGTGCATTCTTGGAATTCTTCTGTAAGGAGGAATTGTCACTTCACTTATTCAGTATTAACTTGTGGACTTTTTTGCTCTTTGGATTATAATTCAATATTATGGCTCTTTATTTTGTTGCTTGATTGCTCAAATTTGGGCCATTGGCAGCATTTCCATATTGGCTGCCTGTCATTTCCGTATGCTGTCTTTTTTCTGTCCTTTTTTTTTCCCCAAGATTTTCTTACGTCCTGGCACCAGAAGATGCACCAGACTCATGGTACATATGCTCAGTGCCCCAGCCTGGAAAACTACCATTTGTCCAGAAGCTAGTTCCTTTTATTGGAGAAAGTAATTATAGACATGAAGTTCTGATTGTTAATTGTGGTTATTGCTACTAAAGTCTCTGCTACTACTGTTTCTAGGCACTTTCAGTGGCTAGATATAGGAAATATATGTATATGTACTGACTAATTCATGACTAATTCATGAATTAGTGATCTATATCTATTTCATGTTGATACCCCTCACTTCAGCACCATAGTCTTCTTCCTCCCTTGTTTTTAGCTACTTCCTCTGACAGTAAAAAAAACTTGACCCTTATTAGGAACACAATACGCTTATTCGTTCAACATTTTACTCAAATATATTAATAGTTTTTCAGAATTCCTATCCCATATTCCTGTAAAAAACAAATTTATCAGCTAGAATGTACTATTTGTATATAGTTCTTTCTGTTCTTAGCCCAATAGTATCCTCTGAAAACGTTTTTTTCAGAAATATGTAGGCTAGGTACATTCTTATCCAACATCTTCACTGTGGTTATGTGATTCATTTGTAGTTCAGTTAAATTTGTTTGCCACAGGTTGTGTTCCTTCTTTTTCACCACATTCTGGTTTGTTTATTATTTTTACATTTGCATAAAGTATGGTAGTTTTGTTTAACTTTATAAGAAACCTCCAAAGTGTTTCCAGAATAACTCCTGTCTTACATTCCCATCACAATGTATGAGTTTTAGTTGCTGAATATCATTGCCTGAACTTGGTGTTTCTATTGCAGTTGTTATTTTTCTTTAGTTTTACCCATTCTAATAGAGACATAGTGATATCTCATTGTGGGCTTTAAGTTGTACTTCCTTTATGATTAGTAACGTGGGGCATCTTTGAACATGTGTATCATCTATATATCTCCTTTGTTGAAGTGTCTGCTCAGATCTATTGCTCATATTTTAAGTTAGCTTGTTTGCTTTTTATTGAGTTTTAAAAGTTCTTTACATATTCTGGGTGCATGTCCTTTGTCTGTAACCTGATTTTCAGACAAACCTAGTCTGTGTCTTGTCTTTTCATTCTTTTGATAGTTTCTGTCACAAAGCAAACATTTTTAATTTTAATTCAGTCAAACTTATTTTTCTCTTTTATGGATCATGCTTTTCTTGCCATATCTGAAAACTTTTGCCTAACCAAAGGTCACCTGTATTTTTTCCTATGTTTTCTAAAAGAGTTTTATAGCTTTATTGTTTTTGTGGGCATGACCCATTTTATTTAATTTTTGTGTAAGGTGTGAGGAATAGGTCAAAGCACTTTTGGCATATGGATATCCACTTATTTAAGCACTATTGTTGAAACTACTATCCTTACTCTGTTTTAGTGCCTTTGTGACTTTGTCAGTAATCACTTGATTCTACATGTATGTGTTTATTCCTGGACTCTCTTGTTTGTTCTTCGATCTACCTATTGATCTATCATTTCTTTAATATTACATGGTCTTGATTTATAATACCTTTATGTCTTCAAAATGGGTAATATGAGTCCTCCAACATCATTCATCTTTTTCAAAAATATTTTGTGTTCTAGTTATTTTACTTCTTAAATTTTAGAATTGTAGAATCACCTACCATTTTTAGCTGATTAGATAATTTAGGAATTATCTAAATTTAGGATTTATTTTAAATAATTTAGGAATTATCTAAAATTATCTAAAAATTTAGGATTAGATAACTTAGGAATTATCTTAAACTGTTGAACAACACCATAGCATTTTTAGATAATTCCTAAAAGTCTGCTTGGATTTGGATAGGGATTGCAGTGAATCTGTAAATCAAATGGGAGAGAATTGACATCAGTTAACAATATTTTCTTTTTCTAATTAGTTCACAATTTATATTATTTTTACTTAAATGTTTGGTAAGTTGCCAGTGCAATAATTTGAGCCAAGAGTTGCTTTTTGAAAGGTTTTAGACTATAAATTCATTTTCTTTAATAGGTATAGGATTTTCAGGTTATGTGTTTCTTTCTGAGTTAATTTTGATAATTTATGACTTTAAGGAATTGATCCATTTTAAATTTATGGGTGTGGAAGTTTTTTTTGGTTTCTTTTGCAGTATTCTCTTGTTAATATTATAGTGTTGGTAAGTTACATTGTGATAATCCCTCTTTTGTTCCTGATGTTGATATTTTGGGGTTTTCTTTTGGTTAGTAAGGCTAGAGATTTATGATTTTTTAAAATCTTTTCCAAGAATCAACTTTTTATTTCACTGATATTCTCTATCATTTTTCTGTTTGCAATTTCAATAAGTTTTGTTCTCATTTTTGTTTCCTTCTTTGGCTCACTTTGATACAGTTTACTCTTTTTCTAACTTCTTGAAGTGGAGACTTAGCTTAATAATTTGAGGTTTTCTTTTCTTATATAAGCATTAAATGCTATTAATTGCCATTTAAATACTGCTTTAGCTACCCATGTTTTGTAGTTTGATATAGTTCAAAATATTTTAAAAGTTTGAGACTTCCACTTTGATCTGTGGGTTATTTAAAAGTGTATTTTCTAATTTCCAAAAATTGGAGCATTTTCCAGATATTCTTCTTTTTTTAATGATTTTTTAGTTTAGTTTTGTTATCTGAGAACATAAGTAGTATTATTTCTATTCTTTAATTTGTTAAGATTTATTTTATGGTTCCAAATTGGTCTATGTTAGTGAGTGTTCCAGTTGCAACTGAAAAAAAATTGTATTTTGTTTCTTTTGAATATTCTATATAAATGTTAGTTAAATCTTCTGTTCTTGTTTATAATTCCACTTTATTCCTTAGATTAATTTATTAATGTAGCTACTTCAGATTCTTTTTTGTAGTATTTGTGTGGTACTGTATTTCTCCATCTTTTATTTTTAATCCATTTAGGCCTTTATGTTCAAAGTAGGTTTTTTTGTAGAAATAATGATTTGGGTCTTATTTTTTTTAATCCAATATGGCAATCTCTATCTTTTAATTGCTGTGTTTAGACTATGGACATTTAATGTTATCATTTATATGACTGGGTTAAAATCTATCATTGCTAGCTGTTTTCTATTCTTTCCTTCAGTTCTTTTTTTCCCCCCTCCCTTTTTAATGCCTTTTCTGCTGTTAATTTAGCATCTTTTAATGATTTCATTTTACCTCCTATGTTGATTGATTTGTTATACTACCTTTTAAAAATAATTTTAGTGGCTACCTGATAGTTTAAACTATACATCTTTCCTTAGAGTCTAGCTTCAAATAATTTCATGAATGACACGAATAACATCATTTCATGCCTTCTACAAGGAACTTATAACAATATATTCCTTAAATCATTTGTGATTTACATATAGTATAAACCCACAATGTAGTCCTACTATTTTTACTTGAAAAATTATCTTTTAGAGCAATTATTAGTAAAAATGATAAAAATGAATTCAATTTTACCTTTGTTCCATTTCTAGCAGTCATCATTTCTTTGTTTAGATCCAAGTTTCAGTCTAATATCATACTTTTTCTGTCTAAGTGAAAGTGTTAGTCACTCAGTAGTGTCTGACTCCTGATGACTGCATGTACTATAACCCACCAGGCCCCTCTGTCTATGTAATTCTTCAGGCAAGAATACTGGAATGGGTAGCTATTCCCTTCTCCAGGTGATCTTTCTGACCCAGGGGTCGAACCTTGGTCTCTTGCATTGCAGGCAGATTCTTTACCATCTGAGCCACCTTTTCTGCTAAACAATGCAATTATTCTTATTTATTGTGGTATAATTGACGATCAGAATTTTACATATTTGAAATTTCACAAGGTGAAACATCAGCAAGATGACAGATTAAGAAGTTCAAACACTTGTCTCTTCCATGGAAATAGTTAAAACAACAGATAACTGCAGATTGATTAAAAAAAAAAGCTTTGGGAGATCTGAGAACTACAATAAAGAAGAGCAGAAACCTTGGGGATTATGATAATGGAGGATTGCAGCATAGGAATAGGAAGCATTTTACCTGCTTCACCCCAACCCACAGTCTAGAGCAGTTCAGTGACAAGAGAGATCCCCTCAGAGGGATTTCATCCTATGGGGAAATGAGAACAGAAGGACCTGCAGAAATCCTTGTCACCTTCATGAACATTTACAGCCTTTGCTACTGAGGATTCCTGCAGTCTTCACTGATGCTGAACTCAACTGATGGAGCTACCTAGAGTCTCTGCCACTGCATCTCCTCCCTGGGGCTAGAGCTGTTGCTATGGTGAAACCTTAGAAGCCTGAGTTGCTGCTTCTCCTTGCTCTCCTTGACTGGCACCACAGTGCCTTGCTACCTAGTGAACTGGAGCTGCCACTAGGCTGTGCCCTACTTCCTGGATCCCAAGTCATGCTTTGACCTTCCATCACTAGGGCTATGCAGTTGGAACTCTTTATCTGCCCTGAAGGTCTTGAGTTTAAGATCTGGAACATGCCTTCATCAGGGCTTTAGTATTGCTGCTCAACACCCTGCTCCTGGGGCCTGAGTCTGGACTTTGACCTGCCATTCTCTGGGCATGTACCATTGCTGTATCCTGCACTACTCTCTAAGTCACCTTGATGAGCACCAGAAACCCAGGTCCCAGTTCCATGGGTGATATGCATATGCTTACAGCTCAAACACTGGTACCACTAATGTCTTCTGCATCTGTGCTGCAGGCTCCCGATGCCATGGTAAATCCATGTGCCCCTGAGCCCAGGATCCTGGATCCACTGCCTTTCATTTCATTTTTGAAATTCATCTATATCTCCCATCCCTCCCTACCCCACACATATACACATACCTCATTCTTGGTTAAGGTACTTTCCTCTGATAGATCCTTAGTCTACCCCTTTCTATTAGTGCTAAAACTCACATACTGTCTCTCTGTCTCTGGATTTCTTGCCTTGAGTCTCACACAGGTGGCCTGACTTCTTCTAAATGTGGAATAACTCTATTGTTTTATCCCTTGCAATACTCAAAGGGATCCAAAGGTGTAATTGTACTATTCTAGTGCCCTAAGGCACAGACACTTAGCCTTAGCACTGCTGCTGCTGCTGCTGCTGCTAAGTCGCTTCAGTCGTGTCAGACTCTGCGTGACCCCATAGACGGCAGCCCACCAGGCTCCCTCGTCCCTGGGATTCTCCAGGCAAGAACACTTGAGTGGGTTGCCATTTCCTTCTCCAATGCATGAAGTGAAAAGGGAAAGTGAAGTCATTCAGTCGTGTCTGACTCGTCACGACCCCATGGACTGCAGCCTACCAAGCTCCTCCATCTATGGGATTTTCCAGGCAAGAGTACTGGAGTGGGGTGCCATCGCCTTCTCCAGCCTTAGCACTGGAACCAGTTAATTGGGCCCTCAAACAACCCAGTTGAGATCTGAGGCTGGAACACTTCTGCTCTGTGCTCTTGTTTCTCTATCCTTTAGAATCGTCATGTTTCAGGCTTGGAGGAAATCATAAAGACCAAGCATTCAATAGTTATCAACTTTCATTCTTTTGCAACAAAAGGAATAATGTAGACAAGGATAAGAATCTCCCATTGACGCAGGTCAGTAGAGTTTACTCACTACAAAGATAATTTGCTTTGTGGGTATGTGCAGTTATCTTCTTTCAGTTCTCTTATTCTTTAGGTAAGAATACTGGCATGAGTTATCATTTCCTTCTCCAGGAGATCTTCCTGACCCAGGGATTGAACCTGGCTCTCTTGCTTTGCAGGTGGATTCTTTACCATCTGAGCCACCAGGGAAGCCCTAGCTATTCTATACCTGTCCAGTAGGTTTTTATTGTAATCAATGAACTGATATAATTTATATATTAAAAAAATAGTTGCAGATATTGTTCTACATTTGTAGTAACAAATTACCTGTGGTGACCACAGCTGTGAATCGGAAAGTAAAGTTGAAAACTTCTGTACCTGGTCTAACCCTTCAATTGACTTTTGAGATCCTGTGTTTCTGTCAAATTTATTCATCTTGCACTTGCACACCTCTAGTGGCAGAGGATCTGATTTGCTTCTTCCTGAGGGAACTCCAATTATTAGTAAGCTCAGTCTGGATGGCGCTGAAATATCTCTCTGAAATGTTTCCCCACCAGTTTTATTGTATATTCTTAGGCCATGTAGGAGGTGTCTGTGAAGAGGTCACGACAGATGGCAGACCTTTGGCTTCTTCCTTGTGGTGTTGGCCAAACCTGTGATGGTACCACTAGACTTGATGTAGTCATTCTGGATAATAGGGAATTCTGCTTGACGATTAGGGCTGGTTAGCATTCTTGAAGCAGAGACGAACACATTTTGAAGAATGTCCAACCAGGAGAAGCATGTGGAGAAATTGGAGGTGAGGAAAACTCAGAGAAGATGCTCTTTGCCCTCTCTAAACGTCAGTGAATACCAGTCTTACCCAAAGGAGCAGTAGAGTCTAAGAAAGGGAATTTATCTCTGTAGAAATGAATCCTGATCTACAGTATGAGGGCCAATAGAATTATTTTCTGGACACAGCAAGAGTTTATAAATGAAATAAGTGTTCAAGAATCTGTATTTCAGAAAGAGAATGACTGGGTTTGAATCAAAGCTCTGCCATGCCATTTTGGACAGACTGTTCAAGCTTTAAACATTAGCTTCTTCATCTGCATATTTTGGATAATAATAACACTAAGTCATTATGAGATTAAATGTGATAAGTTATGGGTCACTAAAGGGCATTATTATTTATACTTAAAAATTTACATTCAAGTTAAAAGAGGTAATATTGGTAAAAATTTCAGAGTTAAGTTGGCACACTTATTTTTTGGATTAATTTAAAATTTATACAAATTGAAAATCAAACTCATTAAATGGCCTCCCCTACTCTCTTTGTTCCCCTCCTAACTGATGTTTAGAAGCAGAGGATAGCTTTGCTAATCTCATCTCGGCAACTCTTTTCAAAGACTGTAGATTACTATGGAAATATTGCATTTAAAACTATGAGCTTAATGATAAGTGCCATCATGACTCTGCTGGTTGTACCTTTCTATTCATGGGCATTCAGATGTATAAGACATTTCTTCTCTGATGGTTCATACACAATCTCTGAAATATCTTGATTCAACTACTTGGATTAGGGATTCTGTACAGACATAGCCAACATTGTTGCTGGATGGAAAATAAGAAAAGGCCAATGTGAGAATAATCATAGGTGGCTCAGGTGGTAAAGAATCTGCGTGCAATGTGGGAGACCCAGGTTCAATATCTAGGTCAGGAAGATCCCCTGGAGAAGGGCATGGCAACCCACTCCAGTATGGCAACTTGCCCAGAGAATTCCATAGACAGAGACACCTGGTGGGCTACAGTCCATGGAGTCACAAAGAGTCAGACATGACTGAGCGACTAACACATAAAATAAACATATGTTCCAATAAAATACCTGTTCCGTGATATTGTCTTTCAAACTTTAACTGGATGGGCCAAAATGGTGTCTTATTGCTTGATGTAACTGAAGTTGAACATTTTGTCATATATTAATAAGCAGAAGTATTTTTTTTATTGTGAAATCTCTGTTCATGTCTTCTGCCCATTTTCTACTGGATTGTATATGTCCTACTTAAATTAGGTTGCCTTATTGTTATTGTGTTATTTTTTAACATTATTTGTATTGGTTTGTAGAAAATATCTTTACATGTCAAGGAAATGATCACTTTTACATGATGAATTTTTTCTATTTTATATAATTTAAGTAGTGATGGTATCTAAAATATAAATCAGGGAATTATCAATATATCTTTAAGTTCTGGAAAATGATTTCTGTGTGTGTGTGTTCATAATATGTGCTTTATTTGCAGTACTCCCAGATCAGTACTAATTTCTAATTAAAAGAAAAAAGAAAAAAACATAAGTTCAGTTTTTATTATTGCTTCTTTTAAAAAAAGCATCTTTCTTAAACTTCATTAACAAAGATGCTTGATACAAGTGCACCACTTTTGTTCTGAGATTCCGTAAGCTTTATTTATTCATTTTAGTCTTAAATATATGTCAAAATGGGTAAGAATTTAGTTAAGAATACCACAGTTTTTATTCTCTGTTTTTTCTTCTAGATAGAGCATCGAGCAGCAATCATATTTTGCTTAAGGAAGTTCGCTGCATACACTTGTTCCCAAGGTACTGTGCTATGCCCTTATACTGTTTGGATATATCTGAATGTAATTTCTTGTTTCTCTTAGTTTTACCAATAATATCTAGCAATATTTTAAGCTTGGGGTGTTCAATAATGCTTAGTAGTTAGTTAAGTAGGAATTGATGCATTATTAACATTCATCATAGCAGCAATAGTAGTAGAAGTAGTATTTAGAGTTGTTGTTTTTAACATTTCTTCTGTTGGATATAAGAAAAGAGGAAAATATGGTCAGTTTCTTCATCTGGAAAATAGGAACACTAATGACCTTTCCCCATGAGTTTTTTTTAAGTTTTAAAGAATTAATACATGAAAAAGTTGGCTTAAAGCTCAACATTCAGAAAACTAAGATCATGGCATCCGGTCCCATCACTTCATGGGAAATCGATGGGGAAACAGTGGAAACAGTGTCAGACTTTATTTTTTGGGGCTCCAGAATCACTGCAGATGGTGATTGTAGCCATGAAATTAAAAGATGCTTACTCCTTGGAGGGAAAGTTATGACCAACCTAGATAGCATATTGAAAAGCAGAGATATTACTTTGCCAACAAAGGTCCGTCTAGTCAAGGCTATGGTTTTTCCAGTGGTAATGTATGGATGTGAGAGCTGGACTGTGAAGAAAGCTGAGTGCCAAAGAATTGATGCTTTTGAACTGTGGTGTTGGAGAAGACTCTTGAGAGTCCCTTGGAATGCAAAGAGATCCAACCAGTCCATTCTAAAGGAGATCAGCCCTAGGTGTTCTTTGGAAGGACTGATGCTAAAGCTGAAACTCCAGTACTTTGGCCACCTCATGTGAAGAGTTGACTCATTGGAAAAGACTCTGATACTGGGAGGGATTGGGGGCAGGAGGAGAAGGGGATGACAGAGGATGAGATGGCTGGATGGCATCACTGACTCGATGGACGTCTCAGTGAACTCTGGGAGTTGGTGATGGACAGGGAGGCCTGGCGTGCTGGGATTCATGGGATCGCAAAGAGTTGCACATGACTGAGCGACTGAACTGAACCAAACTGAACTAAAAGCACATGGACTCACGTCTAACATACAACAGCTTCTCAACAAAAAATACCTTTTATTATCATCTGTCAATATTAAATCCTAATTCAAGAGAAAGCATTTCCACTCAAATTTTCCTGAGCCACTGAGGCACACTAATAGTTCTTTTCTGGAGGCAGTTCTGCTCCCAGAGGTAAGTGTTAGGACTTGAGAGAAGCCCATAGATGTCAGTTGTTTGCTCCAGGGTCAAATTTGTCCATGAAAAGGGTATTCTTTCTTCATTCTCAGTAAAACATAGAGTGCTCAGCAATGCTCAAATCACTCCCTAAATCTACTAAATTAAGTCCTTTCCTAGGAAAATTACCAAGTAGAGGGAGGAAAACAACTGCATGTCATCCAGTATTGTGTGCACACTTAGGTCTTTAATTACATAGAGTTTGATTCTGTGCTTGACCAAGAAAGAAATGTGGTTCTTGCTAATGAGTTGAGCACATAGGAATTTGGAGATGTTCATCGTCAACAGTGCTTCCAGGAAGAGTTTCCCCTCCATTGTCGTGGTTCATTATTGGATTATATGATTTTCATTTTTTCCGTCTCCAGCTTTACCACTTTAAATGTTCCATCCTTTGCAATCAAATGCAACTCTTAAGCTTCATTTAGAAGTAACAATAGTGGTGTTCTATGGAATGGAAAAAGAAAAGAAAGAAAAAAAAATAGAGATGAGATCTAATTTACCAGAACACATCTTAAGAAATGAGAAGAAGATAAACTTGTCCCTGGGAACCCACAACACTCCAGTATAGGGCCTAGTGTGGGGAATTCACAGTGGATTGGGGTTTTACAGGCAGATTTCTGGGAAACAGGGTTTTGTTGGAATGGGGAGCCATAGAGCCATGGGCCTGTTGCAAAAATATTTGGGAACCCTGTCTGTTTAACAGCCTCCAAAATACTTCCAAAGGTCACAAATGCTAAAAATAAAAAACAACTTCCCTGGGTTGGGAGCAAGCTCTGCAAAGTGAAGATGGTATAGGAGTAAGCCTCTGGATATAGGGGGAAAAAATCAACTTCTCTATAAATCTTGGTTTACTACTGTGTTCACCTCTTGCTTTCTGTCTATGGTCATGCAGACAGGAGAGCACCTGGTTAGGAGTCCAAAGAACTAAGGACTTATTATTACACCACGACCTCATCTATCATCTCTATGAATCTACATCCTTGAAAGTGAAAGTGTTAGTTGCTCGGTCGTATTTGACTCTCTGTGACCCCGGTGGACTGTAGCCTGCCAGGCTCCGCAGTCCATGGAATTTTCCAGGCAAGAATACTGGAGTAGGTTGCCAATTGACAACCTTGAATGTCCTCTTTTGATGCTAATAGCCTATGATCCTACTTTTCAAGTGCAAGGGCTGAAATCATAGGGTTAAATGTAAGCAAGATCCTTTCTAAGCAAGCCAGGCTGTTTTGATGAATACATTTTTGTGTAAAGTCGTGGACTTTTTGAACACAAAATCATTAATCTTATCATTCTTCCAGCTGCCTCTACCTCCCACACCCACCCGTTTCCCAGGCATTTTTAGATTGTTTTAAAATCAGCCTCAGACAAACCAACACAGATTTATAAAATATGATTATTAGACTATATCTTGCATTTTAGGAATTTAGAGCTGCTTAGGCACTCGGGAAATTTCAGGTCCAATTTCTGTATTTTCAGGCAGAGCAGCAAATGATTTCTACTTGAAGATGAGATATTGCAACTGTCCTGCCCATAACCCTCGGGCTCTGCCTTCCAGTACACTTTTCCTGACTACTAGACCCGCATCTGCATATCTTTGCCTAAGGACTTTCCCTGGCCTTTTTGGAGGTGACTCTGCCCACACACATAGCAGTCCAGAGATGCCTGGGGAATTACTGCCTTATACTCCAGCATCCTTTTGTCAGTGATAGAAAGTATGTATGATATACTTATTATATATAAGTATCCCAGTTTCATCCCCATCAATTCTCACCTTTGCCTGTTTAAAGTAACTCTGAAGCACATGTTCTGCACTGGCTCCCAGAGTTACCAACATTGGTAACCTGACTAGTTATCACTTATAATGTATGTAGTGTAATAGTTTCCCCTATACTGACATCCTTTCCTTCCCTGACTTATCTTCCCTGTTACCTGGGTTCCCTAGATTACCTTCCAAATATCTGCCATTTGTACACAAATCCTAACCTCAGGTTCTACTCCTGGGGGAATTCAAAGATGCCTCTGCACCTTGCACATACGTCTACCACGTTTTCCTAGCAGAAGGATTCCTAATGGGTTGCTTTTATTGCTGTGACCCCTGCCAGCTGATAGATTTGTTGATTATTGTTAGTAAGTTTGCATCGTTGCTTGCTCAGGCTTTAGTACAGTCCTAGTCAGACATGACTGAGCGACTTCCCTTTCACTTTTCACTTTCATGCATTGGAGAAGGAAATGGCAACCCACTCCAGTGTTCTTGCCTGGAGAATCCCAGGGACGGGGGAGCCTGGTGGGCTGCCGTCTATGGGGTCACACAGAGTTGGACACGACTGAAGCGACTTAGCAGCAGCAGCAGCATGTTGTAAGATGTGGTACATCTTTGTGGCAATGAATTAAATTGAATTTCCAAGACTTTTTCACTGGTTACGCCAAAGCTGGAAAGAAGTGCCCAGGGCTCTTGAATCCTGTTTCTCTTCATGCAACAGCATCATCCATACCTTCTGTGATGGACCTCTACTGCTTGTGACCACCCAGCATGCATTCCACCCTAGACAGTTGCAGTCCCCATAGCTAGCGTGTGCCTTCCAGTTCATGTAGTCCTTCCCTCTGACCACAGCGATCTGCTCAGAGATCCAAACTTTTGGAACTGCTGAACTGAGAAGCCTATTCTTTCTCTCTTCTTACTTTCCTTTCTCCCTTCCTCCTTCCCTTTCTCTCTCTCTCTATTTCCTTCTTTTATTCATTCTTTCATTATTACTAGAGTTACTGAACTTATAGGAATGTGAGCCTAGAGCTTGCTGGTGGACTACTTTCTACCCAAAGGAGAGAGCCTGCTCAAAGTAAAATCAATAGAATAAAAGATGGAATGAATAGGGCAGGGGGAGAGAGAGTAGAGAGAGATTGAATCCTAAAGACACTGTCTTAGTTCTTGCATACAGATGTGCTTAAAAGATCTTGAACTTTTCAACTATGTAAGTCAACATATTACCATTTTTGCTTAAGTCAAACTGAGTTTCTTAGAGTTCTTGAGTTTCTTAGAGTTAAATACAAACTTTAGTTAAATTATTGTACCCACTTAGCACCAGACCCTGTTCAGGTACTAGAGATTCAGAGATACAGGTACTTTCACTGTCCACAGAGAATTTGCATACAAATGAATAATTTAAGGAGTGATATTACAACACTTCCCTGGTGGCTCATCTGGTAAAGAGTCTGCCTGCAATGCGGGAGACCTGAGTTTGATCCCTGGGTTGGGAAGATCCCCTGGAGAAGACTATCTGCTCCAGTATTCTGGTCTGGAAAATTCCATGGACTGTATAGTCCATGGGGTCCCAAAGAGTTGGGCACAACTGAGTGACTTTCACACACATTATAACACTAGGTTTTTCATTTTCTTGCTTTCCTTTTTTTGGAGCCACTGTGTTTCTTCTTCTCGTGGCTTTCTCAAGAGACAAAGAAGCTAGGTTATTTTCCTTTCAGTTTCCCCAGTCACAGAGAATTCCTTTCTAGTACTTTTTTTTTTTTTTTTTTTTAAGAGGCTAGCATATCCTGGTTGTTTGTGCCATGTGATAAATGTCCCCATTGCTTATTAACCTTCAAAATAGGCAGCCCCCACTATTAGGGCTTATGGTCTGTATGAGACAACATAAAAACAAGACACATTCTCCCCCATGCACATTTCAAATGAAATGTAACAGAAGAGAAATAAATAAAAATGGAAAAAAATGCCTTAAATGGTTTATGTTGGAAAATGTTATATGGGCAATAATGGTACTTATATGGGCTTTGGGCAGAGACTTTGATAATGAAGGTTAAATGAGGGAATGTTACAAAAAATGTTCACTGTTCATAAAAATAAATCTCTGGTATGAACCAGAATGAAATCAGCAGAGTTGCAGGCACTGAGAGCAGCTGGGGTGACCTCAGCCTCAGGTTGGTAATAGCCAGACTCGCTGGAACCACACACTCTCACCTCAGCAGGATTCACTTAACTCTCCATCACAAGGACATTGAGTTCCATGGGCCTCAGAGGTGGCTCTTCAGCTGTCACTGAAAAACAAGGACATTGTCCTTTCTAGCATTCTTCCTTTTTAGGTCCTGGCAGGGTTTCCAGGGACCCTGTCTTTCTAGGTTAAGTATCTGTCCAGAGGTTTCAAATGCAAATGTCCAGCAGCAGGTTGTGAATGAATAAAATGGACTTGAAAGCTGCTGCTGCTGCTGCTAAGTCGCTTCAGTCGTGTCCGACCCTGTGCGACCCCATAGATGGCAGCCCACCAGGCTCCCCCATCCCTGGGATTCTCCAGGCAAGAACACTGGAGTGGGTTGCCATTTCCTTCTCCAGTGCATGAAAGTGAAAAGTGAAAGTGAAGTCGTTCAGTCGTTTCCGACTCTTAGCGACCCCATGGACTGCAGCTACCAGGCTCCTCCGTCCATGGGATTTTCCAGGCAAGAGTACTGGAGTGGGTTGCCATTGCCTTTTCCGGACTTGAAAGGGATAATAGCAAATTGGAGAAACATGTGCCATATGAAAGGGTCACTATGTAGTTCAGACAGTGGGAATGCCAACTTAGTGGGGTTAAGTCTTTCTTTTTTTCAAGGGGAAAGCTGGAGTTCTCAATTTTATGAATTTTAAAAAATAATTTTCAATATTTGTAACTGATTTTGGTTATATACATATAATATATGAATATATTTATATGCATATATATTAATATATGTATGTAGATATTTATGGGTGTAGGGGAAGAATATGTGTCTAAGGGGCAAACTTGGCCTACAGCAGCCAGTTTGGAATCTATTATAAGTGAATGCTGAGATTGTAATTATCATTGTTTACTTTCATTGATTTAATAATTCATTGATTATTGCTGTCGAGCTGTCAGATAAAGGTCCTCCATAATGTCTAGTCCTGGAGGCAAGAGCTTGTATTTGAAACAGTCAGTCATTAGCATGTACTGTGTGCTGGGCATTTGTCTATGAGCTTCACATGGATTATTTCATTATAATCGCCTTACTGTCCAAAAAGAAAGCACCAATGTTGGCCCGTTTATAATAAAGGAAACTGAGGTTTCCAGAAATTAAGTATTTGATTGACCACAGTTATTGTACAGGACACCTTGTGTATAGCACCTCTCGTCATCTTGGCCTTGCCACTGTTTCCAGCCAAGGCTACCACTCCACCTCGTGTGCTCTGGCTTCCTTTGGCTGCACAAAGATATTCATACATCATGGGGAAGCCCTCTGCCTATGGAGGCAGGAGCTGATGGATAAAGGCTTTTGACCGTGGCTGACAGTTCTGACACACATTCCATAAGACTCCTCAGAAGGCCTTGTGTGAAGTAAGCAGTCACCTGTAGCAGTTAACACTCTTGTACTGGTGTTTCCTCCCTTCCTGTTCACCTCCCTGCCCCTTATTTAGGGAATCACATTCCCCCAGTAAACCACCTATACATGCCACATCTTCATCGCAGGCTCTGCTGTTGGGGAAGTCAAGCTAAGATAGTAAGTGGTAAAGCTGGAATTAAAATCTAATTTTGACTTGTCTCCAAATGAATACTGTATCAAATCAGTCTTTATGTGATTCCTTTACCAGGTCCTTTCCAGTCTGGTTGTGAAATAAAGGTTTTGAGTTAAAAAAGGCTCTGAAATGGAGTATTACTCAGCCATTAAAAAGAATATATTTGAATCAGTTCTAATGAGGTAGATGAAACTGGAGCCTATTATACAGAGTGAAGTAAGCCAGAAAGAAAAACACCAATACAGTATACTAATGCATATATATGGAATTTAGAAAGATGGTAACAATAAACCTGTGTACGAGACAGCAAAAGAGACACTGATGTATAGAACAGTCTTATGGACTCTGTGGGAGAGGGAGAGGGTGGGGAGATTTGGGAGAATGGCATTGAAACATGTATAATATCATGTATGAAACGAGTCGCCAGTCCAGGTTCGATGCATGGTACTGAATGCTTGGGGCTGGTGCACTGGGACGACCCAGAGGGAGGGTGTGGGGAGGGAGGAGGGAGGAGGGTTCAGGATGGGGAGCACAGGTATACCTGTGGCGGATTCATTTCGATGTTTGGCAAAACTAATACAATATAGTAAAGTTTAAAAAAAAAAAAAAGGCTCCGAAAGGACTCTTGACCAGCAGAAAGGGAGGATGGTAGTGTGAGGTAGTTGGTACACAGAAAATAAATAGGAGAAACAAGGCAAAATGTAGTTTTAGTTTATAATACAGTTAATTTTTTGGCACTGCTTATGTGTTTGTCACTGTGCCAAGTACTAAAAAAGGAACGCAGAACTCTGGAAATGAAAACTATGGTGGAAAAGACTTATTTCCAAAGATCTTCAGTGACTTTAGGCAAGAATGTCAATTTCAAATGCCTGCAGGGGCCAAGTGAGACCCTGGAGTTAAACTAGCCTGGTTTTTGTTTGCGTATCAAACACAACTGTGTGGTTTTCACTGCTACACAAAATTAGGCTTTAGGTTTTCTCCCATTTTTCTTCCAACACATGGCTGTCCCAGTCTGCTCATTTTCCCATTTTGGATAGACATGAAGGTACAAAAATAGTTCGTTTTCATTAATTAATAAAAATTGAGATACAATTGGTATATAATATTAAGTATATATAAGGTGAACAGCATTTTGGTTTGATACATTTGTGTATTGCAACATGATTATAATAATGTTAGCTTTAGCTGACACTTCTGTCTCATCACATAACTGTCCCTTTTTTATTATAACAACAATTAAGACTTAGTCTCTTAGCAGTTCTGAAGTTTATAATACAGTATTGTTGACTATACTCACTATTCTGTGCATTAGATCTCCCAAAACTATTTATCTGCTAGTTTCAAGTTTGCACCTGTAGTTTGTATCCTTTAACACCATCTCCCATTCCCCTACCACCTAGCTCCTGGTAACCACTATGAAAAATCAAAGTGTAGTCACTCAGTTGTTTCTGACACTGTGACCCCACGGACTATAGCCTACCAGGAATACTGGACACCCATTCCAGTATTCTTGCCTGAAGAATACTGGAATGGGTGTCCATTCCCTTCCCCAGGAGATCTTCCAGACCCAGGGATCAAACTCGGGTCTTTGCATTGCAGGCAGATTCTTTACTATCTGAGCCACCAAGGAAGTCCCAGTAACCACTATACAATTCTTCATTTTAACTAGTTCAGCTTTTTTTTTTTTTTTTTAAGTTGCAAATATAAAAGATATCATGCAATATTTGTCTTTCTATCTGACATCTCACTTAGCATTATACTCTCATGATCCATCCATATTGTTGGCAATGGCAAGGTTTTCTTCTTCCTCATGGCTTTATAATATTCTATATCTCTACCACATCATTTTATCCTTTTCTCTCTTGACACTTAGGTTGTTTCCAAAGCATGTCTATTATATTATAAATAATGCTGTAATGAACATAGATGTGTATGTATCTCTTTGAGATATTGATTTCAGTTCCTTCAGATGTACACCCAGAAATGGAATTGCTGTATCATATGGTAGTTAATTTTTTTTTTTTAGCAACTTCCATCCTCTTTTCTACAATGGCTATACCATTTTACTACCCCACTGAAAGATTCCCTTTTCTCCATATTCTTGTCAACATTTGTTATGTCTTGTCTTTTTGATGATAGGCATTCTGACAGGTGTGAGATGATAATCTCATTTTGGTTTTGATTTGCATTTTCCTGATGGTTAGTGATGTCAAGCACCTTACATCAATATACACCTATTGGCCATTTGTATGTCTTCTTTGGTAAAATATCTTTTCATGTTTTTTGCCCATTTAAAAATTGGATTATTTCCTTTTTTAGCCCTTGAGTTGTATGAGTTCTTTATATGTTTCTGGTATTAATACCTTTATCACATACATGGATATTTTCTCCCATTTCATAGGCTACCTTTTCACTTTATTACCAGTTTCCTTTGGGCTTCCCAGGTGGGACAGTGGTAAAGAATCTGCCTGCCAAAGCATTCTGCTGTGCAGAATCCCATTAGTTTAATGTGATCTTACTTGTTTCTTTTCCTTTTTTGTTGCCTTTGATATTGTGTCTTAGGCAAGAAATCATTGACAAGACCAGTGTTAAGGATCTTTTTCTCAATGTTTTCTCAGACTTTTATGGTTTGGGATCTGACATTTAAGTCTTTGATCCATTTTGAGTTAATTTTGTCAGTAGTGTAAGACAGCAGTCTAGTTTCATGATGCATGTGGATATCCAGTTTTCCCAATGCTATTTACTGAAAAGACTGTCCTTTCTCCATTGCATGTTCTTGGCACACTTTTCATTCGGTTGACATATATGTACAGGTTTACGTCCGGACTCTCTATTGTGTTCCACTAGTCTTTGTGCCTGTGCTTTCCTTACAACTGTAAAGAAAGCAGCCCCTTAAGGTTAATGACAAACGGCAACCAATTCTGCCATCTTGTTAAGGGAATATGATAGAGTCTAGGAATTGGGGAGGCTGGCCCCCTATCAGCTAGCTATAGGTCGACTCCAGCTGGCTGTCACTGTGTGGGAATGTTAGTTTCCTCATGCCAGATCTCCTAATTGTTCAAGAGTAGTTGGAAACCCAGAAATATTTGTGAAAATCTCTAGATTTTTAAATGCTAACAGCGATTTCAAATTTCTTAAACAACAGGCAAGTCAACCCTGACGGAGCAAACAGAACACATGTGCAAGTTGTATTTTCCACACAGGCCACTGGTTTGCACTCAGTGATACAGGCTCAGCCCTCTTTTCCTCCAAAGCCCTTGAGCTGTGCCCTGTTTTCCTGGGAGAGATGCAAGACTGGGAAAAGTGGCATAGGATGTGGGCTGCCATTGAATTTGTCTCTTAAGATTCTCTTCACTTTCTATTTTTAGAGAAAGTAGGTTAAGACTTCTTTATTTGTGTGTGTGTGTGTGTGTGTGTGTGTGTGTGTATGCACATGTGTTTTCTAAGGGTTCAGAAATAGACCTAATTTAAGAAAAACACACAATCAAATATGTACGTTGATGTTCTGTAGAAACTATGAAGAGGGCAAGGAAAAACTAATTAACCAAATAAGTGGCTTTTGCTGGTGGATGGTGGTATTTGAACATGTAGGTAGAGGTTTTTTTTTTTTTAAGGGATTCTTAAATCAGGAAGAAAGGAGTGTAGAACTTTCCTTTTTTTTTTAATTTGTGTAAAATTACCATGTCCCCTGGCCAGATTTCTATTGGCCTTGATGATTAGTTGGCTATTTTAGTAGTTCATTGTCTCATCCTTTAGAAAAAGCTCCTCCTAAATGCGACTCACTATGTCATAACTATATAAAATATTCATTGAGATGGTGCTTTTAATGGATTTGTTTGGAATGAACTCGAGCAGAGGGAGCCATCGCTGATTTGTGGAGCAGCAGGACAGTTTCAGGGCTGTGTCTGCCCCAAGCATTGCTTTGTTCAACAAGGCTCTCCACCTGCCCTCTTTGCCTGCAGGCTGTAATCTGAGAGAAGGCACTAAAACCATACTTTTGGGGCTTTTCAAGACTAGGATTTGTATCCATTTTTCATAAAGGTGTTCCGATGTGGAGTTTTTCATATTGTGTTCAATAGAGATCTATTACAGCTTATCTGAATTATACTGGAGTGTTCATGCCACGTAGGATTCATTGCCTAGAGTGAGTTCTTGAACTCCAGAATTAGACAAATTTAGCTTTGAATCCTGACTCTGTCACCTACTAGTTATGTGACCCTCGGGCAAATATTTTAACATTTCTGAGCTTTAGCTTCCTTATCTTTTTAATCTAGAAAATGCTAGTACATACTTCACACAGAATTTGAAGCTTGAATGGGGATAGTTTGCAAAGTACATAGTCTAGTGCCTAGGACATATTAGAAACTTACTAACATTGGCCATTATTCTCTAAGTAGTACCATAAATCCAACCGCTGCAGCATATCTGGGACCACTAGAGGTTTGTATGGAGTTTTCTGCTAAGCATGCCATATGGTTCTTTTCTTTTACCAAACTTGACAGTAGAGCAGGGATAACTGAGCACCTTGAAACAAACGGAAGAATTGTGGACCAGAAAGGATAAGGGAAATGATCAGGACTGTCCTGCAAATTAGTGATAAGTCAGACCAGGGAATATAATTGAGTATTTTGACCCCTTTCTCAGCATTAATTACAAACCTTTTAAAAAATCAGATTAGGGGCTTTTCTTTTTTCTTTATTTTTTGCAACCAGAGTACATCTGAATCTGAAACCATGCCATCATGACCTCTACTATTTAATTTCTGTGTGTGTACCTCTTTACTTTTTGGTTCTAAGTAGTTACCTTCTTGCCAACCTTTTGTAATATGAAATAAAAAGTCACAAAAATCTTCCCTATCTTAACACAACCAGCCTCAAAACCTGGAGTCTCTAGGCCCAGCCCCAGCACCCAGCAAGCATTCTCTCATTTTATCCCACCCCTTTCCATTCCCTCCTGATTCTGAACACTGTGTATCTGTTAGAAGGAGCTGTAATCCATTTGGGGAATGACCTTGGGCAAATTACTTCACTTTTTGGGTCACAGTTTCTCCATCCTTAAAGTGGAAAAGATGATTAATTTCTTAATAAGGGAATAATAGTTCCCCATAAAGGTATGGAAGGCATTTGACAATGATCCACTTTGCCTGTTGCCTTCTGGGACTGGGTGGGGCTGGGGTTTTATTTTTATAATCTTCAAATTGAAGACACAAATAATTTTCATAAGCTTGCTGAAATAATGAAACGGCTATTTCTCAGGGCAAGGTCCAGTGAAGTGGTAAGGACGGAGCAAACATGGGGGAAATGGGCCAGAGGCAGCCTCAGATATGCTCTTCCTTGGTGTCTCAGTCCTGGGAGGGAAAAGAGGCTCATCAAAATCCTGATTAAGCAGGGATTGCCAATAGCACTCTATCCAGGCAAATAAGAGCTACCCCTCCCCCTTCCCTTTTACTCTTAAAACAAAAATCTATGAAGATTTAATCACATTGCTATATCTCCAGGACCTAACCTCTGAGTGTTCCTGAGAACATTTCAGTTTGTCTCCAGGCTCTCAAGCTTGTGCCTCAATGGGAATGTGATCCCTTTAGGCTTTTTACTTGAGTGGAAGAAGCAAAGATTGCTTTTTGTTCCCCTTTGACTCTTCTGAATTAACATGAAATTGAAGATGACTGTAGTTAGGGGAAGAGAGAGAGAGAACAATGAGAAGGGAAGTGAGGAAGGAGGCTCAGAAAGCGGGTGCAAAGAGTATGTCTTGGAACCCGAGGGAAGCTCTGTGTTCATCAAGGTGATAGTTTCCTTCCAGGCCATCAGCAGAATGAAAACGGCTCACCCAGCCTCATTTAAACCCTTTCATCTAGGTCTCTGAGGCCCTTCTCTGGGGAATGCTCTTTGGAGTGTGAATTCCTCCAAGCTCATTATCTCAGTGTAAGTGCAGATGCTACCCCCACCTGCCTTTGGTCCTTCTTCCACTGCAACCGCCCTTTCTGGGCTCTAGGACCAAACTGATGCTGGCAATAAGGGTGACTGCATCTTAATTGTGTAATTGACAAACAACGTGGATACTGATGTCTCAGTATTATTTAATGGAATCTGATGTTTGTGGCTGTCATATCAACCAGTGACTTTTTTTTTTCAGAAAAGTAATTAAACCATGGGTAGGAGTTTGGACCACAGGTAGTGGTTTGGAGGACTTCCCTGGAGGCTCAGTGATAAAGAATCTGCTTGCTGATGCAGGAGATGTGGGTTTGATCCCCGGGTCGGGAAGATTCCTGGAGTAGGAAATGGCAGTCCACTCCAGGGTTCTTGCCTGGGAAATCCCATGAACAGAGGAGTCTGGAGGGCTACAGTTCACGGGATCACAAACGAGTTGGACATGACTTAGCAACTAAACAACAAGGGGTTTGGAAGTTCTCTACACAAGTCTAAGGGTTGATTGGGATTGGTGAAAGGACCTGCCTCTTTGGTTTAAGTCATGTGTGAGCTTTGTCTAAAACCACAGACTTAGATTCCAGTGCTGAGAGAGTGGGGAGGCCTGAGCGGAAGGGGTTTCTGCTGCCTTTCACCCTCATTCCCTCCACACCTTTGCCACTGGCTTGTTCCTTCCCACTTCCTCCCATGGCTGTCCCTGCTCTGTGCAGGGAAAGTCCACCCATTTGCCTGCTAAAAAGAGGTGTGAAAAAAATGATGGCAATAGGACTCCATGAGAAAAATTTGGGTAGAGCATATTGGGATATAGTCACCAGATATTTTATGGTCTGACAGAAAGGCTTGAATTTCAATATTCTGTCCTTCTGAAGTGTCCTTTATTTGCATTTTTGGATCCTTCCTTCTTTTCCTCTTTCTTTCTCCATCTTTTTTCTTTACTCTTCTTTCTTTCCTTGAACAGACATCATATTCATTTCAAATTTTTTGAGTAACATTGTTTTTGGATTGTGAATGGAAACAATATATACTCATTATAAGAAAATCAGCTAAAGAAGTATGAAAGAATGCCAACTGAGAAGTAATAACATTGAAGTGCTAGTGGTGATAAGCTCTATGCTAAGTGCTTCACATATATGATCTCATTTAATCCTTTCGACAACCATGTGAGAAAGTTACTATTATCACTTGTGTTTTGCAGATGAGAAAACTGAAACAGAGAGGTTACGTAACTTGCCTCAAGTCACATAGCTGGTGAGCAGTAGTGCAGACTTTGAACTTAGGTGGTCTAACTCCAGAGTCTCTTTCCTATCCAACATGCTCTGTGTTGCTCTGTGCTGTTCCAACTACACATCAAGAAAGACAGTGCCAACTGGGGAGACCTCCAGTCACTCAGATTAGTCCTCCTTGGGAGCATCTGGTCTGAGGAACTCATCACCCTCCACACTAAGGCTCTCTACTTCACAGGCTCAGAAGCCTTTCTTTTACAGTGATGAATCAACATTACTAAATTCACAGAAATAGCTGTGGTACTAAGACTATTAATCTCATTAATTTACAAAGAACAAGTCTAGGGAGACTTACATTTACCTATCAGTACATCCTCATTCTACAGTAGAACTGCATGGGAAGCTAACCAACTACTGTTTCTTTGGACTGGGGAGCCTCAAGTCAGTGCATGGGAGTCATTCAGCTAACTCTCAGCTGAGTTATCTTTTCAAAACCACTGTTTTCCTCTTCCCCTACCTCCCTCATTACAGGAGTAATGGAAACCCTAATACACCAGTGCATTAAGCCAAGTTATCACTCTCCTTTATCCTACGACCACTCTCCATTCTGATAACACATTGGTTCTGTAGACTTCTTTCTACCATCAGTTAGGCTACAGTCAAGTCTTTTTGGTCTGGGAGTCATTCTGTCTTCTGAAGTTTGCATATCTCTGCTTGTGTCTGCTAACTGTTAATTTAAGCTCAAGTCTTAAAGGGCACATTTAAAAAATTTTATGGAAGTATATTTTACAGATCACAAAACTTTAAAGATAAAATTACACTCTTTTAAAATATACAATTCAGTGGTTTTTATGAAGTTTACCAGGTTGTGCAGCCACTCTCCTAACGCTTTCATCACCCCAGTAAGATCCATCATGCCCATTAACAGTTAATCTCTGTTCCCATCCTGGATTTCATAGAAATGAAATCCTACAGTATGAGGTCTTTGTGTCTGGCTTCTTTCAATTAGCATAATGTTTTGGAAATTGATCCATATGGTAGTGTGTATCAATATGCATTCCTTTTTATTAGTGAATAATGTTTCATTGTATGGTTATGTTATGTTTTATTTATCTATTCATCTGATGAACATTTGAATTGTTTCCATTTTTTAGCTATTACGAATAATGCTGCTGTGAACATGCATGTGCAACTTTTTGTGTGGTCATATGTTTTCATTTCTCTTGGGCAGATATCAATGAGTGGAATTGCTTGGTCATATGGTAGATTTATGCTTAACTTTTTGAGAAACATCCAAAATATTTCCCAAAGTGGCTACATCAAAGGGCTGTTTTACTGGCCTAATTTCCAAGTTGTTGGCCTATCCGTCATGCTAGCTCCCCAGGGCTGAAAATAAAAGGAATGAAAATGACCCATAATCTCATCCTTATTAACATTTTATTGATACATACAAAATTGTTATTTTATGTATCATACTATATAAATACAAATGTATAAAATTTTATGCACAACAGAGTAAAATTTATTTCTATATGTATGTCTGTATTTCATGTCAAGAAAACTATGTATGTATATACAGATACGTATATAAATATTATACAAGATGAAAATGTACATATACATACACTTAGGACACATTATATTAATAATTGAACTTTTTAGGCTTAGTTATAACTGAATAATTGTCACTTATCTGTATTATTAAATATGAAGTAAATGTGATTTTCAATCTTATTAATAGACTTCACATAATACACCATAGTTTTTAAAACCATTGTTCTTTTTTGGACTTCTGCATGGTGTTGTATTTACGTCTAAGTCATAATTTTTAATATATATATACTTTCAGTATTTACTTAAATTTGTCTGGGCTCTATCTCATGCATTTCTTGAATACTTGGATATTTCGCGGCTGTATTCACACTTCATCAGGTTTTCCCTCTCAGTTGTCTCTTGGTACAATGTGAAGTCTGGTCCTTTCATCCACAGAATCACTTAGAAGGCAAACTTCTTTTTAAAGTGTGTCTGTTTCCAATAATATAAAAGCTGAAAAAAAAAAAAAAAAGTAAAAGTTGCTCAGTCATGTCTGACTCTTTGCGATCCCATGGACTGTAGCCTGCCAGGCTCCTCTGTCCATGGAATTCTCCTGGCAAGGGTACTGGAGTGGGTTGCCATTTCCTCCTCCAGGGCATCTTGCTGACCCAGGGCTTGAACCTGGGACTCCTGCATTGCAGGCAAGTTCTTTACTGTTTGAGCCATCAGGGAAGCCAAAGGATGATGTAATTTAAAAAACAACCTCAAGAAGGATGGTGGTTTTGTGAGTATAGATAGTTTGGCTGAAGTATTTCACTCTGTAGTAGGGTTTTATATAAGTCTTGTCTGAGGATGGGAAAGTGAGGTGACTTCTTAAGATTCTCCCAGAGACATAGTAAGAATGATAGATCTTAATATAAAATACTACGATGAGATAATGCCTTTAGTGACCTTCTAACACATTGCCATACTGTAAACCAAGTCTTCCAACTTATAAAATAAATTCTCAGTGGAGATCTGTTCATGTGGCTGTTCATTTCTCTTTACATGGTCATTCAAGATGTGTCATGGCTCCCCAACCTATGTCACATCTTACCTAAGCTGGGAGATTGTCTCTTCCATCAGAAGAGACTTTTAACCTCCCAATCTCCCTCCCCCCTGACCTTTTTAAAAATAAAGTCTCATTGAGATACACACATACTAAAATATCCTATTGAGATACATACATACCAAACTATTATCCTTTTAAAATAGGTTTTATTCAGATACACACATACCAAAATATCACCCTATTAAAATATGTACTGCAGTGGTTTTTAGTACATTCATAGAGTTTTACAACTATCATCACTATCTAATTTTAGAACATTTTGTCACCTCAAAAAGAAACCTAGTAACTCCCTATTTCCTCTTCCCTTTGGCTCCTGGCAACCACTAATCTCCTCTCTGTTTGATAGATTTCCTTATTCCTTAGTTGATAGATTACTTATTTATATAAACAGTCATATAATATGACTATTATTTCTGCCTCTATCACTTTGCGTGTTTTGAAGATTCATATTGTAGCATGTATCAGTACTTCATTTCTTTTCTAGGCAAAATAATATTTTGTTGTATGGATATACCACCTTTTGTTTATTCGTTCATCATTCAGTGATTCTACTTTTCTGGCTATTTGTATAATGCTGTTATGAATATTCATATGTTATACGTTTTTGGTTGACATTTATTTTTAGTTGTTTTGGGAATATAGCTAGGACTGAAATGCTGAGTTATGTAATAATTCTATATTTAACACCGTGAGGGTCTGCCCAACTGTTTTATTTCTTTCCTCATTAAATTGTTTGGACACTCTTGTCAAAAATCAGTTGACCATAAATGTGAAGGTTTATTTTTTAGACTATCAATTCTATTATATTAACCTGTATATCTATCCTTTTACCAGTAACATACTGTATTTATTACTGTAATTTTGCAGTAAGTTTTCAAATTTAAAAGTATGAGTCCTCCAGCATTGTTCTTTTTGAAGATACTTCTTTGGCTATCCTGGAACTCTTACATTTACACAAGAATTTTAGGATCAATCAGTTTTGTCAATTTCTGAAAAAAGTCAGCTGGGATGTTGATGCTGCATGTATTGAATCTATAGGTCAATTTGAGGAATATTGTCTTCCAATTTATAAGCGTGATTATCTCTCCATTTATATAGGTCTTCTTTAATTTCTTTCAACAATAGTTTGCATTTTTCAGTGTCTGAGTCTTACAACTTCATTGGCTGAATTTATTTATAAATACTTCATTCTTTATGTTACTGTGTAAGTGGAATTATCTTATTAATTTTGTTTATGGCTTGTTCATTGCTAGTATATAAAAATACAACTGAGTTTTATATACTGATCTAGTATTCTGCAACCTTGCTGAACTCATTTATTAGTTCTAATAGTATTTTTAGTGGACTCCTTAGGGTTTTCTATACTCAAGACTATATCTTATGTAAACAGAGATAGTTTTACTTGTTGCTTTTGATTATGTGTGACTTTTATTTCTTTTTCTTGCCCAGTTCCTATGGTCTGAACCCCCAGTATAATGTTGTATAAAGAGCAGACATCCTTATCTTTTTTCTGTCCTTACAAGGAAAATATTGTATTTCATTATTAAATATGATTTAGTTGTGGGTTCCTTGCTTTTTTGTATGGTTCACTTTTATCTGGAATGCCTTTTTCTAATCTCCATATCTCTATTTTTCAAAACAATATCCATCAATCAAGGCCAAATGCCTAGGCAGATATCATTTCCCCCATCCTGGAATTTATGTTTGCTCATATATCTAACAAAACACTTATCAAATTCCATCTTTTACTGTAACTATTTATGTGTTTATTATGGGAAGCCATCTCCTGTTGTAAGCAGCAACTTTTTGCATATAGCCCACGTTGTATAGATTCTTATTCTGGAAAATAGTAAAATTATATTAAAAAAAAATTAAAGATTAAGTAAAACTGGAATTAGGTTAAATGTTTCAAAAAGTTGCCTCTGACTCCTTTCTTCTAAAAAAAATTTATCACCATTAAATCTTTCTACAGCAATGTGTACAAATTGAGAATTCTTAACTCCTTGAAGAGCTTCCTAGGGCTCAGAAATCTTTTGGTGTAGAAACAGTATCAACAACAAAACTATAGACAGAAGAGTTCTTGGAATCCGGAGAGAGGGTGGCACGATTGCTAACCTGTTAAAAATCGTTTAGAAATATTGCCATGTTTTTGTTCACTAAGGAAAAGTTAAAGAATTCTTAAAGAAAACTCAAGAGATGGGAATATCAGACCACCTTACCTGCCTCCTGAGGAACCTGTGTCAAAAAGCAAAAATCAGGTCAAAAAGTAATAGTTAGAACCTGACATGGAACAACAGACTGGTTCAAACTGGGAAAGGATCACGTCAAGGGTGTATATTGTCACCCTGCTGATTTAATTTATATGCAGAGTACATCATGAGAAACGCTTGGCTGGAATGAAGCACAAGCTAGAATTAAGATTGCCGGGAGAAATATCAATAACCTCAAATATACACCCTTATGGCAGAAAGTGAAGAGCAACTAAAGAGCGTCTTGATGAAAGTGAAAGAGGAGAGTGAAAAAGCTAGCTTAAAACTCAAGATTCAGAAAATGAAGACAATGGCATCCAGTCCCATCACTTCCATGGCAAATAGATGGAGAAACAATGGAAACAGTGACAGACTTTATTTTCTTGGGCTCCAAAATCACTGCAGATGGTGACTGCAGTCATGAAATTAAAAGATGCTTGCTCCTTGGAAGAAAAGCTATGACCAACCTAGATAGCATATTAAAAAGCAGAGACATTACTTTGCCAACAAAGGTCCTTCTAGTCAAAGCTGTGGTTTTTTCCAGGAGTCGTATGGTTGTGAAAGTTGGACCATAAAGAAGGTGAGTGCCAACGAATTGATGCTTTTGAACTGTGGTGTTGGAGAAGTCCCTTGAAAGTCCCTTGGACTGTAAGGAGATCAAATCAATCAATCCTAAAGGAAATCAGTCCTGAATATTCATTGGAAGGACTGATGCTGAAGCTGAAACTCCAATACTTTGGCCACCTGATGTGAAGAGCTGACTCGTTAGAAAAGACCCTGATGCTAGGGAAGATTGAAAGCAAGAGGAAAAGGGGATGACAGAGGATGAGATGGTTGGATGGCATCACGGACTCAGTGGACATGAGTTTGAGCAAGCTCTGAGAGATGGTGAAGGATGGGGAAGCCTGGTATGCTGCAGTCCATGGGGTCGCAAAGAGTCAGACATGACTGAGCAACCGAACAACAAAGGACACACAATTTTTTCCTTGCTGAAGCTGATCAGTGCTGGAAAGGAAAGAGGGTCAGTGAGGCTCACATTTCTGAGACTGACCAGATGACTGGGCTCAGAATTAACATGTCGTACCAAGTAGTCTATGGGGTCACAAAGAGTCAGACACAACTGAGCAACTGAACAACAGCAGAGTAGAGATTAACATAGTAATTCTAGAATATAGAGTTTTTTGTAGTATGTTCCCTGCACCAGCTGCATTCTCTTTTTACTCAATGTTGTTTTCATTTAGTTGTAAGGATAGAAATCTTATTAAACAAATCTCTTTATAAACTGTTTCCTTATTTTTGTATTCACAGTCCTTAGTACAGAGAGCTTTAAATAGGTGCTTAGTAGGTGCTTATATCTTTTGAGTGAATGGGTAAAGCAAATTTATAATGAGATATCAGTGATCTGTGGAAGCTTAATGCATTGATTTTCTGGTGTTGTCCTAAAGTAAATAGACCCAGGGATAGAACTCAGGTCTCCTCCATTGCAAGATGGTAAAGACAGCAGATTCTTTGCCATCTGGGAAGATGGGAAGCCTGGAAGCCCCCAAATAAATAGATTGCCAATTATTTCTTCAGCAAAAGTGGATGTGTTTTAGATCAACAAAGAGTGGCCATTTGGGATCTGCAACCATGGTGAGCCATATACAAGTGCCTGCACGGTAAGAAGAGGAGAACTTTTTCAAAGAGGAGAAAAGCAAGCTGAGATGGCCGTAGTAAACATAGTGGCTTTTCACTAGCTGAGTTGTGACAGTTTCTCATTGGCTGAACTCTTGCCAGGCAAGAAGAAGTTTTTCTTCTTTGCATTTGGCTTTACTGTCATGTAGGGCATGAGACCTCCCCATTCTGGCCTCCCAACTCTATATTAACTGAAGTTTCTTACATTTCCACCTTTTGATAAACTCTTTTCTCTGATAGCATCACTGATCAAGAGTCAGGTTTTCTTGTTTCAGTGGCCCTTTGTCCCTCGGTGCCAGGAAGGACCTTTCATAAGTGTAGTATTTCATATCAGAGGCAGAGTACACAGATTGGAAAACTGTTGATGTCGCATTTGAGTAACAAGGTAGGAGGGAGAACTCTCAGGCACTTCTTATTTAATGTCCATATGTTATCAAGATGATAGACATTGCAGATCATCTGAAGCATTATGTCATCATCAAAAGTTTACCAACAGACATCAAACAGGTCTGGATATCTTGGAAAAGCTGTCTCATTAGCTGTTGTCTACCTCAATTTTGTAAAATATATTTGCTTTCAGATCAATAGATGTGTACAGGGCCAATCAAGGTTTGGTGCTCTCGTTAGATGGGTTGAGTGAATCCAAGAGTCTATTCCTTAGAGTTTGATGGAACAGTGAGCCAAGTTTAGAACACCCCAGAATCTTAATAATAGTGAGAGTGATGGGTAAAAGTATTCCATCCAATAATTCCTGAACATAAGAGCCATTGTAAGTTTTATTTTTGTTGAAAGTGAGGAAGCCATGTTGCCTCCACAACATTCCAAAATCTTGAGATACTCAGCATATCTACTTTTAGTACAAATATTGGTAGTTTTGCCCTTGACTCAAGTGCGAGCCTGTATAAGAGCAGAGAATTCAACTTTTGGGGTCAAAGTAGCCATAGGTAAAGGTGCTTCCTCAACAGTACCAAAAGGAGTTGCAATAGCATACCCAGCATAATATTTGTCATTGTCCTCCTTAAAATAAGAACCATCAGGGAACCCTGAGAATTCAGCATTACTCAGAGGAATTTCCTGAAGATCATCATTAGGAGTTAGGAAGTGGTCCATCAGCCTCATGGGCTTCTATAGTCTATAGGGTTGAAAAGAGGCATGACTGAGTATGTATACACATATAGAAGGAATTTGAGGGGAGAAGAGTAGCAGGGTTAAGGTTGTTACAATGTATATGAGTCATGTGAGGAGCAGTTAATGAAAGGACTTCTTAGGAAGTGAGGCTGCTGACTGAGAAATGTTGAGTGTGATGAAAATTTCGGAGGGCTTCTACTTCATGAAGTACACAAATGGTTGAAGGGGATCCCACAGCAAATTTCCTGTGATGGTCTTAGCCAAAAGGGCAGGGGCACCAATGGCTCTAAAGCAAGGGGAGGTATCCCTATGCCACAGGATGCAGTGACTGGCTGTAATACTGATCAATGGTGATACCCAGGTTTTTGGGTGAGTATCCCAAGAGCATTTTCTTCATTTTCATATACAAAATGGGAGAAAAAACAAAAAAAGAATCTGGTAATTGGGATGCCCAAGGTCAGGTTCATCATACTCTTTCTTAAGGCCTTAAAGGCTATGTAGTGATGGCTATGATCCTTACAATAAAATTGGATCAAGATTGTTATTCTTTATGAAAACATATGGAATTCTGGCTATAAGAAGTTTGGAATTCACTTTTGGCAATAACCAATGAACCAAAGAAAGCCTCACAGTGGCACTTAATTTTGGGTTTGGAGAAACATAGGATAGCATGAAGCCTATATGAATCCAGGTGTAGTCCTTGTTGTTATATCAGATGTCCTAAATAGTGAATGTGGATTTGGGCAAACCACAATTTTTCTTGGTGACCTTATGTCTCTTTAAGGCTAAAAGCTTTAGCAAGTGGATGCTGTCTTCCTGAGGGCTTGAGAAGGAAAGCAAAGAAGCAAATCATCCATATACTGCAACAAAGTAGAACCTCTAGGGAACCTTATATCATCCAGATCAGCCTTCAGGATTTCTGAGAAATAAGAAGGACTCTCAGTAAAATCCCAGGGTATTATTGTCCAGCTGAATTGTTTTTTTTTTTCCAAGTAAAGGCGAAAAGTTATTGTCTTGCTTCATCATCTAGAATACTAAAGAATGTACTGTATAAATCAGTTGCAGTAAAGAATTTGCTTCTAGTGGGAATGAATATTTGTAAAGTATGAGAGTTGGAAACAACAACAGAGTGTCAGGGGATAACAATGTTGTTTATTGTGTCAAGGTCGGGCAAATATCCACTCTTGGCCTGTAGGTTTTTGCACAGGTAAAATGAAAGTGTTGTAGGGGCTAGTACAAGGGTAGTGAGGTGCCGGGGTCCAGCCCCGGTGGATCCAGGGAATTCGAAGCGGGGATAGCGTCGGCGACCTATTTATTTAAACATTTAATCAAAGATATAAAAAGTAATAGAATGAGGATAGCTCAGTGAGGAAATTCAGTGGAGAAAAGAGGCTGAAATAAAGATAGCTCAATGAGGAAATTCAGTGGAGAAAAGAGGCTGAATAATTCAGCCAGAAGGTAAGAGAAAGAACGACATGGTGAGACCAAGTTTCGGTGAACAAGGCCCGCACTTTATTTTCCAAAGTAGTTTTTATACCTTAAGTTATGCATAGAGGATAATGGGGGAAGGGGTAGAGTCATGCAGCAAGCCAGGCTTTCTTCCTGCAAACTTATCATATGCAAAAGCTTAGATGATTTGCATCATCTTCTGGCCCGGAGGCCTGTTAACATTTTAAGACCCTTTCTTCAGAAAACTTATTTTTCTCTAAAGGTGATTAGTCAGGCGCCACCCTCCAAAAGCATTAGATAAAGTTGCATTCCTACAGAGCAAAGGTGTGGTGGGCTATAAGAAAAAGAATTAATTCAAGGGTTCCAGGTTACAAACATTAAAGCTACTACTTACACCAATTCTATTAATCAATACACTGCCAGGGACACAGCAGGTAAGGGATATGGAAACTTAGCAGCAAACATTGGCCCAACAAGTGAAAATCCCTTCACCAATACAATTTCTAATCAATCTTTTAACTACTCAAAAGAATCTGCGTTTAGACAGTTAGAACATCTCCTGCCTCTCACAGTTGGGAGGCTCTGAACAATCACATGTGGCCGGAAAAACCTATTCAGGCAGGCTAGAGGATTTCCAAAGGAGTTTGTAGGTTGAAACACTGTCACACCCAGGAATTATTAACTGGAGCTGTAAGCTAACTCTTTTTTCAGAGAGAGGTAGTGGGGGACAGCCCCCCGTAAAGTCAGAGGTGTAGGTGAAAGCACAAAGCAGAAAGTAGGCAGACTCTGGTTTTGGGGGTAGATGCTCGAGAATTTCCAGGGGGACTCCTGAAGCTCGATCCCGCCTTTGCGTAAGACGAGCCTCCTTCCTCATGACCTTTGTCATGGGCGGAGTTCCTCACGATCGCTCCCGGCAGTGATAGAATTCCAGTTGAGCTATTCCAGATCCTGAAAGATGATGCTGTGGAAAGTGCTGCACTCAATATGCAATATGCAATATGCACTCAATATGCAATATGCCGGCTCCCGGCAGTGAGGCCTTGTGCCTTGTAACATTTTGTTGTGAGTTTGGTGTCCTGAAGGTCTTCTTTATTCATAGAGCATTGATTAATTCTGGGTAGATGTTTTGAGGGATCTATTTGAATCTTGATAGGAGGTGAGCTATAAATTTTGCCAATATCAGTTGAAGATTTTGCACATAAGGAGGGTTGTAGCTGATTGAATAGGGATAAATAATCAATGCTTCCAGAATCATCTCTAGTATCATCAGAAGTGAAGCAAATAAGATTGCAAAAGCTCATCTAATTCACCTGCTTGGTTGCTTTGATGACTACTCTCAAATTCTAGAATAATTCTCCCTTTGGGGAGAAAAATGTTCCAGCATGGTACTTCTCTAAGAAGTCTCAGCCTAATAAATGGATGAGGGCTAAGGAACTAAAAAGAAAAGAGTGTGGATCTTTCAGAGGGTCTAAACAAAAGTGAATAGGTAAGAGACAGGAATCTTTTAAGGTTCACTGGAGAGCCCCGCTAGCTGAATGTGGTACTCCAAGGCAGGGGCTGCCTTACAGTAGTGGGGTTGAGCACTAGAGTGTGGCTCCAGTGTCAGACCTGGAAGAGATTCATCCCCAAACTGGAGAAATGTTTCTCAAGCTGGTGAAGAGAAAGCACTGGGAAGAGCCCCTGTAGTTCCTTGGAGCCCTGTCACTTAAGAATTGGGAAGACATGGGAAAGGCTGGTTAGAAGGGCTGTAGGTGTCTGAAATGCTTGAATTTGTAACACTTTTCAGATGTCCTGGCTCTTTTCATTAAAAACAGAAACTAAGAAGCTTTTGGTTTCATTTACAAGCCTTTACTGGCTGGAGTTAAGCTAAAGTTAAGAATTTTAGTAATCTTTTAAGTGACTCTAGTGCAAGAGAGCTGGTTTGCCAGATGAACTATATCTGGGGTAAAAATAGTTTCCAATTCCACCCTGATCCTTTTTACTTGAAGGGAGAGGTTCCAGTTCAGCTCATTATAAACACAGAGTTAAAAACTACTTGGGTGGGATAAACATATGAAAGAAGACCAGAATTTCTTCTTTTTTTTTTCATAATATGAAGTAAGGTGTAATAACTATGAACAAGTTTATCAGATTTTTGTGTGTAAGCCTGAATTTTGTTCCAATCAATAGGTTTTGGGAAAGTCATAGGAATTGCCTAATGAAGTTGCCTGGTGATGCCCTAGGCCATGTGTTCAATTAGTGGGCTCGTCTCCTGGCTGTAATCCTAGAGACCTTTTAAGATTTTCCCAATTAGTAGTGTTCCTCCATGCTGGGCCTGGCCTTAACCAACTAGCTGATGTAAGTCGAGAGAAACAGTTTGGAGACCTGTCAGGATCCTTGATTACTTTCAGAAAATCTTTGAGTATTGCTGCCAGTTCATCTTTTGGCATCGTTGTTCAGTCACTCAGTCATGTCCAACTCTCTGCAACCCCATGGACTGCAGCATTCCAGGCTTCACTGTTCTTCACTGTCTCCTAGAGTTTGCTCAAACTCATGTCCATTGAGTCAGTGATGCCATCCAACCATCTTATCCTCTGTTGTCCCCTTCTCCTCCTGCCCTCAATCAGCATTAAGGTGTTTTCCAATGAGTCAGTTCTTTGCATCATGTAGCCAAATTATTGGAGCTTCATCTTCAGCATCAGTCCTTTCAATGAATAAAGAGGATTGATTTCCTTTAGAATTGATTGGTTTGACCTCCTCGCAGTCCAAGTGATTCTCAAGAGTCTTCTCCAGCACCACAATTTGAGAGCATCAATTCTTTGCTGCTCAGCCTTGTATGCAATCCAACACTCACATCTGTACATGACTACTGGGAAATACATAGCTTTGATTATAATGGACCTTCGTTGACAATGTAATGTCTCTGCTTTTTAATACACTGTCTAGGTTTGTTATAGCTTTTCTTCCAAGGAGCAAGTGTCATTTAATTTCATGGCTGCATAGGTTCCAAAACCTATGTTTATGACTGTCCCCAGTGATTTTGGAGCCCAAGAAAATAAAATTTGTCACTCTTTCCATTGTTTCCCCATGATCTTAGTTTTTTGAATGTTGAGGTTTAAGCCAGCTTTTTCACTCTCCTCTTTCACTTTCATCAAGAGATTCTTCTTTGCTTTTTGCCATAAGGGTGGTGTCATCTGCATATCTGAGGTTATTGATATTTCTCCTGGCAATCTTGATTCCAGCTTGTGCTTCATCCAGCCCAGCATTTGTCATGATGTACTCTGCATATAAGTTAAATAAGCAGGGTGACAATATACAGCCTTGACGTACTCCTTTTCCTATTTGGAACCAGTCTGTTGTTCCATGTCCAGTTCTAACTGTTGCTTCCT
This sequence comes from Bos indicus, assembly GCF_029378745.1. Lineage (NCBI taxonomy): Eukaryota > Metazoa > Chordata > Mammalia > Artiodactyla > Bovidae > Bos > Bos indicus. The sequence continues at coordinate 69,742,143 of NC_091766.1, forward strand.
GACCTGCATACAGATTTCTCAGGAGGCAGGTCAGGTAGTCTGGTATTCCCATCTCTTTCAGAATTTACCACAGTTTGTTGTGATCCACACAGTCAAAGGCTTTGGCATAGTCAATAAAGCATAAATAGATGTTTTTTGGAACTTCCTTACTTTTTTGATGATCCAGTGGATGTTGGCAATTTGTTCTCTGGTTCCTCTGCCTTTTCAAATCCAGCTTGAACATTTGGAAGTTCACGGTTCACGTAACCTGCAGATCTAATACCAGTCATTTCTAAGGGAACTGTCTGGTTGGAAAGGAGCCAGATCAAAGGCTGCTCAGTACAGCTTCAAGGGTACAGTAATTCTGAAGGAATCAAGCCAAAGGTTTAAAGCACAGTTCCACTAGAAAGATCCAATCCTGAAGGAGTCAGGCTAAAAGTTTAATACTCTAGTGTCAATAGACCAACCCCTTTTCCAAAAAGAATGGAGTGAAGTCTAGCCAGTTCTAGAAAGAATGGCCTTATTTTTTATTTTTATTTTTTTTTAAATTTTTTTATTTTTTCTTATTTTTTAAAATGTGTCAAATGAATACTCACATATGTAACAAAGCCTTTAAACAGAAAGGATAAAGCCTTAAAACAGATCCTAAGAAAACCCCAAGAAGTTTAAAATGCAAAGAGAGAAGCTAGAATGTAGGAGAAAGACTTACCCTCAAATTCTGATCAGTGGGAAGCAGTGAGCAGCAGTGGGCTCAGTATGGCCACTGCACCTGTTTGCTCACCATCTTCAGAGTCAGTAGGAGTCCTTCTCTGGATCCCTGTATGAGCCACCAAAATGTTGACTTGAAACAAATAGACTTTCAGTTCTCTCTTCAGCAAAAGTGAGTTTATTTACAAGTAACAAAGAACTGCATTTTTGGGGTCTGCAACCATGGCAAGCCACATCTAAGACCCCATACAGCAAAGGGAGGAAAATTCTTTCAAAGAGGGGAAAGAGAACTCGGGAAGGCCATCAGAAACAAATAGTTAATCGAAGAATTGAGAGTTTGAAATATGATGACTTTTTCTTTGGCTGAGTTGTGACAGTCTTTCAATTGGGTGAGCTCTTGACAGGCAATAAAAAGAAGTTTTTGTTCTTGTTGGGCTCTGCTATCATTGTAGGGCATGAGAGCGTCCCCCTTATGGCCTCTGAACTCTATTTTAATAGAGGTTTTTTTTTTATTATTACTTTTTAAACCAGGTATTTACATTTTAAAGGATAATCGACTTAAATGAATTAATCTCTAAATTATAAATGTACAATCCAATTTTTTAAATGTACAAAAGATTTGAGAAACACTTCACCAAAGATATACTGTGATAGATAAGCATGTGAGAAGATCTCAACATTAGTCATTAGAGAATTGCATAAAACCATAAGCCTACATAGCATATGAAAAAGCAGAGATGTTACTTTGCCAACAAAGGTCCATCTAGTCAAGGCTATGGTTTTTCCAGTGGTCATGTATGGATGTGAGAGTTGGACTGTAAAGAAAGCTGAGCGCCAAAGAATTGATGCTTTTGAACTGTAGTGTTGGAGAAGACTCTTGAGAGTCCCTTGGACTGCAAGGAGATCCAACCAGTCCATTCTAAAGGAGATCAGTCCTGGGTGTTCATTGGAAGGACTGATGCTGAAACTCCAATACTTTGGCCACGTCATAAAAGACCCTGATGCTGGGAAGAAGTGGGGGCTGGAGGAGAAGGGAATGACAGAGGATGAGATGGCTGAATGGCATCACCGACTTGATGCACATGAGTTGAGTGAACTCTGGGAGTTGGTGATGGACAGGGAGGCCTGGCGTGCTGAGATTCATGGGGTTGCAAAGAGTTGGACACGACTGAGCAACTGAAGTAAACTGATGATGAGATATTAATTGCTAAAGCAAAGCACCCTGACAATATTAAGTGCTGACAAGGATGGAATAATGGGAACTCTCCCATGCTGTTGGCAGAAGTGCAGGATGTTACAGTCACTTTGGAAAACAGGCAGTTTCATATAAAGTCAAAGGTAAAATTAGAATATGAACAAGCTACTCTTCCTCAGGGCTTACATGAAATAAAAATCTATGTTCACAAAAACTGTATATACAAATGTTTATAGCAGCTATTTGTAGTTATCAAAAACTGGAAATAATTCAAATATCCCTCAATTGGTAAATGGATTAACAATCCATGGAACATCCATGCAGTGGAATATTACTCATCAATAAAAAAGAATGGACTACTGATATTCAAAACACATGGGTAAATTTATTTTTTATTACATTAGTTTCAGGTGTACAACATTATAATTGACATTCGTACACGACTAAGTGATCACCACCACAAGTCTAGTTACCATCCATAGCCGTACAGTTGGCCCCCCTCACCCATTTTGCCCATCTCCTCCCAAAATATGAATGGATTATGCTGAGTGAAACAAGCCTGACTGAGAGATACATGTTATATGATTGTATTTTATACGACATTATGGAGAAAACCAAAGTAACAGGGACAGAGAATGGTCAGCGGTCGGCGAGTTAGGAGCAGGTGACAGCAAAGGAATAGCATGAGGGGATTTATTTGAATGGGATGAAAATGCTCTGTATCTTGATTGTAGTAGTGCTTATACGACTGCAGGCATTTGTTAAACTCATGGAACAGTACGCCACAGAGGGTGTATTTTACTGTATGCAAATTGAAAAGTATTTTTAAAATAATGTTTTTAGAGGAAGATGAGGTATGAGGTCTGAAGCTTCATGGATTATAGAACAGATGAGTTGGTTTGGGTCTGGCTCTATGACCAAGTAGTTGCTGTGAGTTATATGTTACCAGCAGTGAGAGCTAGTGAATAGTGACTTAACTTTTCCGGACATCAAAGAGAGCTTAGGAATGTCAGGAAGAAAAGTGGCCAGTGAAATAAATAATCTTTCAGAATAGAACTGAGATCATGAATAGCGATTTCAATTGTGAATTGTTTAAGGAAAAAGGGGCCAACACTAGATTGCTTCTTGTGAAGAAGATACGGAAGAAAAAAAAAGACAAAGAATAGGATGAAAATGTTCCTCCCTGAATGATTATCAGCAGCAGCATTATGGATTCCAAAGGGGATACACTCAGTGGTTCTCACTGGAAATCCAACATGCACTTCTTTTAGAATGCTTGGTCTCTGAAGGAAGCTTTCCAGGAATTTCTTTAAGTTTCGAAGAATCAGAGAAACCTAGATGAATGTCAGCTCTGTCATTTATAAGGCTAGATCCCTTGTAAAAACCACTGTTCTTCTCTAGTCTTCAATTTTTCCATCTACAAAGCAGGGTTAAGAAGAGCATGTATCTTTCAATATTGGGAAAATTAATAGAGATAATGCGTGTATAGCACCGGGCACAATACCTCACATAAGAAGCACTCAAAAACTTGCAATGAGAATTATACTACTGCCTAGTTTCCAGAGCTTGCATATGTTTATTTTTGCCAAGCTCATACTTGTATTTAATTTTTTTCTTGTCACCATCTCATCAGCAGGAGATTATCAAGTTTTAGCAGCATCATCTTGCTGCCTAGAGTAGATAGAGAGAGTCAATTTGAAGAGAGACATATTATTCCCAGAAACACAGACTCTTTTATACTCAATACAAAGAACCTTCAAAAGTAAGAGCTGTGACTTCCTTCCTCCAGAACTGGTTAACCTGTTGGGATATTTGGTAGATGAATTCTGTGCCACGCACTCTTGTATACTGTGCACCAGGCCGGGAGACAGCAGCTGCTCTCCATGCTGTCCTTCCAACACAGAAAACCAATCTCACAGCACCAGGGGAGACTGTAAAAAACGAAAAAAAAATGCAAATGTCCAGCATTGATTAGTTTTGCCAGCTGCTTTTCTTTAGAATCAACGGATGGGCCACTTTAGCTTTAAGTCCATTGGACACACTTAGGGGTTCTTTTTGTTATTGTTTGTTTCCTTTGTTGTTGTTTTTTTTTTTTTTTAGAAATTGTATTAAAGAATAAATAATCCTTTTCAGGACAAACCTGTCAAAGAAGTTGACAAATGGAAGGAGGGCTTAAATAGAAGAAAGAGATAATAAGCCTCTATTGAACTGTTTCTGAAAATATCTTTGACCCAGGGGATGATCTGGTTCTTTCAAACGTGGGATTGAAGAGTCAAATGCTTTCAGAGGCTAGGCTACTTATGTAAATAAATGAGGAAGCAGGAAGAGTCTGGGTGTAAGGCAATAGGGAGTGGTGGTGGGTTTGGGTGTATTTTTTTGTTTTCCTACTCTTTTGAGGTCTTTGAATACAAAATTATTTCACTATTCTTTTTCTCAACTCTACTATAAGATGAGGTGATCTTAGGGAATGTGTGATGATAAATGACAGTCTTGAAGTGGTTTGTCATTCAGAGGAGAGTGAAAAAGTTGGCTTAAAGCTCAACATTCAGAAAATGAAGATCATGGCATCTGGTTCCATCACTTCATGGCAAATAGATGGGAAAACAGTGGAAACAGTAGCTGACTTTATTTTTGGGGGGCTCTAAATCACTGCAGATGGTGATTGCAGCCATGAAATTAAAAGATGCTTACTCCTTGGAAGGAAAGTTATGACCAACCTAGATAGCATATTAAAAAGCAGAGACATTACTTTGTCAACAAAGGTCCATCTAGTCAAGGCTATGGTTTTTCCCGTAGTCATGTATGGATGTGAGAGTTGGACTATAAAGAAAGCTGAGCCCCGAAGAATTGATGCTTTTGAACTGTGGATTGGAGAAGACTCTTGAGAGTCCCTTGGACTGCAAGGAGGTCCAACCAGTCCATCCTAAAGGAGATCAGCCCTGGGTGTTCATTGGAAGGATTGATGTTGAAGCTGATACTTTGGCCACCTGATGTGAAGGGCTGACTCATTTGAAAAGACCCTGATGCTGGGAAAGATTGAGTGCAGGAGGAGGAGGGTATGACAGAGGATGAGATGGTTGGATGGCATCACTGACTCAATGGACATGAGTTTGTGTAAACTCTGGGATTTGGTGATGGACAGGGAGGCCTGTCATGTTGCAGTTCATGGGGTTGCAATGAGTTAGACATGACTGAACAACTGAACTGAACTGATGTAAGGGTCATGGCTAGTATGTGCTTCATTCTTCATACCACTTGCTGCTGAGAGACAATAATAGCAGCTTCAGTGGATATTTGAAGACTCTATTATGAAACAGAATGTAGTCAGAAATTATAATTTTTTAAAAAAAAATCAAACTAAACAGAGTCCTACTCAGAAAGGCCCAGATACTGTGTCTGTTCATGTGCTTGGGACTTGGGGACTTGCAATTCTTTCTTAACTATATTATCTTCTTTGGGATGCACTCTATCTTCAGAAATGTTCCTGCTTTACCTGTTGCTGCCCCTTCCTTGTCTTGGTCCTGAGTTTGGCTCATTTTGGAGCAAGACTAGTCAGCTTAACTGACTAATGTAGTGTTTCCTAGCACACACTTGCATTGACTTGAAGTTGTCTGGTCTCTGCTGTGAATATGCACCTCTTCTGTGGAAAAGAGTGAGATAATGATTAGACTTTCTTCTTTTTATTTTCTTAAACCTTTATATTTAGCTGGATAGATATAGGTATATAACAATAAAAACACAGACATACATATGTCTGAAAGAATAAAACAAAAACTGACAATGGTGATTGGCTCTGGGGAAGAAGCTTGAAAAGTATTCTTTTTATGCCCAATAAGTGGATTGTGGAATTGATAAACTACATTTCCAATACCATGGATGCACTATTTGCAATGAAGAAAGAAGGAGAAATAACTAGATTGAGTTATTTAAACCATACTGTCTGAGGAAAATTTTTAAAATAGAATCTCTAATAAGTTAGAGGAAAGTTAGATAATTTTGTCAGACAGACTTTAGAGTGTTTTCAGGATCTCTAGCTCCTGGTATTCATACCTTTATGTAATCCCTTTGAGTATGGGAAGGATCAGTGACTTTCTTCTAAATCTTGGAATGTGACAAAGGTGAGAGGTTTATGTGATCACATCTGTGATTGCATAATAATGTAATGCCCATCATGCCAGACTGTCTCTCTGTCTGACTTTGATGAAGCAAGATGCCATGAATCACATAGTATCAGGAAATGAATTTGAGCAACAATCTGAAAGAATTTGGCAGCAGATCCTTCCCCAGTTGAGCTTCTGATGAGAACATAGTTCTGGCCAAGACCTTGAGCATAGGCTCTGAAACTCTAAGCCAAGGATCCAGTTAATCAATGCCAAACTCCTGATCCATAGAAACTGCAACATTGTGTGTATTGTCTTCAGCTGATAAGGCTGTGGTAATTTGTGATGCAGCAATGAAAAGCTGACATAGTTCTATATGCATTCATGAATTAATAAAAAAAAAAAACTATACAAATCACTAAAAGGAAATATAGCAGCATGCTTTTATAATCTTGACATACAAAGGATATTTCTAAAGAAGAAATGAACACCAAAAACCACACCAAAAAGACTGGCAAATTTGACTACATTGAAAGTGTAAAATTGCACATGAAAAACCACTATAATATAACTAATTTCCTTAGTTTTTCTATGTCTGTAAATAAAGAAACAAAACCAACAACCAAAAGAAAAATGAACTGAGAATGTTAACAATAAGTTCAAAGGGAAAAAAAAAAGTCTTTACCATTCAACAAAATGTTCAACCTTATTCACAATTAAAGAAACAGAAATTTTAAAAAATGAAATTTCACTTTTTACTTAACAGATTTACTAATATATGAAGCTTAATAGTACTGGGGAAACAAGTACTCATATATTATTATTCGGAAAGTAAATTGGTGCAGCCTTTTTGGCAATAGAAATAAAAATTTATAGCATACCTGCACTTGACAGCCTTCTTGTATGAAGTTATTCAGTAGTCATGCCCATACATTTTACAGTGACTCCTGAATAACAAAAATTAGAAATAAGCAAAATATTCATCGGTGGAAGACCTGTTAAGAACATTCAGGGATAGCTTACTGTGGAAAAAATTTTGTTTTTCCATCTAGAAGTCATGATAAGGAATGATTTATAAGCTGTCCTTGAGGGCAGGGACCATATTTCATTCATCTCTGCTTCCTTTGAGCCTAGGGCAGTGCTTGATGGTTGGTACATAACAGAGAGGAACAAATAGTATTTGATGAGCGAATGTATGAACGCATACTGGTGCATGTATACAGCTGGGTAGTGTCTGGGGTTAAACATTAAATGTGAGTGCATTTTAAAAAGTGTTTAAATGTGTAAAAGATGAAAGCCAGAGTTAACCATAGACTCTGAGGCATTATGTGATGCTTTTGAATCCTGATCTTTTGTACGCTGAGACCATGTCTGGAACCACCAGGGAAGCTAAATGATCTCTATGAAGGCTGTCCTAGAGTGGGTTTGGGAACTACAGGGAGGAGGAATTTAGTTATAAAAGTGAGAGGAGAAAGAACAGGTAGGGTGTAGCCTGACCCTCCTTTCTGTGCTTCCTTAGTAACACCCTGCCCCAAAGGTCACTCTCCAGCCATCTCTAGTCTCCCTGTCCCTTTAATTCTGCTTATAGTCCAGCACATGATTAATAGTCCTGCCACCACCCTCTCCCCACTGCCTTTAAATGCGGCCACACTACCACTCACCTAAACCCGACAGAAAAAAATACAGTCCTGTCACAATCTTGTGGCAAGCTAGATCTCCCAGCATTAAATCACCATTAAGGGCCTCTGTGAATTTAATAGCAGCTTTAGGGGTCTTTTCCCCCTTTTTCTCTCATTTAGAACTCAGCTAAAGCTTTCCTGTTATGGGAGGTGGATGCTATAAAGACAAACAGTTCACTATCCTGGCCTCCACAGGTGCACTCGATCCATAATTGTTCCTTGAGAGGAGAAGTGCAGAGGACCTCCTAGCAAAGCCCTTTAGCCTCTGTCTGTTGAGCTGTTGGCAGGGTGGAGATGTGGTGTCTACATCTGCTATCTGCACAGTCATTTGTGAAATGCTTTTCATAGGTATCCCATTGGATCCTACCAGGAATCCTGCTAACAGAAGTATTTATTATATTCATTTTAAATATAAGGAAACCAAGATCCAAAGGCCTGAAGTAGTTAATAAAACCCCAGGACTGAACACAGGACCTCTGACTTAAGAGACCGGAGATTCTGAGAAACTTCAGATATTTCCCAAATAATTTGTTCTTTCCAAAGCCTTCCCTGAGCATGTCAGACTCTGAAAGTAGATATCCTAAGTCCACATCTTGGCTCTGCTGCTGCTGCTAAGTTGCTTCAGTCGTGTCCGACTCTGTGCGACCCCATAGATGGCAGCCCATCAGGCTCCACCGTCCCTGGGATTCTCCAGGCAAGAACACTGGAGTGGGTTGCCATTTCCTTCTCCAATGCAGGAAAGTGAAAAGTGAAAGTGAAGTCACTCACTCATGTCTGACTCGTAGTGACCCCATGGACTGCAGCCCACCAGGCTCCTCTGTCCATGGGATTCTCCAGGCAAGGGTACTGGAGTGGGGTGCCATTGCCTTCTCCGCATCTTGGCTCTACCAGTTACTATTTGGGTGACTTTGGAAAGTTACTAAGTAACCTATCTCACAGTTAGGTAATGCCACAATAATGTTGCTAAATGGACAGCTATGGGTCTGCAGTGGCATGCAATATTAAGCATAGTGAACATTTATTTTTGCTCAAGAATCCAGAGATTGGCTGATCAGAGCTGGGTTCACTTAGGTAATCTCTGCTTAGCTAGTGGATCTGCTGGGTGTTGGCTAGTTGGCTTGCGTGAGTCAAATTTGCTCCATGTGCCTCTCTTGTTCTAGCCAGCTTGTCCAGGCTACTGCACATGAGAAAGGTTTTAAGAGAGAGACAATTGAAGCAGGCAAGCTCTCTTTAAGCATAAGTTCAGAACTGGCACACCATCACTTCTACACAGCTATTTGGACCAAAACAAGTCACAAGACACAAGTCACAAGCCTAGATCCAAGGGATGGGAAAGTAGACTCTACCCTTTGAGAAGACCCACAGAATCACTGGACACAGGATATGCATAGAGGCAGACCATTAAATGGCACCATTAGTACAACTAAATCCAGCTTAAACATCTGGAAGTTCATGGTTCATGTACTGTTGAAGCCTGGCTTGGAGAATTTTGAGCATTACTTGGCTAGCGTGTGAGATGAGTGCAATTGTGCAATAGTTTGAACATTCTTTGGCATTGCCTTTCTTTGGGATTGGAATGAAAACTGACCTTTTCCAGTCCTGTGGCCACTGCTGAGTTTTCCAGATTTGCTGGCATATTGAGCAAATATGCCAGTATCATCTTTTATGATTTGAAATAGCTCAACTGGAATTCCATCACCTCCACTAGCTTTGTTCATAGTGATGCCTCCTAAGGCCCACTTAACTTCACATTCCAGGATGTCTGGCTCTAGGTGAGTGATCACACCATCATGGTTATCTGGGTCATGAGGATATTTTTTGTATAATTCTTCTGTGTATTCTTTCTTTATTGATTATGCCAAAGCCTTTGTGTGGATCATAACAAACTGTGGAAAATTCTTAAAGAGATGGGAATATCAGACCACCTGACTTGCCTCCTGAGAAATCTGTGTGCAGGTCAAGAAGCAACAGTTAGAACTGGACATGGAACAACAGACTGGTTCAATATTGGGAAAGGAGTACGTCAAGGCTGTATATTGTCACCCTGCTTATTTAACTTCTACGCAGAGTACATCATGTGAAATGCCGGGCTGGATGAAGCACAAGATGGAATCAAGATTGCCAGGAGAAATATAAATAACCTCAGATATGCAGATGACACCACCCTCATGGCGGAAAGCAAAGAAGAACTAAAGAGCATCTTGATGAAAGTGAAAAAGGAGAATGAAAAAGCTGGCTTAAAACTTAACATTCAGAAAACTAAAATCGTAGCATCCAGTCCCATCACTTCATGGCAAATAGATGGGGAAACAATGGAAACAGTGAGATATTTTATGTTTGGGGCTCCAAAATCACTGCAAATGGAGACTGCCGCCATGAAATTAAAAGATGCTTGCTCCTTGGAAGAAAAGCTATGACCAACCTAGACAGCATATTAAAAAGCAGAGACATTACTTTGCCCACAAAGGTCCATCTAGTCAAAGCTATGGTTTTTCCAATAGTCATGTATGGATGTGAGAATTTGACTATAAAGAAAGCTGAGCACTGAAGAATTGATGCTTTTGAACTGTGGTATTGGAGAAGACTCTTGAGAGTCCCTTGGACAGCAAGGAGATCCAACCAGTCAAAACTAAAGGAAGTCAGTCCTGAAGATTCATTGGAAGGACGGATTCTGAACCGAAACTCCAATGCTTTGGCCACCTGATGCAAAGAACTGACTCATTTGAAAAGACCCTGATTCTGGGAAATATTGAAGGAGGAAGGAGAAGGGGACAACAGAAGATGAGATGGTTGGATGCCATCACCGATGCAAAGGACATGAGTTTGCGTATGCTCTGGGAATTGGTGGTGGACAGGGAAGCCTGGCATGCTGCAGTCCATGGGATTGCAAAGAGTTGGACATGACTGAGCAACTGAACTATCTAACTGAGTATAACTATCTCCTAAAATCCTTGAGCACTTTCATTTTTGCATTTTAGGAATAGGGGTCAAAATAGCATCCATTGCATGTGGACATTGTAAAGATAATATGAAGCAATGTGTGAGGAGTACTCTACTGCATGTTAGGCTGAGGGGCAGGGAATTAGGATGCTCCTGATTCTAATGACTTTGTAAAGAGTTGCCATACCAAGGCGTGGACTGGCCACCTCCAGATGTCTTCCACTTGAGAGATAAACCCTCAAGTATTTAAATCATTATCATTTTGAATTCTTTTTTTTTTTTTTCCCACAGAGAGCCAAATCCAATCCTGATTTGTTTCTCCCCCACCATACAGTCATAACAGCACATGTTATTTGAAGAATGCACTAGAGAGGAGACATGAATCTTTGAGTACGGGGTTGGAGAGGAGTAACCCTAGCTGTTCCTGACCTGTACATTTCCAAGTTGGTTTCATGTGATCACGTGAGTAACCGAATCTGGGCCAGACGCCTCCGTCTATTGGTTGAGCAGACCCCTGGCCATGAAATGGCCTGGCCTGAGAGCTCTGTCCAGTGTGGGGGCTTGGTATTGGGTGATGACTAAATACTCGATCAGTCCCTCTTGCACATGTTTTGGATTTGAGACACATAGACAACAGTTGAATGAAGCTAGGAGAGCAGCAGAGGCTGAGAGAATCTGCATTATATGAATGTAATATAATGCACTGGAATATCTGACCCCCTCACCTAGAGTGGTATTACATTTTTAAGCAGAGAGTTCAGTTCTCTGTGCGTCCTTGCGCTGATCCTGAGACTTTTCCTTTCTTCTTTGTGGGACCTTCTGTCATGATGCAAAACTAACACCTAAGTGACCCAGCATGTGCTTCTCCTTTCTGTGTTCTATATGGTATCTGCAGATGTTTTTTTAAATGATGCTTACTTTTCTCTGTCAATTAATGGTGTATCATGACCACCTTCACGGGCTGGTAAATATTCTTTTCCAACAGCATACAATCTAGAGTAGAGTACAAGTCCCTCGCTCTCTAAAAGTAGAGCCTTCCTGTGACCATTCCATAAGACAAAACAGTGTAAAGTGAAAAAGAAAGTACTTTAGGACACATCTTGCTAATGGATGCACAAAATAAATTGAGATAAAGCACAGACGGTCACACAGTTTAAAGCCATGGCGGCTTGAGGCTGAGGTGCTGAGTGTGGTTCCCAGGGAAGGGTTTTGTGGGCACTGTTCTCGTTTCTTTGGGCATGCGCTACCTCTATAATGGCTCACTGCAAAGCAGTGCTGAATGCTATTTTCACACTGTGTCTTTTTTCATAAAAGTGGACATAATCTTTGGATTTCTTTCAGTGAGCAAAAACAGGTAATGTTGTTTTTTCTAAAAAGAAAAATGATGTAAAGCAAACTTTTGAAAAGCGGGGGATACCTGGATTCTATTGTATGACTATATTTATTTAATTGCTCCCCTAGTGCTGGATACTTATTAGGTCATGAACTATCTTTTTGTTTGTGTGATTGTTTTGCTTTCATATACAGCATCAAAGTCAACATCTTTGAATGAAATGTTTGTATACAACTATGATATTTTTATAGATAGAAGTTTGATAGGAAGATACTTTTTTATTTATTTTTACCTGAAGGATAATTGCTTTACAGTACTGTGTTGGTTTCTACCAAAGATCGACATGAATCAGCGATAGGTTTACCCATGTCCCCTCCTACTTGAACATCCCTCCCACCTTCCTCTCCATCCCTCCTCTCTAGGTTGTTACCAAGCCTTGGTTTGAGTTCCCTGAGTAATACAACAAATTCCCATTGGCTATCTATTTTAAATATGGTAATGTATATTTCCATGTCGATAGGAGGATATTTGATAAGCAGAGAAACGTTCTAGTCCAAGGATTTGGCATGAAATAAGCACAGATTTGCAAACTAGAAAAACACAAGACATCTTATCAAATAATCAAATTTTGCTACGGTTGGCTACATGGAAGGAGAGAGTGGCTGAATTATTGATAGATTTGAAAGCTAAGTTAAGGCATGGCCATTATTGAGGGCTTTTTTTTTTTTTAATATGTGGAAAACCTGGAGTATCTTAAGGTGAATCTCTTTTTCCCTTACAAAATTAGTGTTGTGTTACAGAGAGGGTCAGCAGAAGTTAATCTAGGCCATTTCACATGAGTTTAATCTATAATAAAAGGAAAAAATATATATCCTTTTATATTGTAGTGTGCTTTGTTAAAACGAACAAACAAACAAAAAATGTTATGCGTTTAAGGTATTTTATCAGTGTAGATATATTCTTATAACAAATAATGTGCTAAGTAGAGGTAGGTCTCTATTGGATTAATACCACCACTTTCTGTTTGTGTCTACCTTTTGAACAACTGAAAAAAAATGGTGTTTCACTGGATTCTGAAAATAACATAGCTCAAATGGAAGATAACCTCCCCATTTTACAGAAGAAGGAACTGGGGTTAGAAATAGAATGTCATTCATGAAAGAGAATGTCAGAGCTATAATGCCAGAATCTGATTTTTCAAGGTCACCTGACTTCACCCTGCATTTTCTTGTGGTGACAGTGAGACTTGGTTATAAAGCATCATCACACAGCGCTTGTATGAAGGAAGTAGGCCTACACCCTCTTCTGATTTCACATCCCCCCACCCCCATCTCCCCCTCACTCTGAGTCAGCCAGTTAGCCAGAAGCAAAGTCTGGATGACAAGCCAGGTAGACTGATTCCAGGCTCAGTTTTTCCCAATAAACGAATGGAAATCCTCTTGTTCTACCTCCCTTCCTCTAATTATTAAACCTTAATATGCACAAGAATCATATGGGTTTTCTTAAACGTGACTGTTTCCTAGGCCACATCCCAGGCACTCCTCCATTTCAGCAGGCCTGGGGTTAGACTCAGGTATGCAGATTTTTAACACACTCTTTAGATGTTGATTAGGAAAAGGGGTACACGGAGCAGACTTCAAGAAATGCTGTCTGTCCAATTTCAAGGTTGAAATCTGCTTTGTCTCCCCTTCAAGCATGCCTGCTCTTAGCAAAGTGACTCCAGCCCCGCCTTGTTGTAGCCCCTTATCAGTTCTATGTGTTTTGCAAATTGCATTTGCTCTTCATTTATGGACAAACCAGGTCAGCACTGCCAGGCCAATAAGAGCTGGATTTTCCCTGGCCTCATGCATCAGTGACATATTTGCCAGCATCGGCCCAGTTCCGACATCCCTGCATCAGCTGTGGTTGATGATGATGCAGGATACACATGACTCGATTTGTGGAGAGCCAGCTAAGCTTTCAGGGAAGTCAATAAGAAAAATCTCATTTTGATCTGCAGATTGGGCTCATTTGATTTGAAAGTCACTGGTGGCAAAAGAAATATGGGGCCCAGGGATGTCTCTTCAAGCCCCTCTCTGGCTGTAATCACCCCTGAGAAGCACTTTTCTCCATCTGCCTCCTCCTCCCCTCCTTTCTCCATAGATTCAATGTGTCAGCGGTGGAGGGGGGCGGCGGGGTGGGGGGGGGAGCAACAAACACTCTCAGACTTTCTGGATGATTCTTCTTTCTCACTCTGTACAGAGGAGAAAGGGTCAAAATAGCACCATCAACCATTTGCCCAAACCATTTGCTGTGTGGCTCCTAGGATATATGGCCTTGTGACTTCCTATATAGGTCTGTGACTTTCAGCTTAAAGAGGTCAGAGAGGGAAAAATTAAATGTGTCATTATGCTTTATGAAGTAGCTCTTGGGTCTTGGTGTTCCGTGGGCTTATATGCATGTCAAAATGGTAAAGTTTACCTCCAGAGTATCTCTTGATGCTAATGAGATCTGTTTATCCTCGCCCCCCACTTTACTCTTTGCTATAGATTCTACAAAAATCTTTCTAGTTTCCCTGCTTCCTACCATTTCCCATAAAATTCATTATCCATGAAGCACCTTTGGTGGCTTTGCATTTTCCTAAAGATGCAATCTAAATTTGTGCTGTCCAGTGTGGTAGCCACTAGCCACATGTGATTGTTCAGTAGTTAAAATATGATGAGTTTGAATTGAGAAAGTGATAACTGTGAACATCAGATTACAAAGATTTAGGGGAAAAAAGGATATAAAGTATCTTATTAATAATTTTCTATGGATTACATGTTGAAATAATATTTTAATTATACTGGATTAACTAAAATAGGTTATTACATTTAACTTCAGATATTTCTTTTTTACTTTTTAAAATATGGCTACTAGAAGATTGAAAATGACATACATAGCTCACATCGTGTATCTTGGGTAGTACTGGTGTAAACTCTGGAATGTGGCTTGTTCTCATTTTGTTCCGTTCCCTTATCACACATTCTCTTTTGGTTATATGAATTTCTTTTAATCTCTTGAATTCATTACTTATCCTTTTGTTTCTGGGGTTTTAGTAAGCTATTGCTTTCTTCCATTACTGCTCTTTCACTAACTCTTACTTATATTTCAGTATGTCTTCTGCAAATTGTTTCTTGTATGTCACTGGCTCATTCATGACTTCCTGAGTCTGGCTTAGATGGGCTATCTATGGATCCAGTAAAATCTTCATACACTGTCTTCTGCAATGTCATCTTTGCTTTAAAAAGTATATATACATAAAATCTGCCCAGTCCACTGAATTGTAAGCTCTATTAAGACAAGAGCTATATCTGTCTTGTGCACCTTTGACCCCAGAGCAGGAACTCAGTAAATGTTTGTTGAGTAAATCCAGACATCTTATTAAATGGGCAAGGGAATTGAGGTGCAGAAAGGGGGACACTTCTTAACCAAGGTGAATTCATGGCAGAGTACCTCAGGCCAGAACCATACAGAAGAGACATAGATTTAAAGAATGTATAATATTGGAGGAATTTTTTAAAATGTAGTGGACAGAGACTTGTGCATGTTTTTATAATTCTATTGAAAAAGGTAAAGAAAGAGGTAACTCAACAGAACCAGCTGTGATGCCAAGCCTGATCCTGTCTGGAAGAGTCTCCAGCCTAAGGAAATCCCTCTTCAGCAGCCCTGACTCCAACACTTCTGGCATGTCAGATTGGGAGAATAGGGACAGGAGAAGGGAATGACAAGACAGTGGAGATCTGGGCGATAAATAGGTGGATAGATACGTATCATAGGACAATCTGAGTCAGACCTTAATGTATTCAGGGAAATTATACACCTGAATTACAAGCCTGAGGTCACTTCTTGGGATGTTGGCACCACCATTCCTTAGGTTGACATATTTCTGAAGAGAACAAAATGAAAGAGTGATTGTTAGTCATGAAGCCTCTAGGGTTCTGGTATCATCCTTTGCTATACATGCATCTGGGAGAAAATTCTTTCTGGTCCTAGAAATAGATAGCTTAGTGCATTTTCAAAATACGTCATGTTATAGGTTCTTTAGGAAAAACTGATATGAAAGAGAAATTTATTTTCTGTAGGATTTTCTACTGTAATTGTAATTTTTCCTAATTATAAGCTCAATGTAGGAAAGTTGGCAAATGTGTTAGCAATAGAAGAGAAACTTTATGCATAATTCCAACAGCCCAAATAATCCCACTCTATATTTTCTGTCTTTTTATATTCTTCATGTTTATTCACTTATAGTTTTATAAAAGTAAGATACTGTGAGTACATTTTAGTAGTGTTTCCTTTTAATTATGTATCATGCACAATTTCCTGTGTCAATAAGTACTCTTTAGTAATATGATTTCTGTTGTCTACTTAATATTCTAATATATTTAAACCTTTCCAACAGTCTTCATTATTGAACATTCAAATTGTTGCCAATTTTTTTGTATTATAAATCACTCTACAGGTATTCCCTTATGAACATCTCTGATGTTTCCAAAAGACAAATTTGTAAAAGAAGAATAGGTTACTAAAAGATATTGCACATTTTAAAGGATCTTAGTATTTATTTTTAATTAGTCTCCTAAAAGTTTTATTACAAACTGACTTCAGAGTTCTCAAGTATTCTCTGCACACTACTTTCATGTTTATAAGTTGTACCACCTACTATCATGAAATTTGTTTCCCATTATGTTGATGATACTTCCAAAAGGGAATGAATTCCCCCAAAAAATGCGAAAATAAATTCTAGACTCAAAATCATATTGATGCCCAGCTGATTATGTCCACTTTCCTCTAGATCCTTAAGAGTGGCATTTCCAAAAATACTCCATGAGAGAAGAGTTCTATGGTGAGGTAAGTTTAGGCAAAGTTGCATCTTCCATTGTACATCAAGACCTGAAGATCTTGAAAAATCTTGCAGTAAATTTGAGGAGGTCCAAATCTGTTTATGGAGAAGGCAATGGCACCCCACTCCAGTACTCTTGCCTGGAAAATCCCATGGATGGAGGAGCCTGGTAGGCTGCAGTCCATGGGGTCGCTGAGGGTCGGACACGACTGAGCAACTTCACTTTCACTTTTCACTTTCATGCATTGGAGAAGGAACTGGCAACCCACTCCAGTGTTCTTGCCTGGAGAATCCCAGGGACAGGGGAGCCTGGTGGGCTGCTGTCTATGGGGTCACACAGAGTTGGACACGACTGAAGTGACTTAGCAGCGAATCTGTTTAAATCAGTTTTCTTCCCTAAGGTTATTTGGTCATCAAACTACTGGGGGAAAAAATTTCAAGTCTGCATACCTCCATGGTATGCACTTAGAGAGCTGCCCATCTAGAGTAAGCTCGAGACAGTACATTTTGGGGACTGTACAGTACATAATTTTCTTTTAATTCTATGTACTTGACCACAGGAGGTAGGGCCAAATCAGTTGGAGTTCCTGTGCACATTGTCACGTGACCAAGCTGAAGGATTCTCTATTATCAGGCCTTATGGAAATTTCCAGTAAGCCAAGACCAATTTTCTGATGAGCTAAGACTAGAATTGTATCTCAAAAGCTCCTTCTACTCCCCACACCCCCCGAAAAATCAGTTTGCTTATGACTTTGTGATTGCAAATATATTTTCATCTATGTCAATCTTCGTGTAAAAAAGTAAAAAATCATTATTGTTACCTGTTTAATTTTTGGCCCAAACTATTTTAAGACTCAAATAGAGAATAAGAGGATACTTGTTAAAAAATCTCTCTTAGGCCAGGATTTCTCAGAAACAGAGAAATGTAAAAATCAAAATTTTGGTTCCCAGTGAGACTGTATTTCTCAAATATCAGAACACATGCCACCATTTTCTTTTTGTATTTTAGTATTTTTTAAAATTAACTCAAAGTCTTATATACTTTAATTTATCCTCAACAAAAAAAGTTCAAAAACATAGACTTGACAGTTTTATCTTCTTCTAATAGATACTAAAACAAAAACATAAAACTGCCTATAAAACACCTAAGATTATATGAGGTCTTGACAAACATTTTTGGTAAAAGGTTAGAGAATAAATATTTCAGGGGTTGGGAGCCGTGGCGTCTGTGTCACAGTTACTTTCCTTCATTGTTGTAGTGCAAAAGCCGTCCTAGACAACAAGTAAACAAATAAACTTTGCTGTGTTCCAGTAAAAGTTTTATTTACAAAGATGGACAGGAGCTGGATTTGGCTCATGGGTTGTAGTTAGCCAACCTCTGCTCTACATGAAACAAAGAGCGTATTGACATTTGCACCCTCTAAATAATTGCACTGATTCATTTTAGACACAATCTGAATGCTCTAACCTGGGCAATAATTGAACAGCAAAATCTCTCTCTCTCTCTCTTTTTTTTGCATTCTACCTCTGTTTTCTGAGATAGTCCCAATTTCAAGCCACATGTCTCAAATATTGGGATAAGATTCATCACTCTAAATCTCATAAGACTAGTATTAAAATAAAAATCAGGAACTAATCTTTGCTGGTTCAACAAAAGAATAGACATCTTGAGACAGACTAACCTTTCCTCACCTTCCTAATGAATTCTGCAGAAATGTCCTACTCCTTGATTTTACCCTTGCAAAATTATTCTTCATAAAAGGAAAAAAAAAGCCCCACAACCCAAGCAAACTGGGCTTCTATATTATTGACACATTAAAATTTAAAATGTTAATTAACAGAGGCTCTTATCTGAGAGCAGCAAAGTTGCCATTAGTTCCCAACTTTGCTGAATCTAAACTCCTATGTATCTTTTGTTTGACTGAGTTAGTCCACAGTTTACCCTAGTGGCCTCAAGATTTACCAGAGGGGAAACTTAACAAGGCCAGTCTCTGACACACCTGTCCATTGAGCCAACATCACTGAGCTTTGTAGATAGGAAGAATATGTTTTCCTATACAAATATGATAAACCCATCCATTCACTGCTCACTATTTTCCACCTTCAGTTCAGTTCAGTTCAGTCACTCAGTCATGTGCAACTCTTTGCGACCCCATGAATCACAGCACGCCAGGCCTCCCTGTCCATCGCCAACTCCCGGAGTTCACTCAAACTCACGTCCATCGAGTCGGTGATGCCATCCAGCCATCTCATCCTCTGTCGTCCCCTTCTCCTCCTGCCCCCAATCCCTCCCAGCATCTGAGTCTTTTCCAATGAGTCAACTCTTCACGTGAGGTGGCCAAAGTACTGGAGTTTCAGCTTTAGCATCATTCCTTCCAAAGAAATCCCAGGGCTGATCTCCTTCAGAATGGACTGGTTGGATCTCCTTGCAGTCTAAGGGACTCTCAAGAGTCTTCTCCAACACCACAGTTCAAAAGCATCAATTCTTCGGTGCTCAGCTTTCTTCACAGACCAATTCTCACATCCATACATGACTACTGGAAAAACCATACCCTTGACTAGATGGACCTTTGTTGGCAAAGTAATGTCTCTGCTTTTGAATATGCTATCTAGGTTGGTCATAACTTTCCTTCCAAGGAATAAGCGTCTTATAATTTCATGGCTGCAGTCACCATCTGCAGTGGTTTTGGAGCCCAGAAAAATAAAGTCTGACACTGTTTCCACTGTTTCCCCATCTATTTCCCATGAAGTGATGGGACCAGATGCCATGATCTTCATTTTCTGAATGTTGAGCTTTAAGCCAACTTTTTCACTCTCCACTTTCAGTTTCCTCAAGAGGCTCTTTAGTTCCTCTTCACTTTCTGCCATAAAGGTGGTGTCATCTGCATATCTGAGGCTATTGATATTTCTCCCAGCAGTCTTGATTCCAGCTTATGCTTCTTCCAGCCCAGTGTTTCTCATGATGTACTCTGCATAGAAGTTAAATAAGCAGGGTGACAATATACAGCCTTGACGTACTCCTTTTCCTATTTGGAACTAGTCTGTTGTTCCATGTCCAGTTCTAACTGTTGCTTCCTGACCTGCATATAGGTTTCGCAAGAGGCAGGTCAGGTGGTCTGGTATTCCCATCTCTTTCACAATTTTCCTTGGTTTATTGTGCTCCACACAGTCAAAGGCTTTGGCATAGTCAGTAAAGCAGAAATAAATGTTTTTCTGGAACTCTCTTGCTTTTTCCATGATCCAGCGAATGTTGGCAATTTATCTCTGGTTCCTCTGCCTTTTCTAAAACCAGCTGAACATCTGGAAGTTCACAGTTCACATATTGCTGAAGCCTGGCTTGGAGAATTTTGAACCCTAGATGTTCACAAAAAATAATACATCTGAATATCATTTTTTTTCATGTTTACAAAGCTTTTCCATAAATATATAGTCCCATCAAAATTGTTTAGTAATCCAAGAGCTGGGAATTTCTATCCTCATTTTACAACTGAGGAATCCCAAGTTAATCCGGCAGTTGAACTGCCAGCTATACTGTAGGGAGAACCCTGGGGCCATGCTAACCAATTTCCACCTGCTGGATGGTGATTTCCGAGTGCTCCTCAAGGTGATTCTTTTTTCCATTCTGCTCTGCCACACCCTGATCATCTCTACCATCCCAGGCCATACTGCTAACCCAACCTTCCATTCACCATGGTGGTCCTGAAAGCAGCCATTCAAGGGTGCCTGGATGGGTCAAGGTAAACAAGTATTTTAGTACTGAAACACAACTCTGTCCTAACTTATTCATTAACAATATAAATTCCCATCCTTAATTTAACTCATATCTCCTAATTCTATGTTCAGTGTTTCCCTATACATTGTAGCTGATTCTTAGATGTAGAGAAATTTAATTAATATTGGCTGAATTGCTAATTCAGCTTTCAGTTACAAAGAGTAATTAGATCATTAGAATGAGAATTTGTAAATTAGCATACATTGATTTTTTTTCATTTGCAAACAATCTGAATAAGTCTGTCCAGAGTCCAAGAATATATAACTTAAAGGCATCTTATGTATTGTCTAGTTCAACATGTTTAAGGAAACATGGGAGAAATCTGCCCAAGATCATAAATAATAGTGATAAATAATGATTATCGTTCCTTACCATGTGCTTGACATCACTCTAAATGTTATAAATGTGTTAAGTCAGGTTGATTGTTACTCCAGTTTACAAATGAAGCATCTAGGACTTAGAGAAATAGACTTGCCATAGATCGTATGGGTGTAGGTGATGGGTCTATGTGAGGACAGAACGTCTGACTCTTGAGGAAAGAGTTCTTTTTCAAAAGCAAAGCCCAAACTTGTGATAAGAATGGCTCTATTTGATAAAAAGGGCACTTTGCCTATATGGTCTTCCTCCTCAAACCCAAGGGCAGTCCAACCATGAGGAAAACATCAGACACATCTGAGGGCAATTCTGCAGAGTGTGGCTTTGCCCTGTGGCTGACTGCCACACTGCCTGAAGTATGCAGTGCACAGGACCCATCATCTCCAGGGACACTAATTTAACTAGTCTTGAGTGCGGTTAAGGTATTGGCATTTTTCCAAGTTCCTAGATAATTCAAATGGGCAGCCAGGGTTGAAATAGCACCAGGCACGCATGTTTCCCAGAAAGAGGGAGTTACTGAATCCCCAAGGCGGGATAAGGAGCAATAGGACTAGGGCTGAATGAGATGTATCTGGAGGAAGGGCTTTCATTGCCCTGGTAAGCAGATTCTTTTCACTCCAGGAAACCACCAGGGAAGAGAACACAGGGGCTGGAGATGGAATGCTTGAAGGCTGCCGTTTTCACCTTTCCTAATCAGGAGGCTTTTTCAGAATAGTGTTTGGGGATCACTGGGCCTCAAATGGTCACCACATCCTTTGCTCAGCAGATTGTTGGCTTCCCCTGCCTTTTCTCTCTTGAATATATCTTTCTTGAATGTTTAGAGTCAACCCCACACCTAAATGGGCATTTGTCAGTTATGTAGCTGAAGATGTGTGATCAACCAGCCTTGTCAGCTAAAAAGGAGGCTGGCTTCTTGCATTTAAAATGAATATTGACTGGAAAAGGAGGAGGTAGGGAGTGAAGGAAAAAAATCACAAGTGAAAAAAATGGCTGACTCAGGCCAACCTCAATGCATATGGTGTGAAATAACATTGTTAAGGGAGTTTGGCTGGGGTTGGAATTATGCAAGAGCCTCTTTCAGCACAACCTAAGATGTCTGGGAAAATTGCTCTGGAAATTTCTGTGTTAAAAGATTTGTGTTCCTGGGAACGTTATTTAACTTTCTTCAACCTTGTGAATGAAATGGGATTGGTATATGATAATACCTAATTTACGGGGTTGATTAAACAAGACTGTAAGTCATCTGCTTATCACAGTGTCTGGCATGTAGGACACACTCTACAAGTGCTGGGGCTATCGTTATTGCTCATTTCTTCTTAGTTTTACTATTGCCTGTTTAAACAAACCCGTCATTAAATACCTCCTCCTTCAAGAAGGCCTCTCGATAACACCTATGCTCCAAGAGAAGTAATCTTTCTGTGTTAAATGCCCTCCTAATACTTTGTAGCTCTCTCTTGAAATCACCGCTTACCATGCTTTTTTGTGTCTTTGTCCTTTTTTCTTTAAGAATACAAACTAATTGATTGCCAAGTGGTATCTCACTAATCCTTGTATTCACAAAAGCTCTCATTACAGACTAATGACCCGATATTTGTGAAATTTAAATAACTTGGACAAATAATAGATAACAATGAATGTGATCATCCTAGAGGCTCTTAGCACAAGACTTGATGCATAGAAAATGTTCTATAAAGTTCGCTGCCATTACCATTTATTGTTTACTGTGATATTGCATGCATTATCTACTTGATTCCTCACAAGAGCAGATCCTCTTAATAGGCACATTTCACAGTTGAGGGTTAAGGCACAAAGAAGGTGAAGTAATTTGCCTAAGATCATGTAGCTAGTGAGGGGCAAGGCCAGGATAAGGACCCCTGGGTCCAACTATTAATATATTCAAAGTCTTGATATTAAGCCAGGAGTAGGGAACATCAGATTTCATGGCTGAGTAGCACATGAGAAAACTGACAAAGGAGAATCAATACTGGCTAGACTAGTCCTGTGGATTTTGGCTAGTAAGGAGAGGAAGCCCATAAGTGAAAGAAATTTTAAGCTTTAACCTGTGTTAAAGTCAAGAAAAAATCAGTTAGATTTCATCAAACTACTGATCAAAGTGCCAAAAATGGTTTAATTTTTTAAAAGCACATGTAACATCTTTTCATCTGCTTGACTGGTCAAGCCAGTAAAAACAGCAAAAGCAGTTTATTCAATAAAAACACCCACACTGTCACTGTGGTTGTTGGGCCAAGTTGGCCAGCCAAGCAGACAGTTAAAGTGGTCAACCAGGTGTGGATGGAGCCTTGAAGAGAAATGTTGAAAGAAGACACTAGCAAAATACTTTAATGTCTGTAGCAATCATTCAGAGGGTGCATCAGGGTATCTGGCTAAGGAAACTCCAGCTGCACAGGGCAAAAGAGGAGGGGGTAGATTTGCATAGGATCCCAGGAACCAACTGAGAGAGTCAGGACTGAGCGTCTCCTTTTTTCCTAAAATTCTAAGCTGTCTGAATCTGTTGGAGTAGCCTGAGTGGCTTTGACCAGCTCATTTGGAGGAGAGGGCTCAAAACTTCTGAAATAAGTAACTCTGAGGGTTGAAATACATGGATCTAAGATGTTAGCTCCTTGTTACAATCATGAAAGGGGTGGCTCGTCTGGACCCAAGAGACAGAGGACCCTGGAACATACCCTGATTCGGATCTTCTGGGTGCAGCATTGAGCCTTGGGAAGCAGCTTTTTCAGTGAATTAAAACACGCACACAAACGCACATGTACACACACACAGATATAAATTCCAGAGCCCAGAGCAGTTCTGCCTTGGACCAAACCAAGCATAGCATTGAAAACCTATAGGATATTCAGTAGGGATTTACATTGGCAAGGATGGAGTACCTGGAGCCCCATGGAGTATAGTTCATTCTGGAACAACCAGCACTCTGCAGCAGTGGAGGAGTTCTCTAGGTTCAAGAAGACACATAAGAATTTTGGCTCTACTGAGCAAGAGTCATTCTACGTGACTTCATTGTAGAATGGTCAGGAAATGGTGGGGTTGTGGTTCCTGCTAACCCAGGCAAGTCATTCAACGCATAGTGTTCTCGGGGACAGGGAGATGCTACTGAGAGGAATGTTATTCACACTTAAGGTTGTAAATCTAGACATTGAGGTACTGGTGACTGTTCAAAATCCATTAGACCTAAATAGATTGATAGATTAGATAGATTGATCCACATAGACAAATAGACATGAGGGTAGAAAAAAAATGCCTATTTAAGAATGAGGGCAGGCCTGGAGGAAGAATACTGTTTAGAAAAGCTACACAATTGAGATTACTTCTAAACCTATATTTAATGAGAGAAATGAAGACAATTAATTTGGTCAATTAGAAAGTAATGAAGACGTTGCAAAAATAACTATTGACAGAAGGCCAATTAGGGATTTCTGCAGTAATTTGAGTAAAACACACACTGTAGAATCAGCAGATTGTGAGGGGTTGCCTCCTAGAAGGTTAGAGTTGGTATCATGTCTACTTAATTTTGGCAGTGATTTCTTCATTTAGCAAGTGGAATTGTGATCTGAAATGAACCCAAAAGCCAGACAGTAGGGTTCTATATTTCAAAATCAGAGAGAGTGCACGTAATGGTGACAATTCAGCTTAATCATTAAGCTGGTATTAATAGATATTAAGGGGATGGGACCTAAAGAAAGGATGTCCTAACAAAAACACAAAAAGGAGTTCGAGGGGCAGGCCATGGTCTATTAGGCAAGTTTATGCTGTATTAACCAGCTTTATAATCAGATTATTGGAAAATAGCAGAAGCCATTCCAGATAAATCATTGCTTCTTCAGGTTACCAGAGGGGAAGTCAGTGTGCAATCTTACCAGAGTGAAGGATGAGGATATCATTTCTTTTTGTGTGTGTATTCATCAGGAAAAAAAAGATTAAGAGCTGGCTGAACTCCTGTAGAATAGGATTCCATAAAGGTTCACTCGCAAATTAAAATGTGTGTGTGTGTGTGCATCTGGTGTGTGTGTGGAGGTGGATTTTGAAAGAGCCTGGATGGCATCTTCCATCCACATCTTCCTGACAGGTAGAGACTATTTTTAATGAATGCAAGGTTGGTGAGGTGTTATAGGTATGGGCCCAGGACTTAGTATGATTTTAAGCCTATGATAACTCTGAAAAATATTAACCAAACTATTGCGAAATGATACTATAGGATGTTAGAACTGAAGGAATCTTAGCAACCACCTTCTTCTGCTCATCTTCTTAGCCATTTACAGGGCCAGGGATGTTAACTCCTTTCCCAGAATCACATGTTCTGTCTATGTCACAACCTGAGCTAAAACTATATTGAGGGAGAAGGGTCTTTCTATTATATCATCCCACTTGCTGATGATGCCAATTTGTGGCATCTGTTGCTAACCACCAGGCTCAATAAATAGCTTCAGAATTTGAAAATAATAAGAGGAAATTCCATTGGGAACGAAAGTGAAAGATTAGTTCTGTGTGTGAAAATAAACCCCAATGGCCAGTCTTGACAGCTGGGCAAATGCCCTATGAGTAAGCATGCTGGATAAATGTAGTTGAGTTGTTTGTTGAATCATCTGATAAGGGGGAAGGCATCACTCAGAGCTGCTTGTAAGGCAACATCACAAAAGAGGAAGGGCAGGGCAGTCAGGCTATACTGGTGTCCGTTATTTAAATTTTGGAAACACTTCTGGGTGAAAAAAAAAAAAAAAAAAACCCTAGACATTGGAGCCATTCCAGAGAAAAACAGCACATAATTAAGGGAATGGAATAGAGAAACTGATTTATTGAAGAAATTAAAGCAACACACTTTTATAGCTCTGTCACAAATAAGGGCATGTCTCTGACATATATCAAAGGCTTTAATAGGAATAATGAGTTAATCCAGGGAGAGATGATTTAGGCACAACATCAGAGGGCAAGGTAACTTGATGGGATTGGGGAATTACCTGTTGAAATGATGAAATTGTCATTTTCAAACGAAAGTGAGACAAAAACACAGCAATTAAGAAGATGGTGCTTAATAGCAATTTTATACAAAGTGATTTGATTTTTAGCTTTTGATGAAACTGAGCCAGTAGAATCATGCTTTCCATATTTCCTCAATTTTTGGAGAAATTTGAACTTATGACACATCATCAGTTTAATAGCAGCTATTACATGCAGGGAGGAAAACTGTATTAAATATATATAGGTTGATTGCAGTCTACACCTCAGTTTGAAAAGTATTAAAATGTAAACAATATATTCATTTTAGAATTGGAGAAGTGGAGAAATCATTGAGAAGATACATGTATTATCCTGAGATAGCATATATTTTCTGTGAGTTCAATTCGTGACTACTCAAGGGCTAAGCATGTAGTTGTATGACTGTCGATGTCTAGTTATTTTGTTTGACGTGTCCACATTTCCTTCTCAGAGACTTTGTTCTCACCCTGGTGATTGGGAAATTTACTGATTCTTCCGGTCACTACTGACTGGACCAGGAGTAAATCTGACCTGAATAAGGCAATAAGTTCCCTTAATTTAAAAATAAAAGATGTACCAGAAAAGAAAGGTACAGTCAGTTAGATGGGAGGTCCTGCAAAGTTGGGGTCAGCATTGGGTCATGGCATCGAACACCACAAACAAATCTAAATTAGTAAGGGGCGGCAAAGTTGTCAGTAAAAAAGAGCTGGCTTGGATTAAGAAAAACAGATCCAATATCCAGCTAGCACCAGAAAAATTAGAAATGTACTCTATTTCCATATAGCCCCTTCTCCCAAAAGATTCAGTGTGACTCCATGAGGCAGACAAAGGAGCTTCCATACCTCACTTTCAATGCAGGTTCCTAAGTGGTCTAACTCAGTATCCAATCTTTGGATGCCTTTGACTTTCTCTTTGTTAAGGATGCATTTTTATCTCAGCCAGCTTCACTGGGTATCTGTCCCTGGCAACTTTAATCCCTTTCTCTCTGCTCCTGCCCATTTCATTAATGCTTCCCGGTTATAACACATTAAGAAAAAGCTTTTCAGAGAAAACTCATCGTGCTGACACAGACTGGATTGTGACACGTGCTCAGTTGCTTCAGTCGTGTCCCACTCTTTGCGACCCCATGGACTGTAGCCTGCCAGGCTCCTTTGTCCATGGGATTATCCAGGCAAGAATACTGGAGTGGGTTGCCAATTCCTTCTCCAGGGGATCTTCCCAAACCAGGGATTGAACCCACGTCTCTTGCATCTCCTGCATTGGCAGGCAGATTCTTTACCTCCTGCGCCACCTGGGAAGGAAGCCTTGTGGATTGTGACACGGGTGGTAGTAATCCTCCAAACAGACTGACATAATTTTTCTTGCTGAAATAACTGACCTCAAAACCATTGTCTCAGCTACTGGTGTGGTTGCGGTGCATACTGGGCCAACCCCTGTCTGGAAGCCAGGTCTTAACTCTGTGTTTTTTGAACCTTCCTTTCACAGACCCCATTCTCATGAACTGTTCAATTGTAGGACTCCTTAGACCATGGCCAGCCTCCCTCACCCCAAACATTGTTTATCCAGAACACTAAGACCAACATTTATGTTCTTAGAATTTATAAGTCTTTCCTTCCCGATAGCCCTTGTGGTTGTCATTTTGATAACAGGCCATTCTGATTTCAAGAAAACCTCATTTTCTGTTCTGAATTGTGGTGCCTTCTTCTGCAGTAGTTTGCTAAGCAAGCGTATGGGCTGTTTGCTACGCTTTCAACCCTCATGCATTTTTAATGATTTACAAGGAAAAGATTTTTTCCCCTCCTCCTCTTTTTTTTATAATAAATTTAATGACTTAATACACATGAAGTGGAATTGTTGGTTTGTGGTGACGGTTTTATAATTCCAAGTTCAAGGGTTTTTTCTATTTAATTATGCACAATAACTCTCATGGAATATAATGCAATAACAAAAACATGCACTGATGTTGGCATAAGAGCCTGTTGTTTATTAGTATTGGTTCTGTACTTTATGTTTGAAATAAAATATTTGGAACTAATGTTGGCCATGTTTTCTCCAAACCAGATAAAAAAAAAAACTTTCTCCCTGAAAATACCATGCTCCAATCTTCAGCGATAAAAGCCAGCAGCTCTTGAGATAGCAAATTAAATTTTATTTGTAGAAAGCACTGTGCTGTGTTTTGTTGCTTGCTCAGAGTTATTTTTTAATACTAATAATTTAATAAAGTAGAAGACCGATACATTGACCTGTGTTCTCCAAGGCACCAGAGTATTTCCCGGGGTTAAAAGGCATAGCTTGCTGAAAGGTTGTTTGTTTTACATTCTAACCTATTACTTATTTCTCTTGCTTTCTTGCCAGATCTAGCCTTAGCTTTTGAAATCAGTTTTGAATTTTAGAAAACATAAAGCGGTCGAATTTTCAGAGTCTGCGAGTCAGACATCTAAAACACTGATAAAGACTGCTTTTTCTAAGAGCCAGCATATTTGAATTTTGTGCTGGTGAATAGTAAAGTTATCTTCATCCCATCGCTTAAAAAATAACTAAAGAGCTTCTTGGTAGAAAGGAAGTAGACGTCTAGTCTCCTAAGACAAATTCAGCAAGGAGACTTGTTCAGTATTTCCACCCTGCATTATGCTTAATTTACAGAGTGAGAGAAATTACCATAGTCCACTGCTGGAAAATCTGGGTGCAGGGTTCTAGACTTAGGTAAGTGTCCTGAGAGCCAAGGTGTTTTGCCTTGGTGGAGAAGGATGAGCCTGAGGGCTGCAGAACGTTTAGCTAAGCTGGAGCTAGAAGATAATAGCTAAACATAAAGCCAAAGGCAAAAGCTTTGGCATCTATCTGAAGGAGCTAGATAGGAGGAGTGGGGTGTGTGTGTGTGTGTGTGCGCGCGCGTGAGTGCGTACACATGTGTGCGCGCATGCGCACTCTCAGTTGCTCAGTTGTATCTGACTCTTTTGTGACCCTATGGACTATAGGCCACCAGGCTCCTCTGTCCATGGGATTTTCCCAGGCAAGAATATTGGAGTGGTTTGTGGTTTGCCATTTCTTCCTCCAGGGGATCTTTCCAACCCAGGGACTGAACTCTCCTCTCCAGCACTGGCAGGCAGATTCTTTACCATTGAGCCACCTGGGAAGGTAAGAAGGTTAGAACCAGATACAAGGTGATAGGATAGCTTCTGGAAACCCTAGAAAAAAGTGGGGTTGGAGGACATGGATAGTGCCTGGAGAGATTGTCTGAGGTCCTAGACAGACCCAAGGATGACTAGAGAGTACCTGTAACCTTTCTGTGAAAAGAAGTGTAATACAGTAGTTAAAGGTTCAAATTCTGAGGTAGTATGCACATGGATTCAAGTTCAGCTTTACTTCTCAACAGTGATGTGTTCCTGGGCAAGTCATGCTACTTTTAAATATGCAGTGGCTTTATGCATTAAACTGGGCAAGTACAATAATGTTCTTTATAAAGGCTGTCATAAAATTTAAATAATGTAATGCTACTGTTGTTATTAGTGTTGAATCAGGAACAGCTACTAATTCAGATTCTTTTAATGTCAAAATACTGCTTTAAATGATATACATAGACATATTTGTATCAATAGAAATATGTATGTGGTTTTTATGCATAAGTGACATTGGGCATCTATATTTTTATTTTAAAAATATTTATTTTGTGTATGTTTTTCCTTTCATATAAACACGTTTATTGAGGTATAGCAGTCATACAGTGAAATGAAGACTGAGGTGTATAATTTGATTAGTTTTAACACATGAATTCATCACTGTAAACCATATTCCTGTCAAGACATAGAATATTCCAATCATTCCAGAAAGCCACATTGTGCTTTATCCAAGTTAAACCCTCCTACCATCCCATCATCCCAGAAGTGCATCCTTTACTGAGTTATAATCATAGATTAGCTTTGCCTGCCCTAGGACTTCATTTAAATGGAATCAATCAATATACATTCTTTTGTATCTGAATGCTTTTGCACGGAAAAAATATTTTGGAGATTTATCCATGTGGCTATGTGTAACAGTAGTTCATTCTTTTAAATTGCCAAGGAGCACTCCTTTTATATTATATCACACTTTTCCCATTCTCCTACAGATGGAAATCTGGTGTTTTCTTTCTAGTACTAAAATAAAGCAGCTGTGTTGTTGTTGCACTCATCTCACACGCTAGGAAAGTAATGCTCAAAATTCTCCAAGCCAGGCTTCAGCAATATGTGAACTGTGAACTTCCTGATGTTCAAGCTGGTTTTAGAAAAGGCAGGGAACCAGAGATCAAATTGCCAACATCCAAGAGAGTTCCAGAAAAGCATCTATTTCTGCTTTATTGACTATGCCAAAGCCTTTGACTGTGTGGATCACAATAAACTGTGGAAAATTCTGAAAGAGATGGGAATACCAGACCACCTGACCTGCCTCTTGAGAAATTTGTATGCAGGTCAGGAAGCAACAGTTAGAACTGGACATGGAACAACAGACTGGTTTCAAATAGGAAAGGAGTACGTCAAGGCTGTATATTGTCACCCTGTTTATTTAACTTATATGCAGAGTACATCATGAGAAACGCTGGACTGGAGGAAGCACAAGCTGGAATCAAGATTGCCGGGAGAAATATCAATAACCTTAGATATGCAGATGACACCACCCTCATGGCAGAAAGTGAAGAGGAACTAAAGAGCCTCTTGATGAAAGTGAAAGAGGAGAGTGAAAAAGTTGGCTTAAAGCTCAACATTCAGAAAATGAAGATCATGGCATCTGGTCCCATCACTTCATGGGAAATAGATGGGGAAACAGTGGAAACAGTGTCAGACTTTATTTTTCTGGGCTCCAAAACCACTGCAGATGGTGACTGCCGCCATGAAATTAAAAGACGCTTACTCCTTGGAAGGAAGGTTATGACCAACCTAGATAGCATATTCAAAAGCAGAGACATTACTTTGCCAACAAAGGTTCGTCTAGTCAAGGGTATGGTTTTTCCAGTAGTCATGTATGGATGTGAGAGTTGGACTGTGAAGAAAGCTGAGCGCCGAAGAATTGATGCTTTTGAACTGTGGTTTTGGAGAAGACTCTTGAGAGTCCCTTGGACTGCAAGGAGATCCAACCAGTCCATCCTAAAGGAGATCAGTCCTGGGATTTCTTTGGAAGGACTGATGCTAAAGCTGAAACTCCAGTACTTTGGCCACCTCATGTGAAGAGTTGACTTATTGGAAAAGACTCTGATGCTGGGAGGGATTGGGGGCAGGAGGAGAAGGGGACGACAGAGGATGAGATGGCTGGATGCCATCACTGACTCGATGGACGTGAGTCTGGCTGAACTCCGGGAGTTGGTGATGGACAGGGAGGCCTGGCACGCTGCGATTCATGGGGTCACAAAGAGTCGGACAGGACTGAGCGACTGATCTGATTTGATCTGATGTTGTTGTTGCTGTTTAATTGCTCAGTTATGTCTGACTCTTTGTGACCCCATGGACCACAACACACCAGGCTTCCCTGTTCATCACTAATTCCTGGAGCTTTCTCAAACTCATGTCCATCGAGTCGGTGATGCCATCCAACCATCTCATCCTCTGTCATCCCCTTCTCCTCCTGCCTTCTATCTTTCCCAGCATCAGAGTCTTTTCAAATGTGTCGGTTCTTTGCATCAGCATCAGTCCTTCCATTGAATATTCAGGGTTGATTTCCTTTAGGATTGACTGGTTTGATCTCCTTGCAGTCCAAAGAACTGTCAAGAGTCTTTTCCAACACCGCAGTTCAAAAGCAGTAATTCTTCAGTACTCAGCGTTCTTTATGGTCCAACTCTCACATCCATATATGACTGCTGGAAAAACCATAGCTTTGACTAGATGGACCTTTGTCAGCAAAGTAATGTGTCTGCTTTTGAATACACTGTGTAGGTTTGTCATAGCTTTTCTTCCAAGGAACAAGTATCTTTTAATTTCTGTTCTTAAATATATTTCTTTGTCTAAAGGCTTTTGGAAAACTGTGATCTGAATTTCAGTTCAGTTCACTCACTCAGTCGTGTCTGACTCTTTGTGACTCCATGGACTGCAGCATGCCAGGCTTCCCTGTCTATCACCAGCTCCTGGAGCTTACTTAAACTCATGTCCATCAAGTCAGTGATGCCATCCAACCATCTTATCCTCTGTCAGCCCCTTCTTCCACCTTCAATATTTTCCAGCATCAAGGTCTTTTCTAGTGAGTCACTTCTTCCCATCAAGTGGCCAAAGTATTGGAGTTTCAGCATCAGCATCAATCCTTCCAATGAATATTCAAGACTGATATGACTTAAGTGATATAACTTAAGTATTCTGACTTACGCATCGTTTATTTTCAACACATAGGGTAGATTTCTCCTGAGAGATAGGTGTGTAGACAATAGGTCCTGATATTAATAGAAGAAAAAGGTAAATATTTTCCAACTTGTTTCTTCGCTTTTTCTTATATGTGTGTATGTATATGTACATTTCAATGAACAAATATCACCTCCTCATCCATAGGTTTTTAGAGGATAGCAATCTGACTTAAATACCTTATTTTCAGCATATAGTGTAGACTTCCCCTAGACTATTTTTGCATATGTACTTTTTAAAAAATACAGAAGACCCAGAGTCTGATTCTGAAAGAATCCACAGTCATATGAATGACAGATTTGGGGTATGACTGGGGACTGGAATGGACACAGAGCTCTTTTAATTCTGCCTAACAAAGCCACAGGCTAATGTTAAAGAATGTTTGTGTGATCTCTCCAGTGGGGAATCAGTTACTCTAACACAGGAGTCTTTACAGAGATCCAAAGTAATCATAAAACTATTATAACCACAAGACCTCTTCATGGTTATCCGCTCAATAGTGAATGCTCCCTTTTTAAGCCAGCTCTTATATTCAGAGAAGGATTGTAGTATCTCTAGCCTGGAAGAAATCCCTATTCCTGTGGCTAATTTACTTCACCTCTGTGGTTCTTGGATGAAGGATGGAGTGGAAACCACCCCAGGTGATTGACTCTGAATTCTAGTCCTAAGCAATATATGAGGAGCTTCAGTGATCTTTCGGAGAAGGCAATGGCACCCCACTCCAGTACTCTTGCCTGGAAAATCCCATGGATGGAGGAGCCTGGTAGGCTGCAGTCCTTGGGGTTGCTAAGAGTCGGACACGACTGAGCGACTTCACTTTCTCTTTTCACTTTCATGCATTGGAGAAGGAACTGGCAACCCACTCCAGTGTTCTTGCCTGGAGAATCCCAGGGACGGGGAAGCCTGGTAGGCTGCCGTCTATGGGGTCACACAGAGTCGGACATGATGGAAGTGACTTAGCATAGCATAGCATAGTGATCTTTAGCCATTTAGCCTGCCTTCCTTCCCTGGGAAATACTGTCCAGCTATTCTCTGAAGGCTCAACTGGTAAAAAATCTGCCAGCGATGCAGGAGACCTGGGTTCGATCCCTGTGTTGGGAAGATCCCCTGGAGAAGGAAATGGCCACTCATTCCAGTATTCTGGCCTGGAAAAGTCCACGGACAGAGGAACCTGGCAGGCTACAGTCCATGGGGTTGCAAAGAGTCAGACATGACTGAGCCACTTTCACTTTCATCCCCATATCTCAGTAAATTGTTTACTATAGGCAGCCTTCTGATTTATGGGCCTGGGCATTCTTAGGACTGTAAAGAGAGAAGGAAAGTGCATGATCACCATGTTGGAGCTGTGAGGGGAAAGCTGTCTTTGGACGATCAGATGCTATGAGGAGGGCACCCGTGAACGTAGTTCCTCTCTCACGATGTAAGTATCTTATTTACATTGGCATTTCTTGCTCTAACCCAGTGCTGCACACATGGGATAAATATATATATAGATAAATCTTCATAGAAGGGAGAATTAAATAAGATAGAATGCGATGAATGGAGGAATTGAAAAGCAAGGAGCTCATTTATATTGAGGTCAGCTATCTGGTGGAGAGGGAGAAATAACAATTTAGCTAATTTGAAATTATAAAGCAAGGTTAGAACTTTCAGTTTACCATGAATTCACACACTTGTCGTTTTTTGCTTAACATTTATGTTCTCTACTAGACTGTAAACTCCATAAGGGTAGAAACTGTAGTTTTTTAATGACAATACTGTTAATTTGACCTAAAGAGTCTAGTTTCTGAACCCTGGGCAAGAAACTAAGTGGGACCCTGATGTAGGGTGGTGTAGGATGCTTCATGTTTGTGTTTCCCACAAGGTTTATTTTTTATCATTTTATTTTTCACATACTTATCTATTTATTTAGCTGAGACAGTTAGTTGCAACAGGTGAGATCTTTTTAGTTGCAGTATGCGGAATCTAGCATGAGGGATCTAGTTGCCTGACCAGGGCCCTCACATTGGAAACACGGAATCTGAGTGACGGGACCACCAGGGAGGTCCCCCCACAGGGTTTAGGTCAACTCTTAGCACAGCATGGATGTTTAGTATTTCGTAAATGAACACTTGATTGAAACAAAAATTGGGAAAGCCTGATAGCAGTGGATCTTTGTGTTCTTAGAATTCATTAGAAAAAAACTACTTTGGTGAAGATGATATGGAAGCACCAGGTCTTTTTCCCTGTTCACTTAACTTTGTCTTACAAATACACTGAGTGATGCCAAAAAGTGTATCAGACAAGGTAGTGGGATTTCAACCTGTTACACCATTAAGGAGAATTTTTCAGAATTATCAAACCTCCTTTGAAAACATTTCTACACAGGTCACACCATGATCTGTTTGCCATTTGTAAAGTAAAACACCACCATGAAAAAGAATATTTAATGCCATAGAGAAAAACCCTACCTTTCCCAGTTAATAAATGTCAGATTGCTCATTTTAGCTGCATGGGAAAAAAGGAATCATAAAATAAGATCATAACCTCCTATGATTTTTGAATCAAAATGGAGATTAAGAAATGAAGGTTTGATAATCCTTAATGTTTGCTCTTTGAAAAGTCTGCTATTTGTTTAGAGTACGGCTGGCATACAATGTGGGATGGACAGTTATGATCAGGCTCCTTTTCATCATCCTGTCCTTGTAGTGTTCATTTATGCAAACTTGCTTGCTCCTGTTCTGAGCCATGTTTCAAGATGAGAGTGAGAGTATCAATATAGCCAAGTGCACTTGGTATATTCCATCTGACTCTAGTTTCTTTGGCCCTGTGGTTTTTGGTGGCCATCTTTAACCTACAACAGATAGCTAGAATTGCCTTTTCTTCAAATCTTCTAAAGATTTGATTATTTATATATAAAGCATTAAACACTCATAGACATTTGAGCAGTGTCTGGGGGTGGCTGCCATGTCTGAAAACATTTTAGTACGTTTGATTCATGTGATAAATTTTGGACATTTATTACGTATATTGATATATAAAAAATAGTTTATTGATACAATGATATAATTTAAGATGAAATAGTATTATGTTTCCAGACTTTCAGCTACCATATATTATAATCTTAATGTACACATTCTATAACCCACACCTCCACTATTCATTATCTCCCTGGACATGTGCTCAGTTAAGTTCAGTCACTCAGTTGTGTCCAACTCTTTGCCACCCCATGGATTGCAGCACGCCAGGCCTCCCTGTCCATCACCAACTCCCAGAGTTTACTCAAACTCATGTCCATTGAGTCGGTGATGCCATCCCACCATCTCATCCTCTGTCGTCCCCTTCTCCTTTCGCCTTCAATCTTTCACAGCGTCAGGGTCTTTTCAAATGAGTCAGCTCTTCACATCAGGTGGCCAAAGTATTGGAGTTTCAGCTTCAGCATCAGTTCTTCCAATGAATATTCAGGACTGATTTCCTTTAGGATGGACCGGTTGCGTCTCCTTGTGGTCCAAGGGACTCTCAAGAGTCTTCTCCAACACCACAGTTCAAAAGCATCAGTTCTTTGGCACTTGCTTTCTTTATAGTCCAACTCTCACATCCATACATGACTACTGGAAAAACCATAGCTTTGACTAAACGGACCTTTGTGGGCAAAGTAATGACTCTGCTTTTTAATATGCTGTCTAGGTTGGTCATAGCTTTACTTCCAAGGAGTAAGCGTCTTTTAATTTCATGGCTGCAGTCACCATCTGCAGTGATTTTGGAGCCCAAGAAAATAAAGTCTCTCACTGTTTCCGCATCTATTTGCCATGAAGTGATGGGACCAGATGCGATGATCTTTGTATTTTGAATGTTGAGTTTTAAGCCAACATTTTTACGTTGCTCTTTCAATTTCATCAAGAGGCTCTTTAGTTCTTCTTCACTTTCTGCCATGATGGTGGTGTCATTTGCATATCTGAGATTATTGATATTTCTCCTGACAATCTTGATTCCAGCCTGTGCTTTATTCAGCCTGGCATTTTGCATGATGTGCTCTTCATTTAAGTTAAATAAGCAGGGTGACAGTATACAGTCTTGATGTACTCCTTTCCCGATTTGGAACCAGTCTGTTGTTCCATGTCCAGTTCTAACTGTTGCTTCCTGACCTGCATACAGATTTCTGAAGAGGCAGGTCAGGTGGTCTGGTATTCCCATCTCTTTCAGAATTTTCTACAGTTTGTGGTGATCCACACAAAGGCTTTGGCGTAGTCAATAAAGCAGAAGTAGATATTTTTTTGGCACTCTTGCTTCACTGATGATCCAACAGATGTTGGCAATTTGATCTCTGGTTCCTCTGCCTTTTCTAAAACCAGCTTGAATGTCTAGAAGTTCATGGTTCACGTAGTTGAAGCCTGGCTTAGAGAATTGTTGAGCATTACTTTGCTAGTGTGTGAGATGAGTGCAATTGTGCAGTAGTTTGAGCATTCTTTGGCATTGCCTTTCTTTGGGATTGGAATGAAAACTGACCTTTTCCAGTCCTGTGGCCTGGACTGGAAATTTGAAAATTTCCAAATTTGCTGGCATGTTGCATGCAGCACTTTCACAGCAACATCTTTTCAGATTTGAAATAGCTTAACTGGATCCATCACCTCAACTAGCTTTGTTTGTAGTGATGCTTTCTAAGGCCCACTGGACTTCGCTCTCCAGGATGTCTGGCTCTAGGTGAGTGATCACACCATCATGATGATCTGGGTCATGAAGATCTTTTTTATACAGTTCTGTGTATTCTTGCCACCTCCTCTTAATATCTTCTGCTTCTGTTAGGTCCATTCCATTTCTGTCCTTTATTGAGCCCTTCTTTGCATGAAATGTTCCCTTAGTATCTCTAATTTTCTTAAAGAGATCTCTAGTCTTTCCCATTCTATTGTTTTCCTCTATTTCTTTGATCGCTGAGGAAGACTTTCTTATCTTTCCTTGCTATTCTTTGGAACTCTGCATTTAAATGGGTACATCTTTCCTTTTCTCCTTTGCCTTTCTCTTCTCTTCTTTTCATAGCTGTTTGTAAGACCTCCTCAGACAATCGTTTTGCATTTCTTTTTCTTGGGGATGGTCTTGATCCCTGCCTCCTGTACAATGTCATGAACCTCCGTCCACAGTTCTTCAGGCACTCTGTCTATCGGATCTAATCCCTTGAATCTATTTGTCACTTCCACTGTATAATAGTAAGGGATTTGATTTAGGTCGTACCTGAATGGTCTAGTGGTTTTCCCTACTTTCTTCCACTTGTCTGAATTTGGCAATAAGGAGTTGATGATCTGAGCCACAGTCAGCTCCCGGTCTTGTTTTTGCTGATGGTTTAGAGCTTCTCCATCTTTGGCTGCAAAGAATATAATGAATCTGATTTCGGTATTGACCATCTGGTGATGTCCATGTGTAGAGTCTTCTCTTGTGTTGTTGGAAGAGGGCCTGTGCTCAGAAAGGCACAAATTAGTAAGTTTAAAGCAATAATGATTGCACTGGCAAAAAATGAAAGGTAAAGTTCTAAATGTTCATTAATATAGGTCTGGTTAAATAAATGGTATGTATGTAAGAATGAATAAGGTAAGATAATGAACAATACATACAATAACCTGTAAGAATAACCCTCTTACACATAAACTATAAAATGTGGAAAAAATACTAAAACATCTATTTAAGGGCTCTAGAGAGTAATTGAAAGTTGGAAGATTTGAAGGAAGTGAGAACTTAGTTTGTGATTTTTGTGGCTTTTCCTTATGGTTGGCAGTGATTACGTCACAGGGCAGGGTAGGTAAAACTCTAAAAGTTCGCCAGAGACAGAGCTTGGGGCAAACACTGTTGTTAAACTGGAGGGCCATTTTAAACAGTAGGCCACAACTTTCTGCCTTGGTTTAATAATTTGTGCAAAGAGGCAAATGATTATCAAGTTTTAAGATGTAGAAATATAATGAAGGTATTAGGCTCTTTCCCGAAAACAGAAAAAATAACATAAGCACACAAAAATCTACATGTCATTGAGGAAATGTCATAGATTCTTAAAATCCATTTCTAATTTTGCATGTGCACGCACACACACACACACACACACGCACACACACGCACACACACCCCCGCCCCCGGCCTTCATGACAGAGGCCAGCTTAAGGTTGGTAGACTAAGTAATATCATGGATTAAAAAGTCAGGATAAAAAATTTCTTTAAGGATGAGGATACCCTGATCATTTGATCTGGAGTAAATATAAACTCTTGCACTTTGCCCTAAATAATTAATTACAGATTTACAGAATGACAAAGACATGACTCAGTAGTCCCATAAACAAGAAAAAAAGTTCTGGAATTTTGTTGATAATAAGCTCCATTATGTACTATAAATAATATTATGTGCCTGCCAAAAAAACAAATGTGATCTTCAGTTGTTTTAATGGAAATTAAGGTTTTAGGACTGCAGTGAACAATATGGCAGCCCTTAGCTACTTGTGGCTGTTTAAGTTTAAATGATACAAAAAACCCAGTGCCTCAGTCACATCAGCCACTGTTCAAGTGTTCAGTACTTAACATGTGGTTAGGTGACTTTCATATTAGCATCAAATAGAACGTTTCCGTCTTCACAGAAGGTTCTACTGGATAACTCTGCTCTAGAGCAAGAGGAGTAAGAGTTATACTCTGCATTTGTCAGAACATTCCTGCCATAGTAGACATGTGCTGTTTGCTGCTCAGAATGGGTTCTTCCCTTTTCCTATAAATAGAATGTTGAATGTCCTATGGAAAACATCTCCTTTCCATTGTCAACCATGTTATTTGTATGGGCTTGGTGCCTCTGCTAGCCTTATTAGCCAGCATAAGAGATCCTCATGACTCCCACAGGGCAGTGTGGTTTAAGGTTGGAGGACTGAGAACTACGGCAGGTCTTTTGCTAGCATATATGGAGAGTCCAGACTTGTCAGGCAGCCATCTGAGAATAGAACCAAATACAGTGAATTATAGAACAGAGAGACAAAGGGAATTGAAAGCTTGGTGACACTGTTTGAACATCTGGATCAAGCTTCATCGGAAGCCCACCCAACAACTGTTAGATTACACAAACTCATAACCTCCCTTCAGTGTTTAAGTATGTAAGTTGGGTTTCCTACCACTTGAAACATGAAGAGCCCTAAATGATATCTTTGATAAATTGAGTTCAGTTGTGCATGTTCCTATTTGGAAAATGATACAGCATAATGGAATGTTTTCAGAGGAGAAAGACCAGGAGGGTGAAAGAACTTCAAGGAAATATCCCTCTTTTATTCCCATGACCAAATTAAGTCTTCATTCCCAGGCTAATCCAAGTGGCTGATGTGACCATTTTGACATTTCATAAATTCCCCTGGGAAAAAGGGTTCTAAAAGCTTCCAGTCTTCATTTAAAGTGGTATGGTAGAAGGAAGAAGACCATATGATGAAGTCACTGAATCCACAGATCTCCTAGTATCACTAGTACAAAAAATAAGAGGGCAAATCATGTAAAATTACTTTACTTTTAAATGTAAGTGACACTCATACCAGCACGAGGCTGCATTTTAATAACTATGCTACTACAAATTGTGTCACTTTAGTTGGATGATATTATAAAAGAAAACCAGTGGATATTATTTCTGTGTCATTTTCCAATCCAATACATTTTTATAAAATTCTACAGATTGAGTTAATATTTTAGAGCTGTATATATAATGAAATTTAAAATATTCTTTGACAATTGCTCTCCTGGAAGGCTGATAGAAATGTTCAATAAAGGGCTGCAGAGAATTGTTTTCAGAGGCTTGAGGGGAAAGGTAGAAAGACTTATTCTGTACTCTTAAAATTTTTTTAAGCTCCTTTTTTTGTGCCTAATCAAGTCAGCTGTCCACTTGCTCCTTTGCCACCCCTGTCCCAAACCCCTATGGCCCCACCTTTGGAATTAAAAGTTAAAGATTCTTCAGAGGTTACAAGCTATAACGTAGAAATTCACAACCTTGTTTGTACACTGGAATCACCTGAGGGACTTTAAAAATATAGATACTATTTAACATGAAATTACCATATGATCCAGCAATCCACTCACCCAAACGAATTGAAAGCAGAGACTCTAACAAATACTTGAGCATTATTCACAGTGGCCCAAATGTGGAAATGAATGCCCACCAATGGATGGATGGGTAAATAAAATGTCATCTATACATACAATGGGATATTGTTTAGCTTTAAAAAGGAAGGCGATTCAGACACATGCTACAACATGGGTGAGCCTTGAACATTGTGCTAAGTGAAATAAGCCAGACACAAAAGGACAAATGTATGATTTCACT
The DNA here is from genome assembly GCF_029378745.1 of Bos indicus. Taxonomy (NCBI): domain Eukaryota; kingdom Metazoa; phylum Chordata; class Mammalia; order Artiodactyla; family Bovidae; genus Bos; species Bos indicus. The sequence goes on from NC_091766.1 coordinate 69,782,729, forward strand.
TATGTGAGCTACCAAGAATAGGCAACTTCATGGAGACAGAAAGTAGAAAAAATTGGTTACCAGAACACTGTGGGGAGAGACGAATGGAGAGTTATTGCTTAATGGGTACAGAGTTTACTTTTGGAATGATAAAAAAAAAGTTCTGCAGATGGATGTTGATGATAGTTGTACAGTTTTGCCTGGAGAATCCCAGGGACTGGGGAGCCTGGTGGGCTGCCGTCTATGGGGTCTCACAGAGTCGGACGTGACTGAAGTGACTTAGCAGCAGCAGCAACAGCAGTGTTTGTTAGTCACTGAGTTATGTCCGACTCTTTGTAACCCCATGAACTATTATAGCCTGCCAGGCTCCTTTTTCCATGGAATTCTCCAGGCAAGAATACTGGAGTGGGTAGTCATTCCCTTCTCCAGGGGATCTTCCTGACCCAGGGGTTGAACCCAGGTCTCCTGCATTGCAAGCAGGTTATTTACTGTCTCAGCCACCAGGGAAGCCCATGCAATAGTGAGTGTACCTAATGTCACTTAATTGTACAGTTTAGATAAAATGTGAATTTTCTGTTTTTTGTATTTTATATATATAGAGAGATAGACAGATGCCACCCTCAGAGATTCTTATGTAGTTGGCCTGGGATACAGCCAAAGTATTGGAATGGTATAGGCCACTCAGGTATTTCTAATGTGCAGCCTCATGCCTCAAAGTCTGGACAGGTAATAAAAATGAATAAAAGCATCTGGATGGGACTGCGAAGACAGAGAGAGCACATGCGTTGTCTTAAAGGGGCAGCTGCCAGCACTTGGCCCTGATTAATTTCTCCCCTGAGAGAATACAGGTCCCAGAGTGGCCAGATCTTCTGAAATATTTTAAAAAACAAACATATACCTGAATGTTTTTAGGAAACTTCATTTTTAAGTGATCCTGACTGACTCAAATTTTAAATGAAATGAAACATCTAATGACAAAATAAAATACGTCTGAGGCTGTATGTTGGTTACCAACCACCTCCATTTGCCTAGGACCGCCCATGTTTTTAGTATCAGAAGCCATCTTGGAAAATCACAGAGTCCCAGGCCAACCAGGGTGGCTGGCCACCCCAGTAGGCTAACTGGCTTATATCTTCTGGTCTGAAGAGGCAGAGCATCAACATTCATTTGATTCCCTTCAGTGATCACAGGCAGGTAAGAATGGAAGGGATCTTGCAGGAGTTTTTATCTCCCTTTGATATTCATCAGCAATCCCTGTACCCCAGGCCACTTCAAATAAACATGTATTCTAAGTAAAAACAGCAACTTGCTAAGCAAACCCAGCCGTAAGACAAATCTCACAGCATTCCTCTTAATTAGATTTGTATTTCCAGGCTCCTACTATACTCATTGGTCAAGTTTTTATTAAGCTATGTGGTTCTGACATTTTCCCCCACTTATAATCAGCTGTTCTGTTTGTGGAGATCTTTCCTTGGTGTGTAATAGATTTATTAACTTAGGTGTCTGTGATGGGATTTATAGGAAGAAATACGTATTTGGTCTTCATTCCCATTTCTGGCACAGAGCTCCTAAAACCCTTGGAATTTCCAGCCACAAACGTGTCTTTTGTTAGTCAGGTGACTTTTGGAAAGCAACTAAGGGTGGGGCCTGGTTGCCAGGAGAAGCAATCATGTGATTAGAGGATTGAAACTTTCAGTCTCACCTCCCTGAGTTCTAGGTAGAGGAGAGGGGCTGGAGGAATGAATTGGCCAATGGCCAATGTCAGTGATTTAATCAATCATGCCTATGTACTAAAACCATCATAAAACCCCAAAAGGACTGGGTTTGGAGAGCTTCTAGGTTGGTGAACACATGGAGATGCTGAGAGAGTAGCATGCCTGGAGAGGGCATAGAAGTTCTTTGCCCTTTCCCCACACCTTGTCCCATGCATCTCTTCCAGAGCGGTTACTGAGTTATATCCTTTCGTAATAAACTGAGTAAATGGATTTCCTGAATTCTGTGAGTCACTCTAGAAAATTAATCAAACCAGGCAGAGAGGGGGGAATGTGTAGTCTCTGATTTATAGTCAGTCGATCAGAAGTGCAGGTACAAGCCTGAACTTATACTCAATCTTGTGGGACTGAGACCTTAACCTATGGGATCTGATGCCAGCTCTGAATAGATAGTGTTCAGTTCTGAACTGAATTGCAGAACACCCAGCTGCATTGGAGAATTTCTTGGTGGTTGGGGAAAACGCTGCATCTACAGTGAAATTGGGTACAGAACGTTCTATGACAGTATTTAGGGCTATTCACAGATATTCTGGTTCCTCTGTTTCTGATCACATGGCCTTTCTCCTGCTTACTGACCAATCCTCCAGATGTTAGGATTTGCTTTCCCCATAATTATGTGAGCCAGTTCCTTTATAATAAATCTCTCTCTCTCTCTCTCTCTCTCTCTCTCTCTATATATATATATATATATATATGTGTGTGTGTGTGTGTGTGTGTGTGTATATACACACATAAACATCTTATTGGTTTTATTTTTCTGGGGAACCCTAATACAGCATGGCATGTAAACATGAGCCTAGAAGCCCTGCTATGTTTTCAAGTTGCTTCTTCTCTTTGACTGGTGCTCAAGGCCCTTCCCAATCAAGATTAGACCTCAACCTTTCTACCCTATACAACCGATACTGCAGCCTCACTGGACTCCCCAAACCTGAGGCGATCCATACCTCCATATGTTTGCATACTCCTTTTCCTATGCTTGGAATGCCCTTCCCTTCCTCTGGAAGAATCTTTTTTTTTTTTTTTTTGTAGCCATCACCACTGTCTATTTCCATATTCCCCAAATATTATCCTTTCATATTATCCCAAATCTAAGTAAAAAAAAAAAAGTGTTAGTCACTCAGTTGTGTCTGAGTCTTTGTGACACCATGGACTGTAGCCCACCAGGCTCCTCTGTCCATGGAATTCCCGAGGCAAGAATACTGGAGTGGGTACCCATTCCCTTCTCCAGGGGATCTTTTCACCAGGGAAGCCCATCACAAATATAAACTCTGTGTCTGTGGAACAATAACTCCCACTTCCCCTTTCCTCAGTCCCTGGTAGCTTCTATTATTTCTTCTCTCTTTATGAGTTTGCTTATTTGGTACCTCATGTAAGTGGAAGCATATGATAGTTGTCCTCTGTATCTGGCTCGTTTTACTTAGCATGGTGTTTCCATAGTTCACCCATTCTGTAGCATATAGCAGGCTTTCATTCATTTTAATGGCTGAATAATGGTCTGTTGTATGTACATGCCATATTCTCTCTGTTTTGGATTCGGTTGTTGATTTTGTTGTTGTTGTGTTGTAGGAGCTCTTTTTATATTCTGGACATTACAGAAATACATTATCAGATACATGATTTGCAAATATTCTCTCCTGTTCTAAGGATTGCCTTTTAACTGTCATGATAGTGTCATGACAGTTACAGTCTGATGTATATTTTTAATTTTGGTGAAGTCGATTTATCTTTTTTCTTTTCTTTGTGTTTTTGATTTCATATCCAAATAATCATTAACAAATTCAATGTCATAGATTTCCCTTTATACTTTCTTTTAAGAGTTTTACACTTTTGAATCTTATGTTTAGGTCTTTGATCCATTTGGAGTGAATTTTTGTATACAGTGTGAAGTCAGGGTCCAACTTCATTCTTTTGCATATGGCTATCCAGTTTTCCCAGCACCATTTGCTGAAAAGATTATCTTTTCCTGATTTAATTATCTTGGCCCTCTTCTCTAAAGTTAATTGCCCATGTAGGTAAGAGTCTATTTTTAAAAATACATAAAAGTTTGTTATTTTTAGACTGATATTTTGAAAATTATAACAGGATAGAAAGAGGTAAAAAAAAAATCTCATAATTTACTACCCTGATCAACTTGTTAATATATTTCCTCTTGTGTTTTTTTTTCTAATTACATAGCAAAATGCAGATAAATGTAGTAGGCATAAATGGAAGACAAAGTGGAAAGGGTTAAACAGTGTCTGTATTAAATTTGTATTTATATTTGTTTTATTGTAGTCCTCTAAAAAAATAGATGGTGGTTTAGTTGCTCAGTCGTGTCCAACTTTTGCGACCCCCTGGACTGCAGCCCGCTAGGCTCCTCTGGCCATGGGATTTCCAAGGCATGAATACTGGAGTGGGTTATCATTTCCTTCTCCAAAATATATAAATATGTGTGTGTATGTGTGTACATATATACATATGTGAATTATATGTAATTCAATCAGCATTACACCCTGGATATCTGTTATTCAACTATTTATTCTTAGATACATGTACCATAGTTTAAGGTACATCTCAGAAGTCACCATTTCTGAAAACATGTGCCCAGTCTTCCTGATCCCAGGTAAAATCTGGGTACATTTTACACTCTTGGTATCCTTGGGTACCTTCTACTCTCCTGCATAAGGGCACTTGTGCCACATACAGAGCACATAGTAGGTGCTTGGTAAATGTTTGTTACATTAGAGATGATGCTTCACAGAGATGTTCACAGAGGTATTCAGTAAATGGTCATCCTGAACATGTGACATCCTTCATAATCCTCTCTTCCATCCTTTGTATATCATCTCACTAGGCATCAGCAGGATTTCAGGATCGGTCTGGCAAGTGCTGGCTAGCCAGCAAGTATTACGGAGGCCATCAATGTTGTAGACATGGCCCAGGCTTGGTTCCCAAACCCTCTGAATGAAGAATATGGAAGAAGTTCTGCCTCAAGATGCCGATTCAATTTTATTTTGCTCTGCTGCTCAAAATATAAGGCAGATTATTTGCAGGAAGGAGGAAATGAAGTGATAGTTCTTCTAGCTAGGTGTTACCTCACTACTTCCTCGGTATCCCTTGCTTTGAAGGTCTGAAGAGTACTGCTATTCCCGTGCATTAGGGAGCCTGACCTGTGGCTGTCCTCAGTTCCTCAGGGTAAGGGTATAGCAAACGCATCCTCAGGTAGTTTCAATCACTTCACCTCCTTTCCCCTCTCTCTCCACACCTTACACTAAACCCAGGAGGTGGCAGTGGACTCAGAGCACCTCCTCTCTGGCTACACCACTTACTTAAAAGATTACGAAAGTCATAAAAATGTCAACTTCTGTATTTCAGCTCTGTAAACTACACATGCAGAAATCTCTCCACTCACTCCCCATTTCTACAGCTTGAGCAAGAAGCCTTTAGCTTCATGCTTGAATAACAAATAGAATAGAAACCACCCTTTGTCAGCCCGTCTTCAAATGTTTCTCCAGCCCCGTCACCAGAGATAAGTTCCAGACTGTAGAAAAGAACACTCTGGGACTGTCACTCTTACCTTTACTCATTGTCACGTGCAAGACCTTTTGAGGAACATCTATCTGCTTAAATGGAGAAATAGCAGTTGCAGAATGATGCAAGGCTCAGAAAATGTATGATTTCATGGTATTTGTATAAGTAGTTAATACTAAAATAAAATAACAACAAAGACAAATTAAACTTCAAATCTCTGCCAGGCATTCAGCTGAATGCTGTACACACTTTATTTAATTTCCATGATACTATGGCCACTTTACAATTGAGGAAATAGACTTTGAATCACTGCTGAAGGTTGCACAGCTAGTCTGTGGTTACTTGAAAATTAGCAGTGTATCCACGTCAGAGTTGCAGCTGTTTCTCTTACACCATCTTCCTTCTTACTGACCTTTATTCAAGCTCTTTAATTAAAAAGAAAACCAATGTACATGTATATATTTCATGGGAAGGTTAAAGATACATGCATCTTTACAGGAGAGTCTCCCAGAAGCTACAGTCCTCAGAAAGAACTGGAGCTGGTCTTAGAGTCTACCAGTGCACAGTGGTATCTCCCCGCCACTGGTCTCCCTTGTTTCTCCCATTCTGTGCGCCGTCCCTCTACTTGGAGTCTCCACAGTGAGTATGCTGCTTAAATAGTTAGAACTAGTATCTATGCGTGGGCATTGCTGGTAGAATTTCTCCTATAACCCAAGAAAGAAATTTTAATAGTACTAACTGCCTCAGAAGGGGAAAATTTTTCATCCCTGGGAGAATTTAGGCAGGGATGAAGGATTATTGTTAGTCAGTAATCTTGCCGGTCAGATTCTGCTGTGAATAGGTGGTTGGGATAAAGCTCTCCTCTGTTTGTAGGATCACAGGTGAAAAGATCCCAGAGGATCCCTTTTAGATTTTCTGTGGTTTGCTTTCTCTGGGATATTCCTCCTCACAATCCAGAAGGACACAGAGGGATCACCTTTTTGAACCCATGTTGGTTCAGCCAGATTCTGTTCCTTGCCATAAACAATGGGACTAGGAAAGTTACTAGCTCCAAAATGAGCCAGTTGGTTTCCCATCCTCCAGAATTTGGAATTGGGATGAAGAAAAGCAAGTCAGGGTTGATCTCTTAAACAGAGGAAATTTAAACTGAAGAAAGCTGTACTCACCATGGAGATCCAGGTAGAGGGACAGGGTGTACTGAGTGGGAGAAACAAGGGAGGCAGGTAGTAGGGCGATACCAATGTGTCCTAGTAAACTCTAAGTACCAGCTCCAGTTCTTTCTGAGGATTTCAGCTTCTGGGAGACACTCCTGTACCTTTGTAGTCAATGGGTTTCTTTTGCCTTCAGCCAACCAGAAGAGGCTCAACTAAGAAAGGGATGAGTAGGGATCAGCCCTCTCTTTGAACATGAGCAAAAGAACAGGCTGGCAGATCTCTGGACTGGGATCCCATTCCTCCATTTTCTTTGCCTTTGCCACTCAGGAATCTGTGAAATCTCAGGAAGATCCATCTCTGTGTTTGCGGAGTTGCATGATTTAACTTATATGCAGAGTACATCATGAGAAACGCTGGACTGGAAGAAACACAAGCTGGAATCAAGATTGCCGGGAGAAATATTAATAACCTCAGATATGCAGATGGCACCACCCTTATGGCAGAAAGTGAAGAGGAACTCAAAAGCCTCTGGATGAAAGTGAAAGTGGAGAGTGAAAAAGTTGGCTTAAAGCTCAACATTCAGAAAACGAAGATCATGGCATCCGGTCCCATCACTTCATGGGAAATAGATGGGGAAACAGTGGAAACAGTGTCAGACTTTATTTTTCTGGGCTCCAAAATCACTGCAGATGGTGACTGCCGCCATGAAATTAAAAGACGCTTACTCCTTGGAAGGAAAGTTATGACCAACCTAGATAGCATATTCAAAAGCAGAGACATTACTTTGCCAACAAAGGTTCGTCTAGTCAAGGCTATGGTTTTTCCTGTGGTCATGTATGGATGTGAGAGTTGGACTGTGAAGAAGGCTGAGCGCCGAAGAATTGATGCTTTTGAACTGTGGTGTTGGAGAAGACTCTTGAGAGTCCCTTGGACTGCAAGGAGATCCAACCAGTCCATTCTGAAGGAGATCAGCCCTGGGATTTCTTTGGAAGGAATGATGCTAAAGCTGAAACTCCAATACTTTGGCCACCTCATGCGAAGAGTTGACTCATTGGAAAAGACTCTGATGCAGGGAGGGATTGCGGGCAGGAAGAGAAGGGGACGACAGAGGATGAGATGGCTGGATGGCATCACTGACTCGATGGACGTGAGTCTGGGTGAACTCCGGGAGTTGGTGATGGACAGGGAGGCCTGGCGTGCTGCGATTCATGGGGTCGCAAAGAGTCAGACACGACTGAGCGACTGATCTGGTCTGATCTGATGAGTACAAGGGAGATTTGTGGGGCTTTGTTTGATTTAGCTGTGGTTTAGGGGGTTTAGTAGAGAGAAGGGTACAAGTGAAGGAAAGGTTACCCCACAAAGGAAGCTCAGGAAATGCTTGTTTTAAACCAAATCCAACCATTACACCCAAGTTTGGTCCAAGTCTCTTTCTCTTTAGGTGTGTGAGAATTTTGTTATCACTTCTGTAGAAGTTCATAGACAGTCTTGGTTCATATGTGATAAATCACTTCTGAGGATGGCTTTGAGGTGAAACTAGTGGAGCCTGTCTGCTGCTTTTCAGTGAAGAATTTGAGGCCACCTCTTGAGCAAACTCTTGTATTGAGCATGCTTAACTGGGAGAAATGTTACCCCAGAGAGACAAATAATCTTCCCATTCTTAAGGAAGTCTGGACTATTTTTCTAGCACACATGGACAACTCATAATTATTCTTAAGTAACCCTGAGAATTTTAACATGAATTGAGTTATGTGTTTCTTGTTAAATGGATCAAATTTCAACAAAGCCCGGGAAACATCTTGAAAAATCACATGAATACAATTTCCAAAGAAAACAATCCAAGAATTACTGCCAAAGAGTTTTATTTCCACTAGGAAGGAAGAGAAGAGTTTCATTTTGCCCCCCACACAGACTGTATGTTCAATTTGTGGTCTGCAATGGAAAATTTTGCTGATTTTGCTGAATTCAGGGGAGGAAAGGAATGAAGGAGACTATTGTTATTTGAGTGATAAAACTGTCTTTCTTTCCTTTAGTATTAATATATCATTAGCATTTTCATTTTGATTCTGTTGATATAAATACTGAATTTTAATGGCATGTGATATACTGTGGGAGGGGGGGACAAAGAGTTTACCCCATGATGCTTGTCTCATGGGCCTTATATAAAGACCTACAAGTAGGGCACTGCCAGCCCACACAATACCCTTGTGTGAATTAGAAAAAGATGCCCCTTCCCAGCATATGTAGCCTTGTGAGCAGCCAGTGAGCACAGGGGACATTTGTGCAAATTAGGACCCAAACACCTCTTTCTCTGGTGGGCACAACATTGTGCCATGGTGTAAATCTTGATTTCATCCTCCTTCCCTTTTGCCAGTTGCTCTTATGTTGGACACAGCTTCATTACACCATTTCTGCCTATAAGACATGTAAGGGACTAATCTGGGAATCACCCATTGTCTAGAGAGATGCAGTGCAACCATCATTCTCCATCTTTAGTGAGTAGAAGAGTCACCTGGGAACTTGTTAGAAATACTTGAACCCCACGCCTCATATTCTGATGCAGGACAACTAACATACGGTCTAGCCATCGTTACCTCATCATACTCCCCCAGGTATTTCTGATGCTGGTGTTCCAAGAACAATGGTTTGAGAAGGAAAGATCTTAGAATTAAATGGTCTAGGTCATCTTGGAAGAGACGAGATTGAGGCTAGCTGAACTTATTGGAGAAGACCTACAGAAGATGGCGAATTTTAGTTATGTGATAACTAAACTGTAATTTCTGGAACTTTTGCCTAGTAGAAAAATGTTTTTATTTCCCAAAAATGGATGATAAAAGCTCAACTACGTTTATTTGAAATTGTCCAGGAGAGAACAATGACAGCTGAAGAAAATTGTTTCTAAGATGAATCTCTGAAATAAGCTTTGTTGGGGAACTGAAAACGTTGGTTCCGTATGCAAAAGAGACACAGATGTATAGAACAGTTTTTGGACCCTGTGGGAGAGGGCGAGGGTGGGATGATTTGGGAGAATGGCATTAAAACATGTATAATATCATATAAGAAATGAATCGCCAGTCCAGGTTTGATGCATGATACAGGATGCTTGGGGCTGGTGCACTGGGATGACCCAGAGGGATGGTATGGGGAGGGATGTGGGAGGGGATTTCAGGATGGGGAACATGTGTATACCCATGGCAGATTCATGTTGATGTATGGCAAAACCAATACAATATTGTAAAGTAAAAACAAAAAGAAAGAAAGAAAGAAATGCAAATGCAAAAATTCAAAAAAATAAAAATAAAAAAGTAATTCTGATTCCATTTCAATTCAACATCAAGTATTGAGTAACTTTTATGAAACTGGAACTGGTAGACAGGTGGAAAGGCAGTATAGGATATATGATGGTTAAGAGCATGAATTTTGGGTCAAGTAGACAGATCTTGGTTTGACTCATATGTCTTGAACTTGCTGTGTGTCCTCAAGAAAATTGTTCACCTCTCTGAGTTCTATAGAACCAAAATAGAACATATAACCTCATAGAGTTGTTCAGGATTTAAAATGATGAGCACAATAACAGTGACTGACACATAACAAGCATCCAGTGAACAGTAGGGATTATTATATAAAGATGAAAATCATTGAATTGTACCTTCAAGGCACTCATAATTTAGTCTTAGGGATCCACAAGGTTTTTTCTGTGGAAAGACAGATAGTAAATGTCTTAGGCTTTGCAGGCCATTTACTCTTTCATAACTACTCAGCTCTGCCGTGGTTCCACGAAAGAAGCCATAAACATATGTAAATGAATGAACACAGCTATGTCTTAATAAAATTTTATTTACAGAAAGAGGTCACAGACCAAATCTGATGACCCCTGGTCCAGTAGATTAGCTTGTGAAAGTTAGAACTAGTGTGTATTCTGCCCTCTTTCCTGAAAAGAATGTTTGCTGGCCCACTAAATAGTTTGTTAGTACTAATTGGTATTCCTGAGGACACCTACTTTATGGAGGAAATAGGTTATGAGTAATAATGTCAGCCCTTATGTTGAATTGTTTATTTCATTGAACAGTAGATTTTTGTTAACTAATTAATTAACACATTTGTAAACAGTTTAGAAATGTCAAAAAGCAAGAAGTTTATAAATGTCAAAGGAATGATTTCATAAATGTCAGTGGCTCGATAATCAGCTTTGTGTAGAATATGACTTCAAGGAGAAAGCATAGCCCATGACGGCAACAAGTGATGAAGGTTGAATTCACCAAATCACTGATTTTAAGGACTTATTGCTCTCTCTCATAAGAACTTTTTTGAAAGTATCATCCGAACTGACAAAGCTATTTGATACCTAATTGTTGTTCAGTCATTAAGTTGTATCTAACTCTTTGAGACCCCAATTATGGTTGCACAAATAGTATCCTAAAAATTCTACCTGGACTATGAGATAGTCTAGGCAAACCAACGCAAAGGGTCTAATCAACCACTCTCAGGATTCTTCATACACAAGACCTCTAGCCCATAATCTCTCTTCCACATCTGTAAAATCAGTTGAGTACTACCAGAAGTCAGAATCTCTCTGTATTGTATTTCAAATAATTTTTTTTTGTCAAAAATAGTAAAATACTTACTAAGTTTAACTTGTATAGTATTCAGGTTTTTATATATTAAAAAAAAAATCCAGATAAAGACTTACTTCAGATTACAGTTGATCTAACAGCTCAAACATGTCAACAGAGTCCTATTTTTCTCTTTCTGGTCTGCCTTCCACTGTGACAAGTTTTATTCTAAAACTTTGTATTAAAAGGATGGCTTGCAGTAGCTTCTGGCATACCTGTTTTCCTTAGTCACATGCTGTAATGAGTGTATTTTTGTCCCAATATTCTCAGCAAAATCTAGAGAATTGCCATGTTTAGACCAGCTTAGGTTACATGTTTACATCTGAGCTAATCACTGTAGTCAGGCAGCAGGAATACTCTGATTGGCACAACCTTCATCTCACCTTATAATACTGGAGATCAAGGTGATATTAGTTCCTCTGGGATACCGGAGCTGTTGGAATAGGGAAGGGAGGAATGCATATGTAAGAGACAACCAATCAAGGATCAAAAAGGTCTTTTGCATCCACTGTTGAGTCACTTATGCAGGTTGAGGATAGCCCATAGAAATAGTGTTCCTATACTCTCCCAACCCCTTTCCCCCTACTTCCATCCCTTGCTAACTGCCACTGGCCATTAAAAGATGTGGTACCTCCTTACCTCGAAAAACTTGAAGCTAGCTAGACCCAACATGTCCTAGTATCCCTTGTAATCTTTGACCACCTCTAGGTGTGACCACCTCCTTTTTTATCTGTCCTCCTATGTACTCTTGCTCCATGCTTTATGCCTGGCCAAACATCTCTCACCTCTTTTCTTTCCCAGCCCTTCCCACTAAGCCCATTAGATGAATAACATACACCCTGCCTCTTCAACTGTTTCATAATCAACCTCTCTACATGTGCCTCTGACATTTTCAAACTGAAATCTGTATCTCCTAAATTGTAGGTTTTATGTCTCTGTCCAAATATTTATTCAAAGTTTCTTCTTGAAAATCCTAAAGAAACCTGAAACCCAGCATGCCACACATGTCTACTCTTAGTCTGTGTTGTGGAGATTTCAAAGCATGACTGTAAATTCTTTGATGTTCCTCCCATCAAGAGGTGGGACTCTGTTAACTTTTGGATCTGGGTGAGCTTATGACCTGATCAACAGAGTACAACAGAAGTGATGCAGTGTGATTTCTGAGGATGAGTCAAAAAGTCATGTAGCCTGGCCTCCACTATGCTCACCAGAACACTCAGCCTTAGAACTCTCATCCTTTAAGTAAGAAGTCTGACTACCTTGAAGCTGCAATGCTATGAGGAAGCCCAAAGCACAGAGAAATCCATGCATAGTCTCTGGTCAACAGTCTTGACTAAGATCAGCCTTCAAATCATGCCAGCCTAGGCCTTGACATATAAGAGGAAGTCTCCAAACAATTCCAGACCACAGCTGTTCTTGTTCAGTTCAGTTCAGTTGCTCAGATGTGTCCGACTCTTTGCAACCCCATGAATCGCAGCACGCCAGGCCTCCCTGTCCATCACCATCTCCTGGAGTTCACTCAAATTCATGTCCATCGAGTCAGTGATGCCATCCAGACATCTCATCCTCTGTCGTCCCCTTTTCCTCCTGCCCCCAATCCCTCCCTGCATCAGAGTCTTTTCCAATGAGTCAACTCTTCGCATGAGGTGGCCAAAGTACTGGAGTCTCAGTTTTAGCATCATTCCTTCCAAAGGACACCCAGGGCTGATCTTCAGAATGGAGTGGCTGGATCTCCTTGCAGTCCAAGGGACTCTCAAGAGTCTTCTCCAACACCACAGTTCAAAAGCATCAATTCTTCAGCGCTCACCTTCCTTCACAGTCCAACTCTCACATCTATACATGACTACTGGAAAAACCATAGCCTTGACTAGACGAACCTTTGTTGGCAAAGTAATGCCTCTGCTTTTCAATATGTTATCTAGGTTGGTCATAACTATTCTTCCAAGGAGTAAGCGTCTTTTAATGTCATGGCTGCAGTCACCATCTGCAGTGGTTTTGGAGCCCCCCAAAATAAAGTCTGACACTGTTTCCTCTGTTTCCCCATCTATTTCCCATGAAGTGATGGGACCAGATGCCATGATCTTTGTTTTCTGAATGTTGAGCTTTAAGCCAACTTTTCACTCTCCTCTTTCACTTTCATCCAGAGGCTTTTGAGTTCCTCTTTACTTTCTGCCATAAGGGTGGTGTCATCTGCATATCTGAGGTGATTGATATTTCTCCCGGTAATCTTGATTCCAGCTTGTGCTTCTTCCAGCCCAGCGTTTCTCATGATGTACTCTGCATAGAAGTTAAATAAGCAGGGTGACAATATACAGCCTTGACATACTCCTTTTCCTATTTGGAACCGGTCTGTTGTTCCATGTCCAGTTCTAACTGTTGCTTCCTAACCTGCATATAGGTTTCTCAAGAGGCAGGTCAGGTGGTCTGGTATTCCCATCTCTGTTCTTGTTACCCCTAACTATTTGAATGATCCTAGCTGAGACCCCAGACATCAGGAGGCAGAGATGAAACATCCTTACCGTGCCTTGTCTGAATTCCTGACACACAATATTTGTGAGCATAAGAAGATAGTAGTTGCTTTATGCCACTCAGTTTTGGGATAGTTGTTATGCATCAATAAATAACTGGAACACCTGTCATTCTTAGTTTGATTTCATAGCTTAGTGGCTCCTGGCCTAGGCTTCCTTTTTAAAATAAAAGCAAATGTTACTAATTTTGAGAAGAGTTTGTCATGATTCCTCCTTTCAAGCTTTGGTGTAATTTGAGACACCTTGGTGAGAAAAGGTGTTTGATATTTTACTGAGTTCAGTTTCTTCCTTCTAGAATTCTGAAGAATAGGATACAGCTCTTGAAATACATAAAAACTAAAAATGTTTCTGAAATTCTCTCAGTTTAGTGCTGTGTTTCTGCATATCTGGCTTGAGAGATTTTACTTGTTGGACAGATTTTGAATTAGTTTTTTATGCAATGAATAGCTCATTAAACTCAAAGTACCCTTACCCTCTCATTTTGCTTTTCATTATCTTTGCCCTCTTACATTGTGGGCAGTGTTGGATAGTGCCAGACTTTTTAGCATCTGGAAATCATATAAAATTCAGTTTGTGAATAAAAATATTCTACCATTTCCTGGTCAATTTATTTTGCTAAATACAAAAGTTTGGCTTGTTCCTTTATAAATGATGAAAAGGGACAAAATTAATGCAACTTTCAATGTATATATATATTTTTAAAATGACCATCCTGTTCCATAAAATAGTTCCACATATTAAGTAACTTAGAAAATGTTTCTGACTAAAATCCGGTTCTAAAATTGAAACTATTCATTGATTCATCCATCTAAATATTCATTCAGTAAATACTTATTGAGTATCCACTGTGTATAAACCATTGTATTAGGTAATAAGAATTCAGAGGTGAGAAGATCCAAAGATTTCCCTTAGAGGGATCCTAAAGAGTCATAGAAAGTGCTTTCCTGAGTACATTCCATGAGTTTTTAGTCTCACTTTTGAAACTGCTGCAGAGAGTTCTCAGAAACACGTTTGCAGTGTCGCCAACTCCTTTGTCACTGTTGGCAGTAAGCAGAATCTTAGGTGGAGCTGTTCTTTTAACAAATTAAACAATGATCAAAACTTTGCTCATTTTCCCACCACTATTTATCATCTAATTCCATGACCATTAAGATGTTATGTGTGTGACAACTATATACAGGATCATACATATAACAAGAAGAAAACATGCACACACAGAGGAAATAAAATATACTAGGCAAGGCAAAATATGTCATGTAGTTTAAAAATGTATATTTGCACCTTAAAAAATACTTGCTACTCTAAGATTTTGCAAGGGACATCTGTTGTTTTGTCTTACCAGCATAAGTTCCTTTTTCTAGTAATATCACCCTAATTTTGCTTGGGGAAATCAAGGCTGTTCCATTCTCAATCTATGCATTCTGAGGGTAGTAAATTCTGCTCCCAGATCCGGGGGTGAGCACGTGACATAAGCTCCAATCAGCAAATGCCCATCCTCAGGCCACAGTTATTGGCTCTGGGTCATTCGTGTGACTCCAGCTAATCCAATGAGAGCTTTAACCAAGTTCCTGCAAGAGCCTAGAGAGAGGCACTTGGTCTTTCCTTTAGGGTTAGTAACAGATCATCATGCTTCCCTGGGGCATCAGGCTGCCATCTTATTACTTCATGGGAAGATTCATCCAAAGAACGGAACCAGCCCAGAAGGCAGAACTAAGATGAGGAGAGAAAAATCACACCTCTCAAGAGATTTAAGCCTTTTCTCTCCAGACTAAAAATTCCTTAAAAATTTTTGTTTGCTCTTTTATTAGCCAATCTGTCACTTTTAGTAACTTCTGCATCTCTAGATGTTTATAAACTAACCAGTATATATGTGGTACTTAAACACTCACTTTGCTTTAATAAGCTGCCTTTCAAGCCATTAGAGAAAGATTTAGAGGTTAAAGAATGATGTGGTAGGTAATTTATGTTTGAGTCAACCTCCTATTTTATAGACTATGTTTAAAAAAGTACCTATAAATATTTCATCTTAGCATCTTCAGTAATCTTAATGGGTTAAGTGCCCAACATGTTCTACATGTTGTTCGATTTACAGTGGTCTACCTGAGCAGATGTGAGCTTCCTTGCCATTTACGATTTCTTTTTTCTTATTCCCACCACACACACACTACCAAGCACAGAACTGACCCTTGAACAATGTGAGTTTGAACCACCTCGGTCCACTTATTTGAAAAGAAAAAAAAAAAAAAAATAGGATTTTTTTTTCAGTAAATATTGAATATATACTATAGTAATGCATAGTCTGTGGTTGGTTGGATCTGCAGATCTGGAAACATGGATACAGAGGGCTCACTGTAAAACTATATATGGATTTTGGATTTTCTACTGTGAGAAGGTGGATTCTCCTAAACCCTGTGTTTCTTACGGATCAACAATATATACACACATATATAGTTCCTGGCTTTCATTCTCTGCTTCAACTTCCAGGATTCTGATTCCTATAAACCCAGGTAGAAATTTAGAAATACACATGTTTCTCTAGAAACTCGTTAATTCTAATCCATCTGAGCTACTCTTTGTGAAGTACTGGTTTAAGGGATTAGAGTCCTAGAGAATTATAGCTGGAGGAAACTTTATGATCTAGTCCAGTCTTCATTTCCCACACCTATTTCACAGTTACAGAGACTAGGACCCAGCTCTAGAGGTGAACACAGTTGGTGCCAGCACTAAAATGAGTCTCTTGACTCTGTCCAAAGACGTTTCCACTGCGCTTGTGTGGTCTTCACACTCAAACCTGAAAACAGAACACAGCTGTGCTCTCCCCTGCAGTCTGAACTCAAGGTTAAATTTTTAGAAAAAGAAAGTAAAAGAATAATGTGAAACCACTTAGCTGGTGCCATGCTGTCCTGCTGGGGTCTCTAGGCAGTTATGTTATGTTCAGTTCAGTTGCTCAAGTCGTGTCCAACTCTTTGCAACCCCATGGACTGCAGTACGCCAGGCTTCCTTGTCCATCACCACCTCCTGGAGCTTGTTCAGACTCATGTCTATCGAGTCAGTGATGCCATCCAACCATCTCATCCTCTGTTGTCCCCTTTTCCTCCCACCTTTAATCTTTTCCCAGCATCAGGATCTTTTCTAACGAGTCAGTTCTTTGCATCAGGTGGCCAGAATATTGGAGTTTCAGCTTCAGCATCCGTCCTTCCAATGAATATTCAGGATTGATCTCCTTTAGGATTGACTGATTTGATCTCCTTGCTGTCCAAGGGACTCTCAAGAGTCTTCTCCAACACCACAGTTCAAAAGCATCAATTATTTGGTGCTCAGCTTTCTTTATGGTCCAACTCTCATATCCATATGAGTACTAGAAAAACCATAGCTTTGACTAGACAGATCTTTTTTGGCAAAGTAACATCTCTTTTTTAATATGCTGTCTAGGTTGGTCATAGCTTTTCTTCCAAGGAGCAAGTGTCTTTTAATTTCATGGCTGCAGTCACCCTCTGCAGTGATTTTGGAGCCCAAGGAAATGAAGTCTGTCACTGTTTCCATTGTTTCCCCATCTATTTGCCATGAAGTGATGGGACTATGATCTTAGTTTTTTGAATGTTGAGTTTTAAGTCAGTTTTTTCACTCTCCTCTTTCACTTTCATCAAGAACTTCTTTAGTTCCTCTTTGCTTTCTGCCATAAGGATGGTGTCATCTGCATATCTGAGGTTATTGATGTTTTTCCTGGCAATCTTGATTCCAACTTGTGCTTCATATATGTTACGTATATAAGGTTAATACAGGTATATTTTTCAGAGCATATAATATGTGCTAAGCACTATGTTAATACATGTATTCTCTCTTTTGATGCCTGTATGATCCTTTAGATAGAGGCACTAGCACTGCTTCTGGGTGTGAAAAGTGAGGTTCAGTAATTTACCTGAATCACTCAGGCAGCACTTTGATTTCAGTCCTAACAGGCCCTGGTTGCTTACCATATTCTCCTCATCTTTCTCTCCCTCTGTCTCTTCCTTCTTTCCTTCCCTTCCTCCTTCCCCTTCTCCTTCTATTTTTCTTCTTCTCCATCCCTATCCTTCTTCCTAAATACTAGTCTCTTGACCTCAGCCAGCAAACCTGTAAATGTAGGCCATTTATTATGATTCGGGAATAACTGGCAATGTGTACTATTCCCACAATGTATAATATTCCCTAGCACTTTGAATAGGGTCAAAAAATGTTTTACTAACCGAGCAAGGGCAACTTGTTCTAAAATAAGGGCCTAGAAAGTTTGGCTGCCTGGCATATGTTGGCGATCATTGATCTTGAATCCTTTGAGATTAAGGGAAAGTCTAGAATATTCCTAATGATGAAGATGGTGATGATGATGATGATGATGATGATAATAAACAATAGTATTTATTGTAAGCTGGGGCAGGAGGAGAAGGGGACGACAGAGGATGAGATGGCTGGATGGCATCACTGACTCGATGGACGTGAGTCTCAGTGAACTCTGGGAATTGGTGATGGACAGGGAGGCCTGGCGTGCTGCGATTCATGAGGTCGCAAAGAGTTGGACACGACTGAGCGACTGAACTGACTGAACTGAGTGAGTCCCAAACACCGTTCTCAGGGTTCTGTATACGTTACTTCTTTAGTTCTGCACAACAGTCCTAAGCAGTAGGACCTCTTATTCTCACTGCTTCTGTAAAGAAGCTCCTTAGCCTATGCAAGATAGTGTGTATGTGTGCGCTCAGTCGTGTCTTACTGCAACCCCATGGACTGTAGCCTACCAGGCTTCTCTCTCCATGGAATTTTCCAGGCAAGGATACTGGAGGGGGTTGCCATGTCCTACTCCAGGGGATCTCCCTGACCCAGGGATCGAATCTGCATCTCCTGCATTGGCAGGTGGATTCTTTACCACTGCACCACCTGGGAAGCCCATGCAAGATAGGATGGTGGCCAAATAA
Source organism: Bos indicus (assembly GCF_029378745.1). Lineage (NCBI taxonomy): Eukaryota > Metazoa > Chordata > Mammalia > Artiodactyla > Bovidae > Bos > Bos indicus. The sequence continues at coordinate 69,801,228 of NC_091766.1, forward strand.
TACATTGTAATTGACTGACTTGCCCAAATCAAGAAGGGTAAATCCTCAATTCAGTTTTTAGGAGTATCAAGGAAAACTGTATCTCATGCTTCTTTTGTACCTTTCCAATACTTAGGAAAGTATTAGAGTAGAGAATAGTGACAACAATATTGATTGCTAACATGTTTGAAGAATGTACTGTGTATGTTGGACATCTTAATCCCTTTGATAGCATTATGATGTGTAAGCCCATAGTCACCCCATAAACTGGGCCCTGCTATTAGATCCCTCTTGCAGATAAGAGGTGACATAACTTGCTCAATGTCATTGAGTGAGTGAAAGTTTCTCAGTCGTGTCTGACTCTTTGTGACCCCATAGTCTATGCAGTCCATGGAATTCTCTAGGCCAGAATAGTGGAGTGGGTAGCCTTTCACTTTTCACTTTCATGCATTGGAGAAGGAAATGGCAACCCACTCCAGTGTTCTTGCCTGGAGAATCCCAGGGATGGGGGAGCCTCATGGGCTGCCGTCTATGGAGTCACACAGAGTTGGACACAACTGAAGTGACTTAGCAGCAGTAGCAGCAGCAGCAGCAGCAGCAGCCTTTCCCTTCTCCATGGGATCTTCCCAACCCATGGATTGAATCCACATTGCAGGCGGATTCTTTACCAGCTGAGCCACAAGGGAAGCACAAGAATACTGGAGTGGGTAGCCTACCCTTCTCCAGCGGATCTTCCTGTCCCAGGGATCAAACCGGGGTCTCCTGCATTGCAGGTGGATTCTTTACCAACTGAGCTATGCCCAGTGTCATTGCCCACATTTATATCAAAGTCCTTACTCAGACACAGTTACTCAAGAGAAATACTTGATATCTCTTTCTTCTAGGTCTAAAAGTACTAGAAGATTCCACTACAAGAGCTTGGTTATCCCTTACAGACAACCCCAGTCTTAGTGTGACTCTTGGTGGCTGAGAATCTTTCCAGAATATTGTATCTGGAAATGTCATTAGCATTTTTCTATGATACCAGAGTGCAAGGATACAAACCCAAGTGTAATTCATAGCAGAGAGGCCAGATAGGGTCAGGTCTGCACTTACTTCTCCCAAATAGAAGTGAACTTTATATTGCACTCTTCCAGAGCACTCCTGATATGGAGTCCATTGGAAATAACCAGAAGGCTCCCTTTCATAGGCTGCTTTATAATTCCTAAACAATGAATTGCCAAAAATTAAAATTCAAAAATCATTCAGCTGTATATCCTGCAAGTATAATTTAATAGTGCTTTCCATTAAAGCTTTATTCTTTTTTCTCTTACTAACAAAGCAGCTTCCTTGCTGATTTCCTGTCTGTGGTTTTGAGTTGAATTAGAGTATGTGGGTTGAGCCTGCAGCCCACGGTGAGCTCTCTCCAGTACCATCTGCACACCTCGTTTAACACTGAATCATGCATTCTTCTGTATTAATGTGTCTCTCATACTGCAGCTTGTATTGTTACTTAAATTTTTGTGTGTTTAAGTCTTGTCTCCTCAATTAGCCTGAAAGTTCCCTGAGGTCAGGGACTAGGACTTATTCTTCTCTGCAGCCCCAAGAGTGCCATTTCTGTGTGTGTGTCCCACAGTCATGTCCAACTCTTTGTGACCCCACGGGATTTCCAAGGCAAGAATACTGGATTGGGTGGCCATTCCCTTCTCTAGGGGGTCTTCCTGACCCAGGGATTGAACCCACATCTCCTGTAT